>NC_141692.1:24472846-25971532 GCF_964263255.1 Lissotriton vulgaris
GGGCGAACAGTAGTGGCGAGAGTGGGCACCCTTGCCTCGTGCCCCGTGCCAGCGGGAACTCCCTGGATAAGTGGCCATTTGCAGTAACCCGCGCCATGGGTTCAACATACAGTAATCTGACCCACGAAATAAACTTCGGGCCCATACCCATGTGTTCCAGGACTGCAAAGAGATAGCGCCACTCCACCATGTCAAACGCCATTTTGGCATCTAGTGACAGTACCGCCGCTGGTTCCTCCAACCGCGGGGCTCGGGCCAGCACTCCATTCAGCCGTCTCAGGTTCAACGCCGTACTCCGGTGCGGCATGAAGCCCGACTGGTCCGGGTGTATCAAATACGTCAGGTGAGGCTGGAGTCTGGTGGCCAACAGTTTCGCCAGGATTTTGCTCTCGGTGTTAAGGAGGGAGACCGGGCGGTATGATCCGCAGTCCTCAGGGGGTTTGCCGGGCTTGGGTATCGCGACAATTGTGGCCGTACGTTGCTCAGGAGGCAGGCGCCCCTGTTCCCGACATTCCTGGAACATATCGAGCAGTGGCGTGGATAGTGTTTCGGACATAGTCTTGTACCACTCTATCGGCACACCATTCGGGCCCAGTGCTTTCCCCGGGTGAAGTGCTGCTATGGCTAACTGTATTTCATCCGCTGTCAGGTCTGAGTCGAGCTCATCCCGCTGGTCGGGGGCGAGAGTGCGAGTCGGCACTCCATTGAGCGAGCTCTCTGCCATCTCCCGTGTGACCTCATACTCAGGGGTGTACACTGAGTGGAAGTGGTCCGCCAGGAGTTCCACTATTCTTGCCGGACTGGTATGCATCTCGCCAATGGGGTCCTTCAGCTGGAGTATGGCCCTCTGGCCTCCCCTCGCTTTTTCCAGCCATGCCAGGAGCTTCCCTGCTTTGTCTCCAATGTCGTACACTCTACTCGTGGTTACTGACATGTGTTCCTTCACTTGGCGGCGCAGAAAATCGGTATGGCGTTGCTGGGCCATTCGGAGCGCGTGCTGTGTGTCCCCGGTCGGGTTCCCTTCGTGGTCCTGTGTTGCCTTGTCGAGTTGTCCCTCCAGATCTATCAGTTCCTGACGCCGTGCGTGTTTGTGTCGTGAGATCACTGAAATTGCCTGTCCGCGGAGTACCGTTTTATAGGCCTCCCACAGGATCGTAGGCGATGCTACTGAGCCCTCATTTTCGGTGAGGTAGGACCGTGTCGTTCTTTTCAAGGCCATGGCTATGGTAGGCTCCCTAAGGTAGCCCGGGTAGATAGGGAAGAGTCGCCTACGGGTCCGTTCCTGACTGGAGAGAGTCAGCGTTAGTGGGGAGTGGTCAGAGATCCCTCGCGGTCGAATCTGAGAGTCATTGTAAGTGAGGAAACCCCCTGCCAATGTCAGGAAATAGTCAATCCGCGACATGCTGTCGTGGACCGCTGAGTAGTACGTGTATTGCCGGTCCACTGGGTGGAGCCGTCTCCATATGTCCACTAAGCCCTGTGCTTCCATGAAGTTTTGCAATTTGGATTGTGTCGGTGTTTGTGTACGCATTGGGTATCGGTCTAGGGAATCCTGAGCCACTGCATTAAAATCCCCTCCCAGTATGAGCGCCCCCTCCGGGAGGTCTAATAGAAATTTACCTAGGTCCGGGAAGGCTATGTTGTGTAGTGCCGGCGGGATGTATACTGATACCACGTTAAGTGGTTGTCCCTCCCATTGTCCATGTACCGCTGCGAAGCGGCCCTGTGTGTCCACTGCCACTGATTGAACTATAAACCTGGATGAGCGGTGAATTAGTATCCCGGTGCCCCGGGATCCCCTTGTGAACTCAGAGTGGGCCACCATGCTATAGCCCTTTCTGTCTAGGGCCTTTGTGGTCGTGCCTGTGAGGTGCGTTTCTTGTAGTAGGACCAGGGCGGGATTCAGTCTTTTTATACTGTGCAGGACCAGCCCTCGTTTAATTTTGTCACCCAGACCTTTCACATTCCAGGACATCAGGCTCAACGGGGACGCCCGCCCTACATCAGTGCCCTCCCCCATCGTGTTCGGGTTTGCGGACTAAGAAGTCGTGCTCGTGGAGGACCTGGAGGTCTGTGTATTGACTCCTCATGCAGTGTCGTGACATTACCCTTTTGTGTGCATGTGCCCCTATGTAGCAATCCTGACCCCGTGTAAAAACTAAGAACCATAACCCCATCCTACCCCCAACTCCCCCCCTCCCTGCCCCCCTGCTCGACGGACTCAACACTGCCCGCCCCCCCAACTCAGCAGAGTGCTTAATCCCAACCCATAACATAGTACTTGCTCGCTGGGGTGAAGGTGTCTCCGTGGTCGGCGGCCCCCTTCCTCAGCTGCGGAGGCCCTTCCACCCAGTGTCCAAAGCGGCCGTGTCGGTCTTTGTTAGTCACCGATTCCTTCATACAACCGCTGCGGCTCATAGCCCTCCGTCGGCACTGTCCTCATGATGGTCGGTCAAAGGAGAGTGTATTGCTGCCTCTTCATCGTTGGCTTGTGGGCCCTGTCGAGGGCCAGCAGTACGGTGCTTGTTCTGTCTGTTGGACCGACGGGGGCGGTCTGTCGTTCTCCATCCCTCCAACCAATCTTGCGCCACCTCCGGGGACTCAAAAAACCAGGTCTTGTTGTCAGCCACGACCCGGAGCTTGGCCGGGAAGAGCATGGAGTACGGGATTTCCCTGGCCCTCAGTTCTTTTTTAACTTCAAAGAAGGTTCTCCTCCTCCGTGCAACCTCGGCCGTATAGTCAGGAAAGAATGCCAGCGTCGCGTTTTGGATCTTAATGGGAGGTGAGTTCCTCGCCGCCTGTAGGATAGCGTCCCGATCCCTGAAATTGAAAAGTCTGGCTATTATTGGTCTGGGGTTGGCGCCCGTCTTATGGCGTCCTCCCGGTACCCGGTGCGCCCTTTCCACTGTGAAGAAGGCTGAGAGTCCTTTGGGCTTCAGAGTCTCTTTAATCAGGTTTTCCACGTATAGATCCATCGCCCTCGTGTCCTCCGATTCTGGCACACCTATGATACGGATGTTGTTCCGCCTCGAGCGCCCTTCCTGGTCATCCAGCTTGTCGCGAAGTTCTTTATTTTCTTTTGAGATGCGCTCCATGCTGATTTGCAGTTCCGACACGTCTTCAACCAAGGACTTGGTCACCACCTCCATGTTATTCACCTTCTCCGTCATTTTGTGAAAGTCCGCCCTTATAAGTGTAATCTCAGCTGAGATCGACCCCCACCGTGGCTTGCACCTGTGTGAGGGCCCGCATGACGTCGTCAATTGTCGCCTTCTTGCCACTGGGCACATCGGCCGCCTTGCTCGATTGCGATGTAGCTGCTTGCGAGGGAGAGCCGGGTTTTTCATACGCAAACCGGTCCAGGCGTGATTGGGCCGCTCCGTTTCTAGGCCCCTTGCCGGCCATTTTGGCGTCCCTTGGGCCGGTCTGAAGTCGTGCGGTCGCTTCGCCCCAAGTTCCACGGGGGGCCGTGCCTTCCTGACCTCCTCAGACAGGTATTCGCGGATTGTTCGGGGCTTTGAGGGCCAAGTTAGGCGCTGCGTCCCATAGGGATATCAGGCTGGTCAGTGTGTCCGACGTTCGGTGGTGTGAGGCAGCCAATAATGTTCCGGGCTAATTTGCGTGGTAGGCAGACAATCGGCGTCGCCCTGAGGGAACTGTCCCTGCACTCCGCAATGTCCACGTGTGCCACTTACTGCTCGTGGCCGTCGGACCCACTGCTCGGGACCTCTGATGCAGGTGGGGGGTCCCGGGCCGGTCTGAAGTCGTGCGGTCGCTTCGCCCCAAGTTCCACGGGGGGCCGTGCCTTCCTGACCTCCTCAGACAGGTATTCGCGGATTGTTTCGGGGCTTTGAGGGCCAAGTTAGGCGCTGCGTCCCATAGGGATATCAGGCTGGTCAGTGTTTCCGACGTTCGGTGGTGTGAGGCAGCCAATAATGTTCCGGGCTAATTTGCTTGGTAAGCAGACAATCGGCGTCGCCCTGAGGGAACTGTCCCTGCACTCCGCAATGTCTACGTGTGCCACTTACTGCTCGTGGCCGTCGGACCCACTGCTCGGGACCTCTGATGCAGGTGGGGGGGTCCCGGGCGCCAGACCCCATCGGGTACAGGGCGAGTGCTCCGTGTGGATGTCCGTCAGGTGTCAGGGCCCCAGCCCTGCGGGGGTGTCTCGACGTTAATCCTGCCCGCTCTGCGCCACTCACTGCGTTTTCGGCGGCGGGGGGGGGAAAGTTACTGACCGGCGTGGATTCCCGATCTACTGTCCCAGCGCTCTGGCCGCCGCCGGCCAAGATGGCGGTTGCCGGCTCCTTGCGCCTATCTCATCCCTCGTCGGGTGCCCGCAATTGTGTCTCCCTCACCTCCGATGCGTCCCGCTGCAGGAGTCGCTGGCCCCCGACGTCCGGTGAAGGCGGCTGGGTGCTCCGGTCTGTTTGTCTCCGCTGGCCTCCGCGGCCGTGCACTTCCGGCTGGTTTGATGCCCACAGCAGGTCACTTCCTCCCGGGCCCGCCGCTCACTGCGGTCCCCGGTCTGCACGCCACGTACAGGCCCCGTCTGGATTTCGTCGGAACCGTACTTCCCGACCTCGGATTGAGGTCCCGCTGGTTCGGTTCGCTGCCGCTTGGTCCTGGGTGTCCGTGCCTTCCCGCCCGGGAAGTTTTAACAAACGGATGGATGGTCGGATTGATCCGGGAGCCGCCTCAAACACGGAGCTCTCCTTCTAGGCTGCCGCCATCACCGGCTGCTAGCCACGCCCCCGCTTTATAAATTTTTAATAACATAACATAACATAACTGCGTAGGCTTCTTAGCGACGTTGCTCATGGGCGATCGCTTCCGCTCTCTCTCCTGGGAAGGGCGGCATTGTTTAAAATGTTAGCGCTTCCACGCTTCCTGTATGTCCTACAGAATT
The DNA here is from genome assembly GCF_964263255.1 of Lissotriton vulgaris. Taxonomy (NCBI): domain Eukaryota; kingdom Metazoa; phylum Chordata; class Amphibia; order Caudata; family Salamandridae; genus Lissotriton; species Lissotriton vulgaris. Next base: position 24,477,756 of record NC_141692.1, read on the forward strand.
GCCCTTTCCCCATTCCAGACTCATACTTCAGGACGGTAGACAGCGAGCTCAGAGTGCTCGGATTGCTCTCTGTTCAGGGCTGGTACGATGGGATAATAGCCCTCCCTAACCTCCGTCTTTACTATTGGGCCTCCCAGCTTGTGGTGATCAACCATTGGATACAGGGTTTACCTCTGAATACGGCCTTCCTATTGGATAGAGAACAAACTGTATGAGAAGGTTACCTGGGGGCCCTGTATAGTAAACCCACTAAAACTAGATATATTGGGCCCATGGCCCATACGGTGGATATTTGGCATACAGTCAATAGAAGGTTGGGATGGGCTGACAAACTTACCAAAGCCTCGCCTTTGTGGTCCACACAACATCTAGGTTCCCTTTGCTTCTCCCAGGGCTTCGACAGATGGGACGCGATTGGGATCTCTGAGGTTGGAGACCTTGTTCACAAGGGTGAATTGCTGACCTTTACTGACTTACAAGCTAAATATGCCCTTGCATCCACTGAGTTCTTTAGGTACCTGCAAATTACACACGCTCTTCGGGACGCGTTTCCAGACTTCGCTTCCATATATGATACCTCCCCTTTAGAAGATACGCTCCTGTCGGAACCTCTTCCTGAAAAGGCCATCTCCCTAACCTATCGTAAGCTTTGCAATAACCTCCCCGATTCCTTCCTGTCAATAAGGACCAAATGGGAGGCAGACCTGGGTCCCCTAGATGAAGAGGATTGGCACTAATGTCCCCGAGGGAATCAGCTGTATGTCACAGGCGTAGATTGATCCAACTAAAAGTGTTGCACAGAGCATACATGTCCGCCCTTACCTTTGCCAAAATTGGTCGGCCTGTGCCCTATGCCTCTGTGGTTGTGGACTCCCTGGGACCTTTTACCACATCCTGTGGGACTGCCCCGTGATACAGCGGTTCTGGGCGGCTGCGCTGAGTAAAATAAGTAGCTCCCTGGGCAAACCGCTCTCCACGTCGCCTATAGAATGTGTCCTCAACATCTGGGGGCCGAACGACCTAACTGGTCCGGAGCTACAATGGGCAGCGCTGGGGTTTCTGTTGATCAAACGCTCCATAGGGATGGGGCTCCCCGGACAAACTGCTGATGGTGGGTTGGGTGGCTGCAATGGACCAATGTATGATAGCTGAGAAGACTGTGTATAAAGTAAGGGGTTGCCCCAAGGTAAAGGACAAGAAATGGGGACACTGGAACACATATCGTGGTGAAATGTGTGAGTCTCCAACGGCGGAACTGGCAATGCCCGGTGGGGGATCCAGAGGCGGGTATGTCAGCTAAAGGGTATGGGACTTGTCTTCACTGCGAATTGCCAATGCCTTTTTGTTAAACAGGTGAAGTTTCTCTAATTGTGTCTTATATCACCAGGCCTGGGGCGATGCTGCACCACTGATCTGAAAGAGACACGTTAGTGATAGATTCCTTACCTTAGAATATCCCCAGGCGTCAGACTGGATCCGGAAACTTTTGCGTAGCAGTACCTTTGCGCGTCGGTAGGCGTCGTCTGCGGCTCCGCGTCCGTCGTCGGCGTCAAGGGCGCCGTGATGACGTCGACGGAGTACTTAGACGCCGCCTCCGCGTGCTGATGTCAGTTCTTCTTTTTTCCGCGCCAGCAGCGCAGATCCTGAAAAAGTGGTACCTTAGTCACTTTTTGACTAACTCTTTTTGATCTTTTGAGTCTTCGACTCGTTCGGTGCCGATAGGGAAATGCCTGGTTTCAAGCCCTGTGAAGATTGCGATCGACTGTCGGTCACGGATCCTCACCGTCGGTGTCTCCACTGTCTCGGCGTCGACCACGACTACAAGACCTGCCTCGACTGCCGGGCCCTTACTTCGAAAGCTTGACGGGAGCGGTCCCGTAAGCGACTCTGACTCCGGCAGTCGGCCCCGCGCAGTGAGAGGTCCCGGTCCGGACGGAGGTCGAGGCAGCGTTGCCATCATAGCTCTGGGAGTCGACATCACTCCTCAGGGTCTAAGTCGTCAGGTAAGCACAAGAAGTTGAAAAGACGTCATGGCTCTTCCGACTCCTCCCCTCCCCGCCCCCCGCCCGACGCGGCCGGGGGTTCAGGTGGCACTGCCCACACGGCTCCGTCGGAGTCGCAGGTGTCTCATCCGGCTTCATACCCTCCGGTCCCTGGGCCTAACGTGACGCCAGGGGAGATCGAGCGGTTCCTCATGGCCATGAGGTCCCTCTCTCCCCCGACGAGTTTTGCGGCGCCTTCGGGCCCAGCGGCCCCGTCTGGGGGTACTAGCGGGTCGGGGGCTTCGGCCCCGACGCCGTCGGGTGCTTCGGCCCTGCCGGCGCCGCAGGGCCCCGCTGGTTACGGTTCCGGATCCGGGTCGTCGCTGGTGGATTTAACGACCTCCCCGTCCCTGACGCCTCCCTCAACCCAGTTCCGGCGCCAGAACGGCGCTGCCCGGCGCCGATTCAGACGCCGTTTGGAGAGTTCACTTTCCATGAACCGGCCCCATCCTTTACTGAACCGGAGTACCAGGTGGTGGGTGATGAGGAGGATTGGGAGGGGTCTGAGGACCCTCTGACACGTGAGTGCCAGTCTTATGAGGACTGGGCAGGTGAACTTGGGGAAGCCAGTGGGTTAGACACTTGACCTGACACTGGCTTTGTCTCCCCTCCTAGCGGGGCTACGGAGGAGGGGGCAACCTATAGTGTGGTGTTGATGAGGGCAGCCAAGGCCCTGGGCCTTGAGCTCCCCGTCGCGGCCGTGAGGACTAACCTCCTCACCGAGGTCCTTAAGCTGCAGTCCTGCTCATCCGAGCCTCTGCTGCCGTTTAACGAGGCCTTAACTGACGTTCTTTTGGGCACTTGGTCCAAGCCCGCAACTGGTTCGCCCGTAGATAGGAACGTGGCCAGACTCCACCGCCCGGCCCCGGGTGACCCATGTTTCCTGTCCACCCACCCCACCCCTGAGAGCCTGGTCATTCAGGCCTCCAATTCCCAAACCGCATTCCCGTCGGCTCCGCCGGACAGGGAATCCAAGAGGTATGAGCAGTATGGCAAAAAGATCTTCTCATCCCTTAGTCTGGGACTGCGGTCTTCCAACACCGCATGCCTCTTGGGCCGCTACACCCACTCTCTGTGGAATACGGTCGCGGAAGTGCTGCCTGAGTGTCCGTTGGAGGTACGGGCCAAACTCGACCACACCCTTGTGGAAGGTCGGGATGCAGCCAGATATTCGATCCGGTGTGGACTGGATACCACCGACTCACTGGGTAGGGCGATTGCAACGACGGTGGCGGTCAGACGCCACGCCTGGTTGAGGTTATTCAACTTCTCGGCCAATGTCCAGAACACACTTAATGACATGCCGTTCGATGGCCGTCGCCTCTTTGGCGACAAGGCAGACCATGCGCTGGAGCGTTTTTTTTTTTTGTTTGTTTTTTAAACCTTTATTTTACCTTCACATAGTTACACAGCAGTTCGCCTACAACCCCGAGGGGCCGGCCGCTAATAAAGAGCAGTGATAGCCATGTATAAAAGAAGTCCACACAGTAGTCACGTTGCTGCTGTAAAAAGGCACATCACAAAATCTAGTGAAAGGTATTTAGTCAATATCACATTGCAAATAAGTAAGGTTTTGTTTTTTGTTTTTTTAATGAAAATAACAAAAAGAACAATCAGGAAATCACAGTGCGGTCAAATAAAAGTAATAGTGCAGTTTAGCTGTACGAAAGATTCATATGGCAGTATGCGTTGCTATTTATTATCTGGAGACCCTTCTCGCAGTGAGGGAGGACGGCCCTCCCACCCCCATTTTCATCCATATGGTATTTCCAATCCCTCCTCTCTCCCTTCAATCTACTCCCCCCTCATCATCTGACTCTAACTGATCATCTTCTGGCAGAGGGTCACATAGGTCACCACGGTACACATTCCACGGGGACCATACCTTATTCCATTTGCCTGGGCATGCACAGCTTAAATATACCGCCCTCTCAGTTACCATTATCTTGTCCATATTCATGCACCACTGCGACTTCGTTGGTAATTCTGCCGCCCCCAACGCTGAGCAATGTCTCTCTTCGCCACAATCATGCCTAATGTCACCCAGAGTTGGCTATGTCTGGATAGGTCCGTTGGTTCCCACACGTTTAAGAGACATCGACTTGGGTTTGGAAGGAGTGAGGTCTCTAGGGTCTGTGATACAGTGCGCAATATTTGCCGCCAGTAATTTTGTATGCGTGGGCAGTCCCAAATCGTGTGAAAAAAGGAACCCTCCTCCCCACAGCCAACTAGACAGAAAGGGTGCTGTATTCTGTGGATGCGATGTAAGAGTGTTCTTGTATAATATACTCTTTGTAGGACCTTGAGTTGAACGAGTCTCAGCCAAGCTGAGATGCCTACCTCTTTTGGTGACGCCAATGCCTCATTCCATTCGTGTTCATCAAGGGCGTCTATTTCCCTTTCCCATCTTTCCTTCAGGGGAACCAGCGGGTCAGGCAAGTTGTTCAGGAGTTTACGATAAGTCAGTGATGTCGCTCTTTCTATCATAGTTGGTTAGGAGGCGATCCTCCAGCGGGGAGGACTCTGGTAGAGTCGACCCGGAGGGGATGGCTGCAAGCAAAGCATGGCGTATTTGTACGTAACGATATAACTCGTGTGGCCCTAGGTCATACAGTTCCCTCAGGCGGGTGAATGAAATGACTTCGCCCCGTTCCCACATGTCGCCCACCGTGGATATTCCTATGGAATCCCAGTGAGAGAAGCCTTTGCTGTATCTCAGGTTTCCCAAGGCACGTGTGTCCCAGAGCGGGGCGAGTTTGGTAATTTTCCCCTTCCAGCCCAACGCGGCCGTTGCCACATGCCATAGTTCCAAAGTGAGTTTGGTAGGTCCTGTTAAGAGTCTTATTTTACGTCGGTCATAGAGTGGGGCGAGCATGTTGTTGGTGCCCAGCTGCGCCCTATCTGTTTGAAAAGCTGGGTCAGATTGTGAGGCATGTATCCATTGATTAATGGGCTTAAGCTGCGCCGCCCAGTAATAGATGCAGATTCGGCAATGCAATGCCTCCATCATACCAGCCTCTGTGTAGTTTAGCCTGCGCAATGCGTGCTGGACGATTGCCCCACAGCAGCCCAGAGACAACTGCGGCTACCTTTTTAAAGTATCCCGGCGCCACCGAAAAAGGCGTGTTATCTAGGATATACAGAAAGTGGGGCAACGACATCATTTTATACAATGCTGCTTTTCCCAGCATGGTCAATGGTAACCCCGCCCAGAATTTGACGTCTTGCTTGAGACGTTCCAGTGGTGGCGCCAGATTCAATTTCATATATTTCAGTGGATCCCGCGTGACATGGATCCCTAAATACTTGAAAGAGGAACCAGCTATTCTCAGGGGACAGTCCGACCCAAGCGTCGGGACCTGGCCTCTCAGTACATATAACTCCGATTTGTTCCAATTAATTGTGTAACCCGAAATTCTGCCATACTCATCACACAGATTCAAAAGAGCCGGCACGCCTTGTTCGGGATCTGTTAATTACACCAGCATGTCATCTGCATAGAGGGACAGCCGGTCTTCCCACCCCTCCTTCCATTGTATCCCTTTAAGCAAGGGAGTTTGTCTTATTAGGTTAGCCAGTGGTTCTAGGGCAAGCGCAAAAAGCAAAGGAGATAGGGGGCAGCCTTGTCGGGTGCCTCTTCCTAGCGAAAATGTACGTGAAATGTGGCCATTCGCCACCACGTGCGCCATCGGTTCCGCATATAACAGCCTAATCCACGATATAAAGGTCGGGCAGAAGCCCATGCAGGACAACCCCTCTAAAAGGTAGTTCCATTCCACCCGGTCAAAAGCCATTTTCGCATCAAGGGCCAGTATAACTGCTCTGTCGTGGATCTGGTCCGCCCTCGCCAGCACCCCATGAACCCTGCGAAGATTTAGTGCTGTGTTCCTATGAGGCATAAATCCTGATTGATCTGGATGGATAAGATCAGGCAGATGAGCCATCAACCGGTTAGCCAGGAGTTTAGCCAAGATTTTGCTTTCTGCGTTTAATAAGGAGATGGGGTGGTATGAGGAACACTCCTCCTGTGGTTTACTGGGCTTGGGTATTGCTACTATAGTGGCCGTTCTCTGGTCTAGTGAAAGCGCACCCTTCTCTCGGCATTCTTCATACATATCGAGCAAGTACGGACTAAGGTTTTCGGACTGGGACTGGTACCATTCCACTGGAATGCCGTTTGGACCGAGAGCTTTTCCAGGTTTGAGCACTCGTATGGCCAGCTGTATTTCATCGCTGGTTATGGCCACATCCAGGTCGGCTATTGCTTCCGGCTGTAATACTGGGATTTCCATTTTACTCAGTACATCCTGGGCCATGACCACGGTCACCTCCCTCTCTGGAGTGTACACCTGTTCGAAATGTGCCGCCAGTGCTTCTACTATCTGTTCAGGGTTGGTTTGCTTCACGCCATGTCTATCTTTCACCTGCTGAATCCCTCTGGAGCTACCCCCCCCTTTTATCGAGCCAGGCCAACATCTTTCCCGCCTTATCGCCTACGTCATATATCCAATTCTGTGTATCAGTAATGTGCCCCTGCACCGTGAGATGAGCATTTTCTGTGTATAATCGCTGATGGAGTGCAAGGGTATGTGCCGTGTCGTCTGTAGGGTTAGCCTCATGTAAAGTTGTTACTTCATGTAGTTTTAACTCAAGTGTAGATTGTTCAGCCGCCTGTTCCTTTTTATGGACCGCAATAGAGCTTATAGCTTGCCTACTTAGTACTGTCTTGTAGGCCTCCCATAGCACCTCGGAGGAGGCCACAGTTGCCACATTTTCATAAAAATATTGCGTTGTAGCCTTCTGGAGAGCTTTCCTGATTTTTGGGACTTTGAGATATGATGCTTGAATGGGGTATATGCGGATACGCGATTTTGCCTGGGTGGAAATGGTGAGAGTTATCGGGGAGTGGTCTGAGATGCCTCGAGGGTGTATGTCGGCAGTATCTACGCGCTGTATTCCTTCTCCTAAAGCCAGAAAGTAATGTATCCGGGAAAGACTGTTATGGACTGTGGAGTGGAACATGTACTGTTTGGCCTGAGGATGAACGTGACGCCAAATATCCACTAACCCCATTGCTGCTAGGAATCGCTGAAACCGAGAGGGTCCCCCAGGTGAGGCTGACACTGGAAACCTATCAAGCTGTAAATCTACAGTTGCATTAAAATCCCCACCCAAAATGACATCACTCTCGGGGAGAGACAACAAAAAATCACAAAGGGCTGGAAGCATTACCGAGTGAAGGGACGGCGGGATATATACTGAGACCACTGTTAGAGGGCGACCATCCCATTGCCCCTGCAATGCCGCGAAGCAGCCCTGACTATCAGTTTTTGTGCTTATTGGAATGAAGTGTGAGGATTTTTTAATCAGAATACCCGTTCCCCGGGAGCCTGACGAAAATCCCGAATGCACCATCATCTTGTACCCTTTCCTGTCCAAGGCCTTAGTGGCCCCCCCTGTCAAGTGTGTCTCCTGCAAGAGCGCCAATTGGGGTTTGTGCCTTTTCAGCTCGTTTAGTACCAGGCAACGTTTCACCCTATCTCCTAGTCCCCTCACATTCCATGAAAGTATTCTACGGGTGGAGCCACTCGATCGTGACCCAGCAGTCCCCGCGTCAACTAGTTGTAGATCCGCCATTTGCAATCACGCAGCAACATACAAACCGTCCAAAGAGGATCAAACGTACCTGTAGGTATACCTTTCTAGTTACACCACACACAATATAAGCACCAGTTTCTGACCGATTTAGTGAATTTCCAACAAGATAATAACAACCCTCCCCCACCCCTTCCCTCCCTGCCTCCCTGCTTAACGGACCTTCAACTGCCCGCCACCCCAACTGAGCAGAGCGCTTGACCCATCCCACAAACAGAGTACTTGTACGTTTGGGGAGAGTGTCTCCCCAAGCAGGCGGCTCCCTTGCCGCCCTCGGAGTACCCAGGTCGGCGTCCAGGAATGACCTGCATGAGCGAACAGTATGTCAGGGAGTCAGTGTCCAAATAGTTCACGTTCAGATGATATTATTTGCCCCCGGCAGCTCCAGACAGTTCCATCGTCGGTGATGCACTCGCGCTTCTTCCAACTGAAGTCTGTGAGCCAGGCCGGCTATCATTCCGGTGTCTGTTGCGCAGTCTGTCAGATTTGCGTTCCACTGTGCGCCATCCTTCAAGCCAGTCTCTCGCTGCCTCGGGGGAGTAAAAAAACCAAACTTTCTTATCGGCGACCACCCGTAGCCGGGCTGGGAACAACATAGAGTATGGCAATTCCTGTTCGCGCAGTGTCGTTTTCACTTCCAAAAAGGTCCTCCTCCGTCTTGTTACCTCCGCTGTGTAGTCCGGGAAAAAGGATATCCGCGAGTTTTGAATTTGAATGGCTGATGCCACTCTGGCAGCCTGGAGGATGGTGTCGCGATCTCCAAAGTTAAAAAGTATCGCTAGGATCGGACGCGGTGAGGCCCCTGGCTTAGGCGTTCCCCCAGGTACTCTATGGGCCCTTTCCACGGTGAAGAAGTTTGAGAGGCCCTTGGGAGCTAGGTGGTTCTTTATCAAATCTTCCTCATATAAGTCCATGGCTCCTGTGGTTTCCGATTCCAGGACCCCCAAAATGCGGACGTTGTTCCGCCGGGAACGACCTTCATGATCGTCCAGCTTTTCTTTGAGCAGCTTATTGTCGGTTTGCAATTTCTCCATTGCGACCTGTAGATCCAAAACATCCTCCACCAATGATTTAGCTACCACCTCCACCTGCTTCACTCTTTCACTCATCTTCTGGAGGTCCGCACGTATCAGGGTCCCACCATTGCCTGTACCTGGGCCAAGGCGTGCAAAACGTCCTCCAGGGTAGCCTTCTTTGCGCCGTCTCCTTCCGTGCCTTTGCCCATAGATTTGCGCTGCTCCGGCTGGGAGAGTGATTGTCTTTCAGCGAATTTATCAAGCTTAACTTGAGTGGTGGTATTTCTGATTCCTTTCCCCGCCATAGTGACTCTCTGGCGCGTACCGCCAGCCGTGGCGTGCTGAAGGTTGATTGTTCGCGGCGGATAATCAGTTAGGCCGCCCGAGTTTCAGCGGTGCCCAGTCCTCGTAGTTGTTAGATTTCCCACCGTCGGGCCCACACTCTGTACAACAGTTGCACTAGTTGTTCAGGATTTGGCTCCAAAGAGGGCGTCCGGTCCCTTTGGTGAGAGAGTTCGTGCCTACAATGGCGGACGGGATGTAAAATGGCGGCAACTACGCACTTACTTTCCCGACTTCAGTTGCGCTTAGCGCCGCCGTCGTCCACTGTAGTGTCTTGGCGTCGGAGCGAAAATGCAAATCCTTATTCGTTCTGGAAGTATCTGCAGGCTTCCAACGCCATTGTCGTGGGTCTGCGCTCGCTGCGGGCACTTCCGGTTTACAGCGCCGACAAGGCTCCACTTCCGTCCGGGCAGGTCCCAACCCAGCCACCGCGGCTGCACTCACGCCACCAGGCCGCACAATGAGGTTGCCGTTTCTTCCCATTCCCGGGGCGTCAATGCTCCCAAACGTTCCCTCCAAATGTCGTTCGGTCACCGGACCCGGGGCCCTCCTTCTGGGTTCCATTTTGAACAGATAGGCATGCGGATTGATGCGGGAAGTCGCCTTGCTACGAGAGCCTCTCTAGTTTGCTGCCGCCATCGTCGGCCCCCCGCGCTGGAGCGTTTTATGGGCTACGGCCAAGACCTTGGGCCTCTCGGCCCCACGCCAGCAATCGGCTGCCTTTCACTCCTTTCGTGGCCACGGAAGGTTTGCACCCACACGTGCTGCCAGCCACGCTCCGCAGGGTAATACCCAACGCGGTGGCGGCCGGGGAAACCGCTGTGGAGGCGGTCGGGGACAACGGCGAGGCCAGTCCAAACCCTCCCCCGCAGCATCCGCCTCAAAACCTTCCTAGTCAATGCTTTTTGGCCCATGTGACGCCAGTGGGCGGCAGGGTTCGCCATCACCACTCCCACTGGCGCACTGTCACGTCGGACAGGTGGGTGCTGCAGATCGTCTGAAGGGGCTACTCCCTCCCCTTCGAGGCGACTCCTCCAGCCATGCCACCGCAGATCCACCATGTATCGGGGGATCATTTGCGACTTCTGCAGGAGGAAGTTATGGCCCTCTTGGCCAAGGGGGCCATCGAGCGTGTTCCTGGGCCAGAAGTAGGGTGTGGTTGCTACTCCCACTACTTTCTGGTACCCAAGAAGGGCAAAGGGGGCCCACGCCCTATCTTGGACCGAAGGAACATCAACGGCTTCCTCCGGAAGGAGAAGTTCAAAATGCTGACACTGGCTCAGGTCCTAGCTGCCCTAGACCCAGGAGACTGGATGGTAGCGTTGGACTTGCAGGACGCTTATTTCCACATCCCCGTCCTGCCGGCGCTACCTGCAGTTCACGGTTGGCCAGGAGCACTTTCAGTTTACCGTGCTCCCCTTCGGTCTTACCAGCGCCCCACGGGTGTTCACAAAGGTGATGCGGTGGTCGCAGCTCATCTGCGCAGGTTAGGGGTTTCAGACTTCCCCTACCTCGACGACTGGTTGTTGAAGGCGGGCTCGCCCCAGACAGTCGTCCACCACCTCCAGACGACGGCAGACCTCCTGCACCAGCTGGGGTTCTCCATCAATATGCCGAAGTCACACCTGTGCCCCTCTCAGAAGCTCCTCTTCATCGGAGCGGTTCTAGACTCAGCGCGGTTTCGGGATATTCAGCCTCTGATTCCCATCTTTCAGCCGTTATCCCGGATCTCAGTCAGGTTGACGCTGCGGCTTCTGGGGCTGATGGCCTCCTGCATCCCACTGGTGCATCACGCCAGGTAGCGGATGTGGGCTCTGCAGTGGGACCTGAAGTTTCAGTGGGCCCAGCATCAGGGCAACCTATCCGACCACGTCCTGATCTCGGAAGGCACTGCGAGACCGCTGCAGTGGTGGCTCACGGACCGCGATTGGGTCTGCGGCAGATCCCTCTCCCTTCCCCAACCGGAGCACGTAGTTGTGACGGACGCGTCCCTCCAGGGCTGGGGAGGCCACATGGGAGAGGCGGAGATCAGAGGCCTCTGGTCTCCGGCGGAGTCCCGGCTCCATATCAACCTTTTGGAGCTGCGGGCGATTAGTCTAGCACTGAAGGCATTCCTACCCTCTGTCCGAGGGAGTGTAGTGCAGGTGTTCACGGACAACACCACTGCCATGTGGTACTGCAACAAACAAGGCGGGGTGGGGTCGTGACCCTCTGCTAGGAGGCTCTGCGCCTCTGGCAATGGCAGGAACATCAGAGCGTGACCCTGATGGTTTAACACCTGGCAAGTTCTCTGAACGCCAGGGCGGACTAACTCAGCTGCCAGTGCATGATGGATCACGAATGGCGTCTGAACTCAGACGTGGCGCAAGGTCCCTTTCTGCAGTGGGGAGAGCCTTGGTTAGATCTATTCGCCACCGTAGAGAATGCGCAATGTTCTCAGTTCTGTGCGTTGGAATTTCCAAGGCGGCACTCGCTCGGAGACGCTTTTCGTCGCGATTGGAGTTGCGGTCTGTTGTACGCTTTTCCGCCTATACCACTTCAGCACTCTGGGCAGAAGAAGATCAGGCGCGACTGGGCCCAAGTCATCCTTGTGGCTCCGGACTGGGCACAAAGGTACTGGTATCCCGAGCTACTCAGTATGTCAGTCGATCCCCCGGTTCGTCTGCCTCTTCAGGAGGACCTTCTGTCGCAGCAGCAGGGGACGGTCCTCCACCCGAACCTGTCCAGACTCCACCTCCATGCTTGGAGATTGAGCGGCGACAGTTGAGGCCATTTGACTTGCCTCCTGAAGTCTTTAACATCATTCTGGCAGCCAGGCGTCCCTCCACAAAGTCGGTATACGCCTGCAGGTGGAACAGATTTGTGGCATGCTCCACAGCAAAGGCTGTGGATCCCCTCAATGCCCCTCTTTCTGAGGTTCTTCTCTTTCTACTTTCTCTTGCTCAGCAGGGCTCTGCTCTGGGCACTATCAAGGGCTATCTTTCTGCCCTTTCAGCCTTCTTAAGGCTGCCTGATCAACCATCTTTGTTCAAGTCCCCTATTGTAAATCTATTCTTAAAGGGCATCACACACACATTTCCACCTGTTCGTTTGTGATGCCTCAGTGGGACTTGAACCTTGTACTTACATTTCTGATGTGCACTCCCTTTGAGCCACTTCACAACTGTCCTCTCTGCCTTCTTACACTGAAGACTGCTTTCCTGGTTGCCATCACCTCTGCCAGGAGAGTGAGTAAGCTCCAGGCAATCTCTTGTACTCCTCCTTTCCTTTCTGTCCATCCGGACAATGTTGTGTTACGTTCTAAGCCATCTTTCCTGCCCAAGGTTGTCACGGCCTTCCACATCGGGCAGTCCATCACTTTGCCTACCTTCTTTCCACCACAGCACCCCTCTGAGGAGGAAGAGCGGCTCCACCGTCTGGACCCAAACATGCGCTCTCATTCTACTTGGATTGCACACGCCAGTTCCGGGTGGATGACCAACTCTTTGTTGGCTACTTGGGCGCTAAGAAGCGGAAGGCGGTACATAAGAGGACCATCTCCCGATGGATCATCTTATGTATCCAGGCATGCTACTCCTTGGCTAGAAAGGAGCCCCCTGTTAGATTGCGGGCTCACTCCACCTGAGCCACGGCGACAACAACTGCCCTGGGCCGGGGAGTGCCTTTGCAGGACATTTGCCAGGCAGCTTCGTGGGCCTCGCTGCACACGTTTGCAAGACACTATTGCCTGGACAGTAAAGTCTGGAGGGATGGCTTCTTTGGCCGTTCCGTCCTCCAGGACTTTCTGGTGTGATTATTGGTTCGCAGACCCATCACCGGGGTTGGTATTGCTGGGGTATCTATTCAAAGGTAAGGAATCTATCAATAACGTGTCTCTTTCAGATGCACAAGTTACTACTTGTGTAACGATATATCTGTAAGAGACATTAGTTAGTGATAGATTCCTTACCGACCCACCCGTCCTCCCCGTTCTGCGAACCGATATCTAGGGTTAAGGTCATCCCCTTTCAGGGCCCTAGTTTCAATGGCACCAGTGTTGGTTTTTAACATGGCTCAGCGCTTCTAGCGCGGAAAAGCTGTGTCTAAGAACTGACGTCAGCACGCGGAGGCGGCTCCTAAGTACTCCGACGACGTCATCACGGCGCCCACGACGCCGACGGACGCGGAGCCACAGACGACGCCTATCGACGCGCAAGGGTACTGCTACGCAAAATTTTCCGGATCCAGTCTGACGCCTGGGGATATTTTAAGGTAAGGAATCTATCACTAACTAATGTCTCCAAGTAGTAACTTGTGCGTTAGTGCTGGACCCCTAAGTTGGACTATAGGCTATTTTGACACTCTCTGCTGGATTTATTTGTTTGAGTATTGTTTCTGTTTAAAAACAAATCAGTGGTGCAACTGCCTTATCTGTGTCCAATGCGGGTATTGACTTGCTTTTAATATTGTTTTGCTATATTGAGATGCCGTCCAACCTCAGGGTTGTGGGCCGAAAGGCTGTGTATTATACCTTGACCTGACTATTACTCTTCATCTTTTGCCTGCATGTACGCAGATGTGACTGTATCATTTTTTTCTTGACGAAATGCCACAATAAAAATAAAAATAAAAATAAAGTATACTATACAGGTATAAACCAATCATACCATGATTTAGAGGAGAGAACACATACATGTTGGCACTGATTAGCAGTGGTAAAGTGCCCAGAGTCTCACAGCCAACAAAAAGGTCAGAAAGATATGCAGAAAAAAGCACATAGTTTGGGGATAACCCTGCAAAAAGGGTTGGGTCCAACAGCTATCAATAATTATTGCTGAAGTAAATACTTCTATGAATTGCAATGATTTGGGAACTAGACCCAATAAATCTCACCTTGGCAAACCTTGTTCTGACTAGGACATTACCAAGCAGAACACAATGCTTGCTAAAAAGCAATGGGACAGACCCAAACCTAAACAAAAAGCTAAATCTCTAGGACGTTTTCCACCACTGGAGTCCTCTGACAGATGCTATAATTTGTGTGATTGAAAGTACCTGATAGGTTTCAGCTTTCTGATCCTCGTCCGCCTCTTTGCTTTCAGAACTCATCTGACAAACGGTACGAGAGAAGAGGGCATTCTGATCGCAGACAGGAAGAGTATGTGAAACCAAAGAGGGACTCGCAATGCTCGTCTGACGTGAAGACTTAGAAGGAGGAGAAGCCTTCTAAATTTAAGCCCCAAATTCAGAAAAAAAAGTTGCTGCTATAACCGCAAAGTATGCCACAAACACAGAGAACTCTCACCCTGAACCAAAGATGGGCGGTGACTCTCCTCAACCGAAGTCACTATTGTGCGCCGGACTCTCCAGGAGTTTCTGCCAGCGAAAGAAAATTACCAAAATGTTACAGTTGAAACCCCAGACAGGCTTGTAGCCCCTCTAGACAGATTAGACAATTTGGATAGACCGATTAGACAATTTGTATATACAAATTACAGGTGATATACAGCGCATCATTCGGGTAATATTATGGGAAAGTCTAACGTTATCATAGGACTTTTTCTTAGGGGAGGTCAATTTTCCCCCGCAGTTTTTCCAAACTTCCCCACAAGGTGAGTATGTAATACTCCCATCATTTTCTGTGCTTGGCCCTAATGAGGTCAAACAAGCCTATGCAGCATAATGGGCTCTTGCACAAGCTCCAGCTTTATATCACAATCATATCGGCTGGGATAAGGGCTCTTCCTATCATGTAATACCCATATATTCCAGCCCACAAGTGCAACTACAATACCCAATAAAACAGGATGCTAAAGCACCTGGTAGAAAAATTATCTCCCAATTGGAGTACCATGGTGTTGCTGCCCGCATAGTGTGAATTGTCCAGACGAATTGTCCTATGTAGATAATATCTGCTGTTTGATGATGAGTTAAATACACATTTGGCCAGGGTAGATCGCATAATTATGGGATTTAGTGATTCTGGCTACAAGTTTAACTTTCAGAAATCAAATATAGCATTTCTGAGTTTTCTATTTTCTGCACCACACTTCCTTAAGAAGTGTGCTCTGTTGCAACCTCCAAACACACTTTGGAAACGGCAATCCTTGTTAGACTTCCTTAATTTTAGCAGAACTTACATACCTGATTATGCACAATGCATTAAATCGTTTTGTATACTTTATTTCGGGCCAAAAAGACCATAAAAGTGCAAGTGCAATAATATACAATACATCAAAAAAGGTATTCTGAATATACATCTTCATGCCCACCCCTGGGATAATAAAAAGTAGTCCTATGTTCACATGTGCCATTTTTCGCACCATCAATACGATCTCGCACCAGAAGACATCCTAACAAAGGGAGACACCATAAAGTGAAAATACTTAAAATTAGGGTTCACACATTGCACACATTTGGACTGGCTAAAACCCGCTAAAAACATATCAAGATTTGATTAAAAGCAAATCACAGATAAAAGGCAGTCAAACGTCCTAAATAATTTCCAAAAGAGGCTTGCGGGTCAACCACATGGAAGTTCAAAAACAAGACACGTCACATACAATTGGCGTTTGGGTATTGTATTTCAGAAGTCTAAATGCTTCTTCACAGTGTCTGCTGCCTAGAATCCTGCATAGTTGGACCAACCATCTTTATCTGGCTTTTTTATATCCAGGGCAAAAGAAGGATATGCAGAGTTCTGTCTCCTCTTTGCTACTGCATGCAGGAGAGCCTGGGGCGGATCTACCAGCCCATTTATTCCTAAATGCACATAGGAGGAGAGACCCCATGCCTAAATTGCACATATAATTTCCTGGCTAATGCTGGATGGATCTTGTCCTAACAAGGCTTTGGGCCATAATAGTTCTTACTTTAAAAAAAATTAACTGTGAGAGGGCCCACGGATATGCTCTTATGCAGCTGGGCAAGTTTCCCTCCCTGTAGCTCCTAACCAGTTGTTTGCTAGATACTGCCGAACAGGCTGCCTCTGGATTGCTCCATAGACTCAGTCTTCCTATACTATGTATGCAAACCATGCCAGTTTACCTGTACCCAGGAGACCCAATACCTCCATCAGCTCAGTCCTGTATTCAACCAGTTCAGGCGTCATCCATAGTCCACGCCAAAATGTTAGGGGTCTACAGCCAATTTCCTCTGTGATCGGCCTCACCCCCAGGACAAAGTGGAGTGAGTGGGGAGCGAAGGGGAAGAACGAATAGCTGCCTAATGGTTATTCTTAGACTTACTGATTTTTATTGGAAGACAATGTTCCCAGAGTTCGGCCTCATACATTACAGCGCCTCTCGTTTGTGTTTTATACATCTCCAAAACTGCACCCAGAGGCTTATGGAAAAAATTCCTGAATAGTCTAGCCAACCCTCCTGCAGTCCGCGCTAACTTGAGGCTTGATTTGTTTATTTGCGGCCCCCAGTCCATTTTTTCGGGTAGCTAGACCTAGATATTCGAAAACTGATACCCTTTCAAGTGTGACACCGTTCATAAGAGGATTGGGACATGTCGAACTAGCTGGGTTAAAAACCAAATATTTTATCTTCTTTGTTAATCCCCATCCCCCGGGCTTTTACCAAAAAGCACCAAAACGGTCAAGGATTCTCTGGATGACCATCGGTGTCTTGGAAAATAAGAGTGTCATAGGCAAACATAATTGCTGGTACTTTCCTATGTGCTAGTTTTGGGGCGTCTGTGTCTTTCACCTTATTTGATGTATCGGCCAGTGCATTACTGTATAGGCAGGACAGAGTTGGAGCAAGCACATAACCTTGCCTGACTTCTGTTAATTGCAAGTGGCACGGTGAGTTCCCCATGTTTTCCAAACCTAATTTGGGCAAAAGTCCCTTCATGCAACCTCCTTAGCAAGTTTAAAAGATATAGGGGAACCCCAAGATCACTTAATACAATCCAAAGTTTCTTGATGGGTACTGGATTGTTGGAAATGGCCTTTTTTGCACGGTTATCCCCAAACTTTTTGATTCTTCCTCCTATCTTTTCCTGAGCTGTTTGTGTTTGTTTTAGGACTCTGGGGACTTTACCACTGCTAATCAATGCTAAAGTGCATATGCTCTCTGTGTAAATTGTGTTCTGGATTGGTGTTTCCATGACTGGATATTTGATTTACTTGTTAGTCCCTAGTAAAGTGCACTGAGTGTGCCAGGGCCAAAGAATCCAATCCTACTAGTGGGCCTGTAGCACTGATTGTGCCACCCTCACGTGTAGCCTTAAAAAGGTACCCCAGAATTGCCATTGCAGAGTTTGCGCGCAGTTTGTAACTGTCATGTTGACTTGGCCTGTGCACACTCTGGCCAGTGCCTAACCTTCCCTTTTCTTACATGTCAGGCGCCCCTAAGGTGGGCCCTTTTTTTTTTTTTTTTTATTGAGAGTTCATACCAGAAAATACATATACATAAATGCGTACATAAATACATAAATAGATACGTAAAATTATACCATCAATAAAAGAACAGAAAGAATAATAAACAATAAACAGTAATCAATAGTAATCAATAGACAGGTTGAATAACTACAATACCAGTAAATCATTCATTTGACCTTTTTGCTGTCCTCCAAGTAGCTACTGGGGCCCAGAGTCGCTTACCCATATCCCTTATCTTCGCTCCCTTTAAATCATATAGTGCTTCCTCTGTTATGTATACCCAACAATCTGCACATCCACATTTGAAAAGTAGGAGCTTCTGTATCCTTCCAGGCTGCACTTATTAAAATCCTAAGGACTGCTACAGAGATGAAAACTAAAGCTTCGGCCTCAGTACACATATTTAATTTCACATCACATCCAATAATTATCAGAGTAGGGGATAGATAGATTAGCGCCTCTAAGGTGGGCCCAAGGTACCCCAGTGGGCAGGGTGAAGTGTATGTGAAAGATAGGACATGCCCTTGTGTGTTTGGCACGTCCTGATAGTGAATCGCAGCCCGTTTTGTTTTTCACTATTGCAAGGCTACCTGTTCCCCATAGGACAGAATAGGAAGTTTGTTTATAACCTCTTATAAACATAACTGGCCCTGGGAACTAGCTGGGAAAATAAAATCTAGTATGCCTGAACTCAGAATCTAATCATCTTTTAGTAAGGGTGATTTTTACATTCTGTGTTTGAAAATACCACTTTTAGGAAGTAGGTATTTTCTTGCTCAGTTATCCAATGTGCCTCTGCTGGAAATGTGGATTGCCTGTCTGGGTTTTGGACGACGGATGGCTAGGAAGCAGGAGTGGCTCCGGGTAGTCTAGGTAGGTCAGGAAAGAGCTGAATAGACCTGGGCTGCGTTGGGGGAAGGAGGCGGAGATTTCCTTGCACCTCAAAGGGCCTGGTCTGCCTCTGACAATGCCTTCTCCACCCCCTGCCAGGAAATCACACCAGAGAAGGCAGAACTGGCACAGACACCGTCTACCTAGAGGATCAAAGAATTTTTTGATACAAATACTGGGGCCCGACCCCTGAACTTCAGAACTCTTTTAGATCACGAAGACTACCAAGAAGAAGAGCTGGAGAAGCTGTAAGGAGGTACTACCACTTTGCTGTGTGCTTTGCTGTGTTGGCCTGCAGTCGCTGCTTCTGTCTTGGGCAGTGAATGGACTGGACTGAACCTTCTGCAATCTACTTTTGTGAGTTTCTCCAAAGGCTTGAGGTAGAGCTTGCCCCCTGTTCAAGAAGTCTCAGGAACAGCAAAGACTTCAAGCTCTTCTGCCCTCAGCACTGGGGACTGTGTGTTTTGTGCTGCAACAGAAGAAAAGCAACCCAACGATATCTACGACGCCGCTGCCGACTCAGTGTCCTGAAGGCACCACAGAGGGCACTGCCACAATGCAGCACTGCGACCCTGGTCTCCCCAACAATGCCTGCTGATGCCACCACCGAGCCGCTGCTCGCACCGTGACCTGTGGGCACCGCACTCCGCACCGCCTCACTTCACAATGACACCTTGGCACTGCCCCAACACCGCACTGATGAAGCCTGCTGATGCCTCCACTGCTGGCACCGCGGCCTGTGGGCACCGCATACCGCAATGTCGCTGTAGAAATCAAGGAAGTCTGGTAGATGGCTCTTGTAGTTGTAGTTTATTCTTCAAGTTACAGCTTGGTAAATTCCTATGTAAGTCTTAATATAAGACGTTGCGTTCGGGAGTGTTCTTCACACGTCAGGGATGTGTTGGGAATGTGCTTTCCCTCTCACGTCAAGGTTGCGTTTGCAGTGTCCCTTGCACGTCATGGTTGCGTTAGGAGTGTTCCTCACACGTCAGGGTTGTGTTGGCAGAGTATCCAGGAGTAGTGCTGTAATGTCAGTGTGCATTACATTTTTTGTGTTCTCCCTCGCATGTCTTGTATTGTGCGTTGTTACATCTATGCTGGAACATGTGCACATTATTTTTCTTTTCATGTTCTTTGGCAAAGGGAGATAGGTGTGTTGTGGTGTTCTTCAGTGTGTACTGGGCAAGTGTGGTGATAGCATTTTCCCCGTGGTGTTCTTCACAGTGTAGTGATTGCATTTTTCCTGAAACATTTGCAATCTGTTTTGATTACATCCCACCCTCGTCGCCAATGTAGAAATCAATGAAGTCTGGTAGCCAGCTCTTGTAGTTGTAGTTTATTCTTCAAGTTACAACTTGGTAAATTCCAATGTAAGTCTTAATATAAGCCCCACCAGGAGGAGCCTCCTGGCTGCTCAGCCCATCTTCTCCAACAGCTCCACCTTCAAGTACAAACATCCATAACATTCCAAATGACATCATATAGCTAGAGCGTCAGGCAGAGAATCAGGGCCAGGGACAGGCATTACATAAGAAGCAGATTACTACAGCTGCACTTCGCACGTCAGTACATGATGCCTGCTGACGCCAGTGCCCCAGACTCCAACAGAGAGGAGATCGACCTGGACTGTGTGTGACTTCGAGGGTCCCGACAACTCCTGCACCGACTTCCGGCGCCGTCAGATGCCATGTTTTCGGAAGCACAACAAGAGGTTGCCGACGCCCTGCCTTTCTAAAAGGTACTGTTTAAGGGTCTTCCCGACACCGTAGCTGGCTCGCAACGCCCGGTCAGCCAGAACTGTTTGGATTTCTTTGCTCACGATGCCGTGATAGCCCCGGATGGAACTATCGACATCAAGGAACTGTTTTTGCAAACCTATTTTGATAACTGTGATTTTTTTAAGTACTGTATTGTGGATTTTTATCGTTTTTGGTCTTGTCTTAAGTATAAACAAATATTGGATAGGTTTCTAAACTGGTGTGGTGTCCTTTTGTATTGCCTAAACTGTATTACTGTTGGTTATGTGCAAATGCTTTACACACTGCCTCTAAAATAAGTGCCAAGCTACGAAGGGGTTGAGCAGGGGTTATTTTAGGAATGTAACTTCCTTTTCTCATCCAGGGGATACTCATCAATAGTCATAATCTATGAATAATCCCCGCCCATGTGCGGGAACCCGGAGCATATAGAAAATACATATAAATATATATGTATATATATGTGAAACATATATTTGCAGCCTAAGAAACATTTTCTAACTGGCAAAAGTGCCGCAAAATTACATAAATTAGCATACATACAGTAGTACTCTTCCAAACCCTAAGGAAGAAAGAGAGCAGAAAACATTTGTATACAACAATGCTTTATTGCCATAGGAAAACCTGTAATTGCAAGCATTTGCCACTAGGCTGCAGTAGAGTATATAGCAAACAGAGAAAACTGACACCTTGCCTTTAAGGCATTAGAGTAGGGGTACCGTGCCTTTAAGACCTGAAGGCAACCCCCCTGCTCCCATGGTGCACCACAGGTGACAGTTGGGTCAGTTCTTTTTTACGGCTCCTTCTGTGAGGATCCTGGAGCTCTTCAGTTTTCAACTGAAATTGGTCTTTGAGAGAGTTTTCTCAAATATTTCGCCATTTTGTGAATTAATAAGGCTTCTGATTTATTTTTCTGTGGTAACCCACAAGAATTTCCTGTCAGAATGCCTGCTCTTTTTCGGAAATGTCCTTCCTGTGACAAGAAGATGGCTCTGAATGACCCACATTCTGTGTGTATTGTGTGCCTTCCATCTTCACACATTCCTGATCAGTGCCATCATTGTAAAAGTCGGACTCTTCGCGACAGGGAGAGGATTCGACTTCATGCCATGCAGGAGATGGACAAAAGTCACCAGGTGGGTGCTTCTTCAGCCCCTAGATCGTCTCCTACAAGCAAGCACGGCCAGAAACGGCGTCATTCCACCTCTCATGTCTCCAAAAAGAGGAATGAAGGTCGAAGAACTCCGTCGAGGTCGCCGTCAAAGGCCTGGATAATCTTCACGACGTTGAAGATCTCCGCCGCAATCAAGTAAGTCAGCGTCGAGGCGCCATGCTTCGGGCTCGAAGTCCATGGCTGCTGCTGCATCGAAGTCTCCGTCGACGTCGAGGCTTCCGTCGACGTCGAGACACTCTCCGCCATCCCGGAAGGGATCGGCGTCGAGAGCTAGGACGGCATCTAGGTCGCCGCTGGCTAGCGGGCCGCCGTCGAGAGGGACTGCTAGATCCTATCCTTCGACGTCAAGGAGGTCGACGCCGAGGCGACGCCAGGAAGATCATCATCGTCGAGACGACGTCAAGAATCGTCGTCGAGTCGACGTCATGATATACCTCCACCTGATCGACGTCGAGGGAGATAGACGTCGAAGTCTCCGGATCGACGTCGAGGTTCACAGTCGAGCTTTCCACGACTTAGTCGATCACCGTCGAGAGCTTCAAGGCACCGCTCGACGCTGCTGGTCACCCAGACTTCTTCGACGTCGAGGATTTCGCCGTCGAGGGATAAAGTGACAGAGGTGGAGTCTCCTGGTTCTAATACTTCAGGAAAATCCTCATTTCCTGGCTTGAATATTGTACAGGTCTCCCCAGAATCTTCGCCCAGATCTGCGGGCAGCTTGACTCATCCTCAAGGGGCTGTATCTGGTCAGAGTAGTCCGGGCTCGGATTACTCCCGTACATATTCCCCTTCGAAGTCAAAGACTCCCGCCAGACCAGCTAGATCTCCTCGGAATCCCAGGATTTCACCCAGGCCTAGAGCTAGAGTCAGATCACGTTCTCCAGTGCGGTCAAGGACACCTGTCCGACCAAAATCTCCAATCCGGCCAAGACCGAGGTCTCCATCAAGTCATCGTTCTAGGTCCAGGGGCAGTCACAGCAGGAATCGTGACGGGTCCCATAGGAGGCGGCGTACAAGATCCTCCACAAGATCGTCCTCGACTAGGTCCTCTTACCGAGGTTATTCTCCGACCTACTCCTCTACGCCTCCTTCCCGAGTCTCTCCAATTGATGACCTCGCGACTTTCTCCGATGTACTGGTCAGGGGAGCAAAAAAGCTGAATATCACGCTGAACACTCCAGTGGTTCCCACTTCTGTGATTTTTTTATACCCTCCGTCATCGTACAGCGCCCAGGCCTCTACTGCCTCTGGTTCCCGGTCTCCTAGAACCAGCTATGGCTACTTTTCTCACACCAGCAGTGGTGGGATCTGTTCCATCTCGAATAGCCAAAAAGTACAAGGCCCCTGCAGAGGATCCCTTGTTCCTCAGATCGGATCCCCCTGCGGACTCCATTATTGTGGCGGCTGCCATGAAGTCCCATGCAGGCTCTACTTCTTCCTCAGTACCACCTGAAAAAGATAGCAAGCTTATGGACTCTTTTGGTAGGAAGGTGTGCAACACCTCTTCTTCCTTTATGAAGGTGGCTAGCGCCTCTGCCTTGCTTGGAAGGTACGACAGGTCCCTTTAGGATTCTCTGACTCGCTTTACTGACAAGCTCCCCAAGGAAGATCGCCAAGATTTTCTGGAGACTTTACAGGAGGGAGGCTTGGTAGCCAATCAAGTTATTAGCGCCGCAGTGGATGCCTCTGACCTTGCAGCTCATGGCTACTCAAGCGGTATTTGTTCCCGTCGTTCGGCCTGGCTCCGCCTGACAGGGCTCAAACCAGACGCCCAGAAGAAGATTTTGAATTTGCCCTTCAATGGAAAATCTCTGTTTGGTCCACACAGACGACGAAATTTCCAAAATGAAAGCAGAAATGGACACCGTCAAAGCTGTGGGATTAGAAAAGCGCAAGGAGTTCAAGAAGCGTTTTCGTCAAGGAGACAGGAAGTCCTTCCAACAAAGGGTTCAAACCCCTCAGCGGCAATCCCAGTCTCAGCAGAAGACGCAGTTCCAGCAGCGTCGCCCTGGCAGAGGAAGAGGTGGCAATAACCGACAGCAGTCTTCCTCAAAGCAACCTCCTAAGCCCTGAGCCATTGCTTCCTCCACGTCTGTTCACCACTCCGGTGGGAGGGAGTGTTTCTCATCGTCTGACAGAGTGGGAATCCATTACAAAAGACAGATGGGTGCTGAATATTGTACAGCATGGCTACTTGCTGAGGTTCAAGTCTCCTCCTCCGCAGGTATTCCCCCAATTGCAACATCTTCCACGTTACAAGACTCAATTGCTACGAGAAGAAGTCTCCGTCCTTCTAGAAAAAAGGGCCATAGAGGAGGTTCCCGCAACTCACAAAAATCAAGGAGTGTACTCCCGATATTTCCTGGTTCAAAAACGAGGATCTGTCAAAGAATACAGGCCCATTCTAGACCTTCGAAGGCTAAACAAGTTCATACGAAAAGAAAAGTTCTGTATGCTTGCCCTGCACCAGATCTTCCCACATCTTCATCAGGGAGACTGGATGTGCGCCATCGACTTGCAGGACGCCTACTTCCACATACCAGTGTCAATCAAACATCGGAAGTTTCTAAGGTTTCAGATCGGACGTCGTCACTACCAATATCGAGTGCTGCCGTTTGGCCTGAAATCTGCATCTCGGACATTCTCAAAATGCATGGCGGTGGTGGCTGCTTTTCTCCGCAAAAGAAAGCTCTTGGTCTATCCATATCTAGACGATTGGTTGTTGAAGAGCTCCACCCCGTCGCTGATTCAGAACAATCTGTCGTTCTGCCTCAAACTGATGGAGTCGTTGGGACTTCACGTCAATCTGAAGAAATCAGTTCTCAACCCTTCCCAGCGGATCCACTACCTGGGTGCTTCTCTGGACTCACTTCAGGCAAGCGTGTGTCCTTCGGAAGAGAGGTTGTCATCTATGCTCCTGAAGGGTCGCCTTCTTCTGGACAATCGGGCCCCCACAGCCAGACAAGTGTCTTCTCTGCTGGGATCGATGGCTTCATGCATTTACATTGTGCCCAATGCTCGCCTTCACATGAGACCTCTACAACAAGCCCTGGAAGATCAGTGGTCTCAGAGATCGGACCAGTGGGAAGACCGAGTCTTGCTTCCTCAAGGAGCCAGGGACTCAATCAGATGGTGGTTGAAAGGATCCAATCTTCTCCGAGGAGTGCCATTCCATCGTCCTCCTCCATCTCAGTCAATTGTAACCGATGCCTCCCTTCAAGGCTGGGGTGCTCACATGGACCAACTCCAAGTTCAAGGCCTTTGGTCCGAGCAAGCTTACCATATCAACTTCCTGGAGCTTCGAGCAGTTCATCTTGCTCTCAAGTCTCTTTATCCTGCTCTGCGCACCAACCACCTCCAGGTTCAGACGGACAACACAACAACTATGTTCCATCTGAACAAGCAGGGAGGCACGAGGTCAAGAATCTTGTCTCTGGAAGCGCAAGCTATCTGGCAGTGGCTCCTAGCAAGAGACCTATCCATCGTGGCAGTTCATCTACCAGGAATTCAAAACGTCCAAGCAGACTGCCTCAGCAGAATCTTCGTAGAAGCGCACGATTGGGTGCTCAACGAGGAAGTGGCTCAAGAGGTTTTTCGATGTTGGGGGGTACCGGGCGTAGACCTGTTCGCAGACGCAGCCAACACAAAATGCCCCGTCTTCGCATCCAGGTTCCCCCAACAGGGATCACTGGGGAATGGCCTTTTGATCAGCTGGTCTCAGATGTTACTCTACGCCTTTCCTCCCCTGCCTCTGATCCCGGCGGTGATCCAGAAGTTCTACAGGACCAACACCAGAATGATCCTGATAGCACCAGAGTGGCCAGTGGCTTCTTCAGATTTCGGAAGGTCCTCACCGGCGACTACCATGCCGTCCAGACTTGCTGACCAAAGACCAGGGGAAGGTGTTGCACCCCAACCTTCCTTCCCTTCGCTTGACGGCATGGCTCCTGAGGTCATCCAGTATGGACATCTAGACCTCCCAGCAGACTGCATGACTATTCTTAAGGAATCGAAGCGACCCTCCACTAGGAAGTCCTACGCTTTCAAGTGGAAGAGGTTCTTCTTATGGTGTCGTGAGCACTCTCTTGACCCGGTACATGGCGAAGAGCAGGTGATTCTTCCATATTTACTGCATTTAGCGAAATCAGGCTTGAAATACCCCTCCATCAGGGTTCATTTAGCTGCCATCACAGCATATAGGAAGTCTCCTAGTCAGACATCTTTCTTCCTTATGCCTGTAGTTAAAGATATCCTAGAAGGCCTGAAAAAAGTCTTCCCACCGGTGAGGTCCCCCTCTCCTCCCTGGGAGCTAAATATTGTACTGACTAAGCTGATGAGTGCTCCTTTTGAGCCTATCCATAAGGCCTCATTGCAGCACTTGACCTGGAAAGCTGCCTTTTTAGTGGCGATTACCTCTGCCCGTAGGGTCAGCATAATCCAGGCCTTGTGTTGCAAGGAACCTTACACAGTTTTTCATGTTAATAGGGTGGTTTTAAGAATGCACCCAAGTTTCCTGCCTAAGGTGGTTTCAGACTTTCATATCAACCAGTCTATTACCTTACTTACCTTTTTTCCTAATCCTTCCACTCCCCCGGAGAGGTCATTACACTCCCTTGATCTCCGGAGGGTCCTGAAGTTCTACTTGTCAAAAACCCTGCCTCTGAGAAAGTTTGACCGGCTTTTTGTTAACTATGGCAGTACTAATACTGGTCTGTCAGCTTCCAAACGGTCAATTTCTCGCTGGATTGTCTCCTGTATAGCTTTTGCTTATCAATTAGCTAACAAAACCTTGCAGGGTAGACCACATGCACATTCTATTAGAGGAAAAGCTTCCACTACAGCTCTCCTTCGTAATGTTCCTATTTCTGAAATTTGTAAAGCGGCAAATTGGCCGTCTGTCCATACCTTTACCCGCCATTATTGCCTGGACTCAGATACTCAGGCCGATGCCAGAGTAGGGCAGGCCTCTTTAAGGAACTTGTTTGCATAAGATGTATTGGCAATATATGTCTTAGCTTTTCTGTGAAGTTTTTTTACACTTCTTGCTCGTCCTCGAGACTTTGGGTATGAGCTTGCTAATCTATTCATAGATTATGACTATTGATGAGTATCCCCTGGATGAGAAGGATTAGTTACTTACCTGTAATCCTAGTTCTCATCCAGGAGTATACTCATCAAAGTCATAAGCTCCCGCCCACCTCCCCGGACGAGCAGAGTTACAAAGTTGAGATGTTTTATTGTGGATCTCCTCAGGTGTTATTCACCTCCAAAAAGAACTGACCCAACTGTCACCTGTGGTGCACCATGGGAGCAGGGGGTTGCCTTCAGGTCTTAAAGGCACGGTACCCCTACTCTAATGCATTAAAGGCAAGTTGTCAGTTTTCTCTGTTTGCTTTATACTCTACTGTAGCCTACTGGCAAATCCCTGCAATTACAGGTTTTCCTATGGCAATAAAGCATTGTTGTATACAAATGTTTTCTGCTCTCTTTCTTCCTTAGGGTTTGGAAGAGTACTACTGTATGTATGCTAATTTATGTAATTTTGCGGCACTTTTGCCAGTTAGAAAATGTTTCTTAGGCTGCAAATATATGTTTCACATATATATACATATATATTTATATGTATTTTCTATATGCGCCAGGATCCCGCACATGGGCGGGGATTATTCATAGCTTATGACTTAGATGAGTATACCCCTGGATGAGAACTAGGATTACAGGTAAGTAACTAATCCATCCTGACTAGGGTGGTGGTTTCTACCTGGCTTTGGCACATGCCCTATCCTGCCAAAAATCCCATTTTTAACATTGGTTGTCAGCGGTGAGGATAGAACTTGTGTTTGCACTTGACTTACAGTGATTGATGTGTACTACTACCATATCGCAGACCATTACATGCCAGATACTTATTATTTTTCTTTTTGGGCTATTTTTCCATCTTACTAGTTTGAACTTGCTACTTCATCATGTCTGAATTAATTGCATCATCTGTTGCATCCTTGGAAGTGGCCTTTAAGGAGGAGAGTTTAGAAACCTACAATGTGAAGGAATTGAAGGCGATCTGCAAACACCTCAGAATCCAAATCAGGGGCCTCACCAGAAAAGAGGAGGTACAAAAGGCGCTGGTTCAGGTGTTGGTTTTGTTGGGTTGGTGCGTTCTCTGATTGAATAGTTTTCGAGCCGGCGTACGGTTCAGTAGGTAATTGGCTGTGGGTCATTGGGGCTGTCACTGATTGTCCCTTGGGGGTCTTGGTTGATTGGTCATGTATATTTAAGGGGTGTGTGTACTCTTCTGACATGATCCATCAAGGAGGGGGACGTTCAGAGATGAGTGAGCTCCGGTGTGAGGAGGAGGTGGTGGTTGCTGGATCTTCCTAACCTATTTACAACAAGGGGTGGTGAGGGACAGAGTCTCTGAATTAAGCAGAAAGCTCTCACCCAGTCAAGAGATCAGGGCTAGATCCAACACCGTTTTTTAGCTCACTGCACCATCCCAGTTTCAGAACCTGGCTGTATGCAAATTAGTCTGTTCCTGTCCCAGCTAGTAGACAGTTGTGGCTTAAGCTTTGGATGGGGGAGGTGGCTCAAAAGGCTGCCGTAATAAAGCTTCCTTTCAGAGGCTCTAAGCTGTTTGGGGAGCTGTTGGAGACTGTTGTGTTTTTATCTAGGAACCTAACTCAATATTTCTATTTTATGCCTTTGTGCGGTTATAATCAATAATATCCCCATAAATGCATAAGAATCAAATCCATATTAAGTTGTAGCACATGCAGTCACATTCAGCAAAGCTACTTCCCCGGACTCCTAGAAAGCACAACGAGTTCTCTAAACAAACCAAACCTCCAGCAACCTGGGAAATCCCTGTTTGCTTTTGTTTTGATTTCATCCTAGAACTCCTGCGAAGCACGGCAAGAACGGCCAGTTCTTAGTGACATCTTTATTGACGTCTTATGTCCAAACCTTACGTCAAACCCGGCACCTTTCAGGTATAAATATGCCTACGTTGCCTTAACCCTATCGCTGCGGCGGCTTTTCCCGCTGTGTGCGGCAGATTTGAAATTACCGCGTTACATGACGAGCTGGCCTTGTCATCCGCGCACGGCAGGTAAGCGCCATGACGAGGCCAGCTCGTCATTAGCCTCGAAGGGGTTAAGCAAACACACGGGGGTGGTTTTGGAGCAGAGCAGTTATCTACTTGCCGAGAGCCCAGCTGATGCGAGTGCCCACGGACGCTGCCCCTCCCTCTTGACGCGCTGAGAAAGACGCGGTCTTTTTCTCCAGCCGAGAAAATCCAGCTCCGGCGTTTCCAGCCTACCCTTGCGGGTTGCTGGGATATCGAGTCCTGACAGAGATACCAGACCTCCTGCTTTCTAATACCAAGGTACGGAGATGACTAAACCCTTAAAGAGAATTCTTGATTCAGATTCTTTGCATAACCAACTTAACTTAAACTGCTACTTACTCCTTCGCACGTATTAGGCTTAGGTCAAGTACACCGGGGTAGGCGTATTTTAGAAGCACCAGTTGAGTACGTTAGTCAATGTATATATGTATGTATATCTTTTATCCATTTTAAAGTATCTTATGGCTAAGAAACCATATCAATGCTTTTACAGTATTATTTCATAATACTCCTTTTACTGTACGCACTTTACTTTATCTTAAGTATTGCAATTATGGCAATTCATTTCTCTTGCATGAGAAAGAAGACTGTTCAATAAATTACACCTTTTATTGAAAACGCCCGTCTCTTTTCTCTGCACTCTGGTGAAACTAAGTACGCACAATTGACTGAGTGAAATAGCTGTTTGTTTTCACACGACTCTAGAGATACACTCTTATTCTGAGGGAGCAAAGTTGTCATGTTATATGGTTGTCAGAAGCTAATCCCTTCTTGTCTATCCAGGGAGGTTAAACTCCTCGTTTATTCGAGAACGTTTCTAGTGACCTCTGAGCTAGCAGGCAAACCTTAAGTCTAATATAGTCAGTAGAGACCTAGTCGACCTCAGTCCTACGTCTACACTGCTAAGTATAATATTCCAATGCGCAGAGCCTATTGGGAATATAGGAACTACACTACAAGACCTTGATTAAGAAAACCGCGGTGGACAAAAAGTAGTTGGCTCCAGTCAGCCCTTCACAGAGGGGGAATTTTGCCGGATAAAAGCGGGCTTTTGGGCAGGCGTTTTCAACCAAGAAGGCAGCCCAGCCATTTTATGGTAGAGGACGTGGCCGGGGTGTCCCTTCCTTCCACAAGTCCCGTGCTCAACAGGGTGCCTCCTCTCCTTCAGGGCCCTCCAAGTTTATGATTATGTGAGGGGGTTCAGTGATGGCACCGGTTGGGGGTCTTTTTTTCCAGTCTGGGAGGAATTTGTTCGGGATCAGTGGGTCCTACAGGTTATCAAACCCGCTATCAAAACAAATTTGTGGTTCTCCGGTAGATGTGTTCAGAGCTACCCCTGTTCCCAAATCTCGGGTCAAGTATCAGGCTCTGTTGGACACAGTTCAGGACCTGGTTTCCAAAGGGGCTTTGATGATGGTGCCTGTAAGTCAACAGGGTCGAGGGATATACTCGATCCTGTTTCTGATCCAGAAACCAAATGGAGACTTCCGTCAAGGCCTGGATCTGACGGCGGTAAATTTGTGTATCCCTCATCGGTCCTTCAAAATGGTGTATCTGCAGCTGATTCTACCCTTCCAGTCGGTCGGGGATATCCTGGCTTCTCTGGATCTCAGCACGCCTACTTTCATGTGACGGTTCATGTGGCTTCCCTGAAGTTCCTGCAGTTCTGTGTGGGCTTCGATCATTACCAGTTGAAGGTATTGCCTTTTGGGCTGTCTGCCTCTCCTAGGGTGTTTACAAATGTGTTGGCACCCTTGGTGGGGTTGTTGCATGCTCAGGGGATTCTGGTGTTTCTTTACTTGGATGACTGGTTTATCTCTTCCTCTTCTTTCCTTAAGTCTCAAGAACATACCCTGAAGGTTTGCAGGTTCCTTCAGCAGTTTGGGTGGATTCTGAATTTGGAGAATTCCCATCTTTGCCCCACTCAGGAAATGCTGTTCATTGGGGGGGTTTTCAACACCAAGTTCAGCCCAAGCTAAGGCATACAAACCAGTGCTACACATTCGGAGGTCAGATAGGTACGCAAGGTTAAGACTGGAGTTAGGCCGATCGAGGCCTGACCTGACATGCCAGGGAGAGATTATAAAGTTATACTTAAGGATTATAAGGGCCCCGGGTTCACTCCTTGAAACACCATTTGAGATACATCTTTCAGGGGTCAAGTACGGCCTGGCACACCAGCCTAGGAAAAGTTCTTAAAACATTGAAGATTAAGGAAGAAAGCAGATGCACTCGGTAGTGGATTCGTATAGGTTTCCGGGCGCCGCATAGAAATTAACACAATATAGTTAACGCAATGCTTGTTAGACGGTGCTAAAAGGTAAAGGGAACCACTATTCCTCTTTAAAACTGGCTGCTGCCTCACACATTTACAATACTCCCTATCACACGTGATATTGCAATACAGGTCATATAAACCAATGTTTCCATCAATTTTGTCAATGCATAGGAGAAATAAATTATTTTCTTTGTAGTTCAGTTTCAGGTTTATTCTTGTACGGTTTGTTCTGGAAACTTTCACACAGCGGCCCCGTGTTTCGTCGTATTGGGAATGTAACCCACGACTTTTTCAAGGCTATTTCCAGTTCGGTGCCTAGGATGTGTTTAGTGTCTCTTATGTAGGACGGGAGATTAGTCACAAGTGGCTTCAGAAATATGCCCACATACTCTGATATTCTCTCTGTTGGTCCTCCTATACCTGATATGATAGGTCTTCCTGTGGGAAATGCATGTGGTTTGTGTACTTTAGGTACCTTGTAAATACACGGATACCTGGGTCGGTCCACTCTTAGGTATGTCAGTTCATTATCATCAAGTAGGCTAGATCCATGCAATCTTTTAAGATGGGCATTGATGTAGTCAGTGAGGCTCCGTATGGGATTGCCTTGTAATGTTTCATAGCAGTCTTTGTCCTGTAATTGGTTAAGTATTTCTTGGTCATAGTCACTGCTTTTCATAATCACCATATTTCCACCTTTGTCTGCTTCTCTGATGGTCAGTTCTCTATTGTCACTGAGTTCCCTGAGTGCTATTCGTTCTTTTTGTGTGAGGTTGTCCCTTTGGATATGAGATGCTGTTTCCCTGGTGTCAAGTTTATCTAGATCAGCAGACACTAGTTTGTAAAATAGGTCTATGTTATTTCCAGCTGGGAGTGTGGGTGTCCACTTGTATTTTTCTTTGAGATTGCTAGAGATGTTATCCAGTATTATGGGTGTCTTTCATAGATTCACATGCCTGAATCATTCCCCGTCGTCGAGACGGGAGTCTCTGGTACATAGAAAAGTAATGTCATATAGACATACATAGAGAAAAGTAGGCATAAGGGCCTTGTCCTTAGTAGCCTATCTATCTATTTTTGTAAAAAGGACCAAACTCCCGAAGGTAGCCAATCAGCTACCACCTCCCTCTAGAACCTTCCTGTCAGGAGCCTCAGTCTCTCAGATTTTCGTACGCACTAAGCTAGGTAGGCGTAATACCTGTTCGAGAAAGAAGTGAGTCCTTCCAGGGGAGGCAGGAGGGTTGCATGCGAATCTGTGAAAGACACCAATACTGGATAACTGCAGTTACAGGTAAGTAACGCATTTCTTATCCAGTATTATATGTGTCTTTCATAGATTCACATGCCTGAATCAGAGTAGCAAGCAATACATTATGCACATTTGTGATGGAACAGTATACAGCAGTCTGAGATAATAAATATCATGCGACTAAGAACCATCAACAAGTAACAATAAATAAGTAAATAAATGTGCATACCAGCGAAGGATGGCGGGAAGGAGGAAGGCTCACCTCACTGGAATAGATGGCGAAGCACCGCCTGGCCCACTGCTGCATCCTGCAACAGTTCCGTATCCAGGCAGTAGTGCCTGGTGAAGGTATGCAGCGACTTCCAGGTCGCTGCCCTGCAAATGTCCAAAATTGGAACTCCAGCAAAGAGCGTTGCCGATGTGGACACAGCTCTTGTAGAATGAACCCTTACTTTGGAGTGTAACGGCCTTCTGGCTTTGTCGTGGCAAAAGGCAATTGACGAAGATATCCATCATGAAATACTTTGCTTGGAAAGCTGAATGCCTTTTCTTGGTTTACTGAAAGCTATGAAAAGCTGGAAAATGGTGTCTTGTCTTTTCCCTTTGTTTTTTCTTTGTATAGTGATATTATCAAACTATATATATAATGTATATGTTTCTCTGTTGGAAATTAATAGTGGATTTGTTTTGTTTAGAAATTATGACTGAATGTATATAGTAATATGTTCCTCACCCCCGGTTAAGGGGGAACAAAAAATGTGTTAAAAACTTCAATAAAAATTATTTTAAAAAAAAAGAAAGAAAAGCTGGTTCGTTTTCCTGAATTGTTTTGTCTAGTCGAGGTAAAATTTAAGACATCTCTTCAATCTGTCTTGTTCGCTCTCACTGATGCTAATTGTGTCTAGGGATTTGTACTGGAGCTAACTGATTTTCCTTCACCTGTGTTTTGGGGAGCATTTTTCGGTACCAAATGGTCGTACTTTTTGGCAAAAGTAAACACCCTGCCACTGGTGTAATCCCACTCATCCCGTTTTAGTTTTCTGCTCTTGCATTGCTTAACGTCCGTAACATGACGTTGTAAAATGTCTTTCAGGATTAAGTAGTTTTTATCAGTTACCTCAGGTAAGTTTAAATCCTTGATTTCTGACTCCAATTTTTCTGTTTCATTCTGGAGTAGAGTCACTTTTTCTCACGATTCTCTATTAATAGCGCCATCAATCTGTTAGATTTATTAGTAAGTTCGTATTAGTTATTAGTAAGGAAGAAAGCATAGAGCGGCTGGATATCCCTCTGAACGCTTGGAAAAGATCTATAAACCAACAAGTATGTGAAACCTCTTTTGATTTGGATCTCAATTCTCTTTGCTCAAGATCCCCTGGATAACCCCTACAAGGCAGGCAAAGCGCAACCTTACCTAGGTACGCTCTCACTCCATCTGCCCGAAGCAAAATCCTCAACATGAGATTAACCTGATTAGGAATTGCTGATTTTAAGTAGGCCTGGGCTGTAAATTACGCTCCGCTCGCGGAATTTGGGTAATTTTGTGGTCCGCGGAGAACGCAAAGTTCTCAAATTCTGCGTTCCACGACTTGGCGAAATATTTTGCTTGTTCACGTTCTCAAAATTTGTGTTCTCGAGATCTTCCCCCCGAGCACGCAAACCGTGATCGCGAACAGTAAAAACGCATCGCGAACAAGCTATTCCGCGTGTTCACGGAATTTCTGTGTGTCCGCTGAGATTTTTTACCGTTTCGCGAAGATTTGCATGACGCGATTACACAAATTCCGCCTACCCCTAATTTTAACCCTGCATGGGCCCGTGCGGGGGAATCTATAAACTGCAGACTGTGCCCCTACACGAAGGAATTCTGGTTGCATTTTCTATGTTGTTGCTGCAACATTAATAACAATCGTTGGCATCTCCTGCGTCTGATCTGTATCACCAATGGAATAAAATCCTGCAGCTATGCATTATCCTTGTGCCTATCTACCACGGACATGATGACTCCTGCAAGACTGGCAAAATTCATCCATCAAATCAGG
The DNA here is from genome assembly GCF_964263255.1 of Lissotriton vulgaris. Classification (NCBI taxonomy): domain Eukaryota; kingdom Metazoa; phylum Chordata; class Amphibia; order Caudata; family Salamandridae; genus Lissotriton; species Lissotriton vulgaris. The sequence continues at coordinate 24,511,696 of NC_141692.1, forward strand.
ATTGCCCTAATAGTTGCCAACGAAAGCAATAACACTCTGGTGAAGGGTACTGCAAATTTGGCTGAAGAAAGCTGATCGGCTCTCCAAATAGGTCTGCTGTTTTAAACACCTCTAGCTTGCCCTTTTAAGATAGCGCTAATTCCAGAGAGGGTCAATCGAAATGCTAGAGTGCTTAGTTCATCCTCCTGTAACATAGTTTTTTCCCCCCAGCTTAAAGGGGACCCCACGAAAGCACGCAAGGCCACCCAGCATAGACAACAAACTCTGAGGAAGGCCGATTGCATTGGCATTGGGGTGCCAAATTTTAACCTAACATAAATTGTAGCTTTTTGTATTACTGTTCTAGTTTTACACTCTGTTTTTGCTGTAATGATTTTAATTAATTGAACAGTGACAAATGTAGCCATAGACAAATGGAGAGAATGGAGCCAGCAAATGGGAAGCCTATAAAGCATGCCTCTTCCAGACAGTTTAGCCTTGTCTAGCTGAGTCCTAAAAAAAAATAGGAGAGGGACAAACTCTCCTAAACAATGAGTGGAAATAGGATAAACAAATATGTTTACTACTCAGTAGCTAGTAAATAAGGCTCTATCCATTGCATTTTTGTAGAAAGATAATAAACCTAAAAACACAACCTATTTATTGCATAAAAACATTCTAATAATGGGAAATAATTCAGAAAAATAGAAAAGCACAGAAAAGAAGACTCGGTCACCAGCCCAAAAACTGATAAATTAATAACTGCTGCGCAAAGGCATTAAAGAAATCGGAAAAGCAAAGAATGGGGAAGAGAAGCAGGCACAAGCACAAAACACAGCCAAAACAAAGAAGAGCGAAAAATACACACACAGCAAATAAATTCTGCAAAAAAAGATATATATAGATTCCAAAAAGCAATAAGATTGAACGGACAAAAGCAAAAACACGTAACACGACCAAAAGTCAGACAGGCTACAAACACACACACACACACACACTCTCTTAAAGGTTGAAACACCTGTGTGTCGAGGCCAACACTGTCTTTGAAGGGGTTATTTGGTTTCCATGAAATGTGAAATCGATGTTAAAGGTGTGGTTAGTGTAGGAGAGTGGGGTCTGCAATCCTATGGTCCCCCCCCGATTTTTGCTTCACTGGTTTACGACTTTCCCTGGCTGTGGGCCTGCTAATCAGACCCACAGCCTAGCGGTCTCTCTCTAAATTAACATCCATGTACCTTAGGTGCATATCTAATTGGATACTGGGTCACCTTATCAGTCCCTGTACAGTGTACCTTAGGTACCCAGGGCATAGGTGCACTCAGGGCCTACCAGGGGCTGCAGCATGTATTATGCCACCCCTGGCTGGCCATCCAAATCTGACACAACTGGCTGATCAATCAGCTGGGGCAAGGTGGTGTAATCACCCTTTGCTGTAGATATAGTATACCTATATCTAACCCTAAAATGGACACATATCCTCCTATCAGTCACTCCTATGGCAGGCCTTATCAATCCTGAAGGCGGAGTGCTTGGAATTATGTGAGATGGTGCTCTAGCATGAGCTGAGCCTGACTTCAGCTTTCGGAACCAAGTCCTTTAGCTGTTTCCATGATAACGCTATACCATATACTCTTAAGTGCATTATAATCCTCGCGGATATTGCTAACTGATAGCATTATCAAAACATGTCGAGTAAGGTGTCATACGAATTGGAATACTACCCCCTCGCCAATTCTGGTGACTGGGGTAGCATTCCACCCTTCTAGAGGGACACGACATGTATGTAACTGTGAACCCCGGTTAAAGTTAACTCGAGCCTCAGCATCACAAAATGGATGCTGCCACCACAGACACAAGTCTGACCTCCTGCTGCTGGGAGTCCTTCCAGCGAGGGAGGCTTAAACAAAGGGTTCCTGCCTTGGGAGGTGCTAGCACCACCTCAGACAGGATTTTGTGCATTGGGTAGGACAGGGCTGAAAGGAATGAGACATGCCTGGGGCACACAAGGTGTCCCTGTGCATACACCGGTCTAAACCAGTTCCCGCGGCTCTCCAGTCCCAGCTCTGGCGCAAGACCGGACAAAGGATAGGGGGTGTAACCACCCCCCTTCCTGGTCCCACCCATAGGAGGGACCTAGTCGTAGTAAAGCCCCCTTTAGCAGGATAAAGGTAGGAGCTGGTCCCATTCCACATTAGATTAATCCTGAACTGAAACTCTACAAGAAACTCTGGACTTTGACTTTCTGAACAGAAGACTGAAGAAATATCCTTTGTGGGCAAGGAGTGTCCAACCTGCACAAGCAGGCACCATCAGCGTCCAGCGGCTTCCCTTTGTCGTCTTCCCTCGAGGATCCAGACTTCAGAGCCCGACGAGACCCGGATTCCCAGACCTCTCCGACCTCTACCTATATCTGCAGCACAGCTGAGATCCGTGGGTGCGACGATACACGTGGGACCGGCCATCTTGGAAGAAGCAGCACTTCGCTCCAGCACGACTTCTGAGGTAACCTCGACCAAGTGCTTTGGGGACTGAGAAGCCCTAGCCCCGAGCAGCTCCTGCACCGAAGACCAGCCCTCCAGCATCCACGAGATCTGCGTGGGGCCCTTCTGCCTGTTTGCTGCTCGACGCGTTGTCTGGTCACTTGCCAGCTGGCTAGTTACCTCTTAGACAACGAACCTTGAAATCCAATCTGCTGGTCTAGTTGCTCCAGACTGGCCCTTGCCTGCAAAGGTGAAGCACCCCCGACCCTCCTGGTCCGCACCAGACGCAGTTTCCACTCACCGCGTGGGTTGCCTTTGACAAGGCCTGTTGACTCCAAATCTGGATCCGACTCCGCTGACAGCGAGAGCCTGCGTGGGACAGCTCGTGCCTCCATCCTGGTCGTCGAAGACACCTCCTGGTCCACGTGGCTGCAGAGACAAGCGTCCAGTCTTCACCTGATCGCGACAACGACATCTGGTTCCTTCCTGGTTCCACTCCAGTCCCTGGCTAGTGCCTTTGAACATTGTCCCCTCTGCTTTCAGGTTCTCCTCTTCACCGATCCACCCTTGGATCACACCGGACATCTTCCTCCTGGTCGCCTGCAGCATCTTTCTCCAAGGCTCCATAGACTTCGATGCGGAAACTCGACACACTTTGACACCTATGCACCCGCAGCCCGTGGGTGAGGTAACACGAGCATTTCGGTGCTCAAGGGTAGATTGACTCTCCTAGTGTCCAGTTCCATTGTCGTTTTAGTCCTAACTAGTCAGGATTGTCCGTACTCACCTTTTTTCCATAGACGTTGTTACGCATCTCGTGTGTGAGTTCACACTGCACACGTGTTCCGTGGGCCTCCTATTATCATATATCAGGCCAACTTCTCACAGTGAGTTTCTTGATGTAAAAGTAAAACAGGACAAAGACAATGTATGTTTCTCTCCAGCCCCCGTGCCTGACTCTCTCCTCTTTCCTTTCCAGATCATGTTGTGTGGATTCCGCTCCGAGAGCTGAGAATAATCCTCATGGGTAGGACCGGAGCCGGGGTCAGCGCCAGCGGGAACACCATCCTGGGGAGCAAAGCGTTTGAGTCTGGAGCCTCATCGGTGTCAGTGACTGCAGTGTGTCAGAGGGGGTTCTGTGAGTACTGGGGCACACTCATCACCGTCATTGACACGCCAGGGCTCTTTGACACAAAAGTCTGCAAGGAGGACATGATGAAAGAGGTGGCCCAGAGGCTTGACTATTGTGCCCCGGGGCCTCACGCCATCATCTTCGTGCTGCAGGGGCGGGTCACCGAGGAAGAAAAGGAAGTCCTCAACCTACTGCTGGAACTGTTTGGGATGGAGACAGAGAGGCACCTGGTCATCCTGTTTACTGGGAAAGATCACCTGGGAGATCGGATTATACAGTTCTTTGTTAATAGTTCTAAGGCGCAATTCAAAGAGCCATATAATGCCCTGATGAATCGCCTTGGGAAACGCTGCTGCGCTTTCAACAACAAAGCAACAGGAGAAGAGAAGGAGAAGCAGCGGCGCGAGTTATTTGATGTCATTATACAGATGGTGGAAGGCAACAATGGAGAGTTCTACAGACACAAAGATGGATAAGACAGCACTGCAACAGACAATGATCAAGTGATTAGAAAAATAACCTACGAGAGGGAGAACAAAATAATGTGTGTGTGTACACTAACAATCAAGTAACACAGAAGGAAATTAAAAAATTGAGACTAAATTGACAGAAAACTAACATGTTAAACTAATATAATGCTCATAATGACTGCCTGGCATTTTTTAGTTCGAGCCTATACAGCTCTTCCGCTGTTAGGTGATTTGTTGAAAGTGCTCTGTGGGGTTTGACACCTCCCATGCTGTTGATTGGCCTTTCTGTGTGTCGTTAAAAAATAAACACTTGCAAATGGCAACATTTTCAAAGGTTTACTCCAATGCAGTATTGCGTCGGTAGCGAGCAGCGGCACGCACGGTGGCTGCTGGGGCTGGATGCATTCTTTCCTCTGATAGTTAAACTCCTGCCTTGTTAGTTAACTCCCCTAACCGACCTCTCTCCTACCCATCACTTTTCACCCTAGTAGCACTACGTTTCCTGTCTTTTTTTTTTAGGTCGAGCCCAAGTCCCACACCTGTGCTGCTCTGCAAGACTGCTGCAGTGGAGTATAAAAGATAAGCCCCACCCACTCTCTGACCATATTTTTCATTGGCTTGTGTCTTTGTCCTTAAATGTTGCCTTCTGATTCCTTAATAGGGTTGTTAGTCCCTCCTTAGTACCGCATTGCCTTCATTTGTAACCTCCCATGGCTACTGGCCCCTTTACTTCGGTTGTTACACGGTAGTGTTATTTAGTCTTGTAAGCACTTTCATCTTTATTGAGTTTCTTCTACTTCAGGCATGACGTGTTTTGCTTCCTGCATTGTAAATATTTTTTTAATGACTGCTTGTGCGCAGCCTCAGACACTCATGTCCCCTTAAATCTCCAGGAAAGGTGTTTTTTTAAATAATTATTATAACCATGGTGCCTGTTTCATGGACTGACATATGCATGTTTTATTGCACAGGTGCTGTTCAATCCACATTTGCTGCTTTGATGGTGCTTTCCACAGAGGAACATTGCTTTAAGAGCTCTTTGCAAGTGACATTAGTTTTGTGTTTGTTTTTTTCAGTTTTTAGGGCTCGTCCTACGCAACGCGCATGCGTTGCATAGGAAAGAGACCTTAAGCAGTCTATACCCTTTTTGAGGCAAACTCGTGCACGCGTTCCATTGCCTTCAATGGAACGTGTGCACGAGGGGCGATTGCCTCGCGGGAGTGAGCGGCGATAATTAATACCAAATGGTGCTGCGAGCGGCAGCGCCATATGGTATTAATTATCGCCGCTGGCTCCCGCGAGGGAATCGGCAGGCCCCCTCCCCCTGCTGCCATGCGAGGAGCTCGCGCGTGCGCTTGTTCTTCCTTTAAGTGGTGGGGCTCTTCATTAGGTAGTGCATTTCATGTATAAACACCAACTAGAAAGACATCTTCTGCCATCAGAACTTCCAGGTAGGTATCCGCCATGACCAGAGCTGTCAAAAGCATTTAGAGAAGGAATGAAAGAGGCCTTTGTTACTTTGCTGACACCATGAGAAGACAAAGTAGAGTCGTGCCAGCCCTCTGAGACACAAAGGTGTTTGTGCAGATCAGATAAGGTGTCCGTACAAGTCAGCCATTTTGGCTGCGGACCATACCATGTCAACCTCTGACATCACCAAACCACTCCCAGGTCCACACACCCGGGTGGATTGCAATGTTTTGCATTTAGAATTTGGGGCCATGCTTTTAACTGTTAAATATATCATTATATTATTTAAAAACACATATGGAACAATCTCACAATAAAATCATGTAGTGCTGTTGAACGTCAATTTCAGTTTAGAAATAAGGACAGCATGAGATGAATCAACCCGATACAGTAACAGACAAAAACAAGCATTGGCATAGCCAATAGGTCTCGCTTTTGGAACCTTATAAGTATTTAGTTATGCAGCACAGTATCCTTGGTGCAACAACATCAACTGTTGCATGGCTAAAGACTTATAAGGTCCCAAAAGCGAGATATTGGCTATGCCAATGCTTGTTTACCTTGGCAGTGCAGTGCACCTCATGTACAGAGGCCAGAGACGTGACCGTTGGGGTCTCCCTTACCTCTCCCTCTGAGCACAGGACACCTTGCTGCTTAACATAAAATAAGGCACAGTTCAGGGGAGCAGTGGTACACGGCTATGAGAACGCCACACACGCCGCTAGTTCACCGGTGCACGCACTGAGCCCACCCCATCCATAAACAATAACATAACATGCAACCCGTGTGAATGGGAGCACTCAGCCCTTCTGTGAGCACTGTACACGTCGCCATATGTGCTCCGGTGCATGCATCGAGCATACCCCGTCCTTTATCAGCAAAATAATGTGCAATCCTTGTGAACGGGAGCACTTATGCACCACTATGTAAGCGCCATACACGCAGTCATTAGTGCTCCTGTGCACGCACCGAGCCCACCCCGCCCATAAACAGTAATCCAGTGCCTTGTTTTTGTTCTGCTCGCCATGAGGGAACTTTCCACATACCATGTATTACGGTTCCACTGCTATTTCCGCACCCAATTAGCAGTCAGGTGAAGCTTGTGACGAAAGAAATCGGGTTCCTTGGTGTCTGTCCATGAAGATGATAGAGAATAGCATGTGGAGATGATGGCATTTATTATGAAGCGTCTTGTGGGAGGGGGCACCAAATGGAAGCAAAGAGTGCAACAGCTTAATGCATTATATACTGCCTGCTGCTTGATTTTCGCACAAACTCACCAGAAGTTATCAGAGTGCTTCACATGAGCACCAGTTGCATTACAGATGGACACGTTCATTTTGTTCGACACAGGGAGATTAAACGATTTGCCCAGAATCACAGAAGGTTGAGCGTCCCCGCCAAGACTCAAACCCAGTTCCCCAGCTTCAAGGCTGTCCGCTGTAGCCCTCAAGCTACGGAAGGATAAAGAATGGGTAGTGACATCTGAAGGAGGCAATGAGTTACCCGCCAACGGCATGGAAAATCCAGTGGATTGCTCATATTGGTGTGTGCAAATAAGCCATGGCGCTGATTGTGAAGCTTCTTGTGGAATAAGTAAAAAATTGCAGCAGAGAGCGTGCCGGCCTCACTCATTACGAGCCACCCACTGCAAAGGGCAAAGAATGGGTGGTGACATCCAGAGAGGGCGATGCATTACCCCCAATGGGTTGAGCAATCCCATGGATTGCTCATTTTATGCTTGTGCAACTGTTTCAGTGCTTACGTGAGACGTACCTGTCTGAGATCAGAATCCTCATTGTCTAACATGCTGGTATTCCACCAATAGCACGATTAATTATTAGCTTTACTCCTTCTGCAAAATAGGGATAGTTCATTGAGCACTAGTGTTATTGCAGAAAGGGGACGGGGATTACTACATTCTTACATGCGTGCTTAAGCTACTGTTTTCCTCTTGTGGCACTACCTCCCATGAACATCTATGATTCACCTTTTAGTATTCAGAATGTCCTGTTAACATGCCCGTCTGCCAGGATTCTGTTCCTACACAATTGTTGAGACGGTCTGTTCCTTTCAGAAGATGTTAGCAGAGTGATTTCTTGCTAGTCCAGAAAGGACCAATGCACTCTCTCAGTGCTGTAACTGCACTGTCCTGCACAGATTTTGTTCTCCTCCTGCCAAGTTCTCACTAAACCAGTTTCCTCGGTCCGCAAGTATTAGCCTGTTGAAAGCATGTTAAATTTAAAAGCAATGCCACTGAACCCCATATGTGAACTGTAATCAGGCTTAAGTAGTGATGGGTTCACTCGACCATTAATTCTTCCCCTATTCTATTATATATTATATCTATTCTATAATATGCATGCGTCTAGTGCCTTACTACTAGTTTTATGATCCTGCAGTGCTTTAATGATTTTGTGTTCCATTGCGGTTCGTATTGTTTGGAGCAGGGGTCTCCAACATTTTCTATAATAAGAGCTACTTATGTTCAACGAAAATCATCCAGAGCTACCAATACTATTAGTATTGTGATAGTGACTTCAACAAGTGAGATTACATTAGTGGCCACCATATGCAAGATTACCAGCAGTGGATGCTGCAGAATCACAGAACTATGCTTGGGATCATGAAACCTTAGTAGGCAGGGGCTGAGTCATCCTACCATCTCAGGGCCCATGAGCCCGGGGACCGACTAGCTGTAGTGTCTCACTTATCCTCCCACTCACTCAGAGGAACAAGTGATTAGACACCCCAGAATACAATGCTCCCGACCTCTTAGGAATTGGGGTTGCAGAACACACCCTTTCCCTCTTACTCCCATACCAGTCCACAATAAGATATGACAGAGACACGAAACTGTTTAAAATATTTATTTTAACTAATGTGCTCTAATATGCAGTATCCATGCCACAACAAGTAGAAAAATGGCTAACACAAAAACGATTAGCATAGCAAGAAGTCCGTAAATCATAAAAGGTGCTGTCATTATATGCGACAGGGCACCTAAACCCCTCCCCTCCTAACACAGGTAAATGATTATATATCAGAAAATCTCTGGGTGTTTAGCAGCAGACCCTGTGCCCAAGTCCATAAATACAAGATCTACATCACCGGTGCTGTCGCGCTCCATTCTCTGGAAAGTCCCTCTTCAAGTGTGTGTATCAACCACCCGTGTATACATGTATGACCGAAGTACTTGTTCCCAAACAGCTCCATCAGCATGTTTTGTCTATGTGCTAAGGCCTGAACAGTGGGGAAAGAAGAACAAGCACTGGGTTACAGTGCTACTAATAATTCTGTGCTACAATTGTATCACAACAACACTATTCGTTTAATATACACCACGCATGTTTATAATCAAGAATATATCTTTATTTTGTCTATTATATATTTTTTTATATTAGTTTCAGTAGAAATTGATGATATATATTCTTTTTTTTCCTCTCTTTTCTCACACAGTTAGAAAGAGATGATAAAATAGTGTTTAAAAGGCCTGAACAGGACGGAATAACAAGGGCCATTGTTAGACCTTGTCTACAGTGTTCAGACTAAATCCCAAGAAAGGACTGAATGCACAAACATCAACGTGTTCTGTGTAAAAGTTGCAATGTGGCACAAAGAAAAATAAATTTGTGTAGTAAAGTGCGCAAAGCAGAAGGCAGTCTATAACTGGCTCATGCTAGCTTAGGGAAAAACGACAATGGCCCCATGGATCACGTGACAAGCTCTCTTTGGTCAGGACAGTAGCACGAAATGGCTACAGATGAATCCGGGTTAAGCAGAGCCAAAACGCTTCTGGCGAGTGTCCAAGCTAAAAATATCCAAAACAATAGAAAAGGGAATAACTGGTACACAAAAATATATCCAATTACAGCGAGTCATCAGGTCCCAACACATAGGATGCCAAATGGTACGCCATCAGCTCCAGCAAGCCATCTGCAGCTTCCGATGTGAAAGGCGGAGTCATCCACTTGAGCAAGTGAAAGGAACAGACATGCTCCTCGTATCCAGTGGTTGCCAAGACCGTCCAAGGTGGCCTTGGGTTGACTTCAATAAAACTGAGATCCAAAAGTTGACGTGCACTTGCATAAGAAGCCGTTTCAGTGACTGGCCCCAAGGATGGATTGTACACAAGCTGCATACCCAAAGAACAGTCTTGGTTATGGGAAATCAAGGGACCCATCAACAGATCATAATCCAGGTATGGCGGGGGATGATGTAGCCAGGAATAATCAAGGGCCTATAGGAAGGAGCACCAGATGCAGTAAAACACAGATTGCAAACAGGTGAAGTAGGCATATCGGAAGGTCAGACAGAAATCTTCATCCAAAGCTTCCAGTGGAATGAAACCAAAGAGCTCATGCATCTGCTCACAGTACAGCTGTAGTTGGCCCTATCTGAGCAGAACCACAGATCATGCCACCATTACGGAACAGAAGAAAGAGGAGAACGAGGCCAGGGATCAGGATGAGCAGCAGTGGGAACCCACCAGTCACTCTGGAAAAAATTGAATGTATAAAGGCAGGGATTACTCCAAAAATAGTTTGCAACTAGGACACAAGTTTAAGAAAATGTGCCAACCCTGTCGTATCAGAAGCATCAAATATTTGGTGTATTAATTCCCGAAAATGGAGGGGGAGATTCGTGTTTAACAATGATTGTATTTCACTGGACGTTCTTGCCACCTGCAATTCAAAGGTCTTGGGTGCTGACATGAGAGCCACTTATTGTTGAAACAATAGTGCTTTGAGTCTGCTTAGCTTATTGAAATCTGTTTTTATGGTTGGAATGGAAGGCCATAGCTAAATATCTCCATTACCATGTGGAGGAGGTAATAGAACGTTGTTACAACAAGTTACTTGCTGGGAAACAGTCACTACGTACAGAATCCCTGCCCGCAAACCGCAGCAGCCCTAAATATTAAGGATGAGCTAACTGCAGTTCGAAATTAATGTGGCAGTGGGAATAATAGCAGGAACATGACCTCCTTTTTAAAAACAAGCCAAATTAGGGGCCGAAACATTACAAGCGCCGTGCAAATTCACTTATTGGCACACAAGGGATTGCCCGAAAGTGGAATCAGACTCCTCTCCTGTTAGAAAAACTTCTCTTTCAGCCAGTGGACAACAATATGTAAATGGTAAAGACCATAACTCATGTATGTAACTGCTCCCAAGGGGTTCATATCTAGCTACGTGAAAGTAAATTGAAACCTAGAGATTGGCAATGATGTTGTTGTAGTAAAAAACGTTATTCCGATCAGTGTGACCGTAAAAGCATTTTATACACAATTCATCATCTCATTTATGTTAAAAACTAATAAAAGAGAAAAGGTGTGCAAACGTCAAATTACATTGTAACTAATACATAGTGTAGCCTTCATAGATCTAATTTACAGTCTGATCTGTAATACAGTGTGAAATTATCCATGTATGTAATACATAGGTTCAATTTACACTAACAAGATATTTTCCTGCACTTAAAGTAATACTCTGGTCAACTCCTGATACTACATATGTTTATATTAAGTGCTTGTATTAGTCAAAAAGACCACTATTAGCAGCATAACAGGTTGCATTAAAGTGCTTGTCTGGAATATAATGGGGTTTGCAGAACCTTACTCGTAGAAAAAATAATTCATAAATTAAAAAGTTACTTCAATCTAAGAGAAAAAACTGTTATTATAGATCATTTAACAACAGTCCTACTTCGAGATTGTCCTAATCACCAATGATGTGAACCTCAAATGTAATACATTGTTAAAATACTGCTAAAACAGACGTACAATTCATATAAAATGCCATCAGTTAAAAAGCAGAACAGGGTAAATGCAGATTTAGGCACCATCATTCGGGGTGTTTTTAGGAAGACTCTTCGAGTACACCACATAGAAAATAAAAAGCCTGCCGCAGAGTAAGCTATGGGGAGGCTAGCATCGTATTTCAGTTACCTAAAGGCCTCTGTGCATTGCCTAGTTCCCACATTTCTACAGATCTGGACCAGCCATTGTTTTCTTGCTTTCTTATAGCCAGCTCAGACAAAGAACACATGGGATTCCGATTCTTCTGCGCAATTGCAATTGGCAATGATATAACCCTGTGTATTCACCATTCCGCCAAATGGGTTTCCGCTATAGTGAATAGCAATTGTTTGAGTTTTCCTAAAGGCAGCATAGTGTATGAAACGTCTTTCATGGCCATTAATTGTTGTTTTTTCGTTAAGTTAAATGGTAAGAATAATGAGCTGGCATTCAGGTAATCCCAGGGGACTCACCTGTTTTTTAGTCTTTGCAGTGCCCACCCAAATTCCATAACTGATCTTAGCTGAGTTTGACCATGGTATAACGTAGATTCTTCATTTTGCACAATAACAGACAATACAATATTGTCTGAAGTATTAGTCTTTCCTTCCATCCTGTTGTACAGCGCTCTGATATCCCTCTGGATCTTGTTCGCACTATATAAAACTTTATAAATAAAATAAATGAATAAATAAGTATTAATACGAGAGGACAAGGTATTAATACTGTTATCAACAACTGCAAGAACTTTGTCTAGATTGTTCTGCTCTATTTGTCGTAGGAGTAGAGCAGCTTCCATTTGCGACAATTTCCAAAATTCATTGTACGCTGCATTTCCAAAACGCTTTGCACGAAGGGGTTTTGGACCTAAAAGAAAATGAGCAAGGTTTATATCTACCAAATAAATGAGATTGATGTTGTACAGAAGACAGCTTGAACTGTTCTAACCATTCTTGACATAATTTACCAACGAAGTATGTGGTGACAATATTGGAGTGTGGGGTCTGAGGGTAGCATGGATCATGTCTATGAAGTGTAAACCCTGAAGTATTATTCATAAAACATTAGTGTCAGTTGTCCACAAAACCCACCAAAATTGATTTATCTCTGAAAAATTAAATGAACCATTCTTTATAATGGAATTTAATTGCTCCTCTGTATAATTTGTATAATCTTACCAGTTATCATAAAGCACTAATGAAGGAATAGTGGGAGTATTCAATTCTTTAATTCTAGCTAATCCCAGACAAGTGGTTTGTTGGACTGTCATTCAGAAAGATCATTTGGCTTGGTATCAGACATGCACGAGACAAGGACTCAGTGCCCTGCACTTGCCAAAACTTGGTGCCCCATACAGTTTCATCAGTTCAGTTTCATACATCTTTATTTCGATTTTTACATCATAAAAGACAATTTACAAAAAAGGGTTAAAACCAAATCATATATACATAAAATTTAACAAGATCATATTTCATCCAGAATTCATCATTTTAAGACCAGAATTAAACAGTAAATGTTAAAGACTTAGTATGAAGGAAGAAACCATATTTAAACGTTATAGTCTATGTACATGAAGGTGTCTAGCTCTGATAACCCAGGCCCACCCTAGGTACTTTTCTATTCCGATAACCACAATCTCTGAGATGTTTGTACTTAGAGCCCACAACGCCTCTACACTCCCTCCAATATTCAACTGGCGGCAAATGGGCCTAATCCATTTATTCCTAGCAGCTAAATAGGCCGGACAGGCAAAGTAACCAGCATTTGCAATGGAATAGGTCTCGCATTAGGAAAGTTAGAGCTATTGGTCTTGTAAATTACCCATTTTTTATTTGTGTTGGTTTTGAAAATAGCGAAATTCATAGCTTTGTCATTTACAATGCCAATACTTTTATCTTTTGCAAATGTGACACCTATAGCATTTGTAATCCAACATGTTTTGTATTTACGTGACTTAGATGTATTGATATTACAAATAACAATGGCTACATTTTTTGAAATAATTAATACTTGAATAAAAGTTATTGTAATTTATAATGGCAATAGCTTAAACTTTTGTAAATAACTTTTATGAAGATTATGTTCAGTGTATTTTATTACGACGAAAATCCAAGAACAGAAGTGAAATATTAACATCTTTTTGTGACATTTGTAATAAAGCTTGAACCATTGACAGAACATATTTGAACCAGTTGTCGGTGAATGGTTGCACAGATTGACACTGTGGTGGCGCTGAGTGATGTTGTTGCGACGAGTGATGCTTTGGCGATCAGTGATGCTGTGGTAGCGCATAGTGATGCTGTTGTGCCCCTGAGTGATGCTGTTGTGCCCCTGAGTGATGCTGTGGTGCCCCTGAGTGATGCTGTGGTGGTGCCATAGATAGAGTGAGGGCGATAGATAGCTAGAGGGAGGGCGATGGATAGAGTGAGGGCGATAGATGGATAGAGAGGGCGATATATAAATAGAATGAGGGCGATAGAGTGAGGGCAAGAGAGAGTGAGGGCGAGAGATAGATGTGTGTGTGGTTGTATGTGTGGTTGGGTGTGGTTGTGTGAGGTTGTATGTGTGGCTGTCTGTGTGTGGTTGTGTGGGTTGTTGGGTGTGGTTGTGGGTATGTGTGGTTGGGTGTGTTGTTGTGGTTGGGTGTGTGGTTGTGTGTGCTTGTGTGGAGTGTGTGTGTGCTTGGTTGTATGTGTGTGTGCGGTTACAGAAGGATGTACGTGGAAGAGAGCAGCACATCAGCACAGCAGAAGAGAACAGGGATTTGAAGAAGGAGGCGGTGGAAGAGAGCAGCAGATCAGCACAGGAGAAGAGAACAGGGAGTTGGAGGAGGAGGCGGTGGAAGGGAACAGCAGATCAGCATGGGAGAACAGAACAGGGAGTTAAAGAAGGAGGCGGGTGGAAGAGAGCAGCAGATCAGCACAGGAGAACAGAACAGGGAGTTAAAGAAGGAGGCGGGTGGAAGAGAGCAGCAGATCAGCACAGGAGAAGAGCAGAGAACAGGGAGTTAAAGAAGGTGGTGGGGTGGAAGAGAGCAGCAGATCAGCACAGGAGAAGAGAACAGGGAGTTAAAGAAGGAAGCGGGTGGAAGAGAGCAGCGGATCAGCACAGGAGAACAGAACAGGGAGTTAAAGAAGGAGGCGGGGTGGAAGAGAGCAACAGATCAGCACAGGAGAAGAGAAGAGAACAGGGGGTTAGGGTAGGAGGTGAGGTGGAAGAGAGCAGCAGATTTGCACAGGAGAAGAGAACAGGGAGTTAAAGCAGGAGGTGGGTGTAAGAACAGCAGATCAGCACAAGAGAAGAGGACAGGGAGTTAGAGAAGGAGTTGGTTGGAAGAGAGGGAGGGCGATAGATAGAGGGAGGGCGATAAATCGATAGAGGGAGGGCGATAAATCGATAGAGGGAGGGCGATAGATCGATAGAGGGAGGGCGATAGATAGGGGGAGGGTGATAGATAGATAGATAGTGAGGGCGGGTGATAGATAGTGAGTGAGGGCGGTATAGTGAGAGAGGGCAGTAGAGTGGTAGAGTGAGGGCGGTAGAGTGATAGAGTGAGGGTGGTAGAGTGGTAGAGGTGAGGGTGTGTGAGAGGTTGAGGGTGTGTAAGAGGGTGAGGGGGTGTTTGAGGGAGTGGGTGAGGGTGTGAGGGAGGGTGAGGGGATGTGGGGTGAGGGTGTGTGTGTGAGGATGAGAGGTTGTGTGAGAGGGTGAGGGTGTGTGAGGGTGAAAGGGTGAGTGAGGGTGAAAGGGTGGGTGAGGGTGTGTGTGAGGGTGAGGGAGGGTGAGGGGATGTGAGGGTGAGGGGATGTGAGGGAATGTGGGGTGAGGGTGAGAGGGTGTGTGAGGGTGAGAGGGTGTGTGAGGATGAGAGGGTGAGAGGATGTGAGAGGGTGAGAGGATGTGAGAGGGTGAGAGGATATGAGAGGGTGAGTGAGGGTGAAAGGGTGAGTGAGAGTGAAAGGGTGGGTGAGTGTGAGAGGGTGGGTAAGGGGGTGTGAGGGTGTGAGTGAGGGTGAGGGGGTGTGAGGGTGGGAGGGTGAGTGGATGTGAGGGTGTGTGAGGCTGAGGATGAGGGTGTGTGAGGTGAGGATGAGGGTGTGTGAGGCAGAGGATGAGGGTGTGTGAGGCAGAGGATGAGGGTGTCTGAGGCAGAGGATGAGGGTGTCTGAGGCAGAGGATGAGGGGTGTGAGGATGAGGATGAGGTGGGGTGAGGATGAGGATTAGGTGGGGTGAGGGTGAGGGTGTGTGAGTGAGGGTGTGTGAGAGTGAGGGGGTGTGTGAGGGTGGCTGAGGGTGAGATGGTGGGTAAGGGTGAGAGGAAGGGTGAGGGGGTGTGAGGGTGAGGATGAGGGGGTGTGAGGATGATGGTGTGTGAGAGTGAGGGTGTGTGAGAGGTGTGTGAGGGTGTGTGAGGGTGAGGGTGTGAGAGGGTGGGTATGGGTGAGGGGGTGTGAGGGCGAGGCGTGTAAGGGAGGGTGAGGGGATGGGAGGGAGGGTGAGGGGATGTGAGGGGGTGTGAGGGTGAGGGGATGTTAGAGGGTGTGAGAGGTAAGTGAGGGTGTGTGGGTGTGTGAAGGTGAGAGGGTAAGTTAGTGTGAGGGTGTGTGAGGGTGAGAGGGTAAGTGAGGGTGTGTCTGAGGGTGAGAGGGTAAGTGAGGTTGAGCGGGATAGAGTGAGCTAAGGGGGCGGAAGAAACGTCTGCAGGGGAACAGAGACAGAAGAGCGATGCACAGAGACAAAGGGGATGAGAGGAAAGGGCGAACGAGGGAGACACAATTGAAAGCTAAATGCAATTCTGCTGTCATTTACCTTGAAGCATTAGATTGGCACAATAACCAAATCTGTCTTGGTTTCCTCTGCGTTGCCTAAATACATTTTGTATTGGGGCTTTTATCACTTAGAGAAGTGAGTAGAGCTGTTGTACACATGGCATGACTGAGCATATAAGGCCACCTATGAGACTTTGTGAATTCAACTAAATACATCTGTCCCTTGGTGGCGTTGTTTCATGGCGTGTATTAAAGTTTCCCATTACCATCCCACCAGCAAATTCTGCAGCCATCAGCCTATTCCATTGTTCGTTCTCCAATTGCCTTGGAATAGTACGAGAATAGGCACTTTTTGAGGTCAAAAGCATATTTTTTATTTTACATCTGTTTAAGTTCTAGGTTTTGTAAAAAAAAAAAATGACAAAACCGAAAGGTTTGCGGCCATGCCAGACCTGTTGTGTTTCACCGATGTGTGCTTACATTATACTGTTAAGAAAGAAGTGTTGTCTTTTTGTTGGTGGTCGAAGCATCACCGTTTAGGACACGGTAGCTGCATGGTAACTCTGTCGCAGTAACCCCCTCCCTTAGCTACCGAATCCCACCTCTGTGCTCGAGGCACAAACCGAAATGGCTGTTATCTTAAATGGTCTTTGAAGGAATGTGGCCCTGCCATCAGGCCTGCTATCATAATATCTACTTGAATCCCCTCTGGGGAGGGCTGAGTCGGTAGAGAAGGGGGTGAATGTCCCCCGCTGTGAGGTGGGTTCACAGAGGAGGTGGGGGAGGCCCGGTCTGATGTCAGAAGTGACAAGAGCCTGTGCGTCTGAATTTCCCCAGCAACAAGCTGCTATTGATGTAGCTTGGCAGAAGCTGGCATGCCCGCTCTTAGGAGCTGAGATTCGGGCACATTCCTGTGAATGGCTGCCCCATGGGCAGACGGGCAAAACAGCGCACATGTATTAACCAGGCACTACCACTGGCATAAGGGCAGAGAGTGACACCCCCATATTCTCATGACACCTCGAGGCTCGATATGGCCAATTTTGCTGTCTGGGTAATCCGTTGTGAGTCTCTCCTTATTTTCGTACATTGACCCTCACAGCCTGCAGCCTCGGTGGCACGGGAATGACTTGTAGCGCTAAGAAGAAATTTGTTCCCCGAGATTCTCCAGGGATTTTTGTTGACGTGCGAAATATTCAGTGAGCGGTTATGTGAAAAAGGAACAGGGAGTGCTTAATTTAACTTCCCTTCGATATTAATTGAGAAAAGGTGGCAGCAAATACCTTATTTTTTGCAGATTTATTATAGGGCGAACTAGACCCGAAGGTATTAGAGTGCTTCATACACGAGCAGCAGTTACGTTTCACAAGGACACGTTCATTTCTGGAAGGCACAGGGAGATTTAGTGGTTTGCCCACAATCCCAGTGAGCTTAGCTGACGCTCGAACCTGGAACACCAACTCTAAAGTCAGCAGCTCTAGCCGCAAGGCCACGAATAAAACACAAGCAAAAACAAAGAGAAGTGGAAAGTACGTTAATGTTGGTTTAAACCCGATGTTTTAGTTCGGAGGAGTGGTATGCTGGAATCGTAGGGTTTGGACTTACATGTAAAGCATATACCTGTAAGATTTAGTAAAGACACCGACATCCATCATATACAACTCAAATGAAATAATAACATATTACGTAAATTTTCCTCGAGATGACGAGTTGACATGCACAATCTCACATTGTATATTACCGTCATCCGAAAAAAAACGCCGTGAACTGAAGCATTCGTCGCAGTTTGGCAGTCCTCTGGATCACATTTTCATCCTTCTGAGCTAGATATAGTTATTGCTAATCCGGGGAAGAGCCAAAGGCCACGGTAAGAGTTATTAGTGTTCCACTACTTTAAAGGAATTTTTCCAGACAGAGCGCTGAAGATTAATTTATTTGCAAAAGCGCCCTGTGCATCGCTTTCATATTAATGGCGGCGTTGCCCCTTTCCTTAGTCACGGCTCGTCTGAAGAAAGGGGCATGGCCGCCATTAACGTGAAAGCATGTCATCAGTAAACAAGGCAGCGCTGGGAGGGGGGCTCGGCACGAAGGAAGGAGAAATGCGAGTCACGGCCGGAGGCCAGCCGTGAAAACAATGCAGCGCTGGGAGGGGGCTGGGCAGAAATGCGTGTCACGGCCTGGCGGCCGTGAAGTGTGAAGCAGTGGGCGGGGAGGCAGGAGCAAACGGTAAGGGGAGCCTTTCAAGAGCAAGGCAGGGGGATAGAAGCGCGGTCACGAGCACGTGCACTTCTACAAATCCGCTTCGTGAAGTCAACTTTGTGGTTTGACTGCAATAGGTCTGTCTGCGAGACCTAAAAATTACCCACACTCTCCTTTTGGTCATTACACCAGGGACAGTACTCAGTTGTATTACCATCCCATTTCTTGGTAAAGCACCTCACTGGTAAAGACCCCACTCTAAATTGATGGTATAATTTTTTTGTCCTGGCTCCTGGTAATAACATCCCAATAGTTCTCAAGTAGGGGATCCAATTTGTGTACCAGGAATCGATCCGTTAGGGTGGTGGCATCTGACAGTGCAACAAATTGGATTCTAATAGAAGCCCAGAAAAGCATTTTAAATTCTTTTTTTAGAGGGAAACACGGTAGACCCCGGGTTAGCCCACAATCTGCTAAGTCCCATACTTTCCAAGATTAATTTCACTTCCCGGAGCCATGGGATATTACCAGAACCCATGCTTGATCTCACTTCCGCTAATTCGTTAGCAAAGAGACTAAGATCCGGCGACGTCCAGATCCGTCTCCACAATTCTACGAGCCGGTACCGTGCCATCTCATTTATCGGTTTACAACCCACATCCAACAAAAGGGGTTTAATTGGTGTGGATTGGGGTAAGCCGACCAGTTTACGCAAAAATTTATTTTAGTTCTTACTAAGGGGGTTAGGTCCATGTCAGCCCCATACAAAATTGCAGAGTTAATTTTTGCTTCATAAATCTTTAATGCTGGCAAAACCCTTTTAGTCAAAGACATTCTTTGCTCCTGGATTAGGCAACCCGTTAGGCGTACAGATCTTAAGTGTAGGGTGTCAACCTGTGGGTTCCAGCGAAGGCGATAGTCTAAAGTCACTCCGAGATAGGTCATAACATCCACTTGTTCAAGGGCGACTCCATTCATGCTAACATAGCTTATGATGGGGTGATTTTTAGTTAAAACCATAAATTTGATCTTGCTCACATTTATTATCAGATCATTTAGTTTGCAAAAATCCTCGAATCTGTTAATCGCCTTTTGGAGACCACTACGTGTCTTAACCGCTTCGCTGCTAAGGCACCTTAATATTTTACATTCATTTTCCATTAAAATATATGGAAAGTTCATGACGAGTTACCCTTGTCATTAGCATCGAAGAGGTTAGAGAGGATTAATGTATCATCTGCAAAGATGAGCAAAGGGAACTTAGTCCCGCCCAATATGGGTGCACCAGTTGGAGTGTCTGCGAAAAATTTCACCACCTGATTAATAAATAATAAAAAAAAAGGGTAGGTGCCAAAACGCACCCTTGGCGGACACCCCTCGTGACGGGAAAACTGTCCGTTACCTGCCCCTATCTCCCCACCTCACTTTAGCAAAATTGCCCTCATGCAGTCTTACCACTATTTCAAGGAGTTCGGACGGCAGTCCCAGCTTACCTAGGACAGCCCACAATTTTGCCCTGGGCACAAGGCGGACTTAAGGTCCACAAAGGCGGCATAGATGGTCCCTCCGCCCAACAGCACCACCTTCCAGTATATCAGAACAAATCAAAAGACCTGGTCGGTGGTGCTGGTGCCTGATCTGAATCCAGCCTGTAATGGTGAGAGAATACTCTCCATCTCCATCCACCCTTGAACCCTGGCAAGAACCATCCTTGCAACAATTTTCTGCAGGGAATCTATAAGACTTATCGGGCGATAATTACTAGGAACCGATCGATCCCCCCTTCCAAGACTCTGGGATCCTTGCCCCCTTGGCAATAGCTTTAGCAACCTGAGTGATATAAGGAACCCAGAGTTGAGGGTCAGATTTAAATAAGTCAGCCGGGATGCAATCCATCCCGTGAGCTTTCCCTGCTTGAACCGACCAGAGTGCAGACTCAGTGTCATCATTCGTAAACACCAAAGGATGACCGAGAGATGGATGCGATGGGACCCAAATCACCGGGGCGTCACAAAGTTCATATTCAGGGTCTTTAAACTGGGACAAAAAAAAGTCCACCCATGCTTCCGCCGAGACATGATTAACTGGGCACTGTGAGTCTGAGTTTCTGCCACATTTGACAACTTCCCAGAACTTAGTCTGGTTAGAGGAAAGGCTAGCCTCATATAGATCAGACCAGTAGCAATCGTCCCACTCTCTCCTCGCCTCCCACTGTGCCCTTTTGTACCTTTGTCGCGCAAGTTTAATATCAATGGTTACCCTTGATTTAATAGCTTTTTTGAGTCCACTATATGCCTCCCTACATTTTTTTGTTATACCATTTCTTACTGGAACTAAGTATTTTCGCTTTCCCGAGCTTCAGAGGTAGGGTAAGGAGAGCCTTCAATTTATTAAAACACTGCTCCTGTAGATCACTAATCTGGTGAACTACTTCCGTATTGGAAGGTAGATCATGTATAGCACTCAAAGTTGATGAGACTTCCAGAGATATGCCGTCTAACATGGCGGGATCCGCCAGGACCCTACACCATCTGACCCTCCTATCGTTTGTTGAAACAGCCTCTGCGGTAACACACGTAGCTGCAGAAGATCTGCCTAAACCACCCAAGAGCTTCAAACTTAGAAATAACGGGTTATGGTCGCTCTCGGGACGATCCACAACTACCATGTCTTCCAGGAGGGACCAATACTCCATTTTTACCAGAATGTAATCAATTCTACTTTTACTAATCCCGTTATCAAAAGTAGGATGACCAGCTTTGTCAGAAACCGTACGACCATTGGCCGCTCTCAAACCCCACACTAAGCACAGCCCTGATGCTCTACTCTTAATACCCTTGATGGCCGGTTTATAAAAATTAAGAAAACCTGCTCGAAAGATTGGTTCAAGAGCCCAGCTCTCTTGAAATAAAACATCAAATGAATAAACAAAATCTGCCCAGTCATCTGAGGCTATTCGCCCTTTAAGCCCTGCGATGTTCCATGATACTATTTTAAGTACCGTATCCTGAGGGGAAGGGGCATCGTGATTCGAAGCCATCGACTCTTGGTCTAAATCCCCCCCATCAATAGACTAAATACCGTTCAGTGAGTTCCCCTTTCAAACTCCCCCAGTAACCACATCCATCTTCGAGTACCCCCCCTCCTGACTAGCTAAACAAGTTATAGTAAGTGGGTCAGCTACCCCTTGTTCAAGTTTACCAGAATGACTCTCCGCCGGTTACAGGACGGAGTCAATCAATGCCCTCCAAACCAGAGAGTGCTTCAAAGCGATTAAACAGTTGTGGAATGGATGCGGTATATGTGTTCCTGTCTGTTGGAAATCTCCCATAATTCTTCTGGGCATTAGGGGGTTGACAAAAGGGATATTATATCTTTTAGGATAGAAATAACTGAGGCCCAATGACTGCACAGCCCCATCCTCCCAAATCTAGCTTCCCTACGTATAAAGTCCACCACACAAGGATCCCTGAAATTGATAATGATACAATCACCTTCCAGGTCCTTTGGGCAGTGTCCCACCCAGTCTACTCGTCTGACACTCAATATCTCCGGGGCAGAGGATGGAGGGAGGAGTCTATTTTTATTTAACCAAAATATAACTTTATTTCTGAGGTCCCCATAGGATTCGGTTGTTTCTTCCCTAAGGGTTGAGACACCTGTTAAAACCGTATAAGGAGTAGCCTCGGGAGGTAAATCAATACAAGGGAAGCCCTGTTTATGAACTTTCTGGGCCAAGGCAAAAAGATTTTTGTCTTGGCTCCCCAAAGTTCTGGAACTTGGTTTGGTCATGGTCGATTTAGAACCACCCCTGGCAAGGTTCGGGGTTTGGGCAACAGTGGAAGACTTGGTATTGTATCAGCTTTCATGCTCCCACCCCTAGATGTTACACTAGCAGGATTGTTTATTACAGACCGAATGTTAGGTTGTTTAACGGGGGCCTGAAGTGGCCGCTTAGTTGTAACAACGGCACCCGGGGATTTGGTATACTAGTTGGAATAGGGGGAGTAGGTTGAGCATTTACTAACTTTTTTAATATACCAGTATTCTCTTTTACAAGATTTTCCAAAAGATCCAGCTTCGAGTTCATAAGTCTGGATCGTTCTAGTAATGGTAACATAAGTGATTTTACTAATAGTTCCATTTTACTTAAGAGAGAATCGTCTTTACTAGAACTCTCAGGGCTAATGGCTAAATTTCTCAGTGATACTTGAGAAGGGGACAAGGGACTCGTTGCGACCAGAGAGGGCTTGGAGCAGATAATTGTTTCAGGGGCAAGGATGGGCTGGGGAATACTATTTATTTTGGGTATTTTAGAAGTACCCCCCTTCTGAGGGCCCTTACTTCTCTTCCTCTTGCAGGGCATATTCCGTTGGGACTCTCCAGTAATAGGATGAGGTTGGACAGAACTAACATTTAATACACTTTCCCCACCGCTAATTCCTATTGAAACACTGGATTTTGAGCCTCCCTCAGTAGAGTTTAAGAACGATCTCTCCACCTCTGGATGAACATCCACCAGCAGTGTCCAAAGTCTGGATAGGAATCATAGAGAGTGCCTGCGGACTAACCACTGTTGCAAGGCGACCTATAGAGGAGCGCTTCCCCGTAATAAGATCTAGCGATAGGCGTTTCTCGGCAAGGGCTATCTCCTTTTCCAAGATGCCAGTCGCCCTGGTTATAAAAGCATCAAGAGGACCAGTTATGACCCCACTGCCCGTCTGCAATTGCACAACTCTTTCTTTCCCGGAACGTAAGGGCATGATTCACAATAACAACGAAGGCCAACGAGTAGTAAAGGGGACCAAAGGAGAACAACAATGCCTCCCTGGGTAGACACGAACAGCTAAACAAAACAAAACAAACAAAAGGGGGTGGCCCAACCCAACCTCAGCCGACCTCGGGCTTGCCCGGGCTTGGTCCGGGTATCGTCCTGCACGCGTCCCGCTGCGTGTAAAGACTACCCACAGAATAAGTAGATGAGGGAGGAGTGGGAAGAGGACCAGCTGCGGCCGATTAGCGCTGCACAGCAGGCTGGTCCTCGCAGTCCCGCTTCAGGCTGTGGGTGGGGTGATGATGGCAGATGATCAGCTCCTCAGGTCTCCCCGTTACAAAGTCCACACTCACTTGGGACTCAGGGCACGAGCGGCACCCGTGGAGCAGAGGCCGCGAGATGTGGAGAAGTAGCCCGCAGGAGGTTAGGCACCACCTTAAAGGAGCAGAACGGGACGTTAGGATCAACAGCAGCAGTCCCTCCAAATGTTCGCAGGAGAAAAGCAACCCAACAGGTACACTCCGCAGGATCTTAAATGCAGGGAGGAGCGGGAAGAGGACCAGCTGCGGCAGATTAGCGCCGCACAGCAGGCTGGTCCTCGCAGTCCCGCTTCAGGCTGTGGGTGGGGTAGCAGATGATCAGCTCCTCAGGTCTCCCCGTTACAAAGTCCACACTCACTTGGGACTCGGGGCACGAGCGGCTCCCGCGGAGCGGGGGCCGCAAGATGTGGCGAAGTAAATGTAAATGTGTTTCGATTTATATAGCGCACTTTAACCCAGGGGTCTCAAGGCGCTTGCTTAGGGAACCCGTCCTGGTATTCCCCTGTGAGATACCCCGGCCGGGTATCCACAAGGTGAAAGCTAGGCATCCCGCCGCGAGGGGCCGTAGTGGAGATTAAGCAAGCTATTGCTCAGAGTCGCAGAGTGTGACCCCGTGAGTCGAGTAGCCACCGGAGCGAGAATTGTCGACTCCGTGGAATTTTTGAGCCCGAGACCCGCCGAGGCGGGGAATCGAACCCTGGTCCACGGCCGATCTCAGCTTCCGGGTCTGCCGCCTCTAACCACTGAGCCACGCTTCTCCACCCCCGCAGGAGGTTAGGCACCACCTTGAAGCAGCAGAACGGGACGTTAGGATCAACAGCAGCAGTCCCTCCAAATGTTCGCAGGAGAAAAGCACACGTTTCAGGACAGTAGTTGTTAAATTCTCATTACAGCGCCTCCTGAGCAGAGGAAGTCCCTCCTAGTAAGCGTGCTATAGATGGACTGTCAGGCGCAGCTTGTCCCATACAGACTTTAAGTCAATGTTATCCCTCCAATAGTTGTATCCCTTCAGTGCCCTGCTTTCAATAAAGGAAGAGGAATAAATTAACTTGGTTTGGGTAAGCATGAATTTTCTTGGGAAACCAGAAATTAATTTGAAATTTGAGAGATTATAACCGGTAAAGTAAGTGTACTTCTGCTTTTGTGTGGTAGAACTACCCTGAAGTGTAATAGAGCAATATTCCCATTGAGTGTAATTAAAAAGAGGACATTGTCCATTACTTATATGCAAAAAAAAGGTATCCATAATGTTGGTAACAATTCAGCTTGGCATAGTGAGCAGAGTTCAAATATAAATCTTCTGTATTAAAGATAGTATAATATTGTAATTCAGAAAATAACAAATTCACAGCATGGACAACCCAGTCATCTAATTTTAACCCAGGTATAATTACATCACCCATAGAAACACTGAATACATGTGGAATCTGTATGGTTCATCAAATGGTACTTTATCCCAGACAATTCCATCCGTGACCGAGACCGCCGAAATGTTAACTAGGGACTGATCTCTTTTCATTTTATACGAGGATGAAGGGGGGGGATCATCACTCAGTCAACCAGTTCCACAGCACAGCGTTCAGGAAGGCATTGGCTATTAATCAGAAGGAAGAAAACTGTCACAAATCCAATCCACATGAACAGGAAGATAATGGAATATACGATCCAAACATATGTCCAAGAAGGAACTAAATAAGAGCGCTTCAGCCAAGAGATAAGAACACAAATCCTTTCCAGTGGTGGCGATAAAACTGAAAAAAGTAAAGAATTGTTTGAAGAAAGTTATCATGATCAATGTAATACCCCAAAGAACTCAAATAGATCAACGGAGGCTGGGCAGCTGGACCCAGTTTAGAGGCTTGCAGTTCCGCATGACACTTAACCCCTTAACTGCTGCCGTCGGCCAACGGTCGTCACAAGCACTACCTCCCCAGTGCTGCGCACGACCGTTGGACGACGGGCCAACATTCATTCTTCGAACGTTCAGCACTGGGCGCTGAACGTTCAACGCTCTGATGAGGTTAACTGGTGGTTCAGAGTATACGATTTCCTTTGTAGAAAGTGGAGAAGAAAAAAACTGATAACCGGCCCACTGGAGACTTGACATCCCCCTTGGCATCCGGGGAGAATCGGGAGGAACGAGGCTCACTAGGTGTAAAGGAATATCCTGTTGAGGGACAGCTCTAGGCATACTATTAAGGATTAGCCACATGGCGTAACCTGACATTTTCAATTGAAACAAAGCGATTCTCTTTGCATCCTGGTAATGGAAGTAAGATCACAATTTGGGTGTCCTGACCTCCAAGCACTGGGACAGGACCACAATACGGGGTACCAAATTCATTCTTGATCGCCACCTTTTCACAAACCAGATCTCAAACCTTGGGGAGCCTGCCTGAGACAGGAATCCGAACTGCTGCATCTACTAGCGAGGTCAAAGGCAAATTTGTTTTTCCAAGAACATCACGATTCTCTTGCAGATCCTGTAACATAGCAGAGTGGTTACCCACGTCAAATGAAGCGGCAGTCGGTGCAACGGCTAAACCGTCAAGGTCTGACACAAACGTTTTAATGCCAAAGACCATTTTGTGCAGGGTCCGCCCTCCAAGATCTCTTCGTGGGAGGTTATTTAGTGCACACTGAACCCCATAAAGGGGAGTTAACCAGCACGGCCCGTACCTAATACCCTTGCTGTTAAAGACTTTTAAGTCACTGTTCATCTGCTCCACAACAGAATTGCACTCAGGCCTTTATGAAGACGAGAAATGCACCTGCACTCCCAAGGAATTAATCGAATCACGATAAGCCTTAGTGTCCGAATGGAAAGTGCCACAGGCATAAGTCCAGACAAAGACATGCAAATCTTTTATAACAGTGCAAGCAAAAGCAGAGCATGGTGGCCAGACCAAGAGGAATCTAGTGCATGAATATACTGCTACCAAAATATATTTGAAAGCATTATCTGACGTTAATGGCCCGCAATGATCAAGATAAACACACCCAAATAGATGATCAAAATGAAAACATGAGTCTCAGGTGGACGCGGTAAAGTAGAACTCTTAATTTGTTGACAAACTCCACAAAAAAAGTACTTGTGAGACTGCTGATATAAATCGTGCCGCCAATAACATTGATGTAACAGATAAACAGTAGCTGCTACTCCTGCGTGAGCAGAAGTCAAGCCTTCTTGGGCGGATATTAAAAGTGATCGCTTGCTGTCTTTGTTGGGAATCAAATGATTGCCAACTTTAGGGATAGCGACAAAAGGAACCTTTTCCGTTTTCATGTGATAAGTATAATGGGAAGGGAAACCCTGGTGAAAAGGAGAACCCTCCCTAGTTGCCCCTATAGCTGCAATAACGTCATGGTCAATTTTAGTCAAGGACCTGGTGATTCTTGCTACTTTAAGTTTGGCTACTGAAGAGGTGGCTGCTTCATCAGCCATAGTTACCAACAGCGTGCACTCCCGCATGATGATGTCCTAATGTATGAATAACATGTGTCAGGGGCAAGCAGTGTTTTGGAGTGGCCACCTGGACCCAAAGCGTTTTATGCTTGATCGTTCTACCTGTGGAATCCCGAAAATCATTTTGTTTCCAAAACAACATGTTATCTTTGAATGATTGAACACAATAAAAAGAATCACACACTATTAAGGTGGGTAATCCTGGATCAGCAACCTCAAGACCATTGGAAATATCTAGAGTAGTTTTAAACTTTTTCCAAACTATATTATTATTCAGAGCTAAACTATGAGTATTTTGCACAGCAAAAGTACGGGTATGACTATTCAAATGTCTATAGACCAAGAAAGTGCGGTAGGAACCGTTGGGTTTCAAAATTGGGAAAAGAGGCTTATTCATTGCTTACACACACCGCTCAATAATACCTTGATACTCCAATTGCATAAGAATGTCTTTAATTGAACGCCTTAGCATCACGTTCATCAGTTGGATATTGAGTCTGTGGCTGAGGGGTGTTGCGTATTGGTATGACATGCAAAGGCGAATCCTTATCCCAACCAGCCTGGTTGCAGTATAAGGCTGGAGCCAGGCGAGAGCCGACTCTGAAGTATATGCATGTTTAGTCTCATCCGGGACAAAGTGCCAAAAATCAGGAAGAATCACCTTCTCACCACAAGGACACACTAGAACAAATGGTGGTGGCCAATCCAACTCAGTTAACAAAATAGCATAAGAAAACGTCAGATTGTCCAAAAAAATAGCCTTTATGGTGCGCCTATTATCACCTTCAATTTGAAGGTCTACATGATAAAGTCTAATGGGGGAGCTACGCGGGTGTCCTCCACCTCTACAGTAGCAAACGTGCCAGTTGCTCTCGCCTCCAGAAGCTGGTGGTGTGTCTGGTGCACTACGGTAACTTCCGCCGTGCTGTTGAGGAGAGTCACCACCCAACTCCTGTCCAGGAGGAGGGTTCTCACCGTCTGGGGCATATTTCGCTGTCAAAGCGGCATTTTTCTTCTTCTGAAGCTGGGGTCGATATGGAAGTGGTTCCTCCCATTTGGCTTTCACATCAAACTGGTGCTGTGGGTCCCGATTAGGTTGGACTTGCCTTGTCTGCGATCTTGTCATCCCCTCCGACAAACTGTTGATTCTATGATCCCTGAAAGGAACGAGGAGAATGAGGATCAGGAACCTGAAACCTCTCAGGAGTTTTAATTTTAGATAGATTCTGATATGTTGGCCTGGTATATGCTGTCCACTAATTATAGTGGCCCCCTTGCACCAGTCCAATCGACCTTTGCGATGTATGAGGTCAAAGATAACCTTTAGAAAGCAATCCTAGTAATAGCTGTGGAGAGCAACCTTTAGGCTTAATCTTGAGGGGATGTAAAGCAGCTTGTTTTACCAGAATATCACCTTTAGTATCAATCAAATGAAAGTAGCACCACACAGTAGTTCTACAAATATGTATTTATGTATATAACACCCTCTAGTATCCTCTACACAAGGTACAACACAACGCACACAATACTTTAGCAAAGAAACAGTTGTAAGTATCACAATACACAGTGTGCTCTTGGGGGAGACCAAACCATATACTAAAATAGTGGTATAAGAACCACAACTGGAGTTGAGACGGTGCCTAGAACATGTAGAATTGCTGTGACCCCGAGGAGCCTCCCAAGGTGAGTAGAAAGGGACCCCACGGAGGATGGGTGCAGTGTGCTAACACAACCGTGGGCTCTGTACAATTCTATGGGGCAGCCGAGGTCACAATTTTAAAGTTTAAGGATCTTTCTCTGTGGACTTCAAGCAAACCCATTGGAACTTAGGAGGTTGGAGAGCCATCCCACCCATGGATACCAGAGTACCCGAGTTGCCTATCACAGAAGAGCCGGGTGCATAGGCCTGAAGTAGTGTCGGAAACCGCAGACGTTCTCAATGGATGGCTTCAAAGAAGAGCCGCTGCCGGGAAGGAAGAAAGTGTCTGTAGGAATCCAAGGGTGTACTTGTGATAGAAGGAACCTGAAAGTAGAGGAGACAGAGTCTGGGTCACTTCAGGGTGACCAGGGGCTCTGTAGACGAATGCCCACCGATGTCTGGTACTTCAGGTGCAAAGAAGGGATGCTTGACTCTGCAACCACGAGGTCCAGGAAATGTTGAGGACAACCAGAAGCCAGATGCGAGCTGTCCCATTAAGGATGTCCAGTGCTGAGGTGTCGGTGTCCGGCTGGGACACCAACAAGCCTTGGCAACAGCAACCCATGCAGGAAGGTCAAGCAGGTTACGGTGTGAACCAACATGGTCCAGGAGATTCACCATACAATGAGGAGCCAGGGCACCTCTGGAGCAACCAGGAAAGTCTAATAGAAATCAAGATGACCCTCAAAAGGACCCACAGGTCGAATGATCAGAAGTTGCAAGAAGACCTCAAGCAAGATAACAATGTACCAGCCCACGAAGCACTCAGTGTGAGGAGGCCAGAGTTCTTTGGTTGAAATACGGCACATGGTCAGGACTATGCGGAGTCCAATGCACAAGCTCAGAAATTGCTAACAAGCATATGCACTTGCAAAAGTACACATACATTCCTGTTATGCGGTCCCCACGAGGGATACTGGCCTTAAACTCAGTGAGATCGCAGCTCAATCTCAAGGAATTTCGTAACCCACCTCCTGTGTTGCTGGAGCCTTTGGAGTTTGCAGGAGCTCAGGATCAACAGACTGGTCGGTTATGTTACGGTGCCTGCGAATACAGGGGAGTGACTCCTTCACCCCAAGGGAGATTCTACAGTTGTCCTTAGTGCTCCACAGGTCCTGCACGGAGCCTGTATGGTGCAAGGGCACAGAGGATGCTTTGGACGGAGAGGGAGATGTTCAGAGTGTCCAGACGTCCGAAGGTCAATGGTTTCTTGTAACAGGATCTTGTCTATGAAAAATCTAGGGTCCTACAGTCAGGTAAGCCCTTATGTCCCCACGGAAGAGGGTTGGACATATTCAGGGGACCCTACTAGGGAAGGGTCAGGACAGAGGGGAGGTTCCTCCTATGTCCTTTGACCAGTTTCACGCCAGAGCCGGAGCCAACGGCCCCCAGAACTGGTTTTAGCTGGACTGTGCACAGGGACACCGAATGTGCCCAGGGGCAGACTTTCAGGCACTTTGGAAGTGCACCCACCCGGCCCCAATACACTAAATCGTGCATGGGAGGTGGTTACACCTCCCTGTGACAGTAGACCTATTTTGCTGCCTTCCTCTGCTCAAGCTTGGCTCAGCAGCTGGAGGGCAGCAATGTGTCTGATTGGCAGCACCCATTTTGTACTGTCCGGGTCAAGAAGGCTGGTATCGGAAAGACCAGTGTCCCCACGAAGCTTGCTTTAGAAGAGTGGAATCCTTCCTCATAATTCTAAGGTGTTTGATACCAAACACAAGTTTTGTTTCAGCCATTTTCGAGATAGCATTTACAGCGAGGGTATAATGCACCTCTAAAACACACAAGATGATGGACAGAATGTTGCACAATGGCAAAACATTCCCCCCCGGTCACAGATCTGTGTTTAATCCATCGTTATTTTGCTCACCAAGCCACCCCAGTTCAGACATGGCCATATGCAAATCAATCTTGACCCTGTGCCTCATGGGAACAGTCCAGCCCGAACTGCCAAGCCATGTCTTTCCTGGGCCGGAATCAAGCATCCTAGGACCGGTTTCTGGCTATCAGCCGTCTTCAGCCAGGATAGCTTGACTCCAGTGCCTTAGTTAGCATGGGACCCACGTCTGGGCATACCCCTCCCACATAGGGTGAACAGCAAAACACACAAGATGATGGACGGAATGTTGCACAATGGCAAAACATTCACCCCGAGTCACAGATCTGGCTTTAATCCATCGTTATTTTGCTCACCAAGCCACCCCAGTTCAGTGATGGCCATACGCAAATCAGTCTTGACCCTGTGCCTCATGGGAACAGTCCAGCCCAAACCTCCAAGCCATGTCTTTCCAGGACCGGAATCAAGCATCCTAGGATATAGCTACTGGACAACCACCGAACCCAGTCAGAAACCGGTCCTAGGATGCTTGATTCCGGTCCAGGAAAGACATGGCTTGGCACCAGTGGCTAGGTCCCATGAGGCACAGGGTCAAGACCAGGATTGCCATTTCCAGGGCAGTGGCGTTGATGGAGCGAGGTGACAAAAACAAAATGTTGTATGCCCCTCGTAAAGTCAATGTTCCATAACGTTAACTTTAATAATGGTGTGTTGTGCTGAAATAATCGACCATAGTATAATTTGCATACATAACACACATGGGAATACTAATCTTGCTTGCATGAAGCGAAATAATTAACTAATTTGTATTATTATGGTCATGTGAACTAATGCACAGCTTAAATATAAATAAACGCAGCATGTGTGTGCTTATTGTATACGTTTTTGTGCTACAAAGTCGTCGGATATGTAAGTTATAAAGCGCATTTATGTGGTCTATTTGCTAGGTAATAACTAATGGGAACCATTAGCATGCTGGGAGGTAAACAGAAGGGCTTTAGTTCTATATTTAACATACATTTGTGTTTGTTTCTACGATAGTTCCAAAATGTGGCCTTTGAGGCCTACCGAGAAAATGGCCGCTCTGATTAACTGCGAGCGAGTACTGGTCTGCGCTTGTGCATCCAAAGCCTGCAAGTGCGAGTGAGCTGCCTGTGTTCAGATGGGGAGTTCAAGGTTACCATGCCCGGAGAACGAGGATGGGTGCCAAGATATGGACATTCAAGTGTTCTAAACGTGGGAAAAGGTCCCAACGTTTTAAGTCGCGGATGTGACTAGGACAAAACTGTCCTAAAACAATAAGAGTATTATGAATCTGCTGAATCACTGTGAATATGATGCTGTAATGGTGAGGAAGTTCTCACCCACCCCAAATTTGTCCAATCAGAACCCGAATTGGTGATGTTAGATACTTTTAAGATAGATTAAGTTAGGAAATTAGTGTATAAAAACCCCTGATTTTGCTAAGAGGCATCGCTCTTTTCTATTTCCTCTGGAGATGCTGCCGGACTGAAGATCTATTCCTGGATGTAAGATCTCTTTCTGATTGTTTTCTTTACAGGACTGTTAGGATAAGATGAGGGTGTTAGTTAGGGATGTTAGGAGAAAGTGAATTTGGAGCTATCTGTTCTTTGCTAAACTTCCCAACTGAACTTTAATCAATCAATCATGAAATTCATAGCGCGCACTACTCACCCGTGAGGGTCCCAAGGCGCTTGGTTGGGGGGGTGGGTCCGCTACTGCTCGAAAACCCAGGTCTTGAGGTGCTTCCTGAAGGCGAGATGGTCCTGGGTCAGTCGTAGGTGGGTGGGGAGGGTGTTCCACGTCTTGGCCGCTAGGTAGGTGAAGGATCTTCCTCCGGTGGTGGTTCTGCGGATCCATGGAACGGTGGAGAGGGCGCAGCTGGCGGAGCGGAGCTGGCGGGTGGGTGTGTAGAACGAGAGGCGGTTGTTGAGGTATTTGGGACCCGTGGTGGGGAGAGCTTTGTGTGTGTGGGTGAGGAGTCTGAACGTGATCCTCTTGCTGACGGGCAGCCAGTGTTGGTCTCTCAGGTGGGCGGAGATGTGGCTGTGTCGGGTGATGTCAAGGACGAGATGTGCGGATGCGTTTTGTATGCGCTGGAGTCTTTTCTGAAGTTTGAAGTTGTGAAGGAAACGGCGAAAGACATGATGAGCCGTATGTATGTTGCAGGCCCAGCTAATTGGGTTATGGCTGGTGGAATGTGCGAAGACACAATAGAAAGTGTGAAAATGATTCAGGCTGAAGCGACTGAGAAAGAAGTGAGTGTTTGGAGAGAGACTACGGGTATGCTGGATTCGACAGGTTGTTGGGTTGAGTTGTCAGAACACCAGCGATGGCTGTTGCCAGATTCGTATGTGCTCCCAGTGGTTACAATGGCTCATGGAATGGCTCACATAAGTTCGAAGGGAATATGCAAGTTGTTGGCTCCAGTTTGGCAGAATGCTGGAATTCCGAAATGTGCAGAGAACGTGGTGAAACATTGTATGATTTGTCTGAAGTATAATCCTGGTAAGGGAACTCCAACTCCAGCTGGTCATTTTGCTCCTCCGACGTATCCGTTTGAGGTGATACAGCTAGATTATATACATATGGAGAGATGCAATAATTTGAAGTATGTCCTTGTGGTTGTTTGTGCCTTTTCCAGGTGGATAGAGGCCTACCCCCTAAAGGATAATACTGCCTTGTCTACAGCCAAGGTTTTGCTGAGAGAGTACTTCCCTAGGTATGGTTTGCCCAGAATTGTATGGTCGGACAATGGGAGTGAATTTGTGGGTCAAATCATGAAGAAAGTATGTGCGGGTTTGGGAATAAATCAGAAGTTCCATGCAACAAATCACCCCAGTCTGCTGGACTTGTTGAATGTTACAATTGTACCTTGAAGCTGAAATTAGCTAAGGTACAAGCGAGCACTGGTCTTACATGGCCGGATGCCTTGCCGTTGGCTCTTTTGTCAACAAGGATGACTGTGCATTCTCGAGTGGGACTTAGTCCGTATGAAATTGTGTTTGGTCGTCCTGCGAATGTTTGGGGTGTGCCTCGTCCTAAAGAATACAGCAGTATTGAGTACCCTATGTTGGTGGATTACTTACATGACTTGACTGCTAAATTACGTGTTCTCCACCAACAGGTCTATGACAGTTTGCCGACAGCTACTACAGATCCAGGGCACACGATCCAACCTGGTGATTTTATCTTGACGAAGAATTTTCAGCGATATAAGAATTTGGAACCGAGATGGACTGGTCCCTATTTGGTATTGCTGGTCACTAGAAATGCTGTTAGAGTAGCTGGTAAAAAGAACTGGGTGCATGCCACCCATACGAAAAAAGTTCCTTTGCCTTTACCGTATGATCAGTGGGTGAGGGATGGTATAGCTGACACAGATTGCGAGAGAGTCCCCAAATTCGTTCCATATAGTGATGCTCATTTGACACGGACACTGTCAGAACGCGAGGATGATGATGTTCTGCAAGCTGCTGTGCCTCCTCATCTAAAGATTGACACCACCAATCCGGAACTTTTATTTAAGGATCCAACTGTACCTGATAAAGAACGCTACGATTTGAGGCCAAGAAAGCCTGTTGCTATGGACAAATAAAATTAATTTTTTATATAGTGAATTACACCTTGTCAGATCAAGAGACTTTTTTGCTTTTTCCTTTTTCGGGTCACCATCCGGACTCAGCTGCAGGGTCACGGTAGGAAGTTCTTAAGGGGTGAGCCGCGTATTGACACAAGGTCTGTGGTTCAGGGTCGTTAGTGTGATCTTGGCGCACACTTCAGTGAAGAAGGAAAATTTCCCTGAGCAGCACGTTAGAGGATGGAGTTTTTTGAGTCTGATAAATGTGTTAGGAAAGTGGATTCTAAAGTCCGAATATGTATATTGATTCGTAGCAAATGTTTTTTAATAATGTGTTTTCTTATGCTTGTGAATATTACGTTAGCTTGTGTGAGTTGGATTTTCTATGTCACACAATTGCCACTTACATCTACCTCCCAACCTACTCTTTCTTTTTCTACTGTTTCTCCGCATGAGTTTCATATGTTACCTGAACATGAACAGACACGAAGATCAGAATTCGTGAACAATTTGTTTATACAGATGTTGCATCAGCATCAGCTAGTCATAAATACCACAAATTGTTGGGTGTGTGGTCTTATTCCACATACTACAGATAAGGGAATGCCATATTTGGTTTTACCTTTTTCGCCTAACGGGTCAGTTTGGGCACTCCAATCAATGTTTATCTATGAGAATGAAGCCTCTCCTGTACGTTCCGTCAAAGACAATGCAAGTAATAATGCCTTGATACGGGGAATAGTTGATATGATTAGAGAGATCAATGCGTATAACGCTATCCCTAGAGATGAGGTACGAGCATATGTCGGTTGGAATAAGACGACACATAGTGTTAGCTTGACAGAGAAAGAAAGGCAGCGAAGGTCTCCTCCTATTTGGATTATACCCCACCGAGGTCATCTCTGTTTGCAAGGTAATGGTCAAAATCCGAGAGCTCAGCTTGGTAAGAGTGTGTGTGTTCACACATACGTTTATACGTCCCAGAAATCTCCTCCGTTCGTGCCAGCTAAAGGCACGTATTTTGTTTGTCACGACAGAGCCTACACATGGTTGCCATCTGATTTTTCTGGCACATGTTATGTGGCGTTTTTGCTTCCCCCTACATACACTGCTGCTTTTGACTACCATAAGACAAGATATGGTAGAGGTATAATCGATGCGAAAGATACTGTCGCACAAGAAGCTGGAGACTTCTTCAAGGTTTCCTACCCTTTTGGGGTCCTATGGCTAATAGTAGGAATATTCGTCAGCTTACGAGAGTGGTTGAGGCCACTATAAATGAGACTGCAGGTGCCCTTAGCAATATTACAGCTGAGCTTCAAGCGGATCGCCTTATGACATTACAGAACCGCTTTGTTCTAGATATTATACTTGCAGATAGAGGTGGGGTATGCAAATTGATTAGATCTAGTTGCTGCGTTTTCATACCAGATAATGCCCCAACAGTGTACCAAGCCATCTCTAGACTACATAAGATCTCTGAGTCTATTCATGTGGACGAAGGTAACTGGTCGTTGATGGGATGGTTATGGGAATCGCTGTCCAAATGGGGATGGAAGATTCTGATGTTCCTTGGTATGGCGTTAGCTATCCTTTTCTCGTGTTGTTTATGCATTCAGTGTGGTCCCGCCATTTGTAGTCTTTGTGCTACGATCTGTGTGAGAAGACCAGTCCCGAGAGCAGTGAAGGATAATAAGATGATGTTACAGCAACACCTTGATGACCTGATGAGAATAGATATAGGCCTGAATTCAGATTGACATGAGTTTAGGTTATTGCCTACGTAATGGCAAAAGGAGGGTCTGAGGTTCTGTGATTTTGCGTGCTTTTAAAGTGCACAACTTTCTTTTCTAAACATGGGTTTTTGCCATACATTGTGACTGCCATCTGGTGTTGCCTTTTACGTAGGCCTCAGAAGTTAGTCTGCGAGCAAAGCAGTCTGACTTTTTGTGGGTCATGTATACATTAACTAAGGTTTTCTTCGTGCGCTGGAGTTAATTTCAGAAGCTGGCCTTTCACCTGGAATTGACCCTGCCAAACCAATTTCCCTGCAAGATCGTTATCCACTTTCCCAATCACCATTCAAGACATTTGTTAACTTTTATGTTTCCTTACGTTTCTGTTATCTTGCACATTATCTGAAACTACTTTTCTTTACTGTTTCTTCATTTCATGGATTACGCTTTCAATTAAGGGTTAGTCCGGGCCTTCCAGATTATTTAGATATGCCTAAATATTAACTTGTGGGTTGGGACACTGTAAAATGAGCTTTACTATATGATGCTGTGTGATGTCATGTATTTTCTATTGCTTGAATTTTGGTGCAGGGGCGTGCATTTTAAATGTACCTTTTTGTGTATAAATAGGGATGTCTCGCCTTAGTAAAATTGAGCAGTTTCTAGTTGTAGATCGTGTTGTATTGCTGGGATTTCTGCTACTAGCTGCAGCTAATAAATTTGATCTCTGACGCGACCTAGAAGTATTCCGTGTCTCTGTATACCAAGGCAAGGGAACCCAGAGGACTTTGGGCGTGTCCCTGGCACCGCTGGGTATTTGACATCCCAGTTCTTCAAAGACCAGCCAGTAGCTTTTATTAGCAGAAGGCTGACCCATAGAGAGAAACGTTGGTCAGCTATTGAGAGGGAGGCCTTTGCTGTGGTTTGGGCATTAAAGAAGCTGAGGCCATACATGTTTGGTACTCACTTCAAGATTCACACAGACCATAAGCCCCTCTTGTGGCTAAATCAGGGGAAACAACAATTACAACAAAACTAAAACAATGCACTACCATTACAACAAATCTTTTACAATGCAGGATCCATTACAACGCATGCCATTACAACGCATGCCATTACAACGTAAGTATGGGCACGTATTTAATTACATTTTACGGACCCCCCCAGGATATAGCGGCATGGATTAGCAAATTTAGCGGCACAAAAATGGAAATTTAGCGGCACAAATATGGAAATTTAGCTGCAATTTAGCGGCATTTTATTTGGCGGTTTTTCCTACAGCAAACACAGATATCTGTGTGTGTTGGTCCCTGGTGTGTCTGTGGTCTGTCTGTGTTACTCTCTGGTGTGTTTGTGGTCTGTGTGTGTTGGTCCCTGGTGTGTTTTATGGTCTGTGTGTGTTGTTCCCAGTGTGTTTATGGTCTGTGTGTGCTGGGCTCCAGTGTGTTTGTGGTCTGTGTATGTTGGTCCCTGGTGTGTTTGTGGTCTGTGTGCGTTAGTCGCTGGTGTGTTTGTGGTCTGTGTGTGATAATTACGGGTGTGGAGTTTCCATCCTGCAGTTCCTAACGAGGGCTTTAGATGGCACCTGAGATTGTTGGGTTGATGCTTTGTGATCACTTTGGCAAATTGGTTTAGCTTGGCAAATGTAAGAACCATGTTTCACTTTCTCCAGGAAAATACAAATAATATTGCTAGCATGCAATGCAGGTTTTTATTTATGCAAGTTGTAGGAGAGTAGGGTCTGCAATCCTATGGTCACCCCCGATTTTTTACTTTTTGCTTCACTGGTTTACGACTTTCCCTGGCTGTGGGCCTGCTAATCAGACCCACAGCCTAGCTGTTCTCTCTCTAAATTGACAAGCATTGTGCATTTACCAAGTCCTCTCTGGGCTGGATGACTTCTGTGCAGCATATCTAGATGATATTGCTGTCTTTAGCTCCACCTGGGAAGATCACCTGATCCACCTGAGGAAAGTTTTGGAGGCCCTGCAAAAGGCAGGACTCACTATCAAGGCTACCAAGTGCCAGATAGGGCAGAGTCAAGTTGTATACTTGGGCCACCTTGTAGGTGGAGGCCAAGTTCAACCTTTGGAGAGCAAGATACAGGCCATAAAGGACTGGGCTCCTCCAACCACCCAGACACAGGTCAGAGCTTTCTTGAGTACTTCATGTGAACAGGCTCAAGGCATTTGTCAACAGGGAAGATATGGGCTTGCTCATGGCTACAGATGAGGGACAGGAGGAAGAGAGTGACCCTCTCCCAGACCTTCTCACTCTGAACCCGATGATGGGTCAGTAGATGGTGTAGTCTTTTCTGACAGCCTCTCTGAACATCAACAAGAGGATTGCAAACAGGTTCTTCAATCCTTTAGACAAATGTTCTCTCTGACACCCAGTCAGACAAACTGGTGCACCCATGAGGTAGACACTGGTGACAGTCTGCCTATAAAGAGTAAAATCTACAGGCAACCTGACCACGTCAGGGACTGCATAAAACAAGAAGTACAGAAGATGTTGGAATTGGGAGTCATTGAACCCTCAGAGAGCCCTTGGGCTAGTCCTGTAGTTCTAGTGCCTAAACCTCACACCAAGGATGGTAAGAGAGAGATGAGGTTTTGTGTAGACTACAGGGGTCTCAATGCTGTCACTAAGACAGATGCCATCCCATACCAAGAGCAGGTGAACTCATAGATAAATTGGCTTCTGCCAAATTCTTGAGTACATTTGACCTGACAGCTGGTTATTGGCAAATCAGGTTAGCTGAGGATGCCAAGGCCAAGACAGCATTTTCTACCCCAGGTGGTCATTACCAGTTTGTGGTGATGCCCTTTGGTTTGAAAAATGCACCTGTCCCTTTTCAAAGGTTGGCAAACCAAGTCCTCTCTGGGCTGGATGATTTCTGTGCAGCATATCTAGATGATATTGCTGTCTTTAGCTCCACCTGGGAGGATCACCTGATCCACCTGAGGAAAGTTTTGGAGGCCCTGCAAAAGGCAGGACTCACTATCAAGGCTACCAAGTGCCAGATAGGGCAGAGTCAAGTTGTATACTTGGGCCACCTTGTAGGTGAAGGCCAAGTTCAACCTTTGGAGAGCAAGATACAGGCCATAAAAGACTGGGCTCCTCCAACCACCCAGACACAGGTCAGAGCTTTCTTGGGCCTGTCTGGTTACTATAGGAAATTTGTCAGAAATTATGGAACCATTGTGACTCCACTTAATGACCTGACAAGTAAGAAAATGCCAAAGAAAGTTCAGTGGACAGTTAGCTGTCAAAAGGCATTTGATGACCTAAAGCAGGCCATGTGCACTGCACCTATTCTCAAGAGTCCAGACTACTCCAAGCCATTCATTGTCCAAACAGATGCTTCTGAGTTGGGTGTGGGAGCTGTTCTATCTCAACTGAATATTGATGGTCATGACCAGCCATTGCTTTTATAAGTAGAAGGCTGACCCCTAGAGAGAAACGTTGGTCAGCTATTGAGAGGGAGGCCTTTGCTGTGGTTTGGGCCCTGAAGAAGCTGAGGCCATACTTGTTTGGCACTCACTTCAAGATTCAGACCGACCATAAGCCCCTCTTATGGCTAAATCAAATGAAGGGTGAAAACCCCAAACTTCTTAGGTGGTTCATTTCCCTACAGGGGATGGACTTTACAGTGGAGCACAGACCAGGGACTGACCATGGCAATGCAGATGGTCTCTCCAGGTACTTCCACTTAGAACAAGAAGACTCACCTGGTCAAGGTTAGTTTAATGTCCCTAGGTTTGGGGGGGGAGGTTATTTAGGAGAGTAGGGTCTGCAATCCTATGGTCACCCCCGATTTTTTGCTTTTTGCTTCACTGGTTTACGACTTTCCCTGGCTGTGGGTCTGCTAATCAGACCCACAGCCTAGCTGTTCTCTCTCTAAATTGACAAGCATGTACCTTAGGTGCATTTACCAATTGGTACTGGGCCACCTAATCAGTCCCTGTACCCAGGGCATAGGTGTACCCAGGGCCTACCAGGGGCTGAAGCATGTATTATGCCACCCCTGGCTGGCCATCTAAACAGACACAACTGGCTGCACGGCAGCTGGGGCAAGGTGGTGTAATCACCCTTTGCTTTAGATATAGTATCGCTATATCTAAACCTAAAATGGACACATATATTCCTATCAGTCACTCCTATGGCAGGCCTTATCAATCCTGAAGGCAGAGTGCTTGGAATTATGTGAGATGGTGCTCTGGCATGAGCTGAGCCCATTTGCAGCTTGCGGAACCAAGTCCTAATATCTGTTCCATGATAATGCTATACCGTATACTCGTAAGTGCATTATGAACCTCGCGGTCAAATGCTAACTTTGGTATAACATTATCAAAACATGTCGAGTAAGGTGTCATACGAATTGGAATACTACCCCCTCGCCAATTCTGGCGACAGGGGTAGCATTCCACCCTTCTAGAGGGACACAACATGTATGTAACTGTGAACCCTGGTTAAAGTTAACTCGAGCCTCAGCATCACAAAATGGATGTTGCCACCACAGACACAAGTCTGACCTCCTGCTGCTGGGAGTCCTTCCAGCGAGGGAGGCTTGGACAAAGGGTTTCCTGCCTTGGGAGATGCTAGCACCACCCCAGACAGGATTTTGTGTATTCGGTAGGTCAGGGCTGAAAGGAATGAGACATGCCTGGGACACACAAGGTGTCCCCGTGCATAGTCCGGTCTAAACCAGTTCCTGGGGCACTCCAGCCCCAGAGCTGGCGCAAGACCGGACAAAGGATAGGGCGTGTAACCACCCCCCTTCCTGGTCCCACCCAGGGGAGGGACCTAGTCGTAGTGCAGCCCCCTTTAGCTGAATAAAGGTAGGAGCTAGTCCCATTCCAAATCAGAATAATCTTGACAACTTCCACAAAGAACTCTTGACCTTCGAACTCCTGAACATCAGAAGACTGAAGAATCTCCCCTATGGTCAGGGAGTGGCCATCCTGCTTCGCAGGTACCAACAAGCTCCTGTGCGGTTTGCTGTAAGTCCTTCCTTCCTGGAACCCGACGACCCAGCTCGACGAGACCCAGACCTCCAGACTCCTCCGACCTCTACCCACATCCACAGCACAGCTGAGACGCGTGGGTGCGACAAGCAACTTGGAGACGGCCATCTTTAGAAACCTGCACAGCGCTTCCAGCACGACCGCCGAGGGATCCTCGAGTGAGTGCATTGGGGGTCTAAGAAGCCCCACACCGACGCAGCTCCTGCACCAAAGACCAGCCCCCCAGCATTCATGAGATCTGCGTGGGGCCCTTTTGCCTTGTTGCTGCTTGTCCTGTTGTCTGGTCGCTTGCCGGCTGGCTCGTGACCTCTGAGACGACGACCTGAAGAATCCAACACAGCTGGTCTGGTCCCCCAGACTGGCCCTTGCTTCCTTGTAAAAGAGAGGCACCCCGGACCCTCCTTGTCCGCATTAGATGCCATCTTTGTTCCACCGTGTGGCTTGCACTTGCCAAGGCCTGTTGACCAGATCGACAATCCAACACCACCAACAGCAGCAGACTACGTGGGACAACTCGTGCCTCCAGCCTGGTCATCGAGAACAGCTCCTGGTCCGCGCAGCTATAGAGAGAAGTGTCCCGTCCTTCACCAGACTGCGGCGACAGCATCTGGTTCCCTCCTGGTTCCAGCACCGTCACTGGCTAGTGACCGAGACTCTGTCCCCTTCCCTTTCAGGACTCCTTCTTCCTAGTTCCATCCTTGGAACCACCGGACTCCTCCATCTGGCTGCCTGCCAGCAACTCCTTGTTTCAGGCATCACCGGGATCAACGCAGCAAACCCGACACCACTTCAGCCCTATGCACCCGCAGCCTGTGGGTTAGGTAACTAAAGCTTCTAGGTGCTGAAGTCTGTGTTCACTATCCTAGTGTTCAGGTCCACTGTTTTTTTCCCTCCATCCAGCCAGGTTCGTCCGGAATCCGTAACTTTGTAAACTGTAGTATCCATAGACGTTGGTACGCATCCCGCGTGAGAGTTTCCACTCTGCACGTGAGTCCCGTGGGCCTCCTGCTCTTTACTTACCTAGTCAGTAGCGTAGTCCCAGCGATCCTCCAGCCTCTGGATCTCCTTACAGTACTTTCTTTTCTCGCATTCCATTGTTGTTAGTATATGGTTTGTCGTGCCCCTAGGGCACCATTGTAAATCGTGCGACTTGAGTGTATTTTTCCGAAGAGTTTGTCATGTGCTTAGCCCTCTGACCTCATAAAGAGTTCAGAGGTGTTAGTTAATAAATACTTGTTTATTTTCATAACTACCTGTGTGGTGTCCTTTCATGTGGTATTCAAGGGTTATATGTGGTAAAACAGCTGGCTTCACATGCCAATAGAGTTTAGCCTACGACTGCTTTGTCCATGCTACCATTAGGATAGCTGGTCTATAAGGTTGACTTACAACCAATCACCATAAGGGTTGTTTGGACTGATACAAGGTGATGACTAGAACTATTGAGCATCATATATCAGGCCATCTTCTCACATTGGTGTGCAGCGGTTGGGATTTGAGCTTGCTGTTGTTTTTACCAAATATAATCTTGAGATATCATTTGAAAGATCACATAAGGTACCATAGGTACCTTAACAAGCTTAGAAATACTCTGAGTTCTACTGAACCAGCTGTTGTAGTAGAAAGGGAGTAGCACACCCTGACTACAACTCTTAGCAAGGGATCAGTAGGTAAACCCATAGTGTAGGTAAGTGCACCACTTACACCTCACTAGAAAAGCATGTCTATCACAGGAGAGAACGCAGTGGCTCCCCTTGTGACAGTGGACCCTCCACAGGTCATGTCAAGATATGCAGCTCTTAGCTTCCAGGAGATGAGACAATTGTGTACCTCCAGGAAACTAAAACAGGGTTCTAACACTACCACTCCTTTTCTGATAGGTCTCTTAGAGACATATGATGGCAGAAGGGCTTCTAACACAGGCCCCTCTAATCCAGATGGGAGCATGCCCCCCTTAGAGGGAACCCTTGGTGATCCTGACCTTAACCTCCATGGAGCGGAAAGTGAAGAGGAGGAAGAGGAATTATCTGGGGATGAGGCAGACAAAGGTCCAGTAGTAGTCAGTAGGCTCACCAGGACCAACTTAAGCATACATGAGAATGGAACTGGGGGACCCCGAGGCCCATCCTCAGGCAGGCTTAACCTTGGGAATAGACGAGTTAGGTCTCACTCCAGAGGCTCTAACAGATCTATTCACACCCATGTCTCTCAGGCATCTTCTCAGAGAGGGATGACATCCCCTCAGAGAAGAGAGCATGAAGCTAAGATGATGGAAGTCTATCTGAGGATTGAGAGGGAAGAACTTGCCCTTGCCAAAGAAAGACTTGCCTTTGCCAGGGAGCAGAAATTGAGTGGGGCAGACCCCACTGGTGGCAGCATTATCATTAGAGATAAAGACAGGAGTTTTGATACTAGACACCTGAGTAAAATAGTGCCCCCCTTTAAACAAGGGGATGACATCCACAAATGGATGACTGCTTTGGAGAGGGCCTGCACTGTCCAGTGCATCCCCCAAAGTCAGTGGGCAGCTATACTGTGGCTCTCCTTTGAAGGTAAAGGTAGAGATAAGCTCCTCACTACTAGAGCTGAGGATGCTAACAATTACCAAGTCCTGAAGAATACACTGATTGATGGGTTTGGCTTAACAACTGAGCAGTACAGGTTGCTGTTCAGAGACACCCAGAAAATTCAGTCTCAGGATTGGGCTGACTGTTGATTGTGCCACTAAGGCTTTTGAAGGCTGGTTACTGGGAAGTGAAGTTAATGATTACACAGGGTTGTATAATCTAATTATGAGAGAACAAATCTTAAGTAATTGTCAAAATCAGTTGTTGCATCAGCACCTTATTGACTCAGATCTGACCTCTCCCCAAGAATTGGGAAAGAAGGCAGACAGATGGGTCAGGACAAGGGTCAAGCAGCAGAACCAGAACGAGGGAGGTGGCCAGAAGAAAGCAGACTAGAAGGGTAATGAGAATAAGCAAAATGACCAGAAGTCTTCAACAGGGCCCCAACAATCTAAGGAGGGTGTTTCCCAGAATTCCCAAAAGAAGAATGGCCAGAAGAAACCATGGTGCCAATACTGTAAAAGTAATACTCACTGGTTTAGTGAGTGCTCCAAGAAAGGCCCAGCTCCTACCACTACTGCCCCTAAGGCACCTGCAACCCCCAGTTCAGTTAGTAGTGGTAGTGTTCCCCAAAAGGCTATAGTGGGGTTGACATTGGTTTCTGAGGCAGGCTCTGACCTAGTCAGAGTACCTACCCAGGCTGTACTTGTTTGTACTGGGGACATGGATTTGACCCCTACAATAAATCCCAGTACTCTGGGCAAGTACAGGCAAACGCCTTTGATCAATGGAAAGATGGCTCAGGCCTACTGGGACACCTGTGCCGGTGACACCAGCATTTGTGGACCCTGGACAGGTAATACTAGGTTCAGACTACCTAGTGACCAATGCTAGCAATGTCACTACCAACCATAGTATGGCACTTGTTAATTTCTCCTGGGGAGGGGTAAATGGCCTCAAAAGGGTTGTTGTT
Organism: Lissotriton vulgaris; assembly: GCF_964263255.1. NCBI lineage: Eukaryota > Metazoa > Chordata > Amphibia > Caudata > Salamandridae > Lissotriton > Lissotriton vulgaris. The sequence continues at coordinate 24,556,005 of NC_141692.1, forward strand.
AGTTCAGACCTCCCAGTGGACTGTCTTTTGGGCAATGATTTGGAATCCTCCTTATGGTCAGATGTGGAGTATAGGACTCATGTGGAAATGTTAGGTTTGTCAGCACATGTCCTTGCTGTGTCTAGGTCACAGGCCAAAAAAATGCCCAGCTGAACTAGTGCTGGATCCTGGAACAATGGACCAGACACTAACCAAGAGTAAGAACAGTAGGGCTAAGGCAGTGCCTTCCCCCTTGCCTCAAGGTGAGGATCAGCTCTCACAGGAGACTGACCCAAAGACCCCAGAAGGAACTGTCCTAGAAGAACTTGAGCCTGAACAGGTTGAGTTTCTTGGGACAGGAAGACCTTCCATGGCAGACTTGAGGCAGGCACAATTAGACTGTTCCTCTCTTGAACCCCTCAGACAGCAGGCTGCTGCTGAGGCTGCAGGGAATGCCACAGGTGCCCATAAAGTGTATTGGGATGATGAACTCCTTTACTCTGAGGCAAGAGACCCCAAGCCTGGTGCTACAAGGAGGCTGGTCACCCCCTTGTCTCTGAGAGGTTTCCTTCTCACCTTGGCCCATGAAATTCCTCTTGCAGGTCACTTAGGCCAGAGCAAGACTTGGGACAGGCTTGTCCCTCACTTTCACTGGCCTCATATGTCTGAAGACACTAAAGAGTTTTGTCGCTCATGTGTCACCTGTCAAGCCAGTGGCAAATCAGGTGGCACAACAAAAGCCCCCCTTATACCACTACCTGTGGTGGGGGTACCCTTTGAAAGAGTTGGGATTGACATTGTTGGACCAATGGACCCTCCAACAGCATCTGGGCACAGATTTATACTGGCGGTAGTGGATCATGCCACCAGGTATCAGGAAGCTATTCCCCTTAGGACCACTACAGCTCCTGTTGTGGCCAGGGCCCTACTTGGAGTTTTCTCCAGAGTGGGGTTTCCTAAGGAGGTTGTCTCTGACAGAGGTGCAAACTTCATGTCAGGATACTTGACTGCTATGTGGAAGGAGTGTGGTGTCAACTACAAGTTCACCACCCCCTATCACCCACAGTGCAATGGGCTTGTTGAGAGATTCAACAAGACCCTCAGAGGGATGATAAAAGGGTTCACACTGAAAGGAGGAGTGATTCCACTCCCCGCCGGGTGCACAGCTATAATTTTCTCGGCATCACAAAATATGCCACAAATTGAGTCATTTAAGTTCTTCTTCTTTATTTTCATCACAGTAATCAATGTTTTGTTTCATTCTTCTTACTTTCACATATTTTTACTCTGTCACAAGAGGGAACGCTTACAATTTAGTTGTATTCTAAATGAGGCAGAAATGCTAATCCAAGCCTTCTTCTGCGCCACGATAGCACATGTAAGTTTTGTTCATGTCCATTAAAATTCATATACCCAATGCATTTCGGGCCTTTTAGTTTGGCCCTTCGTCAGGGGTTATCTACAAAGCAAAATACATTATTAAATATATGTATTACTCAGTGCCACTGCATCTCAACTATTCATAACACAAATACCAAAACAAAGCTGTCCCATAAACTAACGTTTTCCCGCTAGAACGTAACATATTGCTACACATTAACCTGAATACCCATACTCCCTTCGATGCCTTTCCCTCTTTATCTTCTTCCCATGTGCCCTGCAACCTTCTACACCAACATTCAATCTCCCCTTGTCTACCCTCCAATTTGCTCCTTCCCATATACGCCTCTTTTCAAATATCGATGTTCTATACTGCATTTCCCCATTCTTTTTTCGCCGTCGTTACATATGCGTGTGCGTACCTGTTTGCAAATTGCCTGCGTTCTCCTGCCTTCATCAACTTCCTCACCAGACTGGCGTCAAACTCTTAAACTCCATACTATGAACCCGCCTCCCTGAGCCTGAAGTTATTCCCGCCCTTCTGTTACACCTGTATGAGATTAGTCCGTTTTTTTTCAACGCGCTGCAGTTTCACCCTCCCCTCTTGATCACCGCCTACAAGACCCATAGTACAGTTCGTGTGACAATCTAGATGTCCGGCATCCTTCATCCTAACTAAAACATTCCGATATTCACCAACACATACTGTATTCAACATTATTACCCCGCCCTCCCTTAGATGTCATCTTCACGTTAGTCATATAATAATGTTGAATACAGTATGTGTTGGTGAATATCGGACTAATCTCATACAGGTGTAACAGAAGGGCGGGAATAACTTCAGGCTCAGGGAGCCTAATGTATTTTGCTTTGTAGATAACCCCTGACGAAGGGCCAAACTAAAAGGCCCGAAATGCATTGGGTATATGAATTTTAATGGACATGAACAAAACTTACATGTGCTATCGTGGCGCAGAAGAAGGCTTGGATTAGCATTTCTGCCTCATTTAGAATACAGCTAAATTGTAAGCGTTCCCTCTTGTGACAGAGTAAAAATATGTGAAAGTAAGAAGAATGAAACAAAACATTGATTACTGTGATGAAAATAAAGAAGAAGAACTTAAATGACTCAATTTGTGGCATATTTTGTGATGCCGAGAAAATATTAGCTGTGCACCCGGCGGGGAGTGGAATCACTCCTCCTTTCAGTGTGTTCCATTTAAACAGCGCGGCAGGGCTGTCCGCGTATTCCGGGGAGTTGCACGCGATAGAAGACAACAAAAAGATTAAAAACCATCAAATTGGAAGAAAAGAAGGTGTGCACCGTAAAACTCATCCAGTGCATGATAAAAGGGTTACCTGAAAAGCTTAGGCGAAGATGGGACATCCTTTTACCCTGCCTTCTGTTTGCTTACAGAGGTCCCGCAGAAGGGGGTTGGTTACAGCCCTTTTGAGCTTCTCTTTGGGCACCCTGTAAGAGGACCCCGGTGTCTTGTGAAGGGAGGATGGGAGTTACCTCTCAAAAAGCCTAAACAGGACATAGTGGACTATGTACTTGGTCTCCGTTCCAGGATGGCAGAGTACATGGAGAAGGCATCCAAAAACCTTGAGGCCAGCCAAGAACTGCAAAAAGCTTGGAATGACCAAAAGTCTGTCCTTACTGTTTACCAGCCTGGACAGAAGGTGTGGGTGTTGGAGCCAGTGGCCCCAGTAGCTCTCCAAGACAAATGGTATGGACCCCATACTATAATTGAACAGAAGGGAGAGGTCACCTACTTGGTAGACCTTGGAACTCCCAGGAGCCCTCACAGAGTACTTCATGTGAACAGGCTCAAGGCATTTGTCAACAGGGAAGACATAGGCTTGCTCATGGCTACAGATGAGGGACAGGAGGAAGAGAGTGACCCTCTCCCAGACCTGCTCACTCTGAACCCTGATGATGGGTCAGTAAATGGTGTAGTCTTTTCTGACAGCCTCTCTGAACATCAACAAGAGGATTGCAAACAGGTTCTTCAATCCTTTAGACAAATGTTCTCTCTGACACCCAGTCAGACAAACTGGTGCACCCATGAGGTAGACACTGGTGACAGTCTGCCTATAAAGAGTAACATCTACAGGCAACCTGACCACGTCAGGGACTGCATAAAACAAGAAGTACAGAAGATGTTGGAATTGAGTCATTGAACCCTCAGAGAGCCCTTGGGCTAGTCCTGTATTTCTAGTGCCTAAACCTCACACCAAGGATGGTGAGAGAGATGAGGTTTTGTGTAGACTACAGGGGTCTCAATGCTGTCACTAAGACAGATGCCCATCCAATACCAAGAGCAGGTGAACTCATAGATAAATTGGCTTCTGCCAAATTCTTGAGTACATTTGACCTGACAGCTGGTTATTGGCAAATCAGGTTAGCTGAGGATGCCAAGGCCAAGACAGCATTTTCTACCCCAGGAGGTCATTACCAGTTTGTGGTGATGCCCTTTGGTTTGAAAAATGCACCTGCCACTTTTCAAAGGTTGGTGAACCAAGTCCTCTCTGGGCTGGATGACTTCTGTGCAGCATATCTAGATGATATTGCTGTCTTTAGCTCCACCTGGGAGGATCACCTGATCCACCTGAGGAAAGTTTTGGAGGCCCTGCAAAAGGCAGGACTCACTATCAAGGCTACCAAGTGCCAGATAGGGCAGAGTCAAGTTGTATACTTGGGCCACCTTGTAGGTGAAGGCCAAGTTCAACCTTTGGAGAGCAAGATACAGGCCATAACAGACTGGGCTCCTCCAACCACCCAGACACAGGTCAGAGCTTTCTTGGGCCTGTCTGGTTACTATAGGAAATTTGTCAGAAATTATGGAACCATTGTGACTCCACTTAATGACCTGACAAGTAAGAAAATGCCAAAGAAAGTTCAGTGGACAGTTAGCTGTCAAAAGGCAGTTGATGACCTAAAGCAGGCCATGTGCACTGCACCTATTCTCAAGAGTCCAGACTACTCCAAGCCATTCGTTGTCCAAACAGATGCTTCTGAGTTGGGTGTGGGTGCTGTTCTATCTCAACTGAATATTGATGGTCACGACCAGCCCATTGCTTTTATAAGTAGAAGGCTGACCCCTAGAGAGAAACGTTGGTCAGCTATTGAGAGGGAGGCCTTTGCTGTGGTTTGGGCCCTGAAGAAGCTAAGGCCATACTTGTTTGGCACTCACTTCAAGATTCAGACCGACTATAAGCCCCTCTTATGGCTAAATAAAATGAAGGGTGAAAACCCCAAACTTCTTAGGTGGTCCATTTCCCTACAGGGGATGGACTTTACAGTGGAGCACAGACCAGGGACTGACCATGGCAATGCAGATGGTCTCCCCAGGTACTTCCACTTAGAAGAGGAAGACTCACCTGGTCAAGGTTAGTTTAATGTCCCTATGTTTGGGGGGGGTTATGTAGGAGAGTAGGGTCTGCAATCCTATGGTCACCCCCGATTTTTTGCTTTTTGCTTCACTAGTTTATGACTTTCCCTGGCTGTGGGCCTGCTAATCAGACCCACAGCCTAGCTGCTCTCTCTCTAAATTGACAAGCATGTACCTTAGGTGCATTTACCAATTGGTACTGGGCCACCTTATCAGTCCCTGTACAGTGTACTATAGGTACCCAGGGCATAGGTGTACCCAGGGCCTACCAGGGGCTGAAGCATGTATTATGCCACCCCTGGCTGGCCATCTAAACAGACACAACTGGCTGCACGACAGCTGGGGCAAGGTGGTGTAATCACCCTTTGCTTTAGATATAGTATCCCTATATCTAAACCTAAAATGGACACATATTCCTATCAGTCACTCCTATGGCAGGCCTTATCAATCCTGAAGGCAGAGTGCTTGGAATTATGTGAGATGGTGCTCTGGCATGAGCCGAGCCCATTCGCAGCTTGCGGAACCAAGTCCTAATAGCTGTTCCATGATAACGCTATACCATATACTCTTAAGTGCATTATGAACCTTGCGGTCAAATGCTAACTTTGGTATAACATTATCAAAACATGTCGAGTAAGGACATACAAATTGGAGTACTACCCCCTCGCCAATTCTGGCGACGGGGGTAGCATTCCACCCTTCTAGAGGGACACGACATGTATGTAACTGTGAACCCCGGTTAAAGTTAACTCGAGCCTCAGCATCACAAAATGGATGCTGCCACCACAGACACAAGTCTGACCTCCTGCTGCTGGGAGTCCTTCCAGCGAGGGAGGCTTAGACAAAGGGTTTCCTGCCTTGGGAGGTGCTAGCACCACCCCAGACAGGATTTTGTGTATTCGGTAGGACAGGGCTGAAAGGAATGAGACATGCCTGGGGCACACAAGGTGTCCCCGTGCATAGTCCGGTCTAAACCAGTTCCTGGGGCACTCCAGCCCCAGAGCTGGCGCAAGACCGGACAAAGGATAGGGAGTGTAACCACCCCCCTTCCTGGTCCCACCCAGGGGAGGGACCTAGTCGTAGTGCAGCCCCCTTTAGCTGAATAAAGGTAGGAGCTGGTCCCATTCCAAATCAGATTAATCTTGACAACTTACACGAAGAACTCTTGACCTTCGACCTCCTGAACATCAGAAGACTGAAGAATCTCCCCATGGTCAGGGAGTGATCATCCTGCTTCGCAGGTACCAACAAGCTCCTGTGTGGTTTGCTGCAAGTCCTTCCTTCCTGGAACCCGACAACCCAGCTCGACGAGACCCGGACCTCCAGACTCCTCCGACCTCTACCCACATCCACAGCACAGCTGACACCCGTGGGTGCGACGAGCAACTTGGAGACGGCCATCTTGAGAAACCTGCACAGCGCTTCCAGCACGACCGCCGCCGAGGGATCCTCGAGTGAGTGCATTGGGGTCTGAGAAGCCCCACACCGACGCAGCTCCTGCACCAAAGACAAGCCCCCCAGCATCCATGAGATCTGCGTGGGGCCTTTTTGCCTGGTTTCTGCTTGTCCTGTTGTCTGGTCACTTGCCGGCTGGCTCGTGACCTCTGAGACGACGACCCGAAGAATCCAACACTGCTGGTCTGGTTCCCCAGACTGGCCCTTGCTTCCTTGTAAAAGAGAGGCACCCCGGACCCTCCTGGTCCGCACCAGACGCCATCTTTGTTCCACCGTGTGGCTTGCACTTGCCAAGGCCTGTTGACCAGATCGACGATCCAACACCGCCAACAGCAGCAGACTACGTGGTACAGCTCGTGCCTCCAGCCTGGTTGTCGAGAACAGCTCCTGGTCCGCGCAGCTACAGAGAGAAGTGTCCCAACCTTCACCTGACTGCGGCAACAGCATCTGGTTCCCTCCTTGTTCCAGCACCGTCACTGGCTAGTGACCGAGACTCTGTCCCCTACCCTTTCAGGACTCCTTCTTCCTAGTTCCATCCTTGGAACCACCGGACTCCTCCATCTGGCTGCCTGCCAGCAACTCCTTGTTTCAGGCATCACCGGGATCAACGCAGCAAACCCGACACCAGTTCAGCCCTATGCACCCGCAGCCTGTGAGTTAGGTAACTAAAGCTTCTAGGTGCTGAAGTCCGTGTTCACTATCCTAGTGTTCAGGTCCACTGTTTTCCCTCCATCCAGCCAGGTTCGTCCGGAATCCGTAACTTTGTAAACTGTAGCATCCATAGACGTTGGTACGCATCCTGCGTGAGAGTTTCCACTCTGCACGTGAATCCCGTGGGCCTCCTGCTCCTTACTTACCTAGTCAGTAGCGTAGTCCCAGCGATCCTCCAGCCTCTGGATCTCCTTACAGTACTTTCTTTCCTCACATTCCATTGTTCTTAGTATATGGTTTGTCGTGCCCCTAGGGCACCATTGTAAATCGTGCGACTTGAGTGCATTTTTCCGAAGAGTTTGTCATGTGCTTAGCCCTCTGACCTCATAAAGAGTTCAGAGGTGTTGTTAGTTAATAAATACTTGTTTATTTTCATAACTACCTGTGTGGTGTTCTTTCATGTTGTATTCAAGGGGTTATATGTGGTAAAACCGCTGGCTTCACATGCCAATAGAGTTTAGCCTAAGACTGCTTTGTCCATGCTACCATTAGGATAGCTGGTCTATAAGGTTGACTTACAACCAATCACCATAAGGGTTGTTTGGACTGATACAAGGTGATCACTAGAACTAGTGAGCATCATATATCAGGCCAACTTCTCACACAAGTAATAACAGATGCCAAGTGGAAATCGTCATATTTACTATGTGATGTCATCTGGAACAGACATATTTTGCGGGTATTCCAGTGTCCTTGCAGGAGTAAAAAAGGAAATTACTTCCTTTTGAAGCGGTCATCGAAAATGCCCTAAAAGGATGTGAAAAAAGAATTAGCATGTATCACAACATTAAACATATTGTCCCTGGCACCAACCCAGAAGAAAGAACTGAAGTATATTTTCAATAATAACAAAATGGTGCAACGGCCTAATCTGCATCCGTATAAGTACTGTTTGGCGTTATTACAGTGCTACGGCCCCAAAGTGCACCAGAAATTACACACCAGGCACATGGCGCCCCCTGCTGATCTCCAGCGGCAGTGAAAGTGTCATTTTCCCAGTCTTCTAATTCTGTCTCGCCTCTGCAGACAGCAAGATTCTAATGCCAGTGGTCAGCGAGTTTTTTTATGGACAAAGGTGGGGTTTTAGGTTTTCGCATCTGCAGGAGTCGGGATATTTTTGTGGCGCTGTGTTTTCCATTTCTTTAGCTTTCAGACTTTAATCTGCTTTCACTTCACTGTCGCATGGAAACCACCACAGCTTCTATTTATCCACCGACCACTATATACAGGGAGTGGAAAGTTTATTGAGCAACTCGGTCCTCTCCCCTCGATCATGGGATCAGCAGAGAGCACCCCTGGAGGGTCCCACAGAGCGGCCCCTCCCCAGATGGCTCTTTCCACTAGGGCCCTCACCCCTCCGCAGTCGGCCCCGCCCCCTTGAAAGGGGTCTGGATGTCTAGATTTCGCGGGCACTTTTGTAAAAATCCGCCATTTTTACAAAAGTGCTGATTTTGCGGGCACTTTTGTAAAAATCGCTGCATTTTCACAAAAGTGACGATTTCGCGGCAAATCGCGAAATCGCGATATCCTGGAGGGTCTGATTTTAATCCCTACATATCCAACACTTACCCTGCTATTACGCCCCCCTGGAGTTAGAATAGTAATTGTAACCCCTACACTATCCAACACTTACCCTACTATTACACCCCCCAGTAATTAAAAAAAAAATACTTACGTTGTAATGGCATGCGTTGTAATAGCAGCTGCGTTGTAATGGCATGCCTTGTAATGGCATGCGTTGTAATGGATCCGGCGTTGTAAAAGTTTAGTTGTAATGGAATGCGTTGTGAATGTATGCGTTGTAACGTCATACATCCCTAAGTCAGATGAAGGGTGAAAATCACAAACTGCTTAGGTGGTCCATTTCCCTACAGGGGATGGACTTTACAGTGGAACATAAACCTGGGACTGACCATGCCTAAGCAGATGGACTCTCCAGATATTTCCAAGTAGAACATGAAGACTCAAATGGTCAAGGTTAGTTTAATGTCCCTGCATTTGGGGGGGGGGGTGTATGAGAGTAGGGTCTGTTTCCTATGGTCACCCCCACTTTTTGCTGTGATTTTCCGTTTCTTTTACTTTAGTGTGGCTGTGGGCCTGCTAATCAGACCCAATGCCCAGCTGTTCTCTCTCTAAATTGATACCATGTCCTTTAGGTACATACCAGATTGGGTATTGGGTCACCTTTATGAGCCCCTGTATAGTGTACCATAGGTACCCAGAGCAAAGGTGCATCCAAGGCCTACCAGGGGCTGCAGCATGTATTGTGCCACCCTTGGCTGGCCCTCCAAACTGACACCACAGGCTGATCACTCAGCTTTGGTAAGGTGGTGTAATCACCCCTTACTTAGATATAGTATATCTATATCTACCTATACATATAGACACATATGCCTATAAGTCACTCCTATGGTAGGCCTCGACAATCCTGGAGACAGAGTGCTTGGTTTTATGTGAGAGGGTGCCCTAGCATGCGCTGAGCCCCTCTGCAGCTTTCAGAACCATCTCCTTATAGCTGTTCTATGATATAGCCATACCATATACTCTTAAGTGCATTATAATCCTCACGGGTAATGCTAACTTTGGTTTGGCTTTATCAAAACATGTTGTGTAAGGTGTCAAACACTTTGGAATACTACCTCCCCCCCCCCCACCCCCCACACCAATTCTGGCGGCAGGGGTAGCATTCCACCCTTCTAGTGGGAAAAGACATGTATGTTACTGCTTTACACGGTTAAAGTTAAACAGAGCCCCAGCATCACAAAATGGATGCTGCTGCCACAAACACAAGTCTGACCTCCTGCTGCTCGACGAAACTCCGGCAGGGGAGGCCTGAACAATAGGTTTCCTTTCCAGGGAGGTGGCAGTACCTCCCCAGACAGGCAGATGTGTATTGGGACATGGAGGGCTGCATCTGCAGATGCTTTTTGAGACACTGCCTGGGGCACACAAGGTGCTCCATGCATAGCCCGGTTCAAACCAGTTGCTGCGGCACTCCAGCCCCAGCTCTGGTGTGAAACTGGACAAAGGGAAAGGGGTGTAACCACCCCCTTCTCAGGTCCACCCATAGGAGGGACCTAGGCAGGTAATCCAGCCCCTTAGCTTAGTATAAGTATAGGAGCTGTGTCCCCAGGACTTTAGATTATCTTGGAAAGAAACGTTGATACAGAACTGTTGGACCTTCGAAGTTCTATTCTGACTAGAAGATGGAAGACATCTCCCTTGTGGTCAAGGAGTGACCACCCTGTGCAAACAGACACCACCAGTAACTTGCCAGTCTGCTTTGTCGATGCTCCAGCTGGAACCCGAAGACTCAGCAACACAGGATCTGGACTCTCAGACTTCTCTAACTCTGACCCACACCCAAAGCAAATCTGAAACCCATGGCGGACACAAGAGACGTGGGACCGGACACCCTGGACATCCTGCATTTTGCTAACTGCTTGACTACTGAGGTACCCTCGCAGTTGTGCATTGGGGTACAAGAAGCCCTAGACCCGAGCACCATTTGCACTGAAGCTCAGCCCTTCATACTCCACGAGTTCCGCATGGGGCCCGCTCTTGCATTTCAGCTCGACACGTCTTCCCGGTTCCATGCCCGTTGGCTAGTGAGCCCCCTGAAGACTTTTCTTTTGAACTAAACTGCTTTCCTGGTTGCTCCAGGCTTGCTCCAGCTTCCCTTCAAAGGAGAAGTGCCACAGACCTTGCTGGTCTGTAACCGAGCCAATCTCGACGTCCTGCATGGGTTGAGGTTGCCAAGGCTTGTTGTGTCCAATCCGGATATCGACACCGCATATAACTAGATCCTTTGTGGAACAGCTCGAATCCAGTGCCTGGTCATTGTCGATGCCTCCTGGACCTCGTGGCTGAAGAGACAAGCTCACCTTCTTCACATTCAAGCATGCGACATCGCCTGGTTTCTTCCTGGTTCCTTCCTAGTCACTGTCTAGTGACCCAGACTCTGTCCCTTCTGCTTTCAGATTCTTCACATCACCGATCCACCCTTGGATCCACCCAGACATTTTTCCCCTGGTCGCCTGCAGCACTTCTTTGCAGATCTCCGTAGAAAACGACGACGAAACCTGACACCAAAAGGCACCTGTTGGACAGGCCACATGAAGGGCTCGCTCCCCCTCCGCACGACCGGGCCCGAGCCCGGCCCCTCAAGTGTTACCCGCCACCACTCCACGTTTTCCGTCCCCTCTGGGACCCCTGCCTCTGAACATCCCGACCTCATGGGCCCGATCCCCTACCGGCCCCCTCGCCCGGCCTGGGCGCCATCTTGGACACTGCACCACGAGGCCGCGTGGCCTCCGATCGACCCTAACCCTGGGCCTGGCCAGGCCCCCGACATCCCGGCACCACCATCCACCCAGGAGGTGAGCGGACTACTTGGCAGGTCAATGGGAGAAAGAGGTGTCGATGGCTCTCCCCCGCCAGGTGCCGATCGCCCCCAGCCTCCCCGGGCGCTGGCTCCACCCCCCTGCTGGGTGTCTGGACTCCCTCATCCCGGACCTCCCGACCTCCAAGTGCGAGGGTCCGGACATCAAAGGGCGCCAGACCTATAACTGGGGCAGCTCCAGAGCCGGAAGGCAGTTGTATCCTGGAGTCGAGAGACGCAGAGAAGAACTCATCCTTGACAGACTACTGGCGCTGCCGTAGCTCTGCCTTGCGAACTATCGTCCTGCCTGCTGGCGCTGCCGCAACCTTCCTAAACCTTCATCGTTGTCGGGACCTGCTGGCGTGGCCGCGGACCGTTTGTAACTACCATCTTCATCGGGACCTGCTGGCTCCGCCGCGGACCGTCGCTACCTTCAACCATCTCGGGACCTGCTGGCTCCGCCGCGGCCCGATCATCTAGAACGCCGAGCTCGAGGATTGAGAGCTATTTCATCTATTCAATTGGTAACAAGACTGTCCCGCTACCCTTTTCCCAATCCAGAGACCAGAACCGAGGGGACCCCTGAGTCCAGACCTCCTTGTATCATTTTACCGTACTTGAAGAATTGCTTATAAAGTATCGCTGAACCTTATCCTTGTGTGGTGTACGTCTGTGGGGGGGAAGTTACTTGTCTGTACGATCGCTGGAGACGGCTCTCCCCGGAGACCTCTCCCCTTATCCTCGGCCGACCCTTCCGGTCCGTCTAACAGCACCTATGCACCCGTCTTCCCTGGGTGAGGTAACACGAGTACTCCGGTGCTCCCTTGGGTCTTGATTTTTCGAAGTGTCCTAGTCTAAAGGACTATATATCTATCTCTCTCTCCCCACCTCCGGTTCAATCCTGGATGGATCAGTTGAACTTACTCAACTCTAAACCTGTCATTGTTGACTGCTTTAAATCCTTAGGTGTCGTACTTGACAAAAGACTCAACCTAATCTCACACATCAAGTCCATTGCCAAGAGTGCACATTATCAGCTGCGCCTTCTATGGGGGATTCGCCAGTTCTTCCCGGAGAATGACCTAAAAACCTTGGCCAATCGCAAGTTCTCTCTAGACTGGTTTATTGTAATTCTCTTCTGACGGGCCTTCCCAAATCTCACCTCTCCCCCCTCAAATCCGTCCTCCATTCAGCAGCTCGCTTCACTTCAGGGTCCAAACGAATTGACCACATCACTCCTATCCTTTCTTCTCTCCGATGGCTTCCCATCAAGGCTAGAGCTATTTAGAAAACGGCGTGCATCACCCACAAAGCTTTGCACTCTTCCTCCCCTCGCTATCTGGCGAATAAACTGAAATTGTCTGGAGGCTCTAGACCTTCTTGGAATGCGGAAAGGTTTCTGCTTGAGCCCCTCTCCTTCAAAAGGGAAAAATTGATGGCGCAATCGTTCTCAGGTAATGCGGTGAGAATCCGTGCCATCACCTCCATCCAGATCTTCAAAGCGGACCTCAAATCTCTTCTATTCCAAAGACACTTTCAGAACTAATTCCCTCCTTCTCAGACCCCGCCAGGAAGTTCTTTAGTCATCGTAAATTTGTCATATATATTTATATTTTTTTCCTACATTCTGTGCTTGCTGTGTTTGATATTGTGTTCCTTTTGCCTGCGTTGTTTTGATTCTATGGCCTGCTTTTTTTGTTTGTTCCATTTTTGTATCAGTTCTCTCATGTAACGTTTGTACAGAGCTCTGACACCTTCGGGTAAAGTCCATGCTTTATAAAAATGCATTAAATAAATAAATGAAATATCCGCTCTGGGGTCCCCTCTGTGCAGGGGCGGATTGGCAAGGCGGGCATGGGCCGAATGGCCTGTGCCTCAGTGGGCCGTTTTTAGGTCGAGCAGACGTACTCTCAATGCGTGAGCATTGAGAGTGTCTGCTACAGACCTAATGTGGCCCGTATTTAGGAGAGTGGACACGACTCAGACGCGCGCTTTTGCAGTCTCAGTTTTGACCGCGGGAGCGCGCGTCTGAGCCGCGCTTGCGCAGAGTAACTCACAGCCCCTGCTCACACACAGACACCCCTCACCCCTCTGCATGCACGCATACACACACAGGCGCGCGCGCACACACATACACACGCTGCCGCCCCCCACCCCCCTGCATACACAGACACGCAAGCACGGAGCCCCACTCACCGGGACACAGCCAGCCCCCACCCCTCTGCATGCACGCACGCACACACACACACATACACACGCTGCCGCCCCCCACCCCCCTGCATACACACAGACACGCAAGCACGGAGCCCCACTCACCGGGACACAGCCAGCCCCCACCCCTCTGCATGCACGCACACACAGGCGCGCGCGCACACACACACACACACATACACATACACATGCTGCAGCCCCACTCACCGGGACTTCTACTCCGCAGGACTCTTCCGACGTCAACGGGCACAGGGACACCGGCACTCCGCTCATTGGCTTCCCGGGCGGACGCCGGCTGCACGCAGGGCTCTCCTCTCTCTGCACCAGAGCCATGCGCCAGCCACTGCAGCCTGCCTCCTGGGAAGCTCCGGCCGCGTGTCCGGCCCCGCCCCCGTCCCAACAAAGGTTGCCTGGCTTCCTGTTGACGCCGGGCTGTGGCGGTGAGTTTGCTTTTTTTTACTAGAATTTGGATATAACTTAAGGTGACTCTCAGAACATCAATCACTTGAAATAAAAGTTAAGGTTGCAGCGTGTGTTGTGTAGTAGTACAGCACACACCAGTATTAGGAGAACCCTGCGTTGTCTGCGGGCACGGTGCGTTGCAGGCTCCTGTTCCTGCCTGTCTGTCTGCCCAACTTTTGCAAGGGAAGTAGAGAGCCCGGAGGGACACCGCGCTACAGGAAGCGAGAGGCGGGCTCTGCCATGCAGCCGGGGCTCTGCCCCGGAGCCTAGGTGGAGCGGCGCGGGGCCTACGGGGGTCGATGTGCCCCTAGGAGGCAGCAGAGCGGCTCTCCCCGCCGTCCCCCCCTGGAAGAGGGAGGGGCTGCCGCCGCCGCTAGGCCTAGGCAGCAAGGGCCCGCCCGCCCCCTCCCGGACCGGGAAGATGTCCGCCTCCACCGGGGAGTGTATGGTGAACCGGCAGAGGAAGCTGGAGGCCTTCATCCGGGACCCCAAGTCCCCCATCAATGTGGAGAGCCTGCTGGTGAATGCTGTGGATCCGGGGGGTCGTGAACCTCGGTGCCCCCCCTTACACCCAGTTCTGTGCAAGCCTCGTTGTGTGCACACCCCAGCCCCCTCCCTGCTGACACTCCCCAGCAGCCCAGGGGTGGAGGGCTGTATCCGATGACCAAAGTTCTCCCACAAGTACCACGTCTAGGTGTGTGTGTGCGCGCACGACTCTGTCCGCCCAAACTTTCTAGGCTTCACGAGCAGTGCCCCCTACTTGTGCAGACGCTGTCATACATGTACAATCGCCACCCTGCTTTCAGTTTACTCTCTGACAAGGCTTCCTCCTACTCCCACAGAAGTGCAAAGCTGGGGGTGCCCCTCCCCACGTGACATTCTCTCTGCTGCCACTATTCTCACGTATGTGAGCTCTGCAACCCTATCCTGTCTGTAGACACGTCACCCTGGGCACCGCGTCAGCACATAGGACTTCGATATGTGTAAAAGTTGTGTTTTATTTTATTCGCCCGCTTTTCTGTGCTGACACTTCCTTGTTTCCCTGCGCTGCAGAGACCCGGGGGAGCCCCTCGTCCGGGTGACTTGCATTTTGACATTGCTAATTCAGTCTGTGTGGTGGGCTGTTTCCTGTCACTACTGGCATTTCCATCTGGCCCGAGTGACAGCCCTCCGCTTTCTGACCAGGGTCAGGGTGGGACACAAATTAGACTCGGACATCCAAATAAAAATGCCCCTCATTAGCGAAGAAAATAGCTACAAAATCAGGTCAGCTGGGAACTCGTGAAGACACGCTATCTGGGTATTTCGCACGCTTTCTGAGACTGCATGCACGTGTATGCTGCTGCCAATGCTTGTAGTAATAACAAGGAAATCAAAAGTTAAGAGGTCTAGTTGGCCCTAAAACATACACACAAACTGCAAAAAGCCGGCTGGCACACTGGCCTGTCAGACCAGCCCGTCTGACACTGCCTGATTGCCCAAAGGCCAGTCCGACCCTGTGCCTGGCTAGAGCTCCCTAGTTAATACCTACCTAGCCTGCTTTCCCTCGGCGCTGACTCTGTTCTCTGGCCCTGAAGCAGCACGGGCTGCTGCTCTCCCTCCCCATACTGCTGCCCAACATTAATAGTTCTGTACTGTGTTTAGATTCCCCCGAGCACTCACACTTTCCTCTCAGCCGGCCGCAGCCCTGCGCATGAAACCCCCCCATGACTTGCCTTCTAATATTAATGTAATTATTGTGGGAGGTGCTCCGTCTCTCTCGTTGCTGGCACCCTGCAGCAGCACAGAAACGGAGCCCCCTTCTGTACCTTGCTTTCTAATGTTCATTTCACTGGCATGTGATGTGTGTAGTTCTTCTCGGCAATGGCACCTTCTCTTGGATTCTACCGGGACCACGAGTGCCCCTCTCTAGCATGCATGGCCTTGTGTCATTCATGTCGTTTGGGAATTGTTGTAAACAGTTTAGTGCTGTCATTTGATCCAAAAAAGTTGGAGGGCTATGCTTGGCTCGGTGCTGCCTCTTTTAGGACCTGCACGATCCCAGCGCGCCCTTCAACGCTGTCATGACCTGACAGAAAGACGACGGACAAGGCGACAGGACAGTAGGGACAGCAGACACTAGGACCCTGTGGGTCGTGAGGGAGGTGACCAGGTCACCGGACACCACATCCGGTCAGGGGACAGGAAGAGGACAGATTCGAGCAGGGCGACCAAGGAGAAGGACGTGCATGTAACCAGCTGTATATAATATCGAAATAAAGAAGCGTGATCGCACCTACCTGTGTCCGTGAGTGATTGCGCTGCACAGTGCCAACCTTGTAGACACGACAACTGGCGACGAAGGGTGTGAAGAGAACCGACGTGCATCCTGACGCCGTCGACATCGGAAGAACCAGGTGCCCACCCTGGATGTGCCCAAAAGAAGAAGAGTGGAGAAGAAGAGCGAAAAGAAGCGACATCGGAGCCCACCCGACCGCCTCTGACGAACAATCCGGCAAAACTAGGGTAAGCGCGAAGAAACGCGCGAAATCTCAAAATAGGCGCGAGCTCTCGCGAGAGTCTCGGCGGCCATTTTGAGATCAGGCGGCTAGGCCAATCAGAGGCGAGAACGGGGAAGCGGCCATTTTGGGGCCAGGCAAGCGAGATTTCGAACGCGAAATCTCGCGAGAAGAGCGGCGGCCATCTTAGAAAAAAGGACAAAAGCGAAAAAAACATAGAAATAAGGAGAGTGGCCATCAAGGAGTCAGGCAATAAGGAAAAAGGAGCAGAAAACAATAAAGGAAAGAGAAGAAAAGCATAAGAAAGGCTAAAAAGGAAAAGAAAAGAACAGAAAGAGAAGACAAAGAAGAAATAAACAAAAAAAAAAAAAAGAAAAGAAGATAATAAAGAGACACATAAGGAAAAGGAAAGTAGAGAGAGCAAAATAGAAGACAAAGAAGAAATAAACAAAGAAAGAGAGAAGAAAATATTAAGAGACACATAAGAAAAAAGGAAGGTGGAAAGATTACAATAAACCAAAGCAAAAGGAGAAGAAAACAAAGGGAAGACAAAAGACAAAAGAGAAAGGAAGATAAAGCAAGAGAACAAAAGAAGAAGAAGAAAAAGAGGAAACAAAAGAGGAACGAACAGATAAAGAAAGAAGGAAATATGGCAGATCCAAAGCCTAACGCACAATACAGGAGACCACTACCGTTTAACCTATCGGAGCCACAAATAGGAATAAGGTGGGAAAAGTGGATCAGACGGTTCGAAAGATATGTAGACGACACGGATGTAGCAGCTGGAAAGAAACTGGGACTACTATTGAATTTGGCAGGGGACGACGTAGAAGAACTTCTGGTGACACTGCCGACTGATGAAACAAAAACATATGACCAACTAAAAAAATGTCTAACAGCCAAATTCGACCCGCAACGAAACATTGATTTCGAACGGTATACTTTTACCATCGCATGTCAACAAGTCGGTGAAACACTAGACGACTTCGCGACACGGCTGAGGAAATTGGTGACACATTGTGAATTTGATAAATTTGATAACGAGCAAGCAATCAGGCTACGGATCATAGAAGGCTGTCGTGACACAGGATTCAGAGCAAGGATACTTAAGGAACCAACGTCATTGGAGAACATCCTGTCACTAGCGAGAGCAGAGGCGAGAGCAACGGAACATGCCAAGGAAATGGAAAGAGGGAAGAGCGTTGAAACAGAAAACGCACATTTTACGACAAGCAGATATCGCACAGACCAACGAAGAAATGACTGGAGGGAACAAAAAGAGAGGAGACGACCTGAAAGAACATGCTACAAGTGTGGAATGGATTTTCCACACAGAGGTCAATGCTTTGCCTTTGGCCAGACGTGCAGAAGATGTGGTGGAAGAAATCACTACGCCAGTATGTGCCAAGGTGCCCCATTAAGAGACGACAATGTGAGAACAGGAAGACCACAGGAATCGACGACAAGGCATGTCAGATATGTTGACAACGAAAGGAGGAGTTCATCACGAGGGTCAGGTGAAGAAGAGGAAACAGAGAAAGTAGAAAGACTATATCACATGTCGGAGGTGCACACTGAGCAGAGCAAGGAAGAAGAAACAGGAGAAACACCACAGCCAGCAGACAGAAGCACCCGAGGAAAGACAGACCATGCAAAGATAAGAGTAGGGGTGTATGAAACAGACTTTGTACTGGACAGTGGTGCAAACTTGCAATGTCATGTGTGCATCGTAGTATGAGAAAATGGAAGTCAAGCCGACCCTGAGAGCGTCCAATGTAAAGATCTTTACATGGGGGGCAAGGAAAGAAGTAACCAACTTGGGGAAGTTCACAGAGGAACTGAGATATAATGACAAGATAAACACGGAGGACATTCATGTTCTACAAGGTGATGTACCAGGGCCATGCCTGATGAGCAGCAGCACCGCCCAAACGATGGGCCTTATAACAATGACATATAAAAAAGACAACAGCTCTGTTGAGAGCAAGCAAAGAGAAAACTCAGGGAACAAAGAAAGAGGAAGAGAACAAAAAAGAACAATAGAGAGAACAAATACAACAGAAGGTGGCTGTAGAAAGAGAGGAGCAAGAAACAAAACGGAGGCAAAAGAAGAACGATCAAAGCGACGAGAGGCCGGCAAAAAGAGAGCAGAAGAAGGACAATGGAAGGACAGAAAGAAGAGCAAGAGGAGAGAACAATGACAAAGAGAAAGAGCGACTGGCAAACTAAAAAAAAGACGGAGAACAACTGAAGAGCAGAAAGAAAGATGGCGGCAGAAAACGACGACCAAGAAAGGGATGCAAAGGGACAAAGAGACTACGTAGAAAGAAGTAGGAAACAGAGATTGGGGAGAAGATTTGACGAGACTGACAATCTCTCTCTCTCTCTCTCTCCCTTTCTTTCTCTCTCTCACTCTCTCTCTCTCTCTCTCTCTCTCTCTCTCTCTCTCACTGCAACGACGAGCAATAATATAAATGGTGGTGACACGGAGTGATTAGTAGAACCGGGACACGAACTGTTGTTTGCAACAAGGGGGGAGATGTCATGACCTGACAGAAAGACGACGGACAAGGGGACAGGACAGTAGGGACAGCAGACACTAGGACCCTGTGGGTCGTGAGGGAGGTGACCAGGTCACCGGACACCACATCCGGTCAGGGGACAGGAAGAGGACAGATTCGAGCAGGGCGACCAAGGAGAAGGACGTGCATGTAAACAGCTGTATATAATATCGAAATAAAGAAGCGTGATCGCACCTACCTGTGTCCGTGAGTGATTGCGCTGCACAGTGCCAACCTTGTAGACACGACAAACGCCACGACTTGTCTCGTGATATTAATTCCTCGTCTCGGTTGTTTAGTTTCCTCCTCCACTTTCACCCGGATATGCAGTCTGGCAGGCGGCTCCTCTTCAGGAATGGTAACATTTTTCTAATGAAAGCATGACCCGGAGAGGACACTTCTCGAGTTTGAAATGTACCTCCGAGTCTGATGGGTGGAGAAGCTGGGAGTGGTGCCCTTGGGCAGAAGAGGCCCCCACAGCGGACTTCCACTCTGCCACGATGACTGCCAACCCCGCAGGCCACGGCTGCCGCAGACATGGCTCCCCTCCCCCTTTAATTAACCGTGCACCTTAGTGACTTACTAACCGTGACTTACCAAATGTGTAACCTGTAACTATGGTCTGATACTCATTTAAAGCGCTCTGATACCTCCGGGTCTAGGCAACGCTATATAAAACTTTTCAAATAAAATAAAAATCATGCACCTTAGTGACTTACTCACCTATTCCTAAAAGTGCCTGAATGCAAGGCTTTATAATGGGGAGTGTCATGGCGCTTCGCGTGTCATTCATTATCTCTGTCCCCGCCTCAGACCAGTTTCTGGTGGCGTTGATATTCATGCAGTCTCACAGCTGGGGATTCTCACGTTTCAAGTCATGGAGAATTTGCGTAATTTATTGGCTGAAACATTCTTGTTTGTTTTGTGGCTTCATGTGTCTGGAATTCCTGCGTTGGTGTGGGACACTAGCGTCCCTCTGAGTCTTGTTAACTGTTCCGGTTTGCAGTTCATGACATTTGACCCCAGGCCGCTCTTACATGCTTCCTTTCCACTCCAGGTGCAAGAGGCATCCTTTTACCCTGCTGCTGCCAGAAACAAGGTGGGCGCACATAGATCCATCCCTGGTTCTTCAGATTCCCTGCAAGCCTCGAGTCTAGGCGCTTTCTCGAGCTACATACGCCTAGATTCCTGCAAAGTCCGTGCGAGGATTGTATGATAGTGCATGTACCGCAGTGAGAGCTGTGCGTCCTTTGCACCCAGGGCATTAAGTGGGACGAAAAAACGAGGGGGCGGGGGGGGCTTGTAAGGTAGGTGACGCTCTGAGTGCAGCTCCTGCTATTGTGATCGATGCTGGATGCTACACGGTGTGTCTGAGTCGCAGCGGCCGTCACGGGTCATTCTTAGCGCTCTCTGCCGGGGATTAATGCATCTCACATGCTTTCTGCACTTTAAGTGCTGTTTCAATGACTCTGCTTGTTAAAATGTCTTCCCTCTTTATTGTGAGTAGGGTGTAGGATCCATAGTGCACTGCGAGGGGCTACTATTCTCCGTAGCACCCCACAGTGTCTCAGTTAGGGCTGCGTGCCAATTTGGTTTCAGTTCGGCTCCAGGGGCCCTCACACTGGATCTTGATGTTTGTGCAAGATTTCCTTCTTCGTTAGCGGCGTCCGAATATTCTCACATTTTCCGATGGCCGATTATGCGATGTATTGACTTGTGTGGACTGCCATTCCTCTTTTATTCAGTGATGTTGTGCCACTAGGTGTGGAACCGGAGAACTACACTGCCAGCTTCTCTTAGTCACCCTCACACCCTCACTCACCCTCACACCCCCCTCACCCCCTCACACACCCTCACATCACCCCAACCTCTCACATCCTCGCACCCTCACCCTCACACCATCAAACCCTCACTCACCCTCACACCATCACACACTCACCCTCACACAATCAAAGCCTCACTCATCCTCACACACCCTCACACCTCCTCGGCCACACACCCTCACTCACCCCCCTTCACCCTCCCTCACTCACCCTCACACACCCCCTCACCCTCACACACCCCCTCACCCTCACACCCCCCTCACCCTCACACCCCCCCACACCCTCACACACCCCTTCACCCCCCACACACACCCCTTCACCCTCACACTCACACTCACCCTCACTCACACCCTCACCCCCTCTCACCCTCACCCACCCTCACCCACCCTCACTAACCCTCACTCACCCTCACTCTCACCCTCACACCCCCTCTCACCCTCAAACACCCTCTCACATCCTCACTCCGCATCACTCATTCGCCACCACAACATCAATCTGTGCAACCAATCAACAACTAGTTCAAATATGTTCTCTCAATGTTTCAAGCTTTATTACAAATGTAACAAAAACATGTTAATATTTCACTTCTATTCTAGGAGTTTTGTAACAATAAAAGACACAGAACATAATCTTCACAAGTTATTTACAAAAGTTTAAGCTATTGCCATTATAAATTATAATACCTTTTATTTAAGTATTAATTATGTAAAAAAAATGAAAAGCCATTGTTATTTGTAATATCAATACATGTAAGTCACGTAAATACAACACATATTGCATTGCAAGTGCTATATGTGTCACATTTGCAAAAATTATAACTATTGGCATTGTAAATGACAAAGCTATTAATTTCGCTATTTTCAAAAACAAAACCTAACTAAACAAGCATTTGCAATGCAATGGTCTCGGCATCATTAAAGGTAGAGCTATTGGCATTGCTCATGACATTTTTTTTTCTTTAAATCAAAAATAAAGGGCATTAACATTGCCAATACACAGCACTCTGCACTCAACAGCACACAATGCTCTGCACACTCACTCTGCACTCACTGCTCTGCACACTCACTCTGCACTCACTGCTCTGCACACTCACTCTGCACTCACTGCTCTGCACACTCACTCTGCACTCACTGCTCTGCACACTCACTCTGCACTCACTACTCTGCACACTCACTCTGCACTCACTACTCTGCACACTCACTACTCACTACTCTGCACTCACTACTCACTACTCTGCACTCACTACTCTGCACTCACTACTCACTACTCTGCACTCACTACTCACTACTCTGCACTCACTACTCTGCACTCACTACTCACTACTCTGCATTACCACTCTGCACTCACTATGCATTCACTACTCTGCACTCACTACTCTGCACACTCTCTCTGCACACTCACTACTCACTACTCTGCACTCACTACTCTGCACTCACTACTCACTACCCTGCACTCACTACTCACTACTCTGCACTCACTACTCTGCACTCACTACTCGCTACTCTGCACTCACTACTCACTACTCACTACTCTGCACTCACTACTCTGCACACTCTCTCTGCACTCACTACTCTGCACACTCACTACTCACTACTCTGCACTCACTACTCACTACTCTGCACTCACTACTCGCTACTCTGCACTCACTACTCTCTACTCACTACTCTGCACTCACTACTCTGCACACTCTCTCTGCACTCACTACTCTGCACACTCACTACTCACTACTCACTACTCTGCACTCACTACTCACTACTCTGCACTCACTACTCACTACTCTGCACTCACTACTCACTACTCTGCACTCACTACTCACTACTCACTACTCTGCACTCACTACTCTGCACTCACTACTCTGCACACTCTCTCTGCACTCACTACTCTGCACACTCACTACTCTGCACACTCACTCTGCACTCACTACTCTGCACACTCTCTCTGCACTCACTACTCTGCACACTCTCTCTGCACTCACTACTCTGCACACTCACTACTCTGCACTCACTACTCACTACTCTGCATTACCACTCTGCACTCACTACTCACTACTCTGCATTACCACTCTGCACTCACTATGCACTCACTACTCTGCACTCACTACTCTGCACTCACTACTCTGCACTCACTACTCTGCACACTCACTACTCACTACTCTGCACTCACTACTCTGCACTCACTACTCACTACTCTGCACTCACTACTCTGCACTCACTACTCACTACTCTGCACTCACTACTCACTACTCTGCACTCACTACTCTGCACTCACTACTCTGCACACTCACTACTCTGCACACTCACTCTGCACACTCTCTCTGTACTCACTACTCTGCACACTCACTACTCACTACTCTGCACTCACTACTCACTACTCTGCATTACCACTCTGCACTCACTATGCATTCACTACTCTGCACTCACTACTCTGCACACTCTCTCTGCACTCACTACTCTGCACACTCACTACTAACTACTCTGCACTCACTACTCACTACCCTGCACTCACTACTCACTACTCACTACTCTGCACTCACTACTCGCTACTCTGCACTCACTACTCACTACTCACTACTCTGCACTCACTACTCTGCATACTCTCTCTGCACTCACTACTCTGCACACTCACTACTCACTACTCTGCACTCACTACTCACTACTCTGCACTCACTACTCACTACTCTGCACTCACTACTCACTACTCTGCACTCACTACTCACTACTCTGCACTCACTACTCTGCACACTCTCTCTGCACTCACTACTCTGCACACTCACTACTCTGCACACTCACTCTGCACTCACTACTCTGCACACTCTCTCTGCACACTCTCTCTGCACTCACTACTCTGCACACTCACTACTCTGCACTCACTACTCACTACTCTGCAATACCACTCTGCACTCACTACTCACTACTCTGCATTACCACTCTGCACTCACTATGCACTCACTACTCTGCACTCACTACTCTGCACACTCTCTCTGCACTCACTACTCTGCACACTCACTACTCACTACTCTGCACTCACTACTCTGCACTCACTACTCTGCACTCACTACTCACTACTCTGCACTCACTACTCACTACTCACTACTCTGCACTCACTACTCTGCACTCACTACTCTGCACTCACTACTCACTACTTTGCACTCAGCACTCACTACTCTGCACTCAGCACTCACTACTCACTACTCTGCACTCAGCACTCACTACTCACTACTCTGCACTCAGCACTCTGCACTCAGCACTTACTACTCTGCACTCACTACTCTGCACTCAGCACTTACTACTCTGCACTCACTACTCTGCACTCAGCACTTACTACTCTGCACTCACTACT
Organism: Lissotriton vulgaris; assembly: GCF_964263255.1. Classification (NCBI taxonomy): domain Eukaryota; kingdom Metazoa; phylum Chordata; class Amphibia; order Caudata; family Salamandridae; genus Lissotriton; species Lissotriton vulgaris. Next base: position 24,580,200 of record NC_141692.1, read on the forward strand.
CTGCACTCAGCACTTATTACTCTGCACTCACTACTCTGCACTCACTACTCTGCACTCACTACTCTGCACTCACTACTCTGTACTCACTACACTCACTACTCTGCACTCACTACTCTGCACTCACTACTCTGCACTCACTACACTGCACTCACTACACTGCACTCACTACACTGCACTCACTACTCTGCACTCACTACTCTGCACTCACTACTCTGCACTTAGCACTCACTACTCTGCACTCACTACTCTGCACTCACTACTCTGCACTCACTACTCTGCACTCACTACTCTGCACTCACTACTCTGCACTCACTACTCTGCATTACCACTCTGCACTCACTACTCACTACTCTGCATTACCACTCTGCACTCACTCTGCACTCACTACTCTGCACTCACTACTCTGCACTCTGCACTCACTACTCTGCACTCACTACTCTGCACTCACTACTCTGCTCTCACTACTCTGCACTCAGCACTCTGCACTCACTACTCTGCACTCACTACTCTGCACTCACTACTCTGCACTCACTACTCAGCACTCACTACTCTGCACTCACTACTCTGCACTCACTACTCTGCACTCACTACTCTGCATTACCACTCTGCACTCACTACTCACTACTCTGCATTACCACTCTGCACTCACTACTCTGCACTCACTACTCTGCACTCACTACTCTGCACTCACTACACTGCACTCAGCACTCTGCACTCTGCACTCACTACTCTGCACTCACTACTCTGCATTCACTACTCTGCACTCACTACTCTGCACTCTGCACTCTGCACTCACTACTCTGCACTCACTACTCTGCACTGACTACTCTGCACTCACTACTCTCCACTCACTACTCTCCACTCACTACTCTGCATTACCACTCTGCACTCACTACTCACTACTCTGCATTACCACTCTGCACTCACTCTGCACTCACTACTCTGCACTCACTACTCTGCACTCACTACTCTGCACTCACTACACTGCACTCAGCACTCTGCACTCACTACTCTGCACTCACTACTCTGCACTCACTACTCTGCACTCACTACTCTGCACTCACTACTCTGCACTCTGCACTCTGCACTCTGCACTCTGCACTCTGCACTCTGCACTCTGCACTCAGCACTCAGCACTCAGCACTCTGCACTCAGCACTCTGCACTCTGCCCTCACTACTCTGCACTCACTACTCTGCACTCACTACTCTGCACTCACTACTCTGCACTCAGCACTCACTACTCTGCACTCACTACTCTGCACTCACTACTCTGCACTCACTACTCTGCATTACCACTCTGCACTCACTACTCACTACTCTGCATTACCACTCTGCACTCACTCTGCACTCATTTGATAGGTCTCACCGTTTTCTGCATACTTTTGTGAGAGACTTTTCTATTTCCTTGTCACTATTTCGTTCCATACTTCGTCTTTTGTTTGTAAAATTCTGGTACATTTCCTGTTTGTCTCCAATGCCGTCGTTTTGTTTAGTCTGCAAATTCTTCTTTCAAAGAGATCTTTTAAAAGTTTACATCATAAAAACGTCTCGCAAAACATAATTTCAGGCCGCCTGTCACATTACACAGTAGGAGGCACTTTAAATATAGAATTGAGTATGCCCCCGGAATGCCGCCGCGGCCGCCCCGGAAGTCAAGTACGGGCGCCTGTGACGGGGGCGGGGCCACGTCCAGACCGGAAGAGGAGGCAGGCGGAGTGAAATGCGTCTCGCGCCCGGGGCTCCTGTGAGCGGTGTGGAGCCCCGGGGCCGCGCCAGCAGGAGGTTGGGCGCCGCGTGCTGAGCAGAGTCCCCGACATTGGCCAGGTAAGTTCAAAAAAAGGCTGGGGGGGCTTGGTGCACTTGTGTGTGTGTGTGCGTGTATGCTCGTGTGTGTATGTATGCGTGCGACGGTGACGGCGGGGGAGGGAGGGAGGGAGGGAGGGAGGGGGGCCTCGGTGCACTTGTGTGTGTGTGCGCGCGTGTGTGTATGTGTCGGGGGTGTCTCTGTATGTATGTATGTGCGTGCGTGCATGGGCGCTTGTGTGTGTGTATGCGCATGCGTGTGGGGTGCTTGCGCTTCCCAGGAGACAGCGCCTGGCCACAGCGCGCGTTCCAGTTACAAATCGCCTCGAAGGATGCGCGTGGCCGACACTGTCTCCTGGGAAGCATAGTCGCTGACAAAAGATCTCGGCGGAGACGCGCTTCCGCGCGTTGACGCCGAGACCTAAAAATGTGTCATTTACAATTCCAATAGCTCAAACTTTCCTAATGCGAGACCTATTGCATTGCAAATGCTTGTTTTCTCCCCTGTCCCAGTCCACAGAGAGAGGACTAGGAAAGGGGAGAAAAAAGAAACGGCCCACAGAGTGCATGGAGACAGACAGAGAAAATGAAAGCAGCCTCGCTGGACAGCGATTGTCAGCTGTGGCCTCTCCTTCACCCCTGCCCTGCCAAGCAATCAAGCTGAGGCTGGGCTGGGGAGGGGTGATTGTTTGCAAGAATCGGCCTCCCTGGGGGCCAGGTGTTTCTCAGGCCTTTGAGCCATTTGCACCTCGGCCCCCTGGCGCCCATGCAGCCCAGAAACGGTGTTAGTCTTAGCACCTCGCCCACAGCCCTTCACATTCAGGGCATAGTGGACGAGGAAGAATGGGTCTTGCTGTGGGAGCCTGGTGATGTTTGGAATTTTTTTATTTTATTTATTTATTTATGCGATTTTATATAGCGCGGACTTTACCCGAAGGTGTCAGAGCGCTTCACACAAGGAACAGCAATAATACATGAGGAGAAAAATTACAAGTTGACAAATTACAAAAGCAAACGTTAAGTTACATGAATCAAAAGTGACAATAGTGAGCAACCAAAATACATGAGGTAGCAATCTGTACATTACAGGAGGAAAAAGTGATGTGTGCAGGTTACAAAAGCGTACAAAGTACAAGTAGAGGTAAATTACTGCAATAAATGGCAGACACTCCAGCACAAGAACAAACGTTACGTAGGCAATGGTGACACTTGTGCAAGTACCTAAAGCAAACAAAAGTGAGAGGTAGCATACAGTGTGATACCAGAGAAAAGTGACGTGTGCAAGTTACAAAAGGGTACCATACACAGGTACAAGGGTAATCCTACAGTAAATGGTAAACACTCAAACTGCCAGAACACACTGGGAAGGCACTTCCCATGCACCAGCTTCACCTCAGCCTCCCCCCTGGCTACCTGGCTACCTTGGATGACCCAGAAAGCTGTGTTTTGTGCTCCCCTGCCAGGACATTTTCCCGAGGGATGATTAATTTACTAATTGCAGGGGCCTTACCTCTGTTCATGTGCTCTTGAGCTGAAGGTCTGGGGAGGGCTAAGTAGGTTAGTAATAGCAGGGGATTTGCTGCTTTTCAGGTGCTCCTGTGTGGAGGGCTGGAATAATTTTGTGACAAAAAGGGGCCTTGCTATTTTTTTTAGTTGCTCAGCATGTAGGCCATTGTCTCCTTGGCCCTGTGTCCTGTGCAAGAACAGTATCCTCCCACTTTCATTCCTTGTCTGTGCAAATAGTGTTTCATGAAAGGGCACATCCCTTGAATGTGGGCCACGCCCCTTAAATATGGGCCACGCCTCTTGAATGTGGGCCACTTTTTTCGTCAGTGCCCGGGCCGAATTGTGATCCCAATCCGACCCTGCCTCTGTGCCCAGCCTGGCCTGGGTGTGTCACGGCAGAGCCTGCCCGCTCTCTCCTCTCTCCTGCCTTAAACACACCCCGACCTCCAACTCCCTCCCCTCTCCCCTCCCAACATTTCCTCTCCAGTTCCTATAAACCAGCCATTTCCAGGAAATCACGGCGTGTGCTGCGGGGGGAGCCTGCGCCAGCCCACCGGACACTACACGCTCCTGGTCCAGCACTTTCACTTTCACTTCTGGACACCTGCTCATGTGGTGTGGGGTGGGCTGGCGCAGGCTCCCCCGCAGCACACGCCGTGATTTCCTGGAAATGGCTGGTTTATAGACAGTGGGAACCAGAGGAAATGTTGGGAGGGGGAGAGAGGGGAGGGGGTTTGAGGCTGGAGAGAGGAGAGAGCGGGGCAGGCTGTGCGGGGACAGACCGAGGGGCCGAGATGAACACAGATAGGACCCCGGAGCGGATAATACAGGTGGGTGCAGGCGATGGGGTAGTGGAGGGGGGACACTGCTTCTAAAACAGCACCCCCTCCACCCCCCCCGACGAGAAAGTTAACACACTTACCCAAGTGACGGGAGCTCAGAATCAGGGGGGGGGCGACAGAAAGCGAGGGGGGCTACAAGGAGCCAGTCTCCTGCCAACATATACATTCAATCAAACACCAACATATACATTCAATCAAACACCAACATACACATTCAATCAAACACCAACATGCACACATACAATCAAACACCAACATACACATTCAATCAAACCCCAACATACACATTCAATCAAACATCAACATAAACATTCAATCAAACATCAACATACACATTCAATCAAACACCAGCATACACATTCAATCAAACACCAACATATACATTCAATCAAACACCAACATACACATTCAATCAAACACCAACATATACATTCAATCAAACCCCAACATACACATTCAATCAAACACCAACATACACATTCAATCAAACACCAGCATATACATTCAATCAAACATCAACATATACATTCAATCAAACACCAACATACACATTCAATCAAACATCAACATACACATTCAATCAAACACCAGCATATACATTCAATCAAACACCAACATATACATTCAATCAAACCTCAACATACACATACAATCAAACACCAACATATACATTCAATCAAACCCCAACATACACATTCAATCAAACATCAACATACACATTCAATCAAACACCAGCATATACATTCAATCAAACATCAACATATACATTCAATCAAACACCAACATACACATTCAATCAAACACCAACATATACATTCAAACACCAACATACATATTCAATCAATCACCAACATATACATTCAATCAAACACCAACATACACATTCAATCAAACACCAACATACACATTCAATCAAACACCAACATACACATTCAATCAAACACCAACATACACATTCAATCAAACACCAACATATACATTCAATCAAACACCAACATGCACATTCAATCAAACACCAACATACACATTCAAACACCAACATATACATTCAATCAAACACCAACATATGCATTCAATCAAACACCAACATACACATTCAATCAAACACCAACATACACATTCAATCAAACATCAACATATACATTCGATCGAACATCAACATATACATTCTATCAAACACCAACATATACATTCAATCAAACATCTCTGCCCCAGAACCGACAGCGCGGACACGAGGTGTAAATCTGTGGGGAATAACCGGAGGGGGCAAAAAGCAGGACAAGTAAAGCTGTGTTATGGGGCCATGGCTGCTGCAGAGATCTGTGTGCCGTGCAGCAGCAAGGTAGCCCAGCTGGTTAATGCACCTGCTGCAGAGGTCTGTGTGTGCTCACCAGGTCTTCCCTCCCACAGCAGCAAGGTAGCCCCGCCGGTTAATGCACCTGCTGCAGAGGTCTGTGTGCGTTCACCAGGTCTACCCTCCCACAGCAGCAAGGTAGCTCCGCTGGTTAATGAACCTGCTGCAGAGGTCTGTGTGTGCTCACCAGATCTACCCTCCCCCGGCAGCAAGGTAGACCCGCTGGTTAATGCACCTGCTGCAGAGGTCTGTTTGTGCTCACCAGGTCTACCCCCCAACAGCAGCAAGGTAGCCCCGCTGGTTAATGCACCTGCTGCAGAGATCTGTGTGTGCTCACCAGGTCTACCCCCCAACAGCAGCAAGGTAGCCCCGCTGGTTAATGCACCTGCTGCAGAGATCGGTGTGTGCTCACCAGGTCTACCCCCCAACAACAGCAAGGTAGCCCCGCTGGTTAATGAACCTGCTGCAGAGGTCTGTTTGTGCTCACCAGGTCTACCCTCCACAGCAGCAAGTTAGCCCCGCTGGTTAATGCACCTGCTGCAGAGGTCTGTGTGTGCTCACCAGGTCTACCCCCCAACAGCAGCAAGGTAGCCCCGCTGGTTAATGCACCTGCTGCAGAGATCTGTGTGCGCTCACCAGGTCTTCCCTCCCACAGCAGCAAGTTTGCCCCGCCGGTTAATGCACCTGCTGCAGAGGTCTGTGTGCGTTCACCAGGTCTACCCTCCCACAGCAGCAAGGTAGCTCCGCTGGTTAATGAACCTGCTGCAGAGGTCTGTTTGTGCTCACCAGGTCTACCCTCCCACAGCAGCAAGTTAGCCCCGCTGGTTAATGCACCTGCTGCAGAGATCTGTATGCGCTCACCAGGTCTACTGTCCCACAGCAGCAAGTTAGCCCCGCTGGTTAATGCACCTGCTGTAGAGATCTGTGTGCGCTCGCAGCAGCAAGGTAGCCCCGCTGGTTAATGCACCTGCTGCAGAGGTCTGTGTGTGCTCACCAGGTCTTCCCTCCCACCGCAGCAAGGTAGCTCCGCTGGTTAATGAACCTGCTGCAGAGGTCTGTGTGGGCTCACCAGGTCTTCCCTCCCACCGCAGCAAGGTAGCTCCGCTGGTTAATGCACCTGCTGCAGAGATCTGTGTGTGCTTGCAGCAGCAAGGTAGCCCCCCTAGCTAATGCACCTGCTGCAGAGATCTGTGTGCGCTCACCAGGTTTACCCTCCCCCAGCAGCAAGGTAGCCCCGCTGGTGAATGCACCTGCTGCAGAGATCTGTGTGTGCTCACCAGGTCTACCCTCCCCCAGCAGCAAGGTAGCCCCGTTGGTGAATGCACCTGCTGCAGATATCTGTGTGTGCTCACCAGGTCTACCCTCCCACAGCAGCAAGGTAACCCGCTGGTTAATGCAGCTGCTGCTCTGGGACTTGTATTGCTGTTGTACAAGCTTTATTCAAGATTATTTCTCATAAAATCACAGCATAAAATTGAACATTTACAGAATAAAAAACATATCATTTAACAGGTACAATTCATATAGACATTCTGTGCGAGCTCATACAATATCGACGTGGAAAAATTTACATATAACAAATTAGTTTTAGATTTTATAGACAATTAAAAAGAGAAACATGATTAACTGGTCCCCCCCAAAAATCGCCGCCTAATTGCCCAGGCCCACCCCAAGTATTTAGCTACCCCAATAACTATTGACTCCTGAGTTGATGTACACAAAATTCTTAATGCCACTGCGCTGTCACGTGTCCCAAGGTTTTTGCATACAGGTGTAAGCCATACTCTCCTAGGTGATGATTAGGCTTTACATACAAACAGAAAGTGGCCTACACTCTCCACAGCTGTTTCACATACTGGGCATGACCTATTAGTCGACCTCTGCCAACCCGCCGTTAGTTTTTTTTTAGGGGAATAGAACCAGATCTTAGCTGAAAGACTAACTTCCTACCCATAGGGACCGTAATAGTGTCCCAGTAATTTTCTAAGATAGGACAGATTTTTGTCTCCAGGAAGCGACCCGCCATAGAGTCAGACCTAACACCTCTCAGCAGATTGCCGCCCACCCAGTCCCAATATTGTAATTTGAGGGCTTCCTTGCTTGGGGAAGACTTCTTCCACTGGGTTGGTCCAAAGATTGGAAAACCCAAGGTTAATTAACATGGACCTTAGATTTTTAAGCCATTTTATCTTGTGGAAGTTGTCTTCCTTGATTATTGAAAGGAAACCATCAGCATATTGTCTTATCTCAGGAGTTGTCCAGAGACGTCTCCAATAAAGGACAGGGCGCAATCGCTCTCTATCGCTAATTGGACGTCTACCCAACTCTAGGAACAATGGTATTAGGGGGGTGCTCTGTGGGAGGCCTGTAATCCCTCTGAGAAACTTATTCTCAGATGTCTGTAGGGCCGAAACACTATCCCAAGCCCATAACTCCGCACCATATAAGGTGGCACCTAAGACCTTTGCGTCATACACTATAAGGGCGGGTTTAATCGGTTTTGTCTTAGATTTTCGGTGTTCTCCCCGCAATGTACCTGAAAGCTGTTGGTGTTTTAAGGCCGCTTTTTCCAAATGATGTGACCAGCCAGGGCCCTCCGCTATCTGTACCCCTAAATATGTGAACTCGTTAACAGTCTCTAACTTGCTATTATTCAGGGTTACCTTAGGGTAAATTTTACGGCGTGGGGTAAAAGCCATTAGTTTCGTTTTCCCTACATTTACTTCTAGGCCGTGCTCTTTGCAAAAAATATCAAAAATATTTAATGCACGTTGTAGCCCTGCAGGGGTTTTTGACAAGATCAGAGTGCCGTCAGCGAACATCAGGATCGGGACCCTGACGTCTGCTAACGATGGAGCGTCTACGCTTGCTTCCAACATTCGCTCGACAATCCCATTAATAAATAATGAGAAGAGTAAGGGAGCCATGGCACAGCCTTGTCGGACCCCCCTTTCCACGGGGAAGTCCGAAGTTGACTCGCCATTCCCACCCCACTGGACTCTTGCGAAATTGGATTCATGTAGACGCATGATTAGGGTGAGCAATTCAGCAGGAATCCCCAGCTTTTGCAAAACCAGCCATAACTTAAACCTGGGGACCAAATCAAATGCCGCCCGTAGGTCGACAAACGCGACATACAGGCAGCCCCTTCCAAGTAAAACCGTCTTCCACCGCAGTATGGTAAAGCGGAAAACCTGGTCAATGGTACTGGTTGCTCGCCTGAATCCGGCCTGATATGGGGAAAGAGCGTTGTTGTCGTCCACCCAATCCATAAGCTGGTTTGTGACCATTCTCCCCACTACTTTTTGCATGGTTGCAATTAAGCTTATGGGCCTGTAGTTGGCAGGGAGTGAACGGTCTCCCTTCTTGTGAATGGGAATAATAATTGCTCCTTTCCATAGCTCAGGAACCACCCCCCCCTTGGCTAGAGCATTTGCTAACAAGAAGATATACCTCACCCATCTCATCATATCATACTTGAAGATATCCGGGGGTATCCCGTCTAACCCTGGTGCTCTCCCGCATTTCACAGAGCTAATCGCATTTTCTACTTCTTTAGGGGAGAACAAGTTATCAATAGCATAGACTGGCAGTATGCCCTCCCCTACCCCGGGGTGCATGAATTCGGCATATTGTGGTCTGAAGTACTCAACCCAGGCTTCTTCAGCTACATTGTTATCAGGCTTCGCGGGGCTACCTCCTCTACCCCACTTAATAATTTTCCAAAAGATCCTAGAATCCTTGTTACTAGAAGCCTCTTTTAACTCGGCCCAATGGTCTTCGTTCCATTTCCTCTTGGCTTGGGAAATGGCCAATTTATACAATTTCCTTGTCTCTCTAATTGCAACACTGTCCCTATTTCTAATAGCTTGTCTGTTGGACAGGCCACATGAAGGGCCGCTCTCCCCCGGCCCGACCAAGCCCGAGCCCGGTCACGCACGTACCACACACCACCATTGCACGTCCTCCGTCCCCTCAGGGACCCCTGCCTTCGAACATATCGACCTCGTGGGCCCGATCCACTGCTGGCCCGCGCGCCCATCCGGGGCGCCATCTTGGACACTCCACCACGAGGCCGCCTGGCCCCCGATCGACCTCAACCCTGGGCCTAGCCAGGCCTCAGACATCCCGGCACCACCATCCACCCAGGAGGTGAGCGGGCTACTTGGCAAGTCAATGGGAGAAAGAGGTGTCGATGGCTCTCCCCCGCCAAGTGCCGCTCGGCCATCGCCTCCCCGGGTGCTGGCTCCACCCCCCTGCTGGGTGTCGGGACTCCCTCATCCCGGACCTCCCGACCTCCAGGTGCGAGGGTCCGGACATCAAAGAACATCAGCCCTATAACTGGGGCAGCTCCAGAGCAGGAGGGCAGTTGTATCTTGGAGTCGAGAGACGCAAAGAAGAACTCATCCTTGACGGACTACTGGCGCTGCCGTAGCTCTGCCTTGTGCACCTTCGTCTTGCCTGCTGGCGCTGCCGCAACCTTCGTAACCTTCCGATCCTTCATCGTCGTCGGGACCTGCTGGCGTGGCCGCGGACCGTTTGTAACCATCATCTCATCGGGACCTGCTGGCTCCGCCGCGGACCGTCGTTTCCTTCGCCCATCTCGGGACCTGCTGGCTCCGCCGCGGCCCGATCATCTAGAACGCCGAGCTCGAGGATTGAGAGCTATTTCCACCTTTTTGGTAACAAGACTGTCCCGCTACCCCTTTCCCAAACCAGAGACCAGAATCGAGGGGACCCCTGAGTCCAGACCTCCTTGTACCATTCCATCGTACTTAAAGAATTGCCTATAAAGTCTCGTTGAACTTTACCCTTGTGTGGTGTCCGTCTGTGGGGGGGGAAGTTACTTGTCTGTACGATCGCTGGAGACGGCTCTCCCCGGAGACCTCTCCCCTTATCCTCGGCCGACCCTCCCGGTCCGTCTAACATTGGTGGCCAGCGGCGCGATCCGAATCACCGCATAATCGTACAGAGAGTAGCTCACCCCACGACGAAATCACGATGACAACTAAAGAAAGCGGAGCAACCGAGAAATTCCAGATGGAGAAATTGGACGAGTACAGCCATCGTGAACTAAAACAATTCTGCATCGAACTAGGTATCGCTACCACCGGACTAAGTACCAAAGACGATTTTAAGCATGCCTTAGAATCTTGGGCAGAAACCGGGGCGGCCGGAACCCCCGATCAAAGCATCGCAGCAAAAACCACCACGGCCCCTGAAGAGCGAAGAACGGGTCTCTCGCAAGACGAGATCCAGGAACGAGAAAAAACCCGACTACACGAGCTGGAAATGGCCCGGCTCAAAATGGACATTGAACTTAAGTTGGCCGAACAAAAAATCAACTTAGAGCACCTGCGTCTCCGAGAAGAAAGAGAGGAGAAACAGAGACAAAGGGAGCTCGAGGAAAAGAAACTGGCATATGAACACGAGCGAAAACTAGCTGAGATCGACTTACGCAAGCAGAATAAAGAAGTAGGGGTGTCCGAGCAACCCCACACCCCAGGGGCAACAGAGAAAAAGGTACACATCCCCAAGGATGTCGTTCGAGAATACTTCCGAGAGGACGACATCCAGCAATGGTTTAAGGCCTATGAAATCGCTATGACTGCACACCGGATCGATAGAAGCGATTGGGGAGCCGGTCTATGGGGGAGATTCCTCAATGAGGGCCGCGACGCCCTGCTACAGCTCCCGGACCACCAGATGACCTCCTATGACCATATGAAAGCTGCACTCCTCACTCGCTATGGCCTCACACCCGAGATGTACCGTCAGAGGTTCCGAGACTGCACCCGCATCCCGGGTACAACTTGGGTGGACTATGTAAACTACTTTAGCCGAGCCTTCGAGGGCTGGATCAAAGGAAGCAAGGTCACAACCTACGAACAACTGTTCAATCTTATGGTATGGGAGCACCTGTCGAACAATTGCTTCATTGAACTCCGCCAGCACCTCCTCGACAGCAAGTTAACGGATCCCCGGCAGCTCGCAGCCGAAGCTGACCGGTGGGAAATCACCAGAGTGGGCCGGAATGGGTCCTACGAACAGAACCGGAACAACAATGGTCAGCACCGTCCCCGAGGAGGAGGAGGGGGCCAAGGACGAGGAAGAGACAACGCCCCGGTCGCCCCCGCTACCAGCACCACCCCCCCGGCCAACCGGGGCAGCACCCCGGCGCGACCGGGATACCGAGCCAATGTTACGTGCCATCGATGCCAACGAGTCGGCCACTATGCAAACGACCCAAACTGCCCCCAGTACCAGAGCCCAAGACCCCGCCAAGTAGCCGCTGCTGCTCTGGGGGAGGAACAGATCTCAGAGGAACAAGAGGAATATGAACAGGAACATCAAGAATGGGAGCCAGCCGCCATGGCTCTAGCCTGCTTAGGGGGGAAAGACATGGTCCCGCGGGTCCCCCTACCCGCTAACACCCAGAAGTACAGCCAATGGGTGAGCATCAATGGACGCCGGGCCGAAGCCCTTCGTGACACCGGGGCCAGTGTAACAGCCGTCCGCTGTCACCTGGTGACCCCAGAACAGTATCTACCAAACATTCTCTGCCCTGTACGTTCCGCCGATAACTCGGAAAGTCTGTGCCGGATGGCCTGCGTCCCCTTCGAATGGGGAGGGGTCGCCGGCATGTTGAAGGTAACGGTCCGAGACGATGCCCCCGTAGACTGCCTCCTGGGGAATGACCTTGAAAGCTCTCCGTGGGCAGCCGTAGAACGAAGAGAACACCTGGGGATGTTAGGCGTCCCGGACTGGGCGTGTGTCACCACCCGGTCCATGGCCGCCCGTGCCAACCCCCGCCCAGAGGAACCCGAATGGCCGGCGCCGCCGCCTCCGGTCGCCCCGGCCGAAACCACGGACCGTGACGTCCCCCCAGAACCAGCTCAACCTCCAGACCTCGCTAACCTCGACCAGTGGCCTCAAGAGGGGGGGCCCACGCAAGAACAATTTCGCCAAGAACAGAAGACCTGTCCCTCCCTCGAGGGACTACGCCAGCAAGCGCTCGCCCAAAGCGCAGGGGATACCTCCGGAACACACTGGATCTACTGGGACAATGATCTGCTGTACAGTGAGCAAAGAATCGCGGAGCTGGGGGCCAGCCGAGTACTAGTGGTACCCCTCCGTTTTAGAGACTTTCTGCTAAACCTGGCCCACGATGTCCCCCTGGCGGGACACCTGGGTCAAGATAAAACCTACAGTCGTCTGGTGACCCACTTCTTCTGGCCCAAAATGAGGAACGATGTACACCAGCATTGCCGATCTTGCCCCACGTGCCAAGCCAGTGGAAAGAGCGGCCGCAAACTAAAAGCCCCCCTGCAACCTTTTCCCGTGGTCACCACCCCGTTCGAGAGGGTCGGGATCGACATCGTGGGGCCCCTGGACCCGCGTACAAAACAAGGCCATCGATTCATCCTGGTGCTAGTGGACCACGCCACCCGCTACCCCGAGGCTGTTCCCCTGCGAACTGTGACAGCCCCGGTAGTCGGCCGGGCTCTAATGGGGATCTTCTCCCGTGTGGGCTTCCCCCGAGAAGTCGTCAGCGACAGAGGCACAAACTTTATTTCTAAATATATGAAGTCCCTCTGGCAACAGTGCGGGGTTACCTACCGATTCACGACCCCCTATCACCCTCAAGGAAACGGACTCGTTGAGCGGTTCAACCGCACGCTCAAAGGGATGATCGGGGGGTTGGAAGAGCCCCTCCGTCGCCAGTGGGATGTGCTGCTGCCGTGCCTCCTCTTCGCATATCGAGAGGTCCCCCAGAAGTCCCTGGGCTTCAGCCCGTTTGAACTGCTGTATGGACACCCAGTACGGGGGCCGCTCAGCCTAGTCAAGGAAGGCTGGGAGATGCCCCCTCTCAAGAACCCACCAGATGTCTTCCGGTACCTCCTAACCCTCCGCAACCAGACCCGGCGGTTCAGAGAGCTGGCAAAAGCCAACCTAGAGGCCAGTCAAGAGGACATGAAAAAGTGGTATGACCGGAATGCCTCCTCCATCGAATTTGAACCTGGGCAACAGGTATGGGTGATGTCCCCCACCGAACCCTGCGCCCTGCAAGACAAGTGGACGGGGCCCTTCAAAGTAGTCGAGCGCAAGGGTCCTGCCACCTATCTCATCGACATGGAATCTTCCCGGAACCCCCTCCGGGTCCTCCACGCTAACAGACTGAAGCCCCACTTTGTGCGTTCAGAACTCAGCCTCCTGATGGCCACAGACAATGGGGCTGAAGAAGACTCCGAGCCCCTCCCTGACCTCCTACGGACTCGGGAGAAAGACGGCTCCGTGGATGGGGTCCGACTCTCAGAGGCCCTCACCCGAGAGCAACGCCAGGAGTGTCGAGTCCTCCTGTCACAGTTCGCCAGCCTGTTCTCCCTCACCCCAGGTGTCACTTCCTGGTGTGTGCACGATGTGGACACGGGGGACAGTCCCCCTATCCGCCACCGGGCCTACCGCGTGCCAGATCGGGTACGGGCCTGCGTCCAGGAAGAGGTAGCAAAAATGCTCACGCTCGGGGTCATCGAGCCCTCAGACAGCCCCTGGGCCAGCCCTGTAGTACTGGTCCCCAAAGCGGCCGCCCCAGGCACCACACCGGAACTCCGGTTCTGCGTTGACTACCGGGGCTTGAATGCGGTCACCCGAACAGACGCACATCCCATCCCCCGGGCAGATGAACTAATTGACCGCATGGGAGCTGCCCGCTACCTCAGTATTTTCGACCTGACGGCGGGCTACTGGCAAATCGGCCTCACACCCCGGGCCCAAGAACGTTCTGCCTTTTCCACCCCCGATGGCCATTACCATTTCAAGGTCATGCCCTTCGGCATGAAGAATGCTCCCGCAACATTTCAGCGGCTCGTCAATCAGGTCCTGGCGGGGCTCGAAGGGTTCAGCGCCGCCTACCTAGACGACATCGCTGTATACAGCCACCATTGGCCCGAGCACCTCCACCACCTCCGAGCAGTGCTACAAGCCCTTCAGCGAGCTGGCCTCACGATCAAGGCCAGCAAATGTCAAATTGGTCAAGGGTCTGTAACCTACCTCGGACACCAGGTGGGAAGCGGCCTGGTGGCCCCTCTGCAGCTCAAAATTGCCGCCATCCAGTCCTGGCAGCCCCCCATCACCCAGACCGAGGTACGAGCCTTCCTGGGCCTCACGGGCTATTACCGAAGGTTTGTGAAAGACTATGGTACTATAGTGGGGCCCCTCACAGAACTCACGTCCAAAAATCAACCCAAGAAAGTCAACTGGACCGCAGATTGTCAAACAGCATTCGAACAATTGAAAGCCGCCATGTGTTCCGCCCCTGTGCTCCAGGCCCCCGACTACAGCAGGGAGTTCGTCGTCCAGACGGATGCCTCCGACCATGGCATTGGGGCAGTCCTGTCTCAAGTGAACACCGAAGGCCTTGATCAGCCGGTGGCCTTCATCAGCAGACGACTCCTACCACGAGAACAACGCTGGAGCACCATAGAGAGGGAGGCCTTCGCTGTGGTATGGGCCCTCAAGAAGCTCCGGCCCTACCTTTTTGGCACACACTTTCGGGTGCAGACCGACCACCGACCCCTGCAGTGGCTGATGCAGATGCGGGGGGAAAACCCGAAGTTACTACGTTGGTCCTTCTCCCTGGAGAAGTGTGGCTCAGGGGTTAGAGGCGGCAGACCCGGAACCTGAGATCGGTCCTGGACCAGGGTTCAATTCCCCGCCTCGGCGGGTCTTGGGCTAAAAAAATTCCACGGACTCGATAATTCTCGCTCCGGTGCCTTCTCAACTCACGGGTTCACACTCTGCGACTCTGGGCAATAGCTTGCTTAATCTCCACAATGGCCCCTCGCGGCGGGATGCCTGACTTTCACCTTGTGGATACCCGCTGGGGCTATCACACAGGGGAATATCAGGACGGGTTCCCTAAGCAAGCGCCGGGACACCCACTGCGGGTAGCTGTGCGCTATATAAGCTCAATTACATTTACATTTACATTACATTTACTTCACTGTTGAACACCGGCCTGGGCCAGATCACGCCAACGCGGATGGCCTGTCCCGGTTTTTCCGCCTCGACGAGGAGAGTCCCCAAGAGGATGGGTAACTCTCCCCGCCTTCAGCTGGGGGGGACGCATGTTGGACAGGCCACATGAAGGGCCGCTCTCCCCCGGCCCGACCAGGCCCGAGCCCGGTCACGCACGTACCACACACCACCATTGCACGTCCTCCGTCCCCTCAGGGACCCCTGCCTTCGAACATATCGACCTCGTGGGCCCGATCCACTGCTGGCCCGCGCGCCCATCCGGGGCGCCATCTTGGACACTCCACCACGAGGCCGCCTGGCCCCCGATCGACCTCAACCCTGGGCCTAGCCAGGCCTCAGACATCCCGGCACCACCATCCACCCAGGAGGTGAGCGGGCTACTTGGCAAGTCAATGGGAGAAAGAGGTGTCGATGGCTCTCCCCCGCCAAGTGCCGCTCGGCCATCGCCTCCCCGGGTGCTGGCTCCACCCCCCTGCTGGGTGTCGGGACTCCCTCATCCCGGACCTCCCGACCTCCAGGTGCGAGGGTCCGGACATCAAAGAACATCAGCCCTATAACTGGGGCAGCTCCAGAGCAGGAGGGCAGTTGTATCTTGGAGTCGAGAGACGCAAAGAAGAACTCATCCTTGACGGACTACTGGCGCTGCCGTAGCTCTGCCTTGTGCACCTTCGTCTTGCCTGCTGGCGCTGCCGCAACCTTCGTAACCTTCCGATCCTTCATCGTCGTCGGGACCTGCTGGCGTGGCCGCGGACCGTTTGTAACCATCATCTCATCGGGACCTGCTGGCTCCGCCGCGGACCGTCGTTTCCTTCGCCCATCTCGGGACCTGCTGGCTCCGCCGCGGCCCGATCATCTAGAACGCCGAGCTCGAGGATTGAGAGCTATTTCCACCTTTTTGGTAACAAGACTGTCCCGCTACCCCTTTCCCAAACCAGAGACCAGAATCGAGGGGACCCCTGAGTCCAGACCTCCTTGTACCATTCCATCGTACTTAAAGAATTGCCTATAAAGTCTCGTTGAACTTTACCCTTGTGTGGTGTCCGTCTGTGGGGGGGGAAGTTACTTGTCTGTACGATCGCTGGAGACGGCTCTCCCCGGAGACCTCTCCCCTTATCCTCGGCCGACCCTCCCGGTCCGTCTAACATTGTCCCAATTCCAATCGTGCGAATCTGCATTGGCGATTAAACCACCTGCCAACATCCTGAGTTTTCCTCCCTTTCTTGATCTTAGTCAGGAAACATGGTTTAAGGAGGGAAAATAACTTATTGTGGATGTCTGTGATATCCCTAGCCCCAGGAGCTGTGAGATCTACCGCCTCCATGGCGGAAATTGCGTTATCCACCTCATGGTTGATATAGGTCATTATTTCCTCGTTAGCCAATACCCTTGGCCATTTTAACCTACGCTCATCATTGCTCAAGACTGGGATCTGGTCGTTCCTTAGATGCAAGTTTCCCACTCCGACATTCCACCACCTATGGGTCACACAAAGGGGGTTATGGTCACTTTCTATTCTAGGCTTAACAGCCATATCAGTAACCCCCTGCCACAGCTGGAGACTACATAATATATAATCAATTCTACTCCTGCTGTTGCAGTTGTCAAAGGTGCAACTGCCCTCCTTGTCCCCTGGGGTTCTCCCATTCAGGGCTCTTAGACCGTATTCCATACAAATGGCATTTAATAATAGTATGTCTTTTGTCCACCGTGGGACGGGGTTTAAACATAAAGGTGGTACTCCCCAAAGATTGTCCTCGTCCTTCCCTAGGGGATCATTTGTACAGTCTAGAGGTTCAAAAGTCCTGTTAAGATCCCCGGCTACTATTACCCTACTATCTTGGGACTTGGTTTCTAAGGAGGCAGACAGCAGCTCTAGGGTGGAAGAGTTGGTTGTATTACTGCCTCTTGCGTAGACGTTGTACAAATCCATTAACAACCCCTTTTCTGTTGAAATTCTTAGCAGTTGTAAATCGCTAGTTCCCAAATCCAACATTTTAATAGTAATGTCCAAGTCCTGTTTTATCCATACAGTAAGGCCGCCCATAGGCCGACCCCTTCCACCTTTGGTTGCTGGTATAGAGTAGTTTAAATAACCACAAAGAAAGAGGGGGTCACAAGCCCAGGTTTCTTGAAAACAACAAACATCAAACCCACTGATATATTCCACCCAAGATTGGGAGTCTAACTTACTACCCAACCCTGCAACATTCCAAGATAAAAGCGTACCAAAGCTAGGCTCAATCCCACCGGAATTGCTATTGTTGAAACATACTTGGGAAACCATTGGGCTTTCGGTGTTATTAGCGACCTTCACAGGATCATCAATGATATCAACTACCATGTTTACTGTTGATATGGGTAATTTCACAGCACTGGCATTTATATTTTCTATCCCACCTCCTCCCTCTACAACAAAACTCCCCTTCCCTGTGGAACCGACAATTAGAGTTGTACCAGCAATAACAACATGATCTTCACAGGCCCCCTTAAAATCATTGATGCTCCCTCCACTGCTACTACACAACTCTCTGGTGGTTTGTCAACATCCCCATCCTGGATCTTGCCATCCGACATGAGGATTATAATTCATACATGTGGTATAGTTTTGAACAAGAGGTGGAGCTGGTGTGGAAATGTTTGGCCATGGTACGGTGGGGGGATTTATGGGTTCATTGAGCAGGCTAGTCAATACACTGGTTGGGCGGGGGTAAAAAAAGGTAAGATCTACAATTCCAATACCTCCCTTGTTTGTGCCCCATCCCTGCCTAGTTATCCATCCAGCCACCCTTGGGTCTTGGAAGTTAACCACAATACAATCCCCACCCAGACTTTTGGGTGTATACCCTATCCAATCTATTCTCCTTACCCCTATGATTAACCCATCGATGTCACCTGGGAGAGGTCGATTCTCCCTTAACCAGTGCATGATCTTGTTTTTAAGCATCTGGAAGGTTTCTCTCTGTCCTGTAGATAGCGGTGGAACATTTATAAGGACTGCTACGTAGGGGAAAGAATCCGGAGTAAGATTCACTGGGGGTTTCCTGTGTGGTTGCTTTGTCAAGGGTGGTGGAATCGGTTTGGAAACTATAGGAACAGGGCGGAGTGCTGGTTTGTTTGACACCAACTGATTATTAGTTGGTTGAGTTGGTACTAAAACTTTACCCGCTGGAGGACATACATTAGCCCCTTTCCCAACAACAGGATTGTTTGAAACTAACTGCTTATTGGGTGCTTTTGTAGGTACTGGTACTTTACCCGCTGGGGGACATACATTAGCCCCTAAACCAACAACCGGAGATGGAATTTGTACTGATGTTGATTGAAGCACCACAGACTGAGCTGGGTTTGCAATGTTAGGATGCTGTAGAGCAGGGCCTGGATGTACCAATTCAGTAGGTTTGGGAGTTGTGTCTACAATGGCGTTACTTGACTTGGATAATAATGGGGGGTTAGTTTGAGGCCTTCTTCCCTTGTCTTGGGTAGCGTGGTTAGTATTGTCCTGGTGCTTAGTACTTACATCCACCCTAGCATTAGTCTTAATCAAAGATTTTGTGGAGTAAAAGTTATCTAGCGTTGCCTGTTCAAAATGGTTTAATCTATCAGAGAGCTTGGCAATGCGATCCTCTATCGGGGTAAGAATTAATCTAAGCAACTTTTCTAGTTCAGGGATCAGGTTTGCAAGTGATGATCAGTTGGGGAGACTGTCTCGGGAAAAATATTCTGTCCAGAGACTGGGCTATCCAAAGGAGCAACGTTCCCATTCTGTACACTTTCTGTGCTATGATTTGCTTCAGTGACAACCACTCTAGTATTCATAGTTTTGTGTAGCTTTTGAGGGGGTTTCGCCACAAATTTGCATTTCCTCGGTGCGGCAGTCCTTTTCCTTTTAGATCCGTGCTTGGGTTGAACCAGGGTAACCTGGGCACCAGAGTCAGGAAGCAACGTAGGATTAATGTGTCTTCCACTGGATTTCTTCGATTCAGTAACAGTGTCCTTATTTGTTACTTTTGTGGGTGCCTCAGATTGCTCATTAGCGGCTGGAAGATTTACTGAAGATAATGGTGTTACCAGGGCGGGATATGTTAGAATTAAATGCTTGTCCGTGGAATTTTTGAGTAGTTCAATGGATAGTCTGCGCGCCTCTCGGCCAAGGATAACTCGTTGTCAATAGATAGGGATGAACGGTTAAAAAAGAATTTATCCAGGGGGCCAATTGCCAGTGGTCCGACCTCGACCGGTGGAGTAGTCGAACTGACACTGACAATACTTGTTGAGGCAGACATTGCCCTACTTCACGCCAGTAGGGTACAGTATTTCAATATCACTTACTGTAGAATGAACAGTTGGACAAATGTCAGAGGGTTGGCCCAGCCCGGCCTCCTTCGGCCCCTGACGGCCACAGACGGTCCCGCCCTTGTCCCGGGCTTCTCCCGGCGCGCTCCCGCGAAGCGGGAGTCGTGATCAGTTTTATTCACTGTCAGTGTCTATCATTGGTTGGTGGACAGGGGGGTGTGGCCAGCGGGGAGAGCAGCCCAGGTGTGTGAAATGGGCGCGCAGGGGCTCCCGGAGACTGGAGTCCCTGCCTGTGCTCGCAGCCCCGCCGGCTCTTCAACATGCCCGCTCCTCGATACTGGCTCCCACTAAGCTGCAGCCTCTAAGACACGAGGCGCTGCAGGACCCGCGAAGCGGGTCCGGCGAGGTCGTCAAAGTCCTGGGGAGGATAACACTTCGCAGTTCCCTCCTGGGGGGTCGGTTCAATCCAGCGAGCACTTGGCAGCAAGCAAACAAATTAAATAGTGATCCAAGGGTTCCGTGAAAACAGCCGGCTTTACAACGAGGAAGCGGGGGGCATGGCCAGCGGGGAGAGCAGCCCAGGTGTGTGAAATGGGCGCGCAGGGGCTCCTGGAGACTGGAGTCCCTGCCTGTGCTCGCAGCCCCGCCGGCTCTTCAACCTGCCCGCTCCTCGATACTGGCTCCCACTAAGCTGCAGCCTCTAAGACACGAAGCGGGTCCGGCGAGGTCGTCAAAGTCCTGGGGAGGTTAACACTTCGCAGTTCCCTCCTGGGGGGTCGGTTCAATCCAGCGAGCACTTGGCAGCAAGCAAACAAATTCAAAAGTGATCCAAGGGTTCCGTGAAAACAGCCGGCTTTACAACGAGGAAGCGGGGGGCGTGGCCAGCGGGGAGAGCAGCCCAGGTGTGTGAAATGGGCGCGCAGGGGCTCCTGGAGACTGGAGTCCCTGCCTGTGCTCGCAGCCCCGCCGGCTCTTCAACCTGCCCGCTCCTCGATACTGGCTCCCACTAAGCTGCAGCCTCTAAGACACGAGGCGCTGCGGGACCCGCGAAGCGGGTCCGGCGAGGTCGTCAAAGTCCTGGGGAGGATAACGCTTCGCAGTTCCCTCCTGGGGGGTCGGTTCAATCCAGCGAGCACTTGGCAGCAAGCAAACAAATTAAAAAGTGATCCAAGGGTTCCGTGAAAACAGCCGGCTTTACAATGAGGAAGCGGGGGGCGTGGCCAGCGGGGAGAGCAGCCCAGGTGTGTGAAATGGGCGCGCAGGGGCTCCTGGAGACTGGAGTCCCTGCCTGTGCTCGCAGCCCCGCCGGCTCTTCAACCTGCCCGCTCCTCGATACTGGCTCCCACTAAGCTGCAGCCTCTAAGACACGAGGCGCTGCGGGACCCGCAAAGCGGGTCCGGCGAGGTCGTCAAAGTCCTGGGGAGGATAACACTTCGCAGTTCCCTCCTGGGGGGTCGGTTCAATCCAGCGAGCACTTGGCAGCAAGCATACAAATTCAAAAGTGACTTGTATTGCATGTAGATAGCTCAGCTGGTCACAGCTTGTGTTGCTTGCTGACATGCTTTTCTTATTAAGTTACACTTGTTTGAACTGTGCAGCTTACTGAGGTCGGAACCCAGCGCTTATTTAAGTACTGTTTGAACTCTGACCCGGAGGTGCTGTTTCTTTCTAGGTGGTTTGTTTTCTGTAGCGCTTTCAACGGAAGCAGCTGTTTCCCGGCGCTGCAGCGGCAAGAATGCAGAGGCAGGGGGGGGGTCAGACAATCAATCAGATGTCTTGTAAAGCGCCACTCCTCGCCCGTACGGGGCTCAAGGCGCTGGAGACCCTTACGGTTGGTTGCCAGAACAGTCTTCTCTCGGGCAGGACGGGTGTGGTGGATAGGGTGACCAACCGTCCGTAAATTTCACGGACAGTCCGTAATTTTGGCTGTCTGTCCGTTGTCCGTGAAGGATTCTTTAACGGACGCCATTTGTCCGTAATTTTAACCGGGCACAGCTTGCCCCCACCTCCCTTCTTGACTCCGATGCTGTATGAAAGCTCAGACCCCCAGCAGCACTGTAGAGGCACAGCGGGATGGCAACCCTCACACCTCCAGCCCTTGATGAGCTGTTAAGAGGTGCTCGAAGGTGACAGAGGGAGGGGCTGCAGGTTCAGGAGCAGGGGGCATCCATTCACATGCAAACAGCCCTGAATGCGTCTTGTATCTGCTATTTAGAGGGGGGCTCACACATTCCATTTCTACCCAGGGCCCCAAACATCCTAGACTCGGCCAGATTACACCCCTGATTACACCGAGGCAGCACCTGCTTCTCTTCACTGAGCTTAATTACTGTCACTAATTTGTAAGCAAACCTCGGTTCTTCAAGCATGCAGAATGTAATGCAATAAAGAAATGGCACAATCGCACCCACACTGATTAACAAAGTATGGAGGACAATCAGTTCAATCAGTTCTCTTAAAGTTTCTCCTGTAAGTACTGTACATCACAGTGGGGGATGGCATTTTGGACAGAGAGCCTGTCTTCTCGTTGTCTTGTGCAGGAGAGGAGCCCAAGATGATACTAGAATACTGCATGCCCACCCCTGTGTTCCCTCTCCTGTGATGGCTCCTGCCCTCCCCTCAATGATGGCTCCTGTCCCCCCATGTTGTGGCTCCAGTCCACCCCCGCCTGTGATGGCTCCTGTCCCCCCCATGTTGTGGCTCCAGTCCACCCCCACCTGTGGTGGCTCTTGTCCCCCCCTGTGGTGGATCCTGTCTCCTCCCTGGGTGGCTTCTGTCCCAGTCCTGGAACGGCCCTTTCAGCGAGGGTGAAGTTCTTGATGGGCCTCTTCTCAAAAGGGCTCAGCCCAAAATTAATATGGAAAGTTGGGCGAGTAAGTAAGTGAAGGGATGGGTGAATGGCTGGATGAATTAGTGAAAGGGTGAATGGATGAATGAAAGATTGAATAAATGGATAATGAGAGAGGATAGATGGATTGATGAGTGAGGGGAAGGAAGGAGAGAAAATGTAAATAGCTGGATGTATGGGTGGAAGGGTAGCTGGATGATTGATGAGGGGAAAGATGGATGAGGGGAAGGATGATGGATGGAGGGGAAGGATGATGGATGGAGGGGAAGGATGGATGGATGAGGGGAAGGATAAATGGATGAGGGGAAGGATGGATGGATGGATGGAGGGGAAGGATGGATGAGGGGCAGGATAAATGGATGGGATGGATGGGTGAGGGGAAGGATGGATGAAAGGAAGGATGGATGAGGGGAAGGATGATGGATGGATGAGGGGCAGGATAAATGGATGGGATGGATGGATGGGTGAGGGGAACGATTATGGATGAGTAGAAGGATGGATGGATGGATGGAGGGGGAAGGATGAATGGATGAGGGGCAGGATAAATGGATGGGATGGATGGATGGGTGAGGGGAAGGATGGATGAAAGGAAGGATTGATGAAAGGAAGAATGGATGAGGGGAAGGATGGATGGATGACGGGAAAGGATGGATGATGAGGGGAAGGATGGATGATGAGGGGGTGGGTGAAAGGATGGATGGATGATGAGGGAGAAGGATGGATGATGAGGGAGAAGGATGGATGATGAGGGAAAAGGATGGATGATGAGGGAAAAGGATGGATGATGAGGGAAAAGGATGGATGGATGATGGGTGGGTGAAAGGATGGATGGAGAGTGGGTGAAAGGATGGATGGATGGATAAGTGGGTGGGTGAAAGGATGGATGGATGGATGATGAGTGGGTGAAAGGATGGATGGATGATGAGTGGGTGAAAGGATGGATGGATGGATGATGAGTGGGTGGGTGAAAGGATGGATGGATGAGTGGGTGGATAGTGGGTGGGTGAAAGGATGGATCAGTGGATTGGATGGTGGGTGGGTGAAAGGATGGATGAGTGGGTGGGTGGATGGTGGGTGGGTGGATGATGGGGATAGGTGGATGAGTGGACGAAAATAACAAGGACCCCCTGTTTGTGTAACAGAATATGTTATACAGGGAAATTAGACAGTATGAAAAAAGGCATCTGAATTGATATCACCAGGGAGAGAACAACATGTGGAAGGCACAACAATCAATTAAAAAGTACAAAATTTTGTTTTTTATTAAGTATATATACTCCGAATAAAAACATTCAAATACAAAAACAAATACATTCAACCTATTCTAATCATAAAAAACAATAATCTACACACAAGGTAAAATTGTCAATAACATAATTAATTGTAAGTTCATAAAACAGTGGCAAACAAATATAATCTTCGACGCGCGTTTCGGCGTATTAACAAGAACGCCTTCTTCAGGAGCCACATATAAAATCTGAAAGACATATATGAAGCAAATTAAAATCATCATTAAGAAAGACCTACTCGCCTCTCAACAAAACTTATTGCATATACATCACAATATTATAAACTGCCTTACATATTGAAGAGACTCCCTACTTGTGTAGCCAAACTATAGAGCTACAAAAGGTACAAACTATAATTTATTATATTTGAGCAGTGGTGTAATTATACATGTCAAGGTCTTATAAGATGGTAGGACCTTTAACTCAGTTCTATTGTCTAATGTAAGTCATGGTACTTGAGGGGCATGATATTCAAGGCCGGCTATCTATAACAATATCTAGGCACAAGAACGGGGTGTCGTTATTGCAAATGAAAATATATATCCTAGGGGACACTACTAACAGGCCACCCTGGTTGATGTGAAGGAGGGTAACCTTAAGTCTAATCATTCAGAATTCTTGGTGTTTACTAAGTATTCTCAAGGATGTTATTATTTAGAGCATGATTATTGACACACAGTCCTTACCAAAAAGTTGAAAATACTCTGTAGTTCCAAGTGATGGCTGGAACACAGGAGAACGCTCCGTTCCTAATCGTATGGACGGATGTGGGGTTTAGTTCCTTTTGGTTATATTAAACCATCCAACCAAAATACTAAACAGCAAAGATGGATAAACATTAGATACCTGTCTAATATTCAATAGAGAGCATCTATATATATGAAGCAGTTGTTTCAAGCTTTGGATGTGAAAATCTTACCTAATGCTGGTCAATTCAGTGTATGAGGGGAAATATTTAAAACGGCAACCAATCGATGTCAGTGCTGTAAATGAAAAGGAATATAAAGGAGTGTCCAAACGATTACTTAAGCACACGTGGTAACTGGATGACCACCACAGTATCATAGCTGAATGTGTGCAGAATCTTACCTAAAGCATACAACCACTTATGCAGCAGAACGGCTCTTCATTGATATGGGGCTCGTTGCTTTTGTGAATTTCTTTAAAACTGCGGACGTGAAATTAAAACGGGTCTGCAGTTAATATCTTGTTTTGATAGACAAAATCAGACTAGGATATCTAAAAGAGAGCTCGACGAAAATACTGTAAACGGGGATGATAAGGCGCTATCTAAACATGGGACTTCCTGCTTATAATTAGGCATCAAAAACTGCTCATAAATGAACAGATCTAGACATCCGAACAATTAAACGGTATAACTGGCATGGACGAGGGTGATAAAATATTACCTTAGCTGCAAAGATCTAACTATTATCAAGACATGGTGGGTGCTTGTCAATATATTGTGCGTATCCCTTAACTGATTAAATAAAACGACGGGCGTAAAGTACAAAATTTCACAACCCCGAGATAAAGTGGGAGAAATAACAAGAATGGGTGCGGTGTGCAGACTGAAATAGTCTTAATTTCTTTGGTAAAGATAAACGCCGGACTTACCGAGAAGTAGTTGGCTCGGTTGGTAAATATACAAGGGAACGCGGTTAATAAAGCTGCTCCCTCAGCGGTATCTTTGAAGCTGGGTGAAAAATAATAAAGAGCTGGGGTTAGGGTCGGAACAGGAAGGTATACCTTAGTTGTAAGGTCTGCAACAAGATAGCAGTGGGGAGGGAGAGACCGTTCGCTTACCGAAAGCTGTCTTGGATGTAGCGTTAACATCAACCTGCGGGCGTTCCGATCCGTGGATTCCTGGCGTCCCGCAGCCGTTGGAAATGATAATCAATTAGCGGGTAATCCTAGCTTTCCTTAAGTAGGCATGGCATGCTTGTCCCTTATTCCAATTGGATAGCTGCGATCACTACCACATGCCGGAAAATTCCGGTTTAGTAAATGTAGAGGGAGGACTGCACGGCGCGTTCAGATGGAGAACTGCACAGCCCGTTTAAATGGCTCACTTTTAATGAACACAAGATAGGGGACTTAACAACGCGAGTGTAATGCAATGCATTCATACGCGCTACAAAATAGCAATCTATGTATCCAAAGATACAGATCAAAAGGATGTAGTTTGTTTGAAGTGCTACGGGACCGGATAGAATGAATACAAAAAACGGACTGCGCCGTGCGAGGGTCCTGAAATACATTGATACACGCTACAGAGTAGCAATGTGTGTATGCAAAGATACAATCCAAAGGGTACAGTTTGTGTGAAGTGCTACGGGCCGGGTGAACACAGTAACACTAATAAAAATGTCGGGGGATCATCTACATCCCCACAGCCATTGGTATGTTACAAGGAACAGATGTAGGTGCTGTTCATGTTGCAACAACACATTTTATGTGACACTCAAAGGTTATCACGTATTTTATCAGAAGAACTATGTGAGGTTGTCTCAGAGTAAGTAATTTTGCTGAAACGGAAAAAGACACATGGGAGTGAATTTGTAGCAATGTTGGCATATCTGTCATGTCTACCCCTAGAGGCAGATGGCATTCTCCCAAGGGATTTCATTATTTAATCCCCTTTTGTGTGTGTCTAAAACAAAAATCCAAAAAACTTCACATTTTTTCCTTATGGCGCACCCTCCTTTACTATCTGGGGTCTTGATCTTTTCTAGGATGCGCCAATATACGTCCTCTGGTTTATGATTAAAATCCAGAAAGTGTTTCACAAGAGGTGCGTTCAGTTTATGCGTTTTGATTGCTGATCTATGTTCAGTGAGACGTGTTTGGATGGATCTACACGTCTCACCAACATATCCCATACCACATGGGCAACAGATAAAATAGACCACATTCGTGGTTTTGCAATTCCATAGGTTGTGAGCCTTGGAGGTATAGCCATTATGGGTGAATGATTCACCACCCAAAATGGTCTTACAGCATTTGCAGGAGGAGCATGGAACCGTACCCCGTACTGGTAGATTTGTTAATATTGACCTTTGGGTTTGATCACCATTCTGTTTGGGGTTAAATTTAGAATGGACTATTTTGTCTTTCAAGTTCCTGTTTCTCCTGTGCGCAAATAGAGGTTTAGTTAAAGCGGGAGTGGAGGCTGGATTGCAATTCAAGATATGCCAGTTGGCATTGATGATTTGCCTGATCCGTTCATTCATGGTTGAATGAGTGGTGACACACACAATGCGGTCATTCACCTGCTTTTCTTTAGGGGTAAGTAACGCGTCACGATCGAAGAATCTTGCACGTTTGTATGAGTTCCGTATTAATCTGTGCGGGTATCCGCGCTCACAGAATTTTGTGCGCATAATTGCTGCCTGTTTATCATAGTCTTGTAAGTTAGTACAATTCCTGCGCACCCTGAGGAATTGCGAGAAAGGGATACTTTCTACTTGACATTTAGGGTGGAAACTGCTGAAATGCAGTAGGGTATTTCGTGCTGTTTTTTTCACGAATAGATCCACCTCCAATTTATTCACATTAACTCGGATGAGAAGGTCTAAAAACTCCACCTGGTTCTCATTAAAGTGAGCTGTGAATTTGAGATTGCTATCTGTTAAGTTAATCCACTCTAAGAACTCTAGAAGAGTGTCTTTCCCATTGGTCCAGATAAAAAAGATGTCATCAATATATCTGGACCAATGGGAAATTGACTCAAAGAATGGTGCTACTTCATTATCTATGAAGCGTTCCTCAAACCTGGACATGTATATATTCGCTATCGATGGGGCAACTGAGGCACCCATACTGACACCTCTTAATTGGCGGAAAATACTCTCACCAAATTCAAAAAAGTTTTCTGTTAAGACAATGAATAAACAGTCTATTAAGAATTTTTTAGGACATGTGATACTGTGCTTCTCTATGAACCAATCTGTGGCTCTAATGGCTTCGTCAATGGGAATGTTACTGTAAAGGGATTCTATGTCGAGAGTTACAAGTATATCCCTTCCAGGAATGATATCTAGATTCTCGACTGTATTAATCATGTGACAAGTATCCTTGACATACGATTTAATTTTTGGAATGTGGGGTCGGAGAAAATGGTCTACAAATTTCGACAAAGGTTCAGTGGGGGTGCCTAGGGTAGACACTATGGGTCTGTATGGGGGATCTTCTGAATTCTTATGAATTTTGGGTAGACCATATATACAAGCGGTTTTAAACTTGTGTGTATTTAGAAATTCATGGTCTTTGACGCTGATGTCGCCATCAGATAGTGCGTCGTTGGTCAGAGAGATGATTTTTTTAATGGTGGTATTGAGGGGATTATATTTAATCTGTAAGTACGTGGAACTGTCACTTAACATTCTCCTCATATTGTCTTCATAGTCCTTGGAATTGAGAACCACAATGCCTCCACGTTTATCAGCACTTTTGATCGTTAGTTCTTTATTGTCAGTAAGGTCTTTAAGGGCACGCGATTCGTTCAAGGTGAGATTATATTTGGGTTTAGGTATATATTTTAGTGTCTTTTCCAATTTTTTCATCACGACCAGCTCAAAAGCTGCAACTTCCGGGCCCAGTTGGTCTAGTCCGGGCGTGAATGTTGAAGGTGGAGATATTGTAGTCTGCCCTGATGTAAAGTCATCTGTATCATCTTCTTTATTTAAAAAGAATTTTTTTTATCTAATTTTTCTGAAGAGAGCAATTATATCTTTGTGTAGCTCGAAGGTATTAACAAACGAATGGGGAACAAAGGATAGTCCCTTCGATAACAGAGCTTCACTGAAGCCATCTAACTCCTTGGAAGACAAATTGAAGATGGGGATTACATCCCCTGTCCCCAATATTGCCTGTTGCGGGTTTCCCTGATAAACTGTGGTTCCTGCTGTGGATGTGGCTGGTGTTGAATTTGTTGGTGTGTAGTTTGTTGTAGGTGTTGGTTCATTTGAAAGTTCCCTCGAGCTTGTCCCTGATTCTGGAATCTTACCCTGGGGCGTCCCCGGCGAGGCCCCCTGTTCGATAAAAAAGGGCGTCTTTGGGGTCTGGAGTTGGAATATGCATTGAAGCCACCATCTGATTCATAATAGGCATTGCTGGTGCCTTCTCCTTCTGAGTCTGAGGAGTCAGTAAAGTTGTTGATTCTTTGTTGTACATTTCTAGACTCATCAGTGTAATGATTCTGTTGGTAAAAATCTTTATGCAGAAAGGGATATGCCACTTCTTCTGAGTAGAATCTTTTATCTTTGTTTAGTTTGTCTGTCTTACGTTTATTTAGGTAATTACTGAACGATTCTAAATCCTTATTATATTCTTCAATTTTTTTGATGGCTTCATCAACTCCAGTCATTTGTTTCAATTTCTCCTCTAATTCATCTATTTCTTTTTTTATTTCTAAAGATAATTCCTTTGACGTGGCCACAATTAGAATCATCAGATCTCGGGAACAACGATTTGCTATTTGGCTCCATTTTTCTAAAAATGGTCTATGGTGCACGAAAAGGCCTGGTATGTTTCGTACTCGCAACCCATTAGGGATAATTCCTGTTTTTAAATATGCCAACATGAATTCGCCGTGGGCCTCCATGCGAATAAGTTTCTTTTTAAGGTCTGATAGTTTCTTACCTTCGTCTTGACCTCTATTAGGTATGTTAGTAGTTGGAATAGTAGTCCCAACTAACGTTTCGAATTCTTCGTCAGTGAATCCGAAAGTTTTCATGTTGGCCATGGCTATGGAAATAGATGAAAATTCGGGAAAGAGGGATTATTACACACTGCTCAAATATATCACAATCAATAGCAACAATGGAAAGTTAGCCCTGCACAGACAAGCTGTGGGAAAATGGACGAAAATAACAATGACCCCCTGTTTGTGTAACAGAATATGTTATACAGGGAAATTAGACAGTATGAAAAAAGGCATCTGAATTGATATCACCAGGGAGAGAACAACATGTGGAAGGCACAACAATCAATTAAAAAGTACAAAATTTTGTTTTTTATTAAGTATATATACTCCGAATAAAAACATTCAAATACAAAAACAAATACATTCAACCTATTCTAATCATAAAAAACAATAATCTACACACAAGGTAAAATTGTCAATAACATAATTAATTGTAAGTTCATAAAACAGTGGCAAACAAATATAATCTTCGACGCGCGTTTCGGCGTATTAACAAGAACGCCTTCTTCAGGAGCCACATATAAAATCTGAAAGACATATATGAAGCAAATTAAAATCATCATTAAGAAAGACCTACTCGCCTCTCAACAAAACTTATTGCATATACATCACAATATTATAAACTGCCTTACATATTGAAGAGACTCCCTACTTGTGTAGCCAAACTATAGAGCTACAAAAGGTACAAACTATAATTTATTATATTTGAGCAGTGGTGTAATTATACATGTCAAGGTCTTATAAGATGGTAGGACCTTTAACTCAGTTCTATTGTCTAATGTAAGTCATGGTACTTGAGGGGCATGATATTCAAGGCCGGCTATCTATAACAATATCTAGGCACAAGAACGGGGTGTCGTTATTGCAAATGAAAATATATATCCTAGGGGACACTACTAACAGGCCACCCTGGTTGATGTGAAGGAGGGTAACCTTAAGTCTAATCATTCAGAATTCTTGGTGTTTACTAAGTATTCTCAAGGATGTTATTATTTAGAGCATGATTATTGACACACAGTCCTTACCAAAAAGTTGAAAATACTCTGTAGTTCCAAGTGATGGCTGGAACACAGGAGAACGCTCCGTTCCTAATCGTATGGACGGATGTGGGGTTTAGTTCCTTTTGGTTATATTAAACCATCCAACCAAAATACTAAACAGCAAAGATGGATAAACATTAGATACCTGTCTAATATTCAATAGAGAGCATCTATATATATGAAGCAGTTGTTTCAAGCTTTGGATGTGAAAATCTTACCTAATGCTGGTCAATTCAGTGTATGAGGGGAAATATTTAAAACGGCAACCAATCGATGTCAGTGCTGTAAATGAAAAGGAATATAAAGGAGTGTCCAAACGATTACTTAAGCACACGTGGTAACTGGATGACCACCACAGTATCATAGCTGAATGTGTGCAGAATCTTACCTAAAGCATACAACCACTTATGCAGCAGAACGGCTCTTCATTGATATGGGGCTCGTTGCTTTTGTGAATTTCTTTAAAACTGCGGACGTGAAATTAAAACGGGTCTGCAGTTAATATCTTGTTTTGATAGACAAAATCAGACTAGGATATCTAAAAGAGAGCTCGACGAAAATACTGTAAACGGGGATGATAAGGCGCTATCTAAACATGGGACTTCCTGCTTATAATTAGGCATCAAAAACTGCTCATAAATGAACAGATCTAGACATCCGAACAATTAAACGGTATAACTGGCATGGACGAGGGTGATAAAATATTACCTTAGCTGCAAAGATCTAACTATTATCAAGACATGGTGGGTGCTTGTCAATATATTGCGCGTATCCCTTAACTGATTAAATAAAACGACGGGCGTAAAGTACAAAATTTCACAACCCCGAGATAAAGTGGGAGAAATAACAAGAATGGGTGCGGTGTGCAGACTGAAATAGTCTTAATTTCTTTGGTAAAGATAAACGCCGGACTTACCGAGAAGTATTTGGCTCGGTTGGTAAATATACAAGGGAACGCGGTTAATAAAGCTGCTCCCTCAGCGGTATCTTTGAAGCTGGGTGAAAAATAATAAAGAGCTGGGGTTAGGGTCGGAACAGGAAGGTATACCTTAGTTGTAAGGTCTGCAACAAGATAGCAGTGGGGAGGGAGAGACCGTTCGCTTACCGAAAGCTGTCTTGGATGTAGCGTTAACATCAACCTGCGGGCGTTCCGATCCGTGGATTCCTGGCGTCCCGCAGCCGTTGGAAATGATAATCAATTAGCGGGTAATCCTAGCTTTCCTTAAGTAGGCATGGCATGCTTGTCCCTTATTCCAATTGGATAGCTGCGATCACTACCACATGCCGGAAAATTCCGGTTTAGTAAATGTAGAGGGAGGACTGCACGGCGCGTTCAGATGGAGAACTGCACAGCCCGTTTAAATGGCTCACTTTTAATGAACACAAGATAGGGGACTTAACAACGCGAGTGTAATGCAATGCATTCATACGCGCTACAAAATAGCAATCTATGTATCCAAAGATACAGATCAAAAGGATGTAGTTTGTTTGAAGTGCTACGGGACCGGATAGAATGAATACAAAAAACGGACTGCGCCGTGCGAGGGTCCTGAAATACATTGATACACGCTACAGAGTAGCAATGTGTGTATGCAAAGATACAATCCAAAGGGTACAGTTTGTGTGAAGTGCTACGGGCCGGGTGAACACAGTAACACTAATAAAAATGTCGGGGGATCATCTACATCCCCACAGCCATTGGTATGTTACAAGGAACAGATGTAGGTGCTGTTCATGTTGCAACAACACATTTTATGTGACACTCAAAGGTTATCACGTATTTTATCAGAAGAACTATGTGAGGTTGTCTCAGAGTAAGTAATTTTGCTGAAACGGAAAAAGATGAGTGAAATGATGGATGGATGGATTTAGTAAGTGCAAGGGTGAATGAATGGACATATGAGTGAAAGGGTGGGTGTAAAGATGGATGAGTGAGTGAAAGGGAGGGTAGATGGACAAAATGATGAATAGATGTGTGAAGGAGTGAAATGATAGATGGATGAGTGATAGGGGCAATGGATGGATTCATGAGTGGATGAGTAGATGGATGGATGGGTGGGTGGATGGATGGATGGAAGGAAGGTTAAGTGAAAGGGTCGATGGAGAGAGAAAGGGAGGATGGATGGATGACTAAAAGAGTGGATGGGTGGAAGGATTAGTAAGTGAAAGGATGGCTGGATTGGTGAAAGGGTAAATGGCTGAATGGATGAGTGAATGGATGGATGGGATGAAGAGTGGATGGATAAGTGTATAGATGGATAGGGTGAAAGGGTGGATGAGTGAAAGGATGGATGAGGGGATGGATGAAGGGATGGATGAGTGAAATGATAGATGGAAGGATATATGATGGATAGGTTTGCAAATGGTTGAATATGTTTGGAAATGGCTGGGCTTACTTATATACTATTGCGCGACCTCTGATGTGTCTGTAAAACGTACCTATTGTCCTGAAGTTTTGTCCTGAATTTTGACCTCCTGTCCTGAATTTATGTCCTGAATTTTGACCCTTTGTCCTGAATTTTTACACTCACTGTCCTGAATTTGCACCAATGCCAGTTGGTCACCCTAGTGGTGGAGGGTGACCCCTCTGAGGGCTACAGGGAGGGGGGAGCAACCGCGTCAGAGCTGCAAGTGCCCACCTCCGAGATGGGGGCCAAGTCAAGGGCCGCTCGAGCAGACTGGAAACAAAGGCAGAGATGTAAAGCGCCTCAAAGGCGTGTGTGTGTGTGTGCACTTTAGTAAATAACGGTGTGCATGCTGGGAGTTGTAGTTTCACACTCTGCGAAACAAGTAGAGGCGCTAGTATCCTCGGAACATGAGCTCTAGCCGCTTTGGGGTGGGGAAGGATTGGTTCCTACAAAGATATCGTGTCTTTTCTCCTTTTAGGTCCGGCAGAGGCTGCTTCTCTCAGAGCTGACGTCATCGATTCACAGAGGGGATTCCCTCACCCTCTGGCTGCTGCACGTCCCATTTATAAAACTCAGCAGCCATTGGTTGATTGTAACTTGTCATTTATGACGTGTAGAATGAAAGATCCGGAAGCCAGGGTTGTCTGTGATGTCACTAGGAATCCCAGGCGAAAAATGTCCCTTTATTCATATTTACACCTACTGGTCACGTGATGTATTACTCTGCCCAGTCTACCATGCATTTAGTATTGTTTTGAAATTTTAGTTGGAAGAGAGGAAAGGGCCAGACTGGCAATGCCGGCCACCGAGCAATCCCCCGGTAGGCTGCCAGGGGTGGGGGCCGATTTTGTTACTGGGTGGGGGCGATTTTTTGTACTGCAGTGCAGTCAGTACAGTAGTCACTAGACACTCACTAGTGAGCTGTCCGGCTGCATCTGCTCCTTCTCCCCGTCTCCTCTCTCCGTGCGTGGGGGAAAATGTTAATGCTTGATAAATAATGTAGCAGCGGTCGCAGGAGCATTTTAGGAGGTGGGTCAGGTCGCAAGCGCACACAGATGTCTCCACTCAGCCTCCCACCTTAGGGCGGTGGGCGTGCGCGACCTGCTCAGCCTCTCACCTGAGGGCGGTGGGCGTACGCGGCCTGCTCAGCCTCTCACCTTAGGGCGGTGGGCGTGCGCGGCCTGCTCAGCCTCTCACCTGAGGGCGGTGGGCGTGCGCGGCCTGCTCAGCCTCTCACCTTAGGGCGTGCGCGGCCTGCTCAGCCTCTCACCTTAGGGCGGTGGGGGTGGGCGTGACACATGCGCATGGGGCCTTGCTCAATTAAAAGTGCGCGTGACCCCCTACTTGCCCCCCGATTCCAGATCCAGAGGGTCTCTCGCTGTCGCCCCCCTGCCCATCATTTCATTCTTTCTAGCCTAGGTACCCTGCCTGTCCCAGTGTGAGTGTCCACAGTCTCTGGCTCCAGACTGGCTCCTGCCAGCTCCGCCCGCCTCCAGGTGAGTCCGGTGTTGTTTGGAAATGCAATCAGATAATCTTGTATACGAGATGTGATGCATGTGAGATAAGTTCTCTAGATAAGAGGAGCGAGCAACTTGCTGGGAAGCGCCGCGCACAAGAAGTGGCAACTGGCCATTCCTTGGTGGCCGCCATCTCCGCCCTTCCTCTGACTCGAGTTTACTCTTCCATTGCTAACTCTCTCCTGCTTTTCGAGCGCTCTTCAATCCGGTGTGGTGTCTGTGGTTGTGCTAGGTGATCATGTCGCCGTCGGTAAGGGCCTGTGCTTTTCGCAGTTCATCAGTCTGTCTGTCTGTCTGGGTTCCGCAGGGTGTCAGAGGGGCCAGCGCGCATTGGGAGGTCGCCCCTGCTCAGGTGATCTCTGAAAGCCCGCCAGGTAGCTCAGGTGGTTACAGCATTTTTTTCATTTTGGAGCTAGCTGTTGATTCGGAGAATCCAGCCATATTGAGTCAGACTTGCATTATTCCTAGAAGTAATAGAATCTCGCTTCTTAACATGGGGCGTTCTTGCATTCTTTGGGCATCGTGGTGGGAGCCTAAAACGAGGGGTCTTTGCCGCTCATCATCTTTGGGCCATCTCATTGTGGCAGTGGTCTTTTGCCTCGGCTGCTCATTTGAAAGCCCAGGAGTTGAGAGAGGACACTTTTCTGTGGAGATTCGTCGCTCATGTAGTTTAGTCTGATTTGTCATTGTAGTAGGTGAGTGCTGATGTTTTTATTTCTCGACAAATAAATAACTCCTGTGTAAAAGTACAGAAGTTTCAGGAAAGCAGAGATACCAAGTCTAAGAATTAGTCGTCCTAGTACAGGACCATATTTCCCTCTGCATTCTGGGGCGTGTAGTCCAGATGTCAGACTAGGATAAACGCTAATACAAGTACCAGCATGTGTAGGAATGCCTTGGACCCGGAAGGGCCCTCACACAGCCACACTCCTCAGTGGCCTTTGAAGAGGATTCTCCGTACACATGAGTTTTTTAGTAATAACATCTTTTAGGCACGTGCTTACTGGAAGTGGCCAGTGCCTAAATAGTTGTCTTGCACAGTTTCATAATGAAACATTTAAGTTTAGAATTGGGTGGAGTTGGTCAGCGGGAGGTGGTCTTGTGCAGGGCTGGGACAGTAGGTGGTGTGTAGGTCATTGGGAGGTTGTATTGTGCAGGTCTGGTATAGTAGGTGGTGTGTGGAATTGGAGTGGGTCAGCGGCAGGTGGTATTGTGCAGGGCTGGGACTGTAGGTGGTGTGTGGGTCAGCAGGAGGTTGTATTGTGCAAGGCTGGGACAGTAGGTGGTGTGTGGGTCAGTGGGAGGTTGTATTGTGCAGGGCTGGGACAGTAGGTGGTGTGTGGGTCAGTGGGAGGTTGTATTGTGCAGGGCTGGGACAGTAGGTGGTGTGTAGATCAGTGGGAGGTTGTATTGTGCAGGTCTGAGATAGTAGGAGGTGTGTGGAATTGGTGTGGGTCAGCGGGAGGTTGTATTGTGCAGGGCTGGGACAGTAGGTGGTGTGTGGGTCAGTGGGAGGTTGTATTGTGCAGGGCTGGGACAGTAGGTGGTGTGTGGGTCAGTGGGAGGTTGTATTGCGCAGGGCTGGGACAGTAGGTGGTGTGTAGATCAGTGGGAGGTTGTATTGTGCAGGTCTGAGATAGTAGGAGGTGTGGGTCAGCGGGAGGTGGTATTGGTCAGGGCTGGGACAGTAGGAGGTGTGTGGAATTGGAGTGGGTCAGCGGGAGGTTGTATTGTGCAGGGCTGGGACAGTAGGTGGTGTGTGGGTCAGTGGGAGGTGGTATTGTGCAGGTCTGGGATAGTAGGTGGTGTGTGGAAGGGCTGGGACTGTAGGTGATGCTGTGGAATTGGTGTGGGTCAGTGGGAGGTTGTATTGTGCAGGGCTGGGACTGTAGGTGGTGTGTGGAATTGGTTTGGGTCAGTGGGAGGTGGTATTGGTCAGGGCTGGGACAGTAGGAGGTGTGTGGGTCAGCGGGAGGTTGTATTGTGCAGGGCTGGGACAGTAGGTGGTGTCTGGGTCAGTGGGAGGTTGTATTGTGCAGGTCTGGGATAGTAGGTGGTGTGTGGAATTGGAGTCGGTCAGTGGGAGGTATAATTGTGCAGAGCTGGGACAGTAGGTGGTGTGTGGAAGGTAGGGACTGTAGGTGGTGTGTGGAATTGGTGTGGGTCAGTGGTGTGAGAAGTTGGCCTGATATATAGTGGTCACTATTCTAGTGATCACTGTGTATCATTCCAAACAACCCTTATTGATGATTGGTTGTAAGTCAACCTTATAGACCAGCTATCCTAGTAGCATGGACAAGAGCAGTCTTTAGGCTAAACTCTAGAGGGTGTGTTAAGCCAGCTGTTTTACCATCACATATACCCCCTTGAACACCAAGTGAAAGGACACCACACAAGTTGTTATGAAAATAAAGGATATTTATTTATAACCAGTCTACCCTGAAATTCTTTATGAGTCAGGGAGCTAAGCACAATACAAAACTCTTAAGAAAATACAAGTTGCACAAATAACACAAATATCCGAGGGGCACGAAAAACCATATACTCTAAAAGTGGAATGCGAAATACTAGCAGGTAAGTAACACGATCCAGAGGCTTCAGGACCGCTAGGACTACCTTACTGAACTCTAAGGTTAGGAGCAGGAGGCCTAGGGAACTCGGGTGCAGAGTGTGCACTCTCACGCGGGATGCGGGACAAAGTCTATGGATGCTAGTAATTCTAAAGTTACTGTTTCCGGACGAATCCGACTAGGTAGACTAAAAACGAAAAAGGATCTGGACACTAGGATAGTGAACCTGCGTTGGAGCACCGAAATGCTCGGGTTACCTAGCCCAGGGGCTGCGGCTGCATAGGGTTCAAATGTCGTCGGGAATTCTCGTTGTAGTCTATGGAGCCTGAAAGAAGATGTTGCTGGCAGGCGGCCAGTGAAGATGTTCGGTGTGATCCAAGGCTGGATCGGTGATAGAGACGACCTGAAAGCAGAGGGGACTCAGTTCTCAATCACTAGCCAGTGATTGCGTGGGCACCAGGATGGCATCAAATGAAGTCACCGCATTGTCGGCGACCAGGCTGGAGGTGCGAGCTGTCTCACGAGGGTGTCAGCGATGCTGGGTCTGGGATTGGAGCAACAAGCCTTGGCAAAGGCAAGCCCACGTGGTGGAGTCAAAATGGCGTCTGGAGTGGACCAGGAGGGTCCAGGGCACTTCTTGTTGGACAAGGAGCAAGGGCCAGTCTAGAGGACCTAGACCAGCGGTAGAAACGTCGTGGTACGTTGTCAGGAGGGCCACTAGCCAACGGGCAAGTGACCGGACAACGTGGCAAGCAGCAACGGAGCAGAAGGGCCCCACGCAGATCTCGGGGATGCTGGGGGTCTGGACTTCGGTGCTGGAGCTGCTCTGGGTTGGGGCTTCTCAAACCCCAGTGCACTCACTCGAGAATCCCTCGGCGGTCGTGCTGGTTAAGCGTCGTGCAGGTTTTGAAGATGGCCGGTCCCTCAGGTCTCGTCACACCCACCAATCTCAGCTGGGCTGATGATGCAGGTAGAGGTCCGAGATGGCAGGGAATCCGGGTCTCGTTGAGCTGGTCAGTCTTGATCCGGAGGATGGACGTGCAGCAAACCGCAACCGCTTAGATGGTGCCTGCTGGAGCAGGGTGGCTACTCCTTAGCCACAAGGGAGAGTCTTCAGAGAATGTCAAGAGTTCCTTTCGTGGAAAGTAGTTCAAGATTATCTAATTTGGGAAGGGGGCCCGCTCCTACCTTTATCCTAAGAAAAGGGGGTGGCACGCGACTAGGTCCTGCCCATGGGTGGGACCAGGAGGGGGGTGGTTACACCCCTCTCCTTTGTCCGGTCTCTCCCCAGCTCAGGGGCTGGGGTGCCCCTGGAACTGGTTTGAGCCGGCATATGCACAGTGAGCACCGGGGTGCCACTTGCAGTCACCTTCCTCTCAGCCCTGCCTACCTGGGATACACAAAATCCTGTCTGGGATGGTGCTAGCACCGCCCCTGACCGGAAACCCTTTGTCCGAGCCCTCCTCGCTGGAAGGACTCCCAGCAGCAGGAGGTCAGACTTGTGTCTGTGTGGCAGCATCCATTTTGTGATGCTGAGGCTAGAGTTAACTTTAACCGGGGTTCACAGTTACATACATGTCGTGTCCCTCTAGAAGGGTGGAATGCTTACCCCGTCGCTAGAATTGGCGAGGGGTTAGTATTCCAATTCGTATGACACCTTACTCAACATGTTTTGATAATGCGATACCAAAGTTAGCAAATAACCGCGAGGATTATAATGCACTTAAGAGTATATGGTACGCGTTATCATGGAACAGCTATTAGGACTTGGTTCCGCAAGCTGCAAACGGGCTCAGCTCATGCCAGAGCACCATCTCACATAATTCCAAGCACTCTGCCTTCAGAATTGATAAGGCCTGCCATAGGAGTGACTGATAGGAATATATGTGTCCATTTTAGGGTTAGATATAGAAATACTATATCTAAAGCAAAGGGTGATTACACCACCTTGCCCCAGCTGTCGTGCAGCCAGTTGTGCCAGATTTGGGTGGCCAGCCAGGGGTGGCATAATACATGCTGCAGCCCCTGGTAGGCCCTGGGTACACCTATGCCCTGGATACCTAAGGTATGCTGTACAGGGACTGATAAGGTGGCCCAGTACCAATTGGTAAATGCACCTAAGGTACATGTGTGTCAATTTAGAGAGAGAACAGCTAGGCTGTGGGTCTGATTAGCAGGCCCACAGCCAGGGAAAGTTGTAAACCAGTGAAGCAAAAATCAAAAATCGGGGGTGACCATATGTGAGAAGTTGGCCTGATAGGTAGTGTTTCCAATTCTGGAACCACTTGGTATCAGTCCAAACAAACCCCAAAGATGTCTGGTTGTAAGTCAACCTTGTTAGACAAGCTATCCTAGTGGTAGCATGGACTAAGCAGCCTTAAAGGCTTAACTTAAGAGGTCGTGTTAAGGGAGCTGTTTTACCACATACAATCCTGTAATCAAATGAAAGGACACCACACAAGTATATATTATAAAAATATGTGTTTATTTCTAAATTAATCCCCAGTACTCTTTATGAGGGAAGGGGCACAAGCGTTAAATCAAAAGCACAGTATAACATACAAAGTTGCACAATTTTGGATGAGGGCCGGTGGCCACTCAAACCATATACTAAAAAAATGGTATAAGAGATACCAATCGAACAGTGGTTAGGCCTAGGGCCTAGAGAATCGCTGGGAGCAGTCAGGGATAGCAATGCTGAAGTCGGGAGTAGCCCACGGAATTCGGGTGAAGCACGGAAAGTGCGGCTTGCACCAATGCAATGTCAATGGTGTGTAAAAGTTACACAAAGTGAGTTTAAAGATACTTCAGCTGAACCTAGAGGAACAAAACTTAAGACACAGACCCTAGAGGTGTGGACCAGTGTAGGAACACCGGCGTTGCAATGTTACCTCACCCACAGGAAGTGGGTGCACAGGGTCGAAGTGGCGTCGGGTTTTGACACACAGGCTCTTGGTGCTTGGAGCTGAAGAAGCTGCAGGCGATGGGAAGCAGAAGTGTCCGGTGTGATCCAAGGGCGGATCGAAGTCGAGATGTATCTGAAAGCAGAGGGGACAGAGTCTGGGTCACTCAGCAGTGACCAGGGTGGAACCAGGACGGAACCAGGCAATGTCGGGCACAATCAGATGGTTGTCGAGAGGCTTCTCTCCGCTGTCACGTGAGCTCTGGGGCATCTGCGACGTCCAGGAGCAGGTCACGATCTGTCCCACGCAGGCTCTCGCCGTCAGCCCCGTCGGCTTCAAGATTGCAGCAAACAGCACTTGGCAAAAGCAATCCACGCGGAACCGGGAGATTGCTTCTCACTCTGACCAGGAGGGTCAGAGTGGGGGCTCCTTTTCACAGGAGCGGGTGCAGATCTGGAGCAACCAGAAAAGCAAGTCGTATTCAAGTTTTCGTCGGCACAGGGGCCACAAGCCAGCTGGCAAGGGACCGGGCCAACGCGTCGAGCCAACACAAGCAGAAGGGCCCCACGCAGCACTCGTCGTGTGTGGAGGGGGTGGCTTTGGTGCAAGTGTAGCTCGGGGTGGGGGCTTCTCAAACCCCGGTGTACAGCTTCGAGGGTCACTCGTGGGCTGCACGGTCAGCGTCTCGTGGCCTTTTCAAGATGGCGTGCCCCACGCTTCCGGTCGCCTCCACTGGTCTCAGCTCTGCAGGGACTGTGGATCGGGCTGGGGGAAGGCAGGCAAGCTTGATCTCGTTAATCTGTCGCTCGAGTTCCGGCGGGAACTGCAACAAAGCAAGGGTCGAGGGCTGGATGGTGCCTGTCTGCACAGGGTGGTCACTCCTTGACCACAAGGGAGATTCTTCAGTCTTCTATGTTGAGTAGAATGTCGAAGGGTCCAGAATTCGTTTCTTATGTTTCTTCAGGATGATCTGAGTTGCATTGGCACTGCTCCCACTCTTATTCGAATCTGGTGGGCTGGACATCCTGCTAGGTCCCCTCCTATGGGTGGGACCCAGGAAGGGGGTGGTTACACCCCTTTCCTTTGATCCAGGCCGCGCTGGGACTGGGGCTGGGATGCCCCAGAACCGGTTTGGCCGGATTATGCAAGGGGCAGCCTTGTGCTCCCCAGGCAGTGTCTGGTTTCTTTGAAACCTCCCTGCTACAATCCACTATCTCCTGTCTGGGGTGGTTTGACACCGCCCTGCGACAGGAAACCCTTTGTCCAGGCCACCATTTGCTCAGTTTCGGTCAGCAGCAGGAGGCCAGACTTGTGTCTGTGGCAGAGGCATCCATTTTGTGGATCTGAGGCTCATTTTAAATCAACCGCGTTTCAGTAAAGTAGCATGTCTTATCCCTCTAGAAGGGTGGATTGCTACCCCCGTCGCCAGAACTGGCGAGGGGGTAGTATTCCAATTTGCATGACACCTTACACGACATGTTTTGATAAAGCCAAACCAAAGTTGCTATATAACCGCGAGGATTATAAGGCGCTTAAGAGTATATGGTATGGCATTATCCTGGATCAGCTTAGGGAGTTGTTCCCGACAGCTGCAGACAGGCTCAGCTCATGCCAGAGCTCCATCTCACATAAAACCACGCACTCTGCCTCCAGGATTGATGAGGCCTTCCATAGGAGTGGCTCACAGGTTTATGTGTCCAGATATAGGTTTAGATATAGGTATACTATATCTAAGCATTGGGTGATTACACCCACTTGCCCCAGCTGAGTGATCAGACAGTTGTGTCAATTTAAGAACCAGCCAGGGGTGGCAAAAGCTATGCTTCAGCCCCTGGTAGGCCTTGGTGGCACCTATGCCCTGAGCACCTATAGTGCATGGTACAGGGGCTGACAAGGAGTCCATTTCCAATTGTGGTATGTACCTATAGCACATGTATTATAAATTTAGAGAGCGAACAGCAGGCTGGGGGTCTGATTAGCAGGCCCACAGCCTCAGTAAGTCGAAAACCAGTGAAGCAAAAAGCAAACAATTGGGGTGACCATAGGATAGCAGACCCTACTCTCCTACACCATAGGATTGCAGACCCCACTCTCCTACAAGTGGGAGGTTGTATTGTGCAGGGCTGGGACTGTGGGTGGTGTGTGGAATTGGAGTGGGTCAGCGGGAGGTTGTATTGTGCAGGGCTCCGACAGTAGGTGGTGTGTGGAAGGGCTGGGACTGTAGGTGATGCTGTGGAATTGGAGTGGGTCAGAGGGAGGTGGTATTGTGCAGGGCTGGGACAGTAGGTGGTGTGTGGAATTGGTGTGGGTCAGTGGGAGGTGGTATTGTGCAGGGCTGGGACAGTAGGCGGTGTGTGGAATTGGTGTGGGTCAGCAGGAGGTTGTATTGTGCAGGGCTGGGACAGTAGGTGTGGAAGGGCTGGGACTGTAGGTGATGCTGTGGAATTGGTGTGGGTCAGTGGGAGGTGTTATTGTGCATGGCTGGGACAGTAGGTGGTGTGTGGAAGGGCTGGGACTGTAGGTGATGCTGTGGAATTGGTTGGGGTCAGTGGGAGGTTGTATTGTGCAGGGCTGGGACTGTAGGTGGTGTTGTAGAATTGTATGTGTTCTCTGCACCCCAAAGATGGCTGTATTTTTCTAACCACTTGGTGGCAGCTGCTGGCTGAGGCCATTCCTTGCTTTCGAGCCCGTGAGGTCATTGCTCCGCCGCTGCTTGTGGTACATCAAGGACTCTGACATTCTATTTTTAGCAGACTTTTTTGGCTAAACACTTAGGTGGGCTGCGAACAATGAGGAAGGATTCACTTTACTGTAACAAGACTGGATTAGTGACACGTGTATTACCATCCCCCTTACCCCACCAGAATTGTCTGACATTCGGAAAATATTATTTTTTTATCCGCCAATAGTTCTGTATTCAAGGAATTCCAATAGATATTGGGCTGAAAAACATTTGCTCACCCTCAACAAGTTGGCACCTGGATTTATGACAGAAAGGAAAATGAGGCTAACAAAATGACAAAAGGGGGCCCCATGAGCAGACTCGACAACAGGCTCCATTTTAAAAAGCGTGATACTAGCACTGGAGTGCTGAAACACATTGTGCAAACTAATATTATATGACTGGCCTCGGAGCGAGCACACATCTATCGACATTTTCTACTTAGACAATACCAGTAGGATATTAGTACTCACACCAGGCAGAGCAGCAGGAGGGAAATAAGGGATAGAAATACATGGGTAGACATTTTAAGTGTTGTCCCTGTGCAACTGAGAGGATTCACTGACTCTTGATATATTTTGGCCAAATAAAATGTAGACAGAGACTGTATGATATAGTCTGTCTACATTTTATTAGGCCAAAAATATGATGAAGAAAAATATTTCAGCCATAATAAAAAAGACTGGCCATTTGATATTTGTTATTGTTATTGTTAATGGGATTTTATAGCGCGCCTAATCACCTGCAGGCCTCTAAGCGCCAGGAAAGATGGTAGTAACAATACCTTAGCAAGATGGGAGCTGGATTACACTGTGCTCATGCTTTGTCTGAACAAGAATGTTTTTAGGCTCTTGTTAGGATTTATTCTTCAAACATCTGCTACCGGGCCCATCTTGGACACCAGAAACAAAATCGTTTCTATAACATGCAGGCTCCTGTGTCATGG
The DNA here is from genome assembly GCF_964263255.1 of Lissotriton vulgaris. NCBI lineage: Eukaryota > Metazoa > Chordata > Amphibia > Caudata > Salamandridae > Lissotriton > Lissotriton vulgaris. The sequence continues at coordinate 24,623,987 of NC_141692.1, forward strand.
TTACAAGAGAAAACTATACTGAATGGCTGGACCTCACCAATTAAAGGTTATTCAATTTACATGGAAAATGGCTCGGCGCCATATATAATTTCTAAGAATGGCACCTGTCCTTCATTTGTCGTCAAAGAAAGCTAAAGAAATCAGCTCTGTTCTCTGTCCTGTTGCTGTAGCACTGCAGGCAGCTCGAGGCAAAGTTGGAACTGTTGCATGCTTTCTGACGCCAATGGGAAATCGTTTTCTAACCAGGCTTTTTATGCCGTTCAGAAGGAACATATCCGCAAGATTCATTGGAACTTAAATGAGTTTCACATGGTGAAATCCTGAGAAACAGAAGGCTGGATATGTAGAATTTGATTTTCTTTATGTTCCCCCAGTGAAAAGTTTAACGATTCTAAGAAGCAACGTTATTTAGACAACTTTTCTAGCCGCCCTTTTGTCTATCGGGCCCTTATGCTTTCCAAGGCAAGATAGATTATACATTTAGCATCAAGCATTATCTACGTCATAGGCTTTCAAAGGATGTGAAGAGCTTCCTTCCTTCACTAAAACAATATGTGACAACGTTTACCTTTGCTCTTTCCTTTTCATAATTGTCACACAGGAAGTTTATTCGCTCAAAGTCGAAGAAGGGTCGCCATTTGCCCCATGTACGTGTTTCCATAATGCGTGCCTGTCCACCTGTGAGTGTGGGACTCTCAATGCTGGGGACAGGAGTTGGGTGAGTGGAGCAGAGTGGTGCTTCAGATGTGTTTGGTGTCTCTGGTCGTTTCACTGGTTTAGAGACCTAGGGCCGAGCTGGCCCCCCCGGATCTCTCACAATCTCGTTGGGCCTCTATGCTCCATTATTGGGTGTGCTGCGTGCAGGTGCGTGTCAGGTCAAGCTGCTCTGGGCTGCCCTCTAGTCTTTCCTGCCAGTTGGAGCATTGCCTTACTGCAACTGCCCCTGGTTCAGACTCGGAGCACAGACGTGTGGATATCCCTTCACCTCACATGCACTACTTTGTATGGGCCTGGTCCCGAACTGACCATTGTGCCCCAGTATTGTGCCTTTGCAGCAAATCTTGGGCCTCGTCTAGCCCCGGCGTCCAATTCTGGCACCAACAATTGCCTTCAAAATCCTGGCACCCTCTCCATCTGGACACGCTAAGATTAACTTGAGACTACTGCCTGGCCCTGCACACAAGCAGATTCACTCTGCTTATTACACGTTATTACTTAATCCTCCCAGCTCCTCACATGTGCTCCACAGACTGTGGTACCAGCAATTAACAAGGGACGCCAGCTTATTGACTTCAACTTCTAAATCATTACAGGAGCCATTTGGCACCGTTGTGTAACATTCGACCTGTCTCTTCCTCGTCAGAAGCCTGTAGGGTCCTTTTTACACCTATAGTTAAGATTCTAACATTGGCAAATGTATTTTGTACCACCGGGTGCCACTACTTGTGATTCTTTTTCACATGACCTGTATCTTAGTCTTGCAACTGCCCTCTGCTTTTAGTCTACAGTGCCATAATGACTGTTTGTGTACCACCCCACTATTTCGGACCTTCCTTGTTTTCAAGAAGGTCCATGAAAGTTGTTCCAGAGGGTTAATATTCATGAATAAATAAATGTAATCCACTGACTTTCACTGTCCCACACCGAGAAAGATCCCTACAAACAGTCACAAGGAAACACTGGGAACACAAAATGGATACTGGACAATAAATTAGCCAACTTTGAACCTACACCTGTCGCCTATGGATCGACTGGCTAGACTTACTATATCATACAGGAGTACTTAAAGGACTATGGTGCAGTCTGGAAGTCTGAGCTTGTGCATGGACTTTACAAGCCCATGGTACTAGCCTCTGTATCCCGTGTCCCTCTTCTCTTTCAACAATCTCAGTCTAAAGGGGGTGGTGGCCTTATAGTCCAGTTTTTGTGTCACTGATGTCGATGCGGTCAATCTTACAGAAGTAATGAGGAGTCGGCGCGTGTACGCAGCACCTGGACCTAAAGCAAATGTGCGTTCCGTCGGCAGATGGCATGGTGGTTGAAAGTCATGCCCCTTGGCCGATGGTGCACTTTTGCCCTACAGTTAGCCCAGTCCAAGCTGCGCTCTGCTGTTGTGTGCTGGTGCTCCGTTGCAGAACGACCATGAGCAAGCTCCCCACCATCAGACTGCCGACTTCAACCCCCACAGGACCAATGAGTTGCTGTTGCTGCTAAGGGGAACAAACCCACACCATATGGCTTCCCTGTGAATGTGCTAGTAAGTTTGCGTAACATGACGTAGGTAAAGCTATACTTGCTGGTTTGAAGAGGGATGCAGCTCTGCAGAGGGCAGGTGTTAAGATATCGTGGATAAGAAATGAGGAAGGATCATTGGGTAAGGAGTGTCCTAAACTGCACAGAGACAAGGAGGGATGTGCTGTTGCAAGTGAGTGGTTATCGCCCGTCTATAGTAACCGAGGTCCCTTCCATTCATCATGTGGTGAAAAGTTTCTCCAGTGATCGGTGTACAAGCAAACCCACACCCTTAATGTTGTGATGTGAGGTTGGTTGAAGGGAAGGCCTTAAAATATTGCAACAGCCAAAGAAGCTTGCACCAAAGGGAGAGTTTTTACAGGTGCTCAAAATTGAAATATAGCATCGTAGGTACTCCTCGTCTCAGACTGCCTGTTTGCTGCTGAGATGTGCTGGTACTCTCCCATTAAAAGAATTGAGGGCAGTGCTGAGAAGTGCCCGTACTATTCTTTCATAATTAAAGTGCAGGTAGCGAGTACCTGATTGTCCCTGCACATTTAAAGCACTCTTGTTTAGGTCTAGCTGCAGAAAAAGTCCCAGCGCCATTGGCACATGTAAAATGTTTTTTAGATATATATTGTTCATACTGACTGCTGAGACATGTTTAGATAAGTCCCTGTTGGCCTGAGATTCCTCAAAATTAAAATACGGTATCATATGCTTTATTACATTAAAAAATGCAATTTCTGTTGGCTCTTAGGGCTCAGTGCACTTTACCACCACTAACCAGTGCTAAAGTGCTTGCGCTCTTTCCTTTCAAAGATAGTAAAATTGCCTTACACCGAATTGGCAATTTGAATGTACTTGTACGTCCCTAGAAATGTGGTTCTACATGTACCCAGGGACTGTACATTAAATGCTGCTAGTTGGCCTGCAACATTTATTGTGCCACCCACTTAAGTAGGCTATTTAAAGATGTCATGTCAAGGCCAGGGCCTTTGTGTTAATTTTTCATGCTTTCTGGCCAGGTGCCATTTGAGACATTTCCATGCCTTCTGTCAGCCTGGGTGCTTATGTGTGACGTTTCCATGCTTTCTGGCCTGGATGCTTAATTATGTGTGCTATTTCCATAGTTTCTGGCCTCAGTGACCTGGAGCTGGAGGCTCATGTATGACATTTCCATGCTTACTGGCCTGGTGGTGTGACCAGGCCTGGATCAGTGCTTATGTGATATTTCCACAGTATTCTGGCCTCAGTCAGTGGCCTGTGTGCTCATGTGTGATATCACATGTCAGTGCTTAATGTGTGACAACATGAGTGACAATTTACTATGCTTTAAAAGTTAATACAATCTAATATGTAATGAAAAATGTGTTAAATGCTTTGTTTTCGCCTTTGTCTCAAAATTTCTTCGGGGGGGGGGGGGGGGGGGGGGAGTTAAACCCCCCCAAACTCCCCTTAGTAGTGGTTGCTCACTGTGCTTGCTCGCTAAACACCATGTGAGGGGCTGGTCTCACTTTTACTTTGTTCTCTCTGATTCACTACTTGTGTCTATTTTGGTGCTCTCTGAAAGAATGTCTATGGGTACATATGACTGGGTGGTTAACCTGGTGCTCTTTAAGGTCATCTACTAATTACTGTGCTTTGAAAGTTGATACAATTGAATATGTAATGAAAAATGTGCTGTAAAATTCACCATGTTGGTCTGTTGTTTTCCAAAATTGTCTTGTGGGAGGAACCCCCTCAAAACCCCCTAGTAGCGGTCGGGCTCGCTCGCTACATGCCGCACAGGGGCTGGTCTGCAGAAATTTTCCAGGGCTGCTTTCAGTTCCCAGTCTGCCCGACAGTGCCGTTTGTACTCCAGTTATTAGAAAATGAACACACAGCATGGAGACTAGCACAATTTTTAAAAGCGGTGTCATTTATCAGGAAAATAATTTATCTGGAATGTTAATGGCTGCAATTGTTTTTTTCAATTTTTTATAACAGTAAATGAATTGTTTTTTAAAACTCATGTATAGAACCTGTAATGAAATTTGCATATAATTATTCTGTGCTTTTATGTAGGTTTTAAAATAGCAGCCGAATAAAGCTTTTCATGAACTTCGACATATTTACACCTATGTCACATACGCCCGCCCCCTGCCCTGCACAGATGTAGAGGAGCCATGAACCCCACCGCCAACTTGGCATCAGACTCCTCCCGCCCACTCACTATCGCGTCATTCAACCCACTCAACAGTGCCTTCCCTTCCATAACAATTAAACATTTAAACAAGCACTGGCAAAGCTAGCAGGTCTGGCCTATGAGCTGTTAGCTTTTGCGATGTTATTTGGTAATGTACCGCAGCGGAGCTGCTCTGAAGCTTGGATTGAAAGTTTTTAAAAAGTACTATGACGCAGCCAGCGCTAATGGGCTTTTTGTCATTTAAAAAACAAAACGAATGAGGCAATACGGAAGGAGGGGGGCAGGAGCGGGGGAGAAAGGATACAGGTGGAGCAGGGGACTTGCGCGAGACTATGACAAAGCAGCTGGGTAATGGCAGGAGGGGCTGGTGACCTTTTAAACTGGCGGGGATAGGGAAGTGCCCACCACCTCCCCAAAAATAAACATTCATTCCCAAAAAGCCCATACAAAAAAAAACCTCCCTCAATAGTCCAAACAATAACAACCCCCCCTCCAAAATAAAACCAACACAAATTAAACTACATGCATTACACGTTTTATGTTAATTAAATAAAATTACATTGTACTTACCTGTGGGCTCTGCGGCCTCCTTGCTGTCCTTTCAAACAGCGTAGAACAGAAAACCCCCTTAACCAATGCTGCAATGCTGCAACGCTGCTCTCATGCTGTCACCCAGAATAAGAGCAGCACCAGGATTGGATGGAGCGGTTTGGCCTAACACTCTGCAGGCCCTAGCCTAGAGCTGACAAAAGACATCTGGGTGGAGGGCTTCAAAGTCTGCATGTCACTTTGGCCAGTAAAAGTGACCTGCACACTTTGAAGTGTGTGCCCATGACTTCTCCAGTCCCCCAACAGAGGAGGGTGGACAGAAGGACCTGGGGGAGCACACAGACAATGGAGGGTGGACAGCAGGAGCTGGGGGAGCACACGGACAATGGAGGGTGGGCGGGAGGAGCTGGGGGAGTGCACAGACACTGGAGGGTGGGAGAAGATGAGGAAATACACGGACAATGGAGGGTGGACGGCAGGAGCTGGGGGAGCAAAATGACAATGGAAAGTGGACAGAAGGAGCTGGGGGAGCACACGGACAATAGAGGGTGGACAGGAGGAGCGGACAATGGAGGGTGGGTGGGGGAGCTGTGGAAACACACAGAAAATGGAGGGTGGGCGGGAGGAGCTGAGGAACCACATGGACAATGGAGGGTTGGCGGGAGGAGCAGGTGGAGCACAAAGACACCAGAGGGCTGGAGGAGCTGGGGAGCACATGGACACTGGAAGGTGGACAGGAGGGGCAGAGGAAGCACACAGACACTAGAGGGTAGACAGCAGGAGCTGGGAAAGCACACGGACGGTGGACCGCAGGAGCTGGGAAAGCACACAGACACTGGAGGGTGGACCGCAGGAGCTGAGGGAGCACACAGACCATGGACGGTGGACAGCAGGAGCTGGGGGAGCACACAGACAACGGAGGGTTGACAGCAGGAGCTGGGGAAGCACACTGACAATGGAGGGTGGAGGGAGCTGAGGAAGCACACAGACAAAGGATGGCACAAGGGAGGAGGTGGGATAGCACACGAACAACGGAGGGTGGACCGCAGGAGCTGGGGAAGCACACGGCCAATGGAGGGTGGGTGGGAGGAGCTTTGGGAGCACACCAACAATGGAGGGTGGACAGCAGGAGAAGCACACGGACAATGGAAGGTTGGTGGGAGGAGCTGGGAAGGCACACGAACAACGGAGGGTGGACAGCAGGAGCTGGGGAAGCACACGGCCAATGGAGGGTGGGTGGGAGGAGCTTTGGGAGCACACCAACAATGGAGGGTGGACAGCAGGAGAAGCACACGGACAATGGAAGGTTGGTGGGAGGAGCTGGGAAGGCACACTGACAGTGGAGGGTGGACAGGAGGAGCTGGGGGGGCACACAAACACTAGGGTTGGAGGTGCTGGGGAGCACACGGACAATGGAGGGTGGACAGGAGGACTTGAGGAAGCACACAGACAATGGAGGGTGGGCTGGGGGAGCACATGGACACTGGAAGGTGGACAGCAGGAGCTGGAGGAGCACACAGACAATTGAGGAATGACAGCAGGAGCTGCGGAAGCACACTGACAATGGATGGTGGACAGGAGGAGCTGGGGGGGCACATGGACAATGAAGTGTGGAGAAAAGGAGCAGGGGGAGCACACGAACAATGGAGGGTAGACAGGAGGACCTGGGAAAGCTCACTGACAATGGAGGGTGGACCGGAGGAGCTAGGGACCACATGGACAATGGAGGGTGGGAGGAGCAGAGGAAGCCCACAGACAAGGGAGGAGCTGGGGAAGCACACAGACATGGAGGGTGGGCAGTAGGAGCTGGGGGAGAACACAGACATTGGAGGGTAGAGAGGAGGAGCTGGGAAAGCACACGGACAATGGAAGGTGGACAGCAGGAGCTGGGGGAGCACATGGACAATGGAGGGTGGGAGGAGCTGGGGGAGAACACGGACAACAGAGGGGGGACAGCAGGAGCTGGGGGAGCAAAATAACAATGGAAGGTGGACAGAAGGAGCTCGGGGAGCACACAGATAATGGAGGGTGGTCAGCAGGAGCTGGGGAAGCACACAGACAATGGAGGGCCGAACGAGCTGTGGAAATACCGGACAATGGAGGGTGGATAGCAGGAGTTTGGGGAGCACACGGACAATGCAGGGTGGACGGGAGGAGCTGGGAAAGCACACAGACAATGGAGGGTGGACAGGAGGAGCTGAGGAAGCACACCGACAATGGAGGGTGGGCTCGAGGAGCTGGGTAGCACACAGACAATGGAGGGTGAACAGGAGGTCCTAAGGAAGCACACAGACAATGGAGGGTTTGCGGGAAGAGCTGGGGAGCACACGGACCCTCTAGGGTTGAAGGAGCTGGGGTAGTGCACAGACACTGGAGGGTGGGAGGAGCTGAGGAAATACATGGACAATGGACGGTGGACAGTAGAAGCTGAGGAAGCACATGGACAATGGAGGGTGGATACCAGGAGCTACGATAGCACACGGACAATGGCGGGTGGACAGCAGGAGCTGGGGGAGCAAAATGACAATGGAAAGTGGATAGAAGGAGCTGGGGGAGCACACAGACAATGGAAGGTGGACAAGAGGAGCTGGGGGAGCACTCGGACAATAGAGGGTGGACAGCATGAGCTGGGATAGCACATGGACAATGGAGGGTCGACAGGAAATTCTGGGAAAAGCACACTGACAATGGAGGGTGGGCAGGAGGAGCTGAGGAAGCACACGGACAATGGAGGGTGGGCAGGATAACTGAGGAAAAACACGGACAATTGAGGGTGGGCAGCAGGAGCTGGGGGAGCACATGGACAACGGAGGGTGGACAGCAGGACCTGGAAAGTGCACAGACAATTGAGGGTGGATAGGAGGAGCTGTGGGAGCACACAGACAGTGGAGGGTAGACAGCAGGAGCTGGGGAAGCACTCTGACAATGGAGGTTGGGAGGAGCTGAGGAAACACACGGACAATGGAGGGAGGGTGGGAGGAGCTTGGGAGGTGCACGGACAATGGAGGGTGGGAGGAGCTGAGGAAGCACATGAACAATGGACGGTGGACAGGAGGAGCTGAGGAAACACACAGACAATGGAGGGTAGACAGCAAGAGCTGGGGAAGCACACGGACAATGGAGGGTGGAAAGCAGGAGCTACGGGAGCAGACTGACAATGAAGGGTAGACAGCAGGAGTTGTCAGAGCACACGGACAATGGAGGGTGGACAGGAGGTCCTGATCCACAATCACTCATTACTGTCAGTGTGAGAGACAGCGAAGAGCCTCTTGATCCACAATCACTCATTAATGTGAGTGTGAGAGTCTGCTAAGAGCCTCTTGATCCACAGACATTAATACGTGATGGTGGATCAAGAGGCTCTTCGCTGACTCTCACACCGACAGTACTGAGTGATTGTGGATCAAAAGGATCTCCGCTGACTTTCACACCGACACTACTGAGTGATTGTGGATCAAGAGGCTCTTCGCTGACTCTCACACTGACAGTAATGAGTGATTGTGGATGAAGAGGCTCTCTATTGACTCTCTCACTGACAGTAATGAGTGATTGTGGATGAAGACGCTCTCTATTGACTCTCACGCTGACAGGAATGAGTGATTCTGGATCGGGAGGCTCTCACACTGACAGTAATGAGTGATTGTGGATCAAGATGCTCTTCCCTGACTCACACGGTCAGTAATACGTGATTGTGGATCAAGAGGCTCTTGGCTGACTCTCACACTGACAATAATGAATGATAGTGTGATAGTTAGCGAAGAGCCTCCTGATACAAATCACTCATTACTGTTGGTGTGAGAGTCAGCGAAGAGTCTCCTGATCCAAAATCACTCATTACTGTCAGTGTGAGAGTAAGTGAACAGTCTCCTGATCCACAATCACTCAGTACTGTCGGTGTGAGAGTCAGCGAAAAGCCTCCTGATCCACAGACAGTAATATGTGATTAGGAGGCTCTCCACTGACTCTCACACTGACAGTAATGAGTGATTTTGGATCAGGAGACTCTTCGCTGACTCTCAGACTGACCGTAATGAGTGATTGTGGATCAAGAGGCTATTCTCTGACACTGACACTGACAGTAATGAGTGATTGTGGATCAAGATCTTCGCTGACTCGCATTGATAGTAATGAGTGATTGTTGTGAGAAGTTAGCCTGGCATATGATGTCCACTATTCTAGTGGGCACCTTGCACCAGTCTAAATGACCCTTATTGATGGTGGTTGTAAAGTCAACCTTATAGACAAGCTATCCTAGTGGTGGCATAAACCAGCAGTCTTAGGCTAAAACTTCAGAGACCATGTAAAGCAAGCTGTTTTACCAATTATAATCCCTTGAGTACCAAATGAAAGGACACCACACAAGGTATATATCAATATGTATGTAATTCGAACACAACCCCTCTGAACTCTTTATGAGGTCAGAGATCGAAATACATCACAAGTTACTCATTTAGTATACTATAAGTTGCACAAATACAGTTCTGTCCTAGGGGGCCTCAAAAACCATATATACAAAGTAAGTGGTAAAAGAACCACTTCAGAAATAGTGAATAGGCTTAGGGCCTAGGCAATCACTGGGGCTACACTAGACAACCAAAGGTTAGGAATTGGGAGACGTGTGCAGTGTCTAAACAGTCACGAGTTACCATTGACTTATAATGGAGAACGAAGAAGTTACAAAGTTACTGATTGAGGGCACTTCTGGATGGACTACGGTAAAACCCCTTTAAGGTAGGACACTTTGAGAGTCAACACCCACGAGAGCACCGGAGTACTTGAGTTACCTCACCCAGGGAAGCCGGGTGCATAGGTGTCTTTTCGTGTCTGGTTTCGTCGATGTTTTTTATGGAGATCTGCAAAGAAGTGTTGCAGGTGACCAGAGGAAAAGTGTCCGGGTGGATCTAAGGGTGGATCAGAGATGAGAAGAACCTGAAAGCAGAGGGGACAGAGTCTGGGTCACTAGCCAGTGACCAGGAAGGAACCAGACGATGTCGAGTTGATTCAGGTGAAGAGGTGAAGCTTGTCACTACAGCCACAAGGACCAGGAGGCGTCGACGACAACCAGGAGCTGGATTCGATCTGTTCCACAAAGGATCTAGTTGACTGCTGTCGGTATCCGGACTGGACCCAACAAGCCTTGGTAACTGCAATCCATGCAGGAAGAGAAGATTGGCTTCGGAGCAGACCAGCAAGGTCTGGTGGGCTTCTCGTTTGCAGGGATTCTGGAGCAAGCATGGAGCAACTCTGAAAGCAGTTTGGTTTCAAAAGAAAGTCTTCAGATGGCTAAGTAGCCAGCGGGCTAGCAACCGGGAAGATGCGTTGAGCTGAAATGCAAGAGCGGGCCCCACGCGGCACTCGTGGAGTCTGGGGGGATGAGCTTCAATGCAAATAGCGCTCTGGGCTGGGGCTTCTCAAACCCCAATGCACAACTGCGAGGGTGCCTCGGTAGTTGCCCTGTTAGCAAAATGTAGGATGTCCAAGGTGTCCCGTCCCACGTCTCTCGTGTCCGCCACGGGTCTCACCTTTGCTGTGAATGTGGGTCGGAGTCAGAAGTCTGACAGTCCAGTTCCTGTGTCACTGAGTCTTCGGGATCCGGCGGGAGTGTCGACAAAACAGACCAGCAAGTTACTGGTGGTGCCGGTTTGCACAGGGCGTTCACTTCTTGACCACAAGGGAGAGGTCTTCAGTCTTCTAGTCGATATAGAACGTCGAAGGTCCAAGAGTTCGTATCAAAGTTTCTTCCAGGAATAATCTAAAGTCTCTAGACACAGCTCCTATCTTTATACTGATTTTAGGGGCTGGATTACTTGCTAGGTCCCTCCAATGGGTGGACCTGAGAAGGGGGTGGTTACACCCCTTTCCCTTTGTCCAGTTTCGCGTCAGAGCGGGGCTGGAGTGCCCCAGCAACTGGTTTGAACCGGGTTATGCATGGAGCACCTTGAGCACCATCTTTCCATTCAACCCACCCTGCCCCAATACACTACAGGCTGTCTGGGGAGGTGCTAGCACCTCCGTCGACAGGAAACCTATTCTCCAAGCCTCCCTTGCTGGAGGTTCCCCCAGCTGCAGGAGGTCAGACTCATGTCTGTGGCAGCAGCATCAGTGTGGCTCAGGGGTTAGAGGCGGCAGACCTGGAGCTTGAGTTCGGCCCTGGACCAGGGTTCAATTCCCCGCCTCGGCGGGTCTTGGGCTCAAAATTCCACGGACTCGTTAATTCTCGCTCCGGTGCCTTCTCGACTCACGGGTTCACACTCTGCGACTCTGGGCAATAGCTTGCTTAATCTCCTCAACGGCCCCTCGTGGTGGGATGCCTGGCTTTCACCTTGTGGATACCCTGCCAGAGTTATCCCACAGGGGAATACCAGGACGGGTTCCCTAAGCAAGCGCTGAGATGCCCCAGGGTAAGTTGTGCGCTATATAAGTTTCATTCATTTCATTTCATTTCATTTCATTTTGTGACGCCTAGGCTCTGTTTAACTTTAACCGGGTAAAGCAGAAACTACATGTCTTCTCCATCTTGAAGGGTGGAATGCTGCCCCCGCCGCCAGGACTTGCGGTGGGGGGGGGGGGGGGGTAGTATTCCAAAGTGTTTGACACCTTACACGACATGTTTTGATAAAGCCAAAGCAAAGTTCGCATTAACCGCGAGGATTATAATGCACTTAAGAGTATATGGTATGGCTATATCATAGAACAGCTATAAGGAGATGAACCCGAAAGCTGCAGAAGGGCTCAGCTCATGCTAGAGCACCCTCCCACATAAAACCAAGCACTCTGCCTTCAGGATTGTCAAGGCCTGCCAGAGGAGTGACTTATAGGTGCGTATGTGTCTGTATGTAAGGGTAGATATAGGTATACTATATCTCAGTAAGGGGTGATTACACCACCTTATCCAAGCTGAGTGATCAGCCTGTGGTATCGGTTTGGATGGCCATCCAGGGGTGGCATATTACATGCTGCAGCCCCTGGTAGGCCTTGGATGCACCTAAGCCCTGGGTACCTAGGGTACAATATACAGGGGCTCACAAAGGTGACCCAATTCCCAATTAGGTATGTACCTAAAGTACATGGTATCAATTTAGAGAAAGAACAGCTGGGCTGTTGGTCTGATTAGCAGGCCCACAGCCACACTAAAGTAAAAAAAAAACAGAATATCACAGCAAAAAGTGGGGGTGACCATAGGAAGCAGACCCTACTCTCCTACACAACACCCTCTCCCCCAAACGCAGGGACATTAACTAACCTTGACCAGTTTAGTCTTCATGTTCTAAATGGAAATATTTGGGCAGTCCATCTGCATTGCCATGGTCCGTTCCAGGTCTATGTTCCACTCTAAAGTCTATCCTCTGTAAGGAAATGGACCACCTGAACAGTTAGGGATTTTCACCCTTCATCTGATTTAGCCACATTTGGGGCTTATGGTCTGTCTGAATCTTGAAGTGAGTACCAAACAAGTATGGCCTCAGCTTCTTCAGGGCTCAAACCACAGCAAAGGACTCCCTCTCAATAGCTGACCAACGTTTCTCTCTAGGTCAGCCTTCTGCTAATAAAAGCTATTGGCTGATCTTGACCATCTTTATTCAGTTGTGAAAGAACAGCTCCTACACCCAACTCAGAAGCATCTGTTTGGACAATGAATTCCTTGGATTAGTCTGGACTTTTCAGAATTGGAGCAGTGCACATGGCCTGCTTCAGGTCATCAAATGCCTTTCGACAGCTTACTGTCCACTGAACTTTCTTTGGCATTTTCTTGGAAGTTATGTCATTAAGAGGTGTCACAATGGACCCAAAATTCTTAAACTTCCCGTAGTACCCAGTCAGGCCCAAGAAAGCTCTGACCTGTGTCTGGGTAGTGGGAGGAGTCCAGTCCTGTATGGTCTGGATCTTGCTCTCCAATGGTTGAACCTGATTTCCACCTACAAGGTGGCCCAGGTACACAACCTTACTCTGCCCTATCTGGCACTTGGTAGCCTTTATAGTTAGGCCTGCCTTTTGCAGGGCCTCCAAAACATTCTTTAGGTGGATCAGGTGATCTTCCCAAGTAGAGCTAAAGACAGCAATATCATCAAGATAAGCTGTGCAGTAGTCATCCAGACCTGAGAGGACTTGGTTCACCAACCTTTGGAAAGTGGCAGGTGCATTCTTCAAGCCAAAGGGAATCGCCACAAATTGATAAGGACCTCCAGGGGCTGAGAATGCTGTTTTGGCTTTTGCATCATCAGCTAGTCTGATCTGGCAGTAGCCAGCTGTTCGGTCAAATGTACTCAAAAACTTGACAGAAGCCAATCTGTCAAAAAGTTAATCTGCTCTTGGTATGGGGTGGGCATCTGTCCTAGTGACAGCATTGAGGCCTCTGTAATCCACGTAAAACCTCATCTCTTACCATCTTGGGTGTGAGGTTTAGGCACTAGTACTACAGGACTGGCCCAAGGGCTCTCTGAGGGCTCATTAACTCCCAACTCCAACATCTTTTGGACCTTTGTCCTGATACAGTCCCTGATATGATCAGGTTGCCTGTAGATTTTACTCTTCACAGGCAGACTGTCACCAGTGTCCACCTCATGGGTGCACCAGTTTGTCTGACTTGAAGTCTGTGAAAACATATATCTGAAAGAGACATGTTAGTGATAGATTCCTTACCTTAGAATATCCCCAGGCATCAGACTGGATCCAGAAACTTTTGCGTAGCAGTACCCTTGCGCGTCAGTAGGTGTCGTTTGCAGCTCCGTGTCCGTCGTCGGCGTCGTGGGTGCCGTGATGACGTCGTCGGAGTACTTAGACGCCGCCTCCGCGTGCTGACGTCAGTTCTTCTTCTTTTTTCCGTGCCAGCCAGCCAGCGCAGATCTGGGGAAAAGCAGTAACCCAGTCAATTTTTGACTAACTTTTTGGTAATCCTTTTTGATCCTTTTCGAAGTCTTGCGAGTTGCCGTAGGGATGCCTGGTTTCAAGCATTGTGACGATTGCGACCGCACCATGTCGGTCACGGATCCTCACCGCCTGTGCCTGACGTGTCTAGGCGTCGACGACGAGGCCTGCCCCGACTGTCGGGCCCTTTCGAGGAAAGCCAGGCGGCTCGAACTCTGGCAGTCGGCCCGCACCACGTGAGGTCCCGGTCCCACGGGAGGTCGAGGGATAGGTCGCGGGGACGGAGCAGTCACAGCTCCGGGAGTCGGCACCACTCCTCCGGGTCCAAGTCGTCAGGTAAGAAACACAAGAAGTCGAAGAGTCAACATCGCTCTTCTGACTCCCCCCGATGCGGCCGAGGGTTCGGGTGACACCGCCCATGCGGCTCCTCGGGAGTCGCGGGCGTCGCGTCCGGCCCAATACCCTCCGGTCCCTGGGCTAAATGCAACGCCGGAGGAGATTGAGCGCTTCCTCATGGCCATGAGGTCCCTTTCTCCTCCGAAGGGCTCCGTGGCGCCTTCGGGCCCAGCGGACCCGTCTGGAGGCCCTAGTGGGTTGGGGTCTTCGACCCCCGACGCCGTCGGGTGCTTCAGCCCAGACGCTGCCGGCACCTTCGGGCCCGGCGCCGCGGGACGCCGCTGGGCCTTCCTCGGGCTCTGGATAGTCACCGGTGGACCTTACGACCTCCCCCCGGCATCAGTCCGTCCATTGTCACCCCCGGCGCCGTCCTTGGGCGGCGCTGCCCCGATGCCTCCTTTGTTTCGGTTCCGACGTCGGGATGGCACTACTGGGCGCCGCATCCGACGCCGTTTGGAGATTTCCACTTCTATGAACCGACCTCATCCAATTACGACCCTGAATCTCAGGAGATGGGTGCTGAGGAGGATTGGGAGGGGTCTGAGGACCCTCTGACCAAGAAGTGTCAGTCTCATGAGGACTGGGCAGGAGACCTTGGGGAGGCCAGTGGCCTGGACACCTCTCCAGACACTGGTTTTGTCTCTCCTCCTACCGTGGCTTCGGAGGAGGGGGCTACCTATAGTGTGGTGTTGACGAGGGCTGCCAAAGCCTTGGGCCTTGAGCTCCCAGTCACGGCCGTGAGGACTAACCTCCTCACAGAGGTCCTTAAACCGCAGTCATGCTCAGCTGAGCCTCTGCTGCCCTTTAGTGAGGCCTTGACCGACGTTCTTTTGGGCACTTGGTCCAGGCCCGCTACGGGTTCGCCCGTAGATAGGAACGTGGCCAGACGCCACCGCCCGGCTCCGGGCGACCCATGTTTCCTGTCCACCCACCCCGAGAGTCTGGTCATCCAGGCCTCCAATTCCCAGACCGCATTCCCATCGGCTCCGCCTGCCAGGGAATCCAAGAGGTATGAGAATTATGGTAAAAAGATATTCTCCTCCCTTAGTTTGGGACTGCGGTCTTCCAACACCGCATGCCTGTTGGGCCGCTACACCCACTCTTTGTGGGAGACGGTGGTGGAGGTGCTGCCAGAGTGCCCGTTGGAGGTACGGGCCAAACTCGGCCAAGCCCTTGTGGAGGGCCAAGATGCTGCCAAATATTCGATCAGGTGTGGGCTGGATACCACCGACTCGCTAGGCAGAGCGATGGCTACGACTGTGGCGGTGAGACGCCACGCCTGGCTGAGATCCGCTAATTTTTCGGCAGATGTCCAGAACACTCTGATGGACATTCCGTTCGATGGCCGTCGCCTCTTTGGCGACAAACAGGACCACGCGGTTGAGCGCATTAAGGACTCCTAGGCTACGGCCAAGTCCTTGGGCCTCTCGGCCCCGCGCCAGCAAACTGGTACCTTTCGCGGCCAAGGAAGGGGTGTCCCCACACGTGCCGCCAGCCACTCGCCACAGACTAACATCCAGCGCGGCGGCGATCGTGGAAACCGCAGCGGAGGCGGTCGGGGAAACAGGCGAGGTCAGTCCACACTTTCCCCCGAGGCATCTGCCTCTAAACCCTCCTAGTCCGTGCTTTTCGGCCCATGTGACGCCATTGGGAGGCAGGGTTCGCCATCACCACTCTCACTGGCGCACTGTCACTTCGGACAGGTGGGTGCTGCAGATCGTCCAGAGGGGCTACTCCCTCCCCTTCGAGACGACCCCTCAAGCCATGCCACCGCAACACCACCGTGTATTGGGGGATCACTTGCGGCTCCTGCAGGAGGAAGTTTCGGCCCTCTTGGCCAAGGGGGCCATCGAGCGCGTTCCTGGGCCAGAAGTAGGACGTGGTTGCTACTCCCACTACTTTCTGGTACCCAAGAAGGGCAAAGGGGGACTACGCCCTATCTTGGATCTGAGGAACATCAACGGCTTCCTCCGGAAGGAGAAGTTCAAAATGCTGACTTGGGCTCAAGTCTTAGCTGCCCTAGACCCAGGAGACTGGATGGTAGCGTTGGACTTGCAGGATGCGTTTTTCCACATCCCCGTCCTGCCGGCCCACTGGCGTTACCTGCGGTTCACGGTAGGCCACGAGCACTTTCAGTTTACCGTGCTCCCCTTCGGCCTTACCAGCGCCCCACGGGTGTTCACGAAGGTGATAGTGGTGGTCGCAGCTCATCTGCGCAGGTTGGGGGTCTCAGTCTTCCCCTACCTCGATGACTGGTTGTTGAAGGCGGGCTCGCCCCAGACAGTTGTCAGCCACCTCCAGACTACGGCGGATCTCCTGCACCAGCTGGGATTTTCCATCAATGTGCCGAAGTCGCACCTGTGCCCCTCTCAGAAGCTCCTTTTCATCGGAGCGGTTCTCGACTCAGCGCAGTTTCGGGTTTACCCGCCCGAACTGCGGGTTCGGGATATACAGGCTCTGATTCCAATCTTCCGGCCTTTATCCAGGGACTCGGTCAGGTTGACGCTGCGGCTTCTGGGGTTGATGGCCTCCTGCATCCTTCTGGTGCATCACGCACGGTGGCGGATGCGGGCTCTGCAGTGGGA
Source organism: Lissotriton vulgaris (assembly GCF_964263255.1). Lineage (NCBI taxonomy): Eukaryota > Metazoa > Chordata > Amphibia > Caudata > Salamandridae > Lissotriton > Lissotriton vulgaris. Next base: position 24,640,802 of record NC_141692.1, read on the forward strand.
CCTGAAGTTTCAGTGGGCCCAGCATCAGGGCAACCTGTCCGACCATGTCCTGATCTCGGAGGGCACTGCGAGACAGCTGCAGTGGTGGCTCACGGACCACATTTGGGTCAACAGCATATCCCTCTCCCTTCCCCAACCGGAGCACGTGGTTGTGACGGACACGTCCCTCCAGGGCTGGGGAGGCCACATGGGAGAGGCTGAGATCAGAGGCCTCTGGTCTCCGGCGGAGTCCCGGCTCCATATCAACCTTTTGGAGCTGCAGGCGATTCGTCTAGCACTGAAGGCATTCCTCCCGTCTGTCCGAGGGAGTGTAGTGCAGGTGTTTACGGACAACACCACCGCCATGTGGTACTGCAACAAACAAGGCGGGGTGGGGTCGTGGACCCTCTGCCAGGAGGCTCTGCTCCTCTGGCAATGGCTGGAACATCATGGTGTGACTCCGATGGTTCAACACCTGGCAGGTTCTCTGAACGCCAGGGCGGACAAACTCAGCCGCCGGTGCATGATGGATCACGAATGGCGTCTGAACTTGGACGTGGCGCAAGGCCTCTTTCAATAGTGGGGAGAGCCTTGGTTAGATCTATTCGCCACCGAAGAGAACGCGCAATGTCATCAGTTCTGCGCGTTGGGATTTCCAAGGCAGCACTCGCTCGGAGACGCTTTTCGTCGCGAGTGGAGCTGCGGTCTGTTGTACGCCTTTCCGCCTATACCACTTCTGCCCAGAGTGCTGAAGAAGATCAAGCGCGACCGGGCACAAGTCATCCTTGTGGCTCCGGACTGGGCACGTAGGTACTGGTGTCCCGAGCTACTCAGTATGTCAGTCGATTCCCCCGGTTTGTCTGCCTCTTCAGGAGGACCTTCTGTCGCAGCAGCAGGGGACGGTCCTCCACCCGAACCTGTCCAGTCTCCACCTCCATGCTTGGAGATTGAGCGGCGACAGTTGAGGCCATTTGACTTGCCTCCTGAAGTCTGTAACATCATTCTGGCAGCCTGGCGTCCCTCCACAAAGTCGGTATATGCCTGCAGGTGGAATAGATTTGTGGCATGGTGCACAGCAAAGCCTGTGGATCCCCTCAATGCCCCTCTTTCTGAGGTTCTCCTCTTTCTTCTCTCTCTTGCCCAGCAGGGCTCTGCTCTGGGCACTGTCAAGGGCTATCTTCCAGCTCTTTCAGCCTTTCTGAGGCTGCCTGACCAACCTTCTTTGTTCAAGTCCCCTATCGTTAATCTATTCCTGAAGGGCATCACTCATACGTTCCCTCCTGTTCCCTTTGTGATGCCTCAGTGGGACTTGAACCTGGTTCTTACGTTTCTGATGTGCCCTCCCTTTGAGCCACTTCACAACTGTCCTCTTCGCCTTCTTTCTTTGAAGACTGCCTTCCTGGTAGCCAACACCTCTGCCAGGAGAGTGAGTGAGCTCCAGGCTCTATCTTGTAAGCCTCCCTCATTTCAGGATCCAGGGCCTGTTCAGTTTTGCACTTTTTGGCCTGTGACCTAGTCACAGCAAGGACATGTGCGGATATACCCAACATCTCTGCATGAGTCCTATACTCCACTTCAGACCAGACTGAAGATTCTAGATCATTGCCAAGCAAACATTCTACAGGGAGGTCTGAACTAACAACAACTCTTTTGAGGCCAGTTACCCCTCCCCAGGAGAAATTAACAATTGCCATACTATGCGTGTTAGTGACATTGCTTGCATTGGTCACTAGGTAATTGGCACCTAGTATTTTCTGTCCAGGGTCCACAAAGTTGGGCGTCACCATGGTAACACTGGCACATGTGTCCCTGTAGGCCTGAGCCACTTTGTTATTAATCAAAGGAGTCTGTCTGTACTCGCCCAGGTTACTGGGGCTCACAGTAGAGGACATAGCCAGGTCCACATCACAAACAAGAACAGCTTGAGTTGGTATCCTGACTAGGCCAGAATCCACCTCAGTTCCCAGGGTCAACCCTACTACAGCCTTCTGTTGAGAACCACCACTATTAGCTTTACTAGGGGGGAACAGTTGCCTTAGGGGCAATGGTGGCTGGAGCTGCCTCCTTTTTGGTGCAATCACTGGTCCAGTGAGTATTACTTTTACAAAAATTACACCATGGTGTCTTTGGATCTTCTTTCTTTTTGGATTTCTTAGAACCCCCCCTCATTAGAAGCATTTTGGGGACCTAGCGAAGACTTTTGGTCTTTTGCTTTCTCCCCACCCTTTTGGTCTTGCTTCTTCTGATCACCACCTTGGTTCTGTACCTTCTGCTTCACTCCGGTTCTGACCCATTTGTCTGCCTTCTTTCCCAATTCCTGGGGAGAGGTCAGATCAGAGTCAATCAGGTGTTCATGCAATAACTGGTTCTGACAATTATTAAGAATTTTCTCTCTCATAATCAAATTATACACTCCTGTGTAGTATTTGACCTTACTGCCCAGTAACCAGCCTTCCAGAGCCTTAGTGGCACAATCTACAAAGTCAGTCCAGTCCTGAGTCTGTGTCTTCTGGAAGTCTTTGAACAGCAACCTATACTGCTCAGTGGTTAAGCCAAACCCATCTACCAGAGCACTCTTCAGGACAGTGTAGTTGTTAGCATCCTCATCACTAACTGTGAGGAGCTTGTCTCTGCCTTTATCTGAAGAGGAGAGCCATAATATTACTGCCCACTGACTTTGGGGTACTTGTTGTACTTTGCAGGCCCTCTCCAAAGCAGTTATCCATTTGTGGATGTCATCCCCACTCTTGTTTTTATGATCATAAGACCTTTCGCTATCTCTTGGAATTTTGCTGCCACTAGTGTGTTCTAACCCACTTAAATTTTTCTCTCTCAAGAGACAGACTCTTTTGCTAGGGCAATCTCTTGCCTCTTGATCCTAAGATTTACTTCCTTCATCCTAGCTTTATGCTCTCTTCTCTCAGGGGGGGAAGTCATTCTCCTTAGAGTTGAGGCATTGGACCCTATTGAGTCATCAGAATGGTTGGACCCACTGGATAGTGACCTTCCTCTTCTGTGCTCATGGTTAGGCCTACTTGGGGGTCTGGATTGGATCCTTCCTTCTCCAGTCCCATGTAGTCCTAGGCTAACCAGATTCAGTTCCCTGACTTGCATCTGGTCCTCATCCACTTCATCATCAGTGCCCCCTTGACGTTCATCAGTGGGGTCTTCTGTTGAGGGATGGCCCCCCTCTGTACTACCTGTTTGATCTGGGTTAGATTCCTTTTCTACATCATACTCCACTAAAATATCTACCAGGTGGTTAGAAGTTGGACTTTGTCCTTGCCTTAGCGTTCTCGCTATACACAGACTTCTCTGCTCATGAAAAGTAAATGTGTCATATTTAGAAGGGATCCTAGGAGGATTCACTTCTTGCAGAGGCACACTAGACCTTGCAGTCAAGGACACTTTTTAGTGAGGTGTGTTGTGTGCACCTACCTACACTAAATGTTACCTACTAGAAGGAGTTGTAGTCGGGGTGTGCGAAGCCCTTTTCTCTACACCTGCTAAGTTCAGTAGAATTATAAGAACTTGATTTATATGTACCTCCAGGTGCATTAATGTGATCTTTCAAATGATATCTCAAGATTATATGGTAAAACAGCAAGCTCTTATCCCATCCAGTTAGCCTGGAATATGATGTCCACTATTCTAGTGGGCACATTGCACCAGTCTAAACAACCCTTATTGATGGTGGTTGTAAAGTCAACCTTATAGACACGCTATCCTAGTGGTAGCATGGACCAGCAGTCTTAGGCTAAAACTTCAGAGACCATGTAAAGCAAGCTGTTTTACCAATTATAATCCCTTGAGTACCAACTGAAAGGACACCACACAAGGTATATATCAAATATATATGTATTTAATTGCAACACAAACCCTCTGAACTCTTTATGAGGTCAGAGATCGAAATACATCACAAGTTACTCATTTAGCATACTATAAGTTGCACAAATACAGTTCTGCCCTAGGGGCCTCACAAACCATATACTAAGTAAGCGTTAGAAGAACCACTTCAGAAATAGTGAATAGGCCTAGGGAATCGCTGGGGCTACACTAGACAACCAAAGGTTAGGTAGTAGTAGACCCATGGGAGACTCGTGCAGTGTCTAAACACAGTCTCGAGTTACCCTTGACTTATAATGGAGAACAAAGAAGTTACAAAGTTACTGATTAAGGACACTTCCGGATGGACTACGGTAAAACCCCTTTAAGCTAGGACACTTCGAGAGTCAATACCCCTGGGAGCACCGGAGTACTAGTTACCTCACCCAGGGAAGCCGGGTGCAAAGGTGTCTTTTCGTGTCTTATTTCGTCGATGTTTTCTATGGAGATCTGCAAAGAAGTGCTGCAGGCGACCAGAGGAAAAGTGTCCGGGTAGATCAAAGGGTGGATCGGAGATGAGAAGAACCTGAAAGTAGAGTGGACAGAGTCTGGGTCACTAGCCAGCAAGGTCTGGTGGGCTTCTCCTTTGCAGGGAAGCTGGAGCAAGCCTGGAGCAACCAGGAAAGCAGTTTGGTTTCAAAAGAAAGTCTTCGGAGGGCTAACTAGCCAGTGGGCTAGCAACCGGGAAGACTGGTTGAGCTGAAATGCAAGAGCGGGCCCCACGCAGCACTCGTGGAGGGCTGAGCTTCGGTGCAAATGGCACATCGGTCTGGGGCTTCTCAAACGCTAATGCACAACTGCGAGGGTGCCTCTGTAGTTTCACAGATAGCAAAATGCAGGATGTACAGGGTGTCCAGTCCCACGTCTCTCGTGTCTGCCACGGGTCTCAGCTTTGCTGTGGATATGGGTCGGAGTCAGAGAAGTCTGAGAGTCCAGTTCCCGTGTCGCTGAGTCTTCGGGATCCGGCGGGAGCATCGATAAAACAGACCGGCTAGTTATTGGTGATACCTGCACAGGGTGGTCACTCCTTGACCACAAGGGAGAGGTCTTCAGTCTTCTAGTCAATGTAGAACGTCGAAGGTTCAAGAGTTCGTATCAAAGTTTTTTCCAGGAATATTCTAAAGTTTCTAGACACAGCTCCTATTTTTATACTGATTTTAGGGGTTGGATTACCTGATAGGTCCCTCCTATGGGTGAACCTGAGAAGGGTGTGGTTACATCTCTTTACCTTTGTCCAATTGCGCGCCAGAGCGGGGCTGAAGTGTCCCAGCAACTGGTTTGAACCAGGCTATGCATGGAGCACCTTGTGTGCCCCAGGCAGTGTCTGGAAAAGCATCTTTCCATTCAACCCACCCTGCCCCAATACTCTACAGGCTGTCTGGGGAGTTGCTAGCACCTCCCTCGACAGGAAACCTATTGTCCAAGCCTCCCTTGCTGGAGTTTCCTCCAGCTGCAGGAGGTCAGACTCGTGTCTGTGGCAGCAGCATCCATTTTGAGATGCTGAGGCTCTGTTTAACTTTAACCGGGTAAAGCAGTAACTACATGTCTTCTCCCTCTAGAAGGGTGGAATGCTACCCCCGCCGCCAGAACTGGCGGGGGGGGGGGGTATTATTCCAAAGTGTTTGACAGCTTACACAACATGTTTTGATAAAGCCAAACCAAAGTTAGCATTAACCGCGAGGATTATAATGCACTTAAGAGTATATGGTATGGCTATATCATAGAACAGCTATATTGAGATGGTTCCCAAATCTGCAGAGGGGCTCCTCTCATGCTAGAGCACCCTCTCACATAAAACTAAGCACTCTGCCTCCAGGATTGTCGAGGCACTACCATAGGAGTGACATATAGGTGCGTATGTGTCTATATATATATATATATATATATATATATATATATATATATATATATATATATATATATATATATATATATATATATATATATATATATATAGATATAGGTATACTATATCTAAGTAAGGGGTGATTGACACCACAGGCAGATCACTCAGTTTGGGTAAGGTGGTGTAGTTTGGATGGCCAGCCAGGGGTGGCATAATACATGCTGCAGCCCCTGGGAGGCCTTGGATGCACCAATGCCCTGGGTACCTAGGGTACACTATACTAGGGCTCACAAAGGTGACCCAATTCACAATTAGGTATGTACCTAAAGTACATGGTATCAATTTAGAGAGAGAACAGTTGGGCTGTGGGTCTGATTAGCAGGGCCACAGCCACACTAAAGTCGAAAAACCAGACAATCACAGCAAAAAGTGGGGGTGACCATAGGAAACACACTACTCTCCTACAATTGTGGATCAAGAGGCTCTTCGCTGACTCTCACACTGACAGTAATACGTGATTGTGGATCAGGAGGCTCTTCACTGACTCTCACACTGACAGTAATGAGTGACTGTCGATCAGGAGGCTCTTCGCTGACTCTCACACTGACAGTAATGAGTGACTGTTGATCAGGAGGCTCTTCGCTGACTCTCACACCAACAGTAATGAGTGATTGTGGATCAAGAGGCTCTTCACTGACTCTCACACCAACAGTAATGAGTGATTGTGGATCAAGAGGCTCTTCACTGACTCTCACTCCAACAGTAATGAGTGATTGTCGATCAGGAGGCTCTTTTTTTTTGAGTTTTTCTTGGCAGCAGACAAACAAAATGCAAACCTACATCAAAAAGAGGGATATACAAAAGCTGTACACAAGATTTCAGTTCCAACCGTCCTTGACAGATCCAATCGATAGGGTGTAAACTTATAAACTTATCCAGCTAGCAATTGGAGCCCAAAGCTTCCGACCATAAGTTTTCCTTCTTATGCCCTTCATTTTATATAATTTATTTTGTAGATCAAACATAGATAAGAGCTTTGTTTGCCACATTATAAAGTTGGGTGGGTCTGTGTCAAGCCAATGAGATGTAATATACGAACGATATGCTGACATGCAAATAAAGATAAAGCCTTCTACTTCCTCAGTTCTTTGCTGGTACAACCGCTCTTCATAACCAAGTATAGCCAATGATGCTCTTTGCTGAATATTTCACCGACAGTAATGAGTGATTGTGGCTCAGGAGGCTGTTAACTGAGTCTCACACTGACAGTAATGAGTGTTTATGGATCATGAGACCCTCCACTGACTATCACTGACAGTAAATATTGTGGATCAGGAGGCTCTTCACTGACTCTCACACTGACCGCAACGAGTGAGTGTGGATCAAAAGGCTCTCTACTGACTCTCACACTGACAGTAATGAGTGATTGTGGATCAAGAGGCTCTTTGCTGATTCTCACACTGACAGTCGTGAGTTATTGTGAATCAGGAGGTTCTCCACTGACCTTACCACTGACTAAAATGAGGAGATGAAGATCCAAAGGTCACCACAAACTTTAACACTGACAGTAATGAATGACTATTTAAATTGGAGGAAAGCAAGATCTGCTTTTACGGTTACCCCCACTTTTTGCATGGTGTTATGCTATTTATGACCAGTGTGGCTGGGATCCTTCTAATCTGGTCCCCAGCCGGTGTGCTTTCTCCCCTAACTTGGCTGTGGTGAGTACCTCAGTACATTCCTATTTGGCCGCTGGTGCTCCCTTGTAAGTCCCTAGTTTATGGTACTGAGGTACTTAGGGCATAGGTACACCAGGCTTCTCCCATTGGCTGAAGCATGTATTATGCCACCCATGAGGGACCCTGCAAATCCTGGTTGCTGGCCTGCCATGGCAGCCTGTGTGAGTGGGTGCTTGCTCCTCTCATGATAGATATCGGTTTCCTTATAATTCTCCACACTGCACTTAAAACCTATACGTCACCCCATGAGCCTTTCAGTCCCATAAGCAGGGTGCTCTGTTATAAGTGTGTGTGCCCCTACATGAACAGGACACCCCTACAAACGCCAGAGCCCATTCTCCTTGTAAGTGTACCAGTCACACAATATAGAGGCCATGCGTCATCATGCAATGATCATCTCTAAACTGGCTGGAACGAACTTTGACATGTTTGTTAGAAAACATGTTGGAATCATACCCCAATACCGTATCTGGTGTGGGAAGTATGATTCCATCCATGGTAGAGCTCCTCCGGGGAGCCCTCCGTGATCCCGGGATCAACCATACAGATCCTAACAGCAACCTAGGGCTGCTGCTGACCCCAGACACAATTCGGCCCTCCTGCTGCTGGGTCAAGAGGAAGGTAGGACCATAGGCATCCTGTCACAGGGCGGTGTAAACACCTCCCAGACAGGATTTAGTTTATTAGGCTGGGGTATGGGTGCTGACCAGTGACACATAGTCTGCTAGAGAAGCACATTTGATGCCCTCCATGCATACTCAAGCTCAAACCAGATCAGGGAGCCGTTGGCACCCTGCTCTGGTACAAAACTGGACAAAGGACATTGGAGTAGCCCACCCACTGTCTGACCCCTTTTCTGGGGGGAACCCTGGATCATCCAAACCCTTACCTTAGGGTACTTAAGGGCTTTCCTCTGGGTGGGTCTCTAGATTCATCATGGAATTTGATTCCGATCAATGGCACTTGTACTTCGACCATCGGGGTACTCAGGGCTCCGCTTGACTTCGCTCTTGACTCTGAGACTGCACCTGGGAAGATCCCTGCTGTTCCTGGGCTCTTTGTCGGAAAGTCTGTTAAAATGTCGGTGCCTGTGCTCTGTACAGGTTCTGTCAAGGCCTGTGGACCAAAAGACACCTGAAGGAATCTCCTTTGGAGTGGAGTCACTCCCCTGCATCCGCAGGAACCGCAACATAGCTGACTGGTCTGCCGAACCTGGGCTCCTCTGGACTCCAACAGGCTCAGAAACATAGGTGGTGGTTCTGCACTCCCTCGAGGCCTGAACTGTCCTCTCATCAAGCATGAGGCCAGTATCCCTCATCGGAACCTCCTTGACTGAACCCCTGTGCACCGCGTCGCTACATCTCTTCATTGCACAGTAACTTCAACGGTTCTCCTGACGACTCGTGCAAAGAGTCGGACTCATCAAAAGGTTCTGTCAAAGAGTCTGTCCCCACTAGAACTGATATGCGCCAATGTTGTTGGGTGGAACTGACGGACTTGGTCGTCTTCAACGCCACGGTAGCGCAAGCAGAGCTACCGACTCGGTGCAACAGTGTTCAAAGCAACTCATTGCCTGGAACTCAAGGGCCTCCGACTCGAACCCGCTTAGGGGTTCCAACTGACACTGTTGCAGGTACTCTTCAACATGATCCCACTCTCGGGTTCCAACAGACGCTGTAGTACTTTCTCCAGCTGCAGGCAACTTTCTGAGGTCCTAGGGTGTATTCTACTTGTAGGTATCCTGGTTCTGTGGTACCCACGGGTGGTCGGACTCTTCAACCTGCTGTCAATCAATCAATCACAGCATTTGTATAGCGCACTACTCACCCGGGAGGGTCTCAAGGCGCTGGGGGAGGGTACGGTGGCGAGTGCGTGGCTGGTCGATCGTATCTGGCGGGTGGGCGTGTAGAAAGTCATGCGGTCGTTGAGGCACTTGGGCCCAGGTCGTGGAGAGCCTTGTGTGCGTGGGTGAGGAGTCTGAACGTGATTCTCTTGCTGACTGGGAGCCAGTGCAGGTCTCTCAGGTGTCCGGTGATGTGGCTGTGTCGGGGGATGTCGGATGAGTCGTGCGGAGGTGTTCTGGATGCGTTGGAGTCTTTTTTGAAGTTTCGCTGTGGTTCCGGTGTAGAGGGTGTTCCCGTAGTCCAATCGGCTGGCGACGAGTGCCTGGGTGACGGTCTTCCTGGTTTCCGTGGGGATCCATCTGAAGATCTTGCGGAGCATGCGCAGTGTGTTGAAGCATGAGGATGAGACGGCGTTGACTTGTCTGGTCATTGACAGGGAGGAGTCCAGGATGAAGGCCAAGTTGCGTGCGTGGTCCGTTGGTTTGGGAGCGGTGCCCAGGGCCGGGGGCCGACCAGGATTCGTCCCAGGCGGAGGGTGATGATCCCAGGATGAGGACTTCCGTCTTGTCTGAGTTCAGTTTAAGGCGGCTGTTCCTCATCCAGTCGGCGACGTCTTTCATCCCTTCGTGTAGGTTGGCTCTGGCGGTGGTGGGGTCGCTGGTGAGGGAGAGGATGAGCTGGGTGTCGTCGGCGTAGGAGATGATGTTGAGGTTGTGCTGGCATGCGATGGCTGCGAGTGGGCTCATGTAGACGTTGAAGAGGGTTGGGCTGAGTGAAGATCCTTGTGGTACACCGCAGATGACTTCGGTGGCCTCGGATCTGAACGGAGGGAGGCGGACTCTCTGGGTTCTTCCGGTGAGGAACGAGATGATCCACTGCAGCGCTTTCTCTCGGATTCCGATGTTGCTGAGGCGCTTCACTAGGGAGCGGTGGCAGACGGTGTCGAATGCCGCAGAGGTCCAGGAGGATGAGGGCAGCTGTTTCCCCGTTGTCGATCAGGGTTCTGATGTCGTCGGTGGCTGCGATCAGGGCGGTCTCGGTTCTGTGGTTGGCTCGAAACCCGGACTGTGAGGGGTCAAGGGATCCTTTTGTCTCGAAGGCGGCAAGCTGTTTGTTGACGGTCTTCTCGATGACTTTGGCCGGAAAAGGAAGGAGCGAGATGGGACGGTAGTTCTTGAGGTCGGTGGGGTCTGCCGTTGGATTCTTAAGGAGGGTGGTCAGCTCGGCGTGCTTCCAGCTCTCCGGGAAGGTGGCGGTGTGGAAGGAGGATTTGATGGTGTCTTGGAGATGGGGTGCGATGGTGGCGTCGGCTTTGTTGAAGACGTGGTGTGGGCACAGGTCGGTTGGTGATCCGGAGTGGATGGAGTTCATCGTGCGGGTGGTGTCTTCGGTGCTGATTGGGGTCTAGTTGCAGAGGGTGGTGGTGGCGGGCATTTGTTCAGTGGTAGGGTGCGTGGTCTGTGCGTCGAAGCTGTTGTGTATGTCGGCGATCTTGCTGTGGAAGAACGAGGCGAGTGAGTTGCAGAGGTCTTGCGAGGGAGTGATGTTGTTGTTTCCGGCGCTAGGGTTGGAGAACTCTTTGACGATGCTGAAGAGTTCCTTGCTGTCGTGGGCATTGTTGTCCAGCCGTTCTTTGAGTGCCGTCTTCTTGGTGGTGCGGATCAGCTGATGGTGTTTGCGGATGGCGTGCTTGAGGGGGGTCCTGTTGTCTGTTGCTCCAGTTTCGGCGGGGGACCTGCTTCGGGTGGTGGTGGGTTGTAGTTCTTTTGAAGCTGAAGTGGACGCAGCTGTGGTCGGTCCAGTGGAGTCCGGTGGCGTGGCTGAAGGAGATGTGCTTGCTGGATGAGAAGACAGGGTCAAGCGTGTGGCCGGCGTAGTGGGTGGGGGTGTTCACCAGTTGCTTGAGTCCGAGGTTGGCGAGGTTGTCCAGCAGGGCGGTGGTGTTTCTGTCGTTGTTCTCTAGGTGAAAGTTGAGGTCTCCTAGGAGGATGTAGTCTGCGGAGGGAAGGGCGTGCGGGCTGATGAAGTCTGCGATGTCTTCGCTGAATTGTGTGCATGGTCCCGGTTGTCTGTAGATGAGGGTGCCGCGGAGGGTGGTCTTGGGGTCAGTGTATATCTGGAAGTGCAGGTGTTCGGCGGCGGTGAAGGTTTTGTTGGAGTTAGTTTAGATGCGGATTGTGTTCTTGTGTGCGATGCCTCCTCCCGTCTGGTTGACGCGGTACTTCCGGGTGATCTTGTATCCGTCCGGGATGGCTATGGCGATGTCGGGCGCTGAGGAGGCGTTAATCCAGGTTTCGGTGAGGAAGGCGACGTCCGGTGCGGTCGTGTCGAACAGGTCCCAGAGTTCCACGGCGTGCCTGTGGATGGAGCGGGTGTTGAGCAGGATGCACTTCAGGTGGTTGTTGCTGGTGCTGGGCTTGGCGGGGGCCGTGCAGGTCCGGTAGCAGGAGAAACGGCAGGCTTGGCAGGCGAAGGGTCTGTGGGTGCGTCTCGGGGTGGCTCGGTAGCAGGCAGGGTTCCGCCCGTCATTGAGTGCGTAGAGGGTGGCGGTGTCGTAGATCCGTCGTTTGGTCTTGCATCGGTGGTTGGGACCAGGGGTCCTGGCGCTGGGCGCGGTTCAGGCGCAGACGGGCTTGCCTTTGGCGTGCCCGCTGCGCGTGGGAGTGGGTGTCATAAGAAGGGAGCCAGGAGGGAGGGTCCGCTGGGTGGCGGAAGCGGGGGTCCAATCGGCTGGCGGGGGGCGGGGCCGCAGGGAGGCAGCGGCGGGAAAGTCTGATCCAATTGGGCAGGCGGCTCAGCAGCGGCTGGGTCGCCTGCAGCGAGGCGAGTCAACTCTGGTAGCAGGGGGAGCGTGGGGGTGACCAGGCCTCGGCAAGGCTTAGTGGTCGCTCCCGAGTTTGAGGCAGTGGTCCCCTTAAGAAGGGAGCCGGGAGGGGTATGCTGTCTCACTTGGGATGTCCTCAGGGTCCACTGGGAACGGTCCCCATTCTAAACTCTGCAACGGCAACAGACCCACCAAAACATGTTGAATATGCAGTTGTGTATTTGCTGAGCACACGGCTGTTGTGGGATTCCTAGTTACTCGACTGGGGTGGTTCCTTGTGTCCCCGACTCTTCTACGTCCCCTGGGTCCAGACTCAGATTAGGTGATGGTTCGCATTCCACTATTTTGATATATGGTTTGGTCTCCCCCTGGGGACCCCGGTGAATTGGTGCTATTTGCTAATCTATTGGTGAACTATTGTGTGCATTGTGATTATATCACTGGGTGGGAGATATTGTAAAGTGTTAGCTAGTGTCTGTAATAAATATCTATTTTTAGAAGGACAATGTGTGGTTCTTTTTCACTTAGCCTACCCTAAAGTACTAGATACTGGTAAACCAAATTGCTTTTCACTCCTAGACTAAGCCTGAAGGCTGCTCTCCACAGCTACCAATTTGAGAGCTTTCTGCAGCAGTCTAAACCACTAAAATTGTCATAAATGTCTGGATTGGTGCAGGGTGCCCCACTTAGATAAGGGGACACCACATACCAAACCAGCTTCCGGTAGAAACTATTTTAGAACTGTCTGACTCAACAAGCCCACCAGGCGATAATTAGATTGTAGGTTTGAATATGTGCAATGAAAGGATATTATCCTAATCCACGTGTGTTTTTATGCATTTTAGTCTGATCTCTGCTGAAATAATGGCAACTGAAGCTTCTTCAGTAATTAAATTAGCAGCACTTGGCCGGCCCCTTCAACTTGGGATGCTGTACGACTGCCGCATTGATGCCTTGATTCCAGGTAAAGAAAAGTGTGACACTATTTGGATTTAAGTAAATGTGGTTCACGCCAGAAGGGGTTGAGGATAAAAAGATAATCATTCTCTAACCTTCTCTATGTCGTTCCCACACTTTCATCTTCTCTCTTGCTTTGCTCAGTGTACCATTTTAGCCAAACCAAACGCAAATTCACAAATCAACAAATTGAAATTGATATTGTAATTGGCTAACACCATTCATTTATTTGCAAGTTCTCATGGTGGTGTCATCTGTGGTGAGGGGGCTCTAGTTTGTGAGGAGGTGGGTATTCCTGGTGGTGGTGTGAGGCTACATGATGATGTCCTCAATGGTGTGTCCGGATGCGGAGTTGGGGCATGTCTTGGGTATTTTGTTGTGCAAGAAGTCCGAAAAATTTCAGCAGAGGATCTGTGAGGGAATGATGATGGTGTTGGTCCCTTATATGAAGAGGCTATTCTCTCCTTCTCTCCTACGGGCTTGCATGCCCTCTCACCCCTCCACTGAGTCCAGGACTTCTCTCACAGGAACGTTAACCTCTTGGCTGCTAATGACAAGGGTAACTCGTCATGGACTTTCCATTGATTTCAATGGAAAACAAAGGGGCCTTCAAATGTTGCCTTAGCAGTAAAGGGGTTAAGGGAAATGGGGTAGAGGTGATTTCCCGACCTCAAAGCAGCAGGGCCAGATCCACACGCAGGGGAAGTGTCGACAGCGAGGGATAGCAGCCCCAAAGGACAATCAATCCTCCTTCAGTGCACTGACCTCCCTGACCAGTGGTCTAGACTCCTAACTGAACTCTCTGGTTTCCCACTTCTAAAATGGCTGCCCTGGTGTTGACCCTTTTATAGGCTAGCCTCAGGCTTCCAGAACCAGCTGGAAGGTTCTGGAGTTTCCCTATATTGTCCTATGGGTCTATTCCCTGAGAAAAACAGTTATGGCAGTTACTGGCCACCATTTTGTGTATCCCAAAGTATTAGTCAGAAAAGGCACCTAAGGCAGGGGGAAAAAACCTACAGGGTCAAGGAGCACCTAACAACTAGGTCAACACCTGAAAAATTCCAGTGGTCATCAAAAATAAAAAGATTGAGGGGCAAAAAGGGGACAAAAATAAATAAATAATAGGAAGGACCACCCAAAGGGCGAACAGGTCTAACAGTGCCCCAGTGTCAATTTATCTTCATCAGTTCTTCTGTTTCATGGCCTATGTGCCAATGCCAGCATCCCTTTGTCAGTGTCCCCATGTTAGTTTCATTGTCGCTGTGTCTTGTGTTGGTGTACACAATTAGAGTCATCGTGGCAGTAACTCTCTGTATTGGTGCCGCACATAATGTCTATTTTAGTGTCTCAGAGTCCATATCAGTCACAGTGTACCTGAATCTGTGTTTCTATGCCAGTGCCCTTGTGTCAATATCAGTGTCAGTAACCTTAGGCCATCAGTCCATTGTTTTATTCCCGTAATCAATGCTCTAGAGTTGGTGTCCTTCTGTTGTGTCCAATCGTTTAGTATCCGTCTCCTACTGTCACTACCCCATATCGTTATCTCAGCATCAGGACTTGTGTCCTCAATCATAGTTTCAGTGTCTCTACCCCGTGTCATTATCTTAACATTATTACTTGTGTCCTCAGTCATCATTCCAGTGTCAGTGTCATTTTCTCATCATCAGGATTGGTGTCCTCAGTCAGTGTTCCAGTGTCACTGTCCATGTCATTATCTCAGCATCAGGACTTGTGTCCTTAGTCATCGTTTCAGTGTCTCTACTCCATGTCAATATCTGAACATTCTTAGTTGTGTCCTCAGTCAGTGTACCAGTGTCACTGCCCTGTCTCATGATCTCTGCATCAGTTCTTATGTCCTCAGTCAGTGTACTAGTGTCACTGCCCTGTGTCATGATCTCTGCATCAGTACTTATGTCCTCAGTCAGTGTTCCAGTGTCACTGCTTATGTCATTATCTCAGTATCAGGACTTATCCTCAGTCATCGTTTCAGTGTCTCTACTCCATGTCATTTTCTCAGCATCATGACTTGTGTCCTCCGTCATCGTTTCAGTGTCTCTACTCCATGTCATTATCTTGACATTATTACTTGTATCCTCAGTCAGTGTTCCAGTATAATTGCCCTGTGTCATTATCTCAGAATGAGTACCTGTATCCTCATTCAGTGTCCCCAGCTCACTGCCTTGTGTCATTAAAAGATGGTATAGGTCTACAGCCACCCGTAGCAGAGCTCTCTTCTGGAACCAAGGCTTCACCCTCAGCCTTGGACTTCACACTTGCTCCCTTACTCCCCCCAGTGAGTAATCCAGGACATCCAGCACTGGCAGGACAAGGCGATTCAACTATTCAGTCACAGATAGACATCCTGGAGGCAAATTGTATTGGAGCTCAAATTACTGAGATGGTCAGCGGCCTAGACGTACGGACACTGGTGAATGTATTCACCTTAGTCCCTACAGCGGACAGTAATGGGGGTCTAGGGGGCACGGGAGATCAAACACTCTCTTCTTTGGCTGCTCCAACACCAGATTCAGCTCCTGTAGTCTGTGCCTTAGAAGATGGGCTTAAACCCCCTACAGTCAACATTGATAACTACATCAGCAGCTTGGAAGCCACCTCAGGCCCCCTAGCCCCATGGACCCCCCGAGTCAAGTGGTGAAAAGGTTTACTCTGTATTGGATGGCTCTGGTTTTACTGATGAGTACAGGCCTCAGCAAGGCCTGCGAGTGCAAAGGGTTCACCCTTTTGTGCACGAAGTCCTCAGACTACACAAAGAATTTGGCACGGAAACTGAAAATACAAAAGCATAGTTTAATAAACCTTTAAAGGTGGTTCTACAGCCCACACAACACTCTACAGCATTGTACAGGGTAGCACAAAGAACTCAAGTACACAGTCCCCTTTTATACACAAGAAGGGGCTCATAAGTAGGCGGGTACAATTCAGAGCATAATTTACGACCATATATGGACATTTCTGAACATGATCAATACATAGGTGGAGTTAACGGTTCTTGAGGCCCGCGAAAATGCACATTCCTATCTACGTTAATCAAAGACAGATGTGACCTTTACTGAGCATGCGCTAGACGCACACTAGGTTATTTATAGACTGTTGCTGGGCAGACCCTAAGGGCCACTAGCGAAGAGGTAGGACTCGTCACATGGCGAGCACATGGCAATATGTAGCAGACAAAATGGAGGGCAGAAAACAAGATGGAGTCTGACCGTATCGAGAGATTGAGCTGGAGAAACGCAACTAGTGAATTGCGATATCATGTCTTTAGCTAATGCTTAACATTATCACTGTTTTATTTACAACAGACGACCCTTTCAGCATTAGCTGAAGACATTTGGTTTCCTAAAATAATCTAAATGCTCATCGTTAATGTCGATGCTCATCATTTCAGCTACCTCTCTAGTTATACTTTTCTGGTGGACAGCCTCAGCAACAGCTCCTTTATTAGGTACACAAAATGAAACACATAGGGAACATTTTTTTTTTAACGGAGCATAAAAGCAACATACGATGCTCCAAGACTCACACGAGACTTTATGAACACTACCAACAACATAATCACCCTGCCGACAGCATCCAATGGCTAGTGCTAGAGTCCCAACCAGCCATGACTAGACAAGCGTTGTTCAGGCTTGAACAAAGATGGGTGCATCGTCTCCAGCTAGACACAATAGGGCTGAATGACGCTATTCCCTGGGCGAGTGTCTCGAGGTAGATACCCTCTACTCTAACACCTGTTTACCCCTCCCGTAATGGTATCACATCCTAGGTACACCTCTCCTGCCATATACCCCTGACTAGCGGTGAAACACAACCCACAACCCAACCCCTTACTGTCTCTGCCATCCCGGTCCACCTTGATTCCTCTCAACAGAGGACCTCCAGAACATTACTCCACGGACTGACTGGGTTTAGTCGCGCAGTCCCGGCAGCACACAGTCAATGCAGACACAGACTGACATAATGTGTAGACTATGACGCAATATGCGCTAACATCCGCACCATAACACTCCTTATGGCCACTTTATGAATACTTACTCAGGCACTTCCTGTTGCGTCTCCTCCTCGGGTCTAATCACACCCGACTCCCTGAGGTATTGATCTCGAAGCAACTCTCTATCTGTTTAAGCCTTATTGCCACTCCCAAGATGGCCCCCTTACTGAGCCATTCGATTACCTAGCTCTGCCCAGCGGACCAGACAGGGTGCTGCGCATGCGCATGACGCATTACAGATGCGCCTCCACCGGTCCGGCACCCACGTCAGAGGCCCACCTCCTTCAAAACGGCGGACACCAGCGGAAACCTCCACCAGCTGCTCCGCACCCTGACCAGGTGCCGTGAGCGTGAGGGGTAGGTGTTCCGCCGTTCCAGTGTCTACGCCAAGGTAAGCTTCCTTCGAGACCGTCAAAGCCCCGGTTTCTCTATGAAGCGTGGATGACGGGACAATATCGGGCCAAGTTGTTCGACTACCGCATATGCCCGCCAAAGATCACCTTGCCGATCGGAAGCCTTCCCGGAGGCCCCGCTATTCAGATTTTAAATGACAAATTATGCCCCGCCTGGCCACTCACCCGACCCGCCCCCAGCTCGCCGGGTCTCTAATTATATAGAAACAGGGCAGGTTGTTGTTTCACATAAGCCTCCCTGGGGCCCCTCTGAGCGTATTTGTAAGCATAATATTTTAAAGCATAATATTATGGCCCACTTGACCATGTACCCGCCCCCATCCCGCCCGATCTATTGCTGAAGGGGCTGAGGGCAGTACCTCGGCTGCCTCTCTGTCCCACATGTCAATGGATAGGAGTGGTGTGAGTGATACGTGTCCAACATCACATGACAGTACTGTTACCCAGGGAGCCATATTAAGTGGGGATCATCCCGCCAAGCCTCTCTCCCTACTTGCCCCGACTATGAATTGCTGCTGGGAGAATGTTTTACGCTCTATCTGGGGCCGCTATTGCTGCTGCTAAGAGTACCACCATTCACATCTACCTTACTTGTCTAAGTTACCAGCTACCAATTTTTACATCCTATAGGTGCATCCAACCTTATAACGCTGGCCTCACGGGAGCATGCTGCGGGGCCCAGTCTTAATCCCCTTAGGGTAAGAACATGACTAATGCTGCACGCCTGCTGTTGTTTCCTAGGGACGGGTTGTTACCTTGAAAGCTTCGGCTATATACCACAGTTTTTTCTTAAACACACAATGGAAATTCTCCAATTGTGACATTTGGGTGGTGTATGACATAGAAGGGACGTTGCACCCAAATTCCCGGTTCAATTGGTTTTCCCTTCCACACCACCCCCTTCACTTCTCACAGTGTGGAGCCTGTGTCACAAGAGTCACGCTGCACGATTTGAGCATTAAGTCACTATGTTGCATTTGACTTGAGCTGTTCTTTTTGTTTTTATATTTTGTTCCCCTACCTCTAGGTCGCCTAAATAGAGCAGGACCCCTTGGCCCTCTTGTCCTCCGACCCAGCGAGGTTGTATTTGCTTTCTTTATATAGATTGAGCATTGAGTCCACATTTGTTTCTTTGTGTAGTACTTTATTTTAGGTCCTGACGAATCGCCTTTCGGCGAGAAACATGTTGACCACACTAGGGGGTAGAGTTATTGTTCTGTATACCTTTACGGTCTCTAGACTCCCCTCCCACCCCTTTTAACTAAGGAATCAGCCACGTTATTAAAGTTGGAAGTGGACTGATTACCTTTTTTATCGCTTTCACTCACCACTGCACTGACTACACCTTCCTTCATCCTCACCCACATCCACCATCGGCAAGGAACTAAAAGAACCCCGTCAAAAGAGTACCTCTGGGGACTCCGTCAGACATTGCAGCGCCGGTCTGACGAGGGGCAGTGAGCCGATGATGACACCGGACACCCTCCAGTAAGGGTGTGTTTCACGCCTATTACTTTGGGTGTGTGAGGCTCTCTAAGTTCCGACTAGGGAACCCTTTCTTCGCAGCCACGGTATTTATAATACCAACTCCTTGCTCCACACTGTTAAACGCTCCCTGGGGAACTTTGTACTCTGCTGCTAACACATAGGGAACATATCATTGGACTACATTGAATACATACACAACATGTAAAAATAATAGCAATAATTATACAGGGACCAGTAAGAACTTTCCAGCCCCATGTGGAGATCAGAGTCCAGAACCAACTTGAAAACGTCCACGTTCCATTTTCGACATGTATTTCAGCAGCGATCTTATGTAATTTATTAATTGCTTTGTATACAGAAGGAGTGTGATCAGGAATAAATACACAACAGCTACTTCCAATAATTCTACAAGCACCGCCTCTGTCTGCTAACATTACGTCCAAAACCATTTGGTTTTGTAATGCAACAATTCTAGTAATTTGCAGCTCTTCAGTGAGATTGCCAAGAGCTGCGGCAGTTTGATTAGTTATGGCTTCCACTACTCCCGTTAATCGCCGTATCTTACTATTCAGAGCAGCTCCAACAAAGAAAAGTAATCCTAAATTGAAATCTATATACTGTTGCAGACTAGTGTCAGTCTGGTCTACATCATTAATAGACAAAGTCAGTTTGTATCTGTTTACAGTTACATTATTCAATAATTTTAAATCTTTATGATATGATGCAGGTGCTAGGAATACAGGCGGTAGTAAAAATGCTACATAACATACTCCAGACCATCCAGCTGGTAATCGGTAATAACCTCTATTACCACATACAAAGTAAGTGTTATGAGAAGCAAGGAATGAGCTATTGTTCAGACCATCAATATTCAACACAATAATACAATCACTAACACCTACAGGGATATAACCTACACTCTGTACACATAAATCTGCTTGTGCTTGGGCCACTGAAATCTCAAACTTTTCATTGCCAACAATGTCTCTAGTGTTCGTAAAAATATAGGGCGTTGAATCATTGTCCGGTCGATATTCTTCCCACTCCCATATAGTTCAGTTGGCTTGTGGATAGCCTTCTTTATCCTGATGGCATTCTTTATTCAATCTGAAAAGCAGTCTGCCCACTGTGGGCTTTCTTGTAGCAAAAAGCAAAGTGTACCAGGCTCGACAAGAACCATTATGAGATAAAGGGAGAGGTATGAATGGCATTCCCCCCCTTCTGATGTGCTGGCATCATCCCACATATCCAACAGTTTATGGCATTAGTAGCTACGTGGGTATGGTGTAGCATCGGAATGAAAGTATTATTCAAATAAGACTGTCGATGCTTCAACTCTTGATATGGAAGTGTATTAAAGAAATGCTCATCTGGAACTGGAGTGGAAACAACATACAACTCCTGGGCAGGAATTACATCCTCGACAAACCACGTGATTGTAGCAACAACTGCTACAGCAGCAATGAACCCTACAGTACAGAAAATGTACTTATCCATCCGCACAAATGTACAAACAGTATCTTCCTGAAACTAAAAATGTTGTCAGAACTCTTCCCCCTAGGCAGCCGTTGTTTTCTTCACCAGCGGGCCAAGACGGGTGTCACTACACTAATGCAGGGCTGATTCCCCCCCCCCTTGCCTCATCGCCTCTCCGTTTCACTGACCTAGGGACCGTTCTGACAACTTATCACACAACTGCAGGCTCTTTCCTTGGTAGTAGATTGTATCTCCTCACTCCAGGGACTGTTGGGTCCGGGAAGAACTCCTCAGATTCGTCAGGTAGCACGGCCTCTCTCCGCAGTCAGGATTTCTCAATGGTCGGTCTGAGGAAATATACATTTTATGGTCAAGAAATGTTCCCTAACGTGTACCCCACCGTCTCCATGTACGAGCTTAAAGTGCATGTAACTTCCCTCTTGTGCCAGCTATGAAAACGCAAATACATTTGCGTCCAACGTTAACATGTCCTCTTTCAGATCCACCCTGAATGGGTCGGATATTCCGTTCCTAAGTATGCCTTGCCACCGTCTTTGTATGGTGCACTTTCACGTATTTCTGGCTCTGTGCGAGCTAGGCCCTGTTTTCTGTCATCGAGCCTCTTTTCAAAGTCATCTCTGCCTCCTGAAACTGCAACGTGGGATGCCCCCCCGTGAACTCTGTCCTACTTCCTTCGAGGCGAACGGAGTCTGGCTCGGCCTGCTTGCCTGCCAAAGACAGTATTTTACCTTCACGCTATCAGCATAGTCAAGCTCAGCTTCCCGAAAACACATTCCAGTCCAGCAGAATAGATAAACAATCCCTCAGCTGCAGAGCAAAGGGCCCGGCCTTTCCGTCTCCATGCAAGTAATTCATAGCTCCCGTTACCATGGTAGGCCCATGGCCCCCTCGCTTTACACACAGACACGTAGGCACATATGCACGCATTCATAGTCAGTATAGGATAGCCTCTGCCCAAGAGACCTTTCCTTCTAGATAATATGGTTCCCAAACATCAGATATCAGATATGATATAGGAACGAGTTAATCTGACATGCCAGACTTCTGTCTCTTTCCTCTAGTGTAAATGTCAAGTCCCCTGCACCCTCCAGCTTCACGTCAATCACACGCCATGCAGCTGCGCGCGCATCCAGACCTCAGACTTCTGCTGACATTGCAAGATTTCTGCTATGTACACACCCACTTGTGACACTTTTATGTGACGTTTCTAGCACACACCTCTGTGTACGCCCTAGTTCACGCCTTCTGATTACGTATTGCTAACACGTGTGTGTTATCTCATTTCTCTCAGCTGTTACGCCTTCTGTATTGGTTAACATTATGTGTATTAAGTATAAAAGTTATGTATTGTCAATAAAGTATGCTCTATCCCTTCCTGAACCCCAGTGGTGTCAGGAACCCGATATCCGGTTCAAGAACCATTCCTTTTTAAGGAATAAAACCCCTAAGAACTCTAACACCACGGACTCTGCGTCTTTCTTTCCGATTGAGTTATTTTTTTTATAAGTACCTACCTGCATAGAAATTAGGACGGTAATTAAATATTTACCACATTAATTTGGCGCCCGAACAGGGACCCCTCCCCCACCCCACGCGCCGGTTGGTGCGTTGCAGCCTTTGCCCCCCTGCCACAGTCAAGACGGACAACTACGCGTACCCGCAGGATTTCCTGTATCTCCCTCAGGCCTACGGAGGTGACTGAGACTGCGATCAGCACCCAGACGAGGCGGTGAGGAGTGCGGAGGATCCCGACCAGAGCCTAGCCGAAAGAAGCAAGGTCCGAGGTGTCAAGAGGCCCACCAGTTCCGAAGTATTCACGTATCGAGTCGAGTCGAGTCCAGTCCGGTCCAGTCAAGTCGAGTTTTCCGAGGCCTTCTGTTCCGTGCTTCCCGGTGAGTACCGTTGCTGGGGACGCATCTAGACGGGTGCATTATTATGTATCCGGTAAAGACGGGTTTGGGTACACAAACACGGTCTGCACTGTTTTAGACAGTGTATCTGTGCTGTTTAGCAGTACATCTAGTATCAAGGGTAGACAATAGGTGTTCAAAATGTTTATGTGATTAATGTCGTGGTATGAGTGACTGTTTGATGTACAGTACTGTGTTTTTGTATAACTAGCTGTGTTCAGAGTAAGTAACAAGTATCGAGTGTCCAGTACCAAGTAACAAGATGCCGTTATTCAATAAATTAAGACAGATAGGAACTAGGAAAGGGATATTAGAGGAAGAAATTCCTGTCCCACCTAGGGACACCCCTGGAAATTTTATGTACCATAAGCATGGCTTAGACGCCATACTGTATCTAGATTTATGGGCCGATTATACCAAGCACCTAGAAGAGAAACACAGGTGGCCTGTTACAGGAACGTGGGATGCCGAGTGCATCATGAGAGTAGAGGAAGCGCTATGGAACAAGAAAGCCAGACAATCCCAGAAAGATGCCATAGAATTGTGGCGTAAAGAATCGCATAAACGTGCAGAAAAAGCATTCCGAAAAGCCGAAAAACGTAGAGAAGAGTCGGATGAAGTCCGAGAAAACGAATTGGTTACTGAAGGTATCCGAGTAAAAGCAGAACAAGTAGACCGCATGCGAAACACTCTTGCAAACGGCATGTATTTAGTGGCCGAGGGTTTGCCTAAGGCCACTCCAGAAATACCGAAAGATCTGCCGCCACCATTGGTTCCAACTAAAGTAAGTCACAGGACCACCAAAGACATATTCCTTGCTTCCTATCTAGACAATGTAGTTCCCGCTTACACCAATCCATGTGCCCACGTACCGCCTACTGACGGTGACGGTGGTGGCAACCCACTCCAAGACAATGCCCAACCAGTACCGCAACAAAGTTCACCCGTTCGACATCCTGCTCCACCTGTTCCCCCACCACTTCCCACACCTAAGATCAATACACTGAATCCATTTGGGCCTGATCCTGGTAAAAGACAAGTTCAGTTACACATACAGACTCCACAGACAAGCCATGCTCAAGCCTCCGCCTCAGGAGGTGCGACAGGAGGTTACCAGACCCCGCCACAAACACACAGATTAAACATTAGGGACGTAGCAAAGCAACGTACACCCCGAACACCAAGTTACGACATGCTTAAAGAACCCCTTTCAATTTGCAGATACGATCCAGTACCCGGTAAAGACGATAGAATGTTGTTAGCATCACTACGCTTACGAAAAGTTACAGATTACTTAGTGTTATTTCCAGGAATGACTGAACACCTAGATAGAATATATCATTTTATCCAGACTGGGGAAGATCCTGAAAGTATTAAAGAGGCCCTGGCGCACCAGAAAGCTGACACTCAAGGTTGTATATTACGCTTCTTCATAAATTGTTTAATAAGAGAACGAGACAGGCCTGGAGTAGACAAGGACGAGATGGACGCACTAAACAAGTGGGGTCAGAATATAGCCGATGGAAACCATGATAAACAGAGTTGTATAGCAAGTATGTACAAAAGAATCAGAAAAGCAGTAATAGAAATACATGAAAGAAAGGAACAAGAAAAGGAAGGAGATAGCGACAGGAATGACTCCTCCGAGGAGGACGAACCTGAGGAATCTGACACGGCTAAAGAAATGATAGCGTATGCAGGTAAGGGAAATTACCTTAAGAAAGGCAGTCGTCCAGAAAGCAAGAGAGTTTTCCTCTCTGGCATCTCAAAAACGAGTTCTCCTGAATATCTGTTTCAAGTTACCGATAAAATTCTTCAAGAACGAATGGGGTACCATGTACTCAATTCTATGGACGAACAAGAACTAGCCCGGTCAGCAGTACAATGGGCTGACAATCCTAGCACATATAATGATGATACAGTAGCACAGACATTTTTTAATCTTTCCCCAGACGAGCAGAAGTTAGCTGGTATGTACATGATTCAGCATCTCATCACGTTATACAGACATCAACATTCCGATCCAGGTCCCTTACCTGATACATTAGAAGCACTACTTATGAATAGATGGAGAGGCCTAAGTACCAAGTTATTTAAAATAATTCTAGAACAACGGCACAGATATAACGCTTTCTTAGGCCCACAATATGTTTCAGCTCCGCCCCCAGAAAGAAAAATGTTTCATTTTGACAGGCAGAATCCTTTACGAGAAGTACACCCAGTTATGAATGACGATAATACCCCGAGACGTGTGTTTGTGTACACACCTTTAACAAAGTTGGAATTGTTAGAAATGAAGAAACTAGTACCCTGTCACGATAAAGACCCTGCAGGTTTTCACCGAGAAATTAAAGACATGTTACTCATGGGAGATTACACGTATACGGATATTATGAAATTGTTAAAAGTACTGCTGCCCACAGGCATTTACGAGAAACTCAAGGAAAAAGAATGGGAGGTGGGAGATAAAAAGATTATTTGGACTGAAATAGAAGACGAGGAAAAAGGTCGTACTCCAGGGCTAGGCCTTGGGGACAAAGCTAAAGCATTACCAGGTTTAATAGTACAGGTTTTGCCAAGATTACTGACAACTAAAAAGGAAGACTGGGACGCAATCTCAGCCTGTAAACAGAAACACGATGAAGATACTAGAGACTTCTATTCAAGATTCGAGAAATGTTTCATTATTAATAGTGGCCTGAAACCAGGTAGCGAGTCATACCCGCACCTTTTTGTAACAAAATTAGTCGAGAATTCCCTGACACAAGTTAAGAACCGTGTATATAAAGTCGAAAGTACATGGCAAGCAAATACGCCATCCCAGATGTTACAAATGTTACAAAATCACCAGAACAGAATTAGAGAAGAACAAGATCACGAACAGAGACGTATGAAAGACACGAAAATGAAAATGCTAGTGGCCCAGTCGGTTCCAGCCGACGGTCAGAAAAAGGGTGTGACCCAGACAAGTAATTCAGCAGCTCCTGTTAAAGGGACATGCAACTATTGAAAACAACCAGGTCACTACGTAAACGAATGTCCAGTCCTGAAACACAATATATCAACAGGTAAAACTAAAGAAAGACCACGTCAGCCTAGACAAGACCAGGTCCAGCAACAGACTTCACAGAATATACAGCCTATGCATACTCCACCACATACAGTACAGACCGTAGCGGTATCACAGCCACAGCCCATTGCCGCGACGCAGCAAGTTTCACAGCAGATGTACCAGTATGCCCAATCTGATTATCCCGATTATCAGCGATACACATGAAACAGCCTAGAGAGGGAGGTTGGCTTGCCTCTTATTGAGATTCCTGTAGATCAAGAGGGTCCTTATGTACATAGTCAAGTATTAGGAAAAGACAGAAAGTTTCTAATTGACACAGGGGCAAGTCGCACCACGATTAGTCACGACGAAGTTCCAGGGGCACCCCTCTCAGGCTCACAGAATGTTTCCCTTGGTTTTTCAGGACAGCCTATTGTGAATGAAGTATCAAAACCTGTCCCCCTAGCAGTAGGTCCATTATCACGTGTTACAGACCTGTTACTCACGAAATCATGTCCAGAAAACTTGCTAGGTATCAAGACACTGAAGGCTCTAGGAGCAGTGATATGTTGTTCTCCGGAGGGAGTTAGACTTTTCCTACGTGACTTTAAGGGTCACTATGTACTACGAGAGTTTGATGTCAGATTGAAAAATGTACCGAAACACCTGTGGGCACAAGGCCCAACCGATGTAGGTTGTATGCACATCACACCATACCGTGTTACACTCAAACCAGGAGTTGTATTACCCCGAATCAGACAATACAAGTTACCGCCCGATGCTGTAGTGGCTTTACTGGAAATCATTGAAGAGCTCATTGCCCAAGGAGTGGTCGTAGAAACCGACTCCAATATCTGTAATTCCCCTATCATTCCGATTCTTAAACGTACTGATCCCAATGCACCGCCTGTATATCGGCTGGTGATTGATTTACGAGAACTGAATAAATGCATTGTACCACAGTATCCTGTGGTTCCCGACATCTCATCCTTATTGACTGCTATTGATTCAGAGGCGACGTTCTTTACTGTAATTGACCTCAAGAACGCCTTCTTCAGTGTACCCATTGATCCAGAGAGCCAATATCTCTTCGGATTCAGTTTAAATGGCCGAAGCTTCAAATTTTCACGCGCACCTCAAGGATTCACAGAAAGCCCCAGCATCTATAGCCAAGCACTGAAAAGACAACTTGACTGTATCCAAATGCCAGTTAACACTGCCTTACTCCAGTACGTCGATGATCTGCTGATCACCGCACGAAGTGAACCCGAATGTGAACAAGCATCACTGACAGTTTTACATTTTCTGGCTGACAAGGGACGCAAGGTGTCTCCTTCGAAGCTGCAATTCTGTGTTCAGCCAGTGGTGTACCTTGGGCACTTGCTGTCCAAGTGGGGAAGACAGCTCACACCTGATCGAGTTCAGTTAATTGCACAGTTACCACAACCCAAGACACAAAAGGAAGTGCGGGCCTTTATAGGCCTCACCTCGTACTGCAGACAATGGATTCCTCAGTATGCATTTCTAGCTAAACCACTGATACAGTTGACAACACAGGAGGCAGCGACTTCGACTGTCCTCCCTTGGACTCAGGAACATACACAGGCTTTTGAGGAATTAAAGAAAGCTTTGTCAAGCACCAGTTTTAGCGACACCATGTTACAGCAAACCTTTTACACTGTTTGTTACAGAACGTGATGGTACAGCGTTGTCTGTCCTCACACAAGATCAAGCAGGTTCACATAAGCCTTGCGCTTATTTTTCAAGTACATTAGATCCAGTAGCCCAGGCTCTGCCTGCATGTTTGAAATCAGTTGCAGCGACAGCTCTAGCAATCAGACAAAGCGATTCAATAGTATTAGGACACCAATTGACAGTACAAGTTCCACATTCTGTAGAAGTCCTTCTAAACCGAACACAGACTCAACACCTGACTATAGCACGACTGACAGGTTATGAATTGACGCTATTCCAGCCACACATAG
This sequence comes from Lissotriton vulgaris, assembly GCF_964263255.1. Lineage (NCBI taxonomy): Eukaryota > Metazoa > Chordata > Amphibia > Caudata > Salamandridae > Lissotriton > Lissotriton vulgaris. The sequence continues at coordinate 24,668,230 of NC_141692.1, forward strand.
AAATCAGACGCTGTAACATTCTAAATCCTGCAACATTGTTACCCTCGATTATGACAGATTCAGCCCCGCATGATTGTATAGAGATCATTAATGCAGTAACAAAGCCCCGACGAGACTTGACAGACGTTGCACTGACTAATCCAGACATGACACTTTACGTGGATGGTTCATGTATGAGAACAAGCACAGGAGAATTAGTGGCCGCATATGCAGTGACCACTGAAACTGAAGTCAAAGAAACACACCGTATTGATACACTGTCCGCTCGAGCAGCAGAGCTTATCGCTCTGACCCGAGCCTGTATACTGGCCAAGAACAGGAATGTTAACATATACTAGTTTCACGTTATGCCTTCGGAGTTGTACACGACTTCGGAGTGTTATGGCAAGAACGAGGTTTCTTGACCTCTCACGGTGCCAAGATCCAACACGGTCCCCTCATTCAAGCACTGTTAGAAGCAATACATCTGCCTTCAGGCATATCCATCATGAAGTGTAAAGCACATACTAAAGTTACAGACTCTATTTCCCAGGGTAACGACCTGGCAGACCAAACAGCAAAACATACAGCATTGACTCACACCCAGACAACTGATGTGACAAAGACAATAGTACCGACACATTGTATGACAGTTAGGGATCCCACACTAGATGTAATCGATATTCAGACACATGCTACTCCAGACGAAATCAAGAAATGGATTGAACTAGGAGGGATCCAGACAGATCAGGGATGGATGACGAAGGGAAAATCTACATGGTTTCTCCCCGACTCTATGGTTCAAGTCATAAATAATACAGCACATAGTCCAGCACACTTGGGAGAAAAAGCTATGTTAGACAGTTTACAGAATCTCTGGTACAACAAACATTTACGAGCAGCAGCAAAACAGAAAGTGCGTACTTGCATGATCTGTTGTCAGTTCAATCCAGGTAAAAGCGTCCCTGTAGAGCAAGGTGGATTTCATCCTCCCGATCACCCTTTTGAAGTCCTCCAGATGGATTATATCCAGATGGAACGTTGTCGAGGATTCAAGTACGTCCTCGTAGTTGTTTGTGCACTTTCCCGTTGGACCGAAGCATATCCAGTCCCAGATTACACTGCCCCGACCACTGCCAAGCAGCTGGTTTGAGAATTCTTCCCACGGTACGGCTTGCCTCGTATCGTTTACTCAGATAACGGACAGCCATTCTCATCCGAGCTCATGAAGCAGGTTTCACTCCTGCTAGGATATCAGTGGAAATTCCATTGCGTCCGACATCCCGAGGCAGCTGGCCTTGTAGAGAGGCACAACCAGACACTGAAAACCCGTCTTGCTAAAATATGTAAAGAGAAAGGGGTCGACTGGATAGTCGCCCTGCCAGTTGCACTATTCTATATGAGAATGGTCCCACATTCGAGATCAGGACTATCCCCGTATGAGGTGGTCTTTGGCCGGCCACCAAATATGTGGGGGACGCCCATGCCTAAGAAAATAACCGATGTTGACTGTAATATGCTGACAGATTACCTTGCCTCCTTGATGTCTGCACTCCAATCATGTTGTTCACAGGTTGCCGCAGCCTTTCCCGACAACACTGATGTGAAGCCACACGATGTCCGTCCCGGGGATACTGTCCTGATACGCAATTTCGATAGGAGGAGTCCGCTGGAGCCCCGTTGGCAGGAGCCGAAGCTCGTCCTTCTGACCACGAGGACTGCAATCAAGGTTGAGGGCCGTAAGGGGTGGATTCATACGAGTCACGTTAAAAAATGTAATGAACTGTTGCCAGAGACTGACTCTTCCACCCCCTCAAAGGACTGCCCAGATTCTAGTGACTCTAAACTTCCCATGGTAGAGAGAACTCCGCAAGAGGAGTATAAATCAAAGTTGCGGTCTAGCAAGTCAGACAGTTTAATTGTTTAAGTCCTCCCCTAGGTGAATCGGTTAAATAGTTTCTGACTTGTATCCCCTAGACCCCAATAGAGAGAGAGAGATAGAAAGAAACAGATCAAGAAGCAACGATATTGCAAATCTCTCAAAAGTTACTGTATTGTTACCTTATGGATTATGTTTTCTTTAAGTCTTACGATTATTGTCACAAGTATAATTCTGCATATCTATTTTCCTATTGCTACACGTGCATATTCTTCTTCTAATAACACTGCCGAGCATTCTTTTAGCGAGTTACCCCCTCACAAGTTGTCTTACCGACTTGCGCTGCGCAACAATACATGCATTAGTATGTTACATCACTCTCATCAGACCAGCAACGCTACCAATTGTTGGATATGTGGCCGACTCCCTCCCTACCAGAAATACAGGGGAGTTCTGCCCCTCTTCCCGTACCCGTTCACACATAATGGTTCATGTGGCGCCTGGTTTAGTTTGATTAATTCCTTAGATTCAAATTCCGTAGTTTGTCAGGGTAACTGGGTATGGGGAAACCTGAACACAGTTTTGCATAGAGTATGTTATCCTGACAAAGAGGGACTTCCCAAAAGGACAGGGACTGATCTAGAAAATGAAGTATATGGATTAGGAAATTTTACACTTAACCTCATGATTCTGAATGTTGAATCCGAAACCGAGCCAGACTTGCCCACTATGTCAGTACTACCAGTCAAAGGTGAATTATGTGTCAGAAAGAATGGTTCCGTACACCTGGGTCATAGTAAATGTACTACTGTGGTCGAATTTAGTGATAAGGGCAAGTCCACATTCAAAGCTACACGTCATTCCTATTTAATTTGTGGCCAGACAGCATACATACGTTTGCCACTAGATTGGGATGGTACCTGCTACATTGGATTCTTACTGCCACCTGTTTCCTAGCTCCACCTGATTATCATAGAAATTCCCGTCTAGTTCACAGACCAAAAAGAGATCTCCCAATTGTTGACTATACTGAAACAGCATGGGAACAGTACACAGATTTCAATAAAGGTTTCTTTCCCTATTTAGGTGCTATTTTTAATAGTAAGTCTATCCGTCACTTGACCAGAACTCTCGAAGCAGTAGTGAAAGAGACTACTTCTGCCCTAGGTAACTTGGCCGAAGAACAGTCTGCTATGAGACTTGTCGTTCTTCAAAATAGTCTTGTTATTGACGTCATACTAGCCGATCGAGGAGGAGCCTGTAAGGTCCTCGGGTCAGCTTGCTGTGTTTTCATTCCAGATAATGCTCCGTCCCTATATAAGGCTATTACACGTCTCCATAAGATAGCTAGTCAGATACATCAGAATCCAGGCACTTGGACTTGGTCCGGTTGGCTCTGGACTACTATTTCAGCTTGGGGATGGAAAATACTGTCACTCCTTGGAACAATACTACTTATAGTATTCAGTTGCTGTCTATGTTTACAATGTGGGCCAGCGATTTGCGGCTTGTGCGCCACATCCTGCACTCCCCATTCAAGTCAACGTACTAAAACCCGTTTGAGAAAGGATGAGCAGATGATGCTCACTACACAGATAAATGGATTAATGAAGATTAATGTATCATGAAGGGTCCGTAGGGAACAAGGAGGGAATGAGGAAATATAAATTTTATGGTCAAGAAATGTTCCCTAACGTGTACCCCACCGTCTCCATGTACGAGCTTAAAGTGCATGTAACTTCCCTCTTGTGCCAGCTATGAAAACGCAAATACATTTGCGTCCAACGTTAACATGTCCTCTTTCAGATCCACCCTGAATGGGTCGGATATTCCGTTCCTAAGTATGCCTTGCCACCGTCTTTGTATGGTGCACTTTCACGTATTTCTGGCTCTGTGCGAGCTAGGCCCTGTTTTCTGTCATCGAGCCTCTTTTCAAAGTCATCTCTGCCTCCTGAAACTGCAACGTGGGATGCCCCCCCGTGAACTCTGTCCTACTTCCTTCGAGGCGAACGGAGCCTGGCTCGGCCTGCTTGCCTGCCAAAGACAGTATTTTACCTTCACGCTATCAGCATAGTCAAGCTCAGCTTCCCGAAAACACATTCCAGTCCAGCAGAATAGATAAACAATCCCTCAGCTGCAGAGCAAAGGGCCCGGCCTTTCCGTCTCCATGCAAGTAATTCATAGCTCCCGTTACCATGGTAGGCCCATGGCCCCCTCGCTTTACACAGACACGTAGGCACATATGCACGCATTCATAGTCAGTATAGGATAGCCTCTGCCCAAGAGACCTTTCCTTCTAGATAATATGGTTCCCAAACATCAGATACCAGATATGATATAGGAACGAGTTAATCTGACATGCCAGACTTCTGTCTCTTTCCTCTAGTGTAAATGTCAAGTCCCCTGCACCCTCCAGCTTCACGTCAATCACACGCCATGCAGCTGCGCGCGCATCCAGACCTCAGATTTCTGCTGACATTGCAAGATTTCTGCTATGTACACACCCACTTGTGACACTTTTATGTGACGTTTCTAGCACACACCTCTGTGTACGCCCTAGTTCACGCCTTCTGATTACGTATTGCTAACACGTGTGTGTTCTTATCTCATTTCTCTCAGCTGTTACGCCTTCTGTATTGGTTAACATTATGTGTATTAAGTATAAAAGTTATGTATTGTCAATAAAGTATGCTCTATCCCTTCCTGAACCCCAGTGGTGTCAGGAACCCGATATCCGGTTCAAGAACCATTCCTTTTTAAGGAATAAAACCCCTAAGAACTCTAACACCACGGACTCTGCGTCTTTATTTCCGATTGAGTTATTTTTTTTATAAGTACCTACCTGCATAGAAATTAGGACGGTAATTAAATATTTACCACAGGTCAATATAGCAGGCTCCACCAGTCCGGGTTGCACCTTCCGACAATGTACGGAATGGATCCAGTTCTTCCGGTTGGTGACTCGGACAGCTGTTCTTGTGGTGAGAAGAACCTGCTCGGGACCACACCACCTCGGCTCCAGACTGCTCGACCTTTCAAAGGATTTTATAAGGACGAAATCTCCTGGCCGGAGATTATGGCCTTCACCTGTGGACCGGTCAGGGAGTGCTTCTCGAACCGGTTGATGAATGGAAACCAGACTGTCAGTTAATTGTGCCAAATAGTCATTCATTAAAACACAAGGTACATCATACACTGAGCTTGGCTTGGGCACTCCCCATATATTCATGGGACGCCGAATACTATCTCATAGGGCGTAAGGCCCGTCCGAGAATGTGGTACCGATCTGATAGACAATAATGCCAAAGGCAAGGCATCTGGCCAAGTCAAAGAAGTAGACACTTGTATCTTTGCTATTTTAAGCTTTAGAGTACCATTGTACTTTTCCACCAATCCTGCTGATTGCGGGTGGAACACTGCATGGAATTTCTGCGTTCTTCCCAATCCTTTCAGGTCATACTTCACAACGTCCGCTATAAAATGAGGCCCGTTGTCACTCCACAACAATCTACAAACACCGTATCGAGGAAAGAATTCCTTCAATAACACCTTTGCCGTAGTAATTGCAGTATTGTCCTTCATAGGGTATGCTTCAATCCATTTACTGAATGCACAAACCACAACTAAGACGTATTTCAGATTATTGCAGCGTTCCAACTGAATTTAATCCATTTGCAATACTTCAAAAGGTGCAGTAGGTGTTGCAAATCCTCCTGCTGGAGTTCGTGTCCCTTTTCCTGGATTGGACTTAAGACAAATCATGCAGGTCTGCACTACTCTCTTAGCCATGCTAGCAATCTCTGGATGCTCCCAAACTTGCGTAAGGAATTTCACGATTGCCGATGCTCCAACATGTGCTAGCCCATGTGCCATCTGAACCATAGGTTGTACAAAGGCTGTGGGTAACTTCCACTTATCCATTTGTTTACTTCTCCAACAACCTTCATCATCCAACTCCCCATCCTTGGACCATTGCTCCCGCAACCTTCATCATCCAACTCCCCATCCTTGGACCATTGCTCCCGCTCTTTATCAGAAGCGGTCCTCTGTATCTCTAGCACCTCAGCTTGTGACTTCACAACGTACATTGGAGTGGAGTCAGGCTGCATCGCAGTTTCACGTGCTACTCGATCTACAAAAGCATTTCCTTCTCCCACTTTATCTGTCACTTTCTTGTGTGCGCTGCATTTCACTATAGCTATCTTCTTTGGATAGGTCAATTCAGTCAAGAAGTTATGTACTAACTCTCCGTACATTATCTGTGCTCCATGTGATGTCAAAAAGCCCCTTTCCTTCCAGAGCAGGCCAAAATCGTGCGCTACTTCAAAAGCATAGCGGCTATCTCTATAAACATTCACACATAATCCTGCACTAAGCTCACATGCTCGTGTCAACGCTATCAGTTCTGCTGCTTGAGCTGATTTCTGCGGTATGCGTGCTGTCTCCACTATTGTGTGTAGCGTAGTAACTGCATATGCTGCTGAGGTAGTACCATCTGGTAGCTATAGGCAAGACCCATCCACCCACAGCTCTCCATCCACATCTGTAAAGGGCGTGTCCTGCAAATCAATATGACCCTTTGTCTGTTCCTCAGTCACAAAAACACAGTCATGCGCTTCTTGAGCCTCAGACTGAGTCGCCGGAAAAGGCAACAACGTGGCTGGGTTTAGTGCTGCACATCTCTTTAGTGTAATATGAGGAGCCAATAGCGTCTGCTCATATCCTGTTAGACGAGCACTAGTTAAATGCTGCGTCTTTGTCCGATTCAAAAGGGCATTGACGGCATGGGGGACCAACACCAACAGCTTATGAGATAACACAATCCCCTCTCTCTGACGTATTGACACAGCTGTCGCTGCAACAGAGCAAAAACAACCAGGTAACGCTCGAGCAACAGGGTCAAGCACTGCCGAGAAGTATGCACAAGGGCTTTGTTTATCACCGTACATCTGCACTAACACTGATAACGCGCATCCATCTCTCTCATGTACATACAATGTATAAGGCTTCGTGTAATCAGGGGTGCCTAGCACTGGTGCTGAACAAAGGGCCTGTTGTAATTGCTGAAAGCATTCTCACACATTTGTCCAGGGAAGGGGAATTGGAGTATCCTTTGTCAAAAGCGCTAACAGTGGTTTAACTATTTGTGAAAAACCCAGTATCCACTGTCCTCAAAAGGAAGTAAGACCCAAGAATGCTCTAACATCTTTCTGCGTAGAGGGTGCTGGTGTGTCCAAAATTGCTTGAATACGATCCGGTGTAAGTGCACGCCCCTCCTTAGACAAAAGGTGACCTAAGTAGGTTACCTTTGGTCTACAATATTGCAATTTCTTCTTCGATACTTTGTGATTATGCAATGCCAGAAAAGCAAGCAAAGACAGTATACACTCCTCACATTGCTCAGGGGTATCGGCCGCCAACAAGATGTCATCGACATATTGTATAAGCGCCACAACTTCAGGTAGAACAAAAGAATCCAATTGTCGTTTCAACGCTTGGCTATAAATGCTAGGACTCTCAGTATAGCCTTGAGGAACTCTACAAAATCTATACGATCGATTATTCAAAGTGAAGCTGAAAAGATATCGGCTATCAGGATGAATAGGGATCGAAAAGAAAGCGTTCTTCAAGTCTATAACGGAGAACGTGGTTGCAGTTGGTGGAACCAGAGTAAGAAGTGTTGTAATGTCAGAAACCACTGGGTATTAAGGTATCACTATCTTATTCACCTCCCGCAGATCGATAATAAATCGATAAATCCTAGTGTCAGTGTCTTTCTTCAAAATCGGTAGGATAGGACTGTTACACACATTGTATGGAACCTCTTCTACTACCCCCACTTTAATTAGATCCTGCACGATCTGTGTAAGCGCCTCCTCCCCCTCCTGCGAAATACGATATTGAGGTAGGCGTGGCAACACAGCTCCCTCCTTTACACTGATGTGCACCGGGGGAATGACCATCTGTCCCACATCAGTATCTGAAGTAGCCCACAAGGTACGAGGTAAAGAGGCCAATGCAGTATCATTAATCGTACACACCCTCTCTATTGTCGGATAGTTGTCGTTCAAAATAACACGCACTCCTTCAGGGGAGCAACGTATTGTAGCTCTAAAGTGCTTGAGCATATCCAAACCCACAATGCTATCAGACATGTTTGGGGAGAGGAAGAATGGACATGGTGCAACAAACTTATCTACATGAAATGTAAATGTACAAGTATTTATATAGCGCAAATCACCAACCGGTCTTTAAGCGCTTGCTTAGGGAACCCGTCCTGGTATTCCCCTGTGAGATAACCCCGGCAGGGTATCCACAAGGTGAAAGCCAGGCATCCCGCCGCGAGGGGCCGTTGTGGAGATTAAGCAAGCTATTGCCCAGAGTCGCAGAGTGTGAACCCGTGAATCGAGTAGGCGCCGGAGCGAGAATTGTCAAGTCCATGGACATTTTAGGACTCAAGACCCCGCCGAGCCAGGAATTGAACCCTGGTCCTGGGCTGACCTCTGCTTCCAGGTCTGCCTCCTCTAACCAGTGAGCCACACTTCTCCACAAAGTGAAGTGCAAGAGGTTGTGACAGTGGGCTAAGAGAAGGTGTTCCATCGAAACCTATTGATGTAATTGTTAAGCCAGACAGGGGAGCCCTCGGAACCAATTGTTTAGACAAAGCGCTACGAGTAGCTCCTGTATCAACCAGAAACCGATCAGTAGAACCCAAAACTTGTGCTGTAACATAAGGACCCCTCTGATCTACTGGCACTTCAACTGATTCCTTACCCCATCCTATGCAATCCTATGCATACTGAGAACCATGACATTCAGGTCGTTCGTAATCAGATATTTGGCATTGATTCCATCGATCAAAAACATTAGACCCCTCTTGTGGTCGCACATTAGAATCAAACCTAGCACGATCATTCGTGTTACCTCTAGGGCCTGGAAATCCCCCTCGATTTCTCATCGGTCCTGGACCACGCCCTTGCCTCTGTGCACGCAACAATGGACACTCCATAGCCCAATGACCCATCTGCTTGCAATACGCACATTGATCCCTAGCTAAATCTGAACGAGTAAAAGAAGAACCATAAGGCCCTCGACCACCCCTGTCAGTACCTCTATGGGGCGGTCCGTACACTTGTGCTAACATAACTTTCGTTTTCAAATCTTTAGACTTCTTATCTTCAGTACCCTTCACGTCTAATTCCTGACGCTCCTAATACTGAGCCATCGTCAGGAGGGATGCTGGAGATGAAGTCGTCCAAGAGCTTTCACACGCTTTTAACCAAGCTGCCACTCCTGGCAATATATTCAAAACATACTTATCAACGAAAAGATGTCGGCCCGTGTCGTCAGTAAGCGACTGGCAGCTAAGTCATGGAAAGTTTCCTCAAGTCTCGTAAAGAAATCTGAAACTGACTCATGTACTTTCTGCTTACACGACGCTAACATAGTCCAATCCGTTTTTTTTAGGGGGAATAATAGTTTTTAGTTTAGCCAAAATAGCAGTAGGAAGGTCTAAAATCGACTGGGGTGGCTTCTGCGCAGGTTCCCTGTCTCTATCCTCATCCTCTAGATCCGCCCACCTGGCTTTAAAAGCAACAAGATCATCTACTTTCCGCACAGATCTACACATATCGGGGGGGTTTTATGAGCCCAAAAAATAAATCCATATCAGCTAATGTCATAGTGCAAGAGTTTAGAGCGCCCTCAACTTCCTCATAAAAGGCGGCCAGATTCTTTCGTGGATCAGGTAATGCAGCTTTTAATGCCATAACATCCGCTCTATTCCATGGAGTGTAAACTCAATTATAAATGAAATACCCTCTAGCATCAGGAGAAGATTTATCCGAACTAGTACCCGCTCCTTTAGGAGGAACATACAAAGGCGCTGCCTCTCGCATAGGCTTAACATGTACCGGCTCAATCTTATCTGAATGAAAGATAGGTGACTGCTTCCCGCTGCCGCTCGGATTCGTTTGCTCCTCCTCCGCTTTCTTTTTTTGCGCTTCATCCCGTAGCTGAAACATCTCGTCCCGCAACGCAAACAGCCGTCGACATCGGGCACCTGAGAAGGAGGAAAAAGACCTATACGCTATTCTTTAGAATCCGATATCACATCAGGTTCAAGAACATCGGAATATTTCCGAAAAGATGCACTCACTTCATCGGAAAGATTCAGTAAAATATATTTTCTCCCTATCCTGCCACCCTTCAATAGGCTGCATTAACTCAGGAAGAGAAACAGTAGCCTTAAGTACTCGATAAGCGATCTTTCGAAGGTCCGCCATACTATTGTTCGATAACATAGACCGCGTGTCTGCCTTCTCTGGGGGTGACCCAGAATCCTCACCTCCCCCTCTCGGAGCGGACGGACCAGCATACGTAGGCGGAGAGTGATCTAATAACGAAAAATCATCATCCGGTTTATTAAGGACAGGATGAAGAGGCTGCCGAACGGCATACTGGCCATATATCTCGTCGCTTACACATACACTGCTCCACATACTCAATTTATACACAAGAAGGGGCTCGTAAGTAGGCGGGTACAATTCAGAGCATAATTTACGACCATATATGGACATTTCTGAACATGATCAATACATAGGTGGAGTTAACGGTTCTTGAGGCCCGCGAAAATGCACATTCCTATCTATTGAGCAGGGAAAAACACAACAAGTGAATTGCGATATTATGTCTTTAGCTAATGCTTAACATTATCGCTGTTTTATTTACAACATTACCACCTATGAAGATAATCTTAATTCCAGTGAAGACTACATCGTTGAATCCTCTAAAGATACTAGTACAGTGTTGTACCTGAAAAAGGTAAGAAGTAAAGTAAAAAGACGTAGCCAGCTAAAGTGGGAATATTCAGACTCACAGATGTCCTACCCTCCCGACGAAGACGCTACTCAGGCAACAGCCTGGGCAAAACAAAAATCTATGTGAGACGCCACAGCCATGGCTAAACCTTCTCTAACTTTCATCTCGGCCTCAATAAAGGAATTTCAAGAGGAAGTTCGCTCTACAGCCAAAGGGTCTTCTAAAAGCCTACAAGGGAGTATGAGAAAATTAAATAAAATGTTTACTGGTATAAGCGACTTTGTCACTATGGTGGAAGACCATACAAAGAGTCTGGAAACGGAAGTCACCGTTGTTAAAGATCAGTGTTCCTCCAACGCAATAAGTCTGACCGATCTAATAGCGAAGTTGGAAGAGCAGTTAAACTGTCAATGAAGAAACAATCTCCGCCTACTTGGTATCCCTGAAGGAGTGGAGGGGGAAAATCCAAGGCGCTACATGGTGAAATTTCTCCAAGAGTCCTTTCCGGATCAAACAACTTGGAACTGGGACCATGAAGTTAAGCGGGCAGATCACTTTCCATTTAATTTAAAACAACGCAATAGTAGCAGTTTCTCTGGTGGAAAACCATTGGCGTTCCTGATGAACTTCCTTCTCAGGCAACACGTTTATGACCAAGCCCGCCCGAATTTCTAGAAGCGTTCTAACAGATGTTTTTGCCAAACATGACTTTTGCCATTCTACAGTAAAGCAGAGGGGGCGCTTGCGCCAACTAATTCCCCCCTTTCAACAGCTGGGAGCCCAGGTTTACCTAATGAACCCTGCCAGACTAAAAATCATCTTTAATGGGATTTCCAGATTATTTTATCGCAGCATCAGTACCTGTGTCCTCATTCAGTGTCCCCGGCTCACTGCCTCGTGTCATTATCTCAACAACAGTACATATGTACCTGGTCAATGTTCCAGTGTCACTGCCCGTGTCATTATCTCAACATCACCAGTGTCCTCAGTCAGTGTTACATTGCCACTATCCCAGGTCAATATCCTATGTCCGTATTGCTGCTCCTGGGTCAGGGCTCTATTGTCCTTTTCACAGTGGCAGTGTCAGTGTGTGCATCCTTGTGTCAACGCCTTTGTCAATGTCATCATGTTGGTTGGTACATTAATGTTGCACCCGACACTCAGGTGTTCTATGTCCCGCTCCCTATGTTGTCTCAGTCCTCATGTTGCGCCCTTGTGCCAACAAATTCTAAAAAATATATATTATTGGATTTCATACATTTTATTTGAACTTCTGAATGTAATTTTCTTTTCTTTTCTTTGCATTTTTACAAATTATGCAACAATAACAACTTGCAGTACAAGATATAACACCAAGTCCGTTGTTTTCCATACATGATTTTAGCATATCTGCCCTGTATGGAGTCCTTTGTAACATTTATCTTAAACAACAATGGGTATCAGTTTACAATTACCTTATCAAGCAATACACCACAGTATTAAATACATGGCACAGGTATGGACCTGGCCTCCCAAACCCAACACACAGACCTAGTGATATCACAGATCCATGGCATCTGCCGACTGTAACTAGCCTACAAAGGGTTCCCAGATGTCTCTAGGGAGTGATCATGTTGGTAACAATTCCCAGCACTTTGCCAGCTGTGTCCTACAGTATGTCGCACTCTTCGCCGTGGGAGATAAAGTCACCCCCCAATGCACAGTCACCTGTCTTTTTGCCAATAAAGAGAGTATTTCAGGCAGTTTGCGGAGTTTCAGTGGAACTGCGTCCATGATGCCCAGCAGTGCTATAACTGGCTCGTGCAGGACATTTAACCTGGTTATTTTGTTAATGTGATTGAATATCTTTATCCAATAGTTCACTATTAGTCTGTACTGCTGTGCTGGATGGAGGAAGGTCGCCTTAGACAAGTGGCTCCGCATCTCCAGCAGCAGTCGTCCCTTCGTATGCCCATCCTGTGTAATGTTGTGGGTGTGCGATAGAGGTGATGGATATACTTAAAGTGGATCAACTGGAGACGGTATTTCGGCGTCAGTCTTTCCATCTGTCTACAGCTGAGTTCCCACTGCTTGTCTGTGATGCCCTCCCCCAGGTCCTCCTCCTCCCAGGCTTTGCGAGAAGTTGGAACTATAATTAGATATGTTTTCTGTATGCCGTTGAATATGCGAGAAACGAGTTTCCGGCCTGAGGCTAATAGGTGAGCATATCCATCGCCGAGGGTGGTGCGGGATCGAACATTTGTTGTATTGTAAGGAAGGTATGTGCAGGGTTTTAGATCACCTCCTTTCAGTATATTATGTTGTGGACTCCAGGAGCGGGGGAGAAGTGGAATGTTGGGGAGTGGCATATAGTATGTTAAATTGTGCTCGCCTTCGGAGACCCTCCTATGCCCATCTTAAAATTTGTACAGTGCCAATTTCATCACGGGACGTTTGTATGTGTGAAATAGTGCTGTAGCTAATGGAAGGGGTGCGGCTCTGTTTGTTTTTATAGCAACATGAAGCTGGAATGGTGTGGGGGGTGCAGAGAAATGCAAGAATTGCGCCTGTGCACTATGCACGTATAGAAAAAAGTCTGGGGCAGCCATGCCTCCCTCCGCCTGTGGGAGTGTAAGTACTTCCCAGGAGATCCTGGGCTGTTTGCCCGTCCATACCAACTCGATCATGAGTGACCTGAGTCTTTGAAAGAACTGCACTGTGAGTGGTAAGGGAATATTTGCAAAAAGGTATAGGAGCTTCGGCAGAATGATCAACTTTGCCAGTGCTATGTGGCCAGCCAGGGAAAGGGGAAGTGTCTTCCATCTTTTGACCCTCTCCTCAATCCAGTCTACCACCCTGCCATAATTTGCCATCCACAGTTCTTGCAGATTATCGCTGAACCAAATGCCTAGACCAGGGGTCTCCAACCTTTTATGTAGTGAGAGCTACTTCTGGTCAGTGAAAATCATTGTGAGCTACTAAACCCCAAGCAACTCATGCATTTTTCCAAGAGACCCCCAAGCCCTGTTTCATTAACTTTGAGCCTAATTTCTTCAGAGCCCGTACTGAGGTTTGAACAAAATACTTGATAACCACTCTCTCAGATGCATTTAATCAGTTTTATAGCGCCACTCCTATAAGGTGTCAGAACACTTTACATCACTCAGATTACACAGAGACAATCAATCAAATATTACATAAGAAAGACAAGAAGGTATAGGGGTCACAGGTCATCCATACTAGTAGGCAGGATAGTTTAAAAGTGCTTGGTCAGGAGAGGCAGAAACATAGAATTTAAAACCTAACACCAAGGTTGGGGGATTCTCTTTAATAAAAAGAATTGATTTCTATTGGAACCGGCCTCGTGGCGTGGTCCCACTCCTCCCGCATGGCGGGCCTGGGACGACATCGACCCCTGTCCTTCGGTCTGAAGATACCCCCTCCAACCTTCACGAGAGCCGCCACTCATGGCGACCCCCGGCTCTCCCCCACCAGAACATGGCGACCCCTACTCGCCCCACGCTGCTGGTCCGACCCCTATCCCGGGCCACCCTCTACAGCCCCGACTCCATCTGGGGCCTTCCCCGTCCGGGCCCCATGGCCTCGGCCCGACCTCGGCCGCGGCCCCAACAAAGCACCGACATAGAGGCACCATGATCCGACCAGGTGGTAGAACGGCCACTTGACGGATCAAGGAGGAGGGGAGTTTCGATGGCCCTCCAGCAGTCCCCGGATGCCTGGTTTCGATCGCCCTCCGGCCTCCCTGGGCACTGGCTCCACCCTCCTGCTGGGTATCTGGATACTCTCATCCCGGCCCCTCTGACCCCCAGGTGCGAGGGTCCGGACATCAAAGGACTCCAGACCTATATCTGGGGCAGCTCTGGAATGGGTCAGGAGTTGTATCCTGGAGCCTAGAGACCATGAGAAGAACTCGCCTACTTCGAACCCTGTAACCATCTTCGGAGCCCTGCTGGCGCTGCCCCGGCCCGACCTCGCTGAAACCACCTTGGGAGCCCTGCTGGCGCTGCCGCCGCCCGACCTCGCTGAAACCACCTTGGGAGCCCTGCTGGCGCTGCCGCCGCCCGACCTCGCTGAAACCACCTTGGGAGCCCTGCTGGCGCTGCCGTGACCCGACCCTGAGGAACCCCCCAGCTTGAGGATTGAGAGCGGAGCGTAGGGTATCCCTGTACCAGGCTGGTACCAAGACTGTTCCGCTACCCCCTTCCCACAGTTACTAAGACCTTAAGGATCCCTCGATTCATTTGTACATATATTGCTGAGATAACCTGCCTTGATTGCTGATAAAGACGTTAAGAATCTATCCTTGTGTGGTGTCCATCCGTAGTGGTGTGATTGCTCGCCTGTACGATCCTAGGAGGGGAACCTCGCCAGGAGGCCTCTCGACAGCGCTCGGCCAGCTCCAGAAGGAGAGGTGGGTCTCGGGGTGGTCGGCCAGACAGCCACTTTGTGATGTGCAAGATCTTTACAGCAGACATATTAACCCTCTGTTCAAGTTCAAGAATTTATATAGCGCACTACTCACCCAGAGGGTCTCAAGGCGCTTGGGGAAGGGTGATTATTATTAATCGAATATCCAGGTTTTAAGTTCTTTTCTGAAGGAGATGTGGTTCTGTGTAAGGCGGAGGTGAGTGGGGAGTGAGTTCCAGGTCTTGGCCGCCAAGTAGGAGAAGGATCTTCCTCCCATCGTGGATCTTTGGATACGTGGAACTGCGGCGAGGCCTTGATTGGAGGATCTTAGTTGATCGGTGGGTGTGTAGAAGGATAGTCGAGTGTTGAGGCATTCGGGCCCTAGTTTGTAGAGCGCCTTGTGTGCGTGGGACAGGAGACGGAATGTTATTCTCTTGTTGACGGGAAGCCAGTGGAGGTCTTTCGGGTGGCCGGTAATGTGATCTTGGCGAGGGATGTCCAAAATGAGTCTCGCTGATGCGTTTTGGATGCGTTGGAGTGTTTTCTGTAATTTGGCTGTAATTCCGGCGTAGAGGGTGTTTCCGTAGTCTAGTCGACTCGTAACCAGTGCGTGGGTGACAGTCTTTCTTGTTTCGGCGGGGATCCAATGGAAGATTTTTTTGAGCATACGAAGTACGTTGAAGCAGGAGGATGAGACGGCGTTGACTTGTTTGGTCATCGAGGGTGGGGAGTCTAGGATGAAGCCAAGGTTACGTGCGTGGTATGTGGGTATGGGTGCTAAGCCCAGATCCGAAGGCCACCAGGAGTCGTCCCAGGCAGAGGGGGATGATCCTAGGATGAGCACTTCTGTTTTGTCTGAGTTAAGTTTTAGGCGGCTGTTTTTCATCCATACGGCTACTTCTTTCATGCCTTCGTGAAGATTGGTTTTGGCGGTGTTGGGGTCTTTGGTGAGGGAAAGGATCAGCTGGGTGTCGTCAGCGTAGGAGATGATGTTAAGGTTGTGTTGACGTGCGATGGAAGCGAGTGGACTCATGTAAACGTTGAAGAGGGTGGGACTGAGTGATGATCCTTGTGGTACAACGCAGATGACTTCGGTGGCCCATGATTTGAACGGGGGAAGTCGGACTCTGAGTTCTCCCAGCTAGGAACGAGATGATCCAGTCCAAGGCTTTTCCTTTTATGCCGATGTTGCTGAGGCGTTGTATGAGGGTGCTGTGACAGACAGTGTCGAAGGCGGCGGAGAGGTCTATTAGAATGAGGGCCACTGTTTCTCCGTTGTCCAGTAGTGTTCGGATGTCGTCTGTTGCCGCGATGCGGACGGTTTCGGTGCTGTGTTTGGCTCAAAAGCCGGACTGTGAGGGATCGAGGGAGTTGTTGGATTCGAGGAAGGCGGCGAGTTGGCTATTGACGGCTTTCTCAATGACTTTGGCCGGGATTGGGAGGAGGGATATGGGGCGGTAGTTTTTAAGTTCAGAGGGGTCTGCAGTGGGTTTCTTCAGGAGGGCGCTGACTTCGGCATGTTTCCAGCTTTCTGGGAAGTTAGCAGAGTTGAAGGAGCAGTTGATGACATCACGGAGATGGGGTGCGATGATGGAGTCAGCTTTGTTGAAGATGTGGTGGGGGCATGGGTCGGTTGGCGAACCAGAATGGATGGAGTTCATTAGGCGGATGGTGTTTTCAGTGGTGATTGGGTTCCAGGCGTTGAGGTTCTTAGAGGGTGGTTTAGGTTCTGAGGGGGGTGGAGAGGATTGTTCGTTGGAGCTGTTTTCGAAACTGTTATGTATGTCTGCAATTTTGTTGTAGAAGGAGGATAACGAATCGCAGAGGTCTTGGGAGGGAGTGATGTCGTTTGAGGCTGCGGTGGGGTTGGTGAATTCTTTGTAAATGTAAATGTATAGGCATTTATATAGCGCACTACTTACCCGTAGGGTCCCAAGGCGCTTCGACCGCTGCGAAACCCTTCCTAGCTTCCCTGAGAGATGGTCCCTTAATGGGTATCTCCAGGGTGAGACCAGGCATCCCCGGCGGTCTGGTGGGGCCGTTAGTGAAGATGAGGCAAGCTAATGCCCAGAGTTGCCGCGTGTGATCGCTGATCAGAGTGGGCACCGAGGCGAGAGAATTATCGAGTCCGCTGACCCTGGTCCAGAAACCTGCCGCGCCGGGAATCGAACCCTGGTCCCGGGCCGTCCTCTGCTCTCGGGTCTGCCGCCTCTAACCAGTGAGCCACACTACTTCACTATTCTTTGACTATGTTGAATAGTTCCTTGAACCCCACAACACTCATCTGCTGAAAGCTCCTCACTGGTTATCAGTCACAAGAAGTTTTGATGCATCACTCACGTAGTGGTAAGATAAAGTAGTAAAGGCCCTAAAAAATCACTTCAGACAAAACTGATCAAATACTTACAACCTAGAAAAGGGCTAGCTAGCACAGGCTATATTAATTCCAGCATACAATAAAATGTGGTGGCAATACTTTCTCCATACAGGCCTTCAAATTAGGAAATGCATTCCAGGCAAAGGTACGAGCAATTCAGACTCCTCTAGAAATCAGAAGAATGGTTAAGAGCTGGTTAGTCCAAGAGTAAAGCAGCAGGAACAAAAACACCCATTCTAGAGTCCAATGCCTTTGTGGCATCAAGGAGAGCCGCTACCGCAGGGACATGAGGAGCGAGATAATGTATTAGTCCGAATAGTGTTCTTAGATTGTGGGAAGTTGACCTTCTGGGCAAGAATCCCAATTGGTCCAGCCTCACTATCAGTGGCAATAAGGGCTAAAGTAGATTAGCCAAAAGCTTGGCAAAGATTTTAGCATCTAGATTTATTAATGAAAGAGGACGATATGAATCACATTGTTGGAGGTCCTTGTCCGGTTTTAAGAGGGTGATCATGATGGCTGCACAAATTGTGCTAGGGAGGGTTCCTTCTTGTAATGCCTCCTGGTATATTGCCAGGAGGTAGGGAGCTAGTAACTCGGAGTATTCTTTATAGAATTTGGCAGTGAGGCCGTCCGCACCCGGTGCCTTGTCTGCTGGTAGGGTCCCAATTACTTGCCGTCCATCTTCAACTGTGAAGGGTATGTCGAGGTATTCCCGATGCATTCTACCCAACCACAACAGCTCTATTGAGTCGAAGTATTCTTTGAGGACCGAGTTCATGGGCGTCGTCTGCGAGGTGTAAAGTTGAGCATAGAAGTTTTGCATAGTAATCGGGGAGTGCACTACTCCATCTGCAGGGGCATTGAGTTCTGTGATGAATGCGGAGCACCTGGGTTGTCGCAGGAGGTTTGCAAGTGTTTTACCGGGCCTGTACCACTCTCCGTATCTCCTTGCAGTGGCATAATTGTGTAGGAATTTAACCTCCCTGTCCGCCTCTTCTTCGTATTCTGTGAGTTTACTACGGATTTTACTCATGAGTGGGACCGTATGTATGAAAATACTGTGTCTCTAGGGTGTGTAGCTCCGTTTCCAGCCTGCTACTGACATCCCGGAGTACTCTTGATTGCCCCGCCATGCAGTGCCCACGGATGACTACCTTGAACGCCTCCCATAGCACTCCGACAGAGTCGACGGTGCCTGCGTTTAGGTCAAAATAATCCTTAATCTTCGTGCTAATTTCCTCCCTGAAAGCGTCATCTAGAAGCACATTGGGCGATAACCACCACGTGAAGGGCAGTATGTAAGGTTTGGAAACTGTCCGTGTAAATGTTACTGGTGAGTGATCTGACCGAGTACGAGCAAGGTGTGCCACTTCCATTACCCACGAATGGAGGTCCTGTGTGGTGAGCCAGAAGTCTAGCCATGACCAGGCTTTGTGGTGCTGTGTGATGCAGGTGCCTTCCCTGGTTCCGGGATGGAACACTCGCCAGGAATCAATTAGGCCATTGTCAGCAATTAACCTCTTCAGAATCGTAGCAGCCTGTTGGTGGTGAGTGCGTATTGTGCCCTCTCCGTCATTTTCGAGCAATAATCCGGTGTTTAAATCCCCCCAAATAATCGCAGCATCTCCCATTAATTGCATTTGATGCCAGATGTGCTGAAAGAAGGTGTGGTCATCAATATTAGGGCCATATGTGTTTGCAATAAGCACTGTTCTGTGGAATAATGTCCCCAATAACAGTAGGTTTCGTCCATCTGCATCACTGATTACTTTAATCGTCTGCCATTGAATGCCCTGTCAGATTAAAATGGCTACTCTTCTGGAATAATTGGAGTAGCATGAGGTGTATATTTCACTCCATCTAGTGGATTTCAGTATAGCACACTCTGTATTTTTCAGATGGGTCTCTTGCAGTAGGCAGATGTCCACCACGTGTCTCGCTAAGTAGGACTGTACCAATCGTATCTTTCTGTGGTCGTTTAGGCCATGGATGTTCCAAGTCATACAAGTCAATTTAGACATTTATGGCGTTCTTAAAGGGTGATAATTTTGTTCAGTGAAGTGTGCCTTTGGTTAATCCCTGTGATTTCCATCTTTTGTGAAATGGTAGACAGAAGGGGGGTAGGTGATCCATTGTTTTGAGATATTCAGGTAAGAGCAAGACAATTGCGATAGTTTGGAACGTGATATGTACTGCATGGAACATACAACAAATGAAACCACAACAACCCCCACCCACCCCCCCTCCCTCCCGCACCAACCCCCCAATCAGGTTGTGTATCCCCTTTGCATTCCATAACGAACAAAAGCCCTAAGCACTCAGGGCTGACTGGAATCATCCCAAGGGGGGCGAGGTTTCTCCGGCAAACTGCCCTGTCACGGAAGCAACAGGGTGGCCGAGTATGGTTATGCACTATCCAATAAAACATTAAACAATTGACATTTACCTCGCCTAAAAGAGTGTCCTGCGGCGGGCCCTGGCCAGTATACCTAGAAAATGAACCACCAATCAAATATATTAATCATTGTCACTTAGCTGATTGTCTGGGGCGGCTACAGTTGCTGAGTCTTTCAGCTGTTTCCGTGCCGCTTCTTTTGCAAATTTCAAGGCGGCACTGGCCTCTTTAAAGATCATAGGTTTGCCCCCCTTCTGTACCCTTCGCTTTGCAGGATACAGCATGGCATATTTTGTGCCCGATTTTTGGAATAGCTTCTTGGCGGGAATTCACGGCATTCAGCTAGAACAGCCTGGGTAAAATCCGGGTAACAGGCGATGTTGTTTCCTTGATGTTGTATTTCCCCTTTTTCCCGGGCCAGCCACAGCACAGCTTCCCTTTCTCTGTAATTCAGTAGGCGGGCCAATATTTGTTGCCGTTGAGCTCCAGTGGGGGGGGGGCCTAGGTCCCGGAGTGCGATGTGCTCTTTCCACTAGAAACATTTCTGACAAGCCAGAACCAAACAAATCTCTCAGTAACCTTTCAATGCATTGTTCCATGTTGGCAATGTTGGTGGATTCTGGAATGCCCGTGATGCCAACATTATTTCTTCTCGACCTCGCTTCAAGGTCTTTGTTGCGTGTTTTGATGACTTTGAGCGCCATGTCCATACGGAGTAGCAGTTCTTGCGTCTCCACCTGGCGATCATCTGAGTCTGAGGCCCTTGTCTCCAGGGTATCAATGCGGGATTCATGCTTGTCCACTCTTTGTGAGACGTGATCCATGCGTAGCTCCAGAGAGTCTAGCTTGGAGTTTGTGTCATAGACTAACTTTGATAGTTTGTATGTCATCCTCCTGTTCCGGTTCAAGTTGAGTCTCCAGCACCACTGTGATCGGTGTCGACCCCTTGTCTTGTAGCCGTGTAGCCCGCTTTTCAAAGGTGATTTTGGCCGGTTTGTCGGGTTTACCCATAGCGGCATGTTGGACGAGGCTTACACGTCGGGATCAGGGTCTGCGAAGCAAAGCCCATGTGTATAGTATGTGGTCTGCATGGGGCGGGTTGGGGAGCGTCTGTCTTGGGTATTTACTGGCCTTGGTGCACTTTCTGCCAGGTCTGTGTCACAGCAAGCTCTCTACTCATTGAGGGGGTGTGGCTGATGATCAGGAGGTATATCTCAGGGTTTTTTTTTATTGCCTACAGCAGCTGTGCTCCCCTAGTGTGAAGTCCATTCAGCCTGCCCTCATTTGTCTCCTTATTGACCTGCTGTATTTATTGTTGTCTGCCCTACTTGTGATGCGGAAAGCCCATTAAGTCGGTGGCTCCCCCAGCGATATCGCTATAGGTATCCACCCCCTGGTGGATGTGTGCGGCTATCTGGGTCTCACTGTGGTCCCTATGCGGGTCTGTGGCGCTGCAGCTAGGCGCATCGTAGAGTGCTGTGGTTAAGGGAGCCTGAGGTGTATGAAGTTCAATCCCCTTTTTTGCTTTGTCTCATGGAGCGGGGTAAGTAATGCTATCTGAGTTTTAGTTTTTTAGGCAGTGTTGCAAATGGACGATTTTCACTGCAGGTCGGGGGGGAGACAGCACAGAAAAGGCTAAGTGCTGAGGGGAGCTGTCCCTCTTCCTTGTCGGTAAAGTCCTCGGGCCTGCTCGTGTGGCCTCGTAGTTTCAGCCTACTGCAGTGGAGGCCACAACCCCTCACATAGAGGCCTCCCAGCGCAAGGCCACTTTGTACCTGGGGGTGTCAGATATCTGCTGCAGGACTCCAAAGGTACCTCTCTCAGTGCGTATTCCAGTTCTATGCCGCTCCCTCCCGCTGCACCTAGCAGGATCTTCATGCTCCGCGCTGCTACGCCTGCTTCCCAGACTAGTCCCACAGCTCCTCACCGTCTCGGTCGGGCACTCCATCAGCAGCGATCTCTCGGTTTCTCCATCTGGGGCCCGATCAGCCTCTCGTCAATGGTCTCAGCACAGCTCAGCTCCCAGGACTGGCTTCTTTCTGCAGCTTATTGGCAGGCTTCTCTCCTCACTTCACGCAAGGCCCGACAGAAGATCCCAGCTGCAATGTGTCCCTGGTAATGATGCAGAGGGTCCACCAAGCCACGGCGGTTCCCCGCACGGCCGCCTCTCGGCCCAGGCCTCAGGACCACAAGGCTGGGCCGCTCGGCACGCAGCGGTTTCCGGCTACTTCACTGGTACCAAACTGCTCTGCTGCAGTTTAGCTGTATTTTCTCACTGTCAAAACGTGAGGCTCGGTGATAGTTTCATGGATAAATGTTGGATTATGTACCTGGCCGGCAGAGCCACTTCAGCAAGTGGCATCTTATTTTTAAGTGAAAGTACACAGAATACTGTTGGGGCTCCAGGGGCCAATTTCCCCCTTTCAAAGAGTACCTTCATGGGAAGGTTTACACTGACTATGCGCCGCCTCTTATGTGGTGCACAGTCAGTACGCCCCCTGACAACTCCTTTGCTTCTGTGCTTGTCTGTAACATATCATGGGCACAGAGCCAAAGTGATCTTGTGCCTTGAAGACAGCACATTGTGAAATCTGGACCAGGTGTCAGAAGCCTCTGGTTAATCTTAGACTGATCTGGAGACAACCAGCCTGCATTTTACAAAGGGATAGAAATTATTTTTCAGTGACTGACATTTAAAAGGTCACCTTTCCACCTTAAAAAAATACCCTTGGGGAGCCCTGCCTTTGTACCATCTCATCTCTGTGGCACACAATCTGATGGGCTCCTTGCCTCTGCTCCGCAGTCTATAATACGGTGCATAAAACAGAGGCAAAGTGTGAAATCATTTTCATATGGCCATTCCGCATACTAATGAGGTAGTTCCCCTTTGTGATTGTGCAGGTATAAACGGTGTGTCTGCACTATCTGTATTACAGAGACTGTGTATTGGGAGTTGTGTGAGAGGGCTATTAACAGGGCAACTCTGATTTGCACTTTTTACTTGTGTTGCACATAGAGCCGCCATTTACGACACACTCTAGTTCTTATCCCCGGCCCTCCTTAAATGATGGACTAAGGCGCTCGACAGAAACAGGCACCGCCCTGCTAGTCGCTGCCATTGGGGAATGTAGCCTAATTTCAGCACTGTTCGTGCACCTGTTCTTTTATTTGAAGTCTTTTAGAAAATATATATGTTCAAGGCATATGAGCTGTAGATCATATGCTTTTGCATAGATCGCCATCTAGTGTTGGGCCTGGATGTTTGCACTTCGTTTTTCTTCGAGGAAGTCTTTCCAGTCACGAGGTAGCTAAATCCTCCCTTAGGTGATAGTGCTCATGGGCATCGACTCTATTGTTAGATTGTTTTTTTCCGCCATAGAGTAGGGATGTGAATTTTTGTGTTCCGGTTCAGCACCGTTTTTCGGCCCCCCTTCGGTGCGCAATCCACTGCCCTCTATGGTATTGTTAATCGACTGCATTTCTCACTCTTTGCGTATCGTTTTACTCTTGGAAACTTCCACCCAAAAAATCCTGGAGGACTGTTGGACAAACCCGTAACAGGATAGGTCGCAGCTGATGGAACGCACTCCATTCAAGTTACATCCAAGGTGTCGCGCTAAGTTCCCGTGTACCGAGTTGCACAAAGGATGCAACCTTTGCCTATCCCCAGAACATGACGAGAAAGACTGCGATGCGTGGCAGTAGTTTCAGTCGAAGAAAACCCTCGGTGATCGTCTGGATCGATGACACGAAATGTTCCTACATGGCACTCCTGCCCCAAACATCCTCGCAGAAGAGTCAGATCAAGAAGAATTACAAGCGCAGGAAGCCGAGATGGAGGAGGGGCACGTCTCCCTGTCAGACGCTTACTCTGATGCAGATGACTTGACCCCAGCACAACGGACCGCGAGTAAGGACTACTTGTTCCCCTATCATCTCCTTTACAAGAAAAGGCGCCGGTCCCTCCTCTTCCTGCGGGAAAAGGATTCGAGCACCCCGCCTTCGGGCTCTGTGCCGAAGCAAAAACAGCCTGCCAGATCAGGCTCCACCGGTCCACATACCAGTACAGACCCGAAACCCTGGGCGTCGAAACCAAAACACCTTCTGATCTCTATTCTGCCATTGCAGAAAGTTACATCTTCATAGCTGGAACTCTCGACACCGATGCCGTAGTGTAAAGAAGGTACAGCGAATAAAGTACCAAAAATCCACTGGATCGCAGACAGAAAGAAAGAGTAACCCACCCGGAAGCTGGACACATCCACGTCAAACTTCTTGGAAAAAAGGAACGTGAACTTGTCAGATGATTACCATATTCCTTTGAAAAAAGAAATTCTGATCATTAACTCTTCACCTCCTTACATTCCTGAGGTCCCTTTTTATTTCACCTACACATTCCCTTGCATTACATCACCTAACCCATACAACACAGGGAAAGACTATGATGATGATTATGTACCACAAGATGTTCCACAGGATACTGATCTTACTGTTCTTCGGTGCGATGCGACAAGATGGCGTCTTGCTCACGGTGCAACAACGTTAATGCTATGCATGTACGCCCGACGGCCGTGCGGCGACTCGATCTTTGGAGCCGCGACAGGCCCTGAGACTCGCTTCTCCGGCGATGCAATGGCGACCTCTGTGGCTCCGGCACACTTCTCCGGTGATGCGCCGTGCTTCAGTGATGATGACAGTGGCAGCAGCACTCGCTTCTTCGGCCATTGCGACGACAGCTGCTGCGGAGGCGAGACACTTTTCGTTGTGTGGCGCTTCCAGATCCCAACGACAGGCAGTATCTCAGAAGGCCCAGCACAACAGCAGACACTTCAATTCCCAGCTAGGGAATTCAGGGGGGAGCTGGTTGGTGAAGTCTTGTATCCCTGAGACTTCAGGCAGGAGGCGAGCTCTAGTTCAAGCCCTTGGAGATTCTACTTGAAGTTGATAAAAAGCACACTCAGTCCTTTCTCTTTTCTTTGGCAATGAAGCAACCACTGCAGGCCAACCCCCAAACACACCGCACAGGGATAGTCTCCTCCTTCAGCTTCCTGGTTCTTTTCCTCAGCAAAGGTATGTCTTGATCCTCAGAAGTGATCAAAAGTTCTTGGGTCTAGGTCCCAATATTTATACTCACTTTCCCTTTGTTCTCTGAAGGCAGAGATACCTTCCTAGTCCAAACCAGTTTGGGTCAGTCATGGAGCACTTTGTTTACAGGACTCCTCCTTCTCTTGCTATGACAGTGCAGGCCAGGGACATCAGATGCACCTCAGGAGGTGGAGCCAGAATAGTGGAGGTAAGGCACAGCCCTATTTGGGTCCCAGGTGCAACCCCTCCCATCTGCATGCAGATCTCTCTATTCAGCCCTGTGCTGACTCACCCTGTCTCCTGGAATCCCCCAGCCTCTGTCACTCAAACTCCAGACAAGGGATATACAACCCAGCAGAGGCACATGAGATAACTGAGCAAGGAAATACCTACTTCCTAGAAGTGGTATTTTTAAACACAGAATGTTAAAACCAACTTCACTAAAAGATGTATTTTTCATTCTGAGTCCAGGCATACTAAATTCGAATTTCTACCCAGTTCCCTAAGTCAGTTAGGATTATAAGATGTTATAATAAAACTGCCATTCTGGCCTATGGGGAACATGTAGCCCTGCAATAGTGAAAAACCGAAATGGCTGTAATTCACTATTAGGACATGCCACACACATCACAGCATGTCCTACCTTTTACCTACAATGCACCCTGCCCTTGAGCCTCCATGGGGGTGACTAATATGTATAAAAGGAAAGGTTTAGGGACTGGCAAGAGGGTGCACTTGCCCAGTCAACATGGCAGTACCAGACTGCCCACAGACTCTGCAATGGCAGACCTGAGACACACTTTACAAACTGCTCAGGTGGGTGAGACAATCCGTGCTGCAAGCCCACCAGCAGCATTTGATTTACAAGGCCTGGGCACACGCAGTGCACTGTACTAGGGTCTGACATGTAAACCAAACAAGCCAATCATGGAGTCACTAATCTATACATCAATTTACCATAGGGAGCAGTTGCACTGAACAGCAGTGGCACAGTGCCTAAAAGCATCTAAAACCAGCAAAAACATAAGAGGCAAGAGCAAAAAATGGAAGGGAGACCCACGCCAATGGTGCCAGGTCTAACAGGATAATTATAATGTCCCTCAACATAATGACCCTGATTTCTATCCATCCAAATCTTGATCTCCAGATGATAATATTGGGTACATTGAGCTCATTATTAGAGCTGCAGAATACTATGGGATTGAGCTACACAAGGAAAGTCTAGAAGAGGATTTTGTATTAGAGACCCTTAGTTCATCTCAAAGGGCTACACAAACCGATGTTTAACACACTGCTTAAACATACAGGGGACACCCCGCCTCTGGATAAAGAGTCCACATTTTTGGATGCTTCCGGGAAACTGATAGCATCTCATGCTGCTAATAGTTGGCAGGTTGCCAACGCACTACTTGCAAGATACGATATGGGTCATTATGATGAACTCCACAAACTCATTGAGCTCCTTCCTGATGAACATAAATGTAAGGCCAGTGACCTTATTCAAGAGGGTAAATTAATAACTAATACCTCTATCAGATGTGACTTAGATCAGGCAGATAATGCGGTTCAGGCAATGAATACTGCTTCACAAACCTGCTTGGTTAAGGATTTCTGGGTTTAAACCTGAGGTACAAGCCTCTATCCCTAATCAACCTTTTGATAAGCAACATCTCTTTGGACCAGCTGTTGATGCATCTTTAGAAAAGATGAAAAAGACACAGAGGTTGCTAAGTCCATGGAGCCTTGCAAGCACCTTCCAACAGAGCTTTCTTTTGTCACTCATTCTACAGGCGCAGTCCCAAAAACCTCTCTACCGACAGTGCCTCCTCCTCTTACACGGGCAACAATCAGTCGGCCTCTTCCAATGGTTATTTTCGAGGAGGATAAAGAGCAAATAACGGCAGGGGAAGAGGCAAAGGTAATTCTACACACAGCTCCCCCCTCCAAAAACATTAAACAATAGCTTATTTCCCATACCCCCAATCATTCCACTCCTGTTTGGGGACGTCTTTCGCAATTTAAACCCATTTGGAATACAATTGCATCTGACAAATGGGTTTTACAAATTATCCAATCAGCTTATTGCTAGAAGCTTACAAGCACTCCAGCGAATATTTCTCCAAGGTCACACCTCATGTCACAAGAACATCTTACACTTCTAAAGCAAGTAGTTCTTTCATTATTGCAAAAAGGAGCAATTGAACCAGTCCCTTAACATTATCAGTGAACCGGAGTGTATTCACTATACTTCCTAATTCCCTTAAAGGACGGCTCTCTCAGACCCATATTGGACCTCAGAGAACTCAATCTATACATTGTCAGACCATTTACATATGGTAACACTCCAACAAGTGGCTCCTCTCCTTCAGCAAGGCGACGCTCTATCCATTCTGGATCTAAAGGATGCTTACTTCCTTATATCAATACACCCTGCGCACCGCAAATACCTCCGGTTTGTGGTAGCAGGCCAGCATTATCAGTTCAAGGTCCTACCCTTCGGAGTCACCATGGCTCCCAGGGTTTTCACAAAATGCTCGGCAGTATTCGCAGCCCACGTGAGAAGGCAACAGATTCATGTCTTCCCCCTACTTGGACGACTGGCTTTTAATGGACAGTTCACACAACAGTTGCCTGCGAGACATAAAGAAAACTGTGCAACTCTTTCACCAACTAGGGTTCACAATAAACCTGGTCAAATCCCATCTCCAACCCTCCGTCTCAAAGAGTATTTAATTTAGGAGATACCATAGACCCACACAGAGCAGTAGCATATTCAACTCCAACCAGACTCAAAACGTTTCACAACGTAATGTCTCAGTTCCAGCCTCAACACTCCTTACCAGCTGCGGTGCGTCATTGGAGCGTAGGGGCGTAGCCCCACCAGCCCATGAACCCGCAGCTGCCAGTAAATAATTAAAATAAATGTTCCAACTTGGCAACTTCCTGACTCCTTTTCTCATCCTGCGCCGCCGGGCAGCACCCGACTGAAAAGGGAGTGCGCAGGGGGGCGGGCTGCGGGGCTGGTGTAAGTGTCACTGTGTCAGTGATTGACAGGCGTCGAGACGTCACGAGACAGAAGAGTCAGAACGCGCATCACAGCTTGGGGCAGAAACTTGCTTGAGCATGCGCATATTAAGCTGCCCCTGTTAGTGACTAAGGGGGGGTGCGTGCGGCGCAGCCCTGGCGTTAAAAGGGCGAGCAGTTAGTGTGCCCTCCAAGCCAATCCTGGCGCTGCATGCAGCGCCAGGATTGGCTGGTCACCGTTCCGCAGAGCAGGGGCAATCCACATTGGATGCCGCGCATGGGTGGCTCAGCCGCAGTGCACAATGGCCAATCACTGTATCTGACTTCTTGTAGTCATGCAGTGATTGGCCATTGGCTAACGGTTCACTAGTCCGACTCGCCTCGTGGTTGTGACTGTGTGGAGTGAGTCGACTCTCGTGTGCTGATCGTGTGGAGTGGAGAGGGAGACAGTAGTGTGTGGTGAGTAAGAGCCGTAAATTATTTACAGGTCTAATCTATACGTCGTGGTAATATAGCGTTCTGCTCTAGGCAATCGGAAATAGAAGTTGGATACATTTAATTTTCATTCTTGCCCCGCTCTTAATGCTGACATGATTACTTTCCTTGGAACTGGAATATATTGTACTGTATCATTAAAAACAAATATTGGAGGCCTTTGCTGCAGCCATCCTATGTTTGTTTTGCATTGTTCTTTTTGGTCCATAAATACTAATTAAGACATGCATAAAAAGTAAACTGCAGCCGATGCAGACAGGCTGTGTGCCCCCAAACCCCGGCGGGACTCGGTGTCGCTGAACTGGCTGCACCTCGAATAGCTACGCCGCTGGTGCCGACCAGTGAATATGTGGTACATATGTAAAGGGGTCCCCGTAAGGAGAGTGTATTGTGGATAACATACACTGGAAACAAAATGAAACAACCAGTAAAGCTAAATTAGAAAGGCAAATTTTCGATTGGTATATGTGATTTATTACCAAACACTGCTTGATTGCCGGTGACAATATATGAATTAAATGTGTAATTAGCAAGCCCCAAGGGGGGGAGAGAGGGAGAGAGGGAGGGGGTAGTGCTCAAGGGAGTGTTTAGAACATGGAAAATAACACAGTATCTAAAAGGTAACCAATATATTATAAGGTTAGTGACAGTATAAAAACAGTTGTAGTACACATGCCAAAAATAAAAGGCACAATTTGAAGCATTGTCAATGAATCCCATTCAACGGTCACATCTGAATACTAGATGAATCGGGGGGGTGCCGGAATTACAACAAAAGAAAACAGTCGACGTTTCGACCCCTATCAGCAGGCTAATTAAAGTCCTTTCGCGGGGTCTTCATCAGGACGTCACACAGGGAGGGGAGAGGGGCAATTCTGTGTGAGAAAATAGAGCAAATGAACTTTAGTACATAGTAGGGAAGACGATTACACTCATCCTATCTAATATATAGACCAAGGGATAAATTAACGACAGAATTACCATGGGATACGGCCCAGTCGGGCTCTGTACATGGAAGGGACGTCACGCTAAGAAGTCGTGGTCAGTCAATAAGGCGGAAGCCTCAACTAGAGAGGAGACAAACAATCGATAAGATTCAAAAGAATCGGTGGGATTCAAAAGAATCGGATAACAGTTCTAACCAAAGTGAAATTTACTTCCACCCTGTAGTGGAAGGAAGAACAGTGTTGGTCAAACGTGATTGCCAACATTAACACGTAACACTCGGGGATAAATCCGAACAATGTAACACTCTTGCCATATGGAGATTATACCTCTGATTTTGTAAAGAGTTGATCCTTCTAGGATCCACGAGTCTGGCACAATGCAGGAAACTGTTTATGGTCTCCTGTAGTCAACCAAACAGAGACAGAAGTTTTATACTAAATGTGCTGGACGAGCGAATCTCCTAGTCTGGGATATTCGCTGCAGAGGGACAGATACTTACGAAAATAGAGCGGACAGCGCCGTCTACGTAGGACATTCAGTCGAACTCCGTCACGTTGAGAGCGCGGAGTGAGAGGTTCACAGACCTAGCTCGAGTAGGGATATGAATTCGTCCGCTCGAATTGTCTGTTTTACCTGCTGTAAATGAAGTAGTTGTTTACCTAAAGGCCGGGACTGTACTTTTAAAAGGGTATCAGACTCGAGGGTTACTTACAAAAGGAAAAAGCGGGCGGCGCCGTCTACACTGGTCCTGCCACGAACTCCGCAGCGGCTGCAATGCGGAGTTTGGGGAGGAGCTAACTGATATAACAAATCAGTTAAATAGAAGAGTTACTCACGATCGCCGGGATGGGCATCTGAGTAGGGTTTTAATAGCCAAAGTGCATATTTGGATATGGATTCATAGGGCGAATATACAATTAGTGAGGATTAGAACAATTGTAATTGGAAAAATTGGATAACGTGGACACTGGTGCAACTCTCACACAGTAGGATGTAAACCAGTAAGCAAAGTATTGTAAAACAGTGATCACCAAAGGGTCAACATTCAAAATCATGTAATGTAACAAATCCACGCGACTCATCGCACAAGGTCATAGGTGGGAAACATTTGTCAGCAAATCATGGCAGTCTGCTCGTGCACTTCTCAAACATGAGTGTAACGAGTTGTGTGGGTAATTAGAAAAGCATTTAAAATTGTGGGATGTAACTTAACCCAGTGCTGCCAATTGTGATATACTACTGTCCTGCTCATTCAACCCATTCTGAATGGTGTCCAGAAGGGACATCCATTTGGACTCGCGTGTGTTCAGTATTGATACAAGATTACCTCCCCGTCTACCCAGGGTTACCTTTTCAATAACAAACCAGCGTAAGTCTGTGACCGCGTGTCCCGCTGTCAGCCAATGGTCTACCAAGGGCGCCCCTGCCACTTTGCATCTTAGTCTGCTGCAGTGAGATAAAATTCTAGATTTGATTTTTTGTTGAGTTTGGCCTACGTATAACAGGCTGCAAGGGCACCGAATTATGTAAATGACTCCAGTTGAATTGCAGTTCGTATAATGTTTTAGATTATACGTTCTGCCCCCGTGATCGAAGGTTTTGGTCTAGACATCTCGATCTATGTGGAAACAGATCACTTGCAAACAAACAACGTTTGTTTCGGAAGCCGACAGAACGCAATTCACTATTGCAATACCAGAGTCATCACCCGAGAGGTCTCAAGGATAACCTGCCGGTCGGACAATTTCTTCGAATCAGGAGGAATTGTTCCACAAGAGCAAACTACCTGAAAGAGTCCGAAGTCTTAAGCGAACGCCTCATATCACGGGGGTATCCTTCCAGGATGGTGAAACGAGCCAGAAAACGGGCTTGGTACAACCCTCCCTACTCAATCCAGACGACTTGCCACGTGCCTCAGTTGACCGCGTCATTTGTGTCACGACCTTCTCAACACGTAGCAATGACATCAAGAAGATCATTAATCAAAATTGGCCTTTGGTTGCGGATGTAATTAAACAACCCGAACTACCTCTCCATTCTTTCAAGAGAGCTAAAAACATTAGGGACATGGTGGTCCACTCTTACCTGGAGTCAGCAAGTCAACCAACCTTAACATCCCTCTGGAACCTGCCCCCTGTAGTTGGCCATCACAGGTGTGGCACATGCATCGCCTGTGACACGACCATCCAGACCAAAACCTTCGATCACGGGGGCAGAACGTATAATCTAAAACATTATACGAACTGCAATTCAACTGGAGTCATTTACATCATTCGGTGCCCTTGCAGCCTGTTATACGTAGGCCAAACTCAACAAAAAATCAAATCTAGAATTTTATCTCACTGCAGCAGACTAAGATGCAAAGTGGCAGGGGCGCCCTTGGTAGACCATTGGCTGACAGCGGGACACGCGGTCACAGACTTACGCTGGTTTGTTATTGAAAAGGTAACCCTGGGTAGACGGGGAGGTAATCTTGTATCAATACTGAACACACGCGAGTCCAAATGGATGTCCCTTCTGGACACCATTCAGAATGGGTTGAATGAGCAGGACAGTAGTATATCACAATTGGCAGCACTGGGTTAAGTTACATCCCACAATTTTAAATGCTTTTCTAATTACCCACACAACTCGTTACACTCATGTCTGAGAAGTGCACGAGCAGACTGCCATGATTTGCTGACAAATATTTCCCACCTATGACCTTGTGTGATGAGAGTCGCGTGGATTTGTTACATTACATGATTTTGAATGTTGACCCTTTGGTGATCACTGTTTTACAATACTTTGCTTACTGGTTTACATCCTCCTGTGTGAGAGTTGCACCAGTGTCCACGTTCTCCAATTTTTCCAATTACAATTGTTCTAATCCTCACTAATTGTATATTCGCCCTATGAATCCATATCCAAATATGCACTTTGGCTATTAAAACCCTACTCAGATGCCCATCCCGGCGATCGTGAGTAACTCTTCTATTTAACTGATTTGTTGTATCAGTTAGCTCCTCCCCAAACTCCGCATTGCAGCCGCTGCGGAGTTCGTGGCAGGACCAGTGTAGACGGCGCCGCCCGCTTTTTCCTTTTGTAAGTAACCCTCGAGTCTGATACCCTTTTAAAAGTACAGTCCCGGCCTTTAGGTAAACAACTACTTCATTTACCGCAGGTAAAACAGACAATTCGAGCGGACAAATTCATATCCTTACTCGAGCTAGATCGGTGAACCTCTCACTCCGCGCTCTCAACGTGACGGAGTTCGACTGAATGTCCTACGTAGACGGCGCTGTCCGCTCTATTTTCGTAAGTATCTGTCCCTCTGCAGCGAATATCCCAGACTAGGAGATTCGCTCGTCCAGCACATTTAGTATAAAACTTCTGTCTCTGTTTGGTTGACTACAGGAGACCATAAGCAGTTTCCTGCATTGTGCCAGACTCGTGGATCCTAGAAGGATCAACTCTTTACAAAATCAGAGGTATAATCTCCATATGGCAAGAGTGTTACATTGTTCGGATTTATCCCTGAGTGTTACGTGTTAATGTTGGCAATCATGTTTGACCAACACTGTTCTTCCTTCCACTACAGGGTGGAAGTAAATTTCACTTTGGTTAGAACTGTTATCCGATTCTTTTGAATCCCACCCATTCTTTTGAATCTTATCGATTGTTTGTCTCCTCTCTAGTTGAGGCTTCCACCTTATTGACTGACCACGACTTCTTAGCGTGACGTCCCTTCCATGTACAGAGCCCGGCTGGGCCGTATCCCATGGTAATTCTGTCGTTAATTTATCCCTTGGTCTATATATTAGATAGGATGAGTAATCGTCTTCCCTACTATGTACTAAAGTTCATTTGCTCTATTTTCTCACACAGAATTGCCCCTCTCCCCTCCCTGTGTGACGTCCTGATGAAGACCCCGCGAAAGGACTTTAATTAGCCTGCTGATAGGGGTTGAAACGTCGACTTTTCTTTTGTTGTAATTCCGGCAACCCCCGATTCATCTAGTATTCAGATGTGACCGTTGAATGTGATTCATTGACAATGCTTCAAATTGTGCCTTTTATTTTTGGCATGTGTACTACAACTGTTTTTATACTGTCACTAACCTTATAATATATTGGTTACCTTTTAGATACTGTGTTATTTTCCATGTTCTAAACACTCCCTTGAGCACTACCCCCTCCCTCTCTCCCTCTCTCCCCCCCCCTTGGGGCTTGCTAATTACAAATTTAATTCATATATTGTCACCGGCAATCAAGCAGTGTTTGGTAATAAATCACATATACCAATCGAAAATTTGCCTTTCTAATTTAGCTTTACTGGTTGTTTCATTTTGTTTCCAGTGTATGTTATCCACAATACACTCTCCTTATGGGGACCCCTTTACATACGTACCACATAGCGCCCAGGTCCCCGTGACTGCATGGGTTCAACCCCCTCTTTTGTAACGACCAGTGAATATGTGCACTATGAGATTTGTACCTCAGCAGCACCTGTCTGCTTGTGTTGCTGCTTGGCCACTAAGTGCTTCAGGGACCAATGGTATCTCTGCCAAGTCTATAACGATCTGATGATGTGTTGCAGCTCGTGCCACCTCTTTATTTCTCTTTTCTCATGTATCTTTGGTGAATGTAGAAGCGGTTAAAGTGAGCCATGCCTGTTAGACAGGTTTCTTGACTCGGTTTGTGAAGTTTCATCTTTGACTAGGCGGGCGTTAAAGTCATCTTCCCTTGTTGTATTCTGCGCTCTCATTCAATGAGGTTGGAAAACCATGGAAGGTCATGTGAAGGTACCAAGTACTTGTCGTCACTACATACTTCGCGCAAGCAAAGCACGATCCTTACAAGGCTGCCACTGTGCGGCTAACCTGAGGCAAAATGCACTTTTTGCAGAAAAACCTGGACATTCTTGGCCAATGTTCTAAAGTGACTGTGAATCAACACGCTACCATTACATCGAATCTGAATAAACCAGAACATCTAACTTTAAAGGCCAAGAGCCATCACGCACATTCTGATTGGCAGTGGCAAACTATGGAAGCATAGTTAGCTGTAGCCATTTTTTTTTCTATGAACCTCTTGCATTTGCCCTGGGGTGAGCTCACACACAGAACACAATATATGTGTGACTATGAAATGATGTATGGTGACAATATGAAATTGTGTGGCATCAGAGGGCTTGAACAGCCTGAGCAAGGATCGATCCTTTCCACCTTTCTTTGGTCAGCCGTGAAGCGAAGGAAAGAAGGATAGGTCTATGGAACTGGGAATGTGTGTCCCATGAAAATGATTAGTTGAGGTCCCTGTGAAGTGGTCCTAGATGTATTGATTGTTTACTACCCCCTATCATTTACCATGGCTAGGCAACAAAATATACCTAAAGAAGCCTCGAACATTTGAGTATAAACTATTAGGCCTGGATCTTTTTAATCCTAATTTATTGGATTCCCTGATTGTTGCTCAAATGTTTTAATATGTTTAAATAACTGTACATGAATTATGGAACCAATCAGACATAGGGATATGGGTTTTAAGTCTTGTTTTATGATGTTTTAGATGATAATCCTAATTTGATCGTTTTATGACATATGATTCTGTTTATTAACTTTGATGCAATTTTTTATGCAATTTTATGCAACAAAAATTATACAAATAAAGTTTTCTGACTGACTGAGTCTTGCTCAGGTTGAGTGTCTGTCTCTGTCTCGGCTCTTGCCCCATGGAGACAGGCGATCCAAAACAGAACCAAGCTCAGTGTCCAGGTACTGCCCGTTTCGATTCCTAATGTAGCAATAAAAGACAAAAAAAGGCTACTCGTATAAGACAGCTGAGCAAACAAAATCTAAAGAACTGATTGTCTGCATCCGAGCTGAGCTGCAATTCGTATGTGTCTTACTGGACGGTTACCTGTATTCGGACAGGAGGTCAGAGGCCTCGTTGTTTTAATTGATGTAATCTTCATCATTGGAAGGCAGACCCTCTATCTCTGCGCCGTTTGTTCAGTTAGGGGGAGACAGTAATATTAAAAGCAAATACATTTTCTGCCCACCTGGGCTGCAATCTGAACACGATAAATGGTGTCCTGCTAATCAATGAAAGGAGATCACAATGTGTTTCCTGCTCCTTTTGTTCCCCAAACTCATGCTCCTTAGGCCTTAATATGTCTATCTTGTTTTTCCCCAAAAATTACGTTTTGTTAAAGTAGCTTGTGCGTTTGTTTCGTTTTCCTCTGTGACCTCAGTCACCATTAGATATTTCTTGCTGGTTATCACTGTGGTGTGTCGTTGACATCCAGCTTGAGCAACAGACCAGGAAGGAGGGGGTGGTCTTCATTGTGTTGTATGAAACTCGCCCCCTCCCTGAAAGATGGCGCTGGCTCTGATACTGACAGGGGAACCTCGCTTTGTTTGAATTCAGGGCTAAAACCAGCTGGTACGAAAGACAAGCGTTGTGAACAAAGAACACTGCTGTTTTATTGTTTTGTGAGGACTGAAGGATACACCTGTTTAGCCCTGAAGCGAAATGGAAAAAATATATTTTCTTTCTTGGT
The DNA here is from genome assembly GCF_964263255.1 of Lissotriton vulgaris. Taxonomy (NCBI): domain Eukaryota; kingdom Metazoa; phylum Chordata; class Amphibia; order Caudata; family Salamandridae; genus Lissotriton; species Lissotriton vulgaris. The sequence continues at coordinate 24,704,185 of NC_141692.1, forward strand.
TATATACCACATAGAGCTCCCTACGCAATTTTGATGTGTGTCTGGCTCCTGCAGTAAAAAACATGCCATGTGTGCTGCTCGGAAGACCCAACAAAGTGCATATGAAACTAAATAAACATCATTGCAGGCAAAGTCATTAATGCCCTAAGAGAGAGAGGCTGGTGTACCTGGGTTTCCTCTTGAATAAAAAAGTTTTCTATAGCGGAAACATGCCACCACCCACATGCAATATAACATAGAATCCCATTTCAAATATTTCAGTTTGCCTGTGTACTATTCTGACATAGCTTTTTTGCCTTTTGGTGTAACTCGCCTTTGCAAGAAATAGGAATCTGAACATGGCTTAGTAAGTATTGCTGCTACACAATGTTATATGGCTGAGATACCCGCCACCCCCTCTCAACACAATCCCCAAGAATGGGAAACCGGAAACAGTTCTGAACTTTTGGAAGGCGGGAGGGAGTTACCCTCCCAGCCGTATTTATTAAAAATATGAAACAAAATTAAAACATTAAAATAACAGTTTCATATCATGTACAATTTCATTTCCACATTCTGATGTTTTGGCTAACCTTAACACATTTCTAATACAAAGGTTCTCCTAGCCGATACTAACATCCTTACAAATGCATTTCAAATTGAAATTGTACATCCTAACGTTAAGGGCCAACGGCAAGGTCGTAACCGGTGTCAGATCCCTAAACCAGAACTCCCCCCTCACTTGTGAGGGGCAGCCGCACAGAGGACTGCACCTCATGTGCACATACCAATTTCCCTTGTCTTGACGGGGGCCCCTGTTAACTCGACGCCATCTTAGTGGTCGTCCGAGGACTCGTGTGAGGTGTCTAGAAGGTAGCGTAGACCCCCCCTCCCCACCCCACACAACTTACCACATCTGCCGTCGCAGATGTCCTGGCCCCGGGAAATTCCCAGGAGGGGCCCGTAGCCCCTCCTATCCAGGGAGGGGCCTTGACCGCCTTCCCTTTCCTTTAGGCGTCCCGTCCTTAGAAGGGACCGCCTCCCCGTTGAGGGGCAAATGGCCACCTCCCCCCGGGCGCTCCCATCCGTAATGGGTGACGCCCCCCCCTAGGGATCTTCCAATGACTGCTCACCGATCATGACCTTACCGCCACAGGCCGGATAGTTGACCGGCTATCCGGACCCCCCACAAAACTCCTACCTAAAGGTCATGCTGTAAACTCTTTAACCAGGCTACGAGGTCTCCTATGAGTAAAGAATTCCCCACCCGGGATAAATGGACCCCATCCTCTAGATACATATTGTCCCCCCTGATACAACCATGAGGAATCGAATGCAATGTACTTGTACGGAACAGTCTACCAAGCTTGTTATTCACCTTTTTCACAGAATGATTTATAGCAGACACTGAATTAGCCCCCCGCCACACCTTTCGTGGAATCATATGGGACCATGCAATCGTGCACCCTGGAACCCTTCTCGCCAACCAACTTACTGTGGATAGTATCGCCTCGAGAAGTAGTCGTCTACCAGTGGTCACCAAATCATTGCCCCCAAGATGCACTATGATTATAGATGGCGGTGACCTTGTCCGCCCTAACAAACCCTCGAAAAAAGGTTGAAACTGGTCAATACAGAGCCCGCCCCTTCCGTAGAAGGTCACCCTGTACCCGTATTCCCCAGCCATGTGAATCATGTCACCTGCTTCGAATACGTCCGCGGCACGCCTCAGGTATGAGTGGCCCACGACCCACACCACTTTTTCCTCAGCCGGTGATCTTTGACCGCTGGTTCCCAGGTGTCGGGTCGACTGCACAGTCCGCCCCGCCTCGTAAGCTTGCGAAACTGTAAACCAAACAAAAACAAGAAGCGTGAGTACATGATTTCGGCTTCACAACATGTGCAACCGCACATACCTTTTGTAACAATTCGAGGACAAACGCCCCAATTGTTTCACCTTTTCCACACTCAGACCCCTGGCTGTAGCCTCTGTAGCAGCCCCTATCCGGAAGGAATGGGTCCCAAACTCGCCCGGGTTCAAGCCGGCGGCCGAAATTGCCATTGCAAGCACCCGCTGGAACTGAAACCTCGTCAGTGGGGTGGCATCAGCGTGTCTCAACAAGGCCCCCCCCCATGATGCCGCCCTATGCGCCAAATATTCCTCAACGCATACGACGGGGCACATGGGAGATCCGGGAATCCGATGGATTACAACGCTGTCCCCGATCGCACCCTGATCGGTCTTGGACCTGGCAAACGATACAATCATCGTCTCCCCCTTAACTTGAATGTGCTCTCGGCACAGTCCCCCCCGTATCCTGCTTGTTCTTTGCCACCAGTTCGCTTACCCGCATAGCCCCATGGAATGCTAATGCAAAAGCGGCCCGGAATAACACTGTTTCTGACTGGGATGAACATGTCGCAGGGAGTACGGACAGTAACATGGCCAACCTTTCCAGACCTATCGGGTGCCTTTCATCTACTCTGCGACCCTCAAGGCGTTGCCACCCACGCAGCGCTTTCTGTACTACGAAAGACGCTGTAGGGTCCTGGATACCATGAGCCCGTGCCATGAAGGAAATGGCGGCCCGATGCCTCTGGGCCGTGGCTACCGATTTGCCTGCCTGATGTAATGACAGCAAAAACTTTACGACAAACTCTTCCTGGCCCCAAAGCTCCCCCATAGCAGAACCCAAAAAGGACCAATAGGAACGGAACGCCCCTTCATATGCCTTCCTTGTCCTGGGTGCTAAACTCTCTCCCACGAGGTTTTGTAGTTCGGGGCACCGAGAGACCAGAGAGCTTCGGGAAATGGTGCCGCCACCGGGTCCGCTGTGGGCAGAAAACCCCAGAAGGCCTGCATACGGAAACGAGAAAGCGCATCAGCAGCCTGATTCAGCACCCCTGGCACATGTCTCACCCTAAAGAGCACGTTCAATTGCATACATAGTAAAACAATTTCCTTGAGCAATCTCCGAATCCATCTGCATCGTGCTGCCTGACTATTGATACACTCAACCACGGTCATGTTATCAGACCAAAACACCACAGAGTGATCCCGAAACCCTTCAGGCCATGTTTTCAAGGCCACCAGAATGGGGAACAGTTCGAGAAAAGCAATGTTACTTGTAAGCCCACACTCGTGCCACCATGACGGCCACGTTTGAGCCGACCAGTGATTACCGAATATGGCGCCAAAGCCTATACTCCCCGCCGAATCTGTCCACAGCCCCAACTCCTCGGAGGACACCGCCGGCTTGTTCCAGACAACCCGACCATTGAAATCCGCCAGGAATGCCAACCAAATGCGCATGTCCTGGCGAATCTCTGCCGAGAGCCTCGTGCGGTGGTGCCCCTCTTTAAGACCGACCATGGCTTGTGCAATCGAGCGGGAAAAAGGACGGGCCATTGGCATTACTCTAAGGGCAAAATTCAACTGACCCACAGTCTGCTGCAATTGATGCAAGTTCACCTTAGTCTCCCTAATACACGTTTCAAGCGAGGCCCTGAATTTCCTCACCTTTTCTTTGGGCAACCGGAAGCAACCTTCTTCGGAATCGAGCTCTATTCCAAGAAACTCGAGCAAAGTTGATGGCCCCACAGTCTTACCTGGCGCCAATGGCACACCAAACTGACTCATCAGACCACAAAATTCTTTTAAAGCCTGTGCACATTCTGGGTCCCCGGCTGCCCCAGGAACAGAAAATCGTCAAGATAATGCATAACATGCTGAAACCCCGTCATTCTTGTGAATGCCCATTGCAGGAAACCACTGAATTTCTCAAAATAAGCACAAGATATGGAGCATCCCATTGGCATACATTTATCCATGTAATAGCGCCCCTGAAACATAAAACCAAGGAGACGCTGATCGTCTGGGTGTACCGGGAGCAACCGGAACGCTGACTCGATGTCTGATTTGGCCATCAGCGCTCCGGGCCCCAAGCGATTCAACATGGCGACGGCATCATCGAAAGATGCGTACCGCACCGAACACACCTCCGGGTCTATCGCATCGTTCACCGAAAGACCTCTTGGGGCTGACAAGTTATGTATCAATCTAAACTCACCCGGGTCCTTCTTGGGGACCACTCCCAAGGGCGAACAAATAAAATTAGCAACTGGTGGCATGTCGAATGGTCCGGCAACCCGACCCCGGGTCACCTCTTTCCCAATCTTCGCTTGTACCACCGCCGTATTCTGCAGGACCGACAGTTGGTTCCTACAATGTGTTTTACCCTGAAAATTCCCCACTGGGATGCGGAAACCATACGAAAAACCGTCTCGCAACACCCCAGCGGAGACCTGATCCGGGTATTTATTGAGCCAAGGAATCATTGCCATGGTATCAACCGGGGTAGGTAAAGGCGCCCCTCGGACTATTTCACACCTGTTTGGCGCTTCCCCTACTTCCGTTATCACCCGTTTTGGCTCTGCACATGGTCTCGGGATGCGAGGACTGTCCACACCCCCCACAGTCGTGCCTAAACTTGCATGACCCCTGGGGTCTTGTACACTTTCCCCTGTTAAAATTCCAGCAGACCCCTTTTTTACCTGTATTGCCATTCGACCTTGAGTGATGCTCGTTACTTGAACCCGCCCGAAAGGGCGCCCCAGATGAATGGCGGGAAAACTCACCCCCGTTTCCCCCCAACAATGGCGCCTTTAACATGCCTGATTTCTCCATTTTTTGCCAGGAAATGGAGTCGTAACAATCCCACGTCAGATATGTGTCGAACTCCTTGGCCTTACGAAAAATATTATCATAACAAAACCACTGATTGCCCTCATATGTCTGAGAAAACTCCATAATACGTGTCTGGTACACGGGTAACTCGGCCAACAGTTCAGGCCTCCGTTCCCCCATAATTGAAGTGAATATGCCAAATGCTCTGCCCCAATTACCTATTGTCTCATCGACTCTAAAAGCGGCCATCTTGGCGCGCCAAACACTCGGGTGCATAAACTCTTTTTGAACTTTCACGTGCTCAATCTCGTAATGATCAGTTAGCAAAGAAAACATGTTTACATATTTCTCAGCCCATATCCTCTTTGATTTCCATCGGAATATGCTGAGCCACTTTCTCCCTTCTCGAGGGTACGGACCCCTCCCCCGCAATCGGCAGTAGCTGCTTACCTGAACTAGAAGCTGTAACCGTAGTCGCTGCCGAACTCATGCCCGCTGCGGGTTGACCCACTGGAGCCTGCGGGGGAACAAAAGGACATGGTGCCTTTGCAGCCTCTCTTGATTGCCGCAACTGCCTCATTACTGCCCTGGCGTCATCTGCCGTAGCCCCCTCACTCTCTTTCCCCAACCACGCTGCCAGCTGTGCAGCCAACTCGGGAGGCATATCCTCCCCGTTCACAGGGGTGACTACAACAGGAATTGGTTGCCCCTCCTTCGGGACCGGGATCGGCGCCTCAGTCGGTGTATCAGGGTGTGCCGGCGGTACCTCAGGAACCGGGGCCTCTTCCCTAGTTGCTCCCTTCTTGGCCCTTCTACTTCTCCTGTTAGGGACTACCCCTGGCAATGCTGGTCCGACGACTCGCTTAGGGCCCCCTACACCGTTCATTGCGGCCATCTGTTTCTTCATCTCGGCCATGTCTTTTACGAGCATGCGGAGCATCTGATCGGTCCCGACCCGCTTTCCGGCCTTCTTGCTCGGCATTCTCCAACGCTGGTTCTCTGGAAGAACAAAGACAAGAATTAAAACGCTCAAAAATGGCTCTTCGCTCCGTCTCGAGCTCACGTGCAGCGGGGAGGTGCAGCTTCAGAGCACAGGAACAAGAGGATGCTTCCTTGGCTTATCGCTCCTTTTATTCTTCTTCGGGCGGGCGTAAACCCGCCTCCTCCCGCCTCCGGGGGCGTGGCTGACGGCCTCAGTGTCTAGGACAACCCACTCTTGGGCGGGAAAAAGCGCGCCCCGGCTACGCCGCTTTGGGCATACCAGCCGAGACGCGCCTCCCGCCCAAGATGGCTTCCCGGGGGAGGTCGGGGCACTCCACCATACGTTCGGGGGGACCGAGTGGTCGCCCCTTTCCATTATTAGCTTTTGGTTACAGGAACAGCAGCCTTCTCCATATGTATAGTGATAATATGTATGGATAGCTGTCTGCTTTTGCTGTTCCATTTGTACGACTCTCAGTATGAGAGTGTATAGTGAGGGTACAGTCTACTATTTTATTAATGGTTGGGGTAGGGTCATCACATTGTTTGACAGGTTGTCCTCAGTACAGGAGCAAAGCTACACGAGGCCAGGTTAAAGAAGCAGCCTAGGGGCAACACCTCTAGCAGGTGCCCTACAACAAGATGTTGAAAGATTGATTGACATGTTGTTATAAGGCCAGATTTGCTGCAAATGTAAAAGGCATTGGAAGAGTCAGTAGGTCTTGCCTTAACTACCAACCTTCTAGTTTTGCCAATGATTTTTAGTTTTTTAACTTCATCACAAAAAAACACACAATGGTCCAGTGGTCCCTGGCATTAAAGGAGGATACTTTTACTATGTACGTGCACATTGTGGAAGAGCAGAAATCCATTACTCACAGTGAAGTCAGCCAATAGCTGAAGGTGACTCACCAATTGCCCCATGATGTATACTGTAGTGTTGGAAGAAAAGTGTAAATCATACAGCTACAGAGCAATTGATGAAAAGGCTTGGTTGAAAGCCTTTATGTATTCTATGTATATGATTTTACTAAAATCAAAAGGTCTTGTTTAACTCCAGACCTAAAAATGTATGAAAATCCTTGCTTTTTACTTATCTCAGGGTATTATGGGTTTCCCCTTGGGTCTGGTTACTAATAAATTGGAATCGAATTGTGAGCTCCACATCTTACAAATGGAGGGCTGTGCTTATAAATCTGGTTGTGAGCACCTAAATCATAGGAGGGGTCACCATGGCTATAAATTGCAATCCTATGCCAATGAGCGGAGCAAGGTAAAGAATGCAATGATTGACTCAAAGTTGTTCATTTCCACCATCATTATTTTGAACATTTTTCTTAAAACCACTACAATAAAATACAAGTAATAACAAAAAAAATTCCATGACATAATGACTTTGTAATTAATTAAAATTTTGATTGAATAGGCTGCAGCATATAATCTGTTTCTCTTAAATGTAGCACTTTTCCCAAGTCATGTATGCTCTAAACTAAAAAAAAAAAAACTAAACAAAATAAAGATCAGGTAGGATTTCATACTTGGCACACTAACATATTTCATATGAACAGTTAACATAGTGTGTTCCCCAAGGAATACCTAAAAGTGTTATTTAACATATTTATTTACGAAAGTGAAGGCCGTTTGGGAAGACTGGACTTTTCTTCAAGTTCCTGACGCTCCTGCGGAACGAGCCTGGCAACCATTACACTGCTGTGCAACTTCTTCTACTCTTACACTGACATGCATCAATATTGCATTTTGCGATTCCTTAATTGCGAAAAATAAGGAATCGCAATTAAGGAATTGCAAAATGCAATGCATCAAGAAATTGCACAAAAAATTGTGATTTCTTAATATTCCTTAATTGCGACTTGCAAATTGCGAATCGCAATTAAGGAATACCTCCCCATTCATTCCTATGGGCTATAGAGGCCCATAGGAATGAATGGGAAGACATTCTCAATTTGCAATTAGTGAATCGCAAATTGAGAATGCGGTTTCAAGGGTGCAGGGGTGTCCAAAGAACACCCTGTTGCACCCCTGAAATCAATCTGTGCACATATGTTGTGCACACACATGCCCTTAGGGCATGTGTGTGCACAACATGAAACTTTGAAAAATGTATAAAAGTGCATTTTTCAGTTTTCGCAAATTACCATGAGGTTGAACCTCATGGTAATTTGCTCCCCCTAATTGCGAAATCGCAATTTATTAAAGTTTCATGCATTGCATTTAAGGAAACGCAAAATGCGATTCCTTAAATGCAATCGCAATTTGAGAATTCGCAATTACTTGCGAATTCTCAAATTGCGAGGGCCTTCACCCTTCATGCATTCCAAAAGCAGATTTTGCGATCGCAAACGGACGATTTTTGCGATTCGCACCGTTTACGATTGCAAAATCCTTTGATGCATGTGCCTGTTAGAGCTGAGATTTCCATGAAAGTCTTATAGTCTGAATTCAGCACCTGAGCATAATAGGACGGAATGTATGAAGCTCTGTGGTTATAATGAATAAGCAGCTACCTATGTTATGCCATCTATTAATGTAATAACTGCACTTTCACAATTGCCTTATTAACCTTCCTGCTTTCTCAAATTTGCTTGAAAATGCACAATTTTTCTTTTTTTCCAAAATTTTCTTGGGGGGTTAATCCCCCCCCCAACCCCCTTTTTGGGGTTCGGGCTCGCTGCGCTCGCTCGCTACGGTGCTGTATGCAAATCACTTTGCGCCCCACCACTTTTAAATCTCACCCACCGCCCCTGCTCCTTACCAGTTTGAGTGTTCATGCAATTACTGGGAATGATGGTGTCTTGCAATTTCATAGTTCCATATGCAAAACTTCACATGTGCCCCCAGCAGGAATGCTTGGCACGTCACTGGAACCAGGCTCGAGGTCCGTTATCAGATCAAGTGCTGGTAGTCGGCCGCACCCATGGCTCTCTGTAGTGATGTAACACACAAAACCTGTTAAAAGTGCGGCCCTCCAGGAGCCCAGTTCCACAGATAGTACTGACAGCAGACGCATCACGAACATGTTTGTGAGCACATCTCCAAACTCACACAATTCAGAGGATATGGAGCCCCCAGCAAAAACAGCTTCACATAAATCATCTAGAGTTCCTAGCAGTTTTCTGGCTCTGAAACTTTTCAAGTCCAGTTATTAAGCAAGACTGAACTAATTCGTACAGATAACTATGTACTACATTCAAAAACAGGGGGGAACGCACTCCCTCAAACTGTCCCATTTGGCAAAGGAAATCCAGAGATTGGCCATTCATCACAAAAACTTTCTCCTGGCGGAACACCTCCCAGTAGTGGACAATCAGGTGGCAGTCTTGCTAAGTCGCCAGACACAGCAAATACACAAATGGGAACTACATCCTCAAGTTCTCCTCCCATTCTTCCAAATCTGGGGCTTCCCAGACCTAGACCTGTTTTCCAAGCATCTAAACGCAAAATGCCCAAACTTCCCGTCCAGGTATCCCCACCCATTGTCCGAAGGCAATGCACTATGGATGAATTGGTCGGGGATATTTGCTTACGCTTTTCCGCCTCTCCAACTCATTTCATTATTGGTTCAGAAACTCATACAAACGTCCCTGGCACTAATCCTGCTTGCTCCAAAATGGGCACGTCAACCATGGTTCACAACTCTTATGGAACTCATTAGTTTCTCATCAAAAGCTAAATCTTTCACCCAGTCTTCTCACCCAGAGCCATGGCAAGATAAAACACCCAGATCCCAGTCAACTCAATCTAGCGATCTGACACCTGAAGTCCTAGAGTTTGGCTATCTAAATCTACCGCCAGACTGTATCAATATCAACGAAGCTAGGCGTCCTTCCACAAGAGCTTGCTATGCAGCCAAGAGGAAGCGGTTTGTGATTTGATGTAACAACAACCACATTAACCCGCTTGATGCTTCAGTACAAAACATTATAATATTTGTTAGATCTGCAACGTTCCAATTTAGCATACTCGTCTATCCGCTTATATCTTGCTGCAATAGCTGCATACCTACAGAATAGACAGCATCTCTCTTTTTCGGGTACCTGTCATTAAGGCCTTTATGGAGGGCCTAAAAAGAGTTACTCCACCTAGATATCCACCTGCCCCACTGTGGAATCTCATTATTGCTCTCACCAGACTCATGGGTCCACCCTTTAAACCATTGCATAAATGTAACTGCAATTTCTTACATGGAATGTGGCATTTCTAGTTGCCATTACGTCCCTCAGAAGAGTCAGTGAGACAGAGGCATTAACCATAGAAGAACCTTTTTTGCAGATACACCAAAACAAAGTAGTTCCTCGGACCAACACTAAATTCCTTCCTATAGTAATTTCTGCCTTTCACATTAATCAATCAGTTGAGTTACCTGTTTTCTGTCCTCAACTAGATTCAGTGGCAGAACGTGCTCTGCATACGCTAGATGTGAAATGTGCATTGTTGCATTACATTGAAAGGACAAAACATTTCCGTAAAACTAATCAACTTTTTGTAGCCTTTGCTCCACCACACAAGGGCAATGCCATATCAAAATAGATATTGCTAGGTGGATTGTTAAGTGTATTCAGTCTTTTCTGGGACGCTCCATGATGTGCTCCCTGATCAACCTCTCACTGGCCTTGGGCATGGTTCCAGCCAAATGGAAGCAGGCGGTGGTTTCTCCAATCCTGAAGAAGCCTTTGTTGGACCCACTAAAACTGGAGAACTACCGTCCTATTTCATTGCTCCCCTGGTCCGCGAAAGTTGCGGAGGCACACGTTAATCTGGCCCTTTCTGACCATCTTACTCGGGCCAATGTCCTGGACCCCACGCAGAACGGTTTCCGTGCTGGTCACAGCACGGAGACAGCCCTCCTCGCCATGGTGGAGCACTTGCGTGCGGTGTTGGATGCAGGTCAGACGCCGGCGCTTGTATTATTAGATCTTAGCGCCGCCTTTGACACCGTCTCTCACCGTATTCTTCTGCATCGCCTGGAGGAGATTGGCATCGGTGGGCTCGCTCTGCAGTGGTTCGCTCCTTTCTCGACAATCGTTCTTTTTGCGTGGCCATCCCACCTCACCAGTCCAAATTCCATCCTCTGGCCATGGGGGTTCCGCAGGGATCCTCGCTGAGTCCCACGTTATTCAACCTATACGTGAGACCGTTGGCTGATGACGTCAAGCAGTGGGGCATGACTATGGTCTCTTACGCTGACGACACTCAGCTAGCGGTTACTATCAGCGGGGATGCTGAGCAGGATGCCCCTAGGTTTCAGAGTGGACTGAGGGCGGTGGCTGGTTGGATGAATGTGAACTGTCTCCAGCTTAACGCAAATAAGACTGAAATCATGATTGTCGGTAAGAAAGCGGAACTCTGGGGGGGACAGGTGGTGGCCTCCGGAACTTGGGCCGTCCCCGATTCCGGTCACGGAATTAAGAAATCTGGGAGTTTGGCTGGACCCCACCCTCAGCTTTGTTGGCCATACAAAGAGAACTGCGGCCTGCTGTTTTGGTGTTCTTCGGGGCTTAAGACCGGTCCTCAAATTTTTTGATGCCTCGACCAGGCAGTTGGTGATTCAGGCGACGGTGATCTCCCGGCTTGACTACGCCAGTTTTCTTCTGATGGGGGCCAACCAGGCAGAAATCACTCGCCTGCAGCGTGTCCAAAATGCTGCAGCCAGCGAGGTAGTTGGCCTGCCCAGGTTTTGCTCCGTTTCTAACACTCTACGCTCCCTGCACTGGCTGCCGGTCAAGATGAGAATTCATTTTAAGGTCTTATGTCTGGCCTTTAAAATCCTGAAAGGTTCTGCTCCCCAGATCCTTACCAACCTCTTGTCTCCCTACACTCCGACCCGCTCTCTTAGATCCTTTGGCCAAGCTCTCGCTGTGGTCCCCCGGTTTAAGCTTAGCCGAGCTGGGGGCCGGTCTTTTCGAGTGAGAGCGGCGGCTATTTGGAACTCTCTCCCTGTAGAGATCAGTCTGATGGAGGATCTCTTGCTGTTCCGTAAGGCCATTAAAACTTTCTTATTTTAATGTTGTTCTGCAGCTGTTCCCCTTTTCTTGCATTTAGCGGTGCTGTTTTACCTTGTCGTGCGCCGGGACGCTCCTTTGCTGGAGCATCTGTGCGCATTATAAATGTCCATAGCATAGCATAGCATATGCTATGCAAAAGTTAAAAGAGCATTACCAGTTCCCACTAGAGCACACTCTGCACGTAAACTGGGGACTTCTATGGCATTAATAGGGAATATACCCATAGACATATGAAACGGTGCAACACAGACTACTCTTCACAAAACATTACTTGATGTCAGCACAACAAGCTAGAGTAGGCCAAGCAGTCTTACGTACACTATTCCAGACTACTGCAACAGCTGCAGGTTAGCCAACGCTTTGGGAAATAACTGTTGTATAGTCTATGCAAAAGTATATAATCTACAGCTCCTATGCCTCGAACAGAAAATGCTACTTACCAGTATGTATCTGTTCTTGGCATGTAGAGCTGTGGAATCCTATGTGCCCACCAACCTCCCCGGGTACCCATACCTGTTGCAGTTACATCTTACATTCATGGACATCTCCTTCTAACTACTCTTTCTGACTCCATTATCACCCGGGAAAACAGTCTAACAATGGAGTTGATGCCCATGCGCACGATCACCTAAGGGAGGAGTCACCTCCCTCGTGACTGGAAAGACGTCTTCAAAGAAAAACAAAATAAAAACATCCTGGACCAACACTAGATGGTGGTCTATGCAAAAGCATATGATTCTGCAGCTCTACATGCCAAAAACAGATGCATACCGGTAAGTAGTATTTTCCTTTTGGAGCTTTTAAACTTTTTTGGGAATTTTGTTTGTGGGCTATTGTAAGGGAAACTTTGTGTTTTTAGTTTAATCTTGTGTTGCACATAGAAATGCTGCCATTTTTGACTAGCTGTATTTGTTAAATAATGGACATGGCGCAGACGGGTGCAGTGGGCACATCGTTGGTGCACCAGAGGCACGCTACGGCAAGCCCATATGCACCCGTCCTTGCCCATCCGGGACTAGGGGCCAGGGAGTCTGCCCTTTTTACTTTCAAGAGGGTATCTTACTCCTCTTGCCTACTGCTAGTACCTCAAATGTTCTGACACATGTATGCACTTCCTTGATCTTAGTTAACCTTCACAGTTCTGTGACAGCTATGGATCGTCTTTTCTGACTAATTTGACTCCGCCTTGCCCAAGCCTAACCTCCACGCCTTCATCTTGGCATTTCTACCTGGTTAGGTGTCACTCTCTGGCTGCCCTTAAGATGAATGTTTACTGCCCCCTAACGGAGTCACACCCGGATGTGCTGTTCCTCACAGAGTCTTGGTTACTTTAGGATTCTGGCCCGATGTGGTCCAAGCTCTGACCTAACTATTGTATCATAAGGTTAGACCACCATGGCAAGGGGGTGGTGGGCTAGCGACTTTATTTAGGGAATCACTAAGGCGTCTTCCTCCCTGTTGGCTATTCAGGACTGTGAGGGTCTGCTCTACTCTGTAACACTAATTCTGGCTTTTTCCTTCTCTGAAATACTACTATTCAGACTCCCAGGCCCGTTTGCACATTTCCTTCTGGCCCTTTCAGAAGTGGTTGCTGGTTAAGCTATGAATAAGGCCAATTCCACACTGCTTGGTGATTTTAACTTACAAATGGACGACTTGAACATCTGTGCCCCAGAGACACTCTTACATGATACTGCCCCTTTATGTTTAATCCAATTGGTGTACGGTCCGACTCATGACTAGGGGCATACTATTGACATTGTATTTAGCAATATTACCAATTTTCAGGTCCAGACCCTCTGCCTCTAACTTGGAGTGAACATTTTCTACTTCCTATACTATTCTTCCTATTTCGTCCCCACTCACTACCCCTCTTCAGTTCAAATGGCTGAACCTCCTTGGCCCAAATTGAATTTGGAGACTTGTTCAGCCGTTATGGAGGCAACAAGACCTGTTGCTTCGGAACAAGTCATCCTTTCCAATCACAGGTACAATGAGTAGATAATAAACACGCTCGACATGGTTTTACCAGCAAGGTGGCATAAAGACACCCAACCTGCGAACAATTCCCTTGGTGTAACACCTATTTACTAACTTGGAAACAGAAGCGTAAGCGAAGGGAGAAAAGGTGGAGAAGGACTTATGATGAGGCTAGCAAATATGAACATAGGAAAGCCATTAGTTTCTATCATGTGGAAATAAAAGTGCCCCAAGCAGCCTACCTCTCCACCAGAGTCACAAATTCAACCAGCTCCCCTAAAGAGATCTTTCAGATCCTTAAAAGCATTACTGAGCTTCCAAATTGCCAGCTCGACCCCGTAAGCTACTGCAGCGCACAATAATGACCGGGTACATTTTTCAAAGAAGAAAATATTGGATATGTATTCTTATTTCCCCGAGAAGGCTAATTTGGTTGATCCTCCTCTTTAGACCGCTTAGAGGGCAATTTCAGGCCCTTCCCAGATAATCTCTACTTTAGTAATAGCTCTCTTAAATTCAGTAATATCAGGTTTCTATTTAGACACTGTCCCTTTTCATATCCTTACCGAGAATCTGAGTGCATGAACCTGTTCTGACGGATTTGCGAAACCTTTCTTGTGGCCAGGTCCATACTCTGTGGAAGAACGCAATAGTTAAGTCAATTCTTTAAAAACTCTGCTTAAGTAGCTATAGACCAATCTCCCTGTTAGCAGGAGTTTCTAAGCTCCTAGAAAAATATGTCAATAAATATCTCTCTGCTTTGCTTGAATCTACTGAAGTCCTCCACCACACTCAAATGGGATTACACCCGCAACACAGCACTGAAAAAGCTTTTCTGGTGGTGGTGGAGGTACTTGGGCAACTTCTGGATCAAGGAGGGTCTGCTGCAGTTATTCTTTATTTATTTGTTTATATAGTGCCCAAATAGACCCCTGGAGGGGTATGTGCACTTCGGACGGGCAGCCTGAAAGTAGTGCTACTACAGCTGAATCCGAGACAGAAAAGAGTTGTCTTGAGCAGCTTCCTAAATTGCAGATCAGGGCATTTTCTCAAATGTAGGGGGAGCTTGTTCAAATAGCTTTTAGACCTCAGTGCCACCTTCAATACTGTAGACCCTCCAACTCTCATCCAGAGATTGTTAAATATGGGTATTGGTTGTAGAGCTCTAAAATGGCTCGGCACCTTCTTGGAAAACAGAACTGTTCAGATGGTAGATCAGGGTTTCTACTTTTCTAGCTTTCTCTGAGTTGTGGGGTACCTCAGGGGTCCTCCCGGAGTGCTACCCTTTTTAACCATTACCTGCTTGCCCATGCAGAAATTGTGTGCTAATTTGTGTTACCGGTTTCCTATGTCAATGTCACCCAGTTGGTCATGTCAATTTCCTCTGCTCAAGCCATTTATCCCTGACCACTTGTCTTCAGGAAGCAGCTCGAGGAATGGCTAGCTGCCAACGGAAACTCAATGAGGACAAAGCAGAGGATATGTTGCTGGGCAATAACTTCTGGAACAATGTCCAAAGTCTCATGTTAGATTGCTTGAGTAAGTTTTCCAGCCCAAAAACTCCATTAAGAGTCTGGAGATGTGGTTGAATTCCAGCCTCACGGTGGACAATCAATCTAGAAATCTTGCTACAAGTTGTTATGGCATCCTCCTACTGCTGAGGAAGGTTCTCAATCTTCCCCTGTTACATCTAAAAGACTGATTGTTCAGCCCCTCGTGCTTTTGCGCCTCAACTATGAGAATGTCTCATACTTTGGCTTGTCCCTTTATGTGGTCAGAAGGCTGCAGATCATGCAGAACTCCGCGGCCCGGCTTCTCATAAATATTCTGAGACGTCAGTCAGTCACAAGGGCTCTGATAAATCTCCACTGGCTTCCAGTGGCACAAAGAGTGCAGATCAATACCTAATGCATCATGCACAGGGCTCTTAACAAAAAGGGCCCTGTATTTCTAAGATCTCTAGCCTGCCCGCATACGCCTGGGGGACCTTAGATCCTCCTCTGTAGATCTGTTAAGTATACCCAAGTTCTGCAAATTACTGTGGGGTGGCTGTTCAGTGTCTTTTTTGGCACCTAAGCTCTGGAACACCCTGACTCTAGAGTCACACCTAATGGAGCATGAGCTTCCTTTACGCAAACCCTTAAAGAGCTGGCTGTTTAGGTACTAATCGTCCTCCACAATGAACTGATGGCATCTGATGTCTATTTTAGCGCTGGAAGGCCTTTAGGTAGCCATATACTACATACAACTCTTGACCAGACTAGACCGTGCAAGTCTTTGATTCTTTACTTCTGCAATATGAATGTGCTTTAGAGCTGCAAAAAGCTACTGCACATGCCTATTGCACCTCAAGGTGCTTTTGATAATTCTTTTTTGTAGAGAATGCACATGTAATTTGGAGAAATAAATGAGTAGCATTGTATTAACTATTTGTTATCTTAACCTACTTTTAGTTATTTTATAATTTTGTTACTTTTATTGATTGTCAAATGTACATTGTTTGTAACATTTCCTGGTTAATTTCGTTTTTTTTGTAGTATCAGTCTTTGTAGGTTTGTAACCCGGCAGAGTGACGCTGTACCTCTGAAATTCTTTTTTAAGAAGCAATTAGTTGCTCTTTTTATTGTTTTTTTTCATGGCCTTTTTATGCTGTTTGTTATTTGGAAAAACATCTATATTTGCTGTTTTTAAGTTTAATTTGATTGGTTGGTTGGAGACTCATTAGAATTTTTTTACCCATTTTTGGTACAGTATGCAAAGTTTTCATTATTAAATTAATTTATATTTTTATGTTGACATATTTGTATACGTGTTAAATATTAAAATGTTCTACAGGTGTTTAGTTTAGAACTATGTCAATGTTTCATTCCGCTATATATTGATTTTTGTGATGGTTTTGTGTCATTATTAATGTGTAGTCGAGATTTTTATTTCTGTTATTTTGGCTACAATATTGTTATATTTTAGATATTTTAATGTTGTTCATATTTTTGTGTTTAGGAATAGGGTTGCAATAGTTATGTTTTCAATATTTTGTGGCAATATGTGTTTAAGTCAACATAGTTTTTCTATATATAGTGTAACCGACGACTATGAGAAAAAGTAGATGCTATAATAAAAAAGCCTTGACAAAGTCTATAAGTCTTGGCAGTAAAAACTTTTAGCTTTGCTAATACTTTTTTTTAGGTTAGATAACCCCCCAAATGTGCACATATCTGAGGCGGCCATCTTAGAAAGGGAATTATTAAAAGATTAAAATTGCATTGAAACTCAGCTTCTTATGTGTGTTGAATTTCGATTGCCGGCGTATGCCTGAACTACAACCAAACGTCAAATATTGAATCTGCAGTGCTTGTTTCTTTTTATTTCAGTACTCCTTGAGAGAGCATCTTTCATCCTTCTCTCTCTCATTTGGTCAATACCACTTGCCCCCCCGATCATCATTTATGACCTGCCCCTCCCCACTTGTCAATGAGGGCCATGAACATTGGGTTACGGCTGCTCGCTTTCTTGTCCATTGTTCCCTTGTTCCTTCCCCCTTTCTCTCAAGTATTGTCCCCTCTTCTTACTCCCTTTCTCATTCAAGCTCTACATGTTTTTCATTTTTTATTCAAGCTGCCTGGCATCTGCATAATTCTACTAGTCTACTCTTTTCCTATTTTTCTTGCTCTCTCATTACCTATTTCTTGCTCACTCGCACTTTATTTTATCTTCTTTAATTTACCATTCTAAAATGGTCTCCTTCCATGTAAATAATAATGCCTAACACAGAGGATCTACCTCTATGTTTGGTTTGCAAACTACAGCTAGTTCAAGATGTTCATCCTGGCACTATGATAAATCCTAGTGCCAGGAT
Organism: Lissotriton vulgaris; assembly: GCF_964263255.1. Taxonomy (NCBI): domain Eukaryota; kingdom Metazoa; phylum Chordata; class Amphibia; order Caudata; family Salamandridae; genus Lissotriton; species Lissotriton vulgaris. The sequence goes on from NC_141692.1 coordinate 24,721,691, forward strand.
GGGGACAAACTGTTTACCTGGCCCTCTATTTGTCTGATGCTTCCAACCTCTTCGGTGGTGCAGGCGAATGCTTCTCCCTGAGCCCCACACTCTTCCACATCTACATGTCCCCCTAACCAGCATTATCCCCTCCCATGGGTTGCATCATCTCCTATGGCGATGGTATTCATCTCAAACTCTCTCAATCAGAAGACACCTGCACCACTCAAGCCAACTTCATCCGAGGCAAGTCCTTGGTAGCAAAGAGGATAAAAAAGAACAAGCTCAACGGTGACAAAACCAACGTGACCCTCCTCAGCAAAGACTCCTTTCTCTGGTCCCCAGATTGGTCGCCCACCAAGCTAGGGCAGACTTATTGCCCATCTAACACAACCAGGAACCTGAGTATCATGATCAACAGCAGTATCTCCATGGTGAATCAAGTTAACACATTCACTTCCACTTGTTTCCAAACCTTCAAGCTGCTTAGAAAAATCTCCAAATGGCTCCTTTTGGATGCCTGCAGAACCATCAGGCAAGCCCTTGTCACCAGTAAGCTTGACTACAAGAATGCCCTATACATTGGCTTCACTGTCCAGCTCACCAGAAGGCTTCACATTTTACAGTTAGTAGCCACAAGACTTACACAACACAGATATATCCAAACATCTCAAAGACCTCCACTAGCTCTCAATTCACTAAAGCACAATTCTTAAAATCCTTTCACATACCTAATAAATACTACACAACCAAGGCCCAGCATATCTCAACAACTGCATCCACGGCAAGAGACCTCCGTTTGGCCAGCTTGCTCGTCGCACTCATCCTATGCAAATTATTGGCCAGAGCAGAGGTTGAATATTCTTCTACCTTGCATCCAAAGCCTGGAGAAAACTCCTATCACATCAGAGCTACCTGCTCCATCCTTGACTTACAGAAGAAACTGAATCCTAGGCTCTTCCAATATGTCCCCAAACACGCCTGTTCCCCCTTCTTCACAGGGTGATATGCGTACCCTACAAATAGGAAAAACACACAACAACATAGCACAACATGGCCTAAAGCAGCAAATGAGAATTTGGTGGAAGCCCCTATGAAATGCTCAGAAGTTAAAATGCAAGACAGCAAGTGCATAGCCCCTTGTGCAACCCAGTTCAGTACATATCCCTGAAAAATGGACCAGACGTTAATAGTACTCCCCTGCTGAGTTTCCCATTGAGTGCTGGAGCAATAGAATTAGCACCAAATTTTTTGACCTGGCACCCAACTCCCTCTTGTACCTTAGAAATTGAATTGTGGCATCTTGACCAGCCTGGGCTGTGCAAGACAAATGCTACCAAATAGGAGGCACAAACCAAAGGACTCTTGGAGCCACAACAGGTCACCCCGATATGACACCGCCAAAGATAACTCTAATACCCGTCATCTAATAAGCTCTCCAAGAGTGGGACATGAGAGGTTGTTAATAAGTAGTAGCCCTGCTAACCTGAAGGTATTAGGATTACCTTGCAAAGATAACAGGAGGTAATGGAATGAACAGATTAGCATCCATGATGTACTCCCTCAAGAAATGGCCTACGGGGACATTGGAGTGAGAAAGCATGCAGTCATGAAAGAAACTAACAAACTCACTGACCTAAAACAGGACCTCACCAATCAGTAAAGACTTCCTGAAACAGGCAGCCCAAGAAATCACAGAACAAATACCATACCTACTTGATTTTTGGTGACCGGGTGAACGAGTTGGAGACAGAAATAAAATTACAGGCTGAGAGCTGCGTACATCTGCAAAGGCTGATGTTGGTATTAGAGGAGTAGCAGGTGACTTGCCAGGAAGAATATGAAGATTTTGAGCTGAACAACATTTACATTTGTGGTATAACCCAAGAGATCAATCCAGAATGCCTGCAGTGATATGTAACTGTTTGAGATTGTAGGAAATGGGGTTAGTGGTTGAGGAGGGTGTAACTGCACAAGCAGCAACCACAATTCTCTGTCAGCGTAAAGTCACTAGCAACCTCAGATTAACCAGTGCCTAACCCTCTGGCAGCTTGGTACAAAGCAGCACTTCAGAAAATAATAACACCGCATAAGAAAAACCCCATACCAATTTAAAACCAGCATTTGCAATGCAACAGGTCTCACATTTATGCGAGTTTCAGCTATTGGCATTTTAAATGACCATGCCTTTTATTTAGGTTTTGGTTTTTGAAACATAAATTGTCATTTACAATGCAAATAGCTTAAACTCGCATAAATGAGAGACCTGTTGCTTTGCAAATGCTTGTTTGTTCCTGGGTGGTCTGCAGAGTCCCTCTTTTGCCAGGCTACGTCATCCATACCAGACCAGCATTTATACAAGTGATGAGACCCTTTGCTGCAACTTATTCTAGATACCCTTATGGAATTCTCTCTGTAAGCACTAACCAGCTTCCTTACTTACATCAGAAATACCGCTCTAGATTTGTAACCTCACCTAAGGCCTCTAAAAGTGCTGAGATTGCAACGAACCAGCAAATTCCCCCAAGGTCTGCCCTGTAATGAACATTATTGTTCAATACGATAATAAGTAATGGACAAGGCCAATTGTGGCTTTGTTCTTGCTGCCAGTCTTTGTCATGGAATCGGAAGTTGTGGTTTTTCTTTGTTTTGTTTTTCCAGGATAATATTGTAAGTGTGAGGAAAGTAAGGATCTTCACTGTGGAAGCCACATAACTGTATGGAATACTTAATTTCAATGTGTCGTCATCTACGCAACCGATTTGATTTCTGTGACTGCAATAAAGGACCCTCTTTCCATCGTGTCTCTGGAACCTCGAACACGCTGTTTGGTCGCGCATTGCCTCATGATGGTCTGTCACTGCGGTTAAACTGTGCCACAACTGAAGAGAAGAGGCACACGAAGCAGGGGTAGGACAAACGGTGAAGGTGTGGAGACAGATGCCAGCGGGGGAAAGGCAGGAAGAGCAAGAGAAGAGGAAGTGAAACCAATGAGGAAAGGATCTTGAGGAAAAGACAGGCCCGTGATGAAAGACGCAGGACCCCCATGAGCGAAGCGGATCAGCGAGAAGAAACTCCTAGACACCGAACATCTAGGGCAGAACGCTGGCTTCACAGAACCTTGCACTGCTGACGTCATTCAAAATGCAAGCCAACGAGATTGATCAAATACATAGAATCTACCTCGTATACGTGTTTTTATGTGTATGTGTGCAAGCGGCCAAGGCAGGTTTGTCATTAGTAATATACCGGTTGTTAAATAAAGAAAAAAGTTATCCTCCGTTTATTGTTCACAGTTGAACATGATATGTAATCACACACAAACAATACATCGTTAAAAAGCCGGAAGGCAGCCGCTGTTTATTTTTACATCGGGCTTTCACTTTAATTGAAAGCACAATGCAAAAATAAACACGTGGCGCTCTGTCTCCTTTTGGGCCATCCCATCCGGACTGGATCTCATTGCTTGTTTATATAACATGCCTCTTGAGAGAAACTGCTTCACCACAGGCGTAAAATGTAAATGTGTGTATACTTGTAAAGCACACTGCCGCCCCATCTCGGGGCATTCTGGCGCTGTATAACGCTGTGGAACCCTTCCTGGCTTTCCCTGTGAGATGCCCCCTCCTGGGCACCCCCAAGGTGAACCCAGGCATCCCAGCACTGATGGGGCAGTTGTGGAGATTAAGCAAGCTATTGCCCAGAGTTGCAGAGAGGGACCCATGATGTAGGCACCGAGGCGAGAATTATCGAGTCCGCGGACATTGAGCCCAAGACCCTGCCGCGTCGGGAACTGAACCCTGGTCCCGGGCCTGACCTTTGCTTCAGGGTCTGCCGCTTCTAACCAGTGAGCCACACTTCTCACGGGCGATCCAGTCCAGATGGGCCGTACCAAAAGGCAAAAGGGAGGCAACGGAAACAGCTCATTTCCAATGGTAGGCCACCGTTTAGCATAAACAGTGACGCCAGCCAATGGAAATGAGGGATGGGGCAGAAAGCCCTTTTCTTAAATCCCTCTCTCAAAATTTCTCTCCAGCGAGCAGCGCATGCGCTGCAATGCAGGCGAGACCTAATAATTGAGTAACTTGTAATGAATAAATCAAGACCAAAATGACGACAATGCAATTAGTAGAACCAGAGGTATACATTTCTAAAGATTCAAGTAAAAATAGTGTCAAAAAGCCTGTTCTGTCCCTGAGGCTTCTGGAGGCAGGCAACTAGCCCTTGGAGTTACAGTAGAGATCTGGGTTTAAAGATGCAGATCCAGTCCTTCTCACCCAGGCAAGAGGGCAGCAAGCAGCAGGTCAGCCCTGCAAGGCAGCAGTCCTTTAGAGCAACAGTCCAGCATATTGTCAGTCAAATCAAATTCAAAAAGTAGCTTAATTCGATTTCAATTTAAGAATCCATTAAAGCACTCGAAAAATACAATTAAAAGCATTTCATTTCTTACATCATATCGTCATCATAACTTTTAAAAAAACAAGATCCAGGACCGACCGAAACATAGTTACTTCCAAAATGTAAAGTTAAGATTCAATCCCTAGTCAGTCTTAATCTCAATGCACTTTTAAAAACATAGAAACAGAATACAAAGTAAATGCATCCTCTAGCGTTTGTAGTCTTAAAGTTGGTCTGCATTGTCTCAAGCCCCACTTTTCAAGTAATACAAATAAATGCTTTCTCCTAATCCAGCTGTAAAGTTTACAAAGCAAAATACAATGTAACATAGATTGTTGGGATACATCATCACAGGGGCACAGGGTCAGCGACTTTGACCAGGTATTAACCTCAGGGAAGGTCATTAGTCTAAAGAAGCTTCCCCCCCTAAAATGTGAAGCTACTTGCTGTGAGTGTTAAATATTGCTGTAAGCCGCGGCCATCTAGGATTAGTTGATTGTGCATTACCGAGGACTTCTTGCCCTCCAACTGCCATCTAATATTTTCCAGATGGGTAAGGCAGATTTCAATCAGCTTTTTCCTCGGTATTACAGAGATACTCAACGGATTAATAAAAAAATTCCTGGTGGCCAATGTCTGATAGAAATTGTTTCACATACTTGTACCACTATTTGTGCACTACCCTGTAGATTCACACAAACCCGGATGATGTCCCTATTCAATTCAGTCTCCCGGGAGACCCACACCTTGTGCCACAACAGAATTGGGCTTACCTTAATAAGGTCTGATATATAAACTATGCCCAGCTCTTTGTGGCAAACTTAAGTTGAGGTAGACTTGGGAACTGCCAATAAATAGCGAAGGAAAGCGTTTTCACATCTCTGGATCTCACTGGTATCCACAATCCCTGATAACCCAGCTCCATAGCTCGCTCCTGTCCCTCAGGCTGAGTGGTCGCTCCCCAGTGTCCCCTCGTGACACTCGGTATCGTTGTGCTGCTTTTACCGTGATTTCTACCTAACTGCATTTACCTGCTGTGTGCCTGCCTGCCGAGCTGCTGTATTAGTTAATTAATTAATTAATCGTGCCGCTTTCACCGCACTCGGTAGCGTTGTACCGCTTTTGCCATTGTTTTCTGCCTAATTGCATTAGCCTGCTGTGTGCCTGCCTGCCGAGTTGTTCTCTTAGCTATTTAAATAATTATAGTGCCGCTTTTCACTATATTTGCGCGCTCTGACTAGCGCGACGCTGTGCTCCCCCCTCCGCCTCCATTTTGTTGTTGTTTGTGATCCCTGGAGCCCGCCCCGCCTCCCAGCTGAGCAGCCCTCGCCCCTCCCCCTCCACTATCCATACATGACAGTAGTTCCCGCGCGCAGCGTCCACGCGCAGCGACCGCGCCCAACCCGCGCCGAAGGTGCGCCAAAGGTAAGCCCGTCTACGCCCGTCCGTGCCTGGACCGCGCCCAGCGCCAGACCCCCTGCCCCTCACGCTGCCCAGCCCCCCCCGCATTACCTACGATGCCGCCACCCTCCTAGCCCTCAACCCCGGTCGCGCCCCCAACTGCATCCAAGCCGCTCCCGGACACACTCATGGACCTTTCTCCTGCTACTCCTGCAAATTCAGCGGCACCGACAACATCTCCGCCACGACTACACCACAGATTCCCGACCCCAACCACCTACAATGCATCCTTCTCAACACCCGATCGGTGCACAGGCACGCCATTGACCTATGGAACCTGCTAGACACCCTCTCTCCAGACGTCGCCTTCCTCACGGAAACATGGATGAATGCTTCCTCCGCTCCAGACATCACCATTGCCATCCCTGAAGCCTACAAGATCACTCGCAAAGACCGCACCGACCACACAGGAGGAGGAATCGCTATCGTCCACAAGAAATCAATCCGCATCTCAACCAGCTCTGACGCCAACTCCGAACACCTTCACTTCCAGATCCACACCGACCCCAAAACCACACTCAGAGGCACCCTCCTCTACAGACCACCAGGACCCCGCGCTAAATTCAGTGAAGACATCACGGACTTCATCACTCCACACGCGCTCCCCTCCAAAGACTACATCCTTCTGGGAGACCTCAACTTTCACCTTGAGAAGATCAACGACCGCAACACCGCCACCCTCGTGGACAACCTCGCCAACCTTGGACTTAAACAACTAGTCACCTCCCCCACCCACATCGCAGGTCACACACTCGACCCCATCTTCACTTCCAGCAATCATGTCTCCTTCAGCCACACTACGGATCTCCTATGGACCGACCACAGCTGCGTCCACTTCACCTACAACAAGCCGAAACCCATCAACCACTCCCAACCTACCCTGCAAAGAAACTGGAACAAAATCACCACGGACCAAATCTCCGCTTCGCTCCTTCGAAACTCCCCAGCCCTCTCCTCTAACGCCAACGAAGCCGCCGCCAACCTCACCCTATGGTTATCCAACACCGCCGACACCTTAGCACCACTGAAAAAACGTCAAAGCAAACCTGGCAGCAAGAAGGCCTCATGGTTCAACGATGATCTTAAGAAATCCAAGAAACTCTGCCGCTCCCTTGAAAAAGCCTGGAAAAAAGACCCAACCACCAGCACCAAGGACGCCTTCAAAAGCGCCACCCGCACTCACCACCAACTGATCCGCAAAGCCAAGAAAACAGCATTCAAAGATCGACTTGACAACAACGCCCACAACAGCAAGGAACTTTTCAACATCGTCAAGGAATTTTCCAACCCCTCGGCCAACTCCAACGACATCACCCCCTCTCAAACCCTCTGCGACTCCCTAGCCTCTTTTTTCCACAACAAGATTGCAGACATCCACAACAGCTTTGACAACCAACCCGGAAACCAACCCACCCTACCAGCTGCTGACCATCTTCCCCCCGTAAACACCCTTAACGCCTGGAACCCAATCTCCACTGAGGACACCATCCGCCTGATGAATTCCATCCACTCTGGATCCCCCACAGACCCATGCCCTCACCACATCTTCAACAAAGCAGACTCCGTCATAGCACCTCACCTCCGAGACGTCATCAACTGCTCCTTCAACTCCGCTACCTTCCCAGAAGACTGGAAACACGCTGAACTCACCGCCCTTCTGAAAAAACCAACAGCGGACCCCACCGAACTCAAAAATTACCGCCCCATCTCGCTCCTTCCATTCCCGGCAAAAGTCATCGAGAAAGCCGTCCACAACCAGCTCGCCGCCTTCCTCGAAGCCAACAAATCCCTCGACCCCTCACAATCTGGCTTCCGAGCAAAACACAGCACCGAGACCGCCCTCATCGCAGCAACAGACGACATTCGAACTCTACTGGACAATGGAGACACAGTCGCCCTCATCCTCCTCGACCTCTCCGCAGCATTCGACACAGTCTGCCACAGCACCCTTCTACAACGCCTCAATAACATCGGAATCCAAGGAAAAGCACTTGAATGGATCACCTCGTTCCTCACCGGAAGAACCCAAAGAGTCCGCCTTCCTCCATTCAAGTCCGAGGCCTCTGAAGTCATCTGCGGCGTACCTCAAGGATCCTCACTCAGTCCCACCCTCTTCAACGTATACATGAGCCCCCTCGCGGCCATCGCCCGCCAACACAACCTCAACATCATCTCTTACGCGGATGACACTCAACTGATCCTTTCTCTCACCAAGGACCCCTGCACCGCCAAAACTAACCTACACGAAGGAATGAAAAAAGTCGCCGAATGGATGAAACAAAGCCGTCTGAAACTGAACTCAGACAAAACAGAAGTCCTCATTCTAGGTACATCCCCCTCTGCCTGGGACGACTCCTGGTGGCCGGAAGCCCTCGGAAAAGCACCCATCCCGACAGAACACGCACGGAACCTTGGCGTCATCCTGGATTCTTCACTCTCAATGAACAGACAAGTCAGCGCCGTATCCTCATCCTGCTTCAACGTTCTTCGCATGCTCAGAAAAACATTCCGCTGGATCCCCTCCGAAACAAGGAAAACAGTCACCCACGCTCTGGTCACGAGCCGACTGGACTACGGAAACACCCTCTACGCAGGTACCACCGCTAAACTCCAGAAGAAACTCCAACGAATCCAAAACGCCTCAGCCAGGCTCATATTAGACATCCCACGTAACGAACACATCTCTGGTCACCTTAAAGACCTCCACTGGCTACCCGTCAATAAGAGGATCACTTTCTGACTGCTTACCCACGCACACAAATCACTCTACGACATCGGACCAGATTGCCTCAACTCTCGACTGTCCTTCTACACCCCCTCCCGCCAACTACGTTCTTCCAGCCAAGCCCTCGCCACTGTACCTCGCATCAACAAGACCACCATGGGAGGCAGATCCTTTTCATACCTGGCTGCTAAAACATGGAACTCACTCCCCGCTTACCTTCGCCTCACCCAGAACCACCTAGCGTTCAGAAAGCAGCTTAAAACGTGGATATTTGACAAATAATCCTCCTCCCCTTCCTAAGCGCCTTGAAACCCTCTGGGTATGTAGTGCGCTATACAAATTATTTGACTTGACTTGACTTGACAGTGGACACACTTTTTGCCGTATAAATGTCCATCAGGATTTTTACTGGTCGTCCCCCAAGCTTAATAGCAAAATTGCGCACAGCTCCACTAGCACGGGAAAATGCTAGTTTCCTAGTATTCACGGCTGTAATCAAAGTCCCTTTGCTATCAAAGTTTATACCTAGGTAGGAGAAGGTTTTAGTGGAGTCCATTTTAGCACCAGACAAAAATATGTTGCATTGGACCTTACTCTTTGGAACAAGACATGCTAAAGGTTTTGCTAGTATTAATTTGTAGGCCTTTCGCACTCATGTAATCTGCAAAGGAATTGAGAGATCTCTGAAGGCCCAGTTGTGTCCGCACCATTATAACTGTGTCATCCGCGTATAGCAGGATTGGTGCTGATCTTCCTTCAATTCGTGGGTAGTCCTGCCCATTTTGTATTAAATGAGATGCAACACTATTAATATATAAATTAAATAAAGGTGCAAGTATGCATCCCTGGCGGACTAATTTGTTCTTATAGGGAATTTGGAGGTGCACTCTCCCTTGCTTCCGAAACGATCCTTAGCACCCGCCACCCGATATAATTCCTTAATAAAATTTAATAGGCCCACGTCTATTCCTAAATGGGAAAATGTTTCCCATAGGATTTCATGGCTTACTCAGTCAAAAGCAGAGCTTAAGTCCACGAAAGTCAGGAATAACTTGTCTCCTTTTGAAACCACATATTTGCCAGTAATAACAGCTACATTTAGACCTTGCTCTACAGTACCTAACCCCTCTTTAAAACCGTACTGATATTTTGAGAGGGCGCCCGTATCTTCCGCCTAACCCTGGAGTCTATTTAAAATAACCCTTCCGGCCACTTTCATTAGCGAATCTAATAATGATATGGGCTTATAACATTTTGGATCGTTGCGATCCCCCTTTTTAAAAATGAGGATCACAATTGCTTCCTGCCATATTGGAATGAACCTTGTTTTATTGCAACAGTTTAAAACGTTGGTCAAAAGGGGAGCCTATAATTTAATGTTTGATTTAAAAATATCAACAGGTACTCCATCAGGGCCGGGGCCTTTCCCCCCGAGCTCTCTGAGATTGCTACTTCGACCTCGTATAATTCAAAGTCGATACCCAATGGAAATAGGCCCGATGTATTTTTTTCCTCCTCACCCCCTATCTCAGTATGGGCACTCCCGGGAAAGAATCCTTTTTATATAATCCGGTAAAATAATTTACCCAGGTACTTTCCTCTATTGCCAATTCTATGCTGTCTACTTTCCTATCCGCAAAAAAAGGGGCATTCACCGCCTTCCAGAAACTGATAGTGTCTTTCCGAAGGGCAGCTTCATGTATCCCATGCCTCTTTCTTTATATCCTTCTTTCTTCTCTTTATAGCAGCATAGTATAAACCTCTAGCATTATTTATCTCAGTCCTACTTTTAGGGACTCTTTTGAGTGCTAGTTTTAAAGCTACATGAGCTTTGCTACATTCCGAATTGAACCATCCCTCAGCTTTATCTCTTTCTCGTTTCCTTACTGATCCCACCAGGGATTGATTGATCTCCTCAGTAATATTAATGAAGGCTGGCATAACCGCATCCAAATTACTTGTTTCAGAGAGGCAGATCATAAAGTCATCAAACTTACTTGTTGTTAATTTCTGAAGAAAGAGTACAGGCTCAATTTTATTCCATTTTATGGCATAGCCGTTTCTTTACGCTAGATTTAACCTGCGGCCGTACAAATTGTTTACAAATGCCTGGTTAGCATTTTTATGCTTCTTTAATTTTAGTGAAAAACTATTGGGGTAATGGTCGCTAATTGCAATCTCGCCTGTTCTAAAATCTAACAGATTTTGAGAAACTGTTTGACACCATGACAAAATCAATTAGTGAATTACAACCCCTGCCATTGTATGTAGGTTTAAAATCGACCTGTGGCATACATGATTCTTTTCCAAAGCCTAAGTCCATTTCCAACAGCAGGTTATTTACAAGATTCCCAGTTGATGTGTGTGAGAAGTGGGTACAGGGTTCTCCTAATGTGTTGACTAAACCACATACACCAGTGTTGCCATTTGGGCACAGAGAACAATTAAAATCCCCCACCCATAGAACACGATTCCCAGAGTAACAATCCTTGTTAGATTTCTGCATTACATGTAGAAGGCCCTCAAATACGCTGGATAATTCACATTTGGGGATATTGTTATAAAAGTTTACAATATTAAGAGTCTCATTGCCCTCCATTGTAAGTTCCAGCATCTGGTAATATTTCGAGTCCACAATGAATTTTTCAACAACTACATTAGAGGTGTTTGAAATATAGAAACACAAACCCCCTTTATTTCTGCCCCTTATCGACAACTCAGCAGGAGAATGGAAAGTACGATATCCATTTAAATGAACAGCCTCCCTCTCCCAGGTCTCCTGTAAACAAACAATAGAAAATTCCTTTACGAAAAGCATAAAGGATGGGTCGTTTAGCTTATTTGATGGACCAGTAATGTTCCAAGATAAATAGGATAAGGACTTTCCCCTCTCACCTACCTCCTGAGCCATGGCTAAGAAGGGTTGATTGCAGGCGCCATCTGGCCCTTTGTGCAGTGCAATGTCAGGTGTAGAATTGTTTAATTCCAGGTCTTCTAAGACCCCCATAAAAGGCTCTTCGTCTGAGACGTTATTTCTTAGTGCGATGCAAGCATCTATGACTGTTTCCACTAGGGTGACAGTCCAGATTATTATAATTTGCTTGCGTCGGGGGTTCTAAATGTTTTTCTATACGCCACCCCATGTTCCTATAAGCGGTCTTAATTGAGTCTATTTTTTGTCAATCGTCCATTTCTAGGGTACTAAAACTATTCTGTAGGGACAGGTAATTCTGTATATTTGTGGGACCATGTCTGTGAGTTCCCGCCCTACCCTGGCGATCGTGTGTTACAAGTGTCCATGTTCCTGTGTTATCTGGTTGATTCGGTGGAGGAAAAAAGAACGAGTGGTCTAGTTTCTATCATTGTCCCTAATGATTGATTATAGTTAAGGTTGTCCCAGGAGCAGATATAATCCACCGTACATGGGTCTCTAAAATTAACCAGGACGCTGTCTCCTGCGACTGTTTTTGGTGTGTATCCCAGCCATGGTAACATACGAACCATCATAATTTCGCTTTCAACATGTGGGGGTAGCGGCCTATTTAAGTTGAGCCAGTGTGTTACTTTGTTTTTTAAACAATTAAATGACTCAAGACTAGTATTTTTCAATTCAGGCACGCCCATTAACACTATCACATACAGGCTCGCTTGAGGGGGTAGGATAATAGGACGATCCCGCCTGGGTGCTTCCTCTGACGTATTCCCTGCGCCGACTATCGGCGTTGTTACAGGTAATATAGATTCCTTGCCCGAAGTACGACAAATTTGTAATAAAGCTGGCGTGCTTGGTGCTATCTGGGCATTTATATAGTTTGAGCAGGATAGCTCCGCTGTTTGGGAATGTTGTAGGGTGGGCTGAATATCAGGCGCTGCAGTTACTTTAGATGTACACCAGGATTTGCTTGTCATTTTCCCACTGACATTACTACCCATTATCTCCTCCTCTAACTTAACGAGTTGTTGTTCGATTCCTTGAAGTCTTACTTCCAGCGGGGCGAAAATGGACCTTATTAAAGACCCAAGTTTATTTAATAGGGAGTTCTCGTCAATTTCATCTCTGCCTGGAGCGGTGATCATGTTAACATTTACGCCAGCTTCGGATGCCCAGCCTGGCTTGAGGCATCCGGGGGAGTACGGTCAGAGCCCAATTGTTGTTTATCAAGAACATCCCCTTTATGAATAACTGGTATCGCATGATTGCCCTGGCCCTTTGTGGATTTAGATTTTTTGCTACCACCACCAGCAGCAGTCATTGACTGCTTACTTTTCGGTATGGCCCCTTCCCTTCTTCCACGTAGCTGTCTAGTGTTTCCTCCCTTTGGAAGTGTCTCCTCAGCTACCACCTGTACGTCTTCTGTGTCTACTAGAGTTTGCGTATTGGGCACTGGTAGGGAACAGAAAGAGCCCTGCGAACTGAGGAGACTATGTATAAGTACCTCAGTGTCTATAGTGTGTGCTCTGGTGAGGTGTTCAGGTGTGCGTACATTTGCGAGATGACCCATAGACTATCTTTTGGCTAATGCTAAATCCAGCGACATCCGCTTTTCCATCAAGGTTATCCCTTGATCTATGACTGAATTTGTTCTTATAATAAAGTCATCTAGAGTTCCCCTTAACAGAGACCCCTCTGCAGTCTTATTTCTCTTTTCCCGTGCTGGCATTTCTATAAAAGAGGATCAGTCAATAGGCACTTACTCAGGTTCCAAGGACCCGGGTTCGCAAGAAAGAGAATGCCAGAGGTTAGGGGGGTGGCCCAGTTCAGTCTCACTCGGTCACAAACGGGCTACAACGGGCCCGCCCTTGGCCCGCACGCGTCCCGAGATTCGTGTTGATAGGCGTGGCTAAATCGAGGGAGACAGTGCGCTGGAAGAGGCACCAGGTGCGTCGAGTCAGGGGACGCTTAGCCCTCTGGTCCTCGCAGTCCCGCTATGCCAATACTAGGTCCGCTTCAGTTCTGCCTGGGTCAGGTCGGGGTATATGTCCGTGTCCCAAAAGATGCTCCAAGCTGCCACACAAGGTTTTACACCAGCAGTACACGGCTACGAGCGGCTCCCGATGAGCGGGGGCTGCAAGCCGTTTTGTAGTACCGGGAGACAGTGAGTGGGAAGAGGCACCAGGTGCGTCGAGTCGGGGGACGCTTAGCCCTCTGGTCCTCGCAGTCCCGCTAAGCCAATACCAGGTCCGCTTCAGTTCTGCCTAGGTCAGGTCGGGGAATATGTCCGTGTCCCAAAAGATGATCCAAGCTGCCACGCACGGTTTTACACCAGCAGTTCACGGCTATGAGCGGCACCCGTCCTTTCAGCAACACAGCAGTCCTCTTCCTGCCAGTGTCCACAGGTACATAAGTGTACTAATGAGAGGGTGTCTGAGGGTCAATATGTATGCCTGGTACCCGCCTATGAAGTAGGGAGAAGTTTCTAGAGAATCTCTTAGAAGTGCACAGGTTTCCTGCCTCCCCTGTCCTGGCTCCAGACTAATTACAGGGGGTATGCAGCCCTTCATGTAGACGGGACATCCTGTGATGACCCATCCAGGCACACCTAAGCTCTCTATTGTGTGTGACTGACTTGGAGGACTACACAAAGTCTAACTGCCAACTGAAGCCAGTCATGTGACCCAGGCCAGGCCAGGCTGCAGGCATGGAATGGCTAAGGTAGGAAAATGCCAACTTTCTAAAAGTATTTGAAAGTGGATAATCTCATGACTGTTATTGTGTTTCACAGATGGTGCAAACTTTAAATGTTTTTTGTACTTGATTCATGTTTGTATTAATTCAATGATTTTGTCGTTTAATGTAATTTGTTGTAAGGAATCTGTATTTCTGTGTATGTTCAATTTATTTTTGATTGTGGGTCATTGTGAATTTTGTCATGTGTATGTGATGGTTAGTGTTAATTTGAGAAATGTGTTTATCTCACTCTTTTTGAAAAATCATTTGATAAATGTAAAAACTATTAAATATGAATGGTTTGCTAACAATTCCATTCCAACAGTTAAAGAATAGTCTGTTTGTTACTCCATAAATAGGAGTGTACGTCGCCAGGTGTTTGTTTTGTGTTTTGAACTTTCTAATAGTGGCATTTCGAAAATTGTAATAAAAAATCTAACTGTACAGTTAATGAGGGCTTTTCATTAAAAAGACACCAAACATGAACTGTCCAACTGCTGACAATTTGAAATTATTGCAGATTAAACATAATAAAGTAACTCCAATGTTATCCTATGGGGAGGAAGGACTTGCAGTATTAAAAAACAAATGTAAGAGTTTTTTTCTACCAGGACAACTTAAAAGTATATGGCCCACTTTTTAAATACACTGCACCATGCCCTCTGGGCTGTGTAGGACCTACCCTTGTGGGTGACATGTAGGTATTAACAAGGAAGGTTTGGGCCTGGCTAAATGTTTACCTTGCCAGATTGACCTGGCACTTTCAAATTACACACACAGGCTGCAATGGCAGGCCTTTGACAGGTTTGTGAAGCTACTTAAGTGGGTGGTACAATAAGTGTTGCTTGCCCACTAGTACTATTTAATTTACCGGTATTGGGTATATGTAGTAACACTTTACTATGGATTTACATGTAAATGAAATATGCCAATTGGGAATAAACATTGAGCTAAAAGTAGCCCTCTGGGGCTGAGAATGGAGACCTCCTCCTTTGCCCCCTCAGTCAAAACAATCTACCAGTACCCTGATGTGAGATCAAAGGTTTTGAGGAACTTGGCAGGGCTCATGAGCTCAGGGGATAGGGTGTGCATCCGTTTCAATGATGGAATTGAGCCATGGTAGTCCACACAGAACCTACTTTCTTAGGTGGTGCCTGATGTGGCAGCCTTGTGTACCAGCACACACGTGGCTGGGCCAGGGACTGTTGAACTGTTCAATCACCCCTGTCATCAGTATCTTGAAAACCTCCTCCTTAAAACGGGCTCTCACCATATCTGACAGCCTATACATTTTGTTCTTAACAGGCATGCTGTATTCAGTGTCTATGCCGTGGAACACAGATGTGTAAACCCAGCAGGGAGGGAGAACAGTGAGGCAAACTTTCCCAGTAACCGGTACCAATCCCTCTACTATTCTCGGGCCAGAGTAGTGGAGAGTTTGACACCCTCTACTGACCCATGTTCCTGGTTGGACAGGATTTCAGGGAGTGGTTTACTCTCCTCTTCCACTCCAACATCCATCACCTGGAGAATAGTAATTGCAGACCTCTGATAGTGTGGTTTGAGGTGGTCAATGTGGCGCACCCTTAAGGGTCACCTAGGGTTTTCAGAGCCACCAGGTAGATGGACTTTCCCTTGCATTGAGCCTGTGCAGCGGTCACGGAGAGCTACGGGCTCTACAGACGCCATGGTTGTCATGGGACTTGCACCACCATATATGATGCTTGTCGTGATGTGCATCCCTGGACAGGTGCTATGCGATCTTGGGGGATGCGCTCTGCATAAATCCACATTTATAACCCATGTGCATCAGTGTGACCTATCTATGTGCTTTCCACGTGTACATCTGATTGTATGTGTGCTCTCACCCCAAATAGTTTGTGTAAAGTTGTTGTATTGACCCCATTACATTATGGTCTGGACCCGATGATTATACAATCAGTAAATGAGTCACCCAGATTAGGCCTGGTGGTTATACAACCAGGAAATGAGCCACTGAGACTGGGCCTGATAATTATACAGGAAATTTGTCACTAGCCATGGTATGAACTGGTGATTATACAATCAGGAAATGAGTCACTGAGACCGGGCCTGAAGATTATACAATCAGGAAATGAGTCACTGAGACTGGGCCTGAAGATTATACAATCAGGAAATGAGTCACTGAGACCGGGCCTGAAGATTATACAATCAGGAAATGAGTCACTGAGAGTGGGCCTGATGATTATACAATCAGGAAATGAGTCACCCAGAACATCTCATGGTATGAGCCTGGTGATTACATAATCAGGAAACAAATCACCCACTCAGCTGCCATCCTAATTGGACCAGGACTATAAAGGCACTCCCTGACTGCACCTGGTTGCTAGGCAATCAGGAATCGGTGCAGCCTTTGTCTTGTCTTCATAGCAGCTGTGGTCGCCGTTGGACTTCATGATAACTGCATTTAGTTGATCTTAAGTCACAAGCCTGCAGAGGATATCAGCACATCATTCTGTGTCACAAGTTGCAGTGGACGTCATCATCCTGTGTCATGGACCTGCAGTGGACCTTGGCACTTCTGAAAATGTGCAGTAAGACACGCCGCAAGTCATGCACCCCAAGAGGGAATCTTTAACGCCTTACAATATAATCTCGCCACAGTATCTCTCGGCAAAGGTAGAAAGTCGGTACATACAGGACTACAACTGCTAGCGCGTTTGACACTGCCCTCAACACCTCATGCCCAGCTTGCTCCAATATGTAGACATAGCTGCTATGGATAGTTGGACGATGAAGTAATTCAAAGGTTTACCTGGTTCAGGTCTGGACAGTTCTTTATTGTGGATCATGTGTGTCAGTTTGGGAATAGTCTCTCCTCAGTTTCTTCAGGTTACTCTCCTCAGTAAAGGTTTCTTCTTGTAGTCCAAAAGTGATCTAATTTCATGGGATCAGGGTCCCAATATTTATACCCCCAAATCCTTTGTTCTCTGAGGGGAGAGGGGCCTTTACCCAGTCCAAACCAGTTCGTAAGCACTCTGTTTACCAGACTTCTCCTTTCCTTTTACAGTGCAGGGCATGCACATCAGACGACCCACAGGAGGTGGAGACAGCATTGTGGAAGGCAAGTACAGTCCTGGAGCACTTTGTTTACAGGACTCCTTCTATTTCAGTGTGCAGGGCAGAGACATCAGCCGCTCCCCAGGGTGTGGAGCCAACATTGTGGAAGGCAAGCGCAGCCCTATTCAAGGTTCAGGTGCAACTCCTCCCTCCCATCTAGATGCAGATCAATCTATTCACCACTGGGTGACTCAGCCTGTCTTCTGGAATTCTCCAGCCCTGTCGACCTGTCACTCACAAAACAAGTCAAAGGAATACACAACCTACCAGAGGCAGGTTGTAATGGTTAGAAAAGCAAATACCTACTTTCGAATAGTGGTATTTGCAAACACAATGTTAAAACCAACTTCTCTAAAAGATGTATTTTATCGTTCTGAGTTCAGGCATACGAAACTCAAATTTCTACCATGTTCTCTGAGACAGTTAGGATTATAAAATGTAATAACGATCAGCCCATTCTGGCCTATGGAGAACGGGTAGCCTTGCAATAGTGAAAAACGAAAATTGCTGTAATTCACTATTGGGACATGCTACACACATCAGGACTTGTCCTACGTTCTACTTACAATGCACCCTGCCCTTCGGCCTAACATAGGGCTGACTGATATGAAGAAAAGGGAAGTTCTTTGGACTTGCAATGGCAGACCTTAGACACATTTTACAATGCTGCTTCTGTGGGTGGCACAACCAGTGCTGCAGGCCCACCAGCAGCATTTGGATTTACACACCCTGGGCACACTGTGCACTAGACTAGGGTCTGACAAGTAAACCAAATAGCCAAAATGGAACCACTGATTAATAAATCAATTTACAATAGGGAGCACTTGCACTGTGGCACTGGATAGCCGTGGCACAGTGCCCAAAGCATCTAACACCAGCAAAAATACATGAGGCAACAGAAAAAATGGAAGGGAGACCCACGCCAAGGGTGCCAGGTCTAACACACATGAAGTGTGAAAACCCATCCAAAATACAAAAAAAATGCATTAGAACTGGTTGTACATATAAAAGATGCATTGGTGCTGTACGCATTGAAGCAATGTTTCATTCTAAGCATATTTTTACATTTGAATGCTAAATGAATGAAGCATGAAAATATACATTTATGAAATGGCTCGTAAATACAGAAGAAAAAGGCCGAAACCATTTCATGTCAGATTGCATAAAACTGTTTGTTTGTAGACCAGGTCAAATATTGTCTCTTGGAAGTACTCAAAGAAGTCTAGCTCTCTATGAATCGTTATACTTTAAGCAGATTACTTGCACCAAAAATGAAAAATACAAATTTGGAAGAAAAAAATTAATCATAGGAAAAAGTTCTTTGTTTTCAAAAATGAAGGTCAAATTCAAAGTCTCTCAGAACACTGTGTGCCAAACTCAAAAGTCGGTGTTAGTGCTTGGAGAAAACATAATCTTCTAAGTCTGTAAAAAAAGTCATCTATCACTGTAGGTGACAGTTGGATTACCTCGTTTAGAAGATTAACCGCACATAGATGTGAAGCATCGCTTTCAGCATTGGTCGCATTAGCAATGTTCGAACCGGTTGTTACCTGTGTTCCTGTAGTTTCCTCTCGTACCTCAGCATCAGCATTTTGCGTCCGTGAGATCTCAGTGAATGCCGACATCAGAATTGGTAGCCGCTGGGGACAACACTACGCATGGGCCGTTACCGGGTCAGCAAGGTATCAACATCCATTGGCATGACTGATGGGAGTGTTAGACAGATGTCTAGCGTGCATTCTTGTCCGCATAGCAGGCAGTGTAGAATAGGTAAGATGCAATCTTACCAGATTGGTCCGAATGACAGAAACCATGTGGTATTTAATTCTCAAACAAATTAATCCCAAAATTTGGACGATGCGCTCACGACACTACTTCTCCAATAGAGCTCTCTCTATGGTGCTTGGAGTGGTGATGGTGATTTGGCTTGCCATATCGTAGCAGAAAGAGCAAAAATAGTATCCCGCAACAAGTCCCAAAAGGAGAGGCAGTCCACCAAACGCAGAGTGCACGAAGGTTGGAAATATTCCTTGGACTGCTTGAAAAGGTGCCAACAGTCCGGAACATACGTTCTTAAATAGATGTACAATTCCACTCGTATCGGACATGTTTAAGATACGACTTAACATTTCCGAGAAATGTATAGGGCAGTTTGTAGTTAACTCCTTCCGTGCTCATGACGAGCTGAGCTCGTCATGAGCCGTGGAATGCTCACACGCAGGAATAATTCCCCCGCTGTGCTGAGCAATCCATTCAACAGGCGCAGTCATGAGCACAGTGCCACAGTGCTGCGTGACAAGCTCAGCTAGTCACGAGCGCAGTGCGCGCCCCCGCCCCCCAGAACAGTGGGGGAATTACCCCCACTGCGAAGGGGTTAAAAGGGCATGTATCTCGGTACAGGTCCTTGCAACTTGTAGATCTTAGGTCTTTGTCCGAGGTGAGTAGCACAGTTTTTTGCAAAAGAATGGCTTTATTTCTGCTTAAAGTATCAATTCGTACAGAACAGATGTTCAGTGAAGGCCATACCAGCGACTCCCTGGCTGTCTTGGTATTTGGAAACATTACTTGCATACAGCAAGTGACCCTTGCTGACACAGTTACTAGATATGGTATGCCTGGCAACATGCCACAGCAGCCATGATCGTTCAACATGAGGTAACTTCCATTTGAAAGTTGTCCAAATATTGGATCACTCACTGCAGCTGGTGAACCTTGCAGGTGGCAGGATAAATTGTTAGAGGAACCATCGCAGGCCCCGTGTAAGTATATACCCTTACAAAGAAGAGAACCGCTTAGTGCGTTTTCACAGATTTTACTGCTAAGAAACACTTCACATCCCCCATTCCATCATCTGTGTGTGTATAATAATTCCCAGGATGTTTTGATGTATTCTTTACCCAACCTTTCATATATGCCTGCTGGTATGTGTTTTAGGCAATACTGAAAATGGAAAATTATAACGGGCAGAGTGATTGTTCCATGTATAATCCATTCAGTAGCTGGTTTCTCTGCTATCGTAAATGGCAATCTTTCCAGTTTTTCAATGCTCAGCACCATGTAATCTGCTCCGCTTTGTGCCAATTTGATCTGTTTATCAGTGAGATTGAATTCTGAAAACCGTGATGTGGTATTGAACGGAGGTTTTGCAACGTCCAGCCTAATAGCATGATAGAACGTAATTGCGGCTGACCATGTCGCAACATGACCAAGTCATGTTCCATGATGTCTATGGCAGAAGACACTATGCTGTCCAATGAATATATCCTGGACGACGTTAACCCATTGTCCACTATAGTGAGTTTTCTCTAAATGAATAGGATCAATTTCTTGTATTCTTTCTGCAGTCTCTGCTTGCGTAATCTTCCATGCTTTATTATAAGCAGCATGGATACCTGTTCATACAAAAACCTTTATGACGCGATTTTCTTGGTCCTAGCAAGAATTCCCTAAGGCCTGTGCCATCTCTAAGTAAAGTTAAGTTTTGCTGTACATTCCTAAGTGTAGATCTTTGGAGTCAATCAAGGCAGAGCTTCCCTACACTGTATGTCGTTACTATTCCAGGATGCTGTCTTTAAACATATCTTGGGTCTGGCCTATTGTATTTAACCCCTTGTGTTTTGTTCAGGAATCTATCTTGACAGTTGTTTGTGTCTGTGGGCCATATCAACAATTTTTTCCAATCTGGATCTGTTCTTTTGTGAAGCAAAATAGTATGTACGGCGACCTCCCCCTCTGAAGCGTCTAAACTATCAGGTGTAGGTGTAGATGGATTGTTCATGTCTTTACTCTCGGTTAACCCAAGGCAAGAAGTCTGTTGGACCGTGTCAATTAAAAACATAATTTGCTCAGATATTCTAGAGGCTCTAAATAAAGCTTCTAACCCCCACACTTGCCAATCTTTTTTACCCCAGATAGTTTTTGTCTCAATGTTTTCTTTCCAAAAGTCGAAACCTAGTCTAGACAGTTGGGCAAAAAAAGGCTGCAGAATAAATCTTTTGTGTTTGTTCACATAGTTTTCAGACCTGTTTTGTTTACATTTTTAAAGTAAAATGATTCTGGATTGGATACATTGAACCCTGAAAAGTATGGAAACTTATTGGCAAAGGTTTTTGAGCTACACTTTGGTGGCGTATGACAATGTTCCCATTGGTTATACATATATACATTTCTAGGCATTGTTGATTTGTGCAAGAAATGATGACCATAGTAATTATTACAATACATTTGTTCATAGTTTGAAGAACCTTTTAAATATTCATTATTAGTGAACACTGCAGACATTTCTAGGTCTGACATCATATTAACAGTCTTGAAGTTCCAATCATCAGAAAAGGTACTAGATGAAACAAAGTCAATCAATGAAATCTTGAACTGGTGTGGAATCTTCAACCACTCCATCGGGCCAAAAATGTTATCCGTTTTGTCCCTAGCTATACCATCAAGTACTGGAATAGCTGTGATGTTTTCTGCTGACAAATCTTTGTTCCCAATGTGATGATGTGTGTGGTTTGAGGAGTAAGTTGATATTCTTACTTGCTGTGTCCATTTTGACATATCTTCCATTTATTAGCATACCCCAAGTTATCACCAGAGCTAACCAAAGTAGAAGAAAAAATATTCCTATCTCAAACCAAAGTTCGATCCATGGTGAAACCAGATTAAGTCTTTTTCCAGGTGAGGAAAAAAGTCAATTGTTTTGTTCTTTGAAAGTTGTTGGGATTGCATCAGGATTCGTAGAAATCGCTGGAACCACTTGGGGCCATATGTATCGAAAAAGTAATTTAGCGATTCTCAAATAGCGATTGTTTTCCGAATCGCTATTTGAGAATCGCAAAATGCTATGTATGTAGGATTTGCAATACATTTTGCGAATCCTACATATTCCTTAATTGCGAATCGCAAATTGGGATTCACAATTAAGGAATACCTCCCCATTCATTCCTATGGGCCTAGAGGCCTATAGAAATGACTGGGACGACATTCTCAATTTGTGATTAGAAATTAGCGAATCACAAATTGATGATGCAATTTCAAGGGTGCATGGGTGTCTAAAGGACACCCTGTTGCACCCCTGAAATAAGCATGGGTGCACATGGGGCGCACATACATGCCCTAAGGGCATGTATGTGCTTCACATCGCAAATTCCAGTTGGTGATAATTTGCGATTCCTTAAGGCCAAATTGCACTTTTTTGGTGCTTCTTACATTGCATTTAAGGAATCGCAAAATTTGTGATTCCTTAAATGCAATCGCAAAATAAGGAATCGCAAATTTTGTGATTCCTTATTTTGCCTTAATACATACCATTTGGCAAAATTGCATTCACAAACGCCAAAATTCGCAGATTTCGGCGTTTGCGAATGCAATTTTGCTTGATACATATGGCCCTTGATCACTTGTTACTTCGTTGTAAACAGGCGTTACTTGACGAACTGGTATTTGGTTCCATTTCTTTGTTGCTTAGTCCTTCTTTTCGCACTGCAGATTCCTCAAAGGTGATGAGTCTCTCAGTTTGAACCTTTTGAATAGTAGCTAGTGAAGTGCGTCTGCTACTTGGTCGGAGTCCACTTGGCCTACTGCTTAGCATCAGCCACATCGTGTGGTTTGATCAGGTCGATAGACACAGACTGGTTGTCCTTTTTACCTGCAAGGGGCGGCAGTAACACTGTTCTTTA
The DNA here is from genome assembly GCF_964263255.1 of Lissotriton vulgaris. Taxonomy (NCBI): domain Eukaryota; kingdom Metazoa; phylum Chordata; class Amphibia; order Caudata; family Salamandridae; genus Lissotriton; species Lissotriton vulgaris. Next base: position 24,744,696 of record NC_141692.1, read on the forward strand.
TCTGTGGATTGCTAGGACAGGTACTGGTTGTCTGTAAGAAGGCCCAAATTCCTTCTTGCCCACGATCTTCTCTCTGACTACATCCCCAAGCTTTGGGATCCAGACGGGCCTTGCTGGGACGGTTGATTTTTCTTCAGTGACGGTTGGCTTCAGGAACACTTTGCTTTGTTTCGTTCTTAATTCATTTATGTCCTGTAAAACAGCCAAACTATCTTTGATATCAAATGTTTTTTGTTCCACCACTAATGTCTGACAATCGTGGTCAGCGACCAACATTCTTGTTCCAAAAAGGACCTCATATGGAGTGATACCCCCTAGAGAACTTCTTGGCAAGTTAAGACTACGTTGGAAACCTATTAGATGCTTGACCCACCCGTCACCCGAACCTAATACCCTAGCTGTTATAGATTGCTTTATGTCCCGGTTTTTTCTCTCCACAGCCGAATTTCCCTCAGGATGGAATTGACTAGAATACCACAATGCAACGCCCAAACTGGCTATGGCCTCCTTGTAAGATTGAGAGCTAAACGCAGGACCCTGGTCAGAATGTAGCATGCGGATTGCATATGTGCCGAAAAATACTCGCACATCCTTTATAACAGCTTGAGCGTCAGCCGAGCGCTGATGCCACATCCAAAGGAACCTTGTCTTAACATTTGTAGGACCGCATTTGTCCTTACGGACGTCTGCATGTAGAAAGCCTAATGCTGTCTAACAATGGTGTCTGTACTGGGCTGGCTATGCTATAGTCAGGAATCTGCAAAAACAACAGGTGATGGATAGTCAGGAATTTGGCGTCAGGAATTTGGCAGCATTCTGTGCTGCGATCTCTATTGCAGTCTTTGCAGTTAATTACGAATGTGTGAATGTGTGCATTCATTCCTAGCCACTAGTACACCTCTTTTAATTCTAATATTGTTTTAGAGATCCCCTGATGTATCAAACCCTCTCCCAGATGCGCTTTGTGAATCAAAGCTACCCCATGTTTCCTGTTTGGAATTACTCTATTCCCCACTCCAGGAATTTGAGCAAAAGGAATGTTGTTTGCATCAATTATATAGGAGTATTTGAGTGGATAGTTTTGAGGTAACGCTGCACTGCTGCCTTTGCATGTCGCATTGACAGCTAGCATTATTTCACTGTCTATTTTCTTTTTTGAACGAGTGATTGCAGCTACGGAAGCTGATTACACAGCTGCCTTCGCAGCTTCATTAGCCAATGAATTCCCTTCAACGTGAACGCCATCACATTGATGACTCACCTGAGTGTTTTGTAGTCCTTCGCCTAACTGAACTACTTATTCCCAAAGCGTTTTGTGCTTAATTGTGCCACCTTTTGCATCTTTGAAACCGTTTTGAAGCCAGTTCTGCAAGTATTCATTGTAAGATTGAACACAATAGAAAGAATCGCACACTATGAGTGTGGGGAATTCGCGATCCGTATTTTCAAGTGCCATCTTTAATGCTTATAGTTCAGCTCACTGAGCTGTACAATCTCTAGAGATTGTGTTTTAGTGACCATTAATTTTGCCATCGCTCTAATGACCTTTTACGATCACGCACGCCGCACTGTAGGCTTGTTTAGCCCTCCGTAGCGGGTTGAGCTGAGTCGGAAGTATAAATTATACATTCATACTGATCAAGACGCAGAATTTCAGTAAGCAGAGGACATTCTTGTTCGTATTGTAGAAATGCTTGTGTTTTGAAATATGGATCAAAAATGTATTCAATATCTGTTGCAGTAAGAGAATTAACCCATTGTATCCGTCTCGGATATAAAGCTTTTGTTTTTGGAATGCTCGCTTTTGTCACTGCATCTAAGGCAGGTACAGGAGTAACGACCATTATGCGTTTCCCCTGTGCCAGGGCTCTTTCTTTTGCTACAGCAGTCTGAACAAATGTCAGAATTTTTTCTGTTGAAGTGAATTTAATTTCTGCTTTTGTTTACAAATGTGATTTATATGCTATTGGTACTTTTTCACCTTCATTAAAAGTTAAGTAGGTGAATTCGCGTTGACACAGAATGATTTGGATCACGAAGTCGTGTATGTTTATGCCTGTTTGTAAATGTTTAGTTGCTGACATGTCTGTTTTCAAAGAACGCAAAATTTCTGTGTTTTTGTGTCCAATTTACTGTTTTAAATCAGGTTTGATTAATTCGTAGAGAGGTTTAACCCTTTCTGCGTAGTTTAGAATGCAAGTTCTTCCAAAATGTAAGAATCCTAGAATCGACTGTAGGTTTTTCAGCCTTTTTGGGGGTTGGAGCAGCGCACATTTCTCTAGAAAGTTTGCTGCCAGGCTTTTGCCTTCACTTGCTAATTAATATCCTAAAAAGAGGATGCTTAAATGGCCAATTCTAGATTTTTTTAAATATAATTTATAAGCCTCAAAGGTGAATCCAAGTATAATGGTATTCACCCTGTTCAAGTCCTATCCAAGTCCGCATCTGTCAAATAGATGTCATCCACATATAACAATGCTTCTTTCACATAAGTTTGTAGTAACTCTGTTTCTCTTGCTGAGAATAACCCAAGACTATTCTTGAATCCTTGAGGGAGACGACAGAAGTGACACTGTATCCCCATAATTGAGGAAGCGGTCATATACCTGCTTTCAGGTGCAATATCTTGACAAAAAAAACCATTAGAAATATCTAATGTGGTTTTATATATTTTACTCACAATGTTATTCTTTAATGTTGTACTGTGTGCATTTTGCACTGCAAAAGTTTTGCAACAAGAATTTAGATGTCTGTAATCCAATACTAGACAATATGTATTGTCTGGTTTGGTCATTGACTAGGTGCATGTTTCAATTACCCCTTGGTATTTAAGTTGATCTAAAAAATCCCCTGACCTAATTTTTAGCTTCTTGCTTTGCTGGGTACTGCCTTTGTGCAGTTGGTTGATTCTTTAGCTGGATTTTATGGTGAGGTGAGTCCTCATCCCATCCTACATGATTTTTGTATAATGCTGGAGCTTGGGCCACTGCCCATTTTTGGCATAAGTATATTTTAAATGAATTGGAATATAATTAGGGAAGGCTGGCATAATGATGTCTTCGCCATGTGGGCCCTCCCTGACAAATTGTGGTGGCCAGTCTTTTTCAGCTAGAAGAATGTCATAACCCTTAGAAAGTCGCTCCCAAAAGAGTGCTTTCACTTTTCCAGGTATGTCTCCCTCCATCCAGTGTTATTTCATATCACCTATGTGTTGAGCTAACCCTAGTATCTGCAGTTTCTACTTCAATGTCTTTATTCAACTCCACTGTCTCCAGAAGACCCTTCAGGTTCTGGCGAGCTATTGTGACTTCTGCTGCACTGTCCAACATTGTCTGAGCCCATTCTCCGTTCTTGATTTTGTGTCCTCGAGATCCTCTGCATGTCTGATTTTTAGACCTGCTACCTTCTTTTTGGTGAATTGAGTTTTCTTGTTTTTCTGAACGTGTTGATCGTCTTTGGACTTCACACGTTCTTCCTTGTGTTCTGACTGTCCTCTTCTTTCGGATTTCTGTGATGAAGTCTGAAAGGTACGAGAGGAACGTGTATCAGTATGTTGAGATCTATCAGGTTTTCTCAAATTATCCCTATTACTGAGGTTATACCTCCTTTCGGAGGGCTCCTTTTGAGGAGACCTACTTCTGGATTGAGAACGCTTCTCTTTAAAACTTTGTTTCTATTTTTCCACTTCTTTTTGGGCTATGCCTAAATAAGGACTGGATTTCTATGCCTATATAGGGGCAATGTGATTTATACCTATATAAGGGCATGAATCTGGAAATTCATTTGGAATCTAATTCAACACTTCTTTCCCAATTCTTCCTGTGCTGACTACTGTTTTCCTGCCTGGATTCATTTGTTGACATGTTAAGAATCTCTGGCAAAGACTGTGATATTCCTGAACCTTGCATTGAACCAATCTTGTTTGAAAAGTTGAATCATAGCATCTCAGCTAGAATGTATCATGGAGACACCCACATAGGCAAAGGTGCAAGCATACAGGCTGGCAACATTGGTCTTCCAACTAGGTAAATCCACACACCATCTTTCGCTCTTCTATGACAACCCATTCTCTCCCACTCCTCCTTTTCTTTTATATCTGCTTCATCCTGCAAGTCTTTTACTTCTTCCTATGTTCCTATGCCCCCAAGCAGCATAAGTTAACAGCTGATTCCACATGTTTCAATTTTCTTGATTGCTGCTATTTTGTATTTAGCACAATGTTGGGCAACTTGGTCAGCATATCGATTACCGACTGTCACATGGTCATTTCCTGACTGGTGAGCAGTGCATTTGACCACTTTCACTTCTTTTGGCAATTGAATTGCTTCAATCAATTATTGTACAACATTTCAATTTTTAATAGGGGATCCTGAAGAAGTCATGAAATCCCTCTGCATCAAGAGCTGGGCAACATCATGTACAACCCCGCAACCATACGGACTGTCAGTGTAAATAGTTACTCTCCAATTTATCCCAATTTTACAAGCTTTAATTAAAGCTATCAATTTGGCTATTTGTACAGATTTGACTCCTGGTAAATAAGATGCTTCGACTATTCCAGCCAATGTTCATACAGCTTAAGTGCACTCAATCCTCCTTCATGGCGCATACACGAGCCATCTACAAAAAAAATCATGTTTGCATGTTTGGACGGGGTTTGGTACTAAGTTCAGTGACGTCGAGACATTCATGATTGACTTCATCCTTTACCTCTTCATGATATGGATCTGGCAACAAGGTAACTGGGTTTAGGACCGTACACCTGACTATTGTTGCATTCTCAGCCCCTAATATGACTCGTTCATATTTTGTCAATCGACTAGGAGTGTTGTGTTCTTTTCAACAGAATAACAACAATGTGGGACGTACAACTTTACAGGGTGTGCCATCACAATTGACTCACTTTGTTCCAGACTCAGGCATGTTGCAACTACAGCTTTTAGACAACCTGGAAATGCAGATGCCACTGGGTCCAAAGTAGCAGAAAAATATGCCACAGGACGTCGCATTAGGCCATGTCTCTGTGTTAGAACTGAGAGTGCACAATTATCTTTCTCTTAGCATAACAATGCAACTTCTTTTGAATAGTCTGGCAAACCAAGGCAGGTGCTTCACAAGGCCATCTCTCAATTTTATGAAAGCCGTCCTACTTTCATCATCCCATTCTACTGGATCCTTGGCTCGATTCTTGGTCATCTGTATTAAAGTTTGTGCCAATACTGCAAATCCCACAATCCACTGACCGCAATAACCTACAATTTCAAGAAACATCCCTATTTCTTTTTGGGTCTGTGGTAACTGCATATGTCTTATTATTTCTATTTACCCGTAGGTCACTTTTCGAACTCCTCTTTCTATTGGGTGTCCCAAATATTTGACTGAATATCTGCAAAATTTTAATTTTTCTGGTGACACCTTATGTCCACCTTTAGTCAGGTGATTCAGTAATGCAATTGAATCAGTAACACAGTCACTTCTAGTTTTTGATGCGACTAATAAGTCATCAATGTATCGTTGTATCGTACTAAGACTGATTCGAGACATCTTTTTAAAATGTGGTTAAAAATTGAAGGACTTTCAGTGTACCCTTGAGGAACAAGATTCCAAATGTAAACACGCTCCTCAAATTTGAAAGAAAATATAAATTGGCTATCAGAATGCAATGGGATATAGAAAAAGGCATGGCATAGATCAATTACAGTAAACCATCCTACTGTCCATGGTATCTGGTATAAAATTACTGCTGGATTTGGCACTACAGGGCAACATGGTATGACAATCTTATTCATCTTTCTCAGATCTTGAACCACCTTATATTTCCCGTTCGGTTTCTATATGCCAATTATGGGTGAGTTACAAGGACTACTCATTATTTTTTTCAGAATGTCTTGCTCAACCAATCAATCAATTTCTGTGGCAACACCAGCTTCTATTTCCGGGCTCATTTTGTATTGTCGGGTATTTGAATAAACTGCACCTTCTTTCACAGTTACTTTTGCTGGATCTACATTTGCCATTAATCCTACTTCTTTTCCTGTAAAAGCCCACACTTCAGGATTTACAGTAGTTTTTAACTCATCTGGTAGCTCGTCTTTTGTCATCATGGAAAAAATTTAATTTACCTCTATTTCCTGTTTGGCTAACATGATTTTGTAAACTCCATCTTCATCGGGGGTCTGAATTGCAACACCATCGGGTGTGCAAAATATTGTGCTGTTCATTTTGCATAATAGATCCCGTCCTAGCAACTTTATGGGACTTAAGTCGCACACCACGAACTTGTGCATTTCTCTAATATTGCCAATACATACCTCCATTGGTTTTGTAATTGGTGTCCTAATTTGTTTATTAGAAATGCCCGCTACTTGGATCACTTGTCACGAGAGGGGTAGGTTTGGGATGTCTCCTGTTCTCACAGTAGACCGGGTACACCAGTATACAATAAGGTGATGTCATTTCCTTCAACCTTACCATCTATATATGGACCTGTCTGATCTACCGGCAAGGATGCGCCAAGTACTTACTCCTTTTCCTCCCCTCTCAGGCACCGTCATTGTATATCATTATCAAAATAAGAATCCTGCAAAAGAAATTGTGGTGTTACTAAATTTTTATTACCACTTCCCTCCTGGAATCCAGTGTCCACACGGTACTTGACTCACAAAATTTGGCATAGGGGCAGGTGGCAATTGACTCTGTAGATTTACAACCTGCTGCGATTTACTCATTTACACCTCATTCTGAGTCTGTGGATTTAAATTTTGATTTTGGGTATTATTATTCTGTATAAGTTTACACTTGTTTTTCCAATGCCCCAATTTTCCAAACCCTTGACAGGAAACGTTTTCTTTGCCTCCTCTCTGTTTAATTTCCCTCTTGGTTTATCCCCACTATTTTCACCTTGTCCTTGCCCTTTTCCTGGGTTTTCTGCCTGATTAATTAACTGGAGTTCTTGTTGTTCTGCTAATTTTACTTGGGCCCACATTATTTTTCTTCTAAATTCTTTCGTCTATTGTCAATTTCCTCTACACAGTACTTTGCGTATTTGAGGATTTCATCTATGGGCTTTGATTGCCAGCATAAGATGTGCTGCTTAATCATTTGCGATATGTCCAATCTCAATCCAGACACAAACCGATAAACGAAATGTGTCATGTCTTTCTCCAATATTCTCGAACCCACTGTATTGCTTGAACACCTGTAAAAGACGTTCATAGTAGACATTTCTTGGGTTGTCCTGTCTCTTTTTATCCAATCAGTTTCTTTTGGGGGTATCTTTCCCTTCAGGAAAGTGATCGCTTGGTGATATGTTTTTATTATGTCTTCTGATGGAGCACCCGTCTTTGCATCCCTCGGGAACTCATCATTGGGCCAATCTACTGTACATTTACATTCTGTCTCCAAATCAGCAGGCACTACTATGGCAAATAAACCATCCAAATCTTTCAACACAACTTTTGAAACCTTCACAAACCTTTCAACTTGCATGTACCATTCTACAGATTTTTCTCTAAGATTTGGGAAATAATTAGTAAAAGATAAAATATCCTGTCTAGTCCATGGGACATGTACATAACCTCCTCCCGGAAATTCCCTCATTGGGCACAGCCTTTCCACATTTTCTGTTTCTTTCATTATATACTCAGATGTTGTTTGATTCGCCTGTGCTTCTTCCTTTTTCTTGTCCACCTAGTTTTCCATCTTTCTTTCAATCAATCAATCAATACATGTATAGAGCGGGCTACTCACCCGTTAGGGTCTCAAGGCGCTGAAGGGAGGGGGGGGGTGCTGTTACTGCTGGAATAGCCCGGTCTTGAGGTGCTTCCTGAAGGTGAGGTGGTCCTGGGTCAGTCGTAGATGTGCAGGGAGGGAGTTCCATGTTTTGGCGGCCAGGTAGGAGAATGATCTTCCTCCGATTGTGGTTCTGCGAATCCATGGGACGATGGCGAGGGCGAGGCTGGCAGAGCGGAGCTGGTGGGTCGGAGTGTAGAACGAGAGGCGGTTGTTGAGTTATTCGGGGCCCATGTCGTGGAGTGCATTGTGTGCGTGGGTGAGGAGCCTGAACGTGATACTCTTGCTGATGGGGAGCCAGTACAGGTTTCTCAGGTGGGGTGTTATGTGGCTGCGGCGAGGGATGTCGAGGATGAGTCGTGCGGAGGCGTTCTGTATGCGCTGAAGTCATTTCTGAAGCTTGGCTGTGGTTCCTGCGTACAGGTTCTAAGTCTCCCCATTTTTGCAACAATGTTAATAATTCTTTTATCTGTAATTTCCTCCCTGACACACTCATGTTCTCTAGATCTTTATCAGAAATTTCTGCTCTATATGGTTTTTGTAGTACTTTGGATTTCCCCATGTTGATTCCCATTTCTGAAGCCAAATTCATCAATTTCTCATGAAATATTTTCGTATTTCGAATGATGCTTCTGCATATGAATAGTAACTTGTCTTACTAAATGTATTTAATCTTTCTACTCGTACATTTCCGGCTATCATTTCTTCCAATTCTACTCTTAATTTAAATATATCCAATATCTTTGGTTAGGCCTTTCTATTTCTCGCGAACTTCTTTCTATTTCTTCTAGGGTTACTACAGTGGTACTTTCTCAATTTGTACCTCTTTGGAGCAGCCTGGTGTGATTTTTCTGAATGAACCATTTAATGGCTCTCTTATTGTCAAATCCATTGAGAAAATTGACTCTCATTCACTTGCCTGATCATCAATTACTATATTTTCTTTTCTTGGTTGTATGATCAGTGTGAGAAGTTGGACTGGCATATGCACCAGTCCAAACGACCCTTATTGATGGTAGGTTTAAAGACAACCTTTATAGAAAGCTATCCTAGGTGTAGCTGTGGAGAGCAGCCTTTAGGCTAAGTCTTGAAGGAATTTAAAGCATCTTGTTTTACCAGTCCATAATCTCATAAATGACCAAATGAAAGGAGAACCACACCGGGTATATATAAAATATATGTATTTATTCTAAACACACCCCTCTAGTCTCTTTATGAGGCTAGAGGCAAAAGTACTAACAGAAAACGTAATTGACACAGTAAATTAGCACAGTATACGCTTTGCTCCAGGGGCCTCACAAACCATGTACTACGAAAGTGGTATAAGTACCACTACAGTCATAGAGACAAGGCCTAGAGCCTGTAGAACCGCTGGGGCAACCTGGAACCACCCAAGGTAGGGACCCAGGAGACCCACAGGGGACGCGTGCAGGGTCTAAACACCACCGCAATTCACCATTGACTTCTATGGAGAAAGTTGCGGTTAGAATTTTAAAGTTTAAGGAGTGGACTAGGAACAAACCCCTTCAGTACTGGACAGTTCGAGAGTCAAGACCAACTGGAGCACTGAAGTACTAGTGCTACCTCACCCAGGGAAGCCGGGTGCATAGGTGTCTTTTCGTGTCGGGTTTCGTTGTCGTTTCCTATGGAGAGCTGCAAAGAAGTGCTGCAGGCGACCAGATGAAAAAGTGTCCGCATGGATCTAAGGGTGGATTGAAGATCTGAAGTACCTGAAAGCCGAGGGGACAGAGTCTGGGTCACTTGCCAGTGACCAGGGAGGCAACAAGAAGATGCCCTCCGATGTCAGGTGATTTCTGGTGCAAGAGGTGAAGCTTGACTATTCAGCCACGAGGACCAGGAGGCATCGAGGACCACCATTAGCTGGATTCGAGCTGTCCCATTGGATTGAGTGCTGCAGTGCCGGTATCCGGATTGGACCCAACAATCCTTGGCAACAGCAACCCACGCAAAATGCAGAGATTGGCTTCGGAGCAGACTAGCGAGGTCTGAGGGATTCACCCTTTAGAGGGGAGTCGGGGCACATCTGGAGCAACCAGGTAAGCCCAAGAAACAAAAGTTACCTTTGTGGGGACCCACCAGTCGATGGACCAGGGATCCCAAAGGGGCCTCTAGCAGAATTGCTAGAAGCGGGCCCACGGAACACTCGTGGAGTGTGGGTTCACAGTCTTCAGTGGAGATGGTGCTCAGGGCTTGGACAACGAGTAGCCCTATGCACAACTTCAGGAAAGCTTGGGAAGTAGTTGTACTAGCAAATGTGCACGGAGTCCAGGAGTTCGGGTCCCACATCTCTTGTGATGGCTACAGGTCTCAGCTTTGCTGAGATCTCATGTCTGCCTCGAAGATGTCTGGAAGTCTGTCGCGTGTCGCAGATTCTTTGGGATCCGGAGGGAGCCTTGAAAATGCAGACCGGCAAGGTGCTTCTTTGGTGCCTGTTTGAACAGGGGAAACAGGGGAATCACTCCTTGACCCCAAGGGAGATTCTTCCGATTTCTAGTCGAAATAGAATGTCGAGGTTCCAGGATATATGTTGCAGAATTTCCTCCAGGTTAATCTAAAGTCCTAGGGACTGGGTTCCTATACTTATACTAAGTTCTACCCCCGCCGTCACTACTGGCGGGGCGGGGGGGGTAGGATTCCAAAATGTTTGATACCAAACACATGTTTTGATGATGCAGCCATTCCAAAGTTAGCATTTGCCGCTGGGTTATAATGCACTTAAGAGTAGAAGGTATGGCTGTATCACAGAACAGCTATAAGGAAGTGATTCAGAAAGCTGCAGAGAGGCTCAGCTCATGCTTGGGCAACCTCTCACACAAAACCAAGCCCTCTGCCTTCAGGATTGTCAAGGCCTGTCATAGGAGTGAATTATTGGTTTATATGTGTCTGTATTTAAAGGTAGATGTGTGTATACCATATCTTAGTAACGGGTGCTAACACCACCTTACCCAGGCTGCAGTGGCAGACCTGTGGTGCCATTTTGGAAGGCTTCCTGTGGTGGCATAATACATGCTTCAGCCCCTGGTAGGGCTCTTGGGTACCTAAGGACTAGGGACTCACAAGGGTAACCCAGTAACCAATCTGGAGTTTACCTATATACATGCAATCAGTTTAGAGAGGAAGCAGCTAGGCTGCGGTCCTGGTTAGCAGGGCCCCAGCCAGACTAAAGTCGGGAAATCAGTGAAAGACACTAAAAAGTGGGGGTAACCATAGTAAGCAGATCCTACTCTCCTACAATCCTTGTAGTCAGGACAGGTGATTTAGGAAAACTTTGCTTATCCCCATATAGGGGAACAACGGGACATATAGTCACCGGTATTGTTTTGCTTTCTCTGTAGATTTAGTTCCTGTTGGTTCTTCTGTGGTCAGTACAGGATATACTCCTTCCACCACATGGCGTTTCTCCATTGTTTCATCTGACTGGTATACACCTGTTACAACGCATTTTTTACAACGCACTACCACTACAACGCAGGCATTACCACGCATACCATTACAACGCATTGCGCTGGGGGGCGCTCTAGGATAGGGAATAAGTATAATTTACTATCCAACACCTTCCCTAGGGTCCACGGGGACTGGAGTTAGAATAGTAAATTATACTTACCACTATCCAGCACCTCAAAGCGCTATGCGTTGTAACGGTATGCGTTGTAAATACCGCGTTGTAATGGTATGCGGAGTAAAAGTATGCGTTGTAACGTCATACATCCATCTGACGATCTCGAATTTCCAGAGGAAACTTAGGATAAAATTTACTCATGTTACTGTTACTTTGTGACCTGTCTCGCTCAAAGGCCTCAGTTTCCCATTTTTCTAAAGCTTTGTACTGGGTTAATCTAGGTCTTGGTTCTAATTCATTCATGCAAGTTCGTAAATTGTGTAAAATTCTCCCATTAAATGTTCCGTACTCAGGAAATGCTGATACTCAGTCATCTTTTGTATATTCTATCTATTTTCTATCCATACACAAGTATGATAGCCTCTCTCTATCATCTTATATGATGCAGGCATTTTCAGGGGAGGGATAATAATTCCTTCGCTAGTTTTAATGGGTTCATCCTTTTTTAAATAATTTGTGATTTTCTGCATAAATGACATTTTTCTTTTTTCACCCACCATTTTATGTGGATTCCCTCTAATATATTGCTCATGGGCAAATCCTAAAAATCTTCTGTCTGGACGAGTCCCTATTATAGTTGGATCGTGGCTCCACATACAAATCCCATTGTCTAAAATTACCGAGACTTCTATTTTGGCGACTCAATCAAATGTACGCTTTCATTTTTAATGCTTCTCCAATATCAGCGCGTATTTTATTCTGATGACCACTCTACTTCTGTTTTACTTTTTCGTTTAGCCAATGCTTGTGTAGCTTTCTAGTGACGTCAGTTTCGCTCCTCACTACTGACACCTCCTTTTCAATTACACATCAGCTACACGCCCGCTGTCTCGACCAATCCCAGCGCGGCTCTGTGACATCAGTGCAGCACCCGTAACTGACCCCTCCTTTGCAAGGTAATGCGAAACTTTATTTCTTTAAATTTTACATACACATTTCATTAATTAACAACGTAAAAACATTTGCTACTGAGCTTGATATACTAAATTCAAAGAAAAGTCAATTTCATTCGCTGTGAGTAAAACTTTTCTACTTACCCTTCACACACTACGAGTAAAACCTCCTTCGCTTACTCTTTATTCGAGCAGCAAAGAACCTGTTACTCCTTCAGTTTTACCCTTTCTATGTTATATAAGACCAAAGTTTTACCAGCGAACTCCTCTGCTATCATTCACTCTCACTTTTATACAAGAATAATAATCCCTAACTTAGTGCTTCAAGTCCTGCATAACTTTTCAGACTTTCTTCATCAAGGCAAGTGACCTCACTGCAGTGTGGCTTCCATTTATCACCCGCTATTCAATATTCCTGGGACTTTCTAGACAACATAAAACAATACATACAGGTGTTGGTTAATACAAAAATCAAAATTTCATTACACAATTTTTCTACCTAACTTAACTAGATATAACCATAGCTCTGCTACCAAGGAAAACTGATCTGGCGCGACTACCAGCTTGGGATACTCCATAAATTACAATACTCACCTGGGCCCATAAACATTCACATATAAGCTAATAATCACCGCTGAAAATCAAGATTCTATATTTTCCTTTGTGATGTATTTACTTATACACCAATTCTTGCCAACACTTATCACCTTGGTTCTTTATTTCCTTAGGTCAATAGATCAGGTTGTTAGCAGAATAGGTAGAAATGCCACTTACCTTTTATATCTTTAAATTACCACAGACTTGAGAGATTTTTAAAGTATTATCTAGTAAATAATTTTGTGAGTCAGATACCAATACATGTCATACACCAATTCCTTTAAGGAAATAATCAAAGGAAAATACAAAAGCTTAGTTAAATCTCACGATGTTGCTACCTGTAAAGGGAGGATTTAGAGAAATGTACAAGAACATACTACACGAAAATATATGTACCTAGAATGGTGTGAGGACCAACCCTTGGCCAAGGAGCTGGAAAGGGGACTCCCAAATAGTCCGGAGCCGACAGTTCAGGACCGGTTCAAGACAGGATAGGTGACCTCTTCCAAGTGCAACGCCAGCATCGCACCCCTCTCTCGTACTGCTCTCCTCGATTCTTCCCCCTTCTTCCCCACAGAGTGGCTTCTGGATACAGGGTGGCATGGTTGGTCCAGCAAAACCAGGATGAACCTGTTACCTAAACCTGCCTTGGGGTCCAACAGTGTTGATGCCAACCCGTTCAGAAGCCTTTCAAAGGTCTTGTCCTGCCCCATATGTCCTTCCAGGGTTATGTCACGAGCCAGACCCAGTAGGAAGAACCTGTAACACTTGGGGACCATGCCACATGTGCCGCCTCAGGCACAGGAACCGAACCACAGGGTCAATGGTCATCCTCTCAATAGACCAGGTGATCTTCAGAGTTATCTCCTGCTATCGCGGTCTTAACCTTGCTGCATCAAGCCCTCTAGAGTTGAGTACTTTTTCTGTGCCTTACAGAGTTCCTCCCCGGTTGACCCACTCTCAACTTGCCATACAGCAAGCTTGGGTAGGTCTTCCAGGGTGGTGATGTCATCCATGATTGGCTCAGAGGCATCCTACTCGGGTGCCCCGTGAACCTGAACAGTGGGAACTTCAAGGACTGGTTTTACATGCCGCTTTCCCTTTCTCTTCTCTACAGCTACCCTGACCCCTGGTTAAGGGACAGTCAGTAACCCATAAAGCAGGGACTAGTATCTTCAAAGAGATTATGTGGGGCTACAACAAACTGGGTGTTCCTGTTCAAGCGTTGAAGCACTGACCCGAGTTCTGGCTTTCGTAGGTTTGAAAATTCAAACTTTGTAGAACTAAGCTAAAGCGTTCTTTTCCATACCAAAACATTTATAGTTTATCACAGTTAGCTTTCTCTTTATTTTGTATCATGGTTCATATTTGCTTATGATAAAAAGCCACTTTACTGAAGTCTGATATTGGTGGTTTGCAAGAAAAATAAATAAACTCTATCCAGGAATGTTGTAGCCTTGTTATAAGTGTCTTACTTATACCGCACTTTAGAGCTTTGCATGGCAGGTGGGTCTAAAGCGGGAGGTAGTTTGGGTTGAGCATATGAATGCAGGGGAAGCTTCCTACACTGTGGCATCTTGTAGAGATTTTAGAGTGTTAAAGGAGGAGTACTTTGTGTCTTTGAGCACCTGTGAGGTCACTTCTGAGATTTTGGTGGTGGGAAATGTTGAATATGCAGCTTCAGTTGCAGACAAGGGTCCTGGAGAGGTTGCTTCTATGGGTAAGGTCTTTAATTAGTTGTGAAATATCTGTCATAAACACCTGTACAGAACAGCGTTTTCAGCCTAAAAGTGTGAAATCTGTTGCAAAACCATAGTAATATTGCAGTCTCAATTAACATGTTCTTGTTATTTCAGGTGTTACTTTATGGGATCTGAAGACCATAGAGAAAGATGTGCATGTCACGAAACAAGTAAAAGCAGATTATAAAATCATTGCCGAAGAGAGCATTGAAGACAAAGCCACTGCCCTCAATATCTCTGCCTCCCTGAAAGCAAGTTTCCTGGGGGGGATGGTTGAGTTGGGAGGAGCAGCAAACTATTTAACGAAGACCAAGACTTCCAAGAAACAGGCCAGAGTGACCCTACAATATTCAACCACAACCAGGTTTGAACAACTGACCATGACACATTTAGGACGAGGCAATATCACTTATCCAGACATTTTTGTCAACAAAATGGCAACCCATGTTGTCACTGCGGTGCTGTATGGGGCACAGGCATTTTTTGTGTTCGATAGAAAAGTGTCCTCATCTGAGGAAATGAAGGACGTACAAGGAGAATTAAAGGGTGCCGTTGAGAAAATACCTGAGTGCACACTCGAAGGAAAAGGAAGCGTTACCAAATCGCAGGATGACAGGAGTAAATTTGAAAATTTCACCTGCACATTTTATGGGGATTTAGCTTTAAAAAACAACCCTTCCACTTACGAGGAGGCCATTGATAGCTATAAAAGCCTCCCGTCACTCCTAGGTGAAAATGGTGAGATGGCAGTACCCATAAAGGTGTGGCTGTATCCACTGAGCGAGCTGGATTCCAAAGCATCTCAGCTGGTGCGCAGCATCAGTTCTCAGCTGATTGAAGATGCTCAAGCTGCCATGGAGGAGCTACTAGATATTAAAATGGAGTGCAAAGACATGCTTGCCGCTGTACACTTCCCTGACATCAAGAGTAGAGTCACAACATTCAGGAAGCTGTGCAAACAGTATCGAAGGGCCTTCCAAGCAGACCTTGCTAGAATCCTACCCGCTGTTCGAAGAGGCGAACAAGAGGAAAGTGCACTTGTGGACATTTTAACTGCCAAAGAAAAATCCCCTTTTAGTACCACTCAACTTTCAGAATTTATAAAATCAAAACAGAATGAGGTAAACTTCGTCAGTGGATTCATGAATTTGTTGACCGAGTCAAAGACAGTGAAAATTGTACCTTCTCAGTTGGAAATGAATCAAGTGTTACGTGACCTCAGAGTGGAGATTGTGATCTCACTCATGTTCACTTCACTAGGAGAAGAGGAACCTTTTTTATCAGAATTAAGTTCCTGGCTAACAAAGAAACAGTTGAAGGAACCCACCCACCCGACCTCTGGAGAGTGGCTTAATGATGCTGACGTAAACCAAAGATCTAAAGTCTTCGTGAACGAGTTCCTGGAGTTTACAAGGCTCAATGCCTCCGACGAGAAGATCCAGTTTGTTGTGTCCTCGGTTTGCGATCCCAGTAATCCAGGTGTTTCGATTTACTTCTATGAACACTGGGTTCTAAAAGACAAAGCCTTCCACCCCCCACGCCCTGACACTCCTAAGATAAGTCAAATATCTCATGACAGTGTGCTGGTTACCTGTGCGCCGCTGCCTGGTGGGCCTGACCCAGTGCTGAACTATCGGGTGGAGTACAGGACCAGGACTGAATATGACTGGAGCTGCGTGGAAGGAGAGGACACCAGTGGCATGTTCACAGTGACGGGTCTGCGTCCTAGGTGCCTGTACCTGTTCAGACAATTAGCGGTATCTGCTCGGTGGGTCACCTTACCAAGTCAACCCACCCACATGATCAAGACCCTTCCATGCAGCCCACCTGAGAAGGTGACAGGCCGAACGGATGGACCAGGAGGCATCACCCTCACCTGGAGGGAGCCTGACACCATTGGTGCTGGCACCAGAATAAGTGCCTACAAGGTGGAATTCACAGAGGAATCTGTAGATATACAGACATGGAAGGAGCAACTAACTGCACAGAAGGTCGAGACTTGCACCATCGAAGGAGTGAACCCAAAATCATCCTACAGATTCCGAGTGTCCGCAATCTGTGGCAACGCTGGAAACAGTGCCGCGAGTGAGGAGTATGTCTTGAAAAGAGATGAGGGTAAGTAACTGTCTACACCTGACTCACTTATACATAACCCAGGTTCACAATGTACACTGTTCACACAATCAGGCATGTTGCCCCATACAAAGCTTTTTTTTGCACAGAGTACCAGCAATTTAAACACATTGCACTTGCGCAGTTTTCTCTAATGAACTGTCAAAGGCAGAACCAGTAGTAATGAATTCACTGGCTTTCCAATTTGATGTATCTGTTCCATTGAATAACTCAAGTTCACAAATGAGGACTAAAAAGAATAGCGAATTTCCACTGCTATTTACATGGCACCTGGTTAGGGATTATGTACTATTTGGCCAGCTACCATACAAGTAGGGAGTAGATTTCATTATTCACCTGGCTGCAGACTACCTACCAGAGACTACGTTCTACTTCAATGGTGGCTATGCACACAACAAAGAAACTTCAGCATTTACCCGGCTGCCATACAAATAGCAAAGAAATTTCATGATTTACCTGGCCGTCAACTAGATAGCAAGGATCATGTACTATTTGGCTGGCATTTGTACAAAGAGCAAAAAATCTTCACCATTTACCCAGTCGCATGAGTAGATAGCAGTAATAACAGACATATTGGTATTAGTGGTTAATAATTGCACATCTTAGAACAATTTATGTGGAAACTATTTTATAACCAATCATCAAAGAGCGTTACTTAGGTTTGTGCTACCTTGATGCCCAGCACCTCTACCCCCTAATAGAATTACACTCCAATACGTGGGTACAGGTCAAGCTTGGTAACGGTTCTCATCTGTCGAGGCGCATTCAAACAACCAAAGGCCTCAAAGAGGGGTGCGTTCTCACACCCTTTCTCTTTAACCTTTACACAACGGATCTGACAACAGCACTTACTGCTTGCAATAATGCACACGCTCCACGAATAGGAGGATAAACGACTCCCAGTATGTCTTATGCAGACAATGTCGTTCTAACCAGTCATACTCAAGTTGGTCTACAACGGCTCCTCAACACACTTCATAGGTATGTCAATGAGAATTATCTGGAAGTCAACATCAAAAAAACTAAGACACTGACAATAAATGGGAAGCGGTCCCACTCCTGGTCACTAGGTAAAATGTCACTTACCAATTGTGAGGTGTATAAATACCGAGGAGTTATGATCGACAAGGGGGGGGGGGAGGTCATTTCACGAATCAGCTCAAAGCACTTAAAAGGAAGGGAATGGCGGTTGCGATCACGTTAAGACAACTTAAAACAAAACTGACAGGTCCAACATTCACTCCACTTCTCCACGTTGCAGAAGCAAACATTCCATCATCAGTTACATATGGCAGTGAGGTTTTGAGAGGCAGGGATGCTCTATTACTGGACACCATTTTGACAAAAGCCTAGAATAATGTTAAACTTACCGCCTTATGCGTCGCCAGCACAGCTTCGGCTCCAGCTTGGTCTAACGAAGCAACTCCTCGCAAGGCGAGGCTCGTACATCAAGTGCTGGAACAAAATTAAGAACTCCGCCGTAAACACATTGAATCACCACCTCTGGTAGGAACTGTGCAGCACACCTACCTCGCCGGCCAAAGCTTACTTGGAGGAATCGCTCGTCATAATGGGATTTGCCAACCTCTGGGAAATCCCAACAAAGCATTTGCATTTTAAAGGCATCACTAATAAGGTTTTCAAGAAACTCTTCTTTAGAAGACAAAGCAGCATTTGCACACATGAGCCACGCATGATTGACTCTATCCAATTATAAATCATTTGGATCACAGGCATAGTATGAATTAGGGTATTCAAGGAAGTCTAAAGAAGCCTTTTTAAAGCCGAGGCTAGGAATCCTGGCAGCCATACCACATCTTCCACCATGGCTAAGAAAGAACTACGGGAACTCATACCGGCTATGTGGGGCTAGAAAGGGAGACATTGAACACATAATATGCTCTTGTGTTAAGCTTAATAAGGAAAGGGTTGACCAGCTAAAAACTCACTTTAACGAATGAGGCATATGCACACGGAGACAAGCAGAACACGCATGCTTCAACCAACTGGACCACAACTGAATGGGAAGCTTGTCAAGTTCTTAGTTCTAGTAGCATCCAAGCAAAAGATGCTGGTCACTACAATTAGTGTATAATTCCTCACAGGCCTCCAGCAAAAAGACTCTGAACACTTTGTTTTTTTAACTTACGCACATGTGCACCAATACTTAAAAAACTTTTTTAATAGAGCATTGATTGAAAAGTCCTTTTATCAAAATGTTTTACCTGAATGTATTTTGTAATGGTTTTAATTAATCAAAAACGATAAATTTGTACTTACTTACTCACTCCCAGGGGTGCCAACACACACTGGTTATTGAAACCACCATGTAAACAAAGATATCAGAAAACTCTGTACAAGTCCAAAAAAGTCAATCTATTAAATAGGAATTCTGTAGATTAGGGGTCTCCAACCGTTTCTGTAGTAAGAGCTAATTCTGCTCAAGGAAAGTCCTGTTGAGCTACTAGCATATTTTATAACTGTAAAATGCTGATATGTATTAACATTACACTATGTCCACCCTAAGCACAATTATCAGTAACCACCCAAACATTTCAGGTGAAGTTATCAGCAGAATGCTAGGAAAACGTTTATCAATATTAAATGCTTGTAATCAAGTAAAATTCAAATAATCACATGCTGTGTGCCACAAAGGGTATTGCGACAGCAGTAAGTCTCCCCAACTCAAATTGAATTATCATGCTAACAACTTTAAATGTGTTTCAGAATTGCAATATATTGTCATCATTAGCATATTAGTTTTTGAAAATACACATTTTTATATCAATCTCTTTCCACTTTGAGCAATCAAACTCAATTTTCCAGAAGAAAAACCTTTTTCTGAAAAAACATAATTTTTGCCTTTAAAAATAAAATCCGTTTTCATCGTGAGATAATATACTGTCTCTAAACATCAGCTTTTAGTTTTCATTGAGTACCGCCATGTAAAAATGCCTCTCCTCTCGTGGAGAAATTATGCTTCAAATACCCAGGTATTGGAATCATAGGCCATGCTTCCTCACCATAACACTAAGAATGCCTCGGTTATGCCAATAATGCCTACTATTAAACCAGGGGTACTACTGTGCCACAGCTGGATGCCCAACATATATCAGTTATGGCCATTTTTATGGGAGAAGCTGTTGCTACTCTGTCAGGAATGACTAAACGCAGGCCAGTCATGCTCTTAATATGTCAGTGATGGCAGCAGGTATGTAATTACTAGACTTGTATGCCCAAAATAGTCTAGGACAAAAATACTATGGCTATGGCACAATTCTACCATGAATGGGCACAATTGCATCAGACATAATACTCTTATGATGGAGACCAGCATACATATTTGGGAGCCCTTGACGCTAGGAGGTGCTTTAAGGAATCAACACTGTTTATTTGGGAAGGACACGGTCACACACCCACACAAAAATGAACGTGATGCTTTTAATTTTCTCTGCCCTGGATGCATACTCTCTTCTCCTCAACTCTTTGGTTGAACATGCTCCCAACTAACACATTTTCACTCTAGTTCTTGCAGTCACACCCTTTGGTGAGTAAGCCCTGGTTACTGGTGCTACTATTCTTTGTCACTGATCAAGCAAGGGGGATAGCATGTCCAATCTCCTTCTTAGGCAGATTTAAAGTGGATAAAGATGGTTCATGTGGCAGACCCATAGGCCAATGCTGCAGCTTCCACATGCTTCAATACCCTCACCATACTCAGCAAGACCTTCAAATGGACCCACCCCCCGAATCCAGGAAGACCGTCATCCATGCACTCATTACCAGCAGGCTGGACTAGGGGAACGCCCTCTATGCCAAAATCAACAAATCTCTACTTCACAAACTTCAGACTGTCCAGAACAACGCAGCCAGACTCATCCTCCGCATCCCATGACAAGACCACATTAAGCAGCATATATGAGCACTCCACTGGCTCCCCGTCGAAAAAAGTGACCTTCAAGCTGCTCACACACACCTATAGAGCCCTCCACAACACTGGACCCCAATACCTCAATGAAAGAATCTCCTTCTACACCCCCAAAAGAAACCTCCGCTCCGCTGACCAGGCCTTGGCCAAAATCCCCTGCATTCACAGAACCAGAACAGGAAGCACACCCTTCTCCTACATCATGGCCAAGACGTGGAATGAACTCCCTCTCGGCATCAGTTGAAGCCCCACACTGAAAGCATTCAGGAAGAGCCTCAAGACCTGGCTTTTCAAATGGCTTGAGCAGCCCAAATCCCCCCCACACACTCCCCCAGTGCCTTGAAACCCTCACAAGTGAGTAGTACTTTCGATTAATCCCTGATTTATTGATTGATCGGCCACCACAGTGTGTGTTTGAGTGTTATAAACAGGCCCTGCCATTGGTGTGGCTGTCTGTAACTCTTAAGGGTAGTGAAATGAGCAGCGCTGCCTTCTTTAACATACACAGAATCTCTGAGATTGGCTTGGTTTAGCTTCACCTCTGAGAGCTTCTTTGAGGGTGCTGGTGAGCTACCAGTAGATCCCGAGCTACTGGTTTGAGACCCCTGCTGTAGATATATAAATCCTGTAGTTTATTTCAGAAAATAATCAAGAATCTGTGATCATCTGTACATGCGTATTGAAAGATAACAGACAGCAGCTGACGTGTTTCATCACTGATGTGACTTCTTCTAAGCTGTGAATTATGTATAAACCTAAATCAATTACATATGACTCAAAAGAATTCAAAAGTACGTAACAGAAAAACAATTTTAAAAAATATTTTGTATTAATCAATCCATCATTTGTAAAGTGTACTATTCACCCGTGAGGGTCTCAAGGCGCTGGGGTGGGGAATGCTGCTACTGCTCGAAAAGCCAGGTCTTGAGGAGTTTTCAGAAGGTCAGCAGGTCTTGGGTCTGCCGTAGGTGGATGGGGAGGGTGTTCCAGGTCTTGGCGGCGAGGTGGGAGAATGATCTGCCACCTGAGGTCGCTCTTCGGAAGCGGGGGACTGTAGCGAGGATGAGGTGAGCGGAGCTGGCGGGTGGGGGTGTAGAAGCTGAGTCGTCTGAGGTACGTTGGTCCGGTGTTGTGGAGTGTTTTGTGTGCGTGGGTGAGGAGCTTGAAGGTTATCCTCTTGTTGACCGGGAGCCAATGCAGGTCTCTCAGGTGGGGTGTGATGTGGCTGTGGCGAGGGATGTCGATATCAGGTGTGCAAAAGCGTTCTGGATGCTTTGGAGCTGTCTCAAGAGTTTGGCCGAGGCTCCTGCGTAGAGGGCATTTCCATAGTCCAACTTGCTGCTGACAAGGACCTGGGTGACTGTTCTTCTCGTTTCAGTGGGGATCCACTTGTAGATCCTACGGAGCATGCAGAGGGTGTTGAAACAGGAGGAGAAGATGGCGTTGACCTGTTTAGTCATAGAGCGGGTGGAGTCGAGGATGACCCCTAGGTTGCGTGCATGGTCGGTTAGTTTTTGGAGCGGTTCCAAGTGCGGTCAGCCACCAGGAGTCGTCCCAGGCTGAAGGGTTGGATCCGAGGATGAGGACCTCCGTCTTGTCAGAGTTCAGCTTCAGTCTGCTGTTCCTCATCCATTCAGCAACGGCCTTCCTTCCTTCGTGAAGGTTGGTTTTTGCGGTGTGGGGGTCCTTGGTGAGGGAGAGTATCAGCTGGGTGTCATCGGCGTAGGAGAGGATGTTGAGGTCATGCCGACGGACGACGTGGGCGAGCAGTGCCATGTAGATGTTAAACAGGGTTGGGCTGAGCCCTGGGGTATGCCGCAGATGATCTTGGTGGCTTCGGAGCGGAAGGGTGGAAGGCGGACGCTCTGTGTGCTGCTGGAGAGGAAGGAGGTGGTCCAGTCCAGGGCCTTCTCTTGGATCCCAGCGTTTTGGAGGCCTGTTCGTAGTGTGTGGTGACAGACCGTGTTGAAGGCGGCTGACAAGTCCAGGAGGATGAGGGCCGCCATTTCTCCGTTGTCCAGCAGGGACTTGATGTCATCGGTGATGGCGATGAGGACAGTCTTGGTGCTGTGGTTGCTGCAGAACCCGTACTGGGAATGGTTCAGGATGTAGCAGGTCAGTTGTTTGTTGACTGTCTTCTCGATGACCTTTGCCGGGAACGGGCGAGCAGGGAGATGCGCCGTAAGTTCTTGAGGTCCTTGGGGTCCGCCTTGGCTTTCTTGAGTAAGGCGTTGCTCTCGGCGTGCTTCCATCTCTCAGGGAAGGTTGCTGTCTCAAAGGAGATGTTGATGACCTTCCGGAGATGGGGTGCGATGGATGTGCTGGCTTTGTTGAAGATGTGGTGTGGGCATGGATCTGACGGAGATCCGGAGTGGATGGTGTTCATGATCTAGATGGTGTCCTCGTCGATGATGTTGGTCCAGTAGAGCAGGCGGTTGGTGCGGATGGTGGTCGTGGGGGCGGAGGTCTCAGTGGTTGTCGGGGCGGTCGTGGTGTTGAAACTGTTGTGGATGTTTGTGCTTTTGCGGTGGAAGAAGGTGGCCAGCGAGTCGCACGGGTCTTGCAAGGGTGGGACGTCGTTGGTGTTGGAGCTGGGGTTGGAGAGTTCATTCACGATGTTGAAGAGCTCTTTGCTGTTGTGCGCATTGTTGTCTAGGCGGTCTTTGAAGGAGGCCCTTTTGGCGGATCTGATGAGGTGATGGTGTCTGCGGGTATCATTCTTGTGGGCGGCTTGGCTGTCCGGTGTTCATTCACGGAGCCAGATCTTCTCTAGCTTTCGGCAGGTTTTCTTGGAGGCCCGGAGGTCTTCAGTGAACCAGCTGGCTTTCTTGTTGGTATGATTGTTGAAGGGTTTCTTTATCGGGGCGAGGGTGTTGGCGCAGTCGTTGATCCACTGTCTGAGGTTGCGGGCGGCAGTGTTGGGGTCGGTATGGTCGGCGGGGGGGCTCTGGGCAAGGGTGGTGGTTAGCTGGTCTTCGGTGACTTTGCTCCAGCAGCGGTGAGGCATCTGTTGGGTGCGGTGGTGCGTGGTGGGTTTCTTGAAGGTGAAGTGGATGCAGCGGTGGTCGGTCCAGTGGAGTTCGGTGGTATGGTTGAAGGAGACGTGGGGGCTTGCGGAGAAGATGGGGTCAAGCGTGTGACCGGCAGAGTGGGTGGGTGTTGTGACGAGTTGTGAGTCCGAGGTTGGCTAGGTTGTCGATCAGGGTGGTGGAGTTGGTGTTGTCATTGTTCTCGAGGTGAAAGTTCAGGTCCCCGAGGAGGATGTAGTCCAT
The DNA here is from genome assembly GCF_964263255.1 of Lissotriton vulgaris. Taxonomy (NCBI): domain Eukaryota; kingdom Metazoa; phylum Chordata; class Amphibia; order Caudata; family Salamandridae; genus Lissotriton; species Lissotriton vulgaris. The sequence continues at coordinate 24,768,692 of NC_141692.1, forward strand.
GGAGGTTAAGGCGTGTGTTCTGACTAAGTCGGCAATGGAGTCGCTGAACTGTGGTCGGGGTCCGGGCGGTTTGTAAATGAGGGTTCCTCTGAGGGTGGTGTTGGGGTCGGTTTGGATCTGGAAGTGCAGGTGTTCGGCGGTGCTGAGGGTGTCTTCGGTGTTGGTCGAGGCTCAGAGTGTTCCTGTGGATGATGGCATTTCCTCCTCCCGCTCTGTTGGTGCGGTCCTTGCAGGTGATCTTGTAGCTTTCCAGGACTGCTATGTCGGGTGCCGAGGAGGGGTTCAGCCAGGTCTCCGTCAGGAAGGCGACGTCTGGGGAGGTTGAGTCGAGTAGGTCCCAGAGTTCAACGGCATGTTTTCTGGTGGAGCGGGTGTTGAGAAGGATGCCTCTGAGGTGGTTGGGTTCTTTCCTGGTCGGTAGCATGGTGGGGCGGATGCTTGTGAAGCTGCAGTTCCAGGAGGTGAAAGCTCCATGGGTGCACTTTGAGGCGGCCAGGAAGTAGGTGTGTGATTGTCCGGATTTGAGTGCGCAGAGGGTTCTGGCATCATAGCGGTGTCAGGCGTTGTGGCATTTGTGGTGTCCAGGGGTCCTGGCGCTGGGCATGGTCCAGGCACGGGCGGGCATTGATGGGCTCTCCTTAGGTGCGCCAGCGGCGCGCCCGCTGAGTGCGGCCGCTGTGAGGCTGCCTAGCGGCTTCCATATGAGGGGATGTGGGAGGGAGGAGCAGCTGGGAGGTGGGAGTGGGGGATTGCAGGTAGGCGGGGCAGGGGAATAAAAACCAGTCTGGGCAAGAAAGCAAGTACAGGCACAGGGGAATAAAAACAAGTCTGGGCAAGAAAACACAGGGGAAAAATGCAAGATTAGGCAAAAACAATGCAGGCAGAGCCGTGCAGCAGTGTGGGGAGCGACCTGCCTGCGAGCAAGGTCATAGGTCGCTCCCCTTAGAAAAGAAAAATCTCCAGCACCTGTGTTCAAAAGAAAAAAGAGAAATATGAAAAATGTGGATTCAAAGTGCCAGAAGACCAGGCAAGAAAGAACTTCTGGTGGAGCCAAAGATGATTATTTTTGTATTCATTATTATTATTATTATTTTTTAATTTTAGTATGCAATTTACAAAAGAACCTACAAAATGTAAGACTTTCCAGCCCCCCACCCTACCCCTAACAGAATTCCAAATCGAATAGGTTGATGCCACGAAGGGCAGAATAAGACTGAATTAATTATCCAATTTCGCCGGGCAACAGCCAGCAATTCCATGATGAATTATTTCTAAAAACACCTCCTAATTTAAATATATTTTAGTCCATCCAAGGTTTGAATTTCAATGTGTAAAATCATATGTCCTCCTTTCAGTAATTCTTGGGTAAGTGAGCAATGCTAAAAGTGTAAAGAGTGTAAACAACACATATTGGTATATGGGCAGAGCTTGCAGAATAAAATTGAGTGCAATAGGTGACAAGGCTGTGCAATTCGATCCCCCCCTTTAGGGCTCAATACACAATGCTGATTAGGGATTGTCCTGGGAGAGCCATTTGAACAGGGGTTCCCAAATAACAATTCCCCTTTTTTATAGCCCGTACCCACTTTGTAGCTAGCCTTCTCCGAATTTCCTATTAATAGTAGCCAGGCCAGCCAATGCGACCATAATGGAGGAGTTGGTCCAATCCAGACAGAGGTTATACGAATCCTATAAACAGCCATGACTACAAAAATAAGAGCACCGCCTTCCCTTCTACTAATCGAGTCATGTATCCCCAGCAGGATGGTTGTCGAGGTAAGCACAACATCCTGTGATAGTACTTTCCCTAGAAAGTCTTGGATTTGGATATTCAAGGGCCCCAATTCTGTACACGAGGCAAACATATGTATGGAGTCTGCACTGAATTCAGCGAATCGGGGACAGTACGTGCCTTTGCCGGTACCCCACTTGGTAAATCTGCTAGGCGTATAATATAAGAAAAAGCAAGTTTTATAAAATTGTGCTTTTAAGTTGGCTGATTGGAGGTCTCTCTGTGCGTAATGAAAGGCTAAGTAAAATGTATTCTCAGAAATTTCTGCTGCCATTTGTTAGAAATTGAGCCCATATCATCAGGTATGAGTCTATTTAACAAGGCATAGATGGATCTTAGCAGAGGAACAATGGGAGCAATCAGTCTCTCTACGAGTTTGAGTTTGGTAAAGCCAGATGCCCCCCCCCCCCCTCCTCCCCCCGGCCTTCTGTGATGGAAAGTCCCTGATTGCATAATACGTATAAGCCTCGTTCTGGCTCAGATTAAATCCAGTCTGAAGTTCTACAAAAGTCAGAACCTCATGGGGTGAGTGCAAGGCCCCTAGTGCTGTAATTCCTGAGCTAACCCATTTTTGGAAATAATTTCTGGTAAGTTAGAGTTGTTATTGGTGGGGGTATAATGATTTAGTCTACCTAACCCAAGAAGTTTACGTGTGCCGTAAATACCTTGTTAGTATCAATAGAGTATTGAATCTAATCTCTTAGAGTACCCAAACTTTAGTTGGCTCCATAGTCCGCCTTTAGCCTCGGGACCCAACAATAATTGAAATGGTGACGGGAGCCCCGTGATGGAGGTAGGAAATTGGTCCTGGAGCAAGATGGCGCATCCTTGTAAAACCGTAACCCAATAATAGTGTGGGCAGGGGTCTGATGGTGATCCTGGATGGATGGAGATCATGATCTTGCGCGTTTCGCCATCGTTGACGTTGGTATAGGCGTTCAGGTGGTTGATGCGGGTGGTGTTCGCCGGGTGGGTCGGGTCTGGCGTAGTCTGGGTGTTGAAGCTGCCATGGATGTCAGCGATCTTGCGGTGGAAGAAGGTGGCCAATGCATGGCACAGTTCTTGTAAGGGCGGGATGTCGTCGGTGATGGCGCTGGGGTTGGAGAGTTACTTGACGATGCTGAAGAGTTCTTTGCTATCGTGTGCGTTGTTGTCCAGGCGGGCTTTGAAGGACGATCTTTTAGCTGATCTAATGAGGTGGTGATGTCTGCGGGTGGCGTCTTTGAGGGCTGCATAGATGTCCGATGTTCTTTCGTGGAGCCATTTCTTCAGTTTCCGGCATGTTTGCTTGGATGTCTGGAGTTCTTCAGTGAACCAGGCGGCTTTCTTGCTTTTGCGGCTGTTGGAAGGTTACTTGATCGGGGCGAGGGTGTTGGAGCAGTCGTGATCAATTGTCTGAAGTTGCAGACGGCAGAGTCTGGGTCGGCGGGGTCGGTGGGTGGATTCTGGACGAGGTTGTTGGTAAGCTGGTCTTCGGTAACTTATCTCAAGCAGAGATGTGGTAGCTGATGGGTGTGGTGGTGCATGGTGGGCCTCTTGTAGGTGAAGTGGATGCAGCGCGGTGATCTGTCCAGTGGAGTTCGGCGGTGTGGTCGTAGGAGACGTGGGTGCTCGTGGAGAAGATGGCGTCCAGCGTGTGGCCGGCTGTGTGGGTACGGTGACCAGTTGTCTGAGGCCGAGATTGACAAGGTTGTTGATCAGGGTGGCGGAGTTGGCGTGATTGTTGTTCTTGAGGTGGAAGTTCAGGTCCCCGATGGGGATGTAGTCCATGGAGGCAAGGGCGCTGACGAGGTCGACTATGGAGTTGCTGAATTGTGGCCAGGGTCCAGGGAAAAATGATTATCTTGGCTGTCGCCCAGGAGGCAGGAGGAGTAGCCGCGTTAAAGATCTGACCCCCCGAGCCATAAAAATGCCACTAATCTTAGTGAAGAAAACTTTATAGAATTCCACTGGAATGCTGTCAGTACCCGCTGCATTAACATCTGGTAAAATTCCAGAGCATTGGCTATTTCATCCCAGATGGGATAACTACCTATGATCCTCAGTGTCAAGATGTGACACCGAGTCTAGATATTTATCGATCTCCCCCTGTCTATTAATTTGGGAGTCATTGCCTTCTTCAGTGTATAACCGAGAATAAAAATTGCGAAAGGCCGCCCTGTTATGTTATATTGATTTTATAAGGCGCGCAGCTACTCAAAAAGGGTTTCCCAGCACCAGCCTGAAGGAGAAAAATTATTGGTTGAACAGCCAAGTTTTTAAACCTTTACGGAAGTTCACATATATTGTTTTATTCCGGAGCGATATGGGGAGAGAGTTCCATTAGGTTGGGGGGAGTCAGGCAAATGAACGACCACCTATCCTTGAGTTTAACCCCAGGAACCTAGAATTTCCCCTGAGTAGTGGAACATAACAGATGTGCAGGTCGGTAAGGATGGACAAGTCTTGCAAATATTGAGGGGCGGTGCCAGACTTGATCTTAAAAATGTAGCTCAAGGCTTTAAATTTAACGTGGTTCGAGCCAATGAAGATCTTGCAAAGAGCCAGAGATGGAAGCAATTTTAGGGATCTGTTCAAGTAGTCTGGCAGCAGAATTCTGCACCACCTGGAGTCGCCGTATCACTTCATTATTTGCCCCCAAGTAGAGGATGTTACCGTAGTCCAGTCTTGAAGTCACAAGTGCCTGTACTACGGTCCTTTTGAGTGGAGCAAGGGAGCATCCAGATGATTTTTTTTTCAACCATTTTAGTATGGTAATGCAGGTGGCTGCCACCTTCACTGCTTGCTGTCTCATTGATAATTGGTCATCAATAATGAATCCAAAATTGGGACTTGGTGGGTAGGCTGGGGTAGGGAACCCATTTCGGCAGGCCAATACTGGGGGCCCCAGAGGTCTTCATTTTTCCCCAGAATCAGGACCTCAGTCTTCTCGCCATTAAGTTAAAGTAGATTGACTTGCATGCAAGACGGTTCGGACATCTTCTTGGCAGAAAGGGAAAAGATGATTTGGGTTTCGTCCGCATAAGAGAAAAGAGACAACCCGGCCTCCTCAGCAATTGTCGCCAAAGGTCTGATCTAAACACTAAATGGTAAAGGGGTAAGATAGAGCCCTGGGCTACCCCATAAGGAGAGGAATACATTTTGGAAGTGGCCCTAGATGAGAAGACTTGAAATGTCCGATTGGAGAGAAAAGATGTAAATCAGTCAAGAGCTGGACCAGAGATGCCACGGGACTGTAGGGATTCTATTAACATTGTGTGAGACACTGTGTCAAACGCAGCACTCAGATCTTGTAATATAAGGGCCACAGTGTCCCCGAAGTCCAAACGATAATGTCGCATTTCTGTGACTCCAAAAAGAGTCCTCTTGGTCGAAAAGCAGGCTCTAAAACCAGATTTAGAGGAGTGTAAGAAATTAAACGATTCAACAAACTGGGTTAATTGTAAATTTATGTGCTTTTCCGAAATTTGGGAATAGATCGGAAGTAAAGAGATTGCTCTGAAATTAGATGCCTGGGATGGATCAGCGTTAGCCTTCTTTAGGAGTGGATGGACCATAGCGTGTTTCCACTCAGGCGGAACCATAGCCTTCTGTAGGGAAGCATTAAGTAGCTCCATGATTAACATAGGAGACTGTAATTCAAGCTGCTGTAGCACAGCGGTAGACAGGAGATCGCAAATAGAGCCTGATTTAATGCTACCTAGGATCTTTTTAAATGAATTAATGTCTAGGAGCGACCAAGATTCCAGTTTATTAGTGGGTTCAACTGTACAAGTACACCCAGAGTTGAAGGCTTGCTGAGTAGAGGCAACTGACCGAGTATTGCATAATGTATAGTGTATTTGCTTCGTTCACGAAGAAATTAGCAAGGTTGTCACATAGCGGCCCATCTTGGAAGGGGGGCGCGAGTGTCAGAACCAGGCAACTTTTTGACCATTGTAAAAAAGGTAGATGGAACAAAATCGGTGCGGACTGATTTACAAAGGGCTTGGTAACCTTTTAAGACCATTTTGTATTTAGGTTTGGAGTCTGGTGCAATTATTCCTCCACTAACATCTTTCCAAAGCTTTACATTTAGTTTTCTCAGTTTCTAGTTTCTCTGTGAACCAAGGAGCAGAGGGGCAGTGATTATAAGAACTTTTAATTGAGGATGGAAGGCAGTCATTAATTGCTTTAAGAAACCAATTGTGGATTATTCCCTGTGAGGTTGTCGACATTTGATGAATGGTGGGGACACTATTAGACAGGAGTTTATTGAAAAGTTCCATATCATAATTGCTACAATTCCTACGTTTTTCCTGAGTTCCAGATACAACTGTAGACTGATTCACTGGAATTGTGCAATAAAACTTGACTGCAAAATGGTCTGACCAGCATACGAAAAGAGCAGACGGGCGTTGAATGTTAGGTAAACTGGAAAATATGACATCCAGTAAATGGCCTTCCGTGTGAGTGGGGCCGGTGTTACAAAGCAACAAATTCATTGCTGCAAGATCCGGGATCAGGGTACTGCTGATTGTACATTCAGGGTTATCAAGATGAAGATTAAGAACACCCAGAATGGTAAAGTTGGCCGCTTCACGAAAGTGAGGCGTGATGAAGTCCAGAAATGAGGAAGCCCAGGGGCCAGATGACCCAGGGGGGCGGTAGATAAGTATACCCGAAAAGATGACAATTTGCATGAATAGGATTTATAAAAAATTATAGCAATGCCTCCCCCTTTCCTAAGATCTCTATCCTCCTGACTATGGCGTAATTAGATGGTAAAGCGGAGGCCACATCTGGCCTGAACTCATATGCAGCCATGTTTCAATCAAGAAGATGGCATCTGGCTGTTCACTACTTGAGAGGTTGAAAATTTCCACCTTGTGTTTAGGGAGGAAACGACAGTTAATGTTCCAGAAAGTAAAATCCTTGTTAGATGGGCATCTGCATTGAGAAAAACGGTTATCCTGACGGACGTTGGCAGTAACAGAGGTTGAATTGCTCTACTCGCTAGAGGGTGCTATACAAAAAGTAAAATTACAATGAGAGTAGTTAGTAACAGCGTCCAAAGGGTGAAGTAGGTTACACTCGAAGTGGTGAATACATTGATATCTCAACAACTGCTCTGATGAATATCATATTGGATTTTCAATTTTTTTTTATTTGGCCAGGGTTCATGGCCCCTGGTCCCATCTTGGCACGGACGTGCGCAGGCGGGCTTGCCTTTGCGCCATCAGCTCGCCAGCTGCACATGTCCGATGCACGTCTGCTCATTGCCCATTTAAATAGTAAGTGAGGCAGGGCGGCATGCAACCACTAGTGCGCTCATTTTAAAAAACGGGTGGTAAAAAAGATGTCCGACATGGGAATTCAGCCTCAATCAAGTGACATCAGCTGAGTTTAACACACTCCGAACCAAAAGCAACAAATCACAGCATAAAAAACAATTTTATAAAAACGATTCAAGTGGATCGCTAATAACAACCCCTGTTGGGATCTGTATGGAATGTATCCCGTTTGTAGTAAGATGCTACCTAGTTCGTACTACTAGCTGGTGGCCGACTTGTTCGCTGTATTCATATATCTTTTCCCTAGCAGTAACACATTTTGTGGCTGCTTTCTCTGCCAAGATCAAATCAATTTCTGCTCTATAAATAGCAAATTTTAGCTGAGCGGGTTCCATGTCTGCCCCCAACTGAACCACACCAATACGCTTTTCTTCCGCTTGGCCCAGCTTTTTCTTGAGCTCTAAAATCTGCTCCTTCTCAAGTTTATTCTTCCTCAAGGAGAACTGCAAAGTCTCCCCTCAAATGTCAGCCTTCAGGGCATCCCAAACAACCATAATTAGAGCTGATCTAGTATTGACTTCCAAAAAGTCCTGAATCCATCCTTTCATGTGGCTTAGATATTTCACATCGAGCTGTAATGCTCTCTCAAAACTCCAAGTCGAAACTGGCTTACGGAAACGCTGTGCCCCTTAGACTTAAAACCAGTGGATTAAGATCTGACAGAATTCGTGGTAAAATATCTATCTTGCTATAATCAAGCAAAAAAGCTGATATCAGAAAGTAATCCAGTCTGGCGAAAGAATGATGTGGGGCAGAATAAGTATAGCCCGGCTGGTTTGGTTTGTGGTTGGACCAAACGTCCGCCAGCGCATGTGTATGTATGAAGTTCTTTAAGGCTTAAAAGACTTTGGGTTTCATACCGGTGTACTTATGATGACTATTTGTTCCCCGATTGCTAGATAAATTGATATTAAGATCTCCACAAATAATCACTGGGCAAGGCCAATGTGCTAGCTCTTTAAAATATAGTTGATTACCCCAGGATCATCAGCGGTACTGCCATTCATTAAACAGAGGTAGAGGAGGATTTGTAAGAAAGTGGCTCTATATATACTGGACCAAAGTAAGGTACAGTGTGTATAGAGTCCCCAGCACCCAGAGGTCTGGCAGGGGTTAAAGTTAGATATAACCTTACTCTGTAAAGTGGTAGCTTGGTCGAGCAGTAAGGCAGTATCAGAGGACAGTGTAAAGCATTTGTTGTACACACTCAGTCAGCAAATGGTCTCACACACTCACGAACTAAACTCTAGGCCAATTGTTTTATATCAATAGATATAGTTGTTTTATTTTAGAACCAACCGGTATCAAAATATCCTTTTCTCAATATGAGTGACTTCAGGTAATTACTTTGCAAAAAGGCAATAAACTTTGTAAGTACAATAGCTACAGTGGTTGCAAGAGGCAACACCATTTCAAACACAATATAACATTGAGTAGCAAGAATTGCCTATGCACACATAATCAATAATCCTAAACATTCGTATCTTATACATGAACAGTGAAAATATATGACGTCTGTGTCGCAAATCGGTCAAGGTCACTCCACTGGTGTTAATTCCGACCCGGCGGGCCCGTTGCCATCAGTAATCAAAAAGAGATAATCAGTCCGTTCCGTTTCGGGTTCCCGGTTCACTGTCAACATACAGTTGGCAGTGAACCGGGAACCCGACACGGAACGGACTGATTTCTACTATTGCATTTACACATGCTGCAGGCTATCCATTTCAGCAAGGCGCAAGGTTCCCTGGTTTCGCAGGATTGAACTGAAACATTGCAAGAGCGTCTATGTACTTGTAGTCGCAGCTATAATTACCACTTACGGATGTGCATCACTTTTAAGACTAAGAGGACAAACCTATTGTGTTACGACATTTTAGACTTGGAATCTTTATCTATCGCTTTTCGATTACTGACCTTGACAGATTTGCGACAAAGACGCAAGCCCTGAGGAGTCGCGTTAACTCTGTTCCTAACACGATGAAACACGTGTCGGCTGGCTTTTGGAACGATTAAATATCTGCAAAAAAATCTAACGCTTAAGGAATCAACTATTACTGTTGTCTTTGTTTTCATAAATTTTCACTGTTCATGTATAAGATACGAATGTTTAGGATTATTGATTGTGTGCATAGGCAATTCTTGCTTCTAGTTATTTGTGTGTCTATTTATAGACACACTTTTGAGCGGTTTTTAGGGTTTTCCCGCTTGCCAGTTGCACCATACAGATACTTTGAATTCACACACACCTCTGCGTATACTAGAGGCTGAGCGCCTGGTTATTTCTCTGAGAATTAATTAACCCTGTGTAGTTGAGTTTACAATATAACATTGAGCTCAATAGGTTTTGCTGGATAAATGCAGTTGATTACTTTATGGATTACTTTGTGTACCACAGGACTGGATCCTAGAATCAGTCCCGGGACCTATGCTGTAAACAGTTAAGTAAAAAACGTTTTCGTTATAGTGTCGAATTTTATAGAATATAAATGTATTTTCAGGGGGGGCGTGGTTTGGTGCCTGGTGTGCATGGCTGCGCCGATGTGAGCGCTCGGCGCCTGCCACTGGAAACGAGCGGTTCACGTCCTCATCTCTTCGTTTCAACGGGAGGTTCCGATGTCGGAAGGCTGCAAGAGTGCCTCGGGACTGAATTGAGAGTCCCTGAGGCGATTACCACGGCTTCTGAGGCGGCGAAATTCCGGTCGCGGCTCTTGCCGGCTGAGGCCGCCATCTTGGGACTATTTGACGCGTCTGAGGCACGTCCTGATTGAATACGCACCTCGGCTCCATCTGCCTACTGCGCAGCTCTTTTCCTCATGGAGTCTGCTAAGAAGCTTTTCTCACGCAAGGTGAACTGCATTTAAACTATGGAAGCGATCTCCTTCATTTTTCTTTCATGTTTTCTTTTTGACAGACAGTTATCTTACTTCATGCATGACCAAGTTTTTTTTTTCTGGCCTTTTGCTCTGATAGCCTGCAATTTAATTCAGAGTGCTCTGAGCTGTGGAGTTTCTCATTACTGGACATGGGCATTTTCCTTTCACTCTAATTATCACCTCAGCTCTGGTCAGCATTTACTCATTTGACAAGCTTCTGAATGCTCCTTGGCACTACTTTTTTTTTTTTTGGTTGTTTTTTTCTTTCCGCCTTGCGCTCCTTCGCCCGCTGCTGCTTTTTCAATTCTGTGACGTATGCTGAGCGGCCTTTCTGTCTTGATTCTCAAGCATTCTTTTTAGCGCCAACGTGTATCTTATGGGCAGAACTTTGTCATATCGTCCTAACACCACTTCTAAGTGCTCCTTCCTCAAAAATTCAAAAGTATTCTCTGCATTTGCTAAGTTTGAGGCCTCCCAGTCGTCCCATACTAGTGGCACGCTGTCAACAATGGAGCAGTCTGCGCTGCCCTCAGGGAAGGCCAACTCCAAGAGATTAAAGAAGGATCCTCCGTCACCACCAAAGTCCGTGTCACCAATCTCTATTGAGCTTTTGCTGGAGGAAAGAGGAAATACGAGCTCTTCGCCCCTTTATGGAGGAAACCAATTCTAAGTTACAAATTATGATGGACAATTGGTCACAAATGGATGCAAAAGTTACATCAGTGGAACGGAGTATCTCCTCGCTTCAAGAATCATCCATTAAAGCTTCGCATTTGCATTTGCAGATCTCTTCTCTTAATAAGCAGGTTGAGGATTTCGAAAACCGAAATAGGCACAATAATTTGCGTATCTACGGCCTGGTGGAAGGATGCGAGGGGTCTGACCCCATTGCCTTTTTCAAATCCTTTCTCCCCAAACTTTTGAATTTACCAGAGGACACTGTTCTCAAAATTCAGCGGGCGCATAGGCTTGGTCGAGTTCCTTCCTCAACTTATACTACGTCAAGGCCAAGGGGCGTCATCATGTACTTTTTGGAATACACAGACTTTCTAAAAGTCCTGTCAGCGGCCAGAGCGTCTCCTCGTCTCACTTGGTCAGGATCTTCCTTGTTTTTTGCCGAAGATTACGCTAAAGCCACAGCAACACGTCGTAAAGCCTTCTTAGATATGCAACCTACTCTTCCCTTCCATTGGAGCCAGATACGGACTTTTCCATCCATGTATTTTTAAGGTCACCTACAACAATAAGACTACGACATATGAAGATCCTGTACGACTCCAGAGCTTCCTCAATTCCTGTCAAGCAGCGGATATGGATCACTCCGGTCCTTCTTCCTTCCCCCCCCTTGACTTTTTTGAAGTGTTTGTTCTTCTCTCCGGCTTTGTTCCCTCTTGTCCGTCATTCTGCCTTTCAGACTGTGTTTTTTGCTCCTACCTTCTTCCTAACCTTGTTGTATGATGGTATTTTATTGTAATTGTTTTTGCTTGTTCATGCCTCGCCTACTGTACTTGGTCATGATCGTATACTTCTTTTGTCTTAGGTTTATTGGGCATTCTCCTAACATTTTCCTCCTGTTCTCATAGATTTTGTCCTTCGCCCCATGCCGTTCTCCCGGTGGCGCTTCTCGCTGACATTTGATGTCCCGCCTGTTCCATGTGGCTCCATCCCCTCCTCCCTCCATGTCTGATCTCATTCCTGATTGTGTCCCCACACCCTTCTCCCTTGTAAGTATGTTTTTCCTCCATTTGTTCCAGGTACTGGGTGTCATTTTTTCTTCCTTATGCCTTTCTTCTGTCTTCTTCTCTTTCATGTTCATCTTTTTGTTATCTGCTTTCCAGGTCTTTCATCCTCAATGTTGACTTATTCTCTCATTTCTTTCTCCTCTTTTTCTTCTCACTCCTATGCTCTTTTTCCCATTGTACTATGTTTTCATATTGCATCGTGTTTCAGCACTTTGCTTTTGTTACTCAACCTGTTTCTCAATTTTTTACTTTTTATGTGCTCTCTTTTTCCGGGTTTCTTTTGTGAACTTGTTCGATTTGTTCAACATTGTTTCTATTGTTCTGCATGTCTTTGAGAGTAGTTAAATGGAACATTAAGGGTGTTAACTCTCCTATTAAGAGACAAAAAAATCTTCTCAACTAGCTAAATTAAATGTGGACATTGAATTTTTGCAAGAAACTCCTCTTTCAGAAGTAGAATCGTCAACTTAAAAGGGCTTGGGTGGGAGAAGTCTTTTATTCCCCTGGTGATGGCAAACATAATGGGGTTGCAATATTATGTTGCAAATCCCTCTCTTAACTGTGATAACTCAGGAATCGGATACTGAGGGTATATGGGCTTATGTCAGACTGTCTTTTAAAGGTGTACCAATCTCTCTTCTCATCGTCTATGCCCCTACTGGTGGTGACCCTGCCTTTTGGCCCACATTCTCCACCCATGTTACCAAATTTGTGGATGACAATTTTATTTTGGCGGGGGACAGTAATCAGCCCCTCGATCCTTTCCTTGATAGGAATTCCAAAGTTTCATTCATTCTGAATAGATCCCACAAGCTTTTTGCCCAGCCTATCGCGCAACATAAACTAGCTGATTCTTGGCGCATCTGTAATCCGACAACGACAGAATTCACTTATTACTCACCTTCCCATCTTTCCCAATCAAGGATTGATTAAATTTTTGTTTCCCATAATATTGTCCAGACTCTTACTAATGCTGAGATTGGGCCCATTTTATTTTCGGACCATGCCCCTGTCTCTATATCTATTCATATTCTCCGTAAGGCAGATGGTCCTAGAGGATGGCGTTTCAATAACTCTCTTTTACTAGACCCTAAGTTCACCACATTATTCACTGAATTTATTACCAACTTTTTTGAGATTAACAACACTCCCTCTATGTCTAAGCATACCATTTGGGATGCCTTTAAGGCCTCAGCAAGAGACTTTGTGATTAGACATGTAGCCACAAAACAGAAGGTTGCTCGGAAATTCACGAGTGACCTCCTTCAGAAGATTGGAACATGTTTATTATACCTCTCACTCCCAAGACAGTTTGACAGCCCTGGTCGATGCTAAAATGCAATTTAATAAGAAATCTACTGAAGATGCTTCCCTGTATCTTTTGAAATTGAGTGATAAATTTTATGGGGGTAGAAACAAGGCTGGAGAAAATTTTAGCCAATTACTTGAAGGTGAAACATAATAAGTTGAACATTGAGTCCATTTATGATGCTGATTCTAATCTTCAACATAAGGATGCTGACATTTTAACTGCATTTTCCCGTTTCTATAACTCTCTCTACTCCTCTGGTACTCAGCCTTCCTCTGATTCCTTAACACATTGATTTTCTAGCATTCACAAACCCCAACATTTTCCTCTTGATCTCACTTACCTTGAGGTAGACATATCCCAACAAGAGCTGCTTGCTGCACTTCGACATCTCCAGAAAGATAAAGCCCCTGGACCGGATGGTTTCACAGTTGAATTCTACTTACACTTTTCAAAACAACTCATACCAAAATTACAATCCCTTTTGGATACATTTCTCATCCTAGGTAAATCTTCTGGCTCCTTTTCTGATGCTCACATATGCCTTCTTCCCAAGGAGGGTTAAAATTTTAAATATTGCAAAAATTACAGACCCATCTTTTTGGTTAATATTTATTATAAGATTTTTGCCAAGTCGCTTGCACTAAGATTCAACCTCCTCCTGCCTGATTTGTTGGGAGTTGAACAATCCCGTTTTGTTAAAGGGCGCTTCATTACTGATAACACTAGACTCCTGTTTAATGTCCTTTCAAAGTCTTCGCATCTCCAACACTCTCTTGCAGCAATTGCATTGGACGCTGAGAAAGCTTTTGAAAGGGTTGAATGGACTTACCTTTTTTGCGGCCCTCAAATGGTTCGGCTTTGGCCCCAAATTAATTTCTTTGGTCTCCCTTCTTTGCTCCAGTCCGCGTGCAGCAGTCTGCGCCAATGGTTTAATTTCCTCCTTTTTTGACCCGGGAAGAGGTGTCCGTCAGGGATGCCCTTTATCCCCATTTCTTTTTAACCTAGCTTTGGAGCCTTTCATACCTCGCAGTCGCATGTTAAGCTGGCCGCTTACGCTGACAATATCTTACTTTTTATATCAAATCCCTCTGAGTCAATACCCGCTTTTCTCGATGTAGTCCATTAATACTCCCTCATTTCTGGATATAAACTCAATAACGACAAATGTGATTTCCTGCCCCTGACTAAGTTTACATTTAAACTCGACTTTAGTGCATCCAATTTCACTTGGAGCTCTTCCCATATTAAATATTTAGGTCTGCATGTTACCCCTTCAGTCCCAGATACTGTTTCTTTGTGTATGAACAAATGTATCCAGAAATTATCTGACTTAACGTCCAGATGGCATCCCCTCTATCTCTCCTGGTGGGGTCGCCAAATACTATTAAGATGATGTTGTCCCCTATAGTTCTTTACACAATATCTATCATCCCAATAAGCATCCACTCTATCTCTCCTGGTGGGGTCGCCTTGATACTATTAAGATGATGTTGTCCCTTATAGTTCTTTACACAATATCTATCATCCCTGTACCCATCCCTTTAAAACTTTTTAAAACGATTAACTCAATCCTGTCCTCCTTTCTTTGGAATGGAGGGAAATCCCGAATGTCTCTCAGCAGACTAATGCGTTCAAAGTGGAAAGGTGGGGTCAACTTTCCGGATTATCAGAAGGGATTCTTTCTGCGGCAGGCCTCCTTCTGGCTACAAGATTGTGATGATCCATACCCTTTATGGGTTACTATCAAACGTCTTTCACTCTCACCCTTTTTATTCACTGATTACTTATCCTTTTCTTGTAAACCGTCCTCATTGTCCTCTCCCCTACTCAAATTCACAGTGAAGTTGCTCCTGTCCTACCCCCACTATAATCACGCTGGCTGGTTTTCTTAATTCCACCGTTTGGCATAATTTACACATTTTAATCAATGGTAAGCCCTTTTATTAGAAATCGTGGAGGAAGCAGGGATTGATTTGGGTTTCCGAATTGTTCTCTACCTCTTCATTCCTGTCTTTTTCTGCATTTCGTCAATCCTTCCATCTCCCTGCCTCCTCCGCTCAGAAGTTTCTCTTGCTTACGGAGGCAGTATTTTCTACATATACTTGACTTTCGCAATCTTGTACTCCCTCTCCACCTCCTGACTCTGCCTCACAACTTCACTCCTTCTTGCGCACCACACCTAAAGCTACTGCCATCTACAAATTCCTTCATCACACAGAGTCCCTAAGATCCAAAACTAAAGTAGAGGAACAATGGGAGTGTGACTTTGCTACATCCTGGCCGACGTCCTTGTGGACTAAAATTTGAACCAAAATCCGTAAGTCCTCTAGAGCAGCTACTCTAACACAATCCCTATTCTTCATTTACAATAAGCTTCTCCTCACACCATCCATCTGTCCTTAGTAAGAGGTTTTCCGCTATTCCTGATTTATGTTGGACTTGCTCTTTTCTTCATGCCACCCTATTTCATATGCTATTTTCATGCAGACTTGTTCATGATTTCTGGGTGCTAGTTTGGAACCAAATTAATGACATTTTTCACACTCGCATTCCTTTCTCTTATACTCACGTTTTTTTGGGTAGTCTTTCCTCTTGTTGGGAGGGCGTTTCATTCAATGTTCAAATTGTTGATTTGTTGCTAGCTGTTGTGTTTCAACAGATTACAGTTAATTGGAAAGATTTTTCAGGTATTTCCTTTGAAGCATGGTGGTAAGCGCTCCTTTCACCTACAGCCTATCCAGCAGGAGGTTTCCAAACCTCCATAAATACCTTGGACGTTCCTTATTCCTTCACTATTATATTGTTTTATCCATTTATGCTTTTGTACTACAGTTATAACTATTGTATGCTTTTTGTCTAGCCTTAGAACCTGCACTTCTTTTTTTTTTTTTTTTTTTTTTCCTGGACTTGTTTCTTTACCATGGTTTTGATGCTTGCTTTTACTTGATTATTTACCGTATTACTTATGACCTGTTTCTTCTTTTTTTCTTTCTTGTATTTGGCAATTGACACCTTGTTTTTCCATAATAAAGTTTTTTTTTTTAACTTAAAAGAAAAGGGACAACCCGGCCTCCTCAGCAATTGTCGCCAAAGGTCTGATATAAACACTAAATAGTAAAGGCCTAAGAATAGAGCCCTGGGCTACCCCATAAGGAGAGGAATTCGTTTTGGAGGTGGCCCTAGATGAGAAGACTTGAAATGTCCAATTGGAGAGAAAAGATGTAAATCCGTCAAGAGCTGGACCAGATATGCCAAGGGACTGTAGGGATTTTATTAACACTGTGTGAGACACTGTGTCAAATGCAGCACTCAGATCTAGTAATATGAGGGCCACAGTGTCCTCGAAGTCCAAACGATGTCGTAGCATTTCCGTGACTCCAAAAAGAGTCCTCTTGGTCGAAAAACAGGCTCTAAAACCAGATTTAGAAGAGTGTAAGAAATTAGAGAATTCAACAAACTGGGTTAATTGTAAATTTATGTGCTTTTCCGAACTTTGGGAATAGATCGGAAGTAAAGAGATTGCTCTGAAATTAGATGCCTGGGATTGATCCGCGTTAGCCTTCTTTAGGAGCGGAAGGACTATAGCGTGTTTCCACTCAGGCGGAACCATAGCCTTCTGTAGGGAAGCATTAAGTAGCTCCATGATTAACATAGGAGACTGTAATTCAAGCTGCTGTAGCACAGCGGTAGACAGGAGAGCGCAAGGAGAGCCTGATTTAATGCTACCTAGGATCTTCTTAAATTAATTAATGTCTAGGAGCGACCAAGATTCCAGTTTATTAGTGGGTTCAACTGTACAAGTACACCCAGAGTTGAAGGCTTGCTGAGTAGAGGCAACTGACAGAGTATTGCATAATGTATAGTGTATTTGCTTCGTTCACGAAGAAATTAGCAAGGTTGTCACATAGCGGCCCATCTTGGAAGGGGGGTGCGAGTGTCAGAACCAGGCAACTTTTTGACCATTGTAAAAAAGGTGTGTGAACTTCTGCATATTGGAAATGGTAGATGGAACAAAATCGGTGCGGACTGATATACAAAGGGCTTGGTAACCTTTTAAGGCCTTTTGTATTTAAGTTTGGAGTCAGGTGCAATTGTTCCTCCTCTAACATCTTTCCAAAGCTTTACACTTAGTTTTCTCAGTTTCTAGTTTCTCTGTGAACCAAGGAGCAGAGGGGCGGTGATTATAAGAACTTTTAATTGAGGATGGAATCCAGTCATTATTTGCTTTAAGAAACCAATTGTGGATTATGCCCTGTGAGGTGGTCGACTTTTGATGAATGGTGGGGACACTATTAGACATGAGTTTATTGAAAAGGTCAATATCACATTTGCTACAATTCCTACATTTTTCCTGAGTTCCAGATACAACTGTAGACAGATTCACTGGAATTGTGCAATAAAACTTGACTGCAAAATGGTCTGACCAGCATACGGGAAGAGCAGGCGGGCGTTGAATGTTAGGTAAACTGGAAAATATGGGATCCTGTAAATGGCCTTCCGTGTGAGTGGGGCCGGTGTTACAAAGCAACAAATTAATTGCTGCAAGATCCGGGATCAGCGTACTGCTGATTGTACATTCAGGGTTATCAAGATGAAGATTAAGAACACCCAGAATGGTAAAGATGGCCGCTTCACGAAAGTGAGGCGTGATTAAGTCCAGAAATGAGGAAGCCCAGGGGCCAGATGACCCAGGGGGGCGGTAGATAAGTATACCCAAAAAGATGATTTGAGGGGTCAAGGCAAGTTTTAATAAGGCCGCCTCACCACCCATAAAAGACAGCTCTTCCAATTTGCATGAATAGGATTTATTAAAAATCATAGCAATGCCTCCCCCTTTCCTAAGATCTCTATCCTTCCTGACTATGGCGTAATTAGATGGTAAAGCGGAGGCCACATCTGGCCTGAACTCATATGCAGCCATGTTTCAATCAAGAAGATGGCATCTGGCTGTTCAATACTTGAAAGGTCGAAAATTTCCACCTTGTGTTTAGGGAGGAAACAACAGTTAATGTTCCTTGTTAGGTGGGCATCAGCATTGGGAAAAACGGTTATCCTGACGGACGTTGGCAGTAGCAGAGGTTGAATTGCTCTACTCGCTAGAAGGTGCTATACAAAAAGTAAAATTACAATGAGAGCAGCTAGTAACGTAACAGCGTCCAAAGGGTGAAGTAGGTTACACTCGAAGTGGTGAATACTTCGATATCTCAACAACTGCTCTGATGAATATCATATTAGATTTTCACATTTTTTTAAATGTGGCCAGGGTTCATGGCCCCTGGTCCCATCTGGGCACGGACGTGCGCAGACGGGCTTGCCTTTGCGCCATCGGCTCGCCTGCTGCACATGTCCGCTGCGCGGCTGCTCATTGCCCATTTAAATAGTAAGTGAGGCAGGGCGGCATGCAACCACTAGTGCGCTCATTTTAAAAAACGTGTAGTAAAAAAGATGTCCGCCACGGGAATTCAGCCTCAATCAAGTGACATCAGCTGAGTTTAACACACTCAGAACCAAAAGAAACAAATCATAGCATAATTTTTTTTTTAATAAAAACGATTCAAGTGGATCGCTAATAACAACCCCTGTTGGGATCTGTATGGATTGTATCCCGTTTGTAGTGAGATGCTGCCTAGTTCGTACTACTAGCTGGTGGCCGACTTGTTCGCTGTATTCATATATCTTTACCCTAGCAGTAACAAATTTTGTGGCTGCTTTCTCTTCCAAGATCGAATCAATTTCTGCTCTATAAATAGCTCATTCTAGCTGAGCAGGTTTAATGTCTGCCCCCAACTGAACCGCGCCAATAAGCTTTTCTTCCGCTTGGCCCAGCTTTTCCTGGAGCCCTAAAATCTGCTCCATCTCAAGTGTATTCTTCCTTAAGGAGAACTGCAAAGTCTCCCCTCAAATTCCAGCCTTCTTGGCATCCCAAACAACCATAATTAGAGCTGATCTAGTATTGACTTCCAAAAAGTCCTGAATCCATCCTTTCATGTGGCTTAGATATTTCACATTGAGCTGTAATGCCCTCTCAAAACTCCAAGTCGAAGCTGGCTTACGGAAACGCTGTGCCCCTTAGACTTAAAACCAGTGGATTATGATCTGACAGAATTTGTGGTAAAATATCGATCTTGATATAATGAAGCAAAAAAGCTGATATCAGAAAGTAATCCAGTCTGGCGAAAGAATAATGTGGGGCAGAATAAGAAGCATAGCCCGGCTGGTTTGGTTTGTGGTTGGACCAAACGTCGGCCAGCGCATGTGTATGTATTAAGTTCTTTAAGGTTTTAAAAGACTTTGGGTTTCCTACCAGTGTACTTATGATGACTATTTGTTCCCTGATTGCTAGATAAATTGATATTAAGATCTCCACAAATAATCACTTGGGGAGGCCAATGTCCTAGCTCTTTAAAATATAGTTGATTACCCCAGGATCATCAGCGGTACTTTCGTTTATTTAAGAGGTAAAGGAGGATTTGTAAGAAAGTGGCTCTATATATACTGGACCAAATTAAGGTACAGTGCGTATAGAGTCCCCAGTACCCAGAGGTTTGGCAGGGGTTAAAGTTAGATATAACCTTACTCTGTAAAGTGGTAGCTTGGTCGAGCAGTAAGGCAGTATCAGAGGACAGTGTAAAGCATTTGTTGTACACACTCAGTCAACAAATGGTCTCACACACTCACAAACTGAACTCTAGGACAATTCTTTTATATAAAAAAATAGTAGTTTTATTTTAGAACCAACAGGTATCAGAATATCCTTTTCTCAATATGAGGGACTTTAGGTAATTACTTTGAAAAAAGACAATAAACTTTGTAAGTATAATAGCTACAGTTGTTGCAAGAGGCAACACCATTTCAAACACAATATAACATTGAGCTCAATGGGTTTTGCTGGATAAATGCAGTTGATTACTTTATGGATTACTTTGTGTAAACAGTTAAGTAAAAACGTTTTGGTTATAGTGTCGATTTTTAAAGAATATAAATGTATTTTCAAAGTTGACAGACTTTTCAGTGAAAGCCAAGCAATGTTATCCTATGGGAGGAAATTCAAGTTACTGGTAAGTACAGTTATAATTACTTTTTCGGTTCAGTTCTGGGCCAAAAGGTACTGTACTGTCAGTTCAGTTCATCAGTCTTTATTTCGATTGTAAAACCATAAAAGACATACAACCAATTAAAAAATAAGCAAGATACAAAACTTGTAACATGACGAATGGACAATACCAAGATTACACAAATCTAAAACGGACACAATAAATAGTTAAAAATAGCATTAAACCATTAGTTCAACAAACAATGATGTACTATTAGAACATCTATTAAGACATGTAAGATAAAATCCCACTCCATTATAATTTTGTAATAGGAGCGGAAAAAAGGTCAAACCAAGGACCCTGCAATCTAAGAAGAAAACTGCCCAGGTCTGCCACAGGAAAAAAAAACCTCCCACGATTCACGACAATATAGCGGACACGTGCTGTCACACATCCCCAAAGATAAGGGTAGGATCAATTAAAGCAAATCATGATGGTAAGCCCTTGATTTTGTTTGCCCAGATCTCCCATGCCCAACTCAGGAATTTTGCCATAGCAATGACAATAGGTTCCTGAGTAAAAGTCTGTAGGATCCTCAGTGCCTCTTTGGCTACTCTTTGATCCAGGCCGCGCTGGGACAGGGGCTGGTGTGCCCCAGAACCGGTTCGGCCGGTTATGCTAGGGGAAGCCTTGTGCTCCCCAGGCAGTTCAAGTTCAAGTTCAAAAATGTGTATAGCGCACTACTCACCCAGAGGGTCTCAAGGCGCTTGAGGGAGGGTGGTGATTTACTCGAATATCCAGGTTTTTAGTTGCTTTCTGAAAGAGAGGTGGTTCTGAGTGAGGTGGAGGTGGGTGGGGAGAGAATTCCAGGTTTTAGCTAGTAGGAGAAGGATCCCCCCCCCCCCCCCCCCCCCCCATGGTGGATCTGTGGATGCGCGGAATTGCGGCGAGGGCTTGATTGGACGATCGTAGTTGGCGGGAGGGGGTGTAGAAGGATAGACGCGTGTTGAGGCATTCGGGTCCTAGGTCGTAGAGGGCTTTGTGTGCGTGGGTGAGGAGACGGGGAGCCAATGGAGGTCTTTCAGGTGGTCCGAAATGTGGGCTTGACGAGGGATGTCTAAAATGAGTCTGGCAGAGGCGTTTTGGATACGTTGGAATTTTTTCTGTAGTTTGGCTGTGGTTCCGGCGTAAAGGGTGTTGCCGTAATCCAATCGGCTTGTGACCAGTGCGTGGGTGACTGTCTTTCTTGTTTCGGTGGGGATCCAACGGAAGATTTTTTTGAGCATTCCTAAAATGTTGAAGCCGGATGATGAGACGGCGTTGACTTGTCTGGTCATCGAGAGTGAGGAGTCCAGGATGAAGCCCAGGTTACGTGCGTGGTCCGTAGGTGTGGGTGCGGTTCCGAGGGCCGGTGGCCACCATGAGTTGTCCCAGGCAGAGGGGGATGATCCTAAGATGAGGACTTCTGTTTTGTCCGAGTTTAGTTTTAAAAGGCTGTTCTTCATCCACTCTGCTACATCTTTCATTCCTTCGTGTAGGTTGGTTTTGGCGGTGTTTGGGTCTTTGGTGAGGGAGAGGATCAGCTGGGTGTCGTCTGCGTAGGAGATGATGTTGAGGTTGTGTTGTCGCGCGATGGATGCGAGGGGACTCATGTATACGTTGAAGAGGGTGGGGCTGAGTGATGATCCTTGTGGTACGCCGCAGATGACTTCGGTGGCCTCTGATTTGAAAGGGGGGAGGCGGACTCTCTGGGTTCTTCCGGTGAGGAACGATATGATCCAGTCTAATGCCTTTCCTTGTACACCGATGTTGCTGAGGCGTTGTATGAGGGTGCTATGACTGACTGTGTCGAAAGCTGCGGAGAGGTCAAGTAAGATAAGAGCAACTGTTTCTCTGTTGTCCAGTAGTGTTCGGATGTCATCTGTAGCTGCGATGAGGGCGGTTTTGGTGCTGTGTTTTGCTCGGAAGCCTGATTGAGAGGAGTCGAGGGATTTGTTGGATTCGAGGAAGGTGGCGAGCTGACTGTTGGCGGCTTTCTCTATGACTTTGGCGGGGAATGGGAGGAGCGAGATGGGGCGGTAGTTCTTAAGTTCGGTTGGGTCAGCCGTGGGTTTCTTCAGAAGGGTGCTGAGTTCGGCATGTTTCCAGTTTTCCGGGAAGGTGGCGGAGTTGAGGGAGCAGATGATGACGTCTCGAGATGGGGTGCGATGATGGAGTCTGCTTTGTTGAAGATGTGGTGAGGACAGGGGTCGGTTGGCAATCCTGAGTGGATGGAATTCATCAGGCAGATGGTGTCTTCAGTGGTGATTGGGTTCCAGGCGTAAAGGTTGTTGGCTACTCTTTGATCCAGGCCGCGCTGGGACAGGGGCTGGTGTGCCCCAGAACCGGTTTGGCCAGATTATGCTAGGGGAAGCCTTGTGCTCCCCAGGCAGTTCAAGTTCAAAAATTTGTATAGCGCACTACTCACCCAGAGGGGGGTTTTGGTTCGGAGGAGGGTGGAGTGGGCTGGTCTTCGGACTGGTTTTGAAAGCTGTTATGTATTTCGGCGATTTTGTTGTGGAAGAATGCTGATAGTCGCAGAGGTCTTGAGAGGGGGTGATGTCGTGCCTGCAGAGGGGTTAGTGAATTCTTTGATGTTGAATAGTTCCTTGCTGTTTTGGGCATTGTCAAGTCGATCCTTAAATGCTGATTTCTTGGTGGATCGGATGAGTTGGTGGTGTTTGCAGGTGGCGTTCTTGAAGGAGGCCAGGTTGTCACTGTTTGGGTTTTTTCTCCAGGTTTTCTCGAGAGTTCGATAGAGCTTCTTGGATTTCTTAAGGTCATCTTTGAACTAGGGGGCTTTTTTGTTACCTTGCTTGATTAGATGGTTTTTCAAGGGTGCTAGTTCGTCTGCGCTGTGGGTGATCCATTGTGTGAGGTTGGTGGCTGCTTGGTTAGGGTCCGATGAATTGGCAGGGGGGTTTTGTTGAAGCGACGAGAAGAGCTGGTCGGTGGTGATTTTGTTCCAGTTTCTTCGGGGGATTGGTTTTGGGGGGGTTATGGGTCGTGGATTTTTTGTAGTGGAAGTGAACGCAGCTGTGGTCTGTCCAATGGAGAGCTGTGGTGTGATCGAAGGAGATGTGCTTGCTGGAGGTGAAGATAGGGTCAAGTGTGTGTCCGGCAGAGTGGGTGGGGGTGTCAACAAGTTGTTTGAGTCCAAGATTGGCCAGGTTGTCCAGAAGGGTGGTGGTGGTGTTGTCGTCGTTTTCCTTGTCCAGGTGGAAGTTGGGGTCTCCCAGTAGAATGTAGTTCTCGGATGGGAGGGCATGTGGGCTGATGAAGTCAGCGATGTCTTCGTTGAATTGTGTGCGGGGTCCTGGGGGTCTGTAGATAAGGGTGCCTCTGAGTGTGGTTTTGGGGTCGGTGTGAATCTGGAAGTGGAGGTGTTCGGTGGTAGTGAGGTTATCGTCGGAGCTAGTCGTGATACGGATGGTGTTCTTATAGACGATGGCGATGCCTCCTCCTGTTTGGTTGATGCGGTCCTTTCAGATGATCTTGTAGATGTCCGGGATGGCTATGGCGATGTCGGGGGCTGATGAGGCGTCCATCCATGTTTCTGTAAGGAAGGCGACGTCCGGCGATGTAGTGTCAAGTAGGTTCCAGAGTTCGACGGAGTGTCTGTGGACTGAGCGGGTGTTGAGCAGTAAGCACTTTAGGTGGTTAGTATAAGAGCTCCGTTTGGAGTTTGTGGATTTGGTGTGGCTCCTGATGCAGTCGAACTTGCAGGAGTGGCAGGTGAAGGGTCCATGGGTGTGTCCTGGAGCGGCTTGGTAGCAGTTTGGGAGTGGGCCGGGGTTGAGGGCTGTGAGCGTTGCGGCGTCCTATATTATGCTGGTAGAATGGGATTTGCGTGGACCAGGGGGTCTGGCGCGGACCAGGCGCGGACGGGCGTAGACGGGCTTACCTTTGGCGTGCATGGGGCGCGACCGCTGCGCGCAGATGTATCTTTCATAAGTGGATAGTGGAGGTGGGAGTGGCGAGGGAGGGGCAGCTGGGAGGCGGGTGCAGGGCGGAAATCCGGTCAGGGAGGCACAACAATAACAACAAAATGGCAGCGAGCCAAAGCGGAACAGGACTGGGGCACAAACAGAAACAACGCAATGCAATGTTACAATCAGACACAGAAGAAAACAGCAGGCAGCACAGCACAACTGTAAAAGTGCACTTTGGCAATCTAGCGCTACGATATGTTCGGCAAAGCAATTTTAATTAGGCGGCAATCTAGCGGTACGATATGTTCAACAAGGCAGATTTAATTAGGCAACAATCAGGCAATCTAGCGCTACGATATGTTCAGCCAAGCAAATTAAATTAGGCAGCAATCAGGCAATCTTGCGCTACGATATGTTTAGCCAAGCAAATTAAATTAGGCAACAATCAGGCAATCTAGCGCTACGATATGTTCAACCAAGCAAATTAAATTAGGCAACAATCAGGCAATCTAGCGCTGCGGTCTCAATCGGATAAATCAATTTTGCAGAGGCGCTTGTGGGTGCAAAGCGAGGTAGCGGGTTGCGGTCAGGCTGTATAGCGCTACGATACCAGGCGGTCAAGGCAGGGCCGGGAGCAGTGTGAGGAGCGACCGCGTCTGAAAGGATCAGGGCAGTGTCTGGTTTCTTTCAAACCCTGCTACAATACACTATCTCCTGTCTGGGCTGGTGTAACACCTCCCTGTGACAGGAAAGCCTTTGTCCAGGCCTCCTCTGCGGAGTTTCGGTCAGCAGCAGGAGGTCAGACTTGTGTCTGTGGCAGAAGCATCCATTTTGTGGATCTGAGGCTCTTTTAAAAATCAACCGCGTTTCAGTAAAGTAACATGTCTTCTCCCTCTAGAGGGGTGGAATGATATCCCCGTCGACAGAACTGTCGAGGGGATAGCATTCCAAATCATTTGACACCTTACACAACATGTTTTGATAAAGCCAAGCCAAAGTTGCTATATAACCGCAAGGATTATAAGGCACTTAATAGTATATGGTATGGCATTATCCCGGAACAGCTTAGGGAATTGGTCCTGACAGCTGCAGACAGGCTCTGCTCATGCTAGAGCACCATCTCACATAAAACCAAGCACTCTGCCTCCAGGATTGTTAAGGCCTGCCATAGGAGTGACTGATAGGTATATATGTGTCCAGATAGGTTTAGATATAGGCATACTATATCTAAGCTAGGGGTGATTACACCACCTTGCCCCAGCTGAGTGAACAGTCAGTTGTGTCAATTTTAGATAGCCAGCCAGGGGTGCCAAATATATGCTGCAGCCCCTGGTTGGCCTTGGATGCACCTATGCCCTGGGCACCTATAGTGCTCTGTACAGGGGCTGATAAGGTGACCCAAACCAATCTAGTTATGCACCTAGGGTACATGGAATCCATTTTACAGAGAGAGCAGATAGCCTGGGGCCCTGATTAGCAGGGAACCAGGCCAACTAAGTCGAAAACCAGCTAAACACAAGGCAAAAAATCTGGCGTAACCATAGTCGGGTAGCCACCTTCCTACAATCGTGCTATTTAACTATCATTGCTAACAGTTCTATCGGCATCCCCGCTTCCAAAAAGGCACTCCACATTTTATTACGAGGGACACGGTCGAATGCGGACATCAGTTTTGTTGTACCAGGTACCCATCGGTACCCTATCTTTTGGCTTCTTTTTGCTAGTCTTAAGATGGAAGGTTTTGAGGTTTAAAAACAGATCTTTATGTACCCGGGGCCTGATTTGATATCTCCCTGGAAGTTGCAGCTTTGGAGACCGGTTGAGTGAGCAACCAGAGCCTTCATTGCCCCCAAATCCCCATCATTCTCAATGATCCAGGGCCATCTTACCCTCCTCATATCATTTGAGAGCGAAACTTCAGATCGTATGCATTACAATGGCTTATTAGGGATATTTAGTGTGCCTAGGGCCTTAATTGTTAAAATGAAAGGGTCATGATCGCTTTCTGAGCGTTGCTGGACGAGCATGTCAAGAAGAGCATGCCACGATTCGATGTTAAGCATGATAAAATCAATGCTGCGGCTCCTCGACCCATTGTTAAATGTATCTGCACCATTCCTATCTGATTGGGACCTCTTATTCACTGCTTGCACACCCCTTTCCAGGCATAGCCTCTTAAGTTGCAAAGCCGCTTCTGTCCTTTTGTTTATAGGGCACAGATCTAGGGACGGAATGTGCCACTGCGAGTCCTCATCAGAGCTTAGATTACCGTCTTCTAAGTCGAGTAGTTCAAAGGTGCAATTAAAATCCCCCAGAATTATCTAATTACACCCACCAGTCAGGCTATCTAAGAAGCTGTCAAGAAGGGAGACTGTCTCTGAACGCCTCCCACCCGATTGCCCTCTAGCGTAGATGTTAATTATCAATGTGTCTCGCTCTTGGTCCGACCACAGCCTTAAAACCATTATATCAGGGCTGTCAATAATCACCATCTCGTACTTACACCCCCTTTGCTGTCTCACCCAGCAGGTAAGGCTGCCGATAGGTCTACCTTTGCTAACCTTTGGGCAAGTTTGGAAACATTTTTAAAACCCCGACGGTAGACCGGATCAATAGACCAAGATTCCTGGAATGCCAAAAGATCAAACTGATCTATAAAAATCACCCAGTCACAGGATACTGTTTTCTGCTGAAGTCCTGCTATGTTCCAGGAGCCCACTGTCATAACAGATCCAACCTTCCCTTGGCACAGACTTCCATAAGGTAGATATAGGGGAGGAACGGTCTTGTCCACCTTCACTTTGGGACCATGATGACAGTTGGATG
Organism: Lissotriton vulgaris; assembly: GCF_964263255.1. Taxonomy (NCBI): domain Eukaryota; kingdom Metazoa; phylum Chordata; class Amphibia; order Caudata; family Salamandridae; genus Lissotriton; species Lissotriton vulgaris. Next base: position 24,795,575 of record NC_141692.1, read on the forward strand.
ACGCGGGACCTGCTTAATGGACATCACCTGGGTAAACCCGCCCTACCGTTCTCCGTTTCCCCTGGGAGAGACAACCTCCCCCTATGTGACCTAGGTGGTTACATGCTGCATCCCCCTCTGTCGTGATGTCCCAAGTTTATATGGGAAAATTCAGAGGGATGCATATGGGGGGGACAGTTGCCAACAACCCCAGACTCCCTTCGCAAAGAGGGCCCAGATGGATCCATACGGTGGATCTAGGCAAGTCAATCAATGTCTTCTAGGGAGGTGATGACATCAAAACGGTAACCGAGAGGGATAGAGTAGTTAGTATGACCAGGTATTCGGGAAGATCCACTCCTTCCAGCCTTACTAATGGTAATAAAGGGTGGATAGAAATAGCCCAAGGGGAGAACCAAGATGTCATCCCTAACAACAAGGTCCTCAGCCCTCTCCAAAATTTGATGGAGCAAGCCAGGGGTCCGGAAACATAATACCATAGTCACCACTAAGGGACTTTTGGGACTTCCCTACCCAGGGTATTCTGCGGACCATTTTAAATTCACCAAATAGCCAATTTTTGATCCCCATCCTTATACTCAGTAGTTGAGGTGCCTTATTTCTCAAGGCTAACCAATCCTCATTTGCATGTGGGGCTAACTCGGGACATTACCTAAGACTATAGTGTAAGGGGCGGCTTCCGGGGAGATGTAAAAAATGAGGAACACCTCTGTGGTTGTTTGGGAGAATGTGTGTGTGTTTCTCTCGGGTTTTGCTGCAACCCCGGAGTACTGAGGCATCCCAGGGTCGGGGGATAGGGGGATTAACAACAGGGGCTGGGTCGATGGAATTCCGTGCCTTAGTTACATCCCCCCTGTTATCCGGACCCCCCCCCCCCCCCTTATCCCCATTCAACTGTACACCAGCACAGTTTGGTGTGGGGTGGGACAGAGCCTGCTCCAATTTTGTAAGTCTGTCCTCGATTTGCATCAGGGGGTCAAGGAGACTTGAGATTCCCTGCACTTTTCGTAAATGGAGTGGAGGTGGGTGGACTAGCAGTGTTGGCAAGTACCGTAATGCAGTCAACAAAGCTTTATTCGGTTGTGAAAAAACAGCCATAAAAGCACAATATATTAACAGATACATTAAAAATACAATTAAAAAGATGTAATCATCGTGATAAAATATCAGAAAGATAACATTCAAAATTTGCACCAGACAGTTCTCTTGAGCTTCCATCATTTGAAAAGCAGACAGATCATTTTCTTGGGGTATGACTCTTAGCAAGAGAGCTACAGTGTAAAATGTATAAAGTGCTAAGTGTGTACACAGAAAAATGACATTAATCTTAAAAAACAGGAAATTAAAAACAAGATAAAAATTCAGTATACCAGTGTTAGTGGAAAGCACAACCAGGACTCGCGTTGTAGCCCATGCTAGTTGTTTTTCCAGGTTCTGTCTATGTTTAACTACCAGCTTCAGGAATTTTGCTATATGTATGGCAAAAGGTTCAGCGTCTAGAAATTGAAGGGCGAGTAATGCTGGGTGGCACCTGCGTAAGTCAGACTTTTAGAAGCGGTATTACCCACTTTTTCCTCAGATCCTGATAAAATTTACTGAATAGTATTACATGGATCGTCGTTGGAGGAGAAGCTTCATCACAAGGAGAAAGTTTTAACGGTTTTTCCCAGGTGTTTTTTTGGAAAAGTGACCAGGTGATGTAAGATGTTTAGTCTGAACCTAGTTAGCAAGAATCTATCGTAACCCGATAGATTGTAAGTTAGATAGGGCTGGACCGCAAAAGTTGTTTGAATTTGTAGTGAGTGTTGCACTGTAACTTTGCAAACCTCGCTAGACAGTCTGAGAGATTCTAAATGAGCCAGGCAGTTTTTTTTTTAACTGTTTTCTCAGTTTTACTGTGATTAAAGTGGGGGAATGATAATATTGTAACATGCCAAGGGCGCTGAGGAATTTCTTAATATAAGCGATCCAAGCAATCCTTTGGGCCTTATCTAGGGAAATACAATCCTCTATGAACCCCTGACACAGAAGTTTCGCTGGACAACCAAATGCGATGCCATAAGATAAGGGGTTGGATCCTAATCAAGTCTGTTATATAGGGCAAACCCACTTCCAGATGACATGCATAGGTCGAAGTACCCCGCGGGAGTGCCAATAGGAATCTCAGAAAGATGTTTTCTATCCTTTGCACCTCCTCGATCTTGGTGTATCCCCAAACGCCAGCCCCGTACATCACACTGGATATACATTTTGCCCTGTAGATTTCCAAGAGTTCTAACGTAGCACGTCTACCCAATTTGTTCGCAAACTTAGCTAGGGCAGCTGTTGTCCTTGTAAATGTAAATTTTCGGGATTCAAGGGCGTACTTTCAGGAACTTTTGTGGTCCAATACAATGGCTAAATAAGGATACGTAGTTGTGCTCTCTATTTTTTGGTTTTCAATATACATGGCCTTAATATTCTTGCTTTAAATCCTCGAACCAGCAGACCTAACAAACGTTTTTTTAATGTTAATTTTCAGGTCGAGGTTTGCCATGAAGGTATAGTATTTCACGAGAGCACGCTGTAATTCCATGGGGGTACGGGCTAGGATTACAGCGTCGTCCACGTATGGTAAAACCGGTATAGGGCGATTGTTTATCTTGGGCAGGTCCTGGGACCCTTTTAAAATGGCTATTTCCAGGCCGTTAGTATATAGATTAAATAGAAAAGGGGCCAGGAAACAGCCCTGCGTTACCCCGCACTCTACTCTGAACGACTTTGTTAGCTCCTCCCCCCCACCCCCCAGGCCGTATCTGACTCTAGCTGTAGCGTCAGAGTAGAGTTCACGTAAGAAAGTTAAAAGTGAATTCTCTATTCCCATGTCCGCCAAGGTACTCCACAGTTTGTTGTGGTTGATGTTTGGTGGTTTTTATATAGCGCTCTGTCACTCCAGGGAGCATCCTGGCGCTTTATCTTCATTGCTGACAGGTTGTACAATGTTTCGACTGCATTTGGGAAGTTTTGAGAATAATTTAGACCATAGTTTTGCATTTGGATTTTGGGAGTCCGTAGATCCAAGTTTTTAAGGATTTTTTGAAAGTCTGTTCTGAGGATATTGAACGTAGGTCTATGGGGAGTGTGTTCCAGGCCTTGGCCCCAATAACTGCCAATGATCTTCCCCCCTTGGTGGCAAGTTTGAACTTGGGGACAGTGATCAGATTGGCTGTGGCTGATCTGAGTTCTCTCGAGGGATGATACCTGTGAAATCTGTTATTTAGGTATTTTGGGCCCCGTTTGTGAAAACACCTGAATGTGATCACAATGATTTTAAATAGGATCCGCTTCTGAATAGGAAGCCAGTGCAGCTTGTTTAGGGCAGCTGATGCTGAAGATCTTCAAGGCAACCTTAGGACTAGTCTCGCTGCCGCATTTTGAATAGTCTGTAATTTGTGTAGGGTAGATTTTGTTACTCCTGCATACAGACTATTACAGTAGTCAATTTTGGATGTTAAGGCAACTGCTACTGTTCGGCGGGCGTGCAGTGGTAGATAGTCAAAACAGTTGCGTAGTCCTTTCATGATGTTAAAGCAGGCAGCTGCTATTTCTTTGGATTGTTGCTTAAAAGAGAGCAGATTATCAAATTTTATGCCCAGGTTTCGAGTGGCATTGATGGTGTCGGGGGGAGCTTCCGCATCAGGTGGCCAACAGGTGAGTGGGGAAAAGAGATTTTCAGATCTCTGTCTTTGCAGAGTTGCATTTCAGATGGTTTTCGTGCATCCACTTAAAAGTCGCCGTCAGACACTCTTTTAGGTCTTGTTCTGCTTTAGCTGTATCTTTGTCCAGAGTCAGGACCAGTTGGGTGTCGTCGGCGTATGCGACCGTATTTACGTTGAAGGACGCAATTAAATTGATCAGGGGAGCCATGTATAAATTAAATAAGGTAGGGCTCAGACTAGAGCCCTGAGGTACCCCTGAGCCAATCTCCTTCTCCTTTGAATAGAATTGTCCTAACCTGACGATTTGTTTTCTGTTTAACAGAAAGTTTGTGAACCAGTTCAACACGGTGCCCCCTATACCTGCCTCAGCTAGGCGATGTAATAGGATGATATGGGACACTGTGTCGAAAGCTGCCGATATGTCAAGGAGGACAAGGACAGCCTTGCCCCCCTGGTCTAGTGCAGTTCTTATGGTTTCTGTTGTAAATAACAGAGCTGATTCGGTAGAGTGGTTAGCTCTGAAACCAGCCTGGTTGGGGTGTAGGATGTTATTTGTTTCCAGGAACGTTGTTAACTGTCTGACCAGGGTTTCAGTGCATTTACACAATGCAGGGAGTTGGGAGATCGGGCGTAGGTTAGTTAGGACAGATGGATCATGTAAAGCCTTTTTTTGTAGTGGCTTTACAATGGCCATTTTCCACGCATTGGGGACTTCTCCGGATTTAAGTGAGGCATTAATGATGTCGTTGATCATGGGGGTTACGTCCTCTTTAATGGCCTTGGATTAGTGAGGGAGGGCACGGGTCAAGTGGCGATCCGCATTTGATTTTTGACAGAATTTTCAGGGTGTCTGCTTTATCAATCGGGTCAAAAGTATTCCATCTAACTGTTATCTCAGGGTTACTTTCTTGCGAGTTGTGTACTTTATTTTCCGTAATAACAGGGAAATTTTTGGTGATGTTTACAATCTTTTGTTCAAAGTAATCTGCAATATCATTACAGAAACTTTGTGATGGTGGTATCTTGTGAGATAGTATTTTTGGATTTCGGAAACTGGTGACTATACGGAAAATTTCTTTTTGGTCATTCTGTGATGTTTCTATTCTTTTGGTAAAATAGGTTGTTTTAGTTTTTTTTATAAGTGCATGGTAATTCTGTCTTGCAGTTTTAAAGTTGACCTGATCTACCTCGTCGTATTGTTTACGCCATTTACGTTCAAGTCTACGAACTGTGCGTCGTGTGTCTTTCAGTTCTTCTGTGAACCAGGGAGCTGATGTTTTCCCCTGTTTAGATGTGGATTTTTTGTTATTTCTTCCTGACGTCAGTTTCTCACCTATGGTTCTCATCCATTTTTCATAACTAAGATTGTCAATAGTAGTGTTTCCTACTGACTCTGGTTTATTCTCTCTGACCCAATTTTGTGGGTCAGGGTGCACAATGATTTTGGTCCAGCAAGGAGTTGGCTTCTCATCTCTAACTTTAGCTGGTTTTGAGGTTTTCATTTCTTCCGTTTTAAGGTAGAAGGAAATGAATTTATGGTCAGTCCACGTTTGGAGTAGGGGCGTAGAGACGTTTATTGACTTCAAATTCGTGCAGATGCAGTCCAGCACATGGCCCGCTGTATGTGTGGGCTCATCTGTGAGAATTGTGAGCCCCAACACATGCATGATGTCTTTAAAATGTAGTGCGTTTGTGTCGTTAATGCAGTCGAGATGAAGATTTAAATCTCCCATTAGGGTAAAGTTGGCGGCCTTGAGTGTCATATTAGTAAGTACTTCACCTAGACTTTCTAAAAAGTGGCTGGTTTGTCCTGGTGGGCGATAAATTAGTGCCCCTGAGAAAGTAAAAGAGTTGTGGGCTTTTAAATTAAAAACTAGACATTCCGCGTCTTTTATTTCCGGTACTTCCTGAATATTACATGTGAGGGTTTCTCGATGAACGATAGCAATCCCTCCTCCTCTTTGTATAGGTCTGTCCATTCTCTGAATCGTGTATCCAGGTGGGAGTCCACATACAATGTCAGGGTTGGACCAGTTTTTTAGCCATGTTTCCGTGACCATGAGGCAGTCCCAATTATTTTCTGTAATCAGATCATATATGTGTAGGGCATTTTTACACATGGAGCGTGCGTTGATTAGTCCTCCCTTGATTGTTTTGTATATAATTTTTGGGGTGAATTTTACATAGGATTGTAATGTTTGTTTACACGTAATACATGAAACGGGTCCTAACCATCTGTCTATTGGTATGGCATGTTGGCATTGTTTGGTGGTGGGGTTTAAGGACACTAGCTTTTCTCGGGTTAACTGACCTGTAAACATTTTATGGTGAATGGCGCAGGGCCGCAGTCCTCAGCCCGTCCTTAGCACGGACGGGCGCAGACGGGCTGACTCTGGCGTGACTCCGTCGCTGGCGAGGCGCGTCCACTGCACGCGTCCGCTGTCGCGGAGGATGTCCGTTTCCTATTGTAGGGATGGCTAGAGCGCTGACCCAGCTGCCGCCTCCCTCTCAAGATGTCTGCCGTGTAAATTCTTACCTTCTGCTCGGTAAACAGCCCTGAAATCGGCTGTAACCGACGAAAGTGCAAGGGGAGTGATTTGTAGGGGCGGGGTAAGTGCAATTACTATCACAAAGCTATTCACGAGCAAATGCTAATTTTTTTAAAATTTGGCGTCTAAAATTGCTAATAGCGTTCATGTACAATGCGCTATCAATCAGCGCCAGTAGCACACAGTTAAGCACACAGTTAAGCTTAAACTTCTTCTACCTCCCGGCTCAAGCTGAGAGATTAACATATGCCATATACAGTGCCCCCCTTTAGCTTTTACATATTTGCCTATACTTAGGGATAAATTAAGGGCTTGCTCTGTTCCCAAGCCCTTGCGAAACCCAAATTGCAGATCGGAAAGAACTTTGTTGTCTAATGCCCACTCTTGGCGGCGCTCTAAAATAACGCGGCCAGCCACTTTCCCCAGTGAATCCAGCAGGGAAATAGGCCGGTAGCAAGATGGTGATTGGCGGTCCCCTTTTTTAAAGATGGGCACAAGAATTGATTAGGACTACGAGTGATTGAGACCCAGGGCACAGGACGCTTGAAGGACCCTAGTTAGAATTGGCGACCATAGATCCTTGTTGAAAGTAAAAAGGTCGATTGGAACCCCGTCGGGTCCTGGTGCTTTACCATTTTTACAGGCCATCTGGGCAAGCTCCACCTCCTCATGAGAAATATGAATAGACAACGGGAAAGGTGTTAAATTTAACCGAGCTGCAATTGGCTGTGTTGCGGTTAGTGGAAGGCTGAATATCCGCTCACAATAGTCAACCCAGAGCAGTTCATCAATCGCAACGTCAATACTGGGATTAGCCATTGTGCCTGATAGAAATGGGGACTTCACGACCTTCCAGAAGGCGGCGCTGTCCCTCAGGGTACATGATCTATGCAGTTGGTCCCAGAGGTCTTTTTTCAGAGTGTTCTTCCTGCATTTAAAGGCCTGATTATAGTTTTTCCAGAGGGCTGCAATTTCCATAGTATCTCTGTCCTTTTTGTTTAAGGCTACTTTAAGGTTCTGATAGGCTTTGTTATGTTATGTTATGTTATAAAATCTTATATATAGCTCGCAGCTGCCCCAGCTAAGGGGCGTCCCGGCGCTTTAGCAGACAGGAGAGTTGGCTGCCGCAGAAGTGGACTTACGGCTATAACATAACAAAGTAATTAGCAGAAAAGGTAGGTTTTGATGGCCCTTCTAAACCTCAGGAGGTCCTTTAGGCCACGGACCTGAGGTGGTAGAGCGTTCCATGTTTTCGCTGCCAAGTAGCGGAAGGAGCGTCCTCCCATCCGTGCACGCTTTATTCGAGGGACCACTACCAGGTGCTGGCCCTCTGAGTGTAAAGTTCGCAGAGGAACTTAAGGGGTCAGGAGGGGACAGAGCATAGGAAGGGAGGCAAATTTCAAAATTTTAAATGACAGACATAAGGCTTTGAATTTGATCCTCTTGTCCATGGGCAGCCAGTGAAGTTTGGTCAGGGTGCTGGAGACTGAGTGGAAGCGGGGAGTCCTATAAGAGACTGGGCTGCCGCGTTTTGCACTCGTTGTAGTCTTCCCACCTCAGCCTGGTTGGCCCCTAAAAGTAGAGAGTTCACGTAGTCCAGTCGAAATAAGATGGAAGACTGCACTATGATCTGGTGGGTGGGAGGGTCAAAGAATTTTAAAATCGGCTTGAGGTTCCGAAGAATCCCAAAGCACGTGGCGGCAACCTTTTTTGTATGGTAGATAAAGTTAAGCGAGGAATCTAGCCAGACTCCAAGGTTTTTTTACCTCATTCTTAGGCTCGGGAGGATTCCCGAGAGTTTCAGGCCACCATTTATCTCCCCAGGCAGAGACATCCTTACCTAGGAGTAAGACCTCAGTCTTGCTGGCGTTAGGCTGTAGCTAGTTGGATGTCATCCAGTTGGTAACTGCTGTTAGGCCCAATTTAAAATTGGACGCACTCAGCCCTGAGTCATCATTCAACAATACCACTAGCTGAGTGTTATCTGCGTATGAGACTATAGAGAGCTCCCACCGTTTCGCGACCTCAGCCAGTGGCTGGATGTACAGATTAATAAGTGTCGGGCTGAGAGCAGATCCCTGGGGTACTCCCTGCTCAATTGGCGTTCTTTTGAAAGATACGGGGGTGGGGAGACTCGGAATGACCTTCCGGTCAAGAACGCCCTAAACCAGTCTAGCGCCTGTCCACAGATCCCTGCTGCTTCCAGTTGATACAGCAACACCTCGTGTGAGACAGTATCGAAGGCAGCGCTGAGATCTAAAAGGATCAGCGCTGCAGTCTGACCGGAATCCATGATGGTCCGCAGTTGTTCCGTTACACTCAGGAGTGCTGTCTTGGTGCTGTGCCCCGCACGGAAACCATGCTGGGAGGCGTCTAGGATGGAATTAGAGCAGAGGCATTTCGTTAGAATATTATTCACGTGGGATTCGGTCACCTTGGCTGGCCAGGGTAGCAATGAAATTGGCCTAAAATGTTCCGGTCTTGTGGGTTCCAGCGTGGGCTTTTCAATAATAGGAGATACCCAAGCTGGCTTCCATCTAGTTGGTATGGTGGCAGATGTAAAAGAAGAATTCATGATTTCACGAAGGGGGTTGAGTATAAGCGTAGAGGCCTCACTAAAATGGGCTGGTTTTAGTGGGCCTGCAGGAGAACCTGACTTAATGTTCCCACAGAGTCTGAGAATGTCGTCCTGATTTAGGTCGGGTATAGTCATAAGTTTGTTTCTTGGCTCGCTGCAAGCAGAGGTTAATCTAGGGGTGGCTGGAAAGGAGCTGTAGATAGTTCGCACCTTATCAATAAAAAAGGAGGCCAGTGTTTCGCAATGTAGATAGGATGTAGTTGTCACTACAACCGCTTTTTTTGGCGCTAAGATCTTTCAGAATTTTAAAAATAGTTTTCGAGGGGTTCTGACTAGCCCTGATCTCATTGGCATAGTAGGTAGCCCTTGTCCTACAGATATTTCTGTGGTAATTGTTTTGTGCAGCCAGGTATTGGATTTTTAACAGTGGGTCATACGTTTTCCTCCATCTACGCTCAGCAAGCTTACATTCCTTCCTAAGGGTGGTGAGCCCCTCATTGTACCACGGACTGGACTCCCGAGTGCGAGCTCTAATCCAGTCCGCTGGAATCAGTGAGTCTAAGGCTGGAGATAGCCAGGTACAAAAGTTCTCATAGCCCTGCTCTGTGTCACCCCCTACTTCAGGAGGGTCAACTTTAAGTAGGGCGTAGAAATCCTCAAGACAAAGCTTTCCCCAAGGACGTTTGAGTACTCGTTGGGCATTATTCCTGTTAGACCAGTCATGAATAGGAAGTGACATTGTCACCAACATGTGATCAGACCAGGGAACTAGGATAGGTCCCTCTACAGAGACTTCCTCTAAATTAGAAAATATTTGGTCTAAGAGGGGCCCTCCCCTATGCGTGAGGCTCGTGACTAGCTGACGAAGTTGAAGTGCTGCAAGATCGGTTAATAGGTTGTTAATTTTGTTATCAGTAGTGATATCGAAATGGAGGTTGAGATCTCCAAAAATATTGAAATTAGCCGTCGCCATTGCTAGTGAACATACGGTTTCTACAAGGGCTTAGAAAAACCACTTTCCTGTCCAGGGAGTCTGTAGATCAGAAGGCTTGATCACGTTAGGTGGGGATTTATCTTAATTTTATAGAGCGCACATTCACTACCCAGAATGTCTAATTTCGTGATTCAGCATAAATATTGTGATTTAAGTATGACCGCTATGCCTCCACCCCTAGACTGTCTATTAAGGACGTAGGCAGAGTACCCCGGGGGAGTGGCCAAATTGATGATGGAATTCATGTCATCTTGGAGCCAAGTTTCTGTAAGGAACAGAATATCTAATGAATGTACCTTAACTAGGTCATGTACTTCCATGTGATGTTTAGCCAATGATCTGGTCTTAAGCTGTGCTATCAGCGATCGTTGTTGTAAGTTGGTACCAGCGGAAGAGGGGAGAGCGGTGGGCTTAGGAAGCGTATAGCCACAGGTACATTTAAGGGTGCCCCTACTGAATCGGGGAAAACTCATGCTACACAATGTTTTTGGGTTGTTAAGGCTAAGGAGTATGTCCCTAGTGTAGGTATACACTGCCGCCTCGTCACAGCCAGGGTCCCTGGTGAGAGCCGAAGTATTGGCACGGACGGGCGCAGACGGGCTTGTCTTAGGCGCATCTTCGGCGCAGAGATGGCACACCCGCTGCCCGCGTCCGCTGCGCGCTTGATTGGGCATCCCTTTATCAGCCGAGGGCCCGTCTGACTGGTGTGTCGTGCACAGCGGAAGTGAAATCACTTCCGGTGTATTAGGATTAAACGCTTCCCTCCACAACAAACTGCTGAGGCAGCGGTAGATCGGGGAAGCAATGGTAAAGTTAAAACAGCTGAGCAGCTGAATGCACAACAAATTAAAATCAAACGGCAGTGTCAGGCAATAGCAATATATGCAACTCGCGTCTCCTTACTAGTAATCAGTTGGGAAATCGGGCTGCTGCTTCTTATGTAGCACCGCCCGGGCCCCTGACTGGTGTGTGGCGCACAGCGGAAGTAAAATCACTTCTGGTGTGTTCGGATTAAATGCTTAACTCCACAACAAACTGCCGAGGCAGCGGTGGACCGGGGAAGCGATGGTAAAGTTAAAACAGCTGAGCAGCTGAATGCACAACAAATTAAAATCAAACGGCAGTGTCAGGCAAAAACAATCCATGCAGCGCGCGTCTCCTTACTAGTGCAAGAACTATCAAACCAACCATTAGTTTTAACTTTGCCAGTTTTTATTTTTACAAATAGGATTTCCCTTTAGCTACCAACAATTTAGAAAAATTTGTCAAAATACCCTCGTTGGTGGTGTCTGGGTCAAGGCATTTATCGATCGCTGGTCTTAGGTTTGAGATCAATCTTGCTGTGATACTCAGCGGATCCACTTGTTTCCACCTTAATGAATAGCCATTTATTCTGTCTAATATTAGATTGTTTTGGCCGAGGGTCGTCTTGATATTAAACCTCTCGCGTTTCTTGGTGGTTTTTAGGGAGATGCTGTTTGGATAGTGGTCGCTGATGGTGATGTTGTGGATTTTACAGTTAAGTAGCTCTTTTCCCGCTAACACAGAGATGAAAATGAAGTTGATTGCACTTGGCCTGCCTCTACCATTAAAAGTAGGTGTAACAGGTATAGGAGGGTACAGCAAATCATTAACAAGAGCAAGATCTAGGCCACACAAGGTTTCGTTCAGACAAAGCCTGACTGGGGTATGGGAAAAATGGGTAAACGGGACGTCATTTTCATCAGTAATGCCACAGACTGTATTTGAGCTCTGCATGCATACAGTTTGATTAAAATCACCGCCCCATATTATTACCAGCTCTTTATGTACCTTATGAGATACGTTCCGGACGCAGGAATATAATTCCTTTATAACTTTAATTAAATCGTCCACAGGGAGGTTATTATAAAAATTCACAATTAGTAGGGCGTTGGTGTTATTCTGATGGAGGATAAGTATTTGGAAATTTAAGTCCAATCTGATGGGAACTATGCTTGTGAATTGAAGGATATTAGATACGAAAATATTAAGACCTCCTTTTGCTCTGCCAGAAATAGAAGGTATTGCAGGAGGAAAATACGTCTTGTAACCCTCGATGTGTAATTCGAATGGTGCCCATGTTTCCTGAAGGGATAAAATACTAAAGCCGTGAACGAAATCCAGCCAGGTGTCATTCACAACCTTTGCACGAAGACCAGCAACGTTCCAAAATAGTATTTTCAGAGATGGGTCGGCCTTGTTTATTACAGGTTCAAGATCCGTTCCCATAATTTCCTTATGGTGGCTGATCTGGGTAATATTAACTGGATTTTCGTTATTAGCAGCACCAGGTTTATCCGGATTATCTAGGCGTACATAGGGGGTAGATATGGTGGTCGTGGTGTTAAGACAGACCCTCCGACTGAAGTCAGTCCACCCTTTCCAGTTCGGAGAGCTTATCAAAGTAATTAAAAGTTGGTATGTTTTATCTAATTATAGTTCCTTCCACCAGTTCGGCGTTTACTGAACCCCTGTAGCGGTTGTTTGTCGGCAAAGGGATGGGTTGGGGATAAAAAATAACTCAGATCCCTAGTGCGAATTTCACTCCCACCAAATTGGGCAGGCCAGTTACATATTGTGTTGGACCACCCGCCTGTCCCTGAAATTGATAACAATACAGTCTCCAGGGAAATTCTTTCTTCTGTGGCCCAGCCAGCTTAACCTTCTAGCAAAATGTATTTCCCCTGGTATATCAAAAGGGAGGGGCCTATTCTTGTTTAGCCAGTATGCAGCTTTATTTCTTAGCTCAGGGTAGGATTCTGATTTTTCTTGGGGCAGCTCCGGGACGCCAACTAGGACTACGGTGTATGGTGCTAATTGTGGGGGTAAGTCAATTTGTGTGAATAACCTCTTTGGTTTAGTAGTCAGGGAAGACTCCTTGGCTACACAGATGTTAATATTTGGCAATCCCGGAGGGTCTAAGACATTGAGCTGGGGAGTCTCCTCTATTTCCGAGTCCTTAGCTTCAGCCGCCCTCAGGGCCCCCTGTAAAGGCCTATCCGTGCTTTCAGTGTTCCCAGTTGTTTGAACAGCAAGGGGCCTACGGTCATATGATGGCTGGGTAGTTTTGTTAGTGCCAGTTTTTTGGGCTCTAGGGTGCAACTGAGAATCCGTAGTCTTTGTATGTGTGCTGTTAGTTTGTTGCCCTGGAGTAATAGGGCTGTTTTTTATTACTTGCTCCAGACCATCTATTTTTTCGCCTATGCGTTTTACCCTTTCCAAAAGTGGAGCCATTAAGGATTTCATAAGAGTTTCGATTTTGTCCAGGAGACCCACATTAGATAAGGGAAAGGGTGGGAAAGTAACTGGCTTTTCTATGTTTGGAACATGGGGACCCCTGTCATTGATTGATGTAAATGCAAAGTCAGGAACGTTGTTATTAGCACTTTTCCCTTTTGTTACATTATGTTTAATAGAAAATTTCTCCTGCTTGTTGACACCTGCTTTCCCCTTAACCTTTGTTACAGTTAAACTTTCACTATCAATGTGGTTGAACTTTCGTCTAGCCTTCTGTCCTCTAGTTGTTACCCGTGAGTCGTCATTATTCATACTCGGGTATGAGGCAGAAAGCGAGATTTATCTTAATGGCGTGTCACATGGTCCGATACCTATAGGGTCCTCTACCTGCAGAGGTGAATCAGGGGAAGTCTCATTTAGGAAAGGAGTGGGAGTCATAGATAGCCTTGTTTGTAAGGGCGTGGACTCAGGTGACAAATTGACCATTATAGGGGCAGTATCCTGGATTGCGGAGTATGATGAGCCCTTGGTAGGGCAGCAAAAGATGGCGCCATCATCGAATCCTGAGAATTAATGGTGAACATCGAAACGTTAGTAGATGGCAAGGTGGAAGGGAACCAGCAGGGAAGGAGGACTGTAAAACATTAGTGTCTAAGCTGATTGAAATGTCTGGTAATGGAGTGCAGGAGCCCCGACTGGGCTGACTTAAAAGAGAGGGCGATGGGGCAGGGGAGATGTCAGTGTGTACTAAAGTGGGCGAGGAAACTATGCAATTGTTAGTCAGGGGCAGTAAGGGGTCTAATGAAAGCCTACGTTCTGTTAGCCGGATCTCGTGATTCAACAACGATTCTGCCCTCGACAAGAAAGCATCAAGCGTCCCCCCCCCCCCCCCCCCCCCCCCCACCCCAGCCTTGCGTTTACTTGTCGGGCCAGCCCCCACAAGAGGCATCGCCGAAAGTGAGATGTAACTAAACTAGACAGTACCTTGTCCCGCGCCGCGGGTGGAGAGGCAGAGCTTTAACCCCTTCGACGCTAATGACAAAGCCAGCTCGTCATGGGCGTTACCTGCGCTGCGCGGATGACGAGCTGGCTTTGTCACGTTACGCAGGATTTTTAAAAATGCCGCGCACAGCGGGAAAAGCCGCCGCGGCGATGCGGTTAAGGGCGATCACCAGCCTCCCCCTCACTCGCGGCAGCTGCACTTGGTGTAATGCACCCTGGGAGCTGTTGGCTTCCTCCTTTGTGGCGGGACGTTTCTAATTAAAAATGTCGGTGTTGAATGGCCCTCCTGCTGGGCGTTGGTTCTAGGAAAGCGACGCAATGAAAGGCTCCCCGCAGTGGCAGCAAGCAGGGAACACTAACAGCAAAACAGCACAGTGAAAGGCTCCCCGCAGTGGTGGCAGGCAACTAACAAGTACAGGTAGGGCAGAGTCTCCCATGCCGCGGGTGGAGAGGCAGCGCATTAAGTGCGATCACCAGCCTCCCCCTCACTCGCGACAGCTGCTCTTGGTGTAATGTACCCTGGGCGCTGCAGGCTTCCTCCTTTGCAGCGGGACATTTCTAATTAAGAATGCCGGTGTTGAATGGCCCTCCTGCTGGGCGTTGATTCCAGGAAAGCGGCGCGATGAAAGGCTCCCCGCAGTGGCAGCAAGCAGGGAACAAGAACAGCAAAACAGTGCAGTGAAAGGCTCCCCGCAGTGGTGGCAGGCAACTAACAAGTACTAACAAGTACAGGTAGGGCACAGTTCTCGCAAACCAAGTTCCCCGGCATCCAAAATGGATTCAATACCAGTACAGTACTGGCTTCTCTCCTGATCACAGAGGAGTAATTTGGAATTCGTTATTCGGCTGATTTTAGATGAATATTTTAAAGTTTCAAAACTTCACATTTAGAATAATTTTCATGTGAAACCAGTCAATATTAACCTATGGAAGGGTCTCCCATCGTCGGAAAGGTACAGTTACACCCTCAGCAGCACAGGGGCAGCCGGGTGCAGAGAGAGTAGGCCCAATGCAATCCAATAGTGGGTACGGGGCCTTCGGTTGGTGGCTGCAAGCAAGCAGGCAGGCCTCGGAGCTGTGGGAGCTGAGCTTCTGGTCACTTACTCAGGGCAAGTGGGGAAGTAAAGTAGGGTAGTTGCTGCACCTCCAGCGGCACTCGGGTGGCTGGGTGTAGGGTGCTTTTGAGCTGTCGGGCGCTCAATGTTATCCAATGGGAAAGTGAACAAAGGCTGCAGACTCAGGGACGGAGATTCTTCAGGTGCGACCACCCCTTCGAGAGGTATGTTGGGATCTTGGAGAAGAGGTAGGTACCCTAAAGGAAGGCACAGGGCGCCGGGTGCAGGGGTGTGTTTTGGTGTTGGGAAATCTTACCCTCAGCTGGTCGCGGTTGGAGGGGTCCCTGGTTCTGAGGCTGCAGGAGTAGTCTGGTTCATCGAGGAGTGTCTTTGGGCACTGGACTCCGGGTCACAGTCACCGGGGGGACGTCCTCATGGTCTTCGATCACTTGGGCATGGGCCGGGCTCGACGGGTGCAGAGTGGGCTGGATTTGCAGTTCCTGGCTGGCACCAGAGGATCAGTGGAGAAGTGTGGCTCACTGGTTAGAGGAGGCAGACCTGGAAGCAGAGGTCAGCCTGGGACCAGGGTTCAATTCCCGGCTCGGTGGGGTCTTGAGTCCTAAATTGTCCATGGACTTGACAATTCTCACTCCGGTGCCTACTCGATTCACGGTTTCACAATCTGCGACTCTGGGCAATGGCTTGCTTAATCTCCACAATGGCCCCTCGCGGCGGGATGCCTGGCTTTCACCTTGCGGATAACCTGCCGGGGTTATCTCACAGGGGAATACCAGGACGGGTTCCATAAGCAAGCGCTTAGAGACCAGTTGGTGATTTGCGCTATATAAATTCATGTAGATTTACATTTGAGCAGAACCACTGCTCGTGGGAGTCCCAGTCTTTTGGAAGGTTCAAGGCAGGCAGGTCGTCCGGGGTTTTCGATGTTGCTGTTCGCAGGAGACTCCGGAGTTTCGCAGGAACAGGTTCAAGGATCAACAGGCAGGTAGGGTTCTGGGGCCAAGTCAGTGGGCGTCGTCCTCTTGTTAGCAGCCGCACGGCAGGTCTTGTTTCTTGTTCTTCTTGTTGCAATCTGGATCTGAGGAAGGAAGGTTCAGGGTGCCCCTAAATACTGAATTTAGGGGCGTAACAGGTAGGGCAAGGACAGGTACCAATGTGTCCCTGTCCTGCGGTGAGTACACCCCCTAGCCTGCCTCTCTCCTGTGGGAGGGATCAGGAGCCTATCTCTGATTGGGCAAGGCTCCCCATCCTCAAGATGGCCTGAGCCCAGAGTTGTGCTTCACCACGCCTCTCCAACCTGAGGGGTAGAGTTGGCATAGGCTGGCACAACCCCTTTCCTCACTTAGGGTTTCCCGCCATTCTTCCCACCAGAGTGGGGGTCCGAACCGGTGGGGGGCAATTGCTGAGTACAGCAAGTGGCCTGGAGAAGCTCACAAAGGTGGTATGCTTTTGAAACTTCCCCTGCCCATCCTGGGGGAGGAGGCTTGGCACCTCTTCCAAGGATGCAAATTGTTTCAGACCCCCGAGAGTGGCAGGCTCTTTACCCAGGGGTCCAGAAACATGTCTGGTGGTCAGCCTCGGTAGCCACGCTGTCAGGACACTGGGAGTTGGTTAGGTTTCAGGAGGCATATCTAAGATGCCCTCTGTTGTGCATTTTACATTAAATCCCACACTGGCATCAGTGCGGGTTTAATGAAGTTTGATATCAAACTTCTCAGTCTTCAGTGAAGCCATCATGGTGCTGTGGAGTTCGTAATGACCACCTTCCAGCACCATATACTCTTAGTGGCAGCACTGCACTTACAGTACCCAGGAATGACCCTAGGTACTGTATGGGGGCAGGGCTCATGTACCTGTGCCCACACCACTGGCATAGTGCATCTGCTAGAGGGATGACTGATGGATGCCAGGGCAGTGTGTTTGTGGGCATGGCACACAGGGATGTGTGCCATGTCGACTCTTGGTTTAGTTCTGCACCAAGACACTCGGCCTGCAAAGGCTGTGTGTGGGTGTGTGGGTGTGTGGGTGTGTGGGTGTGTGGGTGTGGGGGTGTGGGTGTGGGGGTGTGGGTGTGGGGGTGTGGGGGTGTGGGGGTGTGGGGTGTGTGTGTGTGTGTGTGTGTGTGTGTGTGTGTGTGTGTGTGTGTGTGTGTGTGTGTGTGTGTGTGTGTGTGTGTGTGTGTGTGTGTGTGTGTGTGTGTGTGTGTGTGTACACGTACAGGGCCCCTAAGGGTGGCACAATAAGTGCTGCTGCCCTTAGGGGTCTTGTCTGGTCACACTGCCCTGGGTGCCTAGGGTACCATTTGCCAGGGGCTGACAGGTGGCCATAGATGCCAATTGGGTTTTAGTGTCAACACATTTTTAGGGAAGGAACACAGGCCATGGGCACCTAGGTGGAAGGAGCCCAGGGCACACTCAGTCAAAGCACATCAGCAATTCAGCAAAAAGTGGGGGCATACCATGCACGAAGGATGGCACTTTCTCACATGATTCCATGGTTAGCTGGCATTCTGTTAGAACCCACCTCCCTTGGGAATCACATTTAATGGAGAGGGCCATAATAAACAATTATGTTGAGCCAGAATGCCTACCCCTTTAATCCGTGCCCCCTGCGAGCCCCCACCTCCACTAGGCTGTATCCTAATGTGTTCAGGAGGTATAGTTGCGAACCCTCAATGTGAGTTTCTTGGAGGCAGATTACGTCCACACCCATGAGTCGAATACCTTGGGAGACTTTTTGTCGTTTGCGAGCGTCCTTCAAGCCACAGATATTTTGTGAGACAATTCTACAATGTGAAGCACTGGCCATAGTAATACAATATAATATTTAAAACATGCATAAAGATTACATCAAAAAACATACAAAGATCACATAATACATGCTACCCAAAGGGGATCAAATATGCGCTGTAAAAAATCCTACCAGCCCTGTCTGTCTCTGCAATGAGTGATTTCAAAGAATGAACTGATAACCAGAATCCAATCCAATAAAAGACCCGTCCCATCCTAGAACTAGTTTCCCTTCCTGAGAACATCACTTTACCCTCCACCACCCATTTTCCGCCCCCCCCCCCCCAAAAGAGCAATCAGGTAAGACCTGAATGATGGTTGCCAGCAATAACACCCCGCCACCCTACCCCACCACTGAACATTCATAACCTAGATTAAGCTAGACTATGCTAATAATACGAGATAGAGAGAGGCTAATACTTTCAGGTAAAAATGATTGTTTATTAATCCTAGAGCCATAATAAAACAAACACCTGAAGGTCCTGTCAGCCCTAGCATTTTGCCCAGATCTCAGCTCCCCATAAAGAAAAAAAGAATTTAGGCAAAGTCAATGGGGTTTATAATACTAAAAGTTGCCTATTGGAGTCCTTCCTAGACTTTATTTCATTAAGATACTCTTGGGCTTTAACTACAGAGAAGAACATTCACTGAGTGCCGTTCAGGATGACTAAGTTTAGCAGGGTCATCAGAAAAACGTGAGCACCCAGCTATTAGAAGGGAGTGATTAGTTGACAGAGACGTCATCTCTGCTCCACCGTGGTATGGCAAAAATCTGGTTTGGCTTAGAAAGTCACCCCCACATAGCTCTTCTGGTAATTTGGTCTAGTCTGGCCGTGCACCAATTGCCAGAGCAGAAAATGACCAAAAAATACAAGGAAGGCCCTGGGCTTATACACGCTGCGTGGTCGTAATTTTTTCAATGTAAGGGGGAAACGGTGGGCCTGATGGATCTCATATTCCCAGTTCCAGACTGGATGATATGGGAAGGCCCCCTTCAAGAGTTTCACTATGAAGCGCCAGGGGTTTTCTCACTCTGCCCCCTCAGGAATCCCAAGTAAGGGGAGATTATTCTGGTGCTGCCTGCTCCTCCAATTTCCACATGACATCCGTTATGCACGCACTTTGGGAAAAGCATAGGTTGTTCAGTGTCGCAACTTCAGATTCCAGGATATCCTTACAGCTTTCAATCATTGTGACCCTTTCCCCAATATCCAAGCAAGTTTAATTCAATCTTCTAAGTCCACATTGCAGTTTTTTAGCAGCACCCTTAGCTTGTCTGCTATCTAAACGTACTTCCTGCTGGAACTGTTTAATTGAGAGCAGAATAGATGTCATCAAGGGCTCTTCAGGGAGGTTTGAGATAGCATTTGGATTGTATGGGCCTAGGGGCTGGTCCGATTTCTCACCAAAAGCTAAATCAATTTGGGAGTCAGAATATTCCCACTTAAATTGGTGATGCTTCCCGGGGCGCTGCCTACCTTGTTTGCTATGTGTGCTCTTCCTTCGTTGTACTGTGTCCGTTTCTTTGCCGGAATCGCTGAAGTTGGAATCAAAGTGATTTCCATCTCTTGAGGTAGAGGGATTGACTTCGGCCTCCGAATCTGTGCCATCCTACACAGAAAAGAAAAAAATCACCAGCCGGGTCAGAAGATGGGGAACCCTGGGGGCATGAGGCAGGGCTCATACCTTGTTGAGTCCTTAGACTGCCACTAGTTTGCTGATCCAGCCCTGGGTGGGTAGGGTCATGACAGGTTTTGGACCCACTGCTTGGGGGTCTTCAGTCCTGAGAACCGAAGAGGGGGCAGTGGGTATGAAATGCTCAGGAGTTCCTTTCTGGACTTGCATAAAGCTCCCTGGAAGTATACCCCCAGGCCGTGCCTACTGCGAGTTTGCTTCTGTGGTTAGTGGCTGGGTAGCTGGCAGTTCTGTCCCATTCTGAGAGGAGTCCGTATAGCACTCCTGTCCTTCCCAGGCATTTGTAGCTTTTTCACCCACCGTTGGGGCCATGGAGCTCATTCCAGGAAACAATTTGGCAATTAAGGGCTGGGAACCACCACTCTCTTTAAAGGTGCCCCCCCCCTACTTTACCCGTTGCTCTCTTTACATTCAGCTTATCTTTTTTACTTTTTGGTGCGGTGGCCAGACCGGGTGTCGGCCCCCGTGCTCATAGCAGCCTTTCTTTTTGTGCCTTTTCCTCCAAGGGCCGCCATAGTCGTGAACACAGGGCGAAGGATTCTCCAGAAGGTAGGAAAAGCCTCAGCGGGAGCTGCAAAACAGGTGAGTAGTGATGCAGCTCCCAGCAGGGAACGATCCTAGATTAACCATGCTGCCGTATCAAGTTGTAAAATGAACAAGGTGATGGACGGAATGCTGCACAATGGCAAAACATTCACCCCCAGTCACAGATCTGAGTTTAATTCATCGTTATTTTGCTCACCAAGCCACCCCAGTTCAGACCTGGCCATATGCAAATTAGTCTTGGCTCTGTGCCTCATGGGAACAGTCCAGCCTGAACTGCCAAGCCATGTCTTCCCTGGACTGGAATAAAGCATCCTAGGACCGGTTTCTGGCTATCAGCCGTCTTCAGCCAGGATAGCTTGACTCCAGTGGCGTAGTGAGCACGGGACTCACGTCTGGCCATACCCTTTCCACATAGGGTGAACAGCAAAACAAGCAAGGTGATGGACGGAATGTTGCACAATGGCAAAACATTCACCCCCAGTCACAGATCTGGGTTTAATCCATCGTTATTTTACTCACCAAGCCACCCCAGTTCAGACATGGCCATATTCGAATCAGTCTTGGCCCTATGCCTCATGGGAACTGTCCAGCCCGAACTGCCACTGTACTGGGGTGAATGTATGACATTGTTCTGCATTCTGTCCATCAACTGTTGTTTTTAGGTCTCGCCTTTTCCATTCCGAAGGAATGGAAAATGGAGAGAATTCAAGTGCTCAAAATACTTGTGAAACCAAGGGCTTTTTGGTGCGGTTTACTTCGAGTTCACGTGGCCACAGGCACGCGCTTTTGGGCCATAAACTTTCACGCCCATCTGTTCCCCTGCTTGCCAATGTCCTTCCCACCCTTCCTTTGATCTTGCCGCGAGTTCTTACAGGCTAATGGCCCTCCCCCCTCTCCCAGCACAGAGCGCGCATCGCTTGTTTACTCTCCCCATTTGTCTTACTGGCTCGCATTCTTTCTCCCTTTCGCTCTCTTCGTCTCTGCCTCCTATTTCTCCTCTTTTCTTTCATCGTCGTTATTTCAGCCTCCATATCCCCCTTTCTCTTCTTGTTT
This sequence comes from Lissotriton vulgaris, assembly GCF_964263255.1. Lineage (NCBI taxonomy): Eukaryota > Metazoa > Chordata > Amphibia > Caudata > Salamandridae > Lissotriton > Lissotriton vulgaris. Next base: position 24,816,810 of record NC_141692.1, read on the forward strand.
TTATTTCCTTTTTGCGCGTGGGCACGCACACACAATTTCCGGTCGTGATCACTTTCGCGCGCACCATTTTCTTGTTACATTAGATCATTGCATGACATGCAACAATATGTTCTTTCTCCGGAGCTATGCTGCCATCTGCTGGTTGGATGAGCAGCTCCCTGATGTCACTCCTGGAAGCCATGACAAGCATGAAAAATGCAGCAGGCGGTTACACTGAAATGTGCATGTGTGACTGACTTTGAAACGGACTCGTCGTCATTGGTGATTAATTTAAGCCACACGCTGTTCTCGCAAAGCATTCACGCCAGCCAGCATTATAATGCCAAAACACACGGTTGTGAGTAATGTCTCACACTGCCACTTAGAATCCATTTTCTGTTTATCCACCTGAGAGGAAGGCTGAGGAATGCATGAATTCATAATGGACACGCTTGGTGGGTGGGGGAAAAGCAGCTACACAACCCACTTCTCATTTGCACCTGGGTGGTCTTCAATTCATGCTGCATCCTTAATATCTATGCCGCCTGAAAACAGCATTTTCCTGCCCAAACGTGCCCCACCCTCGGTAAAGTATTTTGGTTGCCCTCCCCTCTCCTCTAGTAAAATGGCAATACACCCCATTACCAGCCCCCTCCTCAAACAATGATTTGCTTAAAACACATGAAAGCCCTGGCGATGACCATCTCCAAGTGACTGCAGTAGCAGTATATTGCAAAATTCGCCTCAAAGTCCAGACCCAGGTCTGTGAGTACCGTCGTTTTTTTTCATTGAACTGTATGAATTTTTTATTTTGGTTACTCTCTACCACACTGTTCCTCTACTCCAGGGGGGGAGTTGTCTCCACCCATGCAGGTCCATGTGCTTTTCTACCCCACAGTGCCCGTCCCTCTACCCTCACTACCTGTCTAGCTCTCAAACCGAAATAAGCAGTGTCGTCCAGTGTCCTTGCTAGTGGCCTAGGGGAGCTACAGGGTCTGAGTGTCCACCTCACAACACAAAATCCTTGAAACTGTTTGCCCATGCCTTCTGATTTGGCAACTGTAGTCAGGTCCAGTTTAATACAAATAATTATGTCTCCGGGGGCGCGGAGGTTAAGTTCTTTCCTAAAGTATGGAACAGGTCTCAGATAGAGATTTTTTTTTTTTCCCCGGGCCCTCCTGCTGGCCTTCCACCTACATATCCCCTCAGTGTTTCGTGCTTTTGTAGAGGATTGCCACCAGCAGCATTTCTCCTCCCCTTGCCTCTGAGAGCTTCAAAGGGATCTGCTTCTCCGCCCACTGCTTCACACTTCACGGCCGCACATCCGGTCTGCAAAGCTACGGCCAGCTGCTGGACAGTAAGGTTGCCTCCCTCCCCCAAAACCATGGGAAGTCCCTCCAGTGAAAGCGCAAAGGCATAGAGGGGGTCAGCCACTGATTTTCAACACTGTTCTCTATCAAAACGCCAATACTTATTGTGGGTTTTATTAACCTGCCTTCAAAATATTTGTTTTGGTTAAAGTTTCCATAACAATTATGCTGAGATTTAGTTTGTTATGCAAACGCCAGATATGAATTTCTGCCCTGTTTTCTGTGCCACAGTTTTTCTATTTTGCCACTATTTTATCTACTTCGGAGCATTGCCATTATAAATTACAATCACTTTTATTTAAGTATTCATTATTTAAAAAAATTAAAAGCCATTGTTATTTGTAATATCAATACATCTAAGTCACGACAATACAAAACATGTGGCATTACAAATGCTAAAAGTGTCACATTTGCTAAAGTTAAAAGTATTGGCATTGTAAATCACAAAACATAAATATAAAATGTCATTTACAAAACCAATAGCTTCAACTTTCCTACTGCAAGACCTATTGGCAATGCCAGTGCTTGTTGCATTTGTCACCCCGAGTGGGATGGGTATGCTCAGACTTGAGTCCCATGCTCTCCACACCACTGGAGTCAAGCTATCCTGGCTGATGACGGCTGATTGCCAGAAACCGGTCCTAGGATGCTTGATTCCGGTCCAGGAAAGACATAGCTTGGCGGTTCAGGCTGAGGCACAGGGTCAAGGCTGATTTGCATATGGCCATGTCTGAACTGGGGTGGTGTGGTCAGCAGAAAAAACGATGGATTTAGGCCCAGATCTCTGTACTGGGGTGAATGTACGACATTGTTCTGCATTCTGTCCATCAACTGTTTTTTGCTGTATCGAGTTGTAGCAGGTCGTCGGCAGTAATGTTTGGTCTCTGGCTACATAATATCCATTGGCTTTTTCGCTGCGAGATCAAGGGTTTGTGAGCCAGCGTGTCGGAGCCAGGTAGCATAGCCGAAGACCGAGTTAGCTTGTGGCGTGGGTGGCGATGATTGCGAGTTACACTAACGCCATCTTGCTCCTACCGCTTCCACACCAAAGATGGTTATGATGAGAAAGCTTAGATAGGTCATATAAACATCCTCAAAAAATATATAGGTATGCTTATGATGATCAATTGTACATGAACATTTCTTCACACAATGATATCAAAACTCTTATTTGTGCTCTTCTGGAAACTCAACAATGGTTAACTCGCAGCCACCTTATGCTAAATACACTCCAGATGGAATTTTTCTTGATTGCCCCCCACAATCCCTCTGCCCCTGTTCAAGATTGGCTCAAACAGCTAATGGCTCTCAACTTCGCTGCTCATGTTGACTCCACTTGATCATTAGGAATAACACTCAACAAATACCTGAATATGCAAGACCACATCAGTGCAACAACTAGAGGAGCCAATCACAAAATTAACACATTAAGGAAAATTAAACCATTTCTTCCTTCCGATGACATAAAGCTAGCAGTCCAATCTCTAGTTATCTCCCATTCAGATTACGTTAGTGTGAGCTTGTCAAGGATGTCAAGGTAGGCTGGCCCCTCTAAGGGCTACACTGAACTCTGTTGCCAGACTTATCACTGCATCAGGAAAACATGTGCACATCACTCCAGATCCAATACAACTCAATTGGCTCTCTCAAAGCAAGGACTCGGTACAAGATAGCCTGCGTGACACACAAAGCACTTAATTTCACCAGTCTTATTTACTTGTCAAAAAACCTCGAACTGTCTGGTAAGAATTGGGCCCTAAGAAGCTTGAACACTCTCTTGTTGAAACCACAAGAATTCTAAAAGAAGAGATCAGATAACCGCGCCTTCTCCTGTCTTGCACCGAGAATATGGAACGCTCTTCCTCCTGAAGTCAGATCCAACCCTTCAACCTCCTCATTCAAAATGAAAGTCCAACGACTGCTCCTGAATAATCACCTGCAACACTCAAACTGATTTTATTTCTTATTTACTACTCAGTTCTCCCATTTGACTTTGCATTTTGGTTACTTTATATCACCATGCTGCCGGCTGTACTTTAACACATTTTTGTAAGTTTGTCTTCTTATATGTACAATGTTCACTATTTACACTTTACCTTTGCTTCTCTGTACAGCGCTCTGATACCCTGATGGATCGTGTTTGCACTTTATTACACTTTTCAATTAAGAATAAATAAATTAGTTAAGTATACTATACAGGTATAAACAAATCATACCATGATTTAGAGGAGAGAACACCTACATGTTTGCACAGATTAGCAGTGGTAAAGTGCCCAGAGTCTTAAAGCCAACAAAAAGGTCAGAAAAATATGCAGAGGAAAGCACAAAGTTTGGGGATAACCCTGCAAAAAGGATCAGGTCCAACAGCTACCTATAATTATTGCTGAAGTATATACTTCTATGAATCGCAATAATTTGGGAGCTAGACCAATAAATCACAACTTGGCAAACCTTGTTCTGACTAGGACATTACCAAGCAGAACACTATGTTTGCTAAAAAAAACAATGGGACAGACCCAAACCTGAACAAATAGCTAAATCTCTAGGACGTTTTCCACCACTGGAGTCCTCTGACAGATGCTATAATTTGTGTGATTGAAAGCACTTGGTAGGTTTCAGCTTTCTGATCCTCGTCCGCCTCATTGCTTTCAGGACTCATCTGACAAACGGTACGAGAGAAGAGGGCATTCTGATTGCAGACAGGAAGAGTATGTGAAACCGAAGAGGGACTCACAATGCTTGTCTGACGTGAAGACTAAGGAGGAGGAGAAGCCTTTTAAATTTAAGCCCCAAAAGAAAGTTGCTGCTGTAACTGCAAAGTATGCCACAAACAGAGAACTCTCACCCTGAACCAAAGATGGGCGGTGACTCTCCTCAACCGAAGTCACTATTGTGCGCCGGACTCTCCAAGAGTTTCTGCCAGCGAAAGCAAATTACCAAAATGTTACAGTTGAATTCCCAGACAGGCTTGTAGCCCCTCTAGACAGATTAGACAACTTGGATATACAAATTACAGGTGACATACAGCGCACCATTCGGGTAATATTCTGGGAAAATCTAACGTTATCATAGGACATTTTCTTAGGGAAGGTCAATTTTCCCCCGCAGTTTTTCCAAAATTCCCCACAAGGTGAGTATGTAATACTCCCATCATTTTCTGCGCTTGGCCCTAATAAGGTCAAACAAGCCTATGCCGCATGATGGGCTCTTGCACAAGCTCCAGCTTTATATCACAATCATATCGGCTGGGATAAGGGCTCTTCCTATCATGTAATACCCATATAATCCAGCCCACAAGTGCAACCACAATACCCAATAAAACAGGATGCTAAAGCACCTGCTAGAAAAATACTCTCCCAATTGGAGTACCATGGTGTTGCTGCCCGCATAGTGTGAATTGTCCAGATGAATTGTCCTATGTAGATAATATCTGCTGTTTGATGATGAGTTAAATACACATTTGGCCAGGGTAGATCGCATAATTATGGGATTTAGTGATTCTGGCTACAAGTTTAACTTTCAGAAATCAAATATAGCATTTCTGAGTTTTCTATTTTCTGCACCACACTTCCTTGAAGTGTGCTCTGTTGCAACCTCCAAACACACTTCGGAAACTGTAATCCTTGTTAGGCTTCCTTAATCTTAGCGGAACTTACATACCTGATTATGCACAATGAATTAAATCGTTTCGTATACTTTATTTCGGGCCAAAAAGACCATAAAAGTGCAAGTGCAATAATATACAATACATCAAAAAAAGGTATTCTTCATGCCCACCCATGGGATAATAAAAAGTAGTCCTATGTTCACATGTGCCATTTTTCGCACCATCAATACGATCTCGCACCAGAAGACATCCTAACAAAGGGAGACACCATAAAGTGAAAATACTTCAAATTAGTGTTCACACATTACACAAATTTGGACTGGCTAAAAACCGCTAAAAACAGATCAAGATTTGATTAAAAACAATCTAGTCTGCTGCCTAGAATCCTGCATAGTTGGACCAACCATCTTTATCTGGCTTTTTTATATCCAGGGCAAAAGAAGGATACGCAGAGTTCTGTCTCCTCTTTGCTACTGCATGCAGGACAGCCTGGGGCGGATCTACCAGCCCATTTATTCCTAAATGCACATAGGAGGAGAGACCCCATGCCTAAATTGCACATATAATTTCCTGGCTGATGCTGGATGCATCTCGTCCAAACAGGGCTTTGGGCCATAAGAGTTCTTAATTTTGAAAATATGAACTGTGAGAGGGCCTATGGATATGCTCTTGTGCAGCTGGGCAAGTTTCCCTCCCGATAGCTCCTAACCAGTTGTTTCCTAGATACTGCCGAACAGGCTGCCTCTGGATTGCTCCATAGCCTCAGTCTTCCTATACTACGGAGTCCTTCCTTGATGTATGCAAACCATGCCAGTTTACCTGTACCCAGGAGGCCCAATACCTCCATCAGCTCAGTCCTGTATTCAACCAGTTCAGGTGTCATCCATAGTCCGTGCCAAAATATGAGGGGTCTACAGCCAATTTCCTCTGTGATCGGCCTCACCCCCAGGACAAAGTGCAGTGCAGTGAGTGGGGAGCGAAGGGGAAGAACGAATAGCTGCCTAGTGGTTATTCTCAGACTTACTGATATTTATTGGAAGACAATGTTCCCAGAGTTTGACCTCATACATTACAGCGCCTCTCATTTGTGTTTTATATATCTCCAAAACTGCACCCAGAGGCTTATGGAAAAAAATCCTGAATAGTCTAGCCAACCCTCCTGCAGTCTGCGGTAACTTGAGGCTTGATTTGTTTATTTGCGGCCCCCAGTCCATTTTTTCGAGTAGCTAAACCTAAATATTCGAAAACTGATACCCTTTCAAGTGGGACACCGTTCATAAGAGGATTGGGACATGTCGAACTAGCTGGGTTAAAAACCAAATATTTTATCTTCTTTATGTTAATCCCCATCCCCCGTGCTTTTACCAAAAAGCACCAAAACTGTCAAGGATTCTCTGGATGCCCATCGGTGTCTTGGAAAGTAAGAGCGTGTCATAGGCAAACATAATTGCCAGTACTTTCCTATGCGCTAGTTTTGGGGCGTCTGTGTCTTTCACCTTATTTGATGTATCGGCCAGTGCATTACTGTATAGGCAGGACAGAGTTGGAGCAAGCACATAACCTTGCCTGACTTCTGTTAATTGCAAGTGGCACGGTGAGTTCCCCATGTTTTCCAAACCTAATTTGGGCAAAAGTCCCTTCGTGCAACCTCCTTAGCACGTTTAAAAGATATAGGGGAACCCAAAGATCACTTAATACAACCCAAAGTTTCTTGATGGGTACCGGCTTGTTGGAAATGGCCTTTTTTGCACGGTTATCCCCAAACATTTTGATTCTAGGTCAGGACTGGAGGCGAGGATTATGCTTATCTCTCTTCGCTTTATTAACCAATTTATTCACAGCAGCTCATTAGTAAACCAGTATCAAAACCACATTTCCCATAAAACTAGGGAAAAGAAAAAACAGTCTCTTGTAAGTCCTTTCACAGTGTCCATGAACGTTGTCCCCATGAACCATCCTGAGACTTCCTGCGCTTCCTCTTTCTTCGCTGCTCGGCAGCTCGAGATAAGTGCATTTTTGGTTCTTCTCATGTTTGCCTTTTAGGGGAGTTTAACGTTGATGGGGTTGATTTGCCTCTCTGTTTCACTTCCGCAGATTCCCTATTGAGCCGCGGGAACGCTGGTGCGCTCCTTACGCGGTTTGTCTGCCCGTATCTCATTGACCGCGGTGCGGTTCTCCGCCCGTTAGAGGGCATTGTGTGGGCGACGCGACCTGCGGCCGGAGCGCATTTCGGCAGAGATCAGACTGAAGCGCTCCGGTCCACAGTACATGTCAGCGCCCGAGCTGCCAAGACAATCGCCCACGTTGCTACGGTGTCTGTATTCCCGACCTGTTTGACAAACGCCCGCTCGGCGGGTAGGTAGTGGTGCGGTTCACCTGGGAACACGGCTCTCCTCACGCCAGAGTCAAGACTCGGATAAGTATTATTGTGGAGACCCTCTTTGTAGGTCCCTCACGGACACCCGGACTGGCAGCTCTACCTATTCCCAGTGCATCTTTGGGGAGTGTGGGTGTTCTGGGGCTTCGGACCCGTTAAAATTCGTGTCACTGGCAGTTTGTCTTTACTGAGAGACCCTCAGTCCTTAAATTACCGCGCTGCTGCGTGGGAGTGCTTCTTCAGCGTCCTGTCACCAGGTTTGCTTGTGAATTTCCCTGAGTTGCCTTAGTGGGCTTGAAAGTTGATACCTGAACCTCAGCAAGCATGGAGCATGAGTATTATGAGGAAGAAGATTCCTTAGCCTATCTTCAATTGGATGATGATGATTTCTATGCGAAGGTAGATGGCTTCATTCATAAGGCGGTCTCGGACCTCATGACTCTAATGGAACAACGGTTGGCGGATAAAATAGTTTGTATGCGAAAATGGTCCCTCCTCCAGAGGCAATCCCGGGACCTTCAGGTACTTCAGGTCAGGCTCAGACAGAGGAACAGGGACCCTCCCCCCCCTCCAAAGAAAAAGTGTGAGGGTGGGGTGGACACTGACGCTTTTGAACATCTTAAGCAGGCGTTTTTGGAACACACTGCTCTGATAGAGCTTTCCCAGGGCCCTGAGCCTACTGATGAGGAGCTCCAACCGACGTCTCCCGGGACTCAGTTGGGCGACACCCCGGAGGCTAGCTCGTCGCGATCTTGGAGGCAGTCTGGCTCCTCAGAGCCCCGAAAGGCAGGAATGTCCGACATGTTGGATCCTGACGATATCGTCCACCCCCGGTCAGCGGAGTTGGGCCCCCGCTGACAAGGCAGCTTTGTATTTGGCATTGCGCCTCAGGAAGCCGCTAGAGAATGAGGCGTGCAGTCGCCTGCGGGCTGAGTGTCCCAGGCCGACGCTAGAGGGCAAGGTGTCGAGAACCCCTGAAATTGAGAGCAAGATGGCGACGTTCCTGGCGAAGTTTATTAAGGACCCAAGGAAAGGGATAGATAGATCATGGCGTGCATTCCAGGACAAGTTGTTGGACGCCATTGGTCCGTTAGCCAAGATTCTAGACATGGCTGAGGAGGCCCGCAGTTCGGGCTCCTTGATCAACCCTGAGGTATTGTCAGCATGGGCCCAACAGGCGATCTGTTTTATCGGTAATGCAAACTGCGCACTTTCCACTGAGATGCGCTGATCGCTGCTTATTAAGGTGGACCCCAAACTAGGAGATTTGGCATGTTCAAAGGCTGAAGCCTCAGCGCAAGGAGGGCTGTTAGGCGAGCCATTCATAAAGGAACTTGGAAAGTTCGTGGCTCTACGTTCACGTCCTTGGATAAGGCGCAGGCCAATATTACACCCTTGGGTTTTCCGTGGGGCCGGTCTGGGTAGGAGCCGCCCACGGACAGAACCAACAGCCCCAAGGTAGGGGGCAAGGCTCCGGGCGTGGACAATACCAGTCTGACCAGCGCTTCAACTTCTACCCCACCAGGGGTCAGCGCTTCAGGGGACGAGGCTACAGAGGAAGCAACGGCAATGCCACCGGTCAGTGTTTTACCTGCTGCGCAGCTGCGAATAGGGGGCAGGCTGGCGTCATTTTTCCCCGCTTGGGAAGAGCTTACGGGGGACGCTTGGGTTCTCCAGACGGTCAGGGGATTCCAAATAGAGTTTTACGGTTCCCCTCGCCAGGCCCGTCCTCCCCGACCGATCGTTTTCTGCGCATCAGACGCGGCCATGATAGACAACGAGGTGCGGCGACCGGTTATCGACCTCTGAGACATCGAGTGGCTGGTGTACAGACACTTCAAGATGGAGGGCATTCACCTGCTCAGGGATGTTCTCCTGCCACTTGATTGGATGGTCCGCTTGGACTTAAAAGATGCGTACCTGGTGGTTCCGATTTTCCCTCCTCACAGGCGGTTCCTCCAGTTTCTGTGGCAAGGCCAAGCTTACGAATTCCAGTGCCTTCTGTTCGGGCTTTCTTTGGCCCCGTGGTGTTTCACCAAGGTTCTCAAACTGGTGATGGAATATCTGAGGGCGCGCAGAGTCCGCTTGATCGTCTACTTAGACGATATTCTTCTTTTGGGCCAGTGTCCCGTGCAGCTTTGTCAACCTTTACAGTTGGCGGTGGCTCTCCCCCAGTCTCTGGGGTTTGTCGTCAACGAGAAGAAGTCCCTCTTGGTACAAACTCAGCGACCGACCTTCCTGGGATTCGTGATAGATTCCAATTCAGCCACTCTGAGCCTCTCTTCCGGGAAGGTGGCGAAAATCTGTCACAAAATTCGCCAGACCTTGGCCAAATAGTACTTCTTTCCGTCAGATTGCCCGGTTGGTACGCCTGTTTTCGGCTTCCATTCAAGCAATCTTCCCGGGTCCGTGACATTACAGAGCCCTGCAGCGGTTAAAAGCGCACAATCTACGGAAAGGGCTTACCTACTCACAGGTGGTCCCGCTGATGGAAGAGGTTTGCGATGAACTGGAGTGGTGGCTTTCTCATATGGAGGCATGGAACGGCAGAGCGATTTTCAGCTCAGCACCGAACTTGGTGATAGTCAGATGCCAGTCGAGCCGGCTGGGGTGCACGGTGTGGGGAGTTCTCCACCGGCAGAAGTTGGTCTCCTCAAGAGCAACTGCTTCACATCAATTGCCTGGAGCTCCTGGCAGGCTCCTTTGCGGTCCAATGCTGGACCAAAGACTGGGTTCAAGCTTCAGTATTGCTGAAGATGTACAACGTGTCAGCGGTCAGGTACATAAACCACCTAGGGGGCTCCCGCTCCAAAGCAATGGCGAATATGGCAAAGCAGTTTTGGGAGTTCTGTCTTTCCCACCAGGTGTCGGTTATGGCGGAGTATCGTCCAGGAGCGGAGAATTGGGTGGCGGAGTGGCATTCCCGCCACCTTCGGGATTCCAACGTGTGGAAGCTGGATCCGGAGATCTTTCGGAGCCTACACAAACGGTGGGGCCCGTTCTCGATCGACCTTTTTGTGTGCCGCCTGGACAAGCAGCTTCCCCGGTTCTTCAGTTGGAGACTGGACCCTCTGGCAGTGGCATCCGATGTGTTCAGCCTGGCTTGGAGTCAGGAGATGGGGTATGCTTTTCCCGCGTTCTCCATGATCACCCGAGTGGCGGCCCAAGTTCGCAGGCAAAAAGCGGTCGTGGTACTGATAACACCATTTTGGAGGTCGCAAGTTTGGTTCCCGGTTCTTCTGGGACTTTCTTGGGAATTTCCAATCAGACTCCCCCAAACTCCCCGTCTCCTGTTGAGTCCCGAAGGAGTTCCTCACCGATTGATAGAGGAAGGCTTTCTCCAGCTCATGGCTTGGTGGATTACAGGCAATGCTGGGGATTGCCAGGCCTTTCGGTACACGCTGAGTCCTTGTTGTCCAGAGCTTGGGCGGACAGTACCTCTAAGAGATACAAGTCGGCTTGGACGCGATGGGTTTTTTGGTGTTTACGACGGGAAGTGGATCCCGTGGTCGCAGGATTGACCTACGTTCTAAATTACCTGGCCCGATTAGCCCAGAACGGTTTGGCTTATAGGTTGGTGAATACGGTGCGTTCGGCGATTTCGGCGGGGCATGCTCCGGTGGATGGAGCGCCCCTGGGGAGCATACTTTTTGTCTGCAAGCTTCTCCGGGGCATTCGTTTGTCATTGCCCCCGGAACCTTGTTACTCGGTCCTTTGGGATGTAAACTTGGTTTTGAACCTTTTGTTGTCTTGGCAACCAAATGGATTTCTTTCATGGAAAAATCTGTCCGCTAAGCTGTCCATGTTACTGTGTTTGGTGTCTTCTAGGAGAGTGTCGGAAGTCCGGGCTTTGGACATTACTGCCAGGGTTTTTTCCCCGGATGGGGTTACCTTTACGGTGGTAGACTTACAAAATCGAATACCCGTACGATTTCTACCCTGCTTGTACAGACTCCCGAAACTTTGCGTGGTGCAATGCTTAAAAGCGTATGAGGAAGCTACGGAGGAAGTCCGTCCTCTGGGCGAACAACAACTCCTCATAGTACTCAAGAAGCCTTTTAAGGTGGTGTCTTCTCCCACTATAGCCCGTTGGGTATGGTGGATCGTGCAGGAGGCAGGTATTAATACGCAAGCCTTTGGACCACACTTAGCGAGGGGTGCGATGGCTTCCAAAGCCTTTAGCCTAGGTGTACGTTTGGAAGACCTGATGAAGGCAGCGGATTGGTCTTCAGATTCGACCTTCAAAAGGTTTTATTTCAAACCGCTGTTGAATGTGGCGCAGGTAGTGGTGGATAAGCTTTGAAGAAGCATAATCCTCGCCTCCTGTCCAGACATAGAATAGATATTTGCCTAGCCTACGAGAAGGTAAGTTTCAATTCTATTAAGGACGCGGAGGCGAGGATTATCCCACCCAGCAAGCGCGTTGGTTGCTGACCCTCACCGTATGGGTGGTAAGTAACTTTTCTTTGTGACTTGATACGTGATGTTTTTGGGTCTTCAGTGGCTTATCATAGATGCATATGCTGGTCAATTTTGCAATTGTATTCTGCAATTGGTTCATGATGTAATGCGTGATGGGTGTGGTCTTTGTTTCAGGGAATGATCACACGAAGCAGAATGCCTAACCATGGGAGAGATCCTCCAGCGAAGAAAGAGGAAGTGCAGGAAGTCTCAGGATGATTTATGGGGACAACGTTCATGGACCCTGTGAAAGGACTTACAAGAGACTGTTTTTTCTTTTCCCTAGTGTTATGGGAAATGTGGTTTTGATACTGGTTTACTAATGAGCTGCTGTGAATAAATTGGTTAATAAAGCGAAGAGAGAGAGAGCATAATCCTCGCCTCTGCTTCCTTAATAGAATTGAAACTTACCTTCTCGTAGGCTAGGCAAATTTCTATTCTTCCTCCTATCTTTTTCTGAGCGGTTTGTGTTGGTTTAGGACTCTGGGCACTTTACCACTGCTAATCAATGCTAAAGTGCATATGCTCTCTGTGTAAATTGTGTTATGGATTGGTGTTTCCATGACTGGATATTTGATTTACCTGTTAGTCCCTAGTAAAGTGCACTAAGTGTGCCAGGGCCTGAGCATCAAATCCTACTAGTGGGCCTGTAGCACTGATTGTGCCACCCACATGAGGAGCCTTAAAAAGGTGCCCCAGACTTGCCATTGCAGAGTCTGCGCGCAGTTTGTAACTGTCATGTTGACTTGGCCTGTGCACACTCTGGCCAATCCCTAACCTTCCCTTTTCTTACATGTCAGGCACCTCTAAGGTAGGCCCAAGGTACCCCAGTGGGCAGGGTGAAGTGTATGTGAAAGATAGAAGATGCCCTTTTGTGTTTGGCACATCCTGATAGTGAATTACAGCCTGTTTTGTTTTTCACTATTGCAAGGCTACCTGTTCCTCATAGGACAGAATGGGAAGTTTGTTTATAAAGGTGATTTTTACATTCTGTGTTTGAAAATACCACTTTTAGGAAGTAGGTATTATCTTGTTCAGGTATCCCATGTGCTTCTGCTGGAAATGTGGATTGCCTGTCTGGGTTTTGGACAACGGATGGCTAGGAAGCAGGAGTGGCTCCGGGTAGTCTAGGTAGGTCAGGAAAGAGCTGAATAGACCTGGGCTGCGTTGGGGGAAGGAGGAGATTTCCTTGCACCTCAAAGGGCCTGGTTTGCCTCAGACAATGCCTTCTCCACTCCTGCCAGGAAATCCCACCAGAGAAGGCAGAACCGTCACACATACACCGTCTACCTAGAGGATCAAAGGATTTTTTTATACAAATACTGGGGCCCGACCCCTGAACTGCAAAACTCTTTTAGATCAAGAAGGCTACCAAGAAGAAGTGCTGGAGAAGCTGTGAGGAGGGACTACCACTTTGCTGTGTGCTTTGCTGTGTTGGCCTGCAGTGGCTGCTTCTGTCTTGGGCAGTGAAAGGACTGGACTGAACTTTCTGCAATCTACCTTTGTGAGTTTCTCCAAAGGCTTGAGGTGAAGCTTGACCCCTGTTCAAGCAGTCTCAGGGACAGCAAAGACTTCAAGCTCTTCTGCCCTCAGCACTGTGGACTGTGTGTTTTGTGCTGCAACAGAAGAAAAGCAGCCCAACGATGTCTATGACGCCGCTGCCGACTCAGTGTCCTGAAGGCACCACAGAGGGCACTGCCACAATGCAGCACTGCGACCCTTGTCTCACCAACAATGTGCTAGTTTTGGGGCGTCTGTGTCTTTCACCTTATTTGATGTATCGGCCAGTGCATTACTGTATAGGCAGGACAGAGTTGGAGCAAGCACATAACCTTGCCTGACTTCTGTTAATTGCAAGTGGTCCGGTGAGTTCCCCATGTTTTCCAAACCTAATTTGGGCAAAAGTCCCTTCATGCAACCTCCTTAGCAAGTTTAAAAGATATAGGGGAACCCCAAGATCACTTAATACAACCCAAAGTTTCTTGATGGGTTCCCGATTGTTGGAAATGGCCTTTTTTGCACGGTTATCCCCAAACTTTTTGATTCTTTCTCCTATCTTTTCCTGAGCTGTTTGTATTGGTTTTAGGACTCTGGGCACTTTACCACTGCTAATCAATGCTAAAGTGCATATGCTCTCTGTGTAAATTGTGTTATGGATTGGTGTTTCCATGACTGGATATTTGATTTACCTGTTAGTCCCTAGTAAAGTGCACTAAGTGTGCCAGGGCCTGAGCATCAAATCCTACTAGTGGGCCTGTAGCACTGATTGTGCCACCCACATGAGGAGCCTTAAAAAGGTACCCCAGTCTTGCCATTGCAGAGTTTGCGCGCAGTTTGTAACTGTCATGTTGACTTGGCCTGTGCACACTCTGGCCAGTGCCTAACCTTCCCTTTTCTTACATGTCAGGCACCTTTAAGGTGGGCCCAAGGTACCCCAGTGGGCAGGGTGAAGTGTATGTGAAAGATAGGACATGCCCTTGTGTGTTTGGCACATCCTGATAGTGAATTACAGCCTGTTTTGTTTTTCACTATTGCAAGGCTACCTGTTCCCCATAGGACAGAATGGGAAGTTTGTTTATAAAGGTGATTTTTACATTCTGTGTTTGAAAATACTACTTTTAGGAAGTAGGTATTTTCTTGCTCAGTTATCCGATGTGCCTCTGTTGGAAATGTGGCTTGCCTGTCTGGGTTTTGAACAACCGATGGCTAGGAAGCAGGAGTGGCTCCGGGTAGTCTAGGTAGGTCAGGAAAGAGCTGAATAGACCTGGGCTGCATTGGGGGGAAGGAGGATGAGATTTCCTTGCACCTCAAAGGGCCTGGTCTGCCTCTGACAATGCCTTCTCCACTCCTGCCAGGAAATCACACCAGAGAAGGCAGAACTGGCATAGACACCGTTTACCTAGAGGATCAAAGGATTTTTTGATACAAATACTGGGGCCCGACCACTGAACTTCAAAACTCTTTTAGATCAAAAAGGCTTCCAAGAAGAAGAGCTGGAGAAGCTGTGAGGAGGGACTACCACTTTGCTGTGTGCTTTGCTGTGTTGGCCTGCAGTGGCTGCTTTTGTCTTGGGCAGTGAAAGGACTGGACTGAACTTTCTGCAATCTACTTTTGTGAGTTTCTCCAAAGGCTTGAGGTGAAGCTTGCGACCTGTTCAAGAAGTCTCAGGAACAGCAAAGACTTCAAGCTCTTCTGCCCTCAGCACTGGGGACTGTGTGTTTTGTGCTGCAACAGAAGAAAAGCAACCCAACGATGTCTACGACGCCGCTGCCGACTCCGTGTCCTGAAGGCACCACAGAGGGCACTGCCACAACGCAGCACTGCAACCCTGGGCTCAGCAACAGTGCCTGCTGACGCCACCACCGAGCCGCTGCTCGCACCGTGACCTGTAGGCACTGCACTCCGCACCGCCTCACTTCACAATGACGGCATGGCACTGCAGAGGGCACTGCCCCAACACCGCACTGTGACCCTGTTCTCACTGATGAAACCTTATGATGCAGCCACTGCTGGCACTGCGACCTGTGGGCACCGCATGCCACAATGCTGCTGTAGAAATCAATGAAGTCTGGTAGACAGCTCTTGTAGTTGTACTTTATTCTTCAAGTTCCAGCTTGGTAAATTCCAATGTAAGTCTTAACCTAAGACGTTGCGTTGGGAGTGTTCTTCACATGTCAGGGTTGTGTTGGGAATGTGCTTTGCCTCGCACATCAAGGTTGCGTTGGCAGTGTCCCTTGCACGTCATGGTTGCATTGGGAGTGTTCCTCACACATCAGGGTTGTGTTAGCAGAGTACTCTGGAGTAGTGCTGTAATGTCAGTGTGCATTACATTTTTTGTGTTCTCCCTCGCACGTCTTGTATTGTGCGTTTTTACATCTATGCTGGAACATGTCCACATTTTTTTTCTTTTCATGTTCTTTGGCAGAGGAAGATAGGTGTGTTGTGGTGTTCTTCAGTGTGTACTGGGCATGTACTGGTGATTGCATTTTCCCTGTGGTGTTCTTCACAGTGTAGTGATTGCATTTTCCCTGAAACATTTGCAATCTGTTTTGATTGCATCCCACCTTCGTCGCCAATGTAGAAATCAATGAAGTCTGGTAGACAGCTCTTGTAGTTGTAGTTTATTCTTCAAGTTACAGCTTGGTAAATTCCAATGTAAGTCTTATTAGAACATTGGAATGTTGGGAGCTCCATTGCAGACAATGGAGTGCTCCCTGCTTCTACGGGCCGGTAAAGGCCCGCAGAGCAACATTCCAATGTTCTACAAAGGCTTCTCGAAGCTCGAGGGGATTTATATATCCTCGAGCTTCGAGAACCCTTTGTTTAATTTGTTAGAACATTCTGCCCTCTAGTGGCAGAATGTTCTAATAGCCTTATAGCCCTTCGTAGCAGGGCTATACCGGCAATTAAAGTCCCGCTGTCTTGTTAAAGTCCCTCGCCTTCGGCTCAGGCCTTTAATGATTCAGCGGGCCTTTAATAGCCGGTATAGCCCGCTACGGCGGGCTACAAGGCTATAATATAAGCCCCACCAGGAGCAGCCTCCTGGCTACTCAGCCCATCTTCTCCAACAGCTCCACCTTCAAGTACAAACATCCATAACATTCCAAATGACATCATATAGCTAGAGCATCAGGCAGAGAATCCGGGCAAGGGAGATGCATTACATAAGAAGCCGATTACTACAGCTGCACTTCGCACATCAGTACATGATGCCTGCTGACGCCAGCGCCCCAGACTCCAACAGAGAGGAGATCGACCTGCAATGTGTGTAAATTCGAGGGTCCGACAACTCCTGCACCGACTTCCGGAACCGACGCCGTCAGATGCCATGTTTTCGGAAGCTCAACAAGAGGTCGCCGACGCCTTGCATTTCTAAAAGGTACTGTTTACGGGTCTTCCCAACACCGTAGCTGGCTCGCGATACCCGGTCAGCCAGAACTGTTTGGATTTCTTTGCTCACGATGCCGTGATAGCCCCGGATGGAACTATCGACATCAAGGAACTGTTTTTAAAACATATTTTGATAACTGTGAATTTTTAATACTGTATTATGGATTTTTATCGTTTTTGGTATTGTCTTAAGTATAAAAAAAATTGGATATGTTTCTAGACTGGTGTGGTGTCCTTTTGTATTGCTTAAACTGTATTACTGTTGGTTATGTGCAAATGCTTTACACACTGCCTCTAAGATAAGTGCCAAGCTACCAAGGGGTTGAGCAGGGGTTATTTTAGGAGTGTAACTCCCTTATCCTGACTAGGGTGGTGTTTCTACCTGGCTTTGGCACATGCCCTATCATGCCAAAAATCCCATTTCTAACATTGGTTGTCAGTGGTGAGGATAGAACTTGTGTTTGCACTTGACATAGTGATTGATGTGTACTACTACCATATCGCAGACCATTACGTGCCAGATACTGATCCTTTTCCTTTTGGCCTATTTTTCCATCTTACCAGTTTGAACTTGCTACTTCATCATGTCTGAATTAATTGCATCATCTGTTGCATCCTTGGAAGTGGCCTTTAAGGAGGAGAGTTTAGAAACCTACAATGTGAAGGAATTGAAGGCGATCTGCAAACACCTCAGAATCCAAATCAGGGGCCTCACCAGAAAAGAGGAGATACAAAAGGCGCTGGTTCAGGCGTTGGGTTTGTTGGGTTGGTGCGTTCTCTGATTGGATTGTTTTTGAGCCGGCCTACCGTCCAGTAGGGAATTGGCTGTGGGTCATTGGTGCTGTCACTGATTGTCCCTTGGGGGTCTTGGTTGATTGGTCATAGACATTTAAGGGGTGTGTGTACTCTTCTGACATGATCCATCAAGGAGGGGGATGTTCAGAGATGAGTGAGCTCCGATGTGAGGAGGAGGTGGTGGTTGCTGGATCTTCCTTCCCTGGCTGATGTGCAGAAGATGATTGGAGCTGCTGTGGCTGCGGCCTTTCTGGCTAGAGAGCCGAATGGGCCTAAGAGGCAGAAGTTGGATGCCTCTGCAGATATTAATCCGGACCTGGAGTCGTATGAGGAGTTGAAGGGTTATTTTGTCTAGGGGGTGGACCTTCACCGTGTTTTGCAACATGTCCAGGAAAATGTAGGCTTCCCTAGTCCCTTGAAGGGTGTGGAGTCAGAAGACTTTTTCGCCAATTACCTGAAAAGGGAGCCAGAGTGCCTTACTATTCATGTCTGTGAGGAATGTGCGGGAAGGGGAATGGAAGGATATTGACAAACATACCTTTCCCCGGTTTCTGGGTAAAAGATATCCTTTACAGGGGGTCTCAAGGAATTTCCGTCTGTGGTGAAGGAGGATTCCCTGCTGGCAGGCTGGCGTCGCTGAGCCTGGTGATGTCGAGGATGTGGTTCCCTCTGATCTTGGGGACAAACGTGTTGAACGGGCTTTGAAGCTGTCCTTTGCTGCCTCTAACCTTGCAGTTCGGTCTGCGGCTTACACTAGCTACCTGGTTCAGTCACTTCTGAAGGACTGTCAAGGTATTTCTGAGCAGCTCTTACAGGATTAAGGCCCCTCTGAATCTTTGACAATGTTGGATCAGCAGTTGCACTTCCTGGCAGATTTGTCCTTTGATTCCCTAAATGCTGCAGTGGTGGCTGCTGGGTCCTCGGTGGCAGCTAGTAAACAGTTGTGGCTTAAGCTTTGGATGGGGGAGGCGGCTCAAAAGGCTGACGTAAGGAAGCTTCCTTTCACAGGCTCTAAGCTGTTTGGGGAGCCGTTGGAGACCTTGATTAAGAAAACGGCGGAGGACAAAAAGTAGTTGGCTCCAGTCCGCCCTTCACAGAGAGGGAATTTTGCTGGATATAAGCGGGCTTTTGGGCAGGCATTTTCAACCAAAATGGCAGCCCAGCCGTTTTATGGTAGGGGACGTGGCCGGGGTGTCCCTTCCTTCCACAAGTCCCGGGGTCCACAGGGTGCCAACTCTTCTTCAGGGCCCTCAAAGTTTATGATTATGTGAGGGGTTCAGTAATGGTGCCGGTTGGGGGTCGCCTCATGTCTTTTTTTCCAGTCTGGGAAGAATTTGTTCGGGATCAGTGGGTCCTACAGGTTATCAAACCGGCTATCAAAATTAATTTGTGGATCTCCGGTGGATGTGTTCAGAGCTACCCCTGTTCCCAAATCTCGGGGTCAAGTGTCGGGCTCTGTTGGACAGAGTTCAGGACCTGGTTTCCAAAGGGGCTTTGGTGATGGTGCCTGTAAGTCAACAGGGTTGGGGGATATACTCTATTCTGTTTCTGTTCCAGAAACCAAATGGAGACTTCCGTCCAGGCCTGGATCTAAAGGCGGTAAGTTTGTGTATCCCCCATCTGTCCTTCAAAATGGTGTATCTGCAGTTGATTCTACCCTTCCAGTCGGTGGGGGATATCCTGGCTGCTCAGGATCTCGGGACGCCTACTTTCATGTGACTGTTCATGTGGCTTCCCTGAAGTTCATGCAGTTCTGTGTGGGCGTTGATCATTACCAGTTCAAGGTATTGCCTTTTGGGCTGTCTGCCTCTCCTAGGGTGTTTACAAATGTTTTGGCACCCTTGGTGAGGTTGTTGCATGCTCAGGGGATTCTGGTGTTTCTTTACTTGGATGACTGGTTGATCTCTCCCTCTTCTTTCCTTAAGGCTCAAGCCCATACCCTGAAGGTTTGCAGGTTCCTTCAGCAGTTTGGGTGGATTCTGAATTTGGAGAATTCCCATCTATGCCCCACGCAGGAACTGCTAGTCATTGAGGGGGTTTTCAACACCAAGTTCCGCCCAAGCTAAGGCATACAAACCAGTGCTACACATTCCGAGGTCAGATAGGAACGCAAGGTTAAGACTGGAGTTAGGCCGAGAGAGGCCTGACCTGACATGCCAGGGAGAGATTATAAAGTTATACTTAAGGATTATAAGGGCCCGGTTGACTCCTTGAAGCACCATTTGAGATACATTTTTCAGGGGTCAAGTAAGGCCTGGCTACCAGCCTAGGAAAAGCTATTAAAACATTGAAGATTAAGGAAGAAAGCATACCGCGGCTGGATATCCCTCTGAACGCTTGGAAAAGATCTATAAACCAACAAGTATGTGAAACCTCCTTTGATTTGGATCTCAATTCACTCCGCTCAAGCGCCCTTTTAGATCCCCTGGATAACCCCTACAAGATAGGCAAAGCACAGCCTTACCTAGGTGAGGCTTTCACTCCATCTGCCCGAAGCAAAATCCTCAACATGAGATTAACCTTATTAGGAATTGCTGATTTTAAGTAGGCCTGGGTGGCAAATTCCATTCCGCTTGCGGAATTTGGGTAATTTTGCGTTCTGCGGAGAACGAGAAATTCCCCAAAAATCTGCGTTCCACGACTACGCAAAATATTTTGCTTGTTTGCGTTCTCAAAATGTGTTCGCAAGATATTCCCCCGAGCACGCAAATGGCAATCACGAACAGTAAAACCGCATCGCGAACAAGCTATTCCGCGTGTTTACGGAATTTCTATATGATCGCGGAGATTTTTTTACTGTTTCGCAGAGATTTGCGTGACACGATTACACAAATTCCGCCCACCCCTAATTTTAACCCTGCATGGGCCCGTACGGGGGAATCTATAAACTGCAGACTGTGCCCCTACACAAGGGAATCCTGGTTGCATCTTCTATGTTGTTGCTCCAACATTAATAACGATCGTTGGCATCTCCTGCGTCCGATTTGTATCACCAATGGAATACAATCCTGCAGTGATGCATCAGTCTTGTGCCTATCTACCACTGACATGACTCTAGCAAGACTGGCAAAATTCATCCATCAAATCAGGATTGCCCTAAAAGTTGCCAACGAAAGCAATAAAACTCTGGTGAAGGGTACTGCAAGTTTGGCTGAAGAAAGCTGATCGGCTCTCCAAGTAGGTCTGCTGTTTTAAACATCTCTAGCTTGCCCTTTTAAGATAGCGCTAATTCCAGAGAGGGTCAATCGAAACGCTAGAGTGCTTAGTTCATCATCCTGTAGCATCGTTTTTTCCCCCCAAGCTTAAAGGGGACCCCACGAAAGCACGCAAGGCCACCCAGCATAGACCACTTACTCTGAGGAAGGCCAATTGCATTGGCATTGGGGTGGGGTACCAAATGTTAACCTAAATTGTAGCTTTTTGTATTACTGTTCTAGTTTTACACGCTGATTGTCTTTACTGTAATGATTTTAATTAATTGAAGAGTGACAAATACAGTCATAGACAAATGGAGAGAATGAATAGGAGAGCGAGAATGGAGCCAGCAAATGGGAAGCCTATAAAGCATGCCTCTTCCAGACAGTGTAGCCTTGTCTAGCAGAGACCTATAAAAAATAGGAGAGGGACAAACTCTCCTAAACAATGTGTGGAATTAGGATAAAAAAGAAATAGGTTTACTGCTCAGTAGCTAGTAAATAAGGCTCTATCCATTGCATTTTTGTAGAAAGATAATAAACCTAAAAACACAACCTATTTATTGCATAAAAACATTCTAATAATGGGAAATAATTCAGAAAAATAGAAAAGCACAGAAAAGAAGACTCTATCACCAGCCCAAAAACTGATCAATTATAATTACTGCTGCGCAAAGGCATTAAAGAAATTGGGAAAGCAAAGAACGTGGAAGAGAAGCAGGCACAACCAAAACAAAGAAGAGCGAAAAATACACACATAGCAAATAAATTCTGCAAAAAAAAATATATATAGATTCAATTCATTTCAAAAAACTTTATTGCGGTTTTTTCATACCATAAATGTACAGTCAATTACTTCGGTTACAAGATGAGGGTAGGTTTTAGGAAGGGTATATGTCACAGCCAGAAGCATTTTTGGTAAAATCCATACAAGATAACAAACATCATAAAAGGGTTAAAATACATAAATATTAAAAGCTTTTTCTAAGAATTTGATATATTTACAATTCTAAAATCCTAAATCCAAAAGATTTAATCCCCAAGGCACATACAACAATAGGAAAGCAAAATACTATACTTTCTCTAGCCATGGAATCAATTAAGGGTTGGACACTATAGTCCTAAAAGGTAACAACACCATCCCAACTGAAGACACTCACCATTATACAAGCTTTCTACAAATCAGCCACATGGCAAATAGGAACTTTGTTATTGCAACCACGTATAAGGGATTAGAATCAGTTCTTAGAATCCTGAGGAAGTCTAAGTGATTCCTAAGTTCCTGCACAGTTGTATTAACCATTTCCGCCTTGGCAAATTATAAGCCCCGCAGAATAGGACTACGTGGGCGACTGTTGCCTCCTTTTCAGAGCATCCATTGCAGAGTCGTTTTGGTACTTCAGCCCACTTATTGGTAAAAGAGAAAAAAGGTAGAGTGCCGTATCTGAAAAGGCTGAAACACCTGTGTCTGGAGCCTCATCGGTGTCAGTGACTGCAGTGTGTCAGAGGGGGGTGCACTCATCACCATCATTGACACTCCAGGGCTCTTTGACACCAAAGTCTGCAAGGAGGACATGATGAAAGGGGTGGCCCAGAGGCTGGACTATTGTGCTCCGGGGCCTCACGCCATCATCTTCGTGCTGCAGGGGCGGGTCACTGAGGAAGAAAAGGAAGTCCTCAACATACTGCTGGATCTGTTTGGGATGGAGGCAGAGAAGCACCTGGTCATCCTGTTTACTGGGAAAGATCATCTGGGAGATCGGATTCTACAGTTCCTTGTTAATAGTTCTAAGGCGCAATTCAAGGCTCCATTTAATGCCCTGACGAATCGCATTGGGAACCGCTGCTGCGCTTTCAACAACAGAGCAACAGGAGAAGAGAAGGAGAAGCAGCGGCGGGAGATATTTGATCTCACTATACAGATGGTGGAAGACAATAATTGGATAAGACAGCACTGCAACAAACAAAGATCGAGTGATTAGGAAAATAACCTACGAGAGGGAGAAAAAAAATATTGTGCAACGTAAACTAATTAATTGAACATTTTATACACAAACACTAACAAGCAAGTAACACAGAAGAAATAAATGAAAAAATTAAGATTAAATTGACAGAAAACTAACATATGTTACACTAATATAATGCTTGTAAGGACTGCCTCGGTTTTTTTAGTTAGAGCCTACTCAGCTCTTGCGCTGTGAGGTGATCTGTTGTAAGTGCTTTGTGGGGTTTGACACCTCTCATGCTTTTGATTGGCTTTTCTGTGGGTCATTAAAATATCAACACTTGCAAATGGCAACATTTTCAAAGGTTTACTCCAATGCAGTATTGCGTCGGTAGCAAGCAGCGACACGCACAGTGGCTGCTGCGGCAGGATGCACGCTTTCCTCTGACAGTTAAACTCCTGCCTTGTTAGTTAACCCCCCTCTCTCCTACCCATCACTTTTCTACCCTAGTAGCGCTACGTTTCCTGTCTTTTTTTTTTTTTTTAGGTCCAGCCTGAGTCACCACACCAGCGCTGCTCTGCAAGACTGCTATAGTGGAGTATAAAGGATAAGCCCCACCCACTCTCTGCCCATATTTTTCATTGGCTTGTGTCTTTGTCCTTAAATGTTGCCTTCTGATTCCTTAATAGGGTTGTTAGTCCCTCCTTAGTACCACTTGGCTTCATTTGTAACCTCCCATGGCTACTGGCCCCTTTACTTTGGTTGTTACACGGTAGTGTTATTTAGTCTTGTAAGCACTTTGAGTTTCTTGCACTTCAGGCATGATGTGTTTTGCTTCCTGCATTGTAAATATGTTTTTAACTGACTGTGCTTGTGGGCAACCTCAGACACTCATGTCTCCTTAAATCTCCAGGAAAGGTGTTTTTAAAAAATAATTATTAGAACCATGGGGACTGGGTAAGAGTGGTCTGTTTAACTCAGACACTCTGTTCATCACCACCCCCTTTTCTAAATCGTTTTTGGCCACTATAGGTGTGGCAGGGTATACTCAGACATGAGTCCCTTTCTCACTGCTCCATCAGGATTCAAGCAAGCCGGGCCGAAGAAGGCTGAAATGCCAGAAACCGGTCCCCGGTAGCTTGTCTCCTTTCTGGTGAAGAATTGGCTTGGTAGTTTAGTCTGCCCTGTTCCCATGATGCACTGGGCCAGGGACAGACTGATTTGCATATAGCCAGGTTCTGAGCTGGGATGGGGCAGTGAGATAAATAACGGTGATGGATCAAGCCCTGATCTTTGGACTGGGTAAGAGTGGTCTGTTTAACTCAGACACTCTGTTCATCACCACCCCCTTTTCTAAACTGTTTCATAGGCTGACATATGTATGTTTTATTGCACGGGTGCCATTCAATCCACATTTGTTGCTTTGATGGTGCTTTCCACAGAGGAACATTGCTATAAGAGCTCTGCAAGTGACATTAGTTTTGTGGTTTTTTT
The DNA here is from genome assembly GCF_964263255.1 of Lissotriton vulgaris. Classification (NCBI taxonomy): domain Eukaryota; kingdom Metazoa; phylum Chordata; class Amphibia; order Caudata; family Salamandridae; genus Lissotriton; species Lissotriton vulgaris. The sequence goes on from NC_141692.1 coordinate 24,840,923, forward strand.
TTTCTGTTTCTAGGTCTCGTCCTACGCAGCGCGCATGCGTTGTATAGGAAAGAGACCTTACGCCGTCGATACCCTTTTTGAGGCAAACTCGTGCACGAGTTCCATTGCCTTCAATGGAACATGTGGACGAGGGGCGATTGCCTCTAGGGAGCGAGCAGCGATAATTAATACCATATGGTGCTGCGAGCGGCAGCGCCATATGGTAATAATTATCGCCGCTGGCTCCCGCGAGGGAATCAGCAGGCCCCCTCCCCCTGCTGCCATGTGAGGAGCTCGCGCGTGCACCTGGTTTTCCTTTTAGTGGTGGAGCTCTTCGTTGGGTAGTGCATTTCATGTATAAACATCAACTGGAAAGACACCTTCTGCCATCAGCAGGACAAAGAGAACTACCTGGTAGGTATCAGCCATGCAAATAAAACAAAGGGTAGTGGAGGGCCTCAGGGGAAATTGTTTTTATAGACCTACTGGTGCCTTGTCCCCCAACTAGACAATGAAACACACGAAAGGTACCAGAAGTCTGAATTGGTAGGTGTACACAAATGGAACCTATAAAGTGTCCCCTTTGGAAAACAAAACCAAGAGGTTAATGTACAAGAAGAACATTACAAAAGTGTTAATGTAGAGATAAACAGGAGAGCAAGATACATAGTACCAGACTAGAAAATATACCCATCAGCCCACTCAATAGTGGAACTTCGTCATCTGGGTTGTGTGATAGTGGTATCCAATATGCCTTTCCTCGGGACAGACCCGGGGCTAGCAAATCTTGGACCACATGGTTGACCCTCAACCATAGAAGATGATCGAGTACAGGCTGTAGGGGTAAAGTTGCAGTGCTCAAAATTCGTGAGAAAGGAAAGAAAAGGAAAAGAATTGTAATCCAAGTGTTCTAAAAATACCTATCTTGATGTCATAAGAAAAACTTTATTTGGGTCTGTCCATCAAGATGGTATAGTTAAAAGCAGAGTGATAATAGCATGCAAGGAATTGCTATTCACCATGAGTGTAAACTGGTCAACATGTTTCAGCCTCTATAGGCTTTCGTCAGGACCTATGATGCACCACTGCAACACTTACTTAATGTGCTGTGAAAGAAAATCTACAGAACAAATCCAATATCTCAATGGAAAAATTGGTGTATCAACACAGGTCAGGCGCCCTCACTAATAGATAAAGACGTTCTAAAGCTTGTAGATGAAGATGTCTCCTCATATAAAATACATATTCATTTTATATGAGGAGACATCTTCATCTACAAGCTTTAGAACGTCTTTATCTATTAGTGAGGGCGCCTGACCTTTTTGCTGAGGCCCTTCCATTAACATACCAATAAGGTTTTCAGCACAATAGTGTACACGTTCAGGTATAATAACCAAAAAACAAATTGCTCATTTGCTCTAATAAGTACAAGATAAAAAAAAGTATCAGGCACTATTGAGATACTAACAGAAAATGCACATATTGATTAAACTCAGTCTCTGGGAGCGGGCTATGTAAAGGCTGCTTTCGCTGCAATCATTCATTTATCATGTTCATAAGGATATACACCGCCTGCACCGAGCATACCCCGTCCTTTAACAGCAAAATATTATGCAACCTTTGTGAATGGGAGCACTTATGCACCACTATGTGAACGCCATACACGCTGTCATTAGTGCTTCTGTGCGCTTACCCAGCCCACCCCACCCATAAACAGTAATCCGGTGCCTTGTTTTCTTGCCATGAGGGAACTCTCCACATACCATGTACTACGGTTCCACTGCTATTTCCGCACCCAATTAGAAGTCAGGTGAAGCTTGTGAGGACAGAAATCTGGTCCCTTGGTGTCTGTCCATGAAGATGATAGAGAATAGCATGTGTAGATGATGGCATTTATTATGAAGCGTCTTGTGGGAGGGGGCACCAAATGAAAGCAGAGAGTGCAACAGCTTAATGCATTATATACTGCCTGCTGTTTGTTTTTCGCACAAACTCACCAGAAGTTATCAGAGTGCTTCACATGAGCACCAGTTGCATTACAGATGGACACGTTAATTTTGTTTGACACAGGGAGATTAAATGATGTGCCCAGAATCACAGGAGGTTGAGCGTCCCGCCAAGACAAAAAACCCAGTTCCCCAGCTTCAAGGCCGTCCGCTGTAGCCCTCAAGCCACGGAAGGATAAAGAATGGGTAGCGACATCTGAAGGGGGCAATGAGTTACCCGCCAATGGCATGGGAAATCCCGTGGATTGCTCATATTGGGCTTGTGCAAATAAGCGATGGCGCTGATTGTGAAGTGTCTTTTGGAAGAAGTAAAAAATTGCAACAGAGAGCGCGCCAGCCTCGCGCATTACAAAACACCCACTTCTTGATCGGAGTGCAAAGAATGGGTAGAGACATCCAGAGAGGGCGATGCATTACCCCCAATGGCTTGAGAAATCCCATGGATTGCTCATTTTAGGCTTGTGCAAATGTTTTAGTGCTTATGTGAGACGTACCTGTCTGAAATCAGAACCACCATTGTCTAACATGCTGGTGAAGAGGGTATTCCACCAATAGCACCATTAATTATTGGCTTTACTCCTCCTTCTGCAAAATAGGGATAGTTCATTGAGCACTAGTGTTATTGTGGAAAGGTGACGGGGCTCAGGAAACCATCCATGTGGATTACTACATTTTTACATGCGTGCTTTAGCTACTGTTTTCCTCTTGTGGCACTACCTCCCATGAGCACCTATGATTCACCTTTTAGTATTCAGAATGTCCTGTTAACATGCCCGTCTGCCAGGATTCTGTTCCTACACAATTGTTGAGATGGTCTGTTCCTTTCAGAAGATGTTAGCAGAGTGATTTCTTGCTTGCCAAGAAAGGACCAATGCACTCTCTCAGGAATACGCCCACACTGATAGCATTACTTTCAGTTGCCATTGTGCTCCATCTGAGCCCTGTTGTACAACTTCCCAACCAAGGCAGTGCTGCAACTGCACTGTCCTGCACAGATTGTGTTCTCCTCCTGCCAAGTTCTCACTAAACCAGTTCCCTCGGTCCAAAACTATTACGAGCCTGTTCGAAGCATGTTGAATGTAAAAGCAATGCCACTGAATCCCATATGTGAACTGCAATCAGTCTTAAATAGTGATGGGTTCACTTGACCATTCATTCTTCCCCTATTCTATTATATCTAATCTATAATATGCATGCGTCTAGTCCTTTACTACTATTTTTATGATCCTGCAGTGCTTTGAGAATCAGGAACCCTCTTTATGATTGATGGGTAGTCGTGGGCAGCATAAAGTGACCAGATGATGGGGGTTCGTATTGTTTGGAGCAGGGGTCTCCAACATTTTCTATAATAAGAGCTACTTATGTTCAACAAAAATCATCCAGAGCTACCAATACTATTAGTATTATGATAGTGACTACAACAAGTGAGATTACATTAGTGGCCACCATATCCAAGATTACCAGCAGTGGATGCTATGCTCGGGATCATGGAAACTTAGTAGGCAGGGGCTGAGTCATCCTACCACCTGAGGACCCATGAGCCCGGGGACCGACTAGCTATATTATCTCACTTATCCTCCTACTCCCTCACAGAGGAACAAGTGATTAGACACCCCAGAACACAACGCTCCCGACCCTCTCAGGAATTGGGGTCGCAGAACACACCCTTTCGCTCTTACTCCCGTACCAGTCCACAATAAGATATGACATAGACACGAAACAGTTTAAAATATTTATTTTAACTAATGTGCTCTATTATGCAGTATCCATGCCACAACAAGTAGAAAAATGGCTAACACAAATACGATTATCATAGCAAGAAGTCCGTAAATGATAAAAGGTGCTGTCATTATATGCGACAGGGCACCTAAACCCCCTCCCCTCCTAACACAGGTAAATGATTATATATCAGAAGATCTCCGGGTGTTTAGCAGCAGACCCTGTACCCAAGTCCATAGATACAAGATCTACATCACAGGTACTGTCACGCTCCATTCTCTGGAAAGATCCCTCTCCAAGTGTGTGTCAACCACCCGTGTATACATGTATGACCGAAGTACTTGTTCCCAAACAACAGCTGCATCAGCATGTTTTGTCTGTGCTAAGGCCTGAACAGAACAGAATATCAAGGGGCATTGTTGTTCGACCTTGTCTACAGTGTTCAGACTATATCCCAAGAAAGGACTGAATGCACAAACATCAATGTGTTCTGTGTAAAAGTTGCAATGTGTGCGCAAAGCAGAAGGCAGTCTATTACTGGCTCATGATAACTTAGGGAAAAACGACAATGGCCCCATGGACCTCGTGACAAGCTCAATTTGGTCAGGACAGTAGCACAAAATGGCTACAGATGAATCCGTGTTAAGCAGAGCCAAAACGCTTCGGGCAAGTGTCCATGCTAAAAATAACCGACACAATAGGAAAGAGAATAATTGGTACACAAAAATATATCCTATTACAGCGAGTCGTCAGGTCCCAACATAGGATGCCAAATGGTACGCCATCAGCTCCAGCAAGCCATCTGCAGCTTCCAATGTGAAAGGCAAAGTCATCCATTTGAGTAAGTGAAAGGAATAGACATGCTTCTCATATCCAGTAGTTGCCAAGACCGTCCAAGGTGGCCTTGGGTTGACTTCAATAAAACTGAGATCCAAAAATTGATGTGCACTTGCATAGGAAGCCGTTTCAGTGACTGGCACCAACGATGGATTTTACACAAGCTGCATACCCAAAGAACAGTCTTGGTTATGGGACATCAAGGGACCCATCAACAGATCATAATCCAGGATGGTGGGGGATGATGTGGCCAGGAAGATATCAAGGGCCTACAGGAAGGAGCACGAGATGCAGTAAAACACAGATTGCTCACAGATGAAGTAGGCATATCGGAAGGTCAGACAGAAATCTTCATCCAAAGGTTCCTGTGGAATGAAACCAAAGAGCTCATGCATCTGCTCATGGTACAGCTGTAGTTGGTCCTATCTGTGCAGAACCACAGATCATGCCGCCATTCCGGAACAGAAGAAAGAGGAGAACGAGGCCCCAGATCAGGATGAGCAGCAGTGGGAACCCACCGGTCACTCTGAAAAAAATGTAATGTATAAAGGCAGGGATTACTCAGAAAATAGTTTGCAAAGAGGACACAAGTTTAAAAGAAGGTGCCAACCCTGCCGTATCAGAAGCATCAAATATTTGGTGTAGTAATTCCCCAAAATGGAGGTGGAGATTTGTGTTTAGCAATGATTGTATTTCACTGGACGTTCTTGCCACCTGCAATTCAAAGGTCTTGCGTGCTGACATGAGAGCCACTTATTGTTAAAACAATAGTGCTTTGAGTCTGCTTAGCTTATTGAAATCTGTTTTTATGGTTGGAATGGAAGGCCATAGCTAACTATCTCCATTCCCATATGGAGGAGGTAATAGAACATTGTTACAGCAAGTTACTTGCTGGGAAACAGTCACCACGTACGGAATCCCTGCCCGCAAACCGCAGCAGCCTTGATTATTAAGGATGAGCTAACTGCAGTTCGAAATTAATGTGAGAGTGGGAATAATAGCAGGAACATGACCTCCTTTTTAAAAACAAGCCAAATTAGGGGCCGAAACATTACAAGCGCCGTGCAACTTCACTTGTTGGCATACATGGGAATGTCCGAAAGTGGAATCAGACTCTTCTCCTGTGAGAAACTTCTCTTTCAGCCAGTGGACAACAATATGTAAATGGTAAAGACCATAACTCATGTATGTAACTGCTCCCAAGGGGTTCATATCTACCTACGTGAAAGTAAATTGAAACCTAGAGATTTGCAATGATGTTGTTGTTGTAAAAAACGTTATTTCAATCAGTGTGACCATAAAAGCATTTTATACACAATTCATCATCTCATTTGTTAAAAACTAATAAAAGAGAAAAGGTGTGCAAACTTCAAATTACATTGTAACTAATACATAGTGTTGGCTTCATAGATCTAATTTACAGTCTGTCCTGTAATACAGTGTGAAATTATCCATGTATGTAATACATAGGTTCAATATACACTAACAAGATATTTTCCTGCACTTAAAGTAATACTCTGGTCAACTCATGATACTACATATGTTTATATAAAGTGCTTGTATTAGTAAAAAAAACATTATCAGCATAACAGGTTGCATTAAAGTGCTTGTGCGGAATATAATGAGGTTTGCAGAACCTTACTTTTAGAAAAAATAATTCATAAATTGAAAAGTTACTTCAATCTAAGAGGAAAAACTGTTATTAAAGATCATTTAACAACAGTCCTACTTCGGGATCGTCCTAATCACCAAAGATGTGAACCTCGAATGTAATACATTGTTAAAATACTGCTAAAACAGATGTACAATTCATATAAAATGCCATCGTTTAAAAAGCAGAACAGGGTAAATGCAGATTTAGGCACCATCATTCGGGGTGTTTTTAGGAAGACTCTTCGAGTACACCACGTAGAAAATAAAAAGCCTGCCGCAGAGTAATGCTATGGGGAGGCTAGCCTCGTATTTCAGTAACCTAAAGGCCTCTGTGCCTTGCCTAGTTCCCACATTTCTACATATCTGGACCAGCCATCGTTTTCTTGCTTTCTTATAGCCAGCTCAGACAAAGAACACCTGGGATTCCGACTCTTCTGCGCAATTGCAATCGGCAATGATATAACCCTGTATATTAACCATACCGCCGAATGAGTTTCCGCTATAGTGAATAGCAATTGTTTGAGTTTTCCTATATGCAGCATAGTGTATGAAGCGTCTTTTATGGCCATTAAATGTTGTTTTTTCATTAAGTTAAATGGTAAGAATAATGAGCTGGCATTCAGGTAATCCCAGGGGACTCACCTGTTTTTTAGTGTTTGCAGTGCCCACCCAAATTTCATAACTGATCTTAGCTGAGTTTGACCATGGTATAACGTAGATACCTCATTTTGCACAATAACAGACAATACAATATTGTCTGAAGTATTTATGTCTTTCCTTCCATCCTGTTGTAAAGTGCTCTGATATCTCTTGGTATCTTGTTCGCACTATATAAAATTTTATAAATTAAATAATTTTTAATACGAGAGGACAAGGTATTAATACTGTTATCAACAACTGCAAGAACTTTGTCTAGATTGTTCTGCTCTATTTGTCGTAGGAGTAGAGCAGCTTCCATTTGCGACAATTTCCAAAATTCATTGTACGCTGCATTACCAAAACGCTTTGCACGAAGGGGTTTTGGACCTAAAAGAAAATGAGCAAGGTTTATATCTACCAGACAAATGAGATAGATGTTGTTGTACAGAAGACAGCTTGAACTGTTCTAACCATTGTTGACATAATTTACCAACGGAGTATGTGGTGATAATATTGGAGTGTGGGGTCTGAGGGTAGCGTGCATCATGTCTATGAAGTGCAAACCCTGAAGTATTATTCATAAAACATTAGTGCCCGTTGTCCACAAAGCCCACCCAAATTGACTTATCTCTGAAGAATTAAATGAACCATTCTTTAAAATGGAATTTAGTTGCTCCTCTGTATAATTTGTATAATCTTGCCAGTTATCATAAAGCATTAATGAAGGAATAGTGGGAGTATTCAATTCTTTAATTATAGCTAATCCCAGACAAGTGGTTTGTTGGACTGTCATTCAGAAAGATCATTTGGCACGGTATCAGATATGCACGAGACAAGGACTCAGTGCCCTGTACTTGCCAAAACTTGGTGCCCCATACAGACTTTAAGTCAATGTTATCCCTCCAATAGTTGTATCCCTTCTTTGCCATGCTTTCAATAAAGGATGAGGAATAAATTAACTTGGTTTGGGTAAGCATGAATTTTCTTGGGAAATCGGGAATTAATTTGAAATAAAATGAGGTCAGATCTGAGAGATTATAACCGGTAAAGTAAGTGTACTTCCGCTTTTGTGTGGTAGAACTACCCTGAGGTGTAATGGAGCAATATTCCCATTGAGTGTAATTAAAAAGGGGACACTGTCCATTACTTATATGCAAAAAAAGGTGTCCATAATGTTGGTAACAAAACAGCTTGGCATAGTGAGCAGAGTTCAAATATAAATCTTCTGTATCAAAGATAGTATAATATTGTAATTCAGAAAATAACAAATTCACAGCATGGATAACCCAGTCATCTAATTGTAACCCAGGTATAATTACATCACCCATAGAAACACTGAATATATGTGGAATCTGTATGGTTTCCGGAGGACCATATACATCAAATGGTACTTTATCCCTACCAATTCCATCCGTGACTGAGACCGCTGAAATATTAACTAGGGACTGGTGTCTTTTTTCATTTTATGCGAGGATGAAGGGGGCATCATCACTCCGTCAACCAGTACCACAGCACAGCATTCAGGAAGGCATTGGCTATTAATCAAAAGGAGGAAAACTGTCAGAAATCCAATCCATATGAACAGGAAGATAATGGAATATACGATCCAAACATATGTCCAAGAAGGAACTAGATAAGAGCGCTTCAACCAGGAGATAAGAACACATCCTTGCCAGTGGTGGCGATAAAACTGAAAAAGTGAAGAATTGTTTGAAGAAAGTTCTCATGATCAATGTAGTACCCTGAAGAACTCAAATAGCTCAATGGAGGCTGGGCCGCTGGACCCAGTTCAGAGGCTTGCAGTTCTGCAGGACACTTAACAGGTGATTCAGAGTATACGATTTCCATTGCAGAAAGTGAAGAAGGAAAAAACTGATAACCGGTCCACTGAAGACTTGACATCCCCCCTTGGCAACCGGGGAGAATCAGGGGGAACGAGGCTCACTGGGTGTAAAGGAATATCCTGTTGAGGGACATCTCTAGGCATACTATTAAGGATTAGCCACATGGTGTAACCTGACATTTTCAATTGAAACAAAGCGATTCTCTTTGCATCCTGGTAATGGAAGTAAGATAACAATTTGGGTTCCCTGACCCCCAAGCACAGGGACAGGACCACAATACGGGGTACCAAATTCCTTCTTTATCGCCACCTTTTCACAAATAAGCAGTTGGAGCAGTAGGCGAAGTCGTAGAAAAAGCAGATGGAGTATGTAGAAAAGGCGGCGACCCGTGAGAGGGCTGCGCCGGAGGAGTAGAAACCAGCTGAAGAGGAGTGATTGTATTAGAACCTGTTGTCCAACAATAGGAGGTTGTACAACCAAAGGTTGCTGCGGTGCTGTAGCACTTTGCGCATATGGAGGTGGTGAACTCAGTAGATGAGACATTAAACTATCCTTATCAAGTTCTTCTTTTGATCCTCGTCCTTTTTGCGGCAAAACTGGGTAGCATTTGTCTACCACTAGCTTCCTACTTCTAAGCATTTGTTCATTCTCTTGCTCTTCTTCATTATCCCTGAATGCAACAGCGGCTTGCACCATTGACATACCTCTTTTATTTTTCTTTGCTAATTTCATTTCTTTCTGTTTGGCTTCTTTGCGCCATAGGCGAAAGGAGTCAAACATCGCCGGCCGGGCTTTCTTCTTGAAAAGTTTCACCTCTAGATTATCTAAGATCTCTGTGTCAAAGCTACCATATTGAGGCCATTTTAAGACACCATCGTTTCCGGTGTATTGGATCCACACTTCATTATATGTGATAGGGCCTACACCATGCTTCACATAGAGCTCATATGTTGGAGTTCCAATCGGAGGAACCGGACACGAGTCCTCCAATCGGGAGTCCCTACTACAACCAAGACAAAACAAATTTCCAAGTCTGCTAAGACCAGGCATCTTCGCTCTCTAGTCTAGCTTCAAACTTCAAAGGTTTATCGAATACGATAGTCTTGTGAATACACGAGTCCCTCGGCTTTGGCGCTTGCAAGTTCCAAATCAAAGCTATCCCAAGGGATATCAAACTAAGAACCAAACTAAGGACTGGGAGACGCTCCATTTATACTTAACTGAAGTATCGATGATCGATGACGTCACTAGAAGACTCGTCTATCGTTTCGCTCTACCAAGCATCAAGGGTCCAAAACAGGGCGATAGTCAGGGCAGCAGTCCTTCGTAGCCGTCGGGACGCGGGGAACCTCGCTGCAAAGACCTTCGGAACCACGTCGACATGCAGGGGTCGCTGAAGTGGCTGGCCGTCCTCCGGAATTTTCACACGAAGCTCCTCACGAACATCTGGCTTGGACGGATACCGCTTGATACCGCCCGAGTAGGGCGCCAACTGAGGTACCGGGTTTTTATGGACCCGGCGTTGCCAGGGGGAACACCCAAAGACCTCTTGAGTCCTTCCTGTTTCGGACCACAGAAACACAGAGTCTTCTAGGTGATGTCAAGGATCGAGTTTATTGGCTGCAACCAGTAACAGGTATCCTCGAAGTACAACAGCATGAATCGCATGTAGGTTCTCAGGAGACTGCTCGTATTTACAGAACCAGCCTCTTCTTTTTATACACAAAAATAAGCTTCAGGCAAGAATTCCTTGTTTTACAGTTAGTCATATAAATATTTCTACTATAAAGGAAAAGCAGAGTCATGATGACAATCCCACATTTCATTTTGTCCAGTTCGTGATAGATTACCTGGCAAGGCCCAGAACTCCAGAACTTCCATCAGATATCGATGAACCCCCAATAAAATCGGGCACCTCCTCCTTGTAAAACAGATCATAAAGAAGAAACAGAGACAGGTGTGTATGTGATTAGCCATAGCTTGTATGTGATGAACGGTTTATGACATGTTGTGCTTTGATGCTAATCTCGCTCGGCCATTGGGATGGGAACTGCCCAAACAGGTTTGGCTTGAGGCAGTGGAGTCAGCTCGCCCAGGTCACAGAGGAGTCAGCAAAGGTGTACGTGTCCTTTCAGATCAAATTCGGCTTTGGTCATTTTGACTATGTAAGGGCAATCACAAAATGGATGCCGCTCACAAAATGGAACCCGAGGGTTCAAGACAGAAAGTACGATTTCAGGGTGATTGCGTCACTCAATCACGACGCAAATGCATAGGTATAATATCTTAATCATTACCGGTCTGCCGATACCAAAATCGTCATGATACGATGATATTTTTGACACAAGTGTAGAGTTTTGGTACCACACAACAGCAGGGTCCAGAATTTTCAGTACCACACAGTGCGTGTCCTGTATCTAAGGCCCGAGGACAGATGCAGGGGTTTTCATGGCGCCCCAGGGACAGTGCTCTGACATGAGAGAGTACATGCCCTATATTTGAGGACCGGGGTCTTAACGTTTGCCCCGGGGGGGGGGGACGGACAGTGCTCTGATGTGGGGCAGTGTGTGTCCTGAATCTAAGGCCCGAGGACAGAGGCAGGGGTCTTGATGGCGCCCCGGGGAGAGTGCTCTGATATGGGACAGGTCACATTCCATATCTAAGGCCTGAGGGTAGACACAAAACCTTAAGGTGCGCCCCGAGGGCAATGCTCTGATACGGGACAGTGCAGTGGCTGGGAAGGGGGGGTCGGGGGGATGCACCGCGGATCTTATTCAAACCGTTTGCTGCTAACAAGCAGCAGATGGTGTGAGGGCGTCTCCTGCGGGGGCTGAGCAACAGGAGAATAACAAGCTGGAAGTGGGGAGGGGGGAGGTCTCCAGAGGAGGAGGGGGCCCTGGGCAGAGAGAGCCGCTCTCACCCGGTGTGAGGGCACAGAATGCCATGACGAAAAAAGGGGCGGGACTTAAAAAAAGACAGAGAAACGCCCACAAATCGCGTCGTGACGGGGAAAGAGTGATTGACATTTATGGAGCTAGCCAATGGAAGAGAGAGGCGGGACAAAGCTGTAGGATCAAAAGATTTCGCCTGCGCGAGCACTGCTGCACAGTGCTACGGCCAGGCGAAACCTAACAAGCAATGAAGACGATCGAATCATATAAATATCAGGAATACACTCATTTGAGAAACGAGAAACTCTAAGAAGATCTTGAAACTGCTGCCAAGCACCTGAAATGGAAGGGTACTAAATGACCTGACTCATAGCGAGCCCAGCTTCCACGGAGGCCTTCCACGCTCGCATTGATACCAGATTCCACTTAGTGGTATTCAAAATGTTAACTGAAAGAACAGAGCAAGGCCGTGAAGGCCAGGGAAGCTCCACAGCCAGGACTTGACTGTAGCTCAGGTAACCCTGGGAACATTCCCATGACATAACATTCCAAGTGTAGAAGAAAATAGAGAACAGACGATAACATTCATTTTATTCTAATTCTTCTATGTAGTGTGGTGGGTGTCATGAAAACAAAATATCGTAATGGAAAAGGTCGAGGCTTCGTAATGTGAAAGAATGTATTTCCTAAGGATTATTTAAATGCCACCTTTCCTTCATTTTAAAGTGTGTGTCTGCCGTTATTTTATATGCAGTTTAAAATAAACTCTGCCTGTACCTCACATCTGGACACTACCCACACCATTGCATAACCCCTTGCCTGCTGATGACGAGCCCAGTTCGGAGGGGAATTACCCCCGCGGTTAAGGGGTTAAACTAAGACATGACGGACAGGACGGGCTGAGCCAGCCAATAGTTGCGATAATCTTCGAATTGTGACCATGCTGGGGGGATCACAGGGATGCAGACTGACCGAGGTCTGCTCTTAGATGTGGACGATGGGTCCGGATAAAGGGCTTTTATGCACCTTATCCCAGCAACCTACGCTCAGGATTTTGCAGGAGTTTCTTGATCTCCAAGCTTTAGCCTCAAGGGGATCAATATGTTTTGCAGTCAGGGTGACATCCTGGCATATTGTTAGACCTTTCATTCTTAGGGTGATCTTCCCCCAAACGTTTCGCCTGCTACCTTCTCTTTTTGCTGATTCTTTTTATTGTCTTTAGGACTCTGAGCACTTTACCAGAGCTAAAGTGCATGTGATTCTCTCCTAAACATGGTAACATTGGTGTATACACAATTGGCATATTTATTTTACTTTTAAGTCCCTTGTAAAGTGGTATATCATATACCCAGGGCCTGAAAATTAAATGCTACTAGTGGGCGTGCAGCACTGATTGTACCACACAAGTAGCCTTTCAAACCTGCCTCAGGGCTGCCATTGCAGGGCCTTTAACACTACTTGCCACTCCTTCAACTGCCCTTTCATTAAACGTAGGTCACCCCTAAGGTAGGTCCTAGGTAGCCCATAGGGTAGGGTGCTGTGCAGGTAAAAGGTAGGACGTGTGGAAAACAGAATTGTTCTTCTTCCACCATACAATGTGTAGCATGTAAATCAAGAGAGGCCAGGGAGTGTCGCTTTAGTAGATTAGATGACATCGTTCGTTGAGTGGCAACTATTGAAGTGAGTTTCAAAGACTGGGATACTGCAGTAATTAATAATCAATGCTAGTGATCCCTGTCACTAGGGACCATGTTGCGCTGATTACAAGTATCTTTTTTTTCCCTCTGTTATTTTTTTGCATTTTCTCGTTTACACCCCTGGGTGCCCGCTCTGTATTTGGGTGTCGTCCGCATGTGTTCTGTGTATTATGAAAGGTGGAAGGCGCGATTAATAACCTTTAATCTTCCCTCGCAGCACATAGACGTAACCCGGGTTTCCGGTAAATTACATTAACATTGATAGATTTCCAAGTATCCTCAATTTCTTTTAGTGCTGTTTCCTCTTGTTATTTTCTGAGCTTTTTACTGCAACTCGACACTTTGCCCGAGCATAGAGGCATGAGCGCAGACGGAAGCTGGGCAATGCTGGCACCAGGCAATGCTAGCACCAGGCAATGCTGGCACCGGGCAATGCTGGCACCAGGCAATAGGCAATACTGGCACCAGGCAATAGGCAATCCTGGCAATAGGCAATCTTGGCACCGGGCAATGCTGGCACCGGGCAATAGGCAATGCTGGCACCAGGCAATGCTGGGACCAGGTAATGCTGGCACCAGGCAATAGGCAATGCTGGCACCAGGCAATGCTGGCACCGGGCAATAGGCAATGCTGGCACCAGGCGGCAATAGGCAATGCTATCACCAGGCAATGCTGGCACCAGGCAATAGGCAATGCTGGCACCAGGCAATGCTGGCACCAGGCAATAGGCAATGCTGGCACCAGGCAATGCTGGCACCAGGCAATGCTGGCATCTGCCTCGACTGACCTCTTGTAACTACCACTCTCTGACGCACACCTGTTGCACTTCCAATGTGTGTCTTGCTTGTCACACGAACGGGAATTTAGGGGAAGATTGCCAGAATCCCCTCTTCAGCCCTCACTCCTCTGAAAAGAAAAAATAGCAGTGCCGGGCTGTACAGGTCGCAGGTCAAAGTTCATTTGCAGAGGCCGCCGCACCCCCCCACCCCCGAAGGGGGTGGGGGGAGGCTCAAGGGCCGGCGCCATAATCCACGCCGAGCCCCAGTGGAAGAACCGGTTCTGGGCGCCCAGAAGTGGCAGGAAGGCTCAACACCTCTCAGGGGAACATCCTGTTGGCACCAAGGAACCCCCAGCCAATAGGGGGAGACAGCATGGTACAAACCCCCCAATGGGGGGGCAGCTGCATGGAGCGGACGAGCAGAAGGGGGGATATAAGCCACCGCTCCCCTCAGATAGCTCCTAATTTTCGTGGAGCGGGGGAAGCGGCGCACCTGAATTTTGGGACCCACCCACACCTAGAAACCAGCAGTTGTCGCAGTGCTGGACAGCAACACAAGCATTGGCGGAAATTGTTACAACGGATGGCTAAGGAGACACACCAACAGGGCGGTGTGTAGAAGTAGGCCACTCATTTTGGGATGCCGCACGGCAGGGTGAGGTGGCCTGGCCAAGGAGGGGAGTAGCGAACGGAGACGGCGCTCGCGGCCCAGACCCGGCCGGACGGCAGGGCACAAAAAAGGTAGCGAGTTGGGCCTAACTCCTTGGAGAAGCTACCCCTCCCTACACGCAAAGGGCGTGGGTGACCAGCCAAATGGTGGTCCCAGAGGTAACACGAAAAAGAGGACTACCAAGGACTAACAAAAGAACTGGTTTGGTAGGCGTGCCATCTACGAACTGAATGTACCACGATATGATCTGCACAATATGATGATGACATGTATGATTTATGACCCGGATATGATTTATGACAATGATGATGACATGTATGATTTATGACCCAGATAAGATTTATGACTATGGTGATGGCATGTATGATTTATGACCCAGATATGATGTATGACATGTTTATGACCCAGATATGATTTATGGGATATTGTGTTGCCATGTATATGACCCAGATATGATTTATGATCCCAATAAAACTGCGGCCAACAACCACCACAACAACTACGACCTTGTTGGCTAAGTGTATTGGGATAACAGGGGTATTGTATTGGTCTCGGGGTAGATACTTTCCACGGTATGGGGGAGTGCGGGGGTTATTGTTTTCCTTCAGACACTCGGCAATCCGGAGGTACTTCGCTGTCTGGGTAAAGAATGAACCCACTTTGGTATGTTTTGTGTGCACTAGATTGGCTCTTGTTTAAGGTGACGGCAGCAGGTCAAAAGCCCTCGGTACATAAGAGCTTAAGTGGCAGTGACCCGCAGCCGGGTGTCAGCACCTTCATATTCAAATACACACGCCTGTGTGCCGCAGCACTGCTTTTACTTTCATTTATTACACTTATAAACATCACTGTCTTTTGCAAATTGAAAGACAATAGTTTGAAAACACAGTATTCCTTTACATGCATGTGTTGTAATTTAGGACTATGCCATGAAAACACATCGTTTTTTGCATGGAGGGGTCGTCTCTTAGCTAGATTTAAACTTGAATCAGCAATATATGCTACTAAGGGAAAAAGAAGGAAACTACTTGGCATAAAAATTTGGACACCAATTCAAAAATGGACTGATGGAGTAACGTCTTAATGAACCTTTTTGATTTTGTTATTGTATTCTGTATTTCTTATGAATATATGTTTATAATATGCATTTGAATATTATGATAAAAGAAGGATATGTTATAATCTGTATAATCTTGCAACTCAAATATCAATAAAAAAAAAAAAAGAAAACACATCAATAGGGTATTTTGTTGTTGTTTTTCGTTCCTTTGTGCATTGGTATTGCAGCGCGCTTTACTTCATCAAGAAAGGACAGCTAGCAGCGCAGGATTCCCTTGCAGCTTTCTCAAAAGGACAGGTATTGGTGCAAAATGATGTTAGTCCGACCGTTCCACTACTTCTTGGTTTTAAAAAAGCGTCCCGGGACTGCCGGAATAGCCCTGCTTTAAAAGGACAACTTTTTTTCTGCCTGTGTGGTGCACCGTGCACGTTGAGGAAGGTCTCTGCAGTGCCCCCGACCTCCTCCCCTTCCCCTCTGTGTCTAGGGGCCTGCAGAGTGACACTGAAAGGGCCCTCAGGGCTGTCTCTGATGGCCCTGCTGCTGCCCTGAGCCCGTGATTGACACCTCACTTTGTGAGGACTCTGCCTGCCTGCCCCCACTGTGACCAATACAATGGGCAGCGCACCAGGATACTTTGGTGTCACGCAGACTGACGGACACCACCTGGGAAAGAAGAAAAGGGTTTTACTGAGGACTTTGTGACTTGCTGTAAATCAGCCAGCCAGAACTGAAAAGCTCACCCGGCCCCACCAGCCTCTCTGTGCCTGCGGTCTATTATTATTTTTTTTTTCAGGATAACAGTGGTATGATGCATGTTATTGTGCGCGTGCTACCGCAGCACTTAGCACACATACACAGTTGGAAAAACAAAATAGCCAGCTCCTGTCCTGTCCTGTATAACAGAGGGTATAAACCCCGGCATGTTTATACACAGGGGCTTTCTAAAAACATATTGCGTGGCTTATATTTCTGTTAGTAATAAAAGGACCCCCACTCCGAAGTTGTGGCGTAATGATCAGAGCTGCCAAATTTGGAGCTAAAGAAGCACATTTGAGTCTTAGCGTGCTCTTCACATCCTGTGTTTCTGGGAAAATGATTAATTTAGGCCCTTTTCCCCTCTCCTTCCATCCCTTTTGCCATGTGTTTTAAATACTAGGTCACACACTTTCCAAAGCGCATATACAACTAGTGCACCAATACTTTAATATGTTGTTTGAAATGCTACAACATATTTTCAGCGTTACGCATATTTTTTTAGGTCTCGTAGCGAAAACAGCTCGTAAGCGCTGTGTCTCGCTAGAAATCTTTTGTTGCTGACTCTGCTTCCCAGGAGACAGCATCTGGCCGCGCGCATCTCGCAGAAGGCGATCGGCGCAGGCCACGCGTGCGCAAACGCGCTCGCCGTGTCTGTCTCCTGGGAAGCGCATACATACACAGGCACACTTCCCCCTTCACGCATGCGCACACACAGACACACACACACACACACGAGCGCACATACACGCACGCACACATACAGAGACCCCCGTCACACGCACACACACACACGTTCGCACACACAAGCGCACCGCCCCCCGTCCCACTTACCGCCAGTCCGGTATTCTGTAGGCTCCGCGGGGCTCCGCCCGAGGGAGAGCCCCGCGTCACTGTGAATTATGTCCGCCTTCCAGCGCGTGGAAGATCCGGGGCCAATGGACTCCGAGAACGAGGCTGACGTCACAGCACCCCTCCCCGCCCCCTCCGACGACGCCGCCGCCGGACGACGCAGACTGCCGACGCCGCCATGATGGTGCCCTGTCCGCTCTTGCTCGGCGCGCTCCATGCTGCAGGTTGTGCTCATTCATTTTTAATGGCGTTGCACGTTAAGAATGAACTTGTCTTCTAGGCAGCGGCGCGCGCATGAAGATGTCTTCTGTTGCCGAGAATAATTAAAAAGGCACAACGCCTCTGGGGCCTGTCAGCGTCTCAACGTTTAGGGAACAAAGGAGAATTAAATTGTGTGTTTAGTACGGGCGGGAGGTATCGGCGTGAAGCAGGCAGAGCCTTCAGTGTATTCACGTGTCAGCTGCCGTGCACTGCAGGCAGCTCCCCCCCCGCACCGGGATGCACAGGCAGCGCGCGCCGGGTCCTTGGGAGAGTACAGGCCAATACTACTGCCTGGCTGGGCTGAAGAATGTCCAGGGGGGGAGAGGTGGGCTCGACCCAATCCCAAGGCGCGCGTTGCATTGTAATGCTTTTTTTTCTGTCCTTTGCTCTTTTGGTCTCCGGCAGGCCCCCTCGCCCCCACCCTTGCACTCCTTCCCAAAAGCCTCCACATAGGAGATCTCTGCAGCATTCTCAGCAGTCCTGGGGGCCTGGCCTTCTCGCACTCGGCCCGCAGCGCAGACATACTGTCAGCTCGAAGGGCACCTGGAGAGCCCTGTTATGTTTTCGCGGCTTCATTTAAACTTGTGTTGTTTTTTGGGTGGTATTAAGTGCTGGGAGGGGTCTGGCGGAGGCCAGCGATGGCAAGTGACGGGATGGAAAGGGTTGGGGTACTACTGTCGGCCCTGGTGCTTCAAGGTAAATAGCCCCTTTAACTGCTGCTGGGGTAGAAAATGCAGACATTTTCAGGGTTTGGTGAGGCCCTCAGTGCTTGGTGCCCCGGTGCTGCTGCACCGATGGTAGCTAGGTACATGTGATGGGCAATGATGCGCAGTCGGGGGCAGCAGCGACACTGCAAGGGCTACAACAAGTTGGCAGGTGGGGAAAAACAGCAACGAAGGCTGACAGGAAGCCACGACAGAGGTGCCTGGGCGGAAAGAGTCGCCAAGGGTTCATGCGGCGATCCCCTCGCTTATGAGCAGACAAAGGCAGTCAGGCGACTTTCCGCGAGCTGCGTGCGCTGCCCACAAGTCTTACGGATGGAGACACCTTGGCAGCGCTGGTAAAAGACGAGGAGACGGGTTTGACGTCTCTGAACGGGCAAGGGAGGCTGGCGATGGGAAGCAGAAAGAGCTCTCTGGCGGCGGCAGAGAGAGTCAGAACGAGACAGCGAAGAGAGATGGAATAATAGCCTTTGAGGGATTAGGAAAGTGAAGGGTGGCACTGCTTCAGAGTTGAGATTTTTGTTCCATCCTGAGGACGAGGGCAAAAACGGACATCTGGTGTGGTGACGCGTCTCCTTCATTCTCGGTACATGTTGCTGATTTGCTCTTTCCTTTCGGGACAGCAACCTACCAGGCGCGTCACCTTTCATGCTCACACACGCGTGGTGCCATCCTGCCTAGGATCTGAGCCATGACCGAACTAGGGTGTACATGGCTTTGGGAGTCTTCTGAAGCTTGGGAGGGGTTTGGGGCATACATACGACCTCCAAAATGTAAGGTTCCTTCAGCCTAGCAGTAGGTGGAATCTGAGCATTTTAAAAATGTTTTTGCTCAGATGTGAGCCTTGATTGCTTTTCCACTTCCTTCCTCGCACATAGGGTGTATTTTTTTAGGAGTAAGCGGTGCCCTTCCCTGCTTTAAAAGAAATAAATAAATAACGGCTTATGTCTACTGATCGTGTCACCAATTCCCATCCTTGCCCTTCTTGGCATCATTTTACTTGTTCAGCACCGTCTGTGCCTGGTACATGTTACCATATAGAACAGATTTTCTGATTAACACGCTTTTTTGATGCATACTCATAGCATCCTTCTGCTCCTATGGTTAGGCTGGTGCAGTCTAACTGCTTATATATTTTACTTCTTACAGCTTGTGTGCCTGTCTCTTACATACCCTCACCCATCAAACTGCCCGTCGCAATTTCCCCATAACGTGATAACTGCACATCGGTTGTCATCATGCATGACATGGAAGTACTTGTTGTTCTTACCTATCCTTCTTTTGCCTCACCCTTTCTTTTTTATCTATCTCCCTCACTTACTTTTATGTATTTGTTCACCCCCTCTGTGTTTTCCCGTTGTTCTCTTGTAATTTAAAAAAAATTGTAATGTATGTTTCCTTCCCTGTACATGCCAGCGCACCTCCCAGGCCTCTCTGTCATGGCATCCCCTAACAGTGTTATTTATAAGCTTTTTGTCTGCAGAGCTGCAGACAAAAACGCCCATGAACAACTAGCCAATGTTTTATTGGTACCTAAATCTCCTGCCACGTGGGCAGAGGGCCAGTCCTCGACACTTTAGCTGCTTAAGTGGGGGGGGGTCGCTGCTCTTCAGGCACATACACATATTCGTTCTAATGCATCAAGTTAGTTCTGTGGGGCCTTTGCTGTAATTAGGAGTACTTTGCTGCTCTTTCAGGATAAACAAGCATTTGCAATGCAATAGGTCTCGCATTTGCAAGAGTTTAGTTTAACCTATTGGCATTTGGCATTGTAATTGACAATGCCGTTTTTTTTTTTTTTTTTTTTTGAAAACCTTTATTTTCCGTAAACATAGTACACAGCGTCAGCCTACAACCACTGCGGGCCGGCCGCTATGACAATATACAATCATCCCGAGGTACCTTGCATTGCAGCAGATATAAACAAGAACACAACGAAGGATTTGCAAGGAGCCCAAGGAAAAGGATAACGAGGGTTTCATTTTATAATTTTGACGGATCGTCCTAAAGTCAGACAGGGTAGCTGAGTGGGCGAACCACACGAAGGATGTTCAACAGTGATTCATCTCTATGAAAATACTGGCGTAAATCATTCACAGTAAGGATATACAATCACAGAGGTAGATGTCGCCCCAAATAGCGCCCGCCCATTCAATATATAAATCAGGAATTACATCTAGCTTGCCTACGGTAAGAAAGGATATAAAAGGGACCATCATATAGCAGAAATAAAGGATCCAATGACGTATAAAAAAGGCAGTCATTACATGTCAAGATTCGTAACAGGATATGCGCCCTCAATCGATAGTGGAAAAAAGGGAAGGAAGAGCAAGTTCTGTAATCATTCAATGACTATGCATGAAAATCAGTATCTACATCATAGTATCAATGAACCAAATGTTAAGGACGTGGACGCAAAACACAGAGAGAATAGACGTTTCCTAAAGAACCAAACCCAACCTCCCGTCTGACCCAAGATACATAGGAAGAAAAAGAGAAATAAGAATAAAGGTAAAAAGAAGGCCATAGAAACGAAAAGAGAAAAGAATAAAGCCCCACCCCCCCACCCTGCACGTCGAAGAGGCTATGGCCCACCCCCCCCTACTAAATTGCCTGTCGCCCCAAGAGTACCCACATAAGGGAAAGACGGGGGGAAGACAACCCCCGGAGAAGAGAGAAAACCGGAGGAGGGCCAGAGAAAAAACAAATAAGCTATCAATGAATTCGCACCTCGGCCGCCCCTCCCCTGGCCCCACCAGGACCCCGCACCAACGTTCATCTCCCCAGCTGTCCGATGCAAACACCAGCCTTGTCCACAGCAGAACCGGGAGAGAAAGAGAAAGCAGCTTCAGCCTTGTCCCTGGCGTTCCAGCAAGTCAATAACGTCTAGTCGAGCAGCAGCCATCTTGGATGAGAGTCGCAACTGTAAAAACCATGACCGGGCATGACACCATCCACAGTGGTTTGTCCAACGCGAAGCCAAACTGAGCAGAGCTACCCAGTAACGGTAGAAACACGGCAGCCATATCCCAAAGTTGACCGACCAGGGCCATAGCAGCAACCCCATGATGAGACAAAGGGATCCACTGAGGGGCCATAGAGTAAACCCTATACGTGGCGACCAAAAAGATGCCTCCTGCCGATAAATAGGGTCGAGAGTCCGCAAATTCTCCACATCTTGAACGGATAGCGCAGCGGCCACTAGTTCCTGGGCATCCAGTGTCGTGACATACATCTGGGTGGATTGGCCGCCTCCGTCGGGCTCAGGATAGGGCAAGGCGCACAGAGCTTGATGAGCAGCACCGCCGAGCAGTATTGTATCTAGTCGGCCCTCTAGGTCCTGGGCTTGGAAGCGCATGGACGATCGCAGGTTGTTCAGAGCGCCCAGGACAGCAGCAATCCCAGGCGGGTCACCTACATCAGTTTCATGCACCCGGAGGGCGCCGCCATATTGTCGTCTTCGAAAATGTCCACCGGTGCCCATCGCCATTACAAAGCGCCAGAGGTAGATCAACGAAGCAACGCAGCCACGAGATCAAACAACAGCGAATCTGTCTCTGAACACCAAGACCCGGCCACAATGTTGCATGCGCCTCGATGAGGTATCCGATCAGTCCTCCGGGGTCGGCCGTTACAATTATCGGGCGCCCGGTGAAGAAGGCACCCACCGAAGCGCTGGAGGACAATATGGCTCCCAGTGTCAGCCACAGGGCAATTTGGAGGTACAAGAAGGATTCGGCAACAATTGCAATGTAGCAAGCGTAGTGGCGCGCAGGGCCGGGTGATACAATGTAGCCAGAAAAGAGTTGCTACAGTTGCACGCCAGTCGCCCGTTCCTCCGCTGCAAGCATCCGCAGTCGTCGAGTTCTAGAACAGCAGTCTCCGGGAACAAAGACCCGGTCTCCAGCGGGCAGCGCTGGAACGAGGGTAGGGACGAATCGATAGTTCCACCGCAGGATATTCAGCGGGAAGCACACCATCGGAATCAGGATCGCCACCCGGGTCCGAAACGCCGACGTTTTTTCAGGATTGAAAGCAGGATGAGCGGCGTTTCGGAAGGAAAGCGGGCGGGTCGGCGGAGCCGAGGAGTCAGGCGGCCATCATGGTTGCGGGCTAGGCTCCTCCCCCCGACAATGCCGTTTATTTATGTTTTAAAAACCAACACATAAATAAAAGGCAGTGCCATTTACAATGGCAATGGCTCAAACTCTAACAACTGCGAGACCTATTGCATTGCAAATGCCTGTTTCCTTCAGTTGTGCAATCGAGTGCCATAAAAGGTGTTTCCCAAATATAGTTTGTTCATTTTGAAATAGCTCGCCTTGTTTTTTAATATCGCATATTTGTGTTATTTTAAAACATGAACATATTAATATTAACATGGTGTGCATCGCAGGGAGGACACAGGTATTCCGGAAACTGTGAAGCTGTGCATCAGGTTGATTTTTGCCATTAATAATAATTGCCTGAGCCCGGAGCAGTTAGTACAGAAAAACTGTTGGTGAAATAAAACAACCAGCCTCTGTCCTGTATGGCAGGGGGTTCACACCCAGGCGTGCTTGTACGTAGGGACCTTTCTACAAACCTGTTGTGTGGCGGATATTTTGATTTTTATAGAAGTACCCCCCACCCCCAGGTTGTGGCGTAATAACTGCAGCTGCCAAATTTGGAGCTTAAGAATCAGGTTTCGGTTTTATTAAGCCTAATATCCTGCAGTTCTGGGCAAATCACAAAATTCTCAATACCTACTAAAAATTAAATAAATGACGTTTCTGGGCAAATTAGTTAATCCTCTGTGCCTACAAAAATTAAATGGGAATGCCCTTGTTAGTGCTTATGTAAAACACTTCCAGTTTAGCAATACAAAACTGCAAAAAAAAAAAAAACTTACATCAAAAATACTGATCTGCTGCACAGTTAAGGTTTTCTATTCTCAGACTAAGGACGAAAATGGAAAGGCAGATACGGACCTGTCTCGGCTCACCAAACTGCCCAAAAAATAAAAGTTACACCAAAAATAGTTAACTGCTGCACAGTTAAAAAAAATGTCTATTGTCAGATCATCAGACCACCATACCCGCCACAGCGCTACTGGCCTTTGCATATTGAGCTATTATGCTCTGATCCGGATCCAGTCGACAATCACGCTGGACGCGGCTACACCGATATATCTTCTAATCACTTCATACCGCCTCAAGACCCGCCGACCTGCCTATTCCTGCACGCTAATGTGATAAAAGGCATGGTATAAATAATGAAAGTATAAGACAACAATGATAACATTTCTTGTCCTGATGATGATGCCCCTTATGTAACTAAGACATCGAAACGTCGTCGACCAAAAAACCCCTTATGCAATATGACATTGAAATATTGTGAAATGCAATGGTGTGGTTATAAGAATTCGCGCACCCACCTGTTCCATGAGGTCCAGTGTCTGACCCTCTTGTGTGCACCAGGGGTCCCCTCTGTGCCCAGCCTGGTCACCCCCCCCCCCCCAGGTGCACCAACCTGTTCCATGAGGCCCAGTGTCTGACCCTCTTGTGTGCACCAGGGGTCCCCTCTGTGCCCAGCCTGGTCACCCCCTCCCCCCCAGGTGCACCCACCTGTTTCATGAGGTCCAGTGTCTGATCCTCTTGTGTGCACCGGGTATCCCCTCTGTCTCCAGCCTGGTCCCCTAAGCTGTGCCCGGTGCACCCACCTGATCCGTGCAGCCCAGTGTCTGACCCACATGTTTGCACTGGGGGCCCCCTCTGTCTCCAGCCTGCCCCCCCCCCCCCCAGGTGCACCCACCTGTTCCATGAGGTCCAGTGTCTGACCCTCTTGTGTGCACCGGGGGTCCCCTCTGTGCCCAGCCTGGTCACCCCCCTCCCCCCCAGGTGCACCCACCTGTTCCATGAGGTCCAGTGTCTGACCCTCTTGTGTGTACCGGGGGTCCCCTCTGTGCCCAGCCTGGTCACCCCCCTCCCCCCCAGGTGCACCCACCTGTTCCATGGGTTTTGGATTTTGAATACAATGACAATAGCTCTAACTTTTGCAAATGCGAGACCGTTGCATTGTAAATGTTTTTTTAATGCGCTATTCCAAGCACTGGTTCAGAGGCCGCTTTGATCCTAGCCTGGTCCCCTAAGCTGTGCCCGGTGCACCCACCTGATCCGTGCAGCCCAGTGTCCGACCCGCATGTCTGCACCGGGGGCCCCCTCTGTCTCCAGCCTGGCCACCCCCCCCCCCCCCCCGGTGCACCCACCTGTTCCATGAGGTCCAGTGTCTGACCCTCTTGTGTGCACCGGGGGTCCCCTCTGTCTCCAGCCTGGTCCCCTAAACTGTGCCCGGTGCACCCACCTGATCCGTGCAGCCCAGTGTCTGACCCGCATGTTTGCACCGGGGGCCCCCTCTGTCTCCAGCCTGGTCACCCCCTCCCCCGCCCCCAGGTGCACCCACCTGTTCCATGAGGTCCAGTGTCTGACCCTCTTGTGTGCAACGGGGGTCCCCTCTGTGCCCAGCCTGGTCACCCCCCCTCCCCCCCAGGTGCACCCACCTGTTCCATGAGGTCCAGTGTCTGACCCTCTTGTGTGCACCGGGGGTCCCCTCTGTGCCCAGCCTGGTCACCCCCCTCCCCCCCCGGTGCACCCACCTGTTCCATGAGGTCCAGTGTCTGACCCTCTTGTGTGCACCGGGGGCCCCCTCTGTGCCCAGCCTGGTCACCCCCTCCCCCCCAGGTGCACCCACCTGTTCCATGGGTTTTGGATTTTGAATACAATGACAATAGCTCTAACTTTTGCAAATGCGAGACCGTTGCATTGTAAATGTTTTTTTTAATGCGCTATTCCAAGCACTGGTTCAGAGGCCCCTTTGATCCTAGCCTGGTCCCCTAAGCTGTGCCCGGTGCACCCACCTGATCCGTGCAGCCCAGTGTCTGACCCGCATGTTTGCACCGGGGGCCCCCTCTGTCTCCAGCCTGGCCGCCCTCCCCCCCTCCCCCCCCCCCCCAGGTGCACCCACCTGTTCCATGAGGTCCAGTGTCTGACCCTCTTGTGTGCACCGGGGGTCCCCTCTGTCTCCTGCCTGGTCCCCTAAGCTGTGCCCGGTGCACCCACCTGATCCGTGCAGCCCAGTGTCTGACCCGCATGTTTGCACCGGGGGCCCCCTCTGTCTCCAGCCTGTCCACCCCCCCCCCCCCAGGTGCACCCACCTGTTCCATGAGGTCCAGTGTCTGACCCTCTTGTGTGCACCGGGGGTCCCCTCTGTGTCCAGCCTGGTCCCCTAAGCTGTGCCCGGTGCACCCACCTGATCCGTGCAGCCCAGTGTCTGACCCGCATGTTTGCACCGGGGGCCCCCTCTGTCTCCAGCCGGTTCCTCCTAAGGTGCACCCACCTATTCCATGAGGTCCAGTGTCTGACCCTCTTGTGTGCACCAGGGGTCCCCTCTGTGCCCAGCCTGGTCACCCCCCCCCCTCCCCCCTGGTGCACCAACCTGTTCCATGAGGTCCAGTGTCTGACCCTCTTGTGTGTACCAGGGGTCCCCTCTGTGCCCAGCCTGGTCACCCCCTCCCCCCCAGGTGCCCCCTCCTGTTCCATGAGGTCCAGTGTCTGACCCCTTGTGTGCACCCGGTATCCCCTCTGTCTCCAGCCTGGTCCCCTAAGCTGTGCCCGGTGCACCCACCTGATCCGTGCAGCCCAGTGTCTGACCCGCATGTTTGCACCGGGGGCCCCCTCTGTCTCCAGCCTGGTCACCCCCCCCCCAGGTGCACCCACCTGTTCCATGAGGTCCAGTGTCTGACCCTCTTGTGTGCACCGGGGGTCCCCTCTGTGCCCAGCCTGGTCACCCCCCTCTCCCCCCCAGGTGTACCCACCTGTTCCATGAGGTCCAGTGTCTGACCGTCTTGTGTGCACCGGGGGTCCCCTCTGTGCCCAGCCTGGTCACCCCCCTCCCCCCCAGGTGCACCCACCTGTTCCATGAGGTCCAGTGTCTGACCCTCTTGTGTGCACCGGGGGTCCCCTCTGTGCCCAGCCTGGTCACCCCCCTCCCCCCCAGGTGCACCCACCTGTTCCATGAGGTCCAGTGTCTGACCCTCTTGTGTGCACCGGGGGTCCCCTCTGTCTCCAGCCTGGTCACCCCCCCACCAAGATGCACCCACCTGTTCCATGAGGTCCAGTGTCTGACCCTCTTGTGTGCACCGGGGGCCCCTCTGTCTCCAGCCTGGTCACCCCCCCCAGGTGCACCGACCTGTTCCATGAGGTCCAGTGTCTGACCCTCTTGTGTGCACCAGGGGTCCCCTCTGTGCCCAGCCTGGTCACCCTCCCTCCCCCCTGGTGCACCAACCTGTTCCATGAGGTCCAGTGTCTGACCCTCTTGTGTGCACCAGGGGTCCCCTCTGTGCCCAGCCTGGTCACCCCCTCCCCCCCAGGTGCCCCCACCTGTTCCATGAGGTCCAGTGTCTGACCCTCTTGTGTGCACCGGGTATCCCCTCTGTCTCCAGCCTGGTCCCCTAAGCTGTGCCCGGTGCACCCACCTGATCCGTGCAGCCCAGTGTCTGACCCGCATGTTTGCACCGGGGGCCCCCTCTGTCTCAAGCCTGGCCACCCCCCCCCCCAGGTGCACCCACCTGTTCCATGAGGTCCAGTGTCTGACCCTCTTGTGTGCACCGGGGGTCCCCTCTATGCCCAGCCTGGTCACCCCCCTCTCCCCCCCAGGTGTACCCACCTGTTCCATGAGGTCCAGTGTCTGACCGTCTTGTGTGCACCGGGGTCCCCTCTGTGCCCAGCCTGGTCACCTCCCTCCCCCCCAGGTGCACCCACCTGTTCCATGAGGTCCAGTGTCTGAGCCTCTTGTGTGCACCGGGGGTCCCCTCTGTGCCCAGCCTGGTCACCCCCCCAGGTGCACCCACCTGTTCCATGAGGTCCAGTGTCTGACCCTCTTGTGTGCACCGGGGGTCCCCTCTGTCTCCAGCCTGGTCACCCCCCCCCCACCAAGATGCACCCACCTGTTCCATGAGGTCCAGTGTCTGACCCTCTTGTGTGCACCAGGGGGCCCCCTCTGTCTCCAGCCTGGTCACCCCCCCCCCCCAGGTGCACCGACCTGTTCCATGAGGTCCAGTGTCTGACCCTCTTGTGTGCACCAGGGGTCCCCTCTGTGCCCAGCCTGGTCACCCCCTCCCCCCCAGGTGCACCCACCTGTTCCATGAGGTCCAGTGTCTGACCCTCTTGTGTGCACCGGGGGCCCCCTCTGTCTCCAGCCTGGTCACCCCCACAGGTGCACCCACCTGTTCCATGAGGTCCAGTGTCTGACCCTCTTGTGTGCACCAGGGGGCCCCCTCTGTCTCCAGCCTGGTCACCCCCCCCCCCCAGGTGCACCCACCTGTTCCATGAGGTCCAGTGTCTGACCCTCTTGTGTGCACCGGGGGCCCCCTCTGTCTCCAGCCTGGTCACCCTCCCCCCCCCTTAGGTGCACCCACCTGTTCCATGAGGTCCAGTGTCTGACCCTCTTGTGTGCACCGGGGGTTCCCTCTGTGCCCAGCCTGGTCACCCCCCCCAGGTGCACCCACCTGTTCCATGAGGTACAGTGTCTGACCCGCATGTTTGCACCGGGGGCCCCCTCTGTCTCCAGCCTGGCAACCCCCCCCCCCCAGGTGCACCCACCTGATCCGTGCAGCCCAGTGTCTGACCCTCTTGTGTGCACCAGGGGTCCCCTCTGTGCCCAGCCTGGTAACCCCCCTCGCCCCCAGGTGCACCCACCTGTTCCATGAGGTCCAGTGTGTGCACCGGGGGCCCCCTCTGTCTCCAGCCTGGTCCCCTAAGGTGTGCCCGGTGCACCCACCTGATCCGTGCAGTCCAGTGATTGACCTGCATGTGTGCACGGGGGGGGGGGGGGTCCCCTCTGTGCCCAGCCTGGTCCCACAGCGTGGTGCCCTGTTCTTAACCCCTCACCCTGAGCCTGCCCTCTCTTGTGCCAGTCGGAGCCCGCTCCTGCCCCATGGCCGCCCCCTCGCCTCCAGCGCCGGGCCGCAGTGGGGGTTCATCCCGGGCTGACCCTCTTTGAGACAAGTCGAGGCTCTGATTGGACGTGTCTGCGGCGCGCCCCCCTCTGCTCTTCAGTTTCCATGAACGAGTCCGTTTCCCAGAAACCACGCGCACCCCCCTCCCCCCCCCCCCCCAGCCCAGGGGCCAGGGTTGAGGCTTCAGTGCGCCTGCGTGGGCCCAGCACTTCAGGACAAGAACAGATGTGCAGAGCAGAGGCAGCTGTGCAGGGCCCCACTCCCGTGAACTCTGCTGAGGCAATGTCTGGGGTCCGAGAGGGAGGGGCCCCTGCTCACCCAAAGGGCCCCTGCTCACCCTGGGAGGACCGGGCCCCTCTCACCCAAAGGGCCCCAGCCCACCCTGAAAGGAACGGGCCCCTGCTCACCCATAGGGCCCCTGATCACCCTGGAAGGAACGGGCCCCTGCTCACACAAAGGGCTACAGCCCACCCTTGAAGGAACGGGCCCCTGCTCACCCATAGGGCCCCTGCCCACCCTGGAATAACAGGCCCCTGCTCACCCAACGGGGCCCCTGACTATCCTGGAAGGAACGGGCCCCTGCTCACACAAAGGGCCCCAACCCAGTCTCTGGAAGGAACGGGCCCCTGCTCACCCAAAGGGCCCCTTACCACCCTGGAAGGAACGGGCCCCTGCTCACACAAAGGGCCCCAGCCCACCCTGGAATAACAGGCCCCATCTCACCCAAAGGGCCCCTGCCCACCCTGGAAGGACCGGGCCCCTGCTCACCCAAAGGGCCCCTGCCCACCCTGGATGGACCGGGCCCCTGCTCACCTAAAAGGGCCCCTGCCCACCCTGGGTAGGACCGGTCCCCGGCTCACCCAAAGGGCCCCTTACCACCCTGGAAGGAACGGGCCCCTGCTCACCCATAGGGCCCCTGCCCACCCTGGAATAACAGGCCCCTGCTCACCCAAAGGGCCCCTGACTATCCTGGAAGGAACGGGCCCCTGCTCACACAAAGGGCCCCAACCCAGTCTCTGGAAGGAACGGGCCCCTGCTCACCCAAAGGGCCCCTTACCACCCTGGAAGGAACGGGCCCCTGCTCACACAAAGGGCCCCAGCCCACCCTGGAATAACAGGCCCCATCTCACCCAAAGGGCCCCTGCCCACCCTGGAAGGACCGGGCCCCTGCTCACCCAAAGGGCCCCTGCCCACCCTGGATGGACCGGGCCCCTGCTCACCTAAAAGGGCCCCTGCCCACCCTGGGTAGGACCGGTCCCCGGCTCACCCAAAGGGCCCCTTACCACCCTGGAAGGAACGGGCCCCTGCTCACACAAAGGGCCCCAGCCCACCCTGGAATAACAGGCCCCTGCTCAACCAAAAGGCCCCTGCCCACCCTGGAATAACGGGCCCCTGCTCACACAAAGGGCTACAGCCCACCCTTGAAGGAACGGGCCCCTGCTCACCCATAGGGCCCCTGCCCACCCTGGAATAACAGGCCCCTGCTCACCCAAAGGGCCCCTGACTATCCTGGAAGGAACGGGCCCCTGCTCACACAAAGGGCCCCAACCCAGTCTCTGGAAGGAACGGGCCCCTGCTCACCCAAAGGGCCCCTTACCACCCTGGAAGGAACGGGCCCCTGCTCACACAAAGGGCCCCAGCCCACCCTGGAATAACAGGCCCCATCTCACCCAAAGGGCCCCTGCCCACCCTGGAAGGACCGGGCCCCTGCTCACCCAAAGGGCCCCTGCCCACCCTGGATGGACCGGGCCCCTGCTCACCTAAAAGGGCCCCTGCCCACCCTGGGTAGGACCGGTCCCCGGCTCACCCAAAGGGCCCCTTACCACCCTGGAAGGAACGGGCCCCTGCTCACACAAAGGGCCCCAGCCCACCCTGGAATAACAGGCCCCTGCTCAACCAAAAGGCCCCTGCCCACCCTGGAATAACGGGCCCCTGCTCACACAAAGGGCCCCAACCCACCCTGGCAGGACCGGGCCCCTGCTCACCCAAAGGGCCCCTGCCCACCCTGGGAGGACCGGGCGGGCCCCTCTCACCCAAAGGGCCCCAGCCCACCCTGGAAGGAACGGGCCCCTGCTCACCCATAGGGCCCCTGATCACCCTGGAAGGAACGGGTCCCTGCTCACCCAAAGGGCCCCTGACCACCCTGGAAGGAACTGGCCCCTGCTCACACAAAAGGCCCCTGCCTACCCTGAAATAACGGGCCCCTGCTCACCCAAAGGGCCCCTGCCCACCCTGGGAGGACCGGGGCGGGCCCCTCTCACCCAAAGGGCCCCAGACCACCCTGGAAGGAACGGGCCCCTGCTCACCCAAAGGGCCCCTGACCACCCTGGAAGGAACGGGCCCCTTCTCACACAAAAGGCCCCTGCCCACCCTGGAATAACGGGCCCCTGCTCACCCAAAGGGCCCCTGCCCACCCTGGGAGGACCGGGACGGCCCCTCTCACCCAAAGGTCCCCAGCCCACCCTGGAAGGAGCGGGCCCCTGCTCACCCAAAGGGCCCCTGACCACCCTGGAAGGAACGGGCCCCTGCTCACACAAAAGGCCCCTGCCCACCCTGGAATAACGGGCCCCTGCTCACCCAAAGGGCCCCTGCCGACCCAGGAATAACGGGCCCCTGCTCACACAAAGGGCCCCAGCCCACCCTGGAAGGAACGGGCCCCTGCTCACACAAAAAGCCCCTGCCCACCCTGGAATAACGGG
This sequence comes from Lissotriton vulgaris, assembly GCF_964263255.1. Classification (NCBI taxonomy): domain Eukaryota; kingdom Metazoa; phylum Chordata; class Amphibia; order Caudata; family Salamandridae; genus Lissotriton; species Lissotriton vulgaris. The sequence goes on from NC_141692.1 coordinate 24,871,977, forward strand.
CCCCTGCTCACCCAAAGGGCCCCTGACCACCCTGGAAGGAACGGGCCCCTGCTCCCACAAAGGGCCCCTGCCCACCCTGGGAGGAACGGGCTCCTGCTCTTCCAGAGGGCCCCTGCCCATCCTGTAATAACGCCCCCCCCCCCCCCCCCCCCAGGGGCCCGAGCTGAGCCTTCAGTGCGCCTGCGTGGGCCCAGCACTTCAGGACAAGAACAGATGTGCAGAGCAGAGGCAGCTGTGCAGGGCCCTACTCCAGTGAACTCTGCTGAGGCAATGTCTGGGGTCCGAGAGGGAGGGGCCCCTGCTCACCCAAAGGGCCCCTGCTCACCCTGGGAGGACAGGCCCCTCTCACCCAAAGGGCCCCAGCCCACCCTGGAAGGAACGGGCCCCTCTCACCCATAGGGCCCCTGATCACCCTTGAAGGAACGGGCCCCTGCTCACCCAAAGGGCTCCTGCCCACCCTGGGAGGACCGGGCCCCTACTCACCCAAAGGGCCCCTGCCCACCCTGGATGGACCGGGCCCCTGCCCACCCTGGGAGGACCGGGCCCCTACTCACCCAAAGGGCCCCTGCCCACCCTGGGAGGACCGGGCCCCTACTCACCCAAAGGGACCCTGCCCACCCTGGGAGGACCGGGCCCCTACTCACCCAAAGGGCCCCAACCCACCCTGGAAGGAACGGGCCCCTACTCATCCAAAGGGCCCCTGCCCACCCTGGATGGACCGGGCCCCTGCTCACACAAAGGGCCCCAGCCCACCCTGGATGGACCGGGTCCCTGCTCACCCAAACGGCCCCTACCCACCCTGGATGGACCGGGCCCCTGCTCACCCAAAGGGCCCCTGCCCACCCTGGATGGACCGGGCCCCTGCTCACCCAAAGGGCCCCTGCCTACCCTGGAATAACGGGCCCCTGTTCACCCAAACGGCCCCTGCCCACCCTGGATTGACCGGTCCCCTGCTCACCTTAAGGGCCCCTGCCCACCCTGGATGGACTGGGTCCCTGCTCACACAAAGGGCCCCAGCCCACCCTGAGAGGACCGGGCCCCTGCTCACCCAAGGGGCCCCTGCCCACCCTGGATGGACCGGGCCCCTGCTCACCCAAAGGGCCCCTGCCTACCCTGGAATACCGGGCCCCTGTTCACCCAAACGGCCCCTGCCCACCCTGGATTGACCGGTCCCCTGCTCACCTTAAGGGCCCCTGCCCACCCTGGATGGACCGGGTCCCTGCTCACACCAAGGGCCCCAGCCCACCCTGAGAGGACCGGGCCCCTGCTCACCCAAGGGGCCCCTGCCCACCATGGAAGGAACGGGCCCCTGCTCACCCTGGGAGAAACGCTGGAAGGACGGGGCCCCTGCTGTCCTGGGAGGAGTAGGGCCCCTTACTACCCGGGCAGGCAGCCGGTCTTACTGTTCGGAGGCGCAGATACGCTGTTGATGGGCGGGGGGGGGGGGGGGCCCTGTCCCAGTCCACAGAGAGTGGACTAGGAAAGGGGAGAAAAAAAAACCGGCCCACAGAGTGCACGGAGACAGAGACACAGAAAATGAAAGCAGCCTCGTGCGGCCGGACAGCGATTGTCAGCTGTGGCCTCTCCTTCACCCCTGCCCTGCCAAGCAATCAAGCTGAGGCTGGGGAGGGGTGATTGTTCGCAATAATCGGCCTCCCTGGGGGCCAGGTGTTTCTCAGGCCTTTGAGCCATTTGCACCTCGGCCCCCTGGCTCCCATGCAGCCCAGAAATGGTGTGAGTCTTAACACCTCGCCAACAGCCCTTCACATTCAGGGCACAGTGGGCGAGGAAGAATGGGTCTTGCTGTGGGGGCCTGGTGATGTTTGGAATTTTTTTGTTTTATTTATTTATGCGATTTTATATAGCGTGGAATTCACCCGAAGGTGTCAGCGCGCTTCACACTAGGAACAGCAATAATACATGAGGAGAAAATTATAAGTGGACAAATTACAAAAGCAAACGTTAAGTTACATGAATCAAAAGTGACAATAGTGAGCAACCAAAATACAAGAGGAGCAAACGATACATTACAGGAGGAAAAAGTGATGTGTGCAGGTTACAAAAGCGATATGTGTGCAGGTTACAAAAGCGATATGTGTGCAGGTTACAAAAGCGTACAAAATACAAGTAGAGGTATAATACTGCAATTAATGGCAGACACTCCAGCACAAGAACAAACGTTACGTAGGCAATGGTGGGTAATACTACAGTACATGGTAAATACTCAAACTGCCAGAACACACTGGGAAGGCACTTCCCATGCACCAGCTTCACCTCAGCCTCCACCCTGGCAACCTGGGATGACCCAGAAAGCTGTGTTTTGTGCTCCCCTGCCAGGACATTTTCCCAAGGCCTGGAGGGTTGATTAATTTACTAATTGCAGGGGCCTTACCTCTGTTCATGTGCTCCTGAGCTGGAGGTTTGGGGAGGGCTAAGTAGGTTAGTAATAGCAGGGGCTTTGCTGCTTTTCAGGTGCTCCTGTGCTGAAGGTCTGGGGAGGGCCAAGTAGGTTAGTAATAGCAGGGGCTTTGCTGCTTTTCAGGTGCTCCTGTGCTGGAGGGCTGGAATAATTTTGTGACAAAAAGGGGCCTTGCAATTTTTTTTAGTTGCTCAGCATGTAGGTCATTGTCACCTTGGCCCTGTGTCGTGTGCAAGAACAGTATCCTCCCACTTTCATTCCTTTTCTGTGCAAATGGTGTTTCAGAAAAGGGCACGCCCCTTGAATATGGGCCACGCTCCTTAAACATGGGCCACGCCTCTTGAATGTAGGCCACTTTTTTCGTCAGTGCCCGGGCCGAATTGTGATCCCAATCCGACCCTGGGTGGGGGGCTAAATATAAGAAAGAGCCAGCAGGGGGGGGGGGTCACAGAACTCATACCGGGTATGAAAGCACCCCCAGACATGTTTAAGGAGCGCCAAGTCTGACAGTCAACCGGACCCGTTATGAAAAAAAACAAGAAGAAAAACACTGTCTCTGCCTCAAAATACAGGGACGAAGGTGTTTGAAGGTCTATTCTGGAATATTCGACTGGCCACGAACGCACTGTAATTAAAGATATGGTATTGGGTTTAGGCGGCGCAGCAAGTGCCTGCTGGTTCGAGGCTAAATTAGTGCTTAATTTGAACCGGGGCTTTCCGGTGCTAAGCACCAGCTCCTAATTTTCAAGACCAAACTTGGAAGAAACTCACAGGTTTCACTCGAAGGATGAGAGCGCTCGACAGAAAGCACAGCAGCGTACAGATGTACAGTTCCTGTAGATAGCTCACTGGGTTACTGCTCCGGTGGCAGAGCTGGTGTGACCTGCAGGCCTAAATTATCACATATTATGTTGTTTTATCAAAATTGTGGAAAGACATAATAAGAATAAATACCAAAAACAGACATAATAAGAATAAATACCAACAAGCATTGGAAATGCAATAGGTCTCGCATTAGGAAAGTTTGAGCTATTGGTCTTATAAATGACTATTTTTTTATTTATGTGTTGTTTTTTAAAATAGCTAAGTTAATAGCTTTGTCATTTACAATGCCAATAGTTATAACTTTCGCAAAAGTGACACCTATAGCATTTGTAATGCAACATGTTTTGTATTTACGTGACTTGGATGTATCGATATTACAAATAACAATGGCTTTTAATTTTTTTAAATAATTAATACCTAAATAATTTATTTAATTAGTAATGTCAATAGCTTAAACTTTTCTAAATAACTTTTGTGAAGATAATGTTCAGTGTTTTTTATTGTGACGAAAATCCAAGAACTGAAGTGAAATATTAACATCTTTTTGTGACATTTGTAATAAAGCTTGAAACATTGAGAGAACATTTTTGAACCAGTGATGCTGTGGTGGTGCTGAGTGGGAGATGGGGAGAGGGAGAAAAAGGAGAGGAGGGAGAGGGTAAAGAGAGGGTAAAGAGAGGGAGAGAGGAGAGAGAGAGGGAGAGAGAAGAGAGAGAGAGACGGAGAGAGAGAGAGAGCGGGAGAGAGAGGAGAGAGAGAGAGAGAGGGGGAGAGAGAAGAGAGAGAGAGACGGAGAGAGAGAGAGGAGAGAGAGGGGGAGAGAGAAGAGAGAGAGAGAGACGGAGAGAGAGGAGAGGGAAGAGAGGGAAAGGGAGAGAGGGTAGAGGGAGACAGAGAGGGTAAGAAGAGAGGGGGAGGACGAGAGCGAAGGACGGAGGGGAGAGAGAGGGGAGGGAGAGAGGAGAGCAAGCAGAGGGGGAGATGGGGAGAAAAGGAGAGCAGGGGGAAGGTAAAGAGAGGGAGAGAGGAGAGAGAGGGGGAGAGAGGAGAGAGGAGAGAGAGGGGGAGAGAGGAGAGAGGAAAGTGAGGGAAAGGGAAAGAGGTAGACGGAGAGAGGGAGAGTGAGAGAGAGGTGAGGGAGAGAGAGGGAGGAAGAGAGGGAATGAGGTAGAGGAGAGGGAGTGGAGAGAGAGAGGGAGAGAAAGAGAAGAGAGCCTTTTCCTGTGACTTCCGGGAGAAGTACGGAAGGACCTCCGCACGCCACTGAAAGCGTCCAGCTCTGCAGTAGGGCAGACGGCGTCTACCCTCAGATAATTGAAAGTAGACGGTGTCCACTCTCGACTCGAGCCTGTCTACCCTCAAATGGAGCCCTGTCTATCTGAACCTTGACTCTGCTGCACTGTTCATTAGGAGAAAAATGCATTCTAAATGTTTAATACGCCCGGACTTAAACACACCATGCCGCCATTTAGTTGGCTAGACCAGAATAAGCAAGCACATGCAAAGTCAGCAGCTTTAGCACTCGGATTCAAGTGGTTACATAGACGCCTGCAGTAGGGCAAATTCATTTTAAATACATCATTTGCACATACAATGCACGGATGATAACGAATTAAATGTGTGATGAGAGTGTAGTTTTCAGATGAGAAATAGACCTACTTGCATTCCAGTGGAGGCGGAAGGATACACACAACAGCCAATATAAAGGTGTGATTTAGACATTTCCCGTGGCATGATCCTAGATGCGAATGATGTCCCAAGCCAAAGGGTGAAGGTTCCTGAAGCAAAGCCCTAAATAGACTCGCAATGGATGGTGCAAGCTACATGTCAACCCACAAAATGCTAACTATCACTTGTAACAAGTGTTTTCCCAATTTCAGAATCTGCTTCGGGAGTCCTTGTACATATGCATGCAAGAAGTTTTTATGGTGCTAGGAGCAACAAAATGTTACGGGCCACTCTTCAGTTCCGGTTCCAAGGAAGGATTCTACTCACCACAGTATTTGGCGCCATCTAGTGGTGTTGCCAAGTTAGCTGCACAACAACAAAAAATGTCAGGGATGCTTTTTATTGTTATAAATCATAAATGTGCGTTACATACAACAGGAGGGAATAGCCCCAGAATAGCGCGGGCCGAGGCGGTTGCCCTTCATTTGGGACAGCCGTGCTTGCGAGCCTTGAAAGAACTATCCTGTACTGGCAAGGGTAGAGGGCCGAGGAGCTTGGCAACTCTGAGACAGACACTCGCAAAGTGGATTACCAAGATTTCACAAATCTACACTTAGCGCGCAAAAGGAGCAGCTATAAAAGGGAAACTCCGAAGGTGAAGAGTGCACGGCAACGGTGCGTGGTATTTCCTGGTACAGTCTGGTAAACAACGAGGGGGGTTTCCGGTGACAGTGCCACATCCAGCAAACCAAGTAAATACCAAGAACTGGAATATTCCCGGCAAGCGTCCTCGCGTGGAAAAAATAACGAACACATTACGCAAGTAGACCATCATCTGTTCTAGAAATGCTGGAGAATTTCCTGACTAAATGAAAGTTACTTAAAACCCTACATACCAACAAGACACAATCGTTAACAAGAAAAATACAATTGAAGTGGATGGGCAACTCACGAGGAAACGCTATAAGTGTAGCGAAATAAAAACAGTCAACTCCAGACTAAGAGTACCACCGTAACACAAGATAGATCCAGTGGTCGACAGAGGGTGTTACTACCTACACATCTGCAAATCCACATGAAACAAGACGGAGGGAATACAGAGAAGGGGAGGGGGGAGGAGAAATGCGACACGGCGGGCAGGGGAGGGGGCGGAGCAGGTAAAAAAAAAAACAAGACGGAGGGAAGGCAGAGAAGGGGAGGGGGGAGGAGAAATGCGACACGGCGGGCAGGGGAGGGGGGCCGAGCAGGGAGAGCGGCGAGGAGGGTGATAAGCAGCAGGGGCCTTTGAAGTGAAGCTAAGCTTCACTTCAAAGGTGTGGGAGGAGTGCTGCTGGGGAACAGATGGCGATTTGATGCTGTGCACGCGCATTTTAGGTCAATGCGCTTGCGCATTGACCTAAAAGCCAAGGGCACAGCATCAAATCGCCAGTCAATCGCAGGTCTAGGTAAAGCTTATTTGAGCCCCTATAGTCTCGCTCAAAGCGCATTGAGAGGCGAGACCTTAAAACAGCTAGGCGCATCTTGAGTCACAAACACACAATCTATCACACCAAATCAACAAAGCACATACACACACATAGTCATAAATCCCAACAACATCACGATTAATTAGGTATCAATGTACATTCTTGGATAATATCGACAGACCTCCTGAAATTAGGAGAAGACAAATAAAATGTAGTGATACAAGGCAAATACATCATGTAACAGTATACATCAGGCGATCACTTCCTCAAGCAGGGATGCAGTTCATAAGCCAGTGTCTTCTCAGGAGGTGAGGTAGAAACAAAAAACACCACATATCACTCCAGCGATATTGTCCACGAATGTACGTTCGGAAGTCTGAGTATTGCATGCAAAACATAGGACCAACATAAAAACATATATGCTCGGAATTTTGCTTTTGAAATCTACCAGGGGCAGCTGAAACTCTATCTCGTTCTTGGATGGACAAGAGCCCTCACCAAAACATAGCTTCTATGATCCTGATTTATAGTTTAGCGGACTACCTGTTGATTGTTTTATAAGTGCATTATATCCTGTAAGTAATCAAGCAATCATAGCATTTGTAAAGCGCACTATATACCCGTGAGGGTCTCAAGGCGCTGGGGGTGCTGCTACTGTTCGAAGAGCCGGTCTTGAGGAGTCTCCTGAAGGTTAGGAGGTCTTCGGTTTGTTGGAGGCGGATGGGGAGGGTGTTCCATGTCTTGGCGGCGAGGTGGGAGAATGATCTGCCGCGGGTGGTCACTTTTTGGATGCGGGGGACGGTGGCGAGGGCGTGGTCGGCGGAGCGGAGCTGGTGGGCGGTGGTGTAGAGGCTGAGTCATCTGTTGAGGTACGCTGGTCCGGTGTCGTGGAGTGCCTTGTGGTGTGCGTGGGTGAGGGGCTTGAAGGTTATCCTCTAGTTGACGGGGAGCCAGTGCGGGTGTTTCAATGGCGGGGGATGATGCAATAAGTTAAAACACATGTATAAAAAGCAAACCAGCGTCATTTATGAAACTGGAATTAGTTAAAAGCATTTTAAATAGCAATAGACTGTTAAAAATGGTAATTGTTTTAGTTTTAAGTACAAAATGATGTTACTAATTTTAATTTATAAAATCATGGATACCCTCGTGTACAATTATACCAATCCAAAGAAGATCCCACTGTATCTGTGTCGCTGCGACGTTGGGGTCCTTCACCCATCTCACGGAGTCTCAGCTGCTTTTCGTTCCTGCACGTATTGTACTCTTATAACAATACTATATTCCGCGACTCAGTGCACTTCTGATCAGCAAAATAGCTATGTGCCCATGTTGTTCCTTATTGCTTACGTTTGTTACCGCTGTAATACCTAGTGTTGGTGCTGCCTAGCTCAATAGTATGCTTTTAAATCAATCTTCCAGGAAATATGTAATAGTCCTGCAGTATTTTTATTTGCATGACTCACCTGCTTGGTGTTACATTGTTATCCACATAAACCTTTTTGGACCCGTTTCTGCTCATTATATTCCAAATATTAATAATTAGTGAAGTTTACTTATCATTAGGATTCACAGGTGAGGTTTTGCTAACAATTAGTTTCTTATAACCCACACTCAGTTGCTTCCTGTTCTCGTCAACACTTCTTATTTTGTTTTCACAAGGGAGTGTAAAGCTGTCCTGACGTCATAGTAACACCAAGAACAAAAAAAGCATTATTTTAATAAACAATGCTCATAACTTTGTTCGCCCTCCCTTCCATCTCGCTCATAAAAATGCAGGTTAAATCGCTAACAAACACCTTTGCATCCTTCACAGCACACAGGCTAGCACTATTATGATACAGTTAATAAATAAAATTATACTCCACTCATTCTGACACGTTTTATCAAGTAGAAAACGTACACAACACAAGCATTGGCATAACCAATAGGTCTCACCTTTGGGACCTTATAAGTGTTTAGCCATGCAACAGTTGATATTGTTGCACCAAGGATATTGTGCTGCATAACTAAATACTTATAAGGTCCCAAAGGCGAGACCTATTAACCATGCCAGTGCTTGTTAATCTTCTTACCCTATTATCTACTAGGAACCTATAGAGTAGGTCATGCCAATTTGAAGTGTAACTCAATGCATGTGCGTGTGTTTAACATAGCACTGGCCCAGGGCCTGACTAGCAGGGCTCAGGGCACAGTCAGAGTCAGATACCGTCAGTACCAGTCGGCACACAGAAAGGGGGGTGGGATCGAAAGGCCAAAAGTGTGACTTTCTAAACACCTAGTGTAAGGGGCATTGAGCTTACATATTGCTTACCATGCGTGGCTCCAGTGCCACTCTTTGCTGCCTCCTGATTGGACCGTGCATGTCGGCTTAACTTCCTCATCTTTTGTGTGGAGCATGGACCAAGTACTGATTGCTTCATTGTGATTAATGTCCTTTCGCTGCAGCTGTCCGCCATGTGATTAATGTACTATTGCTTCTTCCCCTCCCATGCCTCCACTGTCCCTGGCGCCTCTTCCTCTCTCACCTACTTCTCTGTATTGCAACCACCCCTTCTCCAAGTGGAGTGGTGTGGCTCACTAGTTAGAGCGGCAGACCCGGAAGCAGAGGACGGCCAGGGACCAGGGTTCAATTCCCGACGGGGCAGGGTTGTGGACCAGGGTCAGTGGACTCGATAATTCTCGCCTCGGTGCCTACTCTAACCAGGGATCACACTCGGCAACTCTGGGCATTAGCTTGCCTTATTTCCACAACGGCCCCCCACATACGCCGGGTGTGAGAAGTTGGCCTGATATGTGGTGTTTCCAATTCTGGAACCACCTTGTATCAGTCCAAACAATCCCTTATGGTGTCTGGTTGTAAGTCAACCTTATTAGACAAGCTATCCTAGGGGTAGCATGGACTAAGCAGCCTTAAAGGCTTAACTTAAGAGGTTGTGTTAAGCGAGCTGTTTTACCACATACAATCCTGTAATACCAAATGAAAGGACACCACACAAGTATATATTATAAAAATATGTGTTTATTTCTAAATTAATCCCCAGTACTCTTTATGAGCAAAGGGGCACAAGCGTTAAATCAAAAGCACAGTATAACATATAAAGTTGCACAATTATGGATGAGGGCGGGTGGCCACTCAAACCATATACTAAAAAAATGGTATAAGAGATACCAATCGAACAGTGGTTAGGCCTAGGGCCTAGAGAATCGCTGGGAGCAGTCAGGACTAGCAATGCTGAAGTCGGGAGAAGCCCGCAGAATTCGGGTGCAGCACGTAAAGTGCGGATTGCACCAATGCAATGTCAATGGTGCGTAAAAGTTACACAAAGTTAGTTTAAAGATACTTCCGCTGAACCTAGAGGAACAAAACTTAAGACACAGACCCTAGAGGTATGTACCAACGTGGGCACACCGGCGTTGCAATGTTACCTCACCCACAGGAAGTGTATGCACAGGTTCGAAGTGGCGTCGGGTTTTGACACGCAGGCTCTTGGTGCTTGGAGCTGAAGATGCTGCAGGCGATGGGAAGCAGAAGTGTCCGGTGAGATTCAAGGGTGGATCAGAGTTGTAGAGTACCTGAAAGCTGAGGGGACAGAGTCTGGGTCACTCAGCAGTGACCAGGGTAGAACCAGGACGGAACCAGGCAATGTCGGGCGCAATCAGATGGTTGTTGAGAGGCTTCTCTCCGCTCTCACGTGGGCTCTGGGGCATCTGCGACGTCCAGGAGCAGGTCACGATCTGTCCCATGCAGGCTCTCGCCGTCAGCACCGTCGGGTTCAAGATTGCAGCAAACAGCACTTGGCAAAAGCAATCCACGCGGAACCGGGAGATTGCTTCTCACTCAGACCAGGAGGGTCAGAGTGGGGGCTCCTTTTCACAGGAGCTGGTGCCAATCTGGAGCAACCAGAAAAGCAAGTCGGTTTTGGGTTTTCGTCGGCACAGGGGCCACAAGCCAGCTGGCAAGTGACCGGGCCAATGCGTCGAGCCAACACAAGCAGAAGGGCCCCACGCAGCACTCGTCGAGTGTGGAGGGGGTAGCTTTGGTGCAAGTTTAGCTCAGGGTTGGGGCTTCTCAAACCCCGGTGTACAGCTTCGAGGGTCACTTGTGGGCTGCACGGTCAGAGTCTCGTGGCCTTTTCAAGATGGCGTGCCCCACGCTTCCGGTCGCCTCCACGGGTCTCAGCTCTGCAGGTACTGTGGATCGGGCTGGAGGAAGGCAGGCAAGCTTGATCTCGTCGATCTCTGTCGCTCGAGTTCTGGCAGGAACTGCAACAAAGCAAGGGTCGGGGTGCTGGATGGTACCTGTTTGCACAGGGTGGTCACTCCTTGACCACAAGGGAGATTCTTCAGTCTTCTACGTTGAGTAGGATGTCGAAGGGTCCAGAGTTTCGTTTCTTATGTTTCTTCAGGATAATCTGAGTTGCATTGGCACTGCTCCCACTCTTATTCGAATCTGGTGGGCTGGACATCCTGTTAGGTCCCCTCCTATAGGTGGGACCCAGGAAGGGGGTGGATACACCCCTTTCCTTTGATCCAGGCAGCGCTGGGACTGGGGCTGGTGTGCCCCAGAACCGGTTTGGCCGGATTATGCAAGGGGCAGCCTTGTGCTCCCCAGGCAGTGTCTGGTTTCTTCGAAACATCCCTGCTGCAATCCACTATCTCCTGTCTGGGATGGTGTAACACCGCCCTGCGACAGGAAACCCTTTGTCCAGGCCACCATTTGCTGAGTTTCGGTCAGCAGCAGGAGGCCAGACCCATGTCTGTGGCAGAGGCATCCATTTTGTGGATCTGAGGCTCTTTTAAAATCAACTGCGTTTCAGTAAAGTAACATGTCTTCTCCCTCTAGAAGGGTGGAATGCTACCCCCGTTGCCAGAACTGGCGAGGGGGCAGTATTCCAATTCGTATGACACCTTACACGACATGTTTTGATAAAGCCAAACCAAAGTTGCTATATAACCGCGAGGATTATAAGGCACTTAAGAGTATATGGTATGGCATTATCCCGGATCAGCTTAGGGAGTTGTTCCCGACAGCTGCAGACAGGCTCAGCTCATGCCAGAGCTCCATCTCACATAAAACCACGCACTCTGCCTCCAGGATTGATAAGGCCTTCCATAGGAGTGACTCACAGGTTTATATGTGCCCAGATATAGGTTTAGATATAGGTATACTATATCTAAGCAAGGGGTGATTACACCCACTTGCCCCAGCTGAATGATCAGCCAGTTGTATCAATTTAAGAACCAGCCAGGGGTGGCAAAAGCTATGCTTCAGCCCCTGGTAGGCCTTGGTGGCACCTATGCCCTGAGCACCTATAGTGCATGGTACAGGGGCTGACAAGGAGTCCATTTTTTAATTGTGGTATGTACCTATAGCACATGCATTACAAATTTAGAGAGAGAACAGCAGGCTGGGGGTCTGATTAGCAGGCCCACAGCCTCAGTAAGTCGAAAACCAGTGAAGCAAAAAGCAAAAATTGGGGTGACCATAGGAAAGCAGACCCTACTCTCCTACACCGGGGATGCCTGGCTTCACCTTGGGGATGCCCAGTAGGGACCATCTCACAGGGAAAGCCAGGACGGGTTCCCCAGCGGTCTACAGCGCTGAGATACCCCATGGCGGGGTGATACATGCGCTTCACAAGACACCATTACATTACATTACACCCACACAAAATCTGTGTTGCTTCTTCCACTCCCGACCCCCCACTGTTGTCCATGTTTAACTAGCGCTATGAGGCGGCTGGCACCAGCTGCGCTATAGCACTTTTATCTTACTGCTCCATTGCCTGTTAACTCCCACCCCTTGGTTGTTTCTTAACTCCCATTGTCCGTGTTACACATCCACCCTCCTACGTAACGTTTGTTCTTGTGCTCGAGTGTCTGCCATTTATTGCAGTATTACACCTCTACTTGTACTTTGTACACTTTGTAACCTGCACACTTGTCACTTGTTCCTCCTGTAACGGCCCGTTTGCTCCTCTTGTATTTTGTTTGCTCACAATTGTCACTTTTGCCTCATGCAACAACGTTTGCTTTTGTAATTTGTTCTGTTATGTTTCCTCTTGTGCACTTTTGACTACCTCATGTATTTTTTTGTTGTTCACAATTTTTACTACCTCAAGTATTTTGTTTGCTCACGATTGTCATTATTACCCTTACTACCTCATGTATTTTTGGTTGCTCACAATTTTTACTACCTCATGTTTTTGTTTGCTCACAATTGTCACTATTACCTCATGTACCGCAACGTATGCTTTTGTAATCTGCTCTTTTGTAATGTTTTCTCATTATGTTTCATTTCTGTTCCTAATGTGAAGCGCTCTGACGCCCTCGGGTAAAGTCCGCGCTATATAAAAATGCACAAATAAATAAATAATAAATAAAATCTCCTCCTGTATCAGTTCTGTTCCTAATGTGAAGCGCTCCGACACCTTCGGGTAAAGTCCGCGCTATAGAAACACGCATAAAATTACTACTTTTACTTTCAGCATGCTGCACAGGGACACTGCTCTGCAACTCAGCTTAAAGATATTGTGAAACAGGCAGAGTCAAATAGCTTTCGCATAGGCGTGACCAATTGGCACTGCCAATGCATGTTGTTTTCCCTGTAGTTTCTCTTTCCTGTAAGTCAGGGCTTTCCTGGAAATGAAGGACTGATTCCGAAAGTGAAAGCCTCTTCGAGCCGCCCCTCCTTTGATCGGATGAAGGTGGTCTCATATCCGACAGCTCTCATCCGCCAATCAGCGGAGGCACCAACTCGGGTTTATTCCGAGTTTAGAGCTAAAAGGGCGCCGCGACGCGTGTTTGGGACACTCGAGAGAGGACCCCCGGCAGCAACGAGGAGCAGGGGAAACGTAAGGTGCGTGCCTCGCTTACTTCACTTGGTATTAATGCGGGGACGTTTCATGACGAGAGGGACTCAGCTCTGCCCGTCCTAGGGTTTAATGAGCGACGACGCGGTGCATTCTGGGGGTTGTAGTCCTCGTGTGTTGTTAGCCTGAGGCTGTAGGATACAAGAATGATGGAGCAGTCGATGCGAAGTAAACCAAAGATGAATGGCCAGGCCGGTGGCGGCTTGGGGTCGGGGCGGGAGGGGTAAGAATATTGGGTTTCCAAACCAACCATATAGAACCAAAGTACAGATGAAGATTAGGAGTAACTACATTTGTGTAGCGCTTCTTAACCCTGGCCAGGCTCCAAAGCGCTATACCGTGGGTTGGTTCATTGGTTGGTTTGAAGGTTCTTTGCTGTCGAGTCTGTGTGGGTCACCAGAGGGGCTGGGGCTCGGACCCTATTTGAAGTTGTAGCATCCCTGCCTACCTGCAGGACAAGCTCAGTGTGAGGAGGGGGCGTGGCCTAGGAAGGGGCGGAGCCTCGTGTCAAGAAATACCGACGAGGTACTTTTGACACCCATCCCCCACCCTCCCAAACAACAAGCATTGGCAAAGCCAATAGGTCTCGCCTTTGGGACCTTAGAAGTGTTTAGTCATTGCGTGGGGGAGAGGGGAGGACACAGCTTCAACCCCCCCCCCCCCTCCCGTTGCCGAAAGTTGAAACACTTACCCAAGTAAGGGAGCTCAGATCGGGGGGGGGGGGGGGGGGGGATAGAAATCGAGGGGGCTACAAGGAGCCATTATCCTGCCCACATATACTTTCAATCAAACATCTCTGCCCCAGAAGCGACTGCGCGGACATGGGGAGTAAATCTGCGGGGAATAACCGGAGGGGCAAAAGGCAGGACAAGTAAAGCTGTATTATGGGGCCATGGCTGCTGCAGAGATCTGTGTGTGCTTGCAGCAGCAAGGTAGCCCAGCTGGTTAATGCACCTGCTGCAGAGATCTGTGTGCGCTCACGAGGTCTACCCTCCCCACAGCAGCAAGGTAGCCCCACTGGGTAATGCACATGCTGCTCTGGGGCTTGTATTGCATGTAGATAGCTCAGCCAGTCACAGCTTGTGTTGCTGACATGGTTTTGTTATCAAGTTACAATTGTTTGAACTGTGCAGCTCACCGAGTTCGGAACCCAGTGCCTATTTAAGTACTGTTTGAACTCTGACCCGGAGGTGCGGTTTCTTTCTGGGTGGTTTGTTTTCTGTAGCGCTTCCAGCAGAAGCAGCTGCTTCCCGGCGCTGCAGCGGCCAGCACTGCACGGCAAGAATGCAGAGGGGGGGGGGGGGAGCGGGGGGCGGACAATCAATCAGATGTCTGTAAAGCGCCACTCCTCACCCATACGGGGCTCAAGGCGCTGGAGACCCTTGCGGCTGCAAGAACAGTCAACCCTCTGGCAGGAGGGGTGTGGCGGAGGGTGACCCCTCTGAGGGCAACAGGGAGGGGGGAGCAACTGCCCCGTCTCTGCGCAGCGGCGGAGGAGTCTTGGGAGCCCCTCCTAGCCTTCTGTCCTGCCAGCCAGCAACACCCAGCTAGGCATTAGACCCCTGCCACTCAACAATACCCTCCATAACCAAGTATAAACAAGCACGAGCAAAGGCAGTAGGTCTGGCCTATAAGAGATGAGCTTTAGCAATGGAGGGTGGGCGGAGCGGGGGAGCACCCGGACAATGGAGGGTGGGAGGAGGAGCTGGGGAGCACACGGACAATGGAGGGTGGGAGGAGGAGCTGGGGAGCACACGGACAATGGAGGGTGGGAGGAGCTGGGGAGCACACGGACAATGGAGGGTGGGAGGAGCTGGGGGAGTACACGGACAATGGAGGGTGGGAGGAGCTGGGGGAGCACACGGACAATGGAGGGTGGGAGGAGCTGGGGGAGTACATGGACAATGGAGGGTGGGAGGAGGAGCTGGGGAGCACACGGACAATGGAGGGTGGGAGGAGGAGCCGGGGAGCACCCGGACAATGGAGGGTGGGAGGAGGAGCTGGGGAGCACACGGACAATGGAGGGTGGGAGGAGCTGGGGAGCACACGGACAATGGAGGGTGGGAGGAGCTGGGGGAGTACACGGACAATGGAGGGTGGGAGGAGCTGGGGGAGCACACGGACAATGGAGGGTGGGAGGAGCTGGGGAGCACACGGACAATGGAGGGTGGGAGGAGCTGGGGGAGTACACGGACAATGGAGGGTGGGAGGAGCTGGGGGAGCACACGGACAATGGAGGCTGGGAGGAGCTGGGGGAGTACATGGACAATGGAGGGTGGGAGGAGGAGCTGGGGAGCACACGGACAATGGAGGGTGGGAGGAGCTGGGGGAGTACATGGACAATGGAGGGTGGGAGGAGCTGGGGGAGCACACGGGCAATGGAGGGTGGACAGGAGGAGCTGAGGAAGCACACGGACAATGGAGAATGGGGGGAGCGGGGGATGTGCATGGACCATCAATAGTGGGTGGACCTGGGGAATCACACAGACAATGAAGGGAGCTCGGGAGAAGCTGGGGGAGTACATGGACAATGGAGGGTGGGAGGAGGAGCTGGGAGCACACGGACAATGGAGGGTGGGAGGAGGAGCTGGGGAGCACCCGGACAATGGAGGGTGGGAGGAGGAGCTGGGGAGCACACGGACAATGGAGGGTGGGAGGAGCTGGGGAGCACACGGACAATGGAGGGTGGGAGGAGCTGGGGAGCACACGGACAATGGAGGGTGGGAGGAGCTGGGGGAGTACACGGACAATGGAGGGTGGGAGGAGCTGGGGGAGCACACGGACAATGGAGGGTGGGAGGAGCTGGGGAGCACACGGACAATGGAGGGTGGGAGGAGCTGGGGGAGTACACGGACAATGGAGGGTGGGAGGAGCTGGGGGAGCACACGGACAATGGAGGGTGGGAGGAGCTGGGGGAGTACATGGACAATGGAGGGTGGGAGGAGGAGCTGGGGAGCACACGGACAATGGAGGGTGGGAGGAGCTGGGGGAGTACATGGACAATGGAGGGTGGGAGGAGCTGGGGGAGCACACGGGCAATGGAGGGTGGACAGGAGGAGCCGAGGAAGCACACGGACAATGGAGAATGGGGGGAGCGGGGGATGTTCATGGACCATCAATAGTGGGTGGACCTGGGGAATCACACAGACAATGAAGGGAGCTCGGGAGAAGCTGGGGGAGCACACGGACAATGGAGGGTGGGGGGTGCTGTGGAGGGACATGGACAATGGATACTGGGTGGAGATGGGAAAGCACATAGACAATGGATAGTGGGTAGAGCTGCGCAATACATGGACAAATAAGGGTGGGTGGGTGGGGATTGGAGGAGCACAAGAACAGTGCTGGAAAAGAGCACAGACAGCGGGTGGTGGGCAGATGGTGCTGGGAAAGCACATAGATAAGAAAGAGTCTACAGGTGGGGCAAGAGAAGAACCTTGACAATGGAGGGTGGGTGGGCACGCCACGAGAGACACACAAACAGAAGGTGGACGGGCAGGACTGGTGAATCAAATGGGTAACGGTGGGTGGGTGGGCAGGGTTGTGGGTGCAAATGGAGAAGGGTGTTGGGAAAGCAAGAATGGCAAGGGAATACGAGTGGGGAAGAAACACGAATGGTAAATGAGAGTTGGTGAGCTCCGTCACAGCTGCCTACTCAGGCTCCTGACACTCCCCTTTTATACTAGAGTATCAGCTTCCCTTTGAGATAAATCTAATGCCCACAGTGCCAGTTTAGACCAAATATTTTTGCCTGCTCTGCTTGACAATCCTACTCATAACTGTTGGGACAGAAAAGTCCTCCTCGCGGTAACAAATGTGCACCCCTTCCCTGAGTGCCACAACTGTGCTGATGTCTGGATCCCTAATGCTGATTTTTGTTGTTATAGGCCAACCCAGATCAAGCGTGTGTGTCGTGGCATGGGCCTGTCTCACGGACTATGATCTTATTGGAAAGTGGACTCTTGAGACTGGGACTACTTCTGGGGCTTCCCATGGATGTTGCCTGTAGTGAATGGAGAATGATCAATATTGCTAGGAATGAGGAGGGAGTGAAACCTGGGGGAACCATCTTAAGAAATACTAGAGCTCCAACTTCAAGGGGACTGTGTAGTTGTTTGTTAATGTTATATCACTCCTTTGTGTTTATAGAGGTAGAAATTAAAAAGTTATCTTTTTTCTTAAAAGTAAGAATTTGGTTGGACAATTATTTACTGATTCTGCTTCACACATTTTGAATTGTGAGCCTGTGTTAATTTCCCTTTATCCGCCTCCCCCTGAGGGAGCCTTGGACCATCCAACCACGTTACTACTGAGAGTAGAATGCAAAAGAACTACTTGGCCCATGCTGAACTTGACCCTTTCTTCAGGGTCACCCCCTCATTTTTTGCCTTCATCCTTCTATTTTTGCTGAATTCCTTTTTTTGTTGCCCTTAGGACTATGTGCGCTTTACCAATGCTAACCATTGCTACAATGCTTTTTATCTCCTGTTCTAAACATTGGCATATTTACTTTACTAATAAGTCCCTAATAAAGTACACAACGTGTGCCCAGGGCAAATAATTTAAATGCTACTTGTGGGACTGCAGCACTGATTGACACCCACTTAAGTAATCCTTTAACCATGTCTTAGGCCTGTAATTGCAGAGCCAGTGTGTGCAGGTTTGAACTGCCATTTCAACCTGGCAAAATAACCCTT
Organism: Lissotriton vulgaris; assembly: GCF_964263255.1. Classification (NCBI taxonomy): domain Eukaryota; kingdom Metazoa; phylum Chordata; class Amphibia; order Caudata; family Salamandridae; genus Lissotriton; species Lissotriton vulgaris. The sequence continues at coordinate 24,889,924 of NC_141692.1, forward strand.
TTGCCAGGCCCAATACTTCCTTTTTAATACATATACTTCACCGTAAGAATATGCCATGAACAGCCCAGAGTGTAATGTATTTAAAAAACAGGACATATACATTTAAGTTTTACGTATAGTGATAGTGAAAAACTCATACACTCTCTTTTCACTACTGCATGACCTAACTCTCTCATAGGGAAACATTATAGTAATTTCCAACTGGGAAGAGATAATTCTTTCAAGTTTAGTGTCTCTGGAAACACAATTTAAGATGCAAACTCCTATAGAAGATGGATTTTAAATTACAATTCTGAAAATGCCACGTTTAGAAACTTAAAAAGAGCGATACAAAAAGGGATGATGGGCGGAGCGTTTGAGCAAATCAAACACTCACCCTCAGTCAACTGATCTGGGTTTAATCCATCACCATTCTTTAGCTCACTCCGCCACCCCAGTTCAGACATGGCCATATGCAAATAAGTCTGACCCTGTGCCTCACGGGAACAGTCCAGCCCGAACTGCCAAGCCATGTCTTCCCTGGACCTGAAACAAGCATCCTGGGACCGGTTGACTGTTGACTGGGTGTGAGTATTTGATTGGTTCAGATGCTCTGTCCATCATCACCCCCTTTTGTACTGCTTTCTTCGCCATAAGTTGGCAGGGCATGCTCAGACATTGAGTCCCTTGCTCACTTTGCCACTGGATTCAAGCAAGCCTGGCTGAAGACGGCTGGAATGCCAGAAACTGGTCCTTGGAAGCTTGATTCCGGTCCAGGGAAGGCATGGCTTGGCAGTTCGGGCTGGACTGTTCCCATGATTTGCATATGGCCATGTCTGAACTGGGGTGGCAGAGTGGGCTAAAGAACGGTGATGGATTAAACCCAGATCTGTTGACTGGGTGTGAGTGTTTGATTGGTTCAGATGCTCTCTCTGTCCATCACCACCCCCTTTTGTACTACTTTTAGAAACTTATCCCAGCAAGATGATGGACGGCGTACTGAAACTTTTCAACCACTCTTTCCCCCCCCCCCCCCAGTCACAGATCTCGGTTTAATCCCTCGTTCTTTTGCTCAATATGCCACCCAGTTTAGACCCAGCCCTATGCAAATCTGTCATGACCTTGTTCCTCATGGGAACAGTCCCGCCGAACTTCCAAGCTGGTTCCTGCCTGGAATGGAAACAAGCATCCTGGGATTGGTTTTGGTGCATTACCCCTCATCATTCAGGCTTGGTAGAATCCAGTGGCACAGCGAGCAAGGGACGCACGTCTGGGCACACCCTTGGCCACTAAGGGCGAACATATCAAACACAACACTGTCACTGGATTCAAATCAGCCTGGCTGATGAGGGGTGAAACCCCAAAAGCTTCTTTCTGGTCTAGAGAGGACCTGACTTTGCAGTTCAGGCTGGACTGTTCCCATGAGGGACAGAGTCAAGACAGATTTGCATATGTCTGGGTCTAAACTGGAGTGGCATGGTGAGCAAAAGAAAATTGAATTTAATCCATATCTCTTGACTGGTTGTGAATGTATTGATTTGTTCTGTATTCCGTCCATCATTTGTGTGTCTTTTTGCTTTCTCGCCCTAAGTGCGCTGGCTATCCCCACTCGTGGGTCCCGGTCTCACTGTGCCACTGGATTCAAAGTAGCCTGGCTGATGAGGGGGGGACACCCTGAAACCGGTGCCAGGATGCTTGTTTCTGGTCCAGGGATGGCCTGGCATGACAGTTCAGGCTGGACTGTTCCCATGAGGAACAGGGTCTAGACTGATTTTCATATGGCTGGGTTTAAATTAGAGTGGCATGGTGAGCAAAACAATGATGGATTTAATACAGATCTCTCGACTGGGGGTGAATGTATTGATTTGTTCCGCATTCCGTTCATCATTTGTATCTCTTTTACTTTTAGAAAGTTAGCATTTTCTTACTTTAGCCATTTGGTGCCTGTGCCTGTCTTTGATCACATGTCTGGGGTGGGTAACAAATGGGCTTTGTGTATTCCCCCTATACATCCACAACAATATAGATATTAGGTATGGTTTGATGGGCCCTCCTGGCAGGATGAAAGAGAGGAGCTGGACCTAGCCTCACACCTGACTACGCTGTGTCCTTTGCTCAAAGAAAGCATAACCCCCTGTAGTGATTCTGGAGCCAGTGCAGGCCCTTTTTGGGCTTCAAAGGCTTTTCTTTGCAGTCCCCCTCTCCCCCACACTTCAAAGGTACCACTGGGTACAAGAACTGGACCTAAGACACTACCACGTCAGGACACTTTTGGACTTGTGGATACTCTGCCAGGAAGAAGGACTGCTATGCTGCTGGAAGAACTGCCACTCTGCTGTACTGCCACTCCAAAGAAGATGCTGCCTTGCTGTGCTGACCTGCAGCCCTCTGGCCTGGAGAGCAAGAAGTGGACCTAGAAACCACCTTGAATCCAGGACCCCACAGTGACTCAAAGGGCCAGTATGCTGGCCTCCTGATCTGAGCCTCAGGGACATAACGAGCTCCCCGCGGCTCCTGGACCCCTCTTCAATAAGCTCCTGATCCCTAAGAGGCTTCTCCCAGGTCATGGGTCCTTGGAAGTGGCTTTTAAGCATTGAAAGTTAAGCTTTTGGGCTATTCGCGAACAGGCCAGTTCGCTCCGGAACCTTGTCACTCATCCAGAAATCCAGGGCGAGCAGCTGTAAGTTTGTCTCAACACACAGCAAGAAATGTCTGCCTGCATGGATTGCCATCGAGAGGCTTCATCCTGTTTGTCCGCTCCTCGCATGCCGCCGACCAATGCCAGCAACTCTTTCTTTACTTCTGGCTAACTTCTTCCCTTCAAACCGGACTCTTGGCACACGTCTTGAGAATGTAAAACTTCAGTGGGAATAATCTGGAACTGTATCCAACCTTCCGTCCATCGTAGTTGGCTTGAACGTTTGACTTTAACGTGGTCCAGGGTGACCAGGTAGCCGCAGTTGGTGCTTTATGCTTTTAGGCGCTGTATTGTAGTTTATTCTTTAAAGATGTATAGTTCTTGTTCTGCTGATTGGATTTTTGTTGTTTTGGTCTTGTTTTATTTATTACATTCAGATTTAGTTTTTTAAACAGGAAACATATTGTGCTATTTTCACTGCATTACTGTTTGAAGGGATGCATAGATACTTTATACACTGCCTCTAAATTAATTAAGGAGTTTGCCTGACACTTACCCTGACTAGGATTGGGGTTACTGATTGACCAGGTCTCCTACCCCAGTCAAACAACCACCCGATTTCTAACATTGGTGTTCAGTGGCGGGATAAGGATTTGTGTGTCATATACTAACTTGGTGTACACTACCATCCCACATATTTGCAAAAAATACATTTTTAGCTGGCAACATGGATGTCTATACTGTGGCCCAGCTCAAGAATTTCTTCAAAAAGTTTGGATAACCTGGCCAGACAGCAGATTCCAGCAGTGATGGTGGCACCATACCTGCAGTAATTGAAGGAGAAAAGAGTTTGCATACCCAAGGATTTGCTGCCCAATTATGTGGTGGGAGATGACATAGACAAATGGTTTTCTGCCCACGAAGTTGCACTGATGGTTTACCAGGTACCTGAAGAGTACTGGGGGAGGTGGTCTGTGGAAACACATGTCCACTGTGGGGAGGGACACACTTCTGACATTAGAGGTTGGGGACCAAACCAAGTACACCCCCAGGAAGGTCATTTTACTTGCAAAGTTTGGGCTGAAACCTGTAAAGTCATTCCAAACGTTTAGGGACAACAAGAAGCTTCCCAGGCATTCCTGGGTAGATTTTGTGGATTACTCCAGCATGGCACTGAATTGTTGGGTACGGGGCAGTAAAGATAATGATTTTGTTTGGTTGTACTATTTAATTATGAGAGAGCACATGCTCAGTGTCGGTTTTTATAGAGTGTCTGCTTAACCGAGTAATCTGACTGACACGAGGAAACATGCTGAGGATGCAGACCTCTGGGCTAGTACTGGAGTGTCAAGAAAGGTTCCTGCAACTGACCTCAGAAAGGGTGGTCCAGGTTCTCCCTAGAAGGAGAGGGAGGTTAAAATGATCCAGGCAAGTCATAGGGTAAGGGCGAGCAAATGGTTTGCATGCCCCATCTGAGGAACAAGGTGATTGTTCTGGAAGAGAATGACCCAGCGCGCCCCGTTTCCTGCATCGCTGCTTTGAATGCTTCCAGTTAGGACACTGCCATATAGGTACTGCTTTTCTATATATTGTGTTAAGTTAGCATGAGTTTATTAAATGTTTAAACAACATATTTTCCTTCGGCTTCAGTTTGCACACGACACATAATTGTTATTGTAGCTTTCAACCTAGACGAAAGATGTGATTTATTTGAGAATAATATGTTATTGCTCTGATATCAGTTGTGCTTGGTACACTTGGTACACTGTCTGCACACTGAGAACTGCACCCTTTAAGAATAACCTATCACAAGGTTGCTGGGAGGCCTGATCCTCGCACCACATTAGACATAACACAAATAATGTTGCTGCCAACATTGGGCTCTAAGCGGGTTTAAGATAGAGTTACTGAGAATGCAAAAACACACTTGGTGCTTCGCATGCAGAGAGTTGGTAGCTGATGATGTGATCTTCTTCTGCTGACATTTAGAGGTATGGGCCCGCCCTGCTAAAAACCCAAATGAGACCTTCTTAGATAGAATTTAGTATGCTAAATAGGGTGCGCGAAATATAGGTGATACAGATTTCTATAGATTTTTGCATTATAATATGCTATCACCGTTCGCTTACTATGGATTAGTGACTATGCTGATAACTCTGATTTTTATAATATGTATGTTGGTATTATATAAGATTCTGCGTTTGAGAACCTTGCATTGAAAAATAAACATTTCAAACTTGCACGTGTGTTCTTTTACTTCCCGTTGTGGTTTGAAATGATTATAGAGCGAAAGAGTGTTCATGTGTTCCACGATACCTGAGGTATTCAAAGTTCATGTTCTGGTTTGTCTAAGTCATTGGGAGTTCGTTATGACCAATGAGACACTGTAGCTAGTCGGTAAGGGGATTTCTGATACTAAGGTGAGTTTTGGGTCACCCTAATTCACTAAGGTTCTAGATCTCTATGCACAGTTCTGTGGGAGAACGGAAACCCTGCTACAACACAAGCATTGGGGACTCTGTCCAAAGACATCACCGACTGGTGGGACCTCTCCAGGGGCTGTCAGTATGGCATTAAGGGCAAGCAGTCCCCAGGTCATGGCACGATCACCCTTAGCTGGGAGCTGGACTCAGAGGGTACGTTGGTGATCCCTGAGGGTGAGATTTGTCACTTTCACCTGGTGAAAGTGAATGGCATCTTAGTCACTTCTTTGCGGGACACCAGGGCTAGCTGGCCCATGATAGAGGAAAGGCTAGTTTCTTCAGAGGAGTACACTGGCCAGGTTTGTTCCACCCTATGGCCCTGTACACCTGTTATGGGGAGGTGACACCGAGGAAGGTCATAGTTAATTCCCAGATGCCCACAGTCTACATCCTGTGGAATAAGTTGGCCGGGGAGCTGAGAGTAGTGGCCGCCTACGGCACCATGACAGTTCAGTTTTCTGGAGGTACCACTCCCAAAAATAGGGTGCAGGAGCCCAGATGGAAGTAAAGACTCACCCCTGTCTCCTGTTCCGCCTCAGGGCACAGCCCTGGGTTGATTTGCCAGTGTCAGGATACTGTGTGAAGTTGGCCTTGTATATGCTGTCCACTAATTAAAGTGGGCACCTTGTACCAGTCTAAACAACCGTTATTGATGATTAGGTTACAGACAACCTTTAGTAAAAGCTATCCTAGTGGTAGCTGTGGAGAGCAGCCTTCAGGCTGAGTCTCAAAGGAATGCAAAGCAGCTTGTTTTGCGAGTCTATAACCCCCTGTAAAGTAACTTGTTTTACCAGTTTATAACCTCCTGAATGGCCAAATAAAAGAGAACCACTCAAGTTATATATAAAATATATGTATTTATTACTAAATACTCTCTACTAACCTCTTTATGAGATTAGAGAACAAAGCACATAATATTACAGTACTAAAATGACAGTAAATAGCACAATACACAGCGGGCTCCAGGGGAGACCGAACCATATACTAAAAAAGTGGTATAACCACCACAACTTGACTAGTCATAGTGCCTAGAGCACGTAGAATCACTGAGACACTGAGACCCCAAGGAACGACTCCAGGTAGTGACACAGTGGACCCATGGGGAAAGCGTGTAGTGTGAGAACACAGGCGCGAGCTCCGTACAACTCTATGGGAAAGTTGCGGTTGGAGTTTTTAAAGTTTAAAGAAACTTGGGAGAGAACTTTGAGCAAACCCTTTTAAACTTAGAAGGTACTTAGGCCAGCACCAATGTGAGCACCGGAGTACTTGCATTACCTAACCCAGTGAAGCCGGGTGCATAGGTGTCAAATGGTGTCGGGAATCTTCGTCGTTTTCAATGACAAGATGCTGCAAAGTGCTGCTGCTGTAAAGAGGAAAAGTGTCCGGTGTGATCCAAACCTGGATCAAAGCTGAGAAGAACCTCAAAGCAGAGGGGACGGAGTCTGGGTCACTTGCCTGTGACCAGGGGCTCAGTAGACGAATGCTCACCGATGTCAGGTGTTTCAGGTGAGAAGAGCTGAAGCTTGACTCTGCAACCATGGGGACCTGGAGATGTCGAGGATGACCAAAGTCTGCAGGCGAGCTGTTCCACGAAGGATGTTCAGTGCTGGGGGGTCAGTGTCCGGATTGAACATCAACAAGCCTTGGCAACTGCAACCCACATAGTCAGAGAAAAGGTGCTTCAGTGAGGACCAGCATGGTCCTGGGGACTCCCAAAGCAATGGAGAGTCAGGGCACATCTGGAGCAACCAGATAAGCCCACTAAAAGTTAAAGTTGCCTTCACAGGGACCCACAGGCCAACGGACCAGGGATCGCGAAGGGACCTCGAGAGGAATACCAAAATACCAGCCCACCGAAAACTCGTGGAGTGTAGGCTGGTAACCTTCAGTTGAACCACTGCTCGGGGTTTTGACTACAAGTAGCCCAAAGCACAGCTTCAGGGTTCGCCGGAAAGCAGATGCTTCTGCAAATGGACAAGGTACCCAGGGGTACAGGCTGCACGGTCCCCATGAGGGATACGGGTCTCAGGTTTGCTGAGCACACTAGTCAACCTCGGGACACTTGGAAACCCACCTCCTGTGTTGCAAAAGTCTTCAGGATCTTCCGAGTTGCAAACTGGTCAGATGCATCTTTGCAGGGGAGTAACTCCTTTACTCCAAGGGAAATTTTGAGTCATCTAGCGCAGTGTAGATCGTCGAAGTACTTTATTTCTGTGGCAGAATTTCATCCAGGTAAATCTAAAGTCCTGTAGCCAGGGTATCCTTCTTTATACCCAAGTAAGGGGTGGGACAAACTCTGGGGACCCACCTATGGGAGCGTCAGGACAGAGGGGTGGCTACAACCATGTCCTTTGTCCAGTTTCGTACCAGAGCAGGAGCCAATGGCCCCTGCAACCGGTTTGAGCTGGAGTATGCTCAGGGACACCAAATGTGCCCTCAGTGCAGACATCAAAGCACTCTCAGAGTGCACCCACCCAGCCCCAATACACTAGAGCCTGTCTGCTCACACCTCCCTGTGACAGGAAACCTATTGTCCAGCATTCCCCTGCCAGAGTTTCATCCACGTCTGCGTCACTTACCTACTTTATAGAGTATATGTAAAGCCTGTTGAACTGCTGTGTGCTGAGCTCTCTTAGCTACATTCTCCATGCTCTTTATACCAGTCCTGTTGTAAAACTCTGCTTAGCCACTTCTAAAGTCCCCTCTCTATTTACTGGAAGCACTAATGCTTTTAAACCCTGCTACTTACCCCGTTGACACTTACCATGTTGTTTCTGCTTTTTTCTTATAGGTCCATCCCCTGGCTGTGGTAGTCAGTGTACTCTCTCCAGGGATGATGCCAGGTAAATTTTTTAATTATGCTACAGAAAGATCAGGACTCACATACATGTTTTTAGAATAGTGTGGCAACTGGTGGAGTACGGTCTATTGTTCACAGAGCCCGCTGGGGGGTGCAGGGCCGGCTTTAGGGCAGTGCGACTAGTGCGGCCGCACTGGGCGCTGACCTGTGGAGAGGGGTGCTGAGACCTCAGGGAGGCGTTGTGTTTAGCAATATCTTATGATGTGAGAGATGAGGAGCAATTTTGCTGGTGGTAGTGAAAGAATCCAAGGAGGCGGTCATGGGACGTGGGGGCGCCAAAAGTGATTGTCGCAACTGGCGCCACCAGTGCTAAAGCTGGGGAGGGGGGGGGGATGGGGGTGTGACTTGGATTTTTAGACTTTGATTCTTATGAAGGTTGATGACTCTTCCTCAGCTTAGAGGTCATACTCCCATTTGTGTAGAAGTGTGTCCACTGACCACTGCAGTCATTAAAGTTATCAATTCACAAGAGAACAATGGTAGTGAAGTACTAAGTATATGGGGCTGCCCGTTTTAAAGTAGTGTAGGCCATTTTAACAAGAAGCAACACAGTGCAGCACAGCAAGTCACCTTGCTGAGCTGCGTTACAGGGAAATGGGCCGGAATGCACTGTATTTATCAGAAAACAGCGCATTCCTACCTTTTCCCAGCTCTAGCGCACAATGAACTGCCTAGCGCCAACGCAGGCACCCTTTGGCGTTAGGCGCCCTGGCACCATGGTGCAGGGGTGCCTGTGTTGCATGCCGGATTGTTTGTGAATGGAAGAGGTACCTTTCTGCACAAACAGAATCCCCTGAGCCATTTTCTTCTTTCTATGTGTGCAGCAGAATGCAGCACACGAGAAAGAGAGAAAACGAGGAGAAATAAAGATATTTCTCCTCATTACTCCATTCCTGGGAAGGCACAGCATTTTCGTGCATACCTGGGTCTACCAGTAATCCTTTATCTGGGAGTACGCCCAAATACATTGGTGTTGTGTGGGAACACCCACACAATGCACATTGAATGAGGCACAGTAGAGTCATGTTGTGTGGTGCAAAAGCAACACAACCCTTTTGATAAATAGGGCCCACAGGATTGTTAAAGGGACCGATTCACGTAGGCCTTACATGTAGTAAAAGTATGAGTGTAAAGGCACTGCTCTGGTGGTGGAATCTCTGCACGTGAGTCGGAATCTCCGTACAGCGCACTCTCTGCAGTGCGCCTGGTGGTGATTCCGCCACAAGTGTGTAGATTCTGCCATTACTGCGGAAATTCCGCACTTGTATGTCTATTACGTGTAAATCATTTTGCGGATTGGGCGCAATGTGTATTGTATCGGGTGAACATTATCCATGATAGAGTGGTGAAGTGAAGTATTTACTCAGGCAGGTAGTTGTTCATTGGTGGAGATGGTGTACTGTAGGCCTCTATAATAGAATTTCTGTAGAATGTCAAACCACTTTGTAGTTAGTTGTGGGACTTACCTACAGTTGTTGTATTCAGTAGAATGAGGGAGGATAGTACATTATTATATGTTTTTTACATACACAAGAATTATTTTTAAAATGTTTAGTATATACTTTTGTTTTGTTAAAGGTGTCTTTAGTAAATTCTCTTACCAAGCCAATAGTTATACTGAGTAGCCTTTTTTAGGTAAATAATTTATTTGATAACAACTTAGTTGTTCTGAAAACCTCCATGTAGTAGACGTTGGTAAAAAACCTGTGTCCCTAAGGACATTTCTTTGCAGAAATATATGTGCATGTTCTAATTTGCGTGGACAGACTGCTGTCTAAAATGCAGTATTTTGTATGCATTTTATCTTTGTCGTAGTGTGGCTGTGGATGTCATCACTAATGCAATGATGTCAACTAATCAATAAACATTTATTCGATTTTCAGAGAAATTTATACAAAATAAAAAAGATATTCATCATAAACAAGCAATAATGAATAAATAATAAAATGTATCAGTCCATACAACATAAAAACCAGTCACATTTTTAAAAACAGTTCTAAAAAAAATTGAGAATAACAAAGCATTCCTCAGACAAAAAAATCGAAATGACTATTGCATAGAGCTTGAAACCCCAGATTAAAAATGGGAGACAAAAAAACACAGTTTGGTAGTTGCCAAAAGCTGTAAGTATAGGTAAGTGGGTCTGATGTGGTTAAAACCACATGCAAACTTTATAGAACTTAAATATTTGTGTCAGAGGGTTGGAGAATTTTGGACATAAAAGTACTATGTGCATGAAATTACTGGTGGAAATTGTCACAGGTACATGGAGGCAGGTTAGATTGAGAAAACCAAACCCCCCCTTGGGAATAAAAGTTGGTGGAAATTATTCAGTCTCAGGAATGTTAAGAGACACCACTGATAACTAGGCTTATCCAAAAGGAGTTATGGCTCCATGCTGGGGACAGATTTAACCATAACATAACCACAAAATGACTGTTTGGTTAAAGCAGAATTCTCCCTTTCTGTGATCACCCTCTACACAAAGGAATGTTTAACCCTGAGTAGCTCCTTCGTTGTGATAACCACAGGATCATGAAAGATGTGTGCTCATCCCAATCCTACGAACGATTTCTTCATGTACGAGATCCAAGGGATGTAATCTGCTTTGTCTTGTGACAGACTGTCCTGTAGTATTTGTCTATTTAAATGCTATGCAAACCTACCATTACTTCTCGGGCATTTCTACGTATTACTATAATTGCGCATTTTTAGTTTGCAGGAACTTTTAGTACGCATGTATTTACTTAGCATGCGGTTACTACGCAATTACCGGTACTTTCCAAAGTGAAATACTTTGCAGATTATACACATCGTTGTTTTGGCAAGGATTTCCAAGCAACGACGTGCTGCTCTTAAGAGGCTTGAAGAAGGAGAAGAGTGGATCCAAGAGTGAAGTGAAGAGAGGGACCACGAGGGGAGAGAGGTAAGTGGGGCAGTGTATTTTAAGGGTTGTGTTTGTGTAGTGTAATTTGGGTTTAGGGTCGTGACGGGGTCGAGAAGGGTAGTGTTTGGGAGTAGGGACAGGACTGTGGGTCGGGATGTGCAGGGGGTAGTGAATTAGGGTTTAGGGTAGTGGTGTGAAGTTTTTTTTAGTGTTGGGTAGTGTTTCAGGGGTTAGGGTAGTGTCAGGAGTGGTGAAGTGTAGTGTTAGAGTGTAGGGTCCAGGCAGGGGGAAGGTTGTGTAGGGGTCGTGTATTAGGGCTTAGGGTAGTGTAGCAGTGTTTGAGTAGTGTAGGGTAGTGTAGTACATTTCTAACCATTTGCGTTATAAATACATGCACAGTTAAAACTTGCAAAGTAATGCGAAGTAATGGTATATGAAGTATTGACACATTCAAATGCTATACTTCTTTTGACCAGACGGAACACCACAAAAGTAGTGTTCAAATACGAATGAGGTCGGAAATGAAGGCCATCCCCAATTCCTCATGGATGATCTCAGCAGGGTATACTTAACCACTTGGATTTGGTCAATTTTGGCATACCCACAAATTTCACAGCCAAAGGTTGGCTTAAGAATACAGTTGACCTTATATATTTTTAACAGAAGATCAGGTGGCTTGTGACCAGCATGTCCAGCAAAGTCATGCACTCCTGAAATGGCTCTTTGCAAAATTCTCCCAGTTTTCTCAACTAAAGGTGTCCAGCTAAACAGGAATTCAGGAGAAGCCCCAAGTAGGAGGACTCTTCAACCCTAGATAAGATCTGGCCCTGTGCAAAAAAAAGCACATTTTAGTATTTGTGGGCCTAGTACTATAAAAACAGACTTTTTGAAGTTAGTAGAAAGGTCTAAGTGAGGCATAAAAGTAAAAAAGAGTCAAAAAGTTGTTGCAAACTCCTGGCAGTCCGGGCAATTAAGACAGCATCGCCAGCGTACAAATGAACCAGAATTGGTCTTCCGCCGACCCTAGGACATCTCCCCCTCTGTTGGTTACAACACCATCCATTCGATTGATATACCTGACAAATAAGAATGGTGCAAGGATGCAACCCTGCCGGACAAACCTTTTCAAAGTCTGCATTATTCACCATTTAGAACCATATGCAACTACTCCTGTGAGGTTGGTGCGGAGGGCTCTTTTACGTCCTGCTAGGGCCCTGTCCACCCGTATGGACCTGAACTCGGCCAACAGATTTTTCCTATTGACTTTATCAAAGGCCGAGCTGAGGTCCATTAAGCCATATGAATGGATCCCCCCTCACCCGGGTGTATTTAGAAATCAAAATATGTTAGTTGAGATTCTATTTTATTGAACTCCTGCCGGATCTGAACTCCTGCTGTATATCGGAAAGAATCGCCCTCTCATTGTCCATTGTGGTGAGTCTCTCCAAAATAACCCTCCCAACAATCTTGACCTGCCCATCAATCAGTGAGATAGGTCTGTAACGGTCCGGGTCTGCTCTGTTGCCTATCACGCCCAAGCATCAGGCAGAGGACCTCTGATGGCTGGATTGACATGACGAGTGAAAACCGGGGCCCACACTCCCAGCAGAGATTTCAAAAGGTTGCCCGTGACCCCATTGGCACCAGGAGCCTCACCCAGAGGGAGGGTGATAATGAGATTTCTCTCTTCCTTTCACTCAACCATAAACCCATCAATTGGGTTGATGAGGGTAGGCTTCCACTAAGTCATAAAGAAGAGTAATATGATTATCGCAGGCCTGGGCAGCAACAGTGGCCTCCTGTTCTGACAACAAATCTTTCTTAAAGAAGGAGTGATTCAGAATGCCCCAGAATTTAGTCCCGTTGTTCAGTTGCCTCGCCATCACCAAGTGACCCCACGGCTCTATTTTTAGTTGCATCTTCCAGTTACCAAGGGCGGCCTTGTAAGCTGCTCTAGAGATTTTAATGTGTAAATGTAAATGTGTAGGCATTTATATAGCGCACTGCTACCCGTGGGCGTCCTGGCGCTTAGACCGCTGCGAAACCCTTCCTGGCTTCCCTGAGAGATGGTCCCTTACTGGGAATCTCCAGGGTGAGACCAGGCATCCCCGGCGGTCTGGTGGGGCCATTAGTGAAGATGAGGCAAGCTAATGCCCAGAGTTGCCGAGTGTGATCGCTGATCAGAGTGGGCACCGAGGCGAGAGAATTATCGAGTCTGCTGACCCTGGTCCAGAAACCTGCAGCGCCGGGAATCGAACCCTGGTCCCGGGCCGTCCTCTGCTCTCGGGTCTGCCGCCTCTAACCAGTGAGCCACACTACTTCACTTCACAATGGTAGCCCTGTCCCATGGAATACTTTGAGAGTTGCTGTAAGCGCTCTTTTAGCCCTCACGCAATGCTTATCAAACCAACTGCATGGTTTAGGAGAACCCTCTGCACTTTGCTTGGCCAGAGCATAATTAATGTGTCCGCATTTGAGCTTTGAGACCATAAAGATCTGGATGTTGATACAAATGTTAGTCATCCCAGCATGTTAGAAACATGCAAGCGTTAAATTCCCCCATTTTATCCTACACCCGTGATCCTTAGTCTCAATAAGGGTTTTAGAGCCATATGTATGAAGGTCAAATGGGTTCGCAAACGCCAAAATTCGCAAAATTTCGGAGTTTGCGAACTCATTTTCGCTAAATGGTATGTATGTAGCACATTTTAGTGCAAAATAAGGAATCGCTAATTTGCGATTCCTTTTTTTGCGATTGCATTTAAGGAATCACAAATTTTGCGATTCCTTAAATGCAATGTATGAAGCACCCAAGTTGTGTGACTTCTCATTAAGAAATCGCAAATTACCACCAACTTCAAGTTGGTGGTAATTTGCGATTTCTTTCACAAAAGCACTTTTTTGCATTTGTGAAGGTGCCATGTGGCGCACATACATGCCCTTAGGGCATGTATGTGCGCCATATGTGCACACACGTGAATTTCAGGGGTGCATCAGGGTATCCTTATGACACCCTTGCACCCTTGAAATTATTCGCAAATTGCGAATCGCAAATTGCGAATAGCTTCACATTCATTCCTATGGGCCTCCTGGCCCATAGAAATGAATGGGGAATTATTCCCTAATTGCGATTCGCAATTTGCGAATCGCAATTAAGGAATTTTAAGAAATCACAAAAAAAATTCGAATTTCTACATACATACTAATTTGCAAATCTCAAATAGCGATTTCTAAAAAATCGCTTTTGAGATTCGCGAATCTGGATGTTAATACATCTGCCCCTTATAGAAATGAGAGAAGGCAAGCTTGCTTTTTTCCCAGGTAAAGGTTGCTGTCAGGGGATTGTGATCACAAAACTGGTGTGAAACTCGCCAATGCAGAAACATACACCCTGGACACAATAATGTAGCCCATTATAGGACAAGTACCTTGCCCCTTAGTTGAAGTATGCTTTATTAAGAACATTAAAACAGTATCATAAACAGGATGACAAAATGCAGCAAATTTAATAAAAGTTAGTATTTAAGCTTATTTATCATCTATCAAATAAAGAGATAAGTAGGTACGTTTATAGTAAGAAGAATAGCAAATGATTTGACTAGAAGTATACATATAGAAAAATGAGTTACTCAACAATTGAAATATAAAGGTTGGAGAAAGAAAAAAAGAATGGACTACATAAGATATACAATACCAAAATGTAAAAGGCAGTAAACAAGTGAATAATATAATTATACTATAGTAAAGACAAGTTTACATTAATAATAGATACAATGCAAACATCAGTTATAAATACCTTATGATCTCCCTAAGATTATAGGAATACATTTGACAAACTGATTCAAGGTGGTGGAGTAGAGTCTTCAAGGGCAGGCCCTGAGGAAGAGGAATTTGGACCTCAAGAGATATAAGTGAGATACGTTGTTTTTTGCTGTAAGGCCAAGAGTACCAGGTTGTTTTGAGATATTGTTTTCATCACTAGGCTTACTAACTGCCCCAGTAATAGGCTGGGTATGAATTTAGGTTCAGATCAATGGATGACACATTTTCATCAAATCTATTTCTTGGTGGCCACTGCATGAGTAATCACAGATCTGATGTTCCTCTTGACATCCCGTTCTCTGTGGACAAAGCGGTTGAGTCTATATACCTTAGCCCTTCAAATAAAATGCCTGGGCATGATGGGGTATCAATGGACCACTATAAACCTAACCAGGATATGTGTGCTCCACTTATTACAAACTAAATTATCAATGCATGTAAATGTGGTGTTCCTTGGAGTTGTCAAGATTGCAGAAGTTATCACCAGATTTTCCATTTTGACAGCACTGTGAAGATCATAGGCGAGGTCATTTTAGAACGATTGACCCACTAGTTCATGGAAACTGGCATTCTCTCAATGATGAAGTATGGGCTCAGGGCTGAGCTAGGGACGATGGAACTATGCCTCAATTTGCATCTTTTGTAGGTAAGTATGCTGTTGCAAAACAGTTCAATCTGCCCATTATTTATGGACCTTTGATAGAGTGGTTTGGTTGAAGCTCTGCTCCTTTCTGGAGTCCCTGAAGGCCCTGATTAGAGTCCAGGGAGGCCATGTGGACATTATGATGATCTTACTGCTTCAGACAGATGCAGATTAAATGGAAACGCACTGATTTGTTTGACCTAGGCTGAGGGGGTTGACGGGTATGCTTCCTTTCGTCAATCATTTTATTTCATCATATATCCGTGGCTTAGGTGCAATCCTGATAACAAATGGCTGTGACATGCCAGTTGTTAGGAATAGGCCTGTCTCAATGTTAATGTACACAGACAATGCAGTTTCACTTTCTAGGATGTCCAACAGGTTTCAATCTCTGTTAGACACTAGTAAGTGACTATGTGGCCTCATTGAAACGAGATACCAACTTAACTAAAACCTTTGTGATGGCTTGGAGCTGCAGAGTTTTTAAAATCTCATTGTCTTACCCTCCAGGGCAAACCTGTTGGTGTAGCTCATGAGTTCCTGTACCTCATGGTCATTTTTTACTTTCAAAGTACATAGGTCCCATGGTCTGAGAAGAAAAGACTACACTTTATGAACTCTGTTGGCTTTACAATGTTGAAATTAAAAAAAAATGTTTGACAGTTTGATTGATTATATCTTTCTGTCTTGTGGGAATAGAAAAAAAGTCACTGTCTATCAAAGCCAAGGAAAATAGATTTTGTAGGTGATTGCTTGGCCTCGCACCTTGTAGCTTCACTGGAGCTAGGCCTGGAATATGTGGGAGATCTGATTAATTTGGCTCCTTTCCTGTTGTGATGCTGAGTTTGGATAAAACCCAATGCCATTATAAATAAAGAAATCATCTATGACTGTCTAGCTGTGACATGGGCTTGGCTTAGTTGCACTAAGAAGATGTGTACTGCTCTTGGTAGACGTACCCAGTGCTCTAAGCCATGTGAACTAACCAAATCGGAGAGACCCGGAGCCAGAAAGTCTTTTTGGGAACTTAGGCAATAAGAAAGGGAGGTGACAGAGTTAACTAAAACTAACAATCATTGGCATATCCAATAGGCCTTGCCTTCAGGACCTTATAAGTATTTAGTTATGCAGCACAATATCCTTGGTGCAACAACATCAATTGTTCCATGGCTAAACACTTATAAAGTCCCAAAGGTGAGGCCTTTTGGCTATGCCAGTGCTTGTTTTATCTCTGCTGTTGAATATAGAAGGGAGGGGAATGTGTTCTACTTGGGCTTCTGTTGTGGTGCTGTTCTATTCTGGCCAACCCGTCCTTTCTCCTTGTAATGCGCAGTAGAATGATTCCACTCGAGTCAGTTAATCCGTGGGTGGTGATGGGAGGAATCACGCTCTGTATTGCTGTGTATCAAAGTCTTCCTGTTGCCTTCGATGGTGTGCGAGTGTCACTTTAACATAACCCTGACTGTAAACTCCCCGCGCTGAAAACGGTTTCCGCAGAGGTAACCGAGGGAGGATGCTGCAAAATAATTCTTTTTTTTTTTGGTTTAGTGGGTCAAAATGTGTTTATACTGCTGTAGAACTTTCTGCCAAATTAATCCATGGGTGCCTTCCTCTGCAGTAGTGACCGTGTCAGGTTGGACGAAGACTGAACTCAGATATTTTTTCTTCAAACCAGGCGACTTGTGCAGCTCTGTGCACCGCAGACTTGGTACTGCAGTCGTTCATTTAGAAGCTGTATGGCGTGGTGTTTCATAGGGAAAACAAACGTGGAGCAAGTAAGAGTCTCGGGGTGCTAGCCTTCCCACCCTTGTGTCAGTGCGACTGTGTTGTGTGCTGTTTATAGGCTTGTAGAGGTGATTCACACGCGAGTGTGTGCTTTACTCGACACTCTGCCAATGATTAAGCCTCATGTGGTGTGGAATTTATGGATTTTTGTCCCTGGTTGCATGAATTTCTCTCCTGTGTGACGCTAGTAGCGTAGCCAGTGCATCATGGCCCCTAGAGCAAGGAAGGAAACCCCCTGGCTGCACTTTGATTTGTAATATGCAACAATAAGGGCGCTCTGGGCTGAATTAGAGTTGGTGTAATTAAGTACTACTTTTTAAATGAAAGCAAGCATAATTGTCTGAATATTTCTGCATAAGGAGATTGCTACTTACTGTATATGCTTAGATCTGGACATCAATTTCTCTTTTTAAAATGCTTCTTTTGAACATGAACATCATAAAAAAGATTCAACACATTAACCCCCTCCACGTCTAAGATTCTTTAAGGACAAATGATGTTTGTGTTGTTGCATAGGCCAATTCAGATAAATATTTGGTTCAGAAAGGTAAACCGTAGACGACCTGAGACATGGGAGAAAGGCTGTTGGTGATTGATGGTGAGAAAAATAACAAGAGCGGCCGCAAAGGAATGTCAGAAATGCAGCTGTCATCGGGACGCACTGCTGCTCGCTCCCGAGCTCCCTAGGCCGAGGGAGTGAGAAGGCGGAACATGCACTCACCTCCGGCCAATTGCGTGCTGTCTTTCTTAGGAAGACACACGCAAAGGCCAATAGCGGGTGATGGAAAAAGAAGCATACGCATGAGTGTGTGGTCTGAGTTAAACAGCCCTTACTAGACCCCTCGCATAGCAGCGCATGCACGCTGGCTCAGGTGAGACCTGAAAATGATGTATGTTATTATTCAGAAAAACAATTTTACAAAAAGAGGGTCTTAGGGACAATTTTTACCGACCTTGTAATCTCCACACCCCGAATTATACATATAAAAAACACAAAAGGAGACTACGGGTCAACACTACGTAAACTATTCTGGAAAGAAGAGAACACCAAACAATCACGAGTTAGGTCGCACCTTGCTGGGAAGAAAATCCCATCAGCCCACCCCACTGGCGGAGCATCATCATCTGGGAGTTGATGGTGACAAATCTGCGCAGTCGACCCAAGAGTTGGGAGACTATGCTGCGCTGAATTTGTAACCAATGTTTAACTCAGCCGAGTATAATCTCAAATAAGAGGTGCTGACAGTGTGCAGTGCGAAGTGGATGTGAAAGTTAAAAATGGCTACAAGGACAAAAATTATGTTTAATTAGGATTGTCCTGGTGTCAAGATTATAAACAAAACCTAATAGTTTGAAAATATAACTATATTTGTGGCAATAGAAAGGTCAACATGTTTCAGCCGTGTTGGTAATAGTACCCGGCCTTCGTCAGGACCAAACGTGTGATATGCTACTGCAATAGTAATACAATAAATGTGAAATAAATCTTCAAAAACATTCTAGAAATAATACATTTGTAAAGTAGTGGTTATAAACCACCCTACCAGAACCTGCTCTACACCAATGTGAGATCAATTCTAAGTAGGTGCAAGTATAATCTTCTTTCCCAGCTTTATGTGGGAGTACGCCTCACCTCACCCGGCAATTTCGGCCCGCTCTGCCCGTCGGTACCCCCAGCCGCAGACCAAGCCAACACTGTCAGCACCTTTTGTTTGAGATTATACTCAGCTGAGTTAAACATTGGTTACAAATTCAGCGCAGCATAGTCTCCCAACTCTTGTGTCGACTGCGCAGATTTGTTACCACCAACCCCCAGATGATGATGCTCCGCCAGTGGGGTGGGCTTATGGGATTTTCTTCTCAGCAAGGTACGACCTAACTCGTGATTGTTTGGTGTTCTCTTCTTTCCAGAATAGTTTACGTAGTGTTGACTGTTATTATTCAGACCCTAACTGGCTTGGAGTCCTACCTTGAATCATTCTGGAACACATGCTTCTGACCAGATTTAAAATGGATAGCATCGGACGCCATTAATGCTACCCGTTGGGACATCATGAATGTAAATGTAAATGTACCGGCATTTATAGAGCGCACAGCTACTTCCCTGAGGTAGTGTCCCGGCGCTGTACGTATACCGCTTAGGAACCCTTCCTGGTTTTCCCTGTGAGTGTCCACTCCTGGGCATCCCAGCGCTTTTGGGGCCGTTGTGGAGATTAAGCAAGCTATTGCCCAGAGTCGCAGAGTGGGACCCATGATTAGAATAGGCACCGAGGCGAGAATTATCAGGTCCGAGGAAATTGAGTCCAAGACCCGCCGAGGCGGGGTATTGAACCCTGGTCCTGGGCCAGACCTCTGCATCAGGGTCTGCCGCTCTAACCAATTGAGCCACACTTCTCCATATCATGATTCTGGCTCCATTCTCGGTTGTGTGTGTGATTATTTGTTCTTATAGAGATTGCTTCAATTTATATTTTGTGGAAATATTACTGGCAGTTTACTAGGAAATGTTGAATTCCAGTCCTTAGGAGAATGGGACCCAAAAAGTGTAGACCCACCTTGTTGCTTTATAAATGCTTGATTCTTAAAAGGTCTGTTTTGGTATTAGTTCCTTTCTCAAACTTACATTAGGCTGGAGAAAACTGCTCTTGTTGCTCTTTTGAACCTCTATGGAAAGTCTTGGTAACCATATAGAAGGTATCTTTTAATGTGTCCGAGGTATTGTATGAGGAATTGGTTTATGTTTCTCATGTTTTTAATGGTTATATGCACTTGTATCAGTATTTTAATGATTGCATAAAGTTTGAAATAGAAATTGAAATTCAAATTGAACATCTTTTTATTTTGAACAGAGCTTCAAGAACAAACCAATCACATACAAAATGCACTAACAGGAATCAATAAAAAGGGTTAACATTTGAATTAAATCAGTTCATCTAACTTTCCATACTACATTTTCTATATTGATAAAAGCAAAAGAGCCGCTTTTAAACATAGCTATCATACATTGTATTAAAAGTGCTAAAGTAAAAAGGTGCAAGCAAATGATAAAGTGACACCGTGCTGAAGTGCAAGTGCGAAAGTGCTAAAATTCCCCCAGGTAAAGCCTCCAAACCCATATGTAAATACCCCATATTCCTCCAGACTTTCAAATTGAAATAAACCTTAAATTCCTAATCAAAATAAAATTACTGATCATTCTGATTTCCAGACAACTTAAAAACGTACAAATTTCATTAAACATCTTGGAGGCACCCACTCACATCGCGTAGGCTTCCTCAACTCCTAGTCCATTTCATTTTATTGTACCACTTGTCATAAGTAGGAACTTCCCTCGACCTCCAATTATGAAGAATTAAAGAGTGGGCAACTAAGCGATTGAAAGAGAAGTCTCTTCAGCTTTACTCAAATTTTTCCTATCTTTACTCATTCCAAACAGGGCCACTTCCACCTCTGGCAATACCCTCTTCTTAGTTGCCCTGTTTAAAGCCGAAAAAATCTCGCCCCAATAGGACCCCAGTCGAGGACATGTAAAAAAGCGTGAGCCCAGGCCTCCTCACCTTCTGCCTGGCAGCAAAAGCATCTATTTTCAACTTCCGGGTATTTTTTGTTAAGTGCTTTTGGTGTAAAATATGCCAACCACCGGGATAGGAAATAAATTTTTTTTAAATTGGCTGTTCGGAAGGCCTTGCTCCCTTGCAGACATATAACTTGCCATTCATGTTTAGCAAAGGTACATAGCATATCCCGTTTCACCCTTTTGAGATGACGCTCTACCAATAGAGGTTGGCCTTAGTTACGCAACAGGCGATACCAATTCCCCAGCCCTCTTAGCTTTGCTCCAAAAAGGGCTGTCACAAGTTTAGTCGGCGTACTAAAAGAAAAATTCTGCCTTTTTAGGAAGTAAACAATCTGTAAATACTCAAAAAAGGCAGGCTTCCTCTGGTCCCTACTCCTCAACAGTACCTCTTGCCAAGTAATTACCCTATTCTAAATTGAGAAATGTCTTAACTCTTCTAACTCATAGACCTTCCAATTCCTCAAATGGCAAGATTGGTTTTGAAGGTCAAGATTTTTGCATTCCCCCAATTTTAGATAAAGGAACAAGAGGAGCCAGCCCCCTTATAAAATGATTGAAGTCTAATGGCATAATCCTTCAACGTCTTATATCTCGTTTTTTTTAGGAAGGTTAGAGGTTTTTAAAAATATCGGGGTCTGAGAGCCGGCTTCCTGCACTATTTTTTATCCACAAATAAATCATCTTTAAACCCATTGGAAATCAATAAGCGATCTGATATGTCTAAAAACGCAGCTTCGTAGTATGTACGTTTGTGCTGTAAGGACAGTCGACCCTGTTTGATGGTTAATTGTAGCGAAGAGAGATTAACCCTTGATGTCTTTTCCCCCCCATACAAACTGTCTGAACATGGTTTCTAACTCTTTAAAATAATTAAAATTGATTTTAATAGGAACATTAGTAAAAAGAAAAACCAGTGACAGAAGTATGGACATCTTGATAAGAGATAAGTATCCTATTAGAGTTAATGGGAGTAGCAGCCAATTTTCCAACAATTTCTCGATTTTAATCTGCATAGTTGCATAGTTCAACTTATATAGCTGTTGTTATTGATCTGTAACATAGATCCCCAAATATCGTATGGGGTCGGGTTTAGCTCCTTGCGACTTAAGTTTGACTGGGAGAAAATTTGTATGAGTATTCAATGTGAGGATTTCAGTTTTATTTTGGTGTCCACAATTAATTCAAATTTACTGAATTCACTCATAGCTAATTCCAGATCCTGACTATTGGGTTTCAAATATGAAATGATATCGTCCACAAATAGCTTTAACTTGGACATACCCATGATGGGGGCATCAATTGCAGCATTTTCTCGCATTCGGATAGCTCATGGCTCTATTAAAAATGTAAACAACAAGGGGGAAAGCGGATACCCTTGTCTTGTCCCCCGATTTATTTTGACTGTACCCACCCTATTTGCATTTATTACCACCTGGGCCTGGCCCTCCTGATAAATATTTTGCAGCATTGAAGTGACCTGGGGTGGGATGCCAAACCTTCCTAGAGCAAAAAACAGGGTATTCCAATGTACGAAGTCAAAAGCTTTTTCGGCTTCAACCATCATGATACAGGCCGAGCTTAAGTTGGTGTTGCAGTAGTCCAATGCCTGTATTAAAAATTCAGTGTTTGCTGCAATAGATCTACCTGCTATAAACCCGGCTTGTTCATTATGGAATATTTCATGTGCCACAGATGAAAAACGCTGCGCCCAAGTCTTCATTATGATCTTAAAATCTGCGTTGAGGAGGCTAATGGGCCTATAGGAATTGACTTCCTTTGGATTTTGTCCTTCTTCACAAAGCTGACCACTCTTTAAAAGGCTAGAGCACCAGCCCACCATTTTTGATATAATTAAAAAGTTTTGTCAGGCTAGAATCAATTCTTTCGCAAATACTTTGTAGAGCTCTATAGGTAGCCCATCCTCGCCACACGCTTTAATTCGGGCACTTGATTTTTAGGCAGCCAGAATTTCCAAACTATCTAGATCTGACTTTAGCTGATCCACCAAGGAATCGTATAGTCTAGGAAGATATACATTGTCGAAATAATTCTGTATAGTGCCTTCCCCAACTGAATATTCTGTTTTATAGAGCTACTGGTAATGTTCCATAAAACCTGCACAATCTCGTGGCTATTTGAAACTTCAACTCCTGTCTTTGGATCTACCACCTTTGAGATTAGTGTTGATTCTTGTCTAGTTTTTGTGGGACTGGCTAACAATTTCCCCACCATTTGACTTAACTCATAAACCCTATGTAAATAGGTCAGAGAACTGCTAATCTCTTCTAGTACAAAAAATTCCCTCAACGCCTTTTTGGTGCCTTCAAGCTGATGTGAACTTGACCGGTGCTTCTTCAATATAATGTCTAACGATTTTCTATGGAAATTTGAGTTGTGAAGGAATGTTATTAAAGGTAACTATTCTCTTTAGAAATCTAAAGTAATAGTAGTTGTGAATGCTGTACAAAGTCAATAATGAAAACAAACTGCATACCATCAAGCTTTATAGGTAACATCCATAGTATTTTTTCCAATGTGAAATAATTTTATTAAATGATATAACAATCTATCAACTTAAGTGGATGAGGCAACAATCCCAATTAGGAGAGACTATCAAGAAATACCTTCAGAAAAATTATTAGTGACATTGAAATTCATAGTCATTTCTTCAGAACGTGAAACCACAATATGCGCATAGGTGATCAAGTATATAACAAATGCATGAATCACTGTATTGTGCACCTCATGACCAACAGTTAGCTTGAGATTTGAGTAGTCACTTCATTACGGATACTGGGTTTTTTAACAATCTAATATATACAAAACAGAATGTTTTTGTGGTGTCAGATTCTCTGGAAGCTGGAAATATTTTATAATGTTGTTCCATATGTCATTCCAACATGCTATAGACCAATCAACCTATAAGTCTTCTTCCCATTGAATTTCAAAAGTGGATATTAGTCTATCTTTATAAGGACAAAGAACTATGTTTGTATATCAGGGCTGCTTTGAAATGAGTTTGCAACAAAGCACTTATCTTAGTTTCCCAAAGACATTTTGTAATTGTGAAATAGAGTCCTGGATTGGTTGGACTAATAAAACCTATTTATCCATAAAGAAATTCAGCAAATTAAAAAGAGATTGGGCCGTAAAAAAGGATATCATTTCATTATTGCCTCATAACTGTGTAATCAAGTTAACTCTTTTATCTCACCAGGATTTTCAATAAATTACTTTATTTTTTACTTTAATATGTTTATTATACCACAAGGAGGAGTTCATGAAATTTGTTTTGTGTTTCTATTTGGGTAAAAGAAAGGTTTTTAAAAAGTTTGTAAGCGTGTGAAATAGTAGAAATAGTAAGATGCAACGTTTTGGTTAAAAAACATAGATTTTCACAAAAGAGGAAGGTGAAATGAATGACTGTTGAATAGTAAGCTCTAAATGTTTAGGTGAGTCATCATTAAAAGTGTTCCATGGAGTGTTTTGTCTAAGGCAAAAGGCTCATGAAATTTCAGAAAAATGGGAAAATGTATATATGGACTTTTTATCACAGAAGGTTCCCTTTTTTCTCCTCTGAAACCATGTCACTTGGAGCGGCCCCTTTTCTTTTCTCACTTTCCCTTTCCCTCATGATTACTACTAGATTAATAAATTCACACAAATCTTCGGTTACATCTATAATCAGTGAGGCAATGTCTTTGAGGTTATTGTGAAGGCTACAGTAGAACAAGGAGGCTCTTTTATTCTGATGTGCCTCAGATACTAAGTTATTAAAATCTGTGATATAGGTAAGTCGTTATTTCCTTGTCTTAAGTCGAGCAATTCCTTGTGGTTAGCCTTCATGAAGGTGCGTGTGGCGTACAATCTATGCATCCTTTCTTTAAATGCTGTGAAGTTATGAGAAGAGGATCATCACCCTTGACTACAGGAATAGCCCAAGTAGCTGTACTTCCAGCAAGATAGGATATGACAAATGCCATTATCGTCTGAGAAGACGGTTGACCTTAACCTGAATTGGAGATGGCATTGGTTCATAAAAGCACTGCATTTGGAATCGCCCCCACTAAAGCACTCTGGGTCAGCAAAGAGTACAGGGCTGGAAGTGTGAACAGTCAAGTTCACTGGTGGAAAGCTCATCGATTTGTTTGGTGCCCTCCCATTAGTAGGACAAGTGAACTTTGCTAGGTGTATGAGCGCAGCATTGTTTCTGGGGAAACCGCCAGGGTCTTTTCCCCAAGTGGCTGTTTGTATGTTACCAACTCAGATCTGGGGACTAGATGTTCTTGTTTCATTGCCTGCATGAACTGCTGCTAGTGTGCTAGGTCGGTTGTCTATTGTTTGACCAGGAGTAGCTTTGGGCAGGGAGTGGCTATATCCTGTCAGTTGAACTGGGCTCCCTTGTCCATCATTGCACGGGCTGATAATTTTTTGTTGGTGTGGCTTTTTGACAAGTCTCCACTCACCTAAAGATCCAGGGGTCTGTGGGAGTAAAGAGAGTCTGCCCAAACCCTCCAAGACTGACCGCCAACACACGGATAGCTACGGGTGTTGGGCATTAGCTCCAGAGGGGGCAGAAGTTGGGACTTAGTAAAAGGACAAGATGAGCAACCCTCTGTCTACTATCTTGTAACTGGAATGATCAGCTCCCTCAAGGTTTTCTGTGAATTTCATTCTGTTGAATTTTTCTATTTCAAGCACAACATACGCCTGGTTTACATTCAACAATTAAACCCTTTATTTACATGCATGCATTTCATGTGCCTTTTTATCTATGAGCACTCCCTTTGTGCAGACAACTTTCTCTATCAAATCATAGGGTAAAGGTTCAAATGCTGTTTTTGAGGTCCGGGTTTAGTCAACCCTGGTTGTCCACATTAAGTAAAAGCGACGTCTCTGGACCAAAGAATCATCCTTCTTATTCCAGGGTTGAGGTTTATAAAGTTGTTTAAGTTCTTTTTGTCCCAAGCCTTTATTCCAAGTTTGAATTTTTGAGTGACCAAAAATTGTTTAGAAATGATGCCAAGTACAGTCAATTCTAGATTCACTGCACTGACCTAGAACAAGCTGTCTTTCTTGTAGAAATGACACTTGACTTACAGATCTTTCTTTGACTTGCAGATGGCTTTGGATACGAGGATGACAGAGAAACCAGATGTTCCAGCAGCAGGGTGAAGGATGGGGAGCCTAGAGAAGGTAAGTGGGAGCTCAGGAACTGGAGGTCTATCTGGGCCGGAGTCTCGAACCCAAGCAAGGCTTTGAGCAATGGGTACAGTATTTATCGAACAGCAGTCTAGATTGCAGCCAAATCTTACAGGAACACCTAATTTCACAAGATTTTGGTTCCTGCTTTCTGAAGCAGATGCAGCCTTGGATGGGAAAAAAGAAGGATGCCTTTACAGTGGGAGAGGCCACGAGGGGCCATTTATGAGCCCTTTGTTGGTATCCTATAGAATGTGGCAGTCCAAGGAATTTGTCAATGATATTGATGTCAGCATGCCACAGGGAATGGAGGGAAATGCCAGGATTTCAAAATCAGTGTCATTGCAGGGAGTGGAGGGAAGGGACGGGATCTCCATTGCTTGTCTACTGCCTACTGTCCAGCTGCTTATGGCCCATAAAGGACACAGAGAGAACATGAGGTGGAGCAGGAAATAACAGTTCTCTCCCCCAAAGGTAGACTAAGAGGATGGGCTTGCTGAGGTGCTGAGCATGTAATTCTTGAATAAGGAGAGGTTTTGCTTTGTTCCCCTAAGTTGGCAGGGTATGCCCAGATGTGGGTCCATTGCTCACTTTGCCACTGGAATCAAGCAAGCCTGGCAGAAGAAGGCTAATTAGCCAGAAACCGGTCCCAGGATGCTTGTTTCCGGTCCAGGGAAGACATGGCTTGGGAGTTCGGGCTGGACTTTTCCCATGAGGCACAGGGTCAGACAGATTTGCATATGGCCATGTCTGAACTGGGGTAGCGGAGTGAGCTAACCAACAATGATGGACTAAACCAAGATCAGTTGACTGGGGGTGAGTGTTTGATTTGCTCAAACGCTCCGTCCATCATCCCCTTTGGTTTTGCTTTGTTCGCCCTAAGTTGGCAGGGTATGCCCAGACGTAGGTCCCTTTGGACTTTGCCACTGCATTCAAGCTAGCCTGGCTGATGACGGCTGATTAGCCAGAAACCATTCTCAGGATGATTGTTTCCGGTCCAGGGAAGACATGGCTTGGCAGTTCGGACTGGACTGTTCCCATGAGGCACAAGGTCAGACTGATTTGAATATGACCATGTCTGAACTGGGGTGGCTGAGTGAGCTAAAGAATGATGATGGATTAAACCCAGATCAGTTGACTGGGGTCGAGTGCTTGCAATGTTCAACACTCCGTCCATCATCCCCTTTGGTTTAGAAGGGACTCAGGACATGTCATCAGGGGACTATCCAGTCCAGTCAATGAGGTGAAAGAGATTACCATGTTGTCATTTGGAGTCCAAAATGAAATGCGCCTCGAATACCACTTGCGCTACTATGATGACAGGGCGGAGGAATTTCAAGATGAGAAGAGGGACTGTATGGCTTCAGCAGAGATATACTGAGTGTATACATCCTTGTGCCCTGGACATCCCCATTTTTTTCTGACTGGTACTAGTGATAACTGACTGACTGTCCAGTGCTATGCTGAAAAGACAGTTAGAATACAGTGAAAAATCCTATGTACACTAGGGTACACTATTGGTTAGTGTACCCTTATGATTGCCATGACCTCCCCTATAAGGCCCTGGTACATACTTGAGCAGGTGGATCAAAACTACCCTTAAGTCCCTAGTATATAATAGGGCATGGCAGCTTAGAGGCCAGCAGCCTTTTCGGCACTTGCATGTGTGCACTGCTGAGTGCCTGATCTCATTTTTAACAGCCGCCCCGTGTTGCAGGACTGATTTTAACATGTCCATTGTGCCCAAAATCAACGTTTGTGTTTGGGCACTTACACTTAATAAACTAAAATATTTTGGCCTATTCGGTACCTTCAGGGTCTCGCTTAGGTGTCCCAGTGGGGGGGGGGGGGGGCCGGGGGGGGGGGAGCAGGTACTTATAAGTAGGACCCTTATAAAATAGGTTTTATATGGCCTGGGTTTATTAAAATTGCACATTTCAATTTCTAACATTGTAGGAAAGAGCTTCTCAATATCGACTCTGGTGCTAGGATCACTGTGGAGTGAGGATCTGCAATATTTGTACATATTCAGCACCCCTAAAGTCTCCCCTAAGTGTCCTAGGGGTGGGAGGTTCTGTAGATATAGGAAGGGTCCTTATAAAAGATGTTTTATAAGCCCTGGTGTTGGAGGAATTGCCCATTTAATTTTCCCCTTTGTAGATCCCCAACCACATAGATTAACATGGCAACAAGTTACTAATTAATAACTAACGTCAGTGATATGAGAAAAAAAGCATTCAACGACTTAGGAGAATGGTATTGATAAATCCACAATATGGTATTGTTGAATTTATTGTAAAATGTAAAGACAATAAGTTAAAAGTCACGGTGAACGCACTGAAAGGCTGGATTGTTGGTAGCAAAGTTGACACGTATGAGATTTGTAAAATTTGATGTTGACAGAACATATTTTGACTCATTGTGCAGTAGAGAAGTTGCATCAGTATCTTGTGTACGCTAAGCTGACAGACCCCAGAGAGCTTGGGGAAGCAGCTGATGAGTGGGGGAAAAGCCGGATTTCCAATCAGCACAAGAAGTTACCAGAAGTAAGTAGGACAGATCCCTCTCCAGGGGAAAACCCAGGGAAAAGAAGGTCAAGAAAAGAGTCTTACAAAGCCCACAAAAACCTAATCAAGGAGGGGTGCCCCAAGCCAACTTATAGTCAAAAGGAGGGGTTATCAGGGAAAGAAGGGTAGGTTCTTTGATCCCTTCAAGGTGGGTAAGTGGTGTGACTGTAACCAGCCAAGGCGCAAAAAGGGAGAAGCTGTCTGCGCCAAGAAGCCCCCAGTAAGGAGCTATCCCCAGGAATTGCCAGTGTAATTGTGGGGGTGGAGAGTGGTGCCCCAGGGATAACTATGTCATAGAAACAACCTTTCTGTCCCTAGGTGGGGTGAATGTTGCCACCTTTTCTGCTTTACTTCAAAACATGAATAAGTACATAGAGTGGCCAAAGGTAACGGGCCTGAGGTATCAGATTTGGCTAACCTGACACAAGCAGGTGGACCCTCCAGAGAGGAGTTTAGTAAGGTTCAGAGAGACTGTCCCATCCTTGAGAGCTTGAGACGGATTGCCTCTAAGCAAGAGGAAGGAGATGACAGTGGGTTTCACAGAATCTACTGGCTAGATGGACTGCTTTATACTGAGGCCAGAACCCTCAAAGAGGGAGCCACCAGGATGTTGGTGGTACCCCAGGAGTTCATCCTGGCCTTGGGTCATGATTTCCCATTGGCAGGACATTTAGGTTAGAAAGACATGGAACCGGTTGGTGAACCATTTTTACTGGCCCCATGTGCCTGAAATGGTAAAGGAGTTTTGCAGCTCCTGTGTCACATGTCAGACCAGTGGCAAGGCAGAGGCAAGACAAAGACTTCCCTAATACTTCTGCCAGTGATTGGGATTCCTTTTGAAAGGGTGGGGATGAACATTGTTGGTCCCCTGGGTCCACCTACTGCATCAGGGAATAGGTATATTTTAGTGGTGGTGGACCATGTCACTAGATACCCTGAAGCAATACCTCTTAAAACTATTGCTGCTCCTCCTGTTGCTAGAGTACTGCTTGGTGCGTTTAACAGAGTGGTTTTTTTTAAAGGGGTGGTGTCCGATAGGGCCACAAATGTTCTGTCCAGCTATCTGACTGTGATGTGGGGTGAATGTGAGGTCCACTACAAGTTAACCAGCCCCTGTTACCCCAGACAAATGGTCTGGTAGAGAGGTTCAACAAGACCCTGAGGTGCATGATTAATGGGTTGTCAAAAACTCAGGAGGAGATGGGATGTTCTACTGTTTGCATACAGGGAGGTTTCACAGAAAAGGTTGGGTTGCTGTTTAGGCGCTCAGTGAGGGGGCCATTGTGCCTGCTGAGTGAGTCTTTGGAAAAGCTTCTCAAAGAAGCAAAGGACAACATGCTTGATTATGGGCTAGGCCTGAGATCAAGAGTGGCAGAGTACATGTAAAAGGCAAGCAGGAAACTGGAGGCTAGCCAGGAGCTCAGGAAGCTCAGCCGTCTGAAACTGAACTCAGACAAGACGGAGGTCCTCATCCTCGGACCATCCCCATTCGCTTGGGATGACTCCTGGTGGCCCACAGCACTGGGCACCGCACGCAACCTGGGATTCATCCTGGACTCCTCTCACGGTGACCAAGCAAGTCAACCGCCTTCTCATCCTAAAGCTTCAACACCCTGCGCATGCTACGCAAGATCTTCCGGTGGATCCCTACCGGAACTAGAAAGATGGTCACCCAGGCCCTCGTCACCAGCCGACTAAACTTCATAAAAGACTCCAACACATACAGAACGCATCCCCACGACTCATCCTCGACATCCCCCGCCACAGCTACATATCAGCCCACCTGAGAGACCTGCACTGGCTCCCGATCAACAAAAGGATCACGTTCAGGCTCCTCACCCACGCACACAAAGTGCTCCACGACATAGGTCCCAAATACCTCAACAACCGCCTCACGTTCTACAATCAAAAACGCAAACTCTGCTCCACCAGCCTTGCCCTCGCCACCGTCCCACGGATCCGCAGAACCACCGCCGGAGGAAGATCATTCTCCTACTTGGCGGTAAAGACGTGGAACTCCCTCCCCGCCCACCTACGTCTGACCCAGGACCACCTCACATTCAGGAAACCCCTCAAGACCTGGCTCTTCGAGCAGTAGCGGCACACCCCTCCCCCAGCGCCTTGAGACCCCTACGGGTGAGTAGCGCGCTCTACAAATATTGCTGATTGATTGAAGTACTGGTATGATCAGAAGGCTACAATGCTAGAGTATACTTCAGGACAGTTGGTATGGGTGTTGGAGCCTGTGGATTCCAGGGCTCTCCATTACAAATTGAGTGGGCCCTACACGACAGGGTAGATATGACCATGTTATTGGTCACTGATGATGAAGTGGAGAGGAAACTGAGCCAGTGCCTGACCTCCTCTCCAAAATATGCAAAATGGGTCAGTGGAAGGGGTGATCCTATCTCCCAAATTGACAGACCAGCAAGTGCTGGATCAGTTTTCTGGCTCTTTGGTCGCAGGCATTACTCAGTGGTGTGTGCACCACATTGACACGTGACCTGCTACCTGTCAAAAACAATACATGATCAGATAATCCGCACAGTTTAAGGCTGAGGTAGCTAAGATGCTCGAGTAGGGGGTAATTGAACTGTCTGAAAGTCCATGGGCCAGTCCAGTGGTGCTGGTGCCCAAATCTAATCTCCTGGGGAGACCAAAAGAGTTAAGGTTCTGTGTGGACTACAGAGAACTTAATGTAGTCACTAAGACTGATGCTAACTCTATACCTAGGGCTGACAAGCTCATTGACCGGTTAGGGGCTGCCGACTTTTGATTTGACTTCAGATTACTGGCAGATTGCCCTCACAAATGGAGCAAAGGAGAGGTCAGCATTTTCCACACCAGAAGGACGTTATCTGTTTCAGGTAATGGCTTTACTTTCCAAAGGTCGGTGAACTTGGTCTTGTTTGGGTTGGAGCAGTTCAGTGCAGCTTATCTGGATGATATAGCTGTAGACAGTTCTACCTGAGGGGGGTCACTTAAGCCGCCTGAGGGAAGTGCTTCAGGCAATGCAGCAGCAGACTTGACTATCAAGGCAAATAAGTACCAAATAGGGCAGAGTTATGTGGTGTACTGGGCCACCTGGTAGGTGGAGGCCATATACAGCCTCCCTAGGCCAAGATTCAAGCTATTTCGGATTAGACAGCTTCAGTTACCCAGAGCCAGGTCATGTCATTCCTTAGACTGACTGGGTATTATAGAAGGTTTGTTCAAAATTATGGGACCATTGTGAGGCCCCTAATAGAACTGACTTCTAAAAAGAGGCACAAAAGGGAGGATTGGGCCCTAGAGTGCCAGAAGGCTTTTGACACTCTTAAATCTGCTTTGTGTTCATCACCAGTGCTGCTGGCCCCTGACTACACAAAGGAATGTGTGGTTCAGACAGATTGTAATTGTAAAACATTTGTAAAGCGCATGGTTACCAAAGGCATCCCAGCGCTAGAGGCCAAAGTTCATGAACTACATATCAGTTTATGGAAACAGAAAGGTTCAGAACAAGGGATTGGGGCAGTTTTGTCAGTTAAATGAAGAAGGCCTTGATCAGCAAATTGTCTTTATTAGCAGGCAACGTCTTCCCAGAGAGCAGAGGTGGAGTGCCATTGAGTGAGAGTGTGGCTTGGTACCTAAAAAACCTGAGACCATATTTGTTTGGGACTCACTTTCGTGTTCAAACTGACCCCAGGCCTCTCAGGTGGCTCATGCCGATGAGAGCGGAGAATCCAAAGCTAATAAGATGGTCTATTTCCCGACAGGGAATGGACTTTACAGTGGAGACAGACCTGGGGTTGCCAATGTCAATGGACTTTCCAGGTTTTCCAACTTAGCTGAGGGGGACTACCATAGTGTAGGTTAGTAACCCACCTCCTTTCGTTTGGGAGGGGGGCTAGGTTGCAAATTCATCCTTGTGCCCTGGCATCCCCATTATTTGCTGACTGGTACTGCTGATAATGGACTCTGACTGTCCCTGTGCTCTGCCTCACCAGGCCCAGGGCCAGAGCTATGCTGAAATGACACTTAGAAAACAGTGGAAACACATCCATACACTAGGGTGCACTATGGGTTTAGGTATCCTTATTATTGGCATGCCCTCCCATTGCAAAGCCCTTGTACATAATAGGGCAAGGGGTTCAAAACTACCTTAAAGTTCTTAGTATATAATAGGGAATAGTAGTTTAGAGGTCAGCAACCCTTTCTGTACGTGCATGTGTGCACTGCTGTGTCCCAAGTGCCTAACTGGTAGGGGGGCCAGGTACCTATAAGGAGAACCCTTATAAAATAGGTTTTTTATGCCTCGAGTTTAGTGAAATTGCATAATTCACTTCCTATGTCATAGTAAAGTGCTTCTCAAAATTAACGTTTGTGCTAGGAGCACTGTGGAGGGAGGATCTGCAATATTTGTACATATTCAGAACCCCTAAAGTCTACCTTAGATGTTCCAGGGTTGAGGGGTCCTGTAGATCTAGGCAGGGGCCGTATAAAATATATTTTATAACATACCAAGAAGGTATTAATGTATAACTAATGCCAGGAATAACCCAAAAATATCATTCAAGGACTCAGCAGAATGATATTGATAGATCCACCAATATGGTATTGTTGGATTTATCCTACAATGTACAGACAATACGTTATAAGACTTTCTTGTCTGTTAGCCAGAATTCAGAATTCCATTGATCTGCCCTGATTGGTCAGCGTTGAATAGTAGATTAGACAGGCTGCTTTGATAAGGTGATAAGTAGTGCCTGGGGTGAAAGAGCCACACCGGTAGGCCAGGGTTCTGCTGAACAGGAATGCCAGAGCCAGGGGGAAGGGTTGTAAACAATGATCTTCAGAGTAAGGAGGGGACAGGCCAAAGAATCCTACCCTTTGAATCCAGCCAGATGGAGGCTGAAGGAATGAATGTGTAGTTGCAGGGGGGGGGGGGGGAGTCTATGGATTTGAGCCATCCTGGAGGTTGGTTTAGCCAGCTCTTGCCTCTCTGCATGAATTACGCTTTCATTAGTTGCTTGGCCAGATGCAACTCAGCTTTCGCATTATTCCATATTTTCTTCAGGTTTTCTTGGTGAATCTTGACAGCAGAAATTCTTTGGGATGATAACTGAATGAACAATAAAACAATGGAAATTCCAATAGCTCAGTGAGTGTTTTATCTTAAGCAAACTCAGCCAAAGTCCGTGCCTGAACCCAGTCCCTTGTACATGCTGTCAATAAACATTGCAGGTATTGTTGCAGGTATGTCTATTAGTCTGTGGGTGGCCGAGAGCAGACAGCGGTCTTTTTGCAAAAAATTGCAAACTCGATCAGAATTTAAAGTCAAATTTGGCCTCAAGGTTGGAGATTATAACAGAGGTCAACTCTGTCGTCGGATTATCTATTGGCTGAAAACTTAAATTTATTCTTTAGAGGAAGGACGTTTCTTTAGGAGCAAGACCACTGACTCATTGTCAGTGAAATTGCTCTCCCACCCTCGCAGCTCCACCATTAAGTGAGGTGCCCCTGCCCCTGCACTCTTGAGTGTTGGTGATCGAGGCCCTCCTCCACCCGCAGGTTTCCCTGCGCCTCATCCCTGGTGGTCCAGTGGACCTCTGTCTCCTTTCTTTCTTTCTGCTCCTTCACTCGTTTTTCTCCCCTTTCTATCTTTCACCTTTCTGCACCTTTCTGCACCTCTGCTCTTTTGCGCTTTATTTCTGCCCATTTTCCCTTTCTCTCCCTCTGCTCCTTCACTCGTTTTCACTCGTTTTTTCCCCTTTCTATCTTTCACCTTTCTGCACCTCTGCTCTTTTGTGCCTTATTTCTGCCCATTTTCCCTTTCTCTCCCTCTGCTCCTTCACTCGTTTTCACTCGTTTTTCTACCCTTTCTGTCTTTCACCTTTCTGCTCTTTTCTGCATCTCTGCTTTTTTGTGCCTTATTTCTGCTTATTTTCCCTTTTTTCTTCATCCCTTCTTTCCTCCCTTTACCTTTCCCTGCCGCTGCTGCCCCTGCAGCCCCTCCCCCCCCCCCCAGCGAGACCGGCCCAATCCAGCTCCCCTCCCCACTCCCGCCTCCCAGCTGTCCAGCCCTCCCCGACTCCTACTTAATGGCAGCCACTGCACCAAAGGCGCGTCAAAGGCAAGCACATCTGCGCCCGTCTGCGACCCGTCCGCGACCAGCACCAGGAACCCTGGACCTCCGCCCCGCCAACGCTACGACCCAGCAGCACTCCACGCACTCAACCCAGCCTGCAACAACAACTGCAAGCTAGCATCACCAGCCGACACCCATGGACCCTTCAGCTGTCACTGCTGCCGCCACACCTGCAGCACCGCCAAGAACAAGGATCCAGCACAACCCGCCCACAAGAACACAACCGAACCGAAGACCCTGCAATGCATCCTCCTCAACGTCCGATCCCTCCAAAAACACGCCACAGAAATCTGGGACCTCCTCGACAGCACCACCCCAGACATAGCATTCTTCACTGAAACCTGGACCAGCACCACCTCGGGACCGGACATCACCATCGCCATCCCCCAAGGATACAAGATCTCCAGGAAGGACCGCCCCACCCACCCAGGAGGAGGAATCTCCATCGTCCACAAATCCAGCCTCCGCCTGAGCACACTCTCTGACGAGTTCACAGAACTGATGGAACACCTTCACTTCAAGATACTGGCCAGCCCCACCGCCGCCCTCCGAGGAACCCTCATCTACCGACCCCCCTGGACGCCGCGGACCCTTCGCCAACTCCATCACGGACATTATCTCCCAGCAGGCCATTGCATCCACCAACTACACCCTGCTGGGAGACCTCAACTTCCACCTCGACAATCAACTGGACCCCAACACCACATGCCTCCTGGACAACCTCCACAACATTGGACTCCGCCAGATCGTGACCGAGCCCACGCACTCAGCAGGACACACCCTCGACCCCCTCTTCACTACAGGAAACTCCATCACCTTCAGCCACACCACCGAACTCCCATGGACCGACCATTGTTGCGTCCACTTCACCTTCAGAACACCCACCATCCACAGACACCAGCACCTGCTTCCACAAAGAAACTGGACCAAAATCACCCATGACCAGCTCACCTCCTCACTCAACAACTCCACCCCAACCATCGCGGAAAACAACGACCCCAACACCGCAGCCCGAACCCTGCATAGATGGATCTCGGACAGCACCAACAAAATAGCCCCCCTCAAGAAAAACAACAATACCCGTGCCAAGAAAGCCAGATGGTTTACCACCGAACTTCGAGAGTCCAGGCGCACATGCCGCCGCCTCGAAAAGGCCTGGAGAAGCACCAAATCCACAGAAGCCCACAACA
The DNA here is from genome assembly GCF_964263255.1 of Lissotriton vulgaris. Taxonomy (NCBI): domain Eukaryota; kingdom Metazoa; phylum Chordata; class Amphibia; order Caudata; family Salamandridae; genus Lissotriton; species Lissotriton vulgaris. The sequence continues at coordinate 24,925,684 of NC_141692.1, forward strand.
ACTTCAGAACCGCCACCAACGCCCACCATCAACTCATCAGAGAAACGAGGAAAAAAGCGATTGAAGACAGAATCTCCACCCACGCACACAACAGCAAGGAACTCTTCAGCATCATCAAGGAGTTCGGCCAACCCACCAGCGAGTCTACCGACATCCCTCCCTCACAAGACCTCTGCGACAAACTCAGCATCTTTTTCCACCACAAAATCAAGAGCATCTACGACAACTTCGACGAAGACAACCAACACACTGAACCCTCACCAACCACCCCCGTTACCCGGAAACCAGCGATTAATGACTGGACAGCCCTCACCACCAAAGACACACTGATGACAATGAAGTCAATCCACTCAGGGGCACCCACAGACCCCTGCCCCCACCACATATTCAACAGAGCCGCCAACACCATCGCACCCATGCTCCGCCAAACCATCAACCGCTCCCTGGCGACCGCCTTGTTCCCCGACGACTGGAAACACGCCGAGGTCAACCCCCTCCTAAAGAAACCCTCAGCGGACCCCACCGACCTCAAAAACTACAGACCCATTTCCCTGCTCCCGTTCCCAGCGAAAGTCATCGAGAAAGCCATCAACAGCCAACTCACCACATTCATTGAAGAACACAACATCCTCGACTCCTTCCAATCCGGCTTCAGAAAAAACCACAGTACGGAAACCGCCCTCCTCGCCGCAACAGACGACATCCGCACCTTACTGGACAAAGGAGAAACAGTAGCCCTCATCGTCCTCGACCTATCAGCGGCATTCGACACAGTCTCCCACCGCACCCTAATACGCAGACTCTACGATGCAGGAATCCAGGACAAGGCCCTCGACTGGATCTGCTCCTTCCTCTCCGGCAGGAGGCAGCGGGTCAGACTCACCCCTTTTCTCTCGGACCCCACACCTACCACCTGCGGAGTCCCCAAGGGCTCCTCCCTCAGCCCGATGCTCTTAAACGTCTACATGGCTCCACTTGCCCCCATCGTCAGAACCTACGGACTCAACATCGTGTCATAGGCAGACGACACCCAGCTCATCCTCTCCCTATCCAACGAGCCCAACACCACCAGATGCAACTTTCGAGAAGGCATGGAAGCCGTCGCCAAATGGATGAAAAACAGCTGCCTACAACTAAACACCAACAAAACAGAAGTACTCATCATGGGCCCAAACCCCGATGCCTGGAGCGACACCTGGTGGCCCACCGCCCTCGGAAACCCGCCAACCCCCACAGACCACGCACGCAACCTGGGAATAATCCTGGACTCCGAGCTCAAAATGGACCGCCAGATCAACTCTGTCTCATCTTCCTGCTTCCACACCCTCCGCCTCCTTCGTAAGACCTTCAAATGGATCCCCCTCGAACACCGAAAGACAGTCACTGACGCCCTGGTCACCAGCAGACTCGACTACGGCACCGCACTCTACGCCGGAATAAACAAAAACCTCATCCGCAAGCTACAGAACATCCAGAACGCCGCCGCAAGACTGGTCCTCAACCTGCCAAAACACTGCCACATCTCCCAGCACCTGCGCACACTCCACTGGCTCCCTGTCGAGGCGAGAATCACCTTTAAGATGCTCACCCACGCACACAAGGCCCTCCACGGTACCGGACCAGCATACCTGAACAGCCGACTCAAATTCCACGCACCCCAAAGGACCCTACGATCAGCCCAGCTTTCCTACGCCGTGGTCCCCCGCACCAGAAAGACCAGATCGGGAGGCCGCTCCTTCTCCTTCCTCGCGGCCAAAGCATGGGACGCCCTTCCGCTCCACCTCAGACAGACAACATCGCTCCCCATCTTCGCAAGAAACCTCAACCTGGCTCTTCGACAGGCCCCCTCCTTGATGGAATGGAACCTGTACCCCCCCCCACCCACCCTACCCCTAGCGCCTTGAGACCCTTACAGGTGAGTAGTCGCGCTTTAACAAACTCCTTATTGATTGATTAGGAGATTGAATTGGGCCACTTTGGATAGTAGATCCACTGTCACGAAAATGGTAGTGTAACCATTAGCTGGAGGTGAATTAGTAACACATTCCTCACTGATGGAATGCCACAGAGCTGGAGGGATAGAACTAGACTGCTGGGGAGGTATGGATTCTGACGAACACAAGTTTGCACAAAGGTATGGATTCTAACGAGCACCAGAGGGACAAGTTTGTTAGAAGGGCTGCACGTCTTAAATAACCATTTTTAATAGAGTGAGTAGGATACTTCAACCAGACTTGCATATCTAAATCCCTGAGATGGTTTAGAAAATCAACAGATTCACATCCTCCAATTATTTTGCCTTATGAAAGTATTGTCAGCTCTTCTTTGAGGGTTTTAGTCATTGGGAAAGAGCATCATCTATGGCTTGTTTTATCCCTAGTTGATTGGTAATAATAAAGTCAAATTCACTAAAAAAGAGGACCCATGGTACCCAACATGGTGTTAATGCCTTGGCTGATTAAAAGAATTGGAGATTTTTATGTTCAGAGTATATAGGGGTGGTATGATGGGCTCAGAGCAAATAATGCCTCCACTTCAAATAAACTAATTTTGTAGCTAGCAATTCTTGCTTGGCGATGGCTCCAAGGGCAACAACATTTTGGAGACAAAGGCAATTGGGTGCATGTGACCTGAACTTTAATGTTCGAGGCATATGAGCTGCAGATTGTACACCTTAGCATTAGACCTGGTGTTGGGCTCGGATGATTGCAGGTTGTTGTCTTGGAAGAAGTCTTTGTAGTCATGAGATAGGTGACTCCTCCCTTGGACAACAGTGCGCATGGGCATCAACTCCATCCTTAGATTGTTTTTTTCCGCCACTGGGTTCGGATAAAAGTTTCTCCGCTACGGGCAGAACATTTTTTTTCAGCAACTTCGAAGCGCAGAACTTCCACAAACTACCTTCGACATCAAAGACCAGGCTTTTCGACGACATAACTTCCATTCCGTTCATCGAAGTGGGCCATTAGACCTATCGACGCTGTGCAGCCTACACCACATGGAAAGAACTCAGTTCAAGAGATGCCCGAAATGCCAGGCAAAATTCAAACATGGCGATCACCACGAGGTCTGTAACCTCTGTCTATCGCCGGAACACGACGAGTCGACCTGCACAGCTTGTGCGTCCTACCGATCAAAGAAAACCATCCGGGATCGGAGGGCCCGTCGACACGAGATGAGGAGATCAGCCCCAGCAACGGAGGATATCTTCGACAAAGAGGTTCCCCTCGTTCCCGAAGAAGACTCTCTGGAGCTCCAGATCGTATCAGAGGTAGACGACTCAGATGACTCCATTCCATCGGGTCAGCGCGTGAGTACTACTGCCCCTGCACCACATACTCTGCCCAAAGGCAAAGGTCAGCACTACGCCCAAAGGGCCCAGTCGAGACCGAAAATCCACTTCGACAGCCCCGCCATCGAGCCCGGCTCCGAAGAAACCAACAGAGACTTCTAGTGCCTTGACACCGAGTAAACACACCCTGTCGGCACTGAAACATAAAGACACCTCAGCACTGAAGCCAAAAGACCCTTCGGTACCAAAGCCAGTAATCGTACCGGCACCGAAATATAAAGACGTATGGATACCGAAACCATAAGAAGCACCTGCTCCGAAGCCATCCACTTCTACATCTTCGGTGCCGAAGACAAAGAAGCCTGATTCTTCGGTTCCCAAACCCTCGAACATTCCTACGAAGCCGAAAACAACACCTTCGGCACCGAAAACTTTGCCACGGGACGTTACAACACCTCCCAATGCTAAAGAAAAACCACAACCTCCACCGGAGCCGAAAAAAATCAAAGCCCATGAAGGTTGTAGAAGAGGAGAACTTTTTACACCAGATCCTTAACAAAAGAAGATCTATATAGACCCAAAGACAGGTCATGTGGGCACTACACCTCACAAAAAGAGACCAGCAGATGCACCACTCACTCATGTGGTGCCTGCCAAGAAGGACTGTGCAACATCTCCTATGCACCCCTCCTCTCCTATACCTCTTCTTCCTCCTTCTCCTGTTCCTCCTCACATATCACCTCATATATCTACTGCACATTCTCCATTATCATCACATTCCTCACAGCAAAATGATGATAAATATATAACTTAGAGGGAGGGGAGGATGAGGAAGAGCCTAGCTCATACCACATAGATGAGGGGGATTATTCAAACCCAACAGAGGTACCCATATTTGATTTTCCAAATCCACAGACTATCCCTGACGTTCCAGAACCGCATTCATACCCATCATAGCCTTCCCCTCCAGAAGTCCCAATTAGTTTTAGTCATCTGTTAAACAGAGCTGCTGTTTACCATGGAGTGTCTATGCCTTCTGACGATATTGAAGAGGATTTTCTCTTAGACACCTTTGAGCACTCTCAGAGGACTGCTCAAATTCTTCCAATGATTAAGGGAGTAATCAAGCATGCTCCAGAAGTATTTAAAGATCCTGTACGCGCGAGAATTTTAAACCCTAGAATTGAAAAGAAATATAGACCAGCACCTACAGACCCAGTCTATATTAAAGGACACCTTCCACTAGATTCATTAGTGGTGTCCAATGCTAGGAAATGGGCCAATTCTCAAACATCAGGAGAAGCGCCCCCACCTGATAAAGAATCAAAGGTAATTGATGCATCAGGGAAAAGAGTGTCTGCACAAGCGACAAACATGTGGCGTGTAGCAAATACACAATCCCTCCTCTCTCGTTATGATAGGGCTCATTTTGGTCAACTAGAAAAACTACTTCAACATCTACCAGATCAGTACAAAGATCAAACAACTGACCTTATACAAGAATGCAATCTAATATCTAATGCCTCAATAAAATGTGCACTAGATGCTGCTGACACAGCATCTAGAGCCATAAACACCAGTGTCATACTCAGGAGGCATGCGTGGCTACGCATTTCAGGGTTTAAACAAGAGGTGCAAACTACCATTTTAAACCAGTCTTTCAATCAAAACCAATTATTTGTTCCTGAAGTAGACCACATACTAGAAAAGATGAAAAAAGACAATGACACGGCTAAGTCTATGGGAGCTTTACAGTCTACACCAAATGGAGGCTCCTTTCGTCGCTCTGCTACAGAGGAGGCTCCAAGCAGACTGGAGCAGACACGACATCATCTTTTAACTCACAAACCTCCTCCGATAAAGGATACTTTAGAGGAGGATACAGAGGAAACAATAACAAAGGAAGAGGTCGCGGTAACAATAACAATCGATCCTCTTCCACCACCAAGCAATGACTTCTCTCTGCTCCCCCCACAACATACCACTCCTGTAGGGGGCAGATTAACACAGTTCCTGCCTGTCTGGAACTCCATTACAACAGACAAGTGGGTAAGACAGATTATCCAACATGGTTACTGCCTAGAACTTACAGCAACACCTCCAAACATACCTCTGAGACAGCGTCCAATGTCTACAGACCATCTAACTCTACTTCGACAAGAAGTGTTATCACTTCCACAGAAGGGTGCTATTCAAATAGTTCCTTTAGAAGAACAGGGAATGGAGGTTTACTCGCTGTATTTTCTAATTCCCCTAGAAGACGGGACTCTGAGACCAATACTCGACCTCAGGCCCCTCAATCGCTACATACAATCAGATCATTTCCATATGATCACTTTACAACAGGTGCTTCCACTACTACAACAGGGCAATTTCCTTACAACACTAGATCTAAAGGACACCTACTTCCATATCCCCATACATCCTGCTCACAGAAAGTATCTAAGGTTTGTACTAGAAGGACAACATTATCAATTCAAAGTCCTTCCATTTGGGGTCACCACGGCACCAAGAGTATTCACAAAGTGCCTAGCAGTGGTAGCAGCACATCTCAGAAGACAAGAGATACATGTCTTCCCTTATTTAGGCGACTGGATAATAAAAGCAACATCGTTCAATCAGTGTGTCAAGCACACACAGCAAACGATTCAAACATTGCACGACTTAGGATTCACAATAAACTACACCAAGTTGCACCTAGAGCCTTCGCACGTACATCAGTATCTAGGAGCTACACTAAATACATCTACAGCTCTAGCGTATCCCAGTCCAGCCAGGATACAGAGCATTCAGGCTTTAGTCGCCATGTTTCAACACCAACAGTCTCTGCAAGCCAGGGTGGTTAAGAGACTAATAGGCATGATGGCATCTTGCATCTTTATAGTACCATACGCAAGACTGCAGATGCGTCCCCTACAAGAGTGCCTAGCACAGCAGTGCAACCAAGCTCAAGGTTAAGTAAAAGACCTGGTGTTGGTAGACAGCCGCACATATCGCTCTCTGCAATGGTGGAACAACAAAAACCTGACAAAGGGGCGGCCGTTCCTAGAGCCTGTTCCACAAATAGTGCTTACAACAGATGCATCCCTCACAGGGTGGGGAGCCCATCTCTTACATCACACAACTCAAGGCCAATGGACCATTCAACAGAAACGGTTCCATAGCAACCACCTAGAGCTGCTAGCAATATTCCTAGCACTCAAGACTTTTCAACTTCAAGTACAAAACAAAGCTGTCCTAATCCGGACGGACAATATGACAGCCATGTACTATATACAAAAACAGGGTGGGACACACTCTCTGCAACTGTCCCAACTTGCACAGAACATTTGGAGATGGGCCGTTCCTCAAAATATACATCTGCTAGCGGAACACCTTCCAGGGGTCCACAATTAGATAGCAGATCTGTTAATTCGGCAGGCACAAGAAATTCACGAATGGGAACTACATCCACAAGTTCTTCAGCCATTCTTCCAGAGGTCGGGGCATCCACACATAGATCTGTTTGCCACCCACGAAAATGCAAAATACCAAGCCTTCGCCGCCAGGTTCCCACACCCACAGTCCGAAGGCAATGCAATATGGATGAACTGGTCAGGCAGATTTGCGTACGCTTTTCCGCCTCTCCCACTCATTCCATTAGTAGTGCAGAAGCTCAGACAACAGTCTCTCACACTGATCCTAGTAGCTCCCACATGGGCTCGCCAACCGTGGTTCACCACACTACTAGAACTATCTCTAGCTCCGCATCAAAAGCGCCTCACACAGAACCATGGAGAAGTCAGACACCCAGATCCGAATCAACTAAATTTGGTGATCTGGCTCCTGAAGTCTTAGAGTTTGGTTATCTAAGCCTACCACCAGACTGTATGAACATCATTAAAGAGGCTAGAAAACCCACTACTAGACCGTGTTATGCTGCTAAATGGAAAAGATTCGCGATTTATTGCAAAAATAATCACATTGATCCCCTGGATGCATCCATCCAGAATATCATTTGTTATCTGTTACATCTACAAAGGTCTAATTTGGCATTTTCTTCCATACGCCTGCACCTTGCAGCAATTGCAGCATACCTACAAAACAAACAACATCTGTCTCTCTTTAGAGTACCAGCAATCAAAGCATTCATGGAGGGATTAAAGAGAATAATTCCACCAAGGTTACCACCTGCTCCTGTGTGGAACGTAAATGTTGTACTCACAAGGCTCATGGGACCCCCGTTCGAACCTTTACATAAATGTGACCTGCAATTTCTAACATGGAAAACTGCTTTCTTGTTGCCATTACCTCTCTTAGGAGGGTAAGTAAAATACAAGCTTTCACAATACAAGAACCATTTTTTCAAATACATCCTAACAAAGTGGTTCTTAGATCCAATCCAAAATTTCTTCCAAAGGTTACCACTTCTTTTCACCTAAATCAATCCGTAGAGTTACCTGTGTTTTTCCAAAACCCAGACTCTGTGGCAGAAAGGGCATTACACAAGGTAGATGTTAAAAGAGCTCTTTTATACTACAAAGATAGAACTAAATCCTTTAGGAAAACAAAACAACTGTTTGTAGCTATCTCTCCTCCTCATAAAGGCAACCCCATCTCCAAAGGTGGAATTGCAAGGTGGATTGTAAAGTGTATACAAATATGCTATGTTAAAGCAAAACGTACATTAACAGTTCCTCCTAGAGAGCATTCCACTCGCAAACTAGGAGCCTCTATGGCTTTCTTAGGAAACATCCCAATAGAGGACATATGCAAGGCAGTTACATGGTCTACACCACACACTTTCACTAAACACTATTGTGTTGATGTACAAGCCAAGCAGCAAGCTGCAGTAGGCCAAGCTGTCCTTAAAACTCTTATTTCAAACGACTGCAATGGATACAGGTGACCACCGCTAAGGGGAGACACTGCTGCACAATCAATTCTAAGGTGTACAATCTGCAGCTCATATGCCTCGAACGGAATATGCTACTTACCAGTATGCATCTGTTCTTGGCATGTAGAGCTGCAGAGTTGTACACGTCCTTCCGCCTCCCCGGGACTTGTATCCGTTCCAGTTTTTTCATCTTACTTAGATGCACACGCATGGACATTCTTACTGTATCTCTACTAACTCCATCATTTCCCATCATGGCGAAAAACAATCTGAGGATGGAGTCGATGCCCATGCGCACTGTTGTCCAAGGGAGGAGTCACCTATCTCACGACTACAAAGACTTCTTCCAAGACAACAACAACCTGCAATCATCTAAGCTCAACACCAGGTGGTGGTGCAATGCTAAGGTGTACAACTCTGCAGCTCTACATGCCAAGAACAGATGCATACTGGTAAGTAGCATATTCCTTATGGACGTTACAGGGAGGGTCAGGTAATAGTCAATGGACATCCTAACTTTAAGGTGATTACACCCTCCATATGACCACTTCCTGTGGGAAGTGGGCATTACCCTAACCCAGAGGACCAAATTCCACCAAAAACCAAGATTGTGGAATTTTCCTAGTCCTGTTCACTTCAGGTAGACCACCTTACTGGATCGTATTAGCCTGAGGGTGAACACGCATCCTCACTAGCTAATGTTCCCATCTGTCCCTTGTGCCGAATAGGCCGTAGGCAGGGGGTAGCATTTCCCCTGTCCGGGGGAAGCCAGGGTTACCTGCCTTGATATGCAGATTGTTAGTCATCCTGCTTGGAGGAGGTGAAAACAGCTCCTGCCAGAGCAGACTGTGTTCCTGACATGTAGCTGGGAACCTCATTTTGACCAGTGCCCTGTTCATACCTTAAGATGGCGTCCCTGTTCACTTGTACAGTCAGTAAATTAACTGGCAGCATAGGGGCATATCTGCTCATGCAGATATGCCCTTACATGTAATATAATGCACCCTGCCTTAGGGCTGTAAGGTCTGTCATCGGGGTGACTTATAAATTTTACATGCACTGTTAGAGGATATGGCACACAGAGTGTGTGGCATGTCGTGTTTTCATTTTTTAGAGCACCTTTTCATGCAGCCTGCAGTGGCAGTCTACACCGCACATGTGCCGCATCAAAGCCCTATGTTTCTATTTTCCTATTTGCGCTGCAAGGCCACACCACTGCCAGAATGTACGCTATGTAAGCACACGTATTCGAAAACTACCGGCTATGATAATACTTAGAATTGACCCCTCTTGTAGTAAGTTGACTGGCATCCGTAGTCTATCTGATCTCACCGGGGAGAAGGGGCAGGCAGGAGAGGTGGTGGGCACAAGACTATTTTTGATGTGGTGGGGTACTTACCCATGCCTGGAGGCCCTCTAAACAAGCAATTGCAATGCAACAGGTCTCACATTTCGCATGTTTTAAAAATGAAAACAAAAATAAAAGGCATTGTTATTTGCATTGTCAATAGCTCAAACTCATGTAAATGCGAGACCTATTGCATTGCAAATGCTTGTTTGAATGTTGTTGGTGGCCGCAATGAGTGCTTTGGCTGGCTAGGGGAGAAGGGAGATGGGTCGGAAGATGCTCAGTTGATTCAGGTCAGTGTGGAGGAGGGCATGTTGAGGAGGGCATGTTGTTTCTGCAAGTTTTCATAAATTTGGCAAAATAGTGAATGTGATGTGGGTCAGGATGGTGGTGACTGGTGATGTTCCTAGATTGTAGATGTGGTGGTGGCATGTGTCAGTTGCGCCCCCTGAGTGCATTGTCTGTATGATTGCTGCTGTGTTGTTTCTGGTGAGGGTTGTTCATTCGGCAAGGTGGGTATTTTAGTTGGTGGGGGTGTTCATTGTTTAGCTTCTGACTTGATCCAATTATTGGGAAGAAATGCAAAGGACATTTATTCTTGATTGTCACCTTGTTAAAGGCCCCAGACTGCACTCTGTTGGATTAGTGACAATAGTCACTAATTCAATCCTTTAATTACAATTCTGCATTCCGTTTGACTTTCTGTTATCGCTCCCTTTGTGCATATACGTTTTTCTATCAAATCATAGGTGTCTCTCTCTTTGTCTTAAAAGTCCAAATACTGTTTTTGGTTTCTGGGTTAAGTCAACCCTGAGTGTCCACTTAAAACAAAAGTGTGGTCTCTGCACCAAAGAATAATCCTTCATATTAATGAGCTGAGGTTTATACATTTTTTTAAATGATCTTTTCCCTAGCCTATTTCAAGGTTGATTTTTTTAAGTTACCAGAAACCTTTGAAGAAAGGAAGCCAAGTATAGTTATTTCTACTTTCAATGCACTACCTCGTTTAGTGGTGAGGAGTCCTTCTTATTGAACTAGCACTTGAAGTAAGTCTCTTTCTTTGTCTTGCAGATCTCGTTGGAAACCAGGATGACGGGGAAGCCGGATGTTCCAAAAGGAGAGCGAAGGATGGAGAGCCTAGAGAAGGTAAATGGGAGCTCAGGAACTGGAGATATTTCTGGGCTGGAGTCTCGAAGCCAAGCAAGGTTTTGGCGCGATATGTATATTACCGCGCCAAAGATAGCTGCTAAGTCTTACGGGGACTCCAAATCTCACTAGAATGTGAGTCCCACTTTCTGAAGCAGATGGAGAAAAAGAGTATGCCTTAACAGTGAGGAGGGTTAAGGGAGGACAAGAGGGGCAATTTAGGAGTCCTTTGTTGGCATACTATAGAATGTGGCAGTGCAAGGAGTTTGTCAATAAATTTGATCTCAGCATGCCACAGGGAGCAGAGGGAAGGGTCACGGCATCACCATCATTGTTGCTGGAGGGCAGGGTGAGCAAGGCCGGGGTGTCAAAATCAGTGTTGTTGCAGGGAGTGGAGTGGAGGGAAGGGCCAGGGGGTCACCATGAGTAGTCCACTGCCCATATTCCATAAAGGGCACAAAGAGAACGTGAGGTAGAGCGGAAAACAACAATTCTCCCCCCCCCAAATGCCCGCTAATAGCATATGTGCCCCCCCCCCCTTAGGGGAAAACACAGATTTATAATAAAATATATATCTACTCTATATGCCATATAAGTCTACTATCTTCAGATTATGCAACACATGCTATATGTATGTGGAATTTGCGGAATATCTGTGTTGGTTCGCAGTGAAAGGGACTCTGCAAAGCCTGACAGGTCATCTATCAGTTGCTTATTTCTGCATTTTGATTGTTAATATGGTACGAATGAGGTGAGTTATTTGGCCAGGCAGTGTATCATATTACAAGTTTACAAATGAAAAAGATAAAAGTAATACTCTGAAAAAATGTGCTGCAAAATGCTGCATAATTAAGTCAACGTGATCTGCATGTTCTGCTCTTCTGCCCCTCGTACTCAAGGTCAAGAGCCAAATGGATTATTCAATTCTGCAAGCCCAGGGGATTAAGGGACGACAGGGAGGTCTTAGAATTCTTAAATATGAAACCACCCCTCTGACAGTGTTTGCAACAGCAAGCTTCCTTTCGTCTATGTGGTATTCAAGGTGTGCAGTATTAAAATCTGTAAAACCAGTAGGTAATGTTCCTGTGACTGTATGATCAATGTAGTTCGGGAGGTTTTTTTTCTTAAACAAACCGCTTGGGTTCCCCCGCTGCGAGCCCCACTGTATTGTATGTTGAGCCATTTATGTCTGTATTTTCTCATCCCTTTTAACTTTTGTATGAATTCAGTATCTTTGTAGGATTTTATAGTATTTGTAAATACTTTTATCTTTTATCGTAAATGTTAGAACTGGCTATTTCTGGTTGGCTAAGACTGACGCCAAAGCCAGGCAGAAACCACCATTCTAGTCAGGGCAAGGGAATCACACGCCAAGATAACCCCTGCTCACTCCCTTGGTAGCTTGGCACGAGCAGACAGGCTTATCCCGGAGGCAATGTGTAAAGCATTTGCGCACGCACACAACAGCAACAACATCCTATGCACACCACAAAACGAACTCCACACAAGGTTATATAAAAATAACTTTTGTATTGTCAATACACATCAGATAGTAATCACATAATATGCATTGTGCCAACTGGCACGGGCAATGTTCTCAAGGCATTATTTACAGGACAGGGCCACATGGGCCACTGTCAGAATCAACACTTTTAGAACTAGAAATACTGTTAAAAATAGCACTTTTGAACATATAACAATCAGAAGTCTCACACATGATGCATAGAACATTCAGAGGTGTAGGAAAGACACATGATGTATAAACATACATTCAGCGGTGTTAGGAACAAGGCACATGACGCATCAAAACACATTCAGAGGTGCAGGAGAAACACATGATGCATAAAAACATTCAGAGGTGTAGGTAAGACACATAATGCATAAAACACATTCAGAGGTGTCACAGGCATAATGGCATAGCACATTACGCATAACTCACATTTGGGCCTAACCAGTAAAAACTACAGTAGGCAATCTCTCACTAGTTTAAACACATTAGACTCTCCCCCTAAGCATAACTCACATTTAGGGGCGTAACTCACATAGTGAAATAAACTCTCACTAGCATAAACCTACATAGGTAAAATAACCTGCTAGTCACATTGCGCAAACATCACCTTAGGCAATTACTATCAAAAACATAGTAAAACCACACTGCGCAAAAATCACCTTAGGGCCTTGCGCCCTACCCACATACCAGCCCCCTTGGCCAACTGCCATCTCAAGGAGACTCAACAGCCCTGTGTCCAGGATGTCAGGGCGCTCTGCCAATGCAGCGCCAGTCAGGGGGGCGCCATCGGCGCAAACCTAAACGTTGCAGCTGCCCACTAATTGCTGGGCAGCTGGGCACAACAACAGGCCCTAAACGTTGCAGCTGGCACTAAGTGCTGCGCAGCTGTAGCAGGCCTGGCACCTCTGTGCCATCTCCATCCCACACTGGGCATCTTTCTCCCTTGGCGCCTAAACAGTTCAGCTGCCCACTAATTGCTGGGCAGCTGGAGACAGACCTACGACAGGGGCTCTCACTAGCCCTGGAACACTGCGCCAAATGCTGGAGCCACACAGGCTCTGACACAAAACATGCCCCCAAACACTGGAGCAGCGCAGCTCTCAAATCACTAATAAAACGTTGGGGCGGCCTACTGCCATCCGGGACCGCCCTAAATGCACCACTTATGCCCCCCTAAACTATGGAGAGGACACCGGCCGTGGAGTACTCTGGCTCCTCTCAAAATGATGGGGGCGGGGGAGCCAACTCAGCTCCCTAAAACAAACATGCCCTGCACCTGTGAAGCCTCTCGTGGGCTCTAAAACAAATCTTGCCCCGTCGTTGGAGCCATCTGGGCTAGGGAAACCATGGTGCCCTGAACTAGAGCCATGTAGGCTCCAAACCGAATGTACCATTCCTGTTGGAGCAGCCCGCTGCCAAGTGGGGCCGCTCGAGAAACCACCAGCCACAACCCCGAGCCCTCTCTTACCGGCTCTCTCTCGGTGGGGTCTCTCCTGCGCTCTCCAGCGTTGGGGCAGGCTTCCACCTCCAGGGCTCCCTCCAGCTCATGGGAGCCCCGCAACACTCCGGCTGCTTCACCCTGTCCTTCAGAGTGGAGCCGCAAGGCTCCAGATCAACTTTTCCTCTGGGGCTCCCTCACAGCTCACGGGGCCCCAGGCGGCCATTCCACGGCCAGCTGCTTCTCTCTCTGGCCGGCGGCGGCGGCGGGCGGGACTTCCTGCCGGATTGCAGGCCCCGCCCACGTCCCAGGCCAAAAGCTGCCTGACTTCCGGTTTCTGCGGCGTGAGGGCCGCGGCGGTGATTCAAAGGGGCACAACGAGGGGTGGGCACCCTCGGTTGCAAAAATAAAAGTAGAAACGGGGTGAGCATCCGTTAGGCAATTAAATAAATGGGGTGGCACCCCTCAATAAAAATAATTAAATATGCGGGGCATAACGCAAGGTAGGCTCCTGCGAAGGCACAATGAGGAGAATCCCCAGCACACGATGCAGCCCAGTGCTGCAGGGCAGAAACAAAGTCTCCTTTAGGGGAAACAAACACCTACTAGGTTCTGGGGCATAGCAACCATCCAGCCCCACAGGAAAGTCTCCCAGAGCATCCTCAGGCCAGGCAGAAGGATCCAAAAGAAGTCCTCCAGCAATCCAGGGGCTGGGCAAGGCCCAGGGAGGCAAGCCTTCCCCTGGGCCCAAGCAGCAGCACGCCCCTGGCAGGATTCAAGTCAGAAACAAGAACATTTTGTAAGGGGACACAGTCCCTTTTTATACCATAAAATCCTTTGTCTAGCAGAGTGCAGGCAATGTGAGAACCAGCTACAACTGGTTATAGGGAACTCCTTTCACAGGCCAGGCTAGGGACATCAGACGCACCACAGGGGGTGGAGCCAGCATTGTGTAGGGAAAGCCCAGCCCTATTCAGGCCCAGGTGCACCCCACCCCTCACATCAGCATGCTAAACACTCCATTCACCACCGGGGCAGACCCTCTCAGACTCTTGGAGCCAGGCTCACCAGCCAATCACATACCAGACACAAATTACACAAATATGCCAACTTCTAAAAGTTGAACTTCTACACTAGACACAATCATGCCGCATACATCATTGCGCAGCATTCAATCTCACGAGTTCGGACATACCAAACTCGACCCTGCACTCCCCACACATCAGGAACTACCATGGGCATACATATTCTCCATTCATTCCTATGGGAGGGCAGGTCACTTGCACCACATACACAGAGAGCTCACGCACTTTACTCTGTACCACAGTGAAAAAGTGCGCAGAGGCCTAAAATCACCAACACCAGGTCACAGAAACAGGCTAGGAAAAAGCAAAAAGTCTCGGGGTGAACCTGCCAAAAGGGCCTGGTCCAACAGTAAATGTGTAAATATTGCTTGCTTAGAGTGGATCGAGGACTCCAGAAGGGGGTGGAATCGCGATCATTCATAGAAAGGAGTTAATCTGCACCTTGGAACAGGTTAAGATTCTGAATAGTGAGGCAGGACGCTTTACAATAAATATTACCCCCAAAAACATTATAAATGGCTATCTGATTTATCGTCCCCCGGGCACGCCGGCAACGTTTAGTGACAGTTTGGTAGATATTGTTACCCAACTGGCAATACTCTATAAGCGGCTCCTCATTTTGGGAGATTTAAATCTACATTTTGAGAATGCTGATTGTAAAGAGGCGCAATCGCTAACGGGGGCATTGAACTCCTTGATGTTAGAACTTCAATCAGTATTGCCCACACATCAACAAGGCCATCTGCTAGACCCCATATTTGCCAATTGGGATGAACTGACTGTGTCCATCCCGATTAGAATTCTATGGTCGGACCACTGTCTCGTCCCTTTTGAGGCGAAATATGACCCAAATGAAGCTATAATGACTAAGCCCTTGTCTTATATGCGTAGAAATTGGAAAAAATTTACACAGGAAGCGTATAGACTGGCTTTGTTGGATGAGCCGCCCCCTCGGAGCGGCACATTGAATGAGGCTTGGCTAGCTTACGAGGAGTGGATGGCAAAGGCCTTAGATACCGTGGCTCCCTGGACTAGTAAAGCACCAGTGAGACAAACTAAAACAGCTCCCTCGTTTAGCAAAGAACTCAAAGAAGCTAAAGCTACCTGCAAAAATGTAGAATGCTGTTGGCGAAAAAATTATGATATAGGATGTAAGCAACACTATAGAGTGGAGCTAAACAAGTACCATGAAATGATTAGAGTCGCAAAGGGAAAGTTCTTTAGGGAAAGAATTGAAACGGCGGATAACCCATCTAAAGAACTATTTGCTATCTATAAAGAGTTCTCTGTCCCGGATAGATTATCAACCCAAGACACCTTCTCTGATGAACTATGCGACTCAATCGCAGACCACTTTGTCAACAAAGTGGAACAAATACATGCTTCATTTACAGTTGGGACAGATGGATCCCTGAACCAGAGTGATATGGGCAGGAGCCTGGCCCTAACCTCACACTTCAAATGTTTTAAAGTTCCAGATAGACAGGCAATGCTAAGCATTGCAAAAATGTTCAGTCAGGCTCCCCGAATGATGCAGCTCCACCTAAATGCTTCAGTGGCATCCTTGACGAGGTGTCTTTTCAGGAATGCCTTGTACCAAGGCATGGAAAAGAGCACAGGTAATTCCCCTGAAAAAGAAACCAAATTTACATGTGTCCCAACTTCAGAATCTACGTCCTATATCTCTGCTTCCATTCTGTATGAAGGTAATGGAGAAAGTAGTTAATTTGCAGCTTATGGATCACCTAGAGAAAGGCCATCTCTTACACCCGACTCAATCGGGATTTAGAGCGAGATATTCGACAGAATCAGCAATCCTATACTCCACAGAACTATTGAGACAGACAGCGGATGAGGGACAGACAGCAGCGTTGGTACTTTTAGATCTAAGTGCAGCATTTGACACCGTGTCGCACACCACGCTGCTGACACGGCTGTCAGAGATAGGAGTGGTAGGATCAGCCTATGAATGGATAAGTCCTTCCTGGAGAATAGAAGCTTTCAAATCCACTGCCCCCCCCATTTAAATCTTCGTCTAGACAGCTAAAGCATGGGGTTTCACAGGGCTCCAGTTTGAGCCCAACATTATTCAACCTTTATATGGAACCCCTTGCCCGCATAGTGGAATCATTTGGTGTAGATATCATTACCTACGCCGATGATACACAAGTAATGATCACCCTTACCCAGGGCCAGAGTGAGGCAGCTGTAAATATTTCCACCTGTCTGACAACGGTGGCAAGTTGGATGAACAATAACTGTCTACGTCTTAATGGGGATAAGACAGATGTGCTAATAATTGGGAGAACCCCTTCCATTTGGTCATCAGCTTGGTGGCCGGCAGAATTAGGTCAGACCCCTGCCCCGACAGAAACAGCAAAGAAACTAGGAGTCCTGTTGGATTCAGAGCTTTCGTTTAGGAAGCATATCACAAAAGTGACATGCAGGTGTTATGCAATTCTCAAAACCTTACGGAAGGTACTGGACCTTCTGCCCATCAGTACTAGGAAATCCTTGATTCACGCCCTAGTTACCCCACACTTAGACTATGGAAATGCTCTGTTTATTGGTCTTAGTCAGAAGGGGTAAAACAGCTCCAAGGAGTCCAAAATGCGGCTGCACGTTTGGTGCTGAATCTGCCGAGAAAAGCATCAGGGAAGCAAGCTTTAGCGAAGTTACACTCGCTACCCATCAGAGAGCGCATTTTATTTAAAGCATTATGCATCTCCAATCGTATAGGCCATGAGAAAGGACCGTCTTATTTGAAAAAGCTCCTAACCATTCACCGCCCTAAACGAAATCTCAGGTCGTTGGGGAGTATGTTGTTCACAGTGCCCCGCATCTTAAGGGCAAGAATGGGAGGCTGATCATTTTCGTTATCTGGCGGCTAGTCACTGGAACAAACTCCCCATTGAACTACGCATGGAACCATCTGAGATGAGGTTTCGCCTAAAGTTAAAGACCCATCTCTTCCCTCGCATATGAGAGCGTGTGCTTAGTCTGTCACAGTCTTAATTGCTCTTTTCAGTGGTGGGCTCTCTGGGGCGGATTGTATCCACAGCGCGGGGACACACTGTTCTGAGTGTAGCAGGCGCTCTACAAATGGTTTTATTATTATTATTATGTCTTTTTATGGTTACCAACCGATAATAAAAGCTTTTTGACTGACTGACTGGCATATGTGCATCCCTAGGTGAAAACACAGATTTATAATAAAATGTATATCTACTTCCTATGCCATATAAGTCTACTATCTTCAGATTATGCAACACATGCTATATGTATGTGGAATTTGCGGAATATCTGTGTTGGTTCGCAGTGAAAGGGACTCTGCAAAGCCTGACTGGTCATCTATCAGTTGCTTATTTCTGCATTTTGATTGTTAATATGGGACGAATGAGGTGTATTATTTGGCCAGGCAGTGTACCATGTTACAAGTTTACAAATGAAAAAGATAAAAGTAATAAGGTAAAAAAATGTGCTGCAATATGCTGCATAATTAAGTCAACCCTGTTTCATAATTTGGTGCTCTTACGCATAATTCTAGTAACATTCATGATAGCAATGTGAGATTTCACAAAGAGCACGCATGCACTCAAAGTTTCAGGAGCTACTATTGGAATGTGTGCTGCTTTAGATCAAAGGTAGATTTGTAACTTCGGGAAATGACTTTTATACTGGCAATGGCCCAGTGTATCCCCCAACAATAAAGTTTTGCATAAGCCATGCCAAAAGTACACCATGGAATTGTGTATGTGGCAAGTCGAAGTAATACTGTGTCTTATTTTGCCTCTTTTTAGTGTCTTTGGAGAACCTACAGTTTCACCAAAAACGTAAGTGTTTGTTTATTTACTGTTGTGCTGCTTTTGTACCAAGTGCTGCTAAGGTTTTACCTCCCAGGGTTTTCATTTTGAAGTTGGGGATGGTGAGTAAATTTTCTGATGTGGACCGCAGGGTTCGTTTAGTGTTGTAGGGCCTGATTTTGCCTCTCAAATAATATGGGCCTGTCTCGTTTATGACTTTATACGTGATGGTTAGGACTTTCAACAAGATCCTTGTATGGATTGGCAGCCAATGAAGATTCTTTAGGCTTTGGCTGAGGGAGAGCGCTTGGGGAGCCCAAGTACCAGCCTTGTGGCTGAGTTTCGGACAACCTGCAAACTTTTTACCGCCGTCTTTTTGGTTCCTGCATACAGACTGTTACAGTAGTCCAAACGTGACAGGACCAGGGCCACTGCCACAGTCTTCCTAGCATGCAGTGGGAGTAAGTCAAAGAATTTTTTCAAGGTTTTTATAGTTTGAAAGCACATGCCTGCAATAGTAAGTGCCTGTTATGGGGGATGGAAGTTTTTGGCTCCCCACAGATTCCAGAACTTTCTATCACAGAAATTTGATGAAAATGTGTTGTTTTAGTCGGAGTTTGAGGATTTCAATGGTTTCTGGGTAAAACATACTGGTGAGAGCCACACTTCACCCCTCGCTGGATTTTCCTAGGTGTCTAGTTTTAAAAATGTGACAGATTTTCTAGGTTTACTTAGGTGCTAACTGAGCTAGGTCCCAAAATACACTGCTACCAACTTTGTAAAAAAAAGGGTCAGTATTGAATTGACAAATGTGGTGTATCTATGTTGCGTTTTGGGCCTTTTCCTGTCACGGGCACCAAGCCTACCCACACCAGTGAGGTACCATTTTTATCTGGAGACTTGCTGAAATGCTAGGTGGAAGGAGGATTGTGTCTCCCTGAAGATTCCAGAAGTTTACATCACAGAAATATCAGGAAAAGGTTATTTTTTAGTCAAAGTTTGAGCTTTGCAACAGATTCTGGGTATAAAAACCTGGTTAGAGCCACACATTCACCCCACCCTGGATACCCCTTGGAGTCTTGTTTTAAATTTTTTATAGGTTTTCTAGGTTTCTCATGTGCTGGCTGAGCTAGGGTCCAAAATCTACAGCTAGCCACTGTGCAAATAGACAAAGGTTCAGTTTTCAGTGGAAAAATGTGATATATTCACATTGCGTTTTGGCCAATTTCCTGTTGGGGACAATAGGCCTCCAGACAGAACTGATGAACAATTTTTATTGAGAGACTTGGGGGGGGGGGGGAGACCGGTTGGAAGGAAGTTTGCCTTTCCCTCCAGATTTCAGAACTTTACATCACAGAAATGTAAGGCATATGTGCTGTAGATACACATGCTTTGCATACTTCTGCCATCTAGTGTTGACTCTGGGTCATTGCAAGTTGTTTTTCTTCGAAGAAGTCTTTCCCTAGTCAAGAGGTAAGGTTACTCCTCATTTTGGTGATAGTGCACATGGGCATCAACTCCATTGTTTTTTCGCCATTGGGTTTGGACGTGTATTACTGCGCTCCGGTCCGAAACCATTCTTTGGGAAACCTTGGTGCGCAAAACTCTCTACCCTGGACGGTATTGTTTCATACACGTTTCCTACCTCCGCATATCGTTTCAGTGAACAAAATCTACTTTTCAATCAAAGATTTGTGGACGGCCTTCGGGCCTAACCGCGTTGGTCCAGCTCTCTGTCGATAGATTGGACACCGTTCAAATTCTGTCCTCAGTGCCATGCAAAGTATCCGCACACTGACTCACACCAGGTGTGTAACTTGTGTTTGTCTCCGGAACACAAAGATGAAGACTGCGATGCTTCCAGATCATTTTGGTCAAAGAAAACTCTTTGCGATCGTTGGGCTCAACGTCAAGTGATGTAGCATCAAAGCATTGAGTACACGCCGGATCTCTTCGGTGAAGAGTCCGAGCAAGAAGATATTGCAGCGAAGGAGCAAAAGGCCTTCTCCGAGTTGTAGTATGATTCAGAGCTCCAGATAGACCTTAAAGCTGATGAACGTCCGCATGGACAAGGCAACGTGACTATGGAAGACACCTTGCCCCATCAACATACTCCCCAAAAACCTAAGGATTCAGCACCACCTATGCCTTCTGGCCAAGGTTGCACAGAGACGACGTTTCCGACTCCGCTCCGAAACACCCAGTCAAGCCTTTTGGCTCGGGCCGAGTCAACACAAACCTTCTTTGGAGCCGAAACCCTCTGGTTCCAAGTCAAAATCTGGCTCAGAGCCAAAATCCTCCATGCTGCAAAAATAAACTGTCTCCGGAGCCAAAATCTTCCGCACCCATAGGCCAGGCCATATCTGCACTGAAAACCCCATCTCAGAAACTCCCCGTGGATCCAAATTTAGACATTGTTCCACCATAATTAGATTACAAGCTGACAAAACTTTATATTCACCTCGTAAACCCAAGCTTCCTGATGAGGACACTCATTACAAGATCCCTTTAAAGAAGATGTCTGTTGGTACCAGCCCTTTTCATCCACTCCCAACATCCCCTCCACCACCCTCTTCTCCCACTTTAAATCCTTTGTACATCATACCTCAGGATTCTCAACAGTCACAACATGACGGGGACGATATTGATGAGGGTGACACACATTTACCAGTAGATCCATGGAAGGATTACACAATTGGCCCTCCATTAGACAACGACCCAGACCTTTACCCTGCCAAGCCATCTTCACCTCATGACCATATATGTTATCACGAACTCATTGCCATGGCTGCAGAGTACCATGAGGTGATCCTACACAAAGAATTTTTTGTTTGAGACATTAGGATCCATCCAGAGGTCAACGCAAGCACTCCCTATGCTTAAGTGTATGATGAGACACGCTGATGACATTTTTAAAGATCCTGTGTATGCACGTATCCCAACTCCCAGAGTCGAAAAAGAAATATGAAGCCTCCCCAACAGATCCAATATTTTTTAAGGGCCAGTTACCACTAGACTAACTAGTAGTGTCCAATGCTTGCAAACAAGCTAATTCCCACACCTCGGGGGACGTTCATCCCCTAGACAAAGAATCCAAGCTAATAAACACTACTGGCAAACGCATAGCTGCTCAAGCTGCCAATCACTGGCACATTGCAAACACGCAGGGCCTATTGGCCAGATATGACCGGGCACACTGCAATGAAATGGAGCAATTGCTCTTATATCTCCCAGATGAGCATAAGGCAAAAGCGCAAGATTTGGTAAATGAGGGAAAGCTAATTTCCATTTCGTCAATAGGATGTGCTCTGGATGCTGCTGATACCGCAGCTAAAGAGGTCAACACTAGCATCTTAGCCAGAAGACATGCTTGGATAAGGATTTCCGGGTTTAAGCCCGAAGTCCAACAATTTAGTTTAAATACACCATTTGAGAAAGAACATCGCTTTGGTCCTGAGGTTAACCACGCGCTTGAAAAAATAAAAAAGGACACTGAAGTTGCTAAGTCCATGGGAGTGCTCCAGTCTCCTTCAAACAGATGCTCCTTTCATTGCTCATCTTTCCGTGGAGGATATCGAGGAAACAGCTCTAAAGGCAAAAGAAAGGGCGACACACCCCGTAACTCTTCTTCCCATAATAAGCAGTGACTTCACCACGATTCCCTCCAACCATACCACACCTATCGGAGGAAGCCTTCAACAGTTTCTCCCCATTTGGCAATCTATAAGAACACACAAATAGGTAATTAGAATTATCCAACATGGTTATTGCCTGGAGCTTATCACCAATCCTCCAAACATTCCGCCTTGTTCTCACTAATTGTCTCCAGACCACCTGCAGTTGCTTGAACAGGAAGTGCAATCACTCTTATTAAAAGAAGCCATAAAACCAGATCCATTACAGTACCAATGTTCAGGGGTTTACTCTCTCTATTTTCCGATTCCCCAAAACGAGGTCTCCTTAAGACCTATTCTAGATCTCAGGGAGTTAAACCAATACATACTAACAGATCATTTTCACATGGTAACAAATACCTCAGATTTATGATGGCAGGCAAACATTACCAATTCAAAGTACTCCCGTTTGGAGTGACTACTGCTCCCAGAGTATTTACCAAATGTAGTTGCAGCTCATCTCGGAAGACAACATATTCACGTCTTCCCCTACCTATACGACTTGCTCATCAAAGCCAGCACTTATCAAACTGTGTCTGACACACTCGGATCGCAATAAACCTACTTCATCAATTTGGCTTTACGGTCAATGCACAGAAATCTTACTGGCACCCTTCAAAGATGCAATCTTACCTAAGAGCCACTCTAGACACTATCAATGCTCTGGCCTCTACCAATGTAGCCAAAATTCACAAGATTGAGGCTATGATACTACAGTTTCAATCCAACCAAACATTACCAACCAAAGTGTTCATGCAACTGCTGGGAATGATGGCGTCTTGCATCACAATTGTACCCCAATCAAAACTTCAGATGTGTCCTCTACAAGAGTTCTAAGCACGGCAGTGAAATCAATCGCAGGGTAAATTAACCAATATAGTGTTGGTGGAAGGCCGCACCCATCGCTGTCTGCAGTGGTGGCCTTTCATCGACCCTATTCCACAGATTTTGCTCACAGCAGACGCATCTAATACTGGTTGCAGTGCCCATCTCGAAAATTACACGATACAAGGCTTGTGGAGCAACAAGCACACACAAAGGCCTCATCATCAACTATCTAGAGTTTCTAGCAGTGTTTTTTGCACTCATAGCTTTTAAAACTCGACTGATAGGCAACGCTGTCCTAGTCCGAATGGACAACATGACAGCAAAGTATTATGTGCAGAAACAGGGGGGGCACACTATAAACTATAAAAACCTTGAGAAAATTCTTTGACTTACTCCCACTGCATGCTAGGAAGACTGTGGCAGTGGCCCTGGTCCTGTCACGTTTGGACTACTGTAACAATCTGTATGCAGGAGCCAAAAAGACGCCGGTAAAAAGTTTGCAGGTTGTCCAACTGTCACGCCTCTCTAAAGCCATTTGGGATTGGGCAATCCATCACAGGATTTATCTTCTGGCAAAACCCCTTCAAGGGGTAAATAATCAGATTGTGGACCTCCTAAGCAGAAAGAGGCAGCAAATTTATGAGTGGGATCTTCATCCCCAAGTTCTCCTTCCATACTAACTTTAATGGGGATTCCTGCAATAAGACTTGTTCACAACAGTCGAGAACGTAAGATGCCCTAACTTCAGCTTCAGGTTCCCACACCTGTTCTTCATGCGCAATGCCATATCGATGAACTAGTCAGGGATATTTGCCTACGCTTTTCAGCCTCTCCCACTCATCCTGTGTCTAGTTCAAAAGCTCAGACAATCATCCCTCACACTAATCCTAGTAGCTCCCACATGGGCCCGTAAACCATGGTACACCACCCTCACATCCAGGCTCCTTACGCAGAACCATAGAGAAATCAGACCTCCAAATACACAAGAACTAAACTTAGCAAACTTGTCACCTGAACGATAGAGTTTGGTTAATTAAATGTACCACCGGACAGCATGACTATTCTAAAAGAAGCCAGAAAGCTTACTACCAGAGCTTGCTATGCACCAAAATGGAAAAGATTTGATGTCTACTGTAATAACAACAAACTGCAAACTGGACTGGCTTATACATCTATTTTTTTGCACCTTGCAGCGGTAGCTGCGTAATTGCAGAACAGGCAGCATTTATCACTATTTAAAGTTCTAGTAATCAAAGCCTTTATGGAAGGCTTGAAAAGGGTAAAACCACCCAAATTTTCCCTTGCACCATTATGAAATCTTAACATTGTCCTTACAAGGCTTACGGGTCCCCCTTTTGAACCATTCTACAATTGTCCTTTGCAGTTTCTTTCATGGAAAGTTGCTTTCCTCATGGCTTTCACCTCATTAAGGAGAGTTGGGAAGCTACAGGTATTAACCTTGGAAGAAAGACAGGGTAGTTCTTCGCACAAACCCTAAATTCCTTCCGAAAGTGCTTTCTGCTTTTCATATAAACCAATTAGTTGAGTTACCTGTGTTTTTCCTCAACCTGATTCTGTAGCAGAACAAGCTCTTCACACGCTTGATGTCAAAAGAGCTTTATTGTATTACATAGATAGAACCAAAGATTTTCGCAAAACAAAACAATTGTTTGCTGTGTTTGTTCCACCTCACAAAGGCAATCCCAGCTCTAAACCCGGCATTTCAAGATGGATTGTTGAATGCATTCAAACATGCTATGCAAAAGCTAAAAGAACTTTATCCATATCCCCTAGAGCACATTCCACTCGCAAAAGAGGGGCTACTATGGCAATGTTAGGTAAAATTCCTCCAGCTGACATATTATTATTATTATTTATATGGCGCACAAATCATTCCCAGAGGGATCTCTCGGCGCCCGGGGCGCAGTGACAACATGTAGAGTCATCTAAAATAGCCAGGTTTTTAATTTTTTCTTAAAGATCGTAAACGTGGGATAAGCCCGCAGATCTTCTGGCAGTGCATTCGAGTATTTTGGGGCCAAATAGGAAAAGGCACATCCACCCATCTTGGCCTTTTTAATTCTCCGGGTTTGGAGAAATGTATGGCCACTGGATCTTAACTGTCTTAACTTAACCATCTTAGTTTTCTCGTTAGATATTCTGGCCCCAAGCCGACCAGGGCTTTAAAGACCAGGCACAAAAGTTTAAAGACTGCTTTTTTAGGTCTCGCCTTTTCCATTCCGAAGGAATGAAAAATGGCGAGAATTCAAGTGCTCAAAATACTCGTGAAATCGCAGGGTTTTTTCGTGCGGTTTTCTTTGAGTTCACGTGAATCACGTGACCAAACAAGCACGCGCATCAGCCTCCCTCCCTCCCTCCTAATTGCATTTTTTCACGGCCGCCACCACATCAAAGGGCTTCTCCCAGCGTGTGCTCTGCGGCTTCTCCTCCCCTAATTATTCATGGCTGGCCGGTGGCCGGCCGTACTTTCAGTTTCCCGGCCGCTCTTGTTCTTTGTTTACCTCATTCCGTCCATTTGCAGTCCCTCACCTTTCATGTCTTTACGTAAACAATACTCAACATATTCCTTCTCCCGCTTTCTCCCTGGTGTTCTTTTTCTGCGTCCCCATTCCTGCTTTACCCAGTTCCCATCCCATTGTCTCCTCTACTACCTGTTCATATGCCCCTCGTTTCCAGCCTCTCTTTTATTATATTTGCTAGATTAAAAAGAACTCATAGCATATATTTTTCAGTACGGGCCTGTTGAATATTCAGCCTGCGCATGACTGTAGAGCAGCGAATTAAAAAGAAATAAAACATATAAGTCTAATATCGGTCTATATTATGAAAAGCACAAGAGAGCAGGGAAGATGAACTGGTCTTCGTCATATAATATTCCATTTATTTCACATCTGGCCCAGACTCCCTCACATCCAGTTGAAGATGCGTCACAGCTGAGGAGCCGAGCCTCGGCGGCGAATGAGCACATAGAGGCGGATTTCTCCTTGAATATTGCACATGTTCAGCGCTGCAGCTGGCGGCTTTGGCTTACAGAGTGCATTCGTGAACACCAGGCGCGTATGTTCCATGATGAATGACTCCGATGCCTGGGCTTCAATAGAGTCACTGCGAGCATTAAGCAGCAGCAGTTGCTAATCAACAAATGCCGCAAACCAACTGTGAGCCACCTGCTGACAGCACACGAGGGCGGTTTAAGGAGAGCACAATTCAGAGAAACGCGTTGACTGAGTGACTTTCGCGCCCCCTGCCGGCATCTGGATAATCAGGCCAACTCAGTTTTTCGTCCTTTCGATGTCCTTAAACTAAAATATCCTCAAATTAGTTTATAGTACAGCTGTTGTGTACGGTGCACAGAATCGACACTAGCAATGAAAATAAGTGGTACATAAAAACATATTGGCAATGCAAATAGGTTTGATGGACTCACTCGAGCGCTGACCAAAAGCAGCACTACAAACAAACACTGGCAAAGCCAGTTGGAGCGACCTTGGCTAAGCTGGAGCAATGGCATACGGGGCACCGACGGCAAAGTGCTGGCACTAGCACACTAGAGATCATTCTTGGCATACGAGGCACCTGTGGTGACATACCGGAGGTAATCCTTGGCATTATTAGGGAGGGCAACTATGGGAAGTGGGGGTTGATTGGTAAACATCAGAAAATGCTGACCT
Source organism: Lissotriton vulgaris (assembly GCF_964263255.1). Lineage (NCBI taxonomy): Eukaryota > Metazoa > Chordata > Amphibia > Caudata > Salamandridae > Lissotriton > Lissotriton vulgaris. The sequence continues at coordinate 24,952,376 of NC_141692.1, forward strand.
TGACATACCAGAGGTACATTTTGACATTTGTCACCCGTGATATATAGGTGGCATCAAAGGCAACACTCTGGCAGGGGCATATTGCATGTCATTGTTGGCATAAGGCGAAACCCATGTCAATGGGGCAACTATGACAAAATGCTGATTTTGCTGCAGTGGACATATGGAGGCACACCCCCTGCACATTTTGACAATAATGGAGTCAACTTCTGGGAGGCACCAGGTTACATAGTATTTATACACCATGAAAGTACTTGATTATTTAAACAGTGCCCTGTCATAGCCTATGACTTTCAAGCAACTGTTTGTGAAAATTGTGAATTAAAATTTACTATTTGGCCCCACACCCGAGTATACCCCAATATCTTCCAGAAAAAGCTGACTGGGTCACTTTATCTTTGGGGCAAGTATTACGTCTCACCTCTTTCCAAAACCAACCACCACCACTGTCGTTTACAATGGGTGAGTAACAAGTGGGCTTTATTAAGTGTGGATGTAATGCTCCTTAAGAGATGCCTCCTTATCTTTTCTCTGAACTACAGGAGGGGAGACTATTTGGGCCTCTCCTGCTTCTTCTATCTTTGCATGCTTCATAAAATCATTCCTCTGCTTCTCATTTCCACTAGCAAAACTGCTGTTCAAGCTACCATTCATGAGCTCCCCACCTCTCTGTCTCATAGGCTTCAAAATTCTCTGCTATGTGTGTCCATACTGTGCTCAGGTTGGGTAGACCTACAGGCCTCCTCCTAAAACTGCATGTTTTGGTTGTTACTACGTTTATCAGAAGACTATACTTTTGTCTTTAAAGATGGCTACTTCGCTGATGTCTGACTTTACTTTCGGCTTTATGCAAACGTGCCATTATGCATTGAGCATTTTTGTATTGCCATTGTGCAAGCGCATACAAATGTATTTTATTTTATATTTTTTTTATTCATCACACACCCTCACATCCTCTCACCCTCACCCTCACCCACCGTCACACCCTCACCCACTCTCACACCCCCTCACCCTCACACCCTCACTCACCCCCTCATCCTCACCCCCCTCACAACCCTCTCACCCTCACTCAGCCTCACACCCTCACCCTCACACACTCTCACCCTCACACCCCCTCACTCACCCTCACACACTCACACACCCACTCACCCTCACCCTCACACCCCCTCACCCTCACACCCTCACACCACTCAGTGCTACAACACATATGTGTGTGTAGGTGCAAATGCAATGTTCTTGGATTTTCGTCACAATAAAATACACTGAACATAATCTTCTCAAAATTTATTTACAAACGTTTAAGCTATTGCCATTATAAATTACAATAACTTTTATTTAAGTATTAATTATTTACAAAATTAAAAGCCATTGTTATTTGTAATATCAATACATCTAAGTCACGTAAATACAACACACATTGCATTACAAATGCTATAGGTGTCATATTTGCGAAAGTTAAAACTATTGACATTGTAACTGACAAAGCTATTAATTTTGCTATTTTCAAAACCAACACATAAATTAAAAAAGTGTCATTTACAATACCAATCGCTCAAACTTTCCTAATGCGAAAAGTTAAAAGTATGGGCTTTGTAAATCACAAAACAAAAAAATAAAATGTCATTTAGAAAAACAATAGCTCAAACTTTCCTACTGCGAGACCTATTGGCAACGCCAGTGCTTGTTCCTCATAGGAAGCCAATGCAACTCACTCAATAATGGAGAAGAGGGAGTACCTTCAGGCTTATTCAGAGCTAGGCATGCCGCCGTATTTTGCACGACTTAAAGTTTTGAGAATAGGTCTTCCCTCATCCCCACCAGCAGAGCATTTCCGTAACAAGTCTGCTAACTAGAAGTGCCTGTATCAGAGCCTTTCTGGTAGAGAGAGAAATCCAGGGGAAGATCTTCTTTAGCATGCGCATCAATCCGAAGCATTTGCCGGATAGAGTTTTCACATGCTCCTCCATGGATAATTTACAGTCAATTAGCACGCCCAGGTTTTTAGCCTATTTTTTGGAGGAGGGAGCTTCTTCGAGTTCCTCCGGTCACCATTCCTCAGTCCATAAATACTCAGCTTTCCCGAACAGTAGGATCTCAGTTTTATTTGAGCTCAATTGCAGAAAGTTCTTTTTCATCTACGCGGCAATTTTTGTCATACATAGCTTGAATCTATCTCTAGTCACTCCTGGATCCTTCTCTATGGGGACAACAATCTGCGTATCATCGGCGTAAGAGATGGTATGAAACCCACACAAGTTAATAACAGAGGCCAGGGACGACACGTAGATATTGAACAGCGTGGGACTTAATACAGAGCACTGGGGCACTCCCTTGTCCACAGTTGTAGTCCTAAACACAAAGGTGTCCAGTTGTACACATTGGGAACTCTCGGAGAGGAAGCTCTGTATCCAATCCAAGGCCCTCCCCATGACGCCAATCTCTCGCAGTTTATCTAATAGGATTCTGTGAGAGATGGTGTCAAAGGCAGCTGATAGATCCAAAAGAACCAGCATAGTAGGGGTCCCTCCGTCTAACACCAGCCTGTTCGTATCTGTCCCCTCTGTTAAGGCAGACTCCGTGCTGAATCCAGCCCAGAAGCCTGACTGCAAGTGGTCCAGGAGGTTATGCTGTTCCAGGTAATCTGAAAGTTGTCGTTCACCAGGGACTCCATAATTTTTTAGCACCTTGGAAGAAGAGAAATGGGCCTGTAATTTTGTAAGTCCACACGATCTGCTGAGGATTTCTTCGGCAAAGGTTTAATAAATGCCTTCTTCCATTTCAGAGGGAAAGAGGCAGTTGTTAAAGGCAAATTGTAGATTTCCTTGATTGGATTAGTCAAATCCAACGCTACATCAGACATGATGTGGGGAGGAGCCACGTCAGCCGGAGAACCTGACTTAATGTGTTTTAGCAATGAAAGGACTTGCCCCCGCGTTATGGTTGCAAAGGTCTCCAGTTTCATCTGGTGAAGCTTATCTGGGGCCAGGATTTTTGCCATATCCACCAGATTCTGCTTGAAAGACTCATAGATGTTATCTATTTTGCTTGTAAAATGCTAACTCATCGCAAAATTCTTGCGTAGAGGAACAGGCAAAATTGCTGACTCTTGGAGTAGTAAATTCCTTAAGAACCCTGACGAGTCCTTTGGAGGAACCCTTAGCTTCATCTATTTGAGTAACTAAGTGTGTTCACCTTGCTATATTGCAGTTCCTAAAATATGCCCTGTGTGCTGTGTTATAAGCCAGTCTGTCTTCCTTTGATTTGGTTTTCCTCCATTTACGTTCTCTAACTCTGCATGAGGCTTTCTCTGGCTAAAGCCTGTCCGAGTACCAAGGTGCCGGGGTAGGTCTTTTATATATCATTTTTGTTTTGATAGGGGCGATAATATCAAAAGCCCTAATCATCTCTGTCTCCAGTGTAGTTATGGCTTCATTGATGTATTTACACTCACTAAGAGACGGAGGGGAAAATAATAAGCCAATTGTTGTTGATGTTATTTTTTTTCCATTGTCTGCGAGTGACTTTGCGTCCTTGAGACTTACCTGGGCAGAGAAAGAGAAACTTATCGCCATGTGGTCAGACCAACTCCCTACCTGGGGAGGTTCAGTAATAAAGTTTGACATATTAGTAAAAATATTGTCCAGTGTATGGACTCGCATACTTTGGGTGAAAGATCTAACATGCCCATGGCTGCAACAGATCTCCTGTATCGCTATTAGTAATGGCGTCAAAATGGAAATTAAAATCCCCCACAATAAAAAAGTTTTCAGCATATACAACATAAGGGACAAGGGTTTCAAGTAGTGCAGTACAAAAGATCTTTTTGTTTTCACCCGGAGGGTAATACACTGACGCCCCTATTACCTTCCGACAGCGAGCGAATTCCATCGAGAAGATTAGCTCCAAATTAGGTGTGGAGATAGTGTCCAGGATTTTAAAATTCATTATGGAGCGAGTGGCTATCGCCAGACCTCCTCCCCTGTTCCCTAATCTATCCAGCCTTAATATAGTGTATTCTGAGGGAAATGTGATTGCTAGAGAAGGTGTTGAATGTATCTGGAGCCAAGTCTCTGTGAATAGACACATGTCAGATTTACGAACATCTAAGAAATCCCAGATTTCTGTAGCAAGCTTAGGTATGGACCTCGCATTAATAAATAAGCAGTTGACTATAGTGTCCAGGCCATTCATAATCTGGGTGGCTCTTTCTAGGTTAGGCTCCAGGACTAATTGCGGTCTAGTGAACGGGCTACTGAGGGAGCCTAAAATTGTTTGTGTTTGACCTTCTGTCCATTTACAGTGAGGTCAGCAGCTACGAAGGTCTCCATTGTCAAAACAGACCCTGCCTTAGCAACTCAGACTACGCATGATAGTCCTTCCTGCCAGCAACTCCTCCTTAGAGTAGGTCCTTAGCAACTCAGACTACGCATGATAGTCCTTACAACCAGCAACTCCTCCTTAGAGTAGGTCCGGGGCAGCATAGTTATATCTTAATAAGAAGGTAGAGATTGCTGCCATGAACCTTTTTTTCTTTTCCGGCTTCTTTGCATTTTTTGGATTAACTATACAACCTGACTTTCGAAATGTCCTTGATTTTATTTATTTATTTATTTTTGTAACGTGATGACTTTTGTATCGCTGGTTTTATGTAATGGTTTTTAGTAACCAACAATATAAAATATTCATTCATTCATTCATTCATTCATTCATAGTGTCCAGGCCATTCATAATCTGGGTGGCTCTTTCTAGGTTAGGCTCCGGAACTAATTGCGGTCTAGTGAACGGTCTACTGAGGGAGCCTAAAATGGTTTGTGTTTGACCTTCTGTCCATTTACAGTGAGGTCAGCAGCTACGAAGGTCTCCATTGTCAAAACAGACCCTGCCTTAGCAACTCAGACTACGCATGATAGTCCTTACCGCCAGCAACTCCTCCTTAGAGTAGGTCCGGGGCAGCATAGTTATATCTTAATAAGAAGGTAGAGATTGCTGCCACCGTCCAAGCATGGACGGGCGCTGATGGGCAGCTATCTGGTCTACACCATGCACATTTACATAACACTATTGTGTTAATGTGTAACGGCAACATCTACAGATCAGACCAGCGCCGGGACACTCTTGGGAGTAGCCGCACGCTTTATAAATGCCATGTAAAATAACATAACATAACAGATCAGCCACCGCTTTTGGAGTATACCGATTTGTAGTCTATGCAAATCATGTGTATCTACAGCACACATGCTTCAAACGGATTATGTTACTTACCCAATAAGCACCTGTTCTTGGCATGTAGAGCTGTAGATTAACATGCGCCCACTTGCCTCCCAGGGCACCTATAGTTGTTGCAGTTCTTCATTATATATTCATACGCATAGACATCCTTATACTATACTTACTTATTCCATTCTCGCCCTCTTGCGGGAAAACAATCAAACCGTGGAGTCGATGCCCATGTGCACTATCACGGAAAGAAGGAGTCACCTTACCGTGTGACTAGGGACAGACTTTGAAGAAAAACAAATTGCAAACATCCGTACCCAACACTAGATGGCAGGAGTATGCAAAGCATGTGAATCCACAGCTCTACATGCCAAGAACAGATGCTTACTGGGTATGTAACATAATACGTTTTAGTCAAAGCTTGAGGTTTGCAAGGTATTCTGGTTAAAAAATAAATCGTAGAGAGAGCCACGCAAGTCACCCTTGCTGGATTTCCCTAGATATCTAGTTTTCAAAAATGTGCAGGTTTGCTAGGTTTCCCTAGGTGACAGTGGAGCTAGGGCCTAAAATCAACAGCTACACACTTTCCAAAAAAGGATCCGTTTTTATTCCTCGTTTCAAACGCCGCACCAGACCACTTTGCACCTCGGACCCAGAGCCTGCTGTGAGCCGCCACGTCTCGCCGGACCCGCTTCGCGGGTCCCGCTTCGCGGTCTCACAGCGGCTGTTAACTCTAAGGGGCATCACCTGTCCATCTGCTGACCGGCAGGGCTGCGAGGGTAGAGCGGAGGACTCCACGGACCAGGAGTCCCCGCGCGCCCGTTTCCAGCTGGGCTCCTCTCCCTGCCGGCCCCGCCCCCACCATCGGAAGACTTAAGAGGCTGCCAAGCCTACCTTCGGCGGATTCCTCGTTTCAAACGCCGCACCAGACCACTTTGCACCTCGGACCCAGAGCCTGCTGTGAGCTGCCACGTCTCGCCGGACCCGCTTCGCGGGTCCCGCTTCGAGGTCTCACAGCGGCTGTTAACTCTAAGGGGCATCACCTGTCCATCTGCTGACCGGCAGGGCTGCGAGGGTGGAGCGGGGGACTCCACGGACCAGGAGTCCCCGCGCGCCCGTTTCCAGCTGGGCTCCTCTCCCTGCCGGCCCCGCCCCCACCATCGGAAGACTTAAGAGGCTGCCAAGCCTACCTTCGGCGGATTCCTCGTTTCAAACGCCGCACCAGACCACTTTGCACCTCGGACCCAGAGCCTGCTGTGAGCTGCCACGTCTCGCCGGACCCGCTTCGCGGGTCCCGCTTCGAGGTCTCACAGCGGCTGTTAACTCTAAGGGGCATCACCTGTTCATCTGCTGACCGGCAGGGCTGCGAGGGTAGAGCAGAGGACTCCACGGACCAAGAGTCCCCGCGCGCCCGTTTCCAGCTGGGCTCCTCTCCCTGCCGGCCCCGCCCCCTCGGTGTCCTTTGAAAAACTTTAAAAAGGAGGTAACATCCCCGCTGCGCGGGAGCGCGCGGGAGGGCGCCGGGAGAAGCCCGGGCAAAGGGCGGGCCCTCTGTGGCCCTCAGGGGCCTGAAGTGGCCGGGTCGGGCCACCTCCCTAAGCACGCTCCTCTTAACCCGGAAGCCAACTATAATTTCTCATCAGAGTAAAGGGGCAGCAAAAACCGCTCAAAGATGACCAAAACACTTAAAACACCGATGGCGACAAGATCAACCAGCAGACTAAAAACAGTGAGTACACCTTTACCCACCATAACTGCTATAGACAAAATGCTGCAAAAAACCATAAATGTTGTGGCGGATGCTATTCAGGACACTGAGAGGAGACTCTCTTTGACACCTAATCTATGCTTCCCAGATCTGACCTTGCATACTACTAATGACGATCAAAATATGGATGACACTGCTATATCACAGGAGTCCTTACTAATGCAATCGTTTTCGGAATTACCTAGATCACACATCAAGGAAAAACCTTCAAATATTTCTTCCATGGAGCTATTAGCAAACACTCCGGACAATAGTCTCATGATTTTAACCAACAGCGCTAAAAACGACCAGCAGGCAAAGGATATTCCTTTTGCACTCGAAGTTCACACCGTGGAGAACGCCTCACCGGTCACTGCTTTAACAGAATCACAATCACTAAAACAACACAATTTTCCAAAGACCAAACGGAAAAAGCCTAGAATCAAACTCCCTATGAGGAAAATCCATCTCCTCCCAGGCAAACCCAAACGATCACTCAAAGACATGTGGCAAAAGAAAAGTCTAGAGAAACTCACTGATCCAAAACGTGGGGGGCCCTTTTCAACTTCCCCACAAGTTTATGATGTACATGGAAATACTAAGTCTAACCCAGGTATTTCTGTAGTTAATGAGGAAACAGGACACATTGACAAGAAGAGTAGCATGAGCTTACCATTCATGAGAGAGATTGAAACTCTATTTAAAACACTTCTACAACCTATTAGACACCAGATTGATATCATAGAAAAGGCGTTGAGTAAATTTGAGAGGGCTCAAAATGACATATCCTCTAGTATTCTTAGATTGCTTAAAACAACTAATACGCCTACTATCTTTGTCCCATCATCAACAACACTTAATGTAAAAAATTCAAAAACATCAAAAGAAGTAGGTAACTTAGTAAAGAATACAGGAAAACAAAATAAACCACAGCATCAGAGCCTACCCACAACCGACCAAACGCTAAAGTGTCAACAAGTTCCCACCTCCGCTGTGAATACAATGACACCTACACCCAACACGCCAAATAACCAAATAGATGAGGATGACTATGACTGTGAGTGGGCTACAGAGGGACATCTACCTAGTACAAACATAGGTGCATCTAAGAACGTAAGTCGCACGGCTTCTCCTAAAGTTAACACCCAATCAAAAGAAACAGGAGCACAGCCCTCCAGACCTATTACAACACGCTCTCTTTCACATATCAACCTACCCCCACAGTCCAACCCTTATACGATAGTCATGATTGGGGTACCTAAAGTTGATGACAACAGGGAGGAAACGCGGGAGGAACTGAGGAACAAAGTAATGCAATGGCTTTCTACACACAGGCCCATCCCCCCAAATATAATAGGTACCATCCAACACGTTAAAAGAGTAGAGTGGGTGGGTACACGTTTCAAATCCACAGAGGGTGACTGCATCGTGGTCACCTTTAAACATCTAGGACCGGCAAAATTCATTGCAGATTGGAGGAGCCCGGGGACAAACAGCTTGATCCGGACTATGGGACTAAGCTATTTTTATCCAGTTCGTTCAGACACACATAGGAACAAAACCAAATATAACTATACCCGAGAAGGTCGTTATATGGCACAGCCAAATTTCCAACCCTGGCTGGCATCTGTCCCGCCCCGTTTAGATATACCACCGGGTTTAGATCCACACCCATACACTCACCCATGGGGAATCAAAGTACACAACCACCAACCAATAGAAATAGCTGAACGACAAGGGCACGGTTTTCACCGAGCCTATAACCATGCTACTTTACAATTTAATGACTACGGGTTTCCTACGGCCAATAGATATGATGCTCTCTACAACCACGACCTATTGGAAGAGGTTGACTGACTGTTATCTGACCTGTCTCCCGTCTCATCTCCTGAAAAGACAAACAGCCCAGCAGAAAGTAAGACCATCTCAGTAAAAACATCTAACTCCACTGGGGTCTGTTTACCAAATACCACTTCCATGATGAGATCAAGTTACACAGTCAGCCCCCGAGCAAATCAAGCTCCAGCCCCTTCAGTGGACGAAGTAGGTAGTCCTCCTATAACCATAGTTTCCCAACTTCAACCATTACCTGAAATTCCAAGGACGAACCTTGTGACAAGGGCCAACCCAGAACTGTGCCTTCTCTCTAACATAACTCCTGCATCTAAACCAGAGCACAATGTTTCCAATTCAATTAAAATACTGTCCTTAAAACAGGCCCCCCCTTCACACACTGCCAACGCGGAACAAAACTGAATACCTTAATGGATACCACGAACATGATCATGGCACTATCAATGAAAGACGACTCTTTTACCTTTGAAAATCCAACCTACAAAGGATCTGAGTCAGGGTCTTTCATAGATCACATCCTCCTTTCTGCAGGCGTGGTCCAACAAGTGTTAAACTTTGATATCCTTGTTAGCATTCACAGTGATCACAACCCCCTACATCTTGAGCTACAATGCGACTCTTTTGTACTCCAAAAAAATATCAAGGATCCAGGGGTACTTAAGCCGGTCAATAATAACCGCCGCTTGAAATGGAACCTGGTAAATAGTGACAAACTGTACGAGACCGTTGCTAAACACTGTGAACCTGAACTTAAGCTTTGTGCCACAGATTCCGCTTCACCAGAATCTATTCTATCCGCCTTTGCAGTGGTGTCCAAAAGGATAGATCAACTACTGACTGTAACCACTAAGGGAACAACTGCTCAACACCCCCGTTGGTTTGATCACGCCTGTTCTTCTGCAAACCGTAAACTAAAAGCTGCCCTTAAAAATAAGCCGAGAGACTCTGCACTTATTAAGGCTCTTCGAGCAGATTACAAAAACGCACTTGCTTCACGCAAAAAATCTATAAAAACTAAAACATGGGAATCTTTGCTCGACCCATCAACTCTGGGCAACAGCTCAAAGTTCTGGAATATAATCAATAAACCACTTTTTGACGACCCGAATGCTGAAAATCTTGGCACAGTCATACCAGAGAATGACTGGATCACTCACTTTGGATCTATCTTTAAGAGCGATGCACCACAGTGACTAAAACGACTTCATCTCCCTGAAAGCAGTCCCCTACATTTTTCAACTAAAGAAATCGAATTAGGGATACTTGGTCTCTCTAGCAACAAAGCCCCGGGCCCTGACGGTCTTCCACCTGACTTATTCAAATCTAACATCATTTTATGAGCTCCAATTCTTACATCTGTCATCAACGCCGGGGTTGAAGTGGGGGCTCCTAAGTCCTGGGGAGCATCTACTATCATCCCTGTATATAAAAAGGGTGACAGGACAAAAGCAGCTTGCTATAGACCAATCTCCCTGATAAACTCTGTTGCTAAGGTAGTGGGAGGGGTACTTCTAAACCGGCTGAACGCCTGGGCCAAACAAAACAATATAATGACCCCTGCACAGTATGGATTCAGACCAGGACATGCAACAACTACACAGTGTCTGAATTTATATTTAATAAGTGGTAAATACACCCAAGCAAGAGATGGAACTTTGTATATGGCCTTTATGGACCTCTCTTCGGCCTTCGACTGTGTTGATAGGAGCAAACTATGGGAAATCTTGCAAAACATGGGCGTCGAAAATAATCTGATCATCTTTCTGGCCGTCCTACACAATGACACCCGTGCAAATGTACGCTACTCAAAAGACCTGAAAGTAACGAGAGACTTCAATATCAACCGGGGAGTCAGGCAGGGCTGTATTTTAGCACCTTTTCTTTTTAATTTATATATTAATGGACCCGAAGATCATTTGGTAAAAACTGACACGGATTATCCTCGCATTGGGAAAACAGGGGTGCCGGTCCTGCTTTACGCGGACGACGCCGTTCTGCTATCCAGAACCGCACTCGGACTTCAAAAGTTATTGGATTCTTTCTACCAATTCATGTCCTCGCGTGGCCTGAACATCAATAACTCCAAATCCTTTGTTATGACGGTTGGATTAACTCCCAAAAAACGATACCCCTTCTCAGTCAACGGGGAAAACATACCGCTAACAAAATCATTTTCCTATTTAGGAGTATTGTTTGACCACAAACTTTCATGGGGCCCTGCCATAACCAAAAAGAAAGGCGAAGTACTAAGGACCAACACCGGAATAATGGATTTCGCACGCAAATTGGGTAATACTCCAGTGTCCGCCATAATGAAATTATACCAGGCAAAAAGCGTTGCGGTGGCATGCTACGGAAGTGAGCTGTGGGGCTTCTTACCAGCAGATGCCCTGGTGACTCTTGAAAATAACTTCCTGAAACAGGTCTTGTGTTTGCCAAAAAGTACCGCTAATTTCTCTGTACATGAGGAACTGGGCACACCATACCTAGGAGACAAAATCGCTGTAAACCCTCTGCTCTGCTGGTTAAACTGTTGGCGCAATGTATCTATACCACTGACTCATAACATCCTCGCTGAAGCCCTCACTTGGGAAGGACAACTCAAGATACCCTGGATGAAATATATTAGAAACTGTTGTAAAGATCTGGGCAGATTGGACCTTTACCTAACACCCCAGCACACCACCAAGAAAGATGTTAATTTTGTAAAAAACACTTTCATGCTAAAACGACAATTTGACAGGGAAGAAACTGAGTTAAAGAAGTCCAGCGTAAGGAGTCACATACTAACAAAGACTTGTGTGTTCTCCGAACCATATTTATCATGGAATATATCCAGACATGAGCGCTTTCTGTTGAGCAGATTCCGATTTGGCCTTTACCATTTGCTCTTAGCTGTGCCGAGTGGAGCCCACAGAGGTCAAGTGTTGCCAGCTTGCGGCTGCGACAATAAGTCTCCGCAAGACCTGGCTCACTTTTTATTCCTGTGTTCTTACTATTCGAGTCCAAGAAAAATGTTTTTAAAACCTTTGCTTAAAAAGATGAACTTTGTACAAATTAAGCCTGCACTTTTATACCTTCAAATGTTGCACGACGACAGCACTTTTTTTACTTGCAAGTTTTTAAAAACAGCCCTGAAGTTTAGATTAAGTATGGAAGGATGATTCCAAGTTGAACTGTGCTATATATGTAATCATGTCTCGACTAAGTACACTCATACTGGTCTACTGCATCCTTATAATTCTCTCGCGATTTGCCTACTTTAGAAATGTTTGCTGTAATAATTTGTTTGAATGAATTGTATAACAATGTACTTATGTGCTTTTATGACTGCTTTTCTGTCAGTCGAATAAAGAAAATTTTGATTTTTGATTTGGATCCGTTTTTAGTTGCAAAATGTGACGTGTCCATGTTGCGTTTGAGACATTTCCTGTTGTGTGCATTAGGCCTATCCATGCAAGTTGAATGCAGTGAAGGTATAGGGAACAGGACCAACATCGTTGACTAAAGGAACTGCCCAAGTAGCTGCATTTCCAGCCAGATAGGATATGACGAATGCCACTTTTGCATTATCGTCCCAGAAGGCGGTTGGCCTGAATTAGAGATGGCATTGACTCATAAAAAAACACTGAATTTGGAATTGTTCCCCACTAAAGCACTCTGAAGCAGCTAATAGTACAGGGCTGGAAGTGAGGACAGCCAAGTTCACTGATGAAGTGCTCGTTGATTAGTCTGGTGTCCGCCCATTGGTAGGAAGATTGAACCTTGCTAGGTTCAACTGTGGGACATGACTCCTAGGAACAGCACCGAGGTGATTTCCACCAGCGCCTGCTCTTGGTTTGCATCTTATGTACTCACATTTCAGGACTAGATTTTCTTGTTTCATTGTCTGCTTGACCTGCTGTTGGAGCTCCAGCCAACTCGTCCATTGTAGGACCAGGAGTAGCATCGGGCAGGAAGTGGAACATATTGTGTGGGTTGAACTGGGCTCCCTGCTTCTTCTTTGTTCATGCCGATACATGTTTGTGGGCTTGGCTTTCTGGGAAGTCTCCACTCAACTGAAGATCCAGGAGTCTCCGGGTGTGAAGACAGGCTGACCAATTCTGATGATACTGACCTTCAACACACGGATAGCTACGGGTGTTGAACATTAGCCCCAGGGGCAATAGGCGCATGAGTTTAGAAAAGGGATAAGATAAATAACCCCTTTACAATGGATTTGTTTCTGAAATAATCCGCTCCCTCAAGGTTTTCCATGGAACTCAGAATGCACTCTGTTGGATTTTCCTTTTCTGAGGTTTCTGTTTGGGACACAAGGCAAGTATAGGTTACATTCTCTAAATAAATCCTTAAATTACATGCATGCATTTCTTTTTACTTTTTTTCTTGGACATTGCGGCATAGAGTGCTGCCATAGTCCAGCCTGCTGGTGGTGAGTGCTTGCTGACTTTCGGTCTGGTATACTGAGGCAACCATTAGAAGATCTTTCGTAGCATGTGTAGGATATGGAAACAGGGGATGCACATGACGTTGACTTGATCAGTCATGTTGAGCCTGTCATCTAGGACGATCCTTAGATTTCCTGCGTGGTCTATTAGTGTTGGTCCTGGCTCTGATGTCCACCAGGTAGAATCCCATTTAGAGACCTTGTTGTTGAAGACCAGTTATTCCGTCATGTCAGAGTTGAGCTTCAGGCACTTGGTTCACATGCAGTCTACTATCATGGTCATTCAGTTAGTGAAGTTGGTGGTTCTGGTGGTGCTTGGCTTGTCAGTCAGGAAGAGGATGAGTTGGGTGTCATCGGCATAGGAGATGATGGTAATGTCTTGTGATCGGGTGATGTTGGCGATCGGTGTCCTGCATATGTTGAAAAGAGTGAAGCTGAAAGAAGATCCCTGTGGGATATCACATATCAGTGTTTTCGGTCTCTGCTGTGAAGGATGGCAGCCTGACCCTCTGGATTAGTCCTGTGACGAAGGTACCGATCTATTTCAGAGCAGATCCTTGTATGTTAACCTTGTGGACCTTTCTGATGGGGGTACTGTAGGAGACAGTGTATAAAGTCACAGGGGCACTGTTTCTTCTTAACCCAGTATGTTTTGAATGTTGTTGGTGACCCCAATGAGTGCTTTGGCTCTGCCAGGGAAGAAGGGAGATGGATCGGAAGATGCTCAGTTGATTCAGGTCAGTGTGGGCTTCTTGAGGAGTGCATGTTGTTTCTGCAAGATTATATTAACTTGGCAAAATAGCGAATGTGTTGGAGTTGTTGATGATGTGGGTCAGGGTGGTGGTGACTGGTGATGTTCCTAAGTTGTGGATGTTGTGGGGGCATGTGTCAGTTGAGCCCCCTGAGTGCATGGTCTGTATGTTTGCTGCTGTGTTGTTTCTGGTGAGGGTTGTTCATTTGGGCAGGTGGGTATTTTAGCAGGTGGGGGGTGTTGATTGTTTAGCTTCTGACTTGATCCAAGATTATTGGGAAGAAATGCAAAGGAAATGTATTCTTGATTGTCACCTTGTTCAAGGCCCCCAGACTGCACTCTGTTGGATTTTAATTGTCTTCTTTTTCTGTTTGAGACAATAGTCACTAATTTAATCCTTTAATTACATTTCTGCATTCTGTTTGACTTTCTATTGGCGCTCCCTTTGTTTAGACACCTTTCTCTGTCAAATCATAGGTGTCTCTCTCTTTGTCTTAAAAGTCCAAATACCGTTTTTGGTTTCTGGGTTTAGTCAACCCTGAGTGTCAACTTAAAACAAAAGTGTGGTAAATCCTTCAAATTGATGAGTTGAGGTTTATACAGTTTTTTTAATTATCGTTTTACCTAGCCTATTCCAAGGTTAATTTTTTTAAGTTACTAGAAACCTTTGAAGAAGGGAAGCCAAGTTTAGTTATTTCTTCTTTCAATGCACTACCTAGAGTTAGTGGTGATGAGTCCTTCTTATTAAAATAGCACTTGAAGTAAGACGCTCTCTTTGTCTTGCAGATCTCGTTGGAAAACAGGATGACGAGGAAGCCGGATGTTCCAAAAGGAGAGCGAAGGATGTGGAGCCTATAGAAGGTAATTGTGAGCTCGGGAACTAGAGGTATTTCTGTGTTGCAGTCTCGAAGCCAAGTAAAGGTTTTGGCGCGATATGTATATTACCGCGCCAAAGATAGCTGCTAAGTCTTTCGGGAACTCCAAATCTCATTAGAATTTGAGTCCCACTTTCTGAAGCAGATGGAGCCTCCGATGGGAAAAAGATTATGCCTTAACAGAGAGGAGGGTGAAGGGAGGACCAGAAGGGCAATTAAGGAGTCCTTTGTTGGCATACTATAGAATGTGGCAGTGCAAGGAGTTTGTCAATAAATTTGATGTCAGCATGCCACAGGGAGCAGAGGGAAGGGTCAAGGCATCACCATCATTGTTGCTGGGGGGAATGGGGAGAAAGGCCAGGGTGTCAAAATCAGTGTTGGTGGGAGTGGAGGGAAGGGTCAGGGGGTCACCATGAATAGTCCACTGCCCATGTTCCATAAAGGGCACAGAGAGAATGTGAGGTAGAGCGGAAAACAACAGTTCTCCTCCCCCCCCCCCCCCCAAAGGCCCACTATTAGCAGATGTGCCACCCCCAGGAGAAAACACATATTTCTAAAAATATATATATCTACTCCATATGCCATATAAGTCCAAAATCTTCAGATTATGCAACAGATGGTATTTGCGTAAAATGTGTATTGACTGGCAGTGAAAGGGACTGTGCAAAGCCCGACTGGTCATCTATCAGTTACTTATCTCTGCATTTTGATTGCTAGAATGGCGCTAATGAGGTGAATTGTTTGGTCAGGCAGTGCACCATGTTACAAGCTTACAAATAAAAAAGATAAAAGTAATACTATAAATAAATATGCTTCATTATGCCACATAATTGAATCAACCCTGTTTCATAATTTGGTGCTCTTTCGCATAATTCCAGTGACCTTGATGATAGCAATTTGAGATTCGCATGCACACAAAGTTTCAGGAGCTACTATTTGAATGTGTGCATCTTGAGATCAAAGGTAGATTTGTAACTTCTGGAAATTATTTTTATACTGGCAATGGCCCAGTTTATCCCCCAACAATAAAGTTTTGCATTAGGCATGCCAAAAGTATACTGTGGAATTTGGTATGTGGCAAGGTGAAGTAATACTCTGTCTTTTTTTGTCTCTTTTTAGTGTCTTTGGAGAACCTACAGATTCACCAAAAAAGTAAGGTTTTGTTTATTTACTGTTGTACACATTTCCCAGATGCACACACCCACAGACTGATTTAGAACAGTACTTCTGCCTTATGCATAGGACAGGGTTTTAGAAGGATAGTTTTGGCCAGTCAGCAGAGATGGTCAGTGGATGATTGATGCCCATTTGTAGCCAGCCAACTTTTGCCACTATGAGCCGGAGAAGAGTGCGGGAAAAGAGGAGCGGACCGGGACCGGGAGTGTATCCGGAGGAAGAACTACACTCCCCAGGGTTCCTTGCGGTGACTTGTGCTGTTGCGTACCCGCCAGCATCAGCAGAGCGCCAGGAGGTGCAGTCAAACGTGCCCATAGGGCCCCCGCAGAGCGGAATGCCCATTTGTAGCCAGCCAACTTTTGCCACTGTGAGAGGCCAAAGCATAGACAACATCATGTGGGTGTAGTTTTTATTGATAGAGTGCCAACTTTTTCTTATTTAGGGATGCTATTCTGCAAAAATGGTTCATGGAACAAGCATATCGAATCATCTAAAATAATTTTTAAGAACCACCAAGGGAATTTTTAGATTCGCAGCAAAATTGTGCAACAAACCCATACGGGAACTTTTAACATTGTACAGTAGTGAGTGAGTCTCAGGGGTTTGCTATGGTGCAGCAATATGGGGGCGAATTACAAATGAAGGAAAATACGTTTTTAAAAAGATTGTTGGCGGCCCCTAGTGCTATTGCGAACATCATTGTACACAAAGAACTATTTGTACCATATTTAAGTGATACTATAAACATGGCAGGCCTTACACTTTGGCAGGGCTCTGGTCAAAGGGAGAAACAAAGTTCACAAAAGATCTAATAATGGACTGGCTAGTTCTTGACCATAGTTTGAAATACCATGGCTGGAGTGTATTTGCTATCTTTTAATGAAATGAAAAGTAAATATTGATAAAACCAATCCTATTACAAAACAGGAATATAGTAGAAGACATTTGAAATTAAGATATATAACCGCAATGGAGCAGGAAGAGGAAAGGGTTGCCAGTCAAAAATAGAGTGTGGTTAGCTATTGTGAACGCCCGCTCATCAGGGGCTCCTCTTCCACTCCCAAACAGTGACTTCCCTCTGCTTCCCCTACAGCATTCCACTCCTGCAGATTATCACAGTTCCTACCCATCTGGAATTCCATCACGACAGACAGGTGGGTAAGACAGATTATCCAACATGGCTACCGCCTAGAACTCACAGTAACCCCCCCAAACATACCACCCAGGCAGCGTCCAATGTCCACAGAACATATGACTCTGCTTCAACAGGAAGTGCTAGCACTTCTACAAAAGGATGCTATTCAAGTAGTTCCTTTGGAAGAACGGGAACAGGAGTTTACTCCCTGTACTTCCTAATTCCCAAGAAGGACGGGACACTAAGACCAATTCTCGATCTCAGGTCCCTCAACCATTACATACAATCAGATCATTTTCACATGATCACTTTACAACAAGTACTCCCACTACTACAACAGGGAGATTTTCTTTCAACACTAGACCTAAAGGACGTCTACTTTCATGTTCCTATACATCCTGCTCACAGGAAGTATCTAAGGTTTGTCATACAAGGAGAGCACTATCGGTTCAAAGTCCTTCAATTCGGGGTCACAACAGCACCACGAGTGTTCACAAAGTGCTTAGCAGTAGTAGCAGCACATCTCAGAAGACAACAGATACATGTCTTCCCTTACCTCGACGATTGGCTCATAAAAGCAAAATCGTTCATCCAGTGTGTCCAACACACAAAACAAACATTTCAGACATTGCATGACTTAGGGTTTACAATAAAGTACACCAAGTCTCACCTAGAGCCTTTGCACGTTCATCAGTATCTAGGAGCTACCATAGACACATCTACAGCTCTAGTGTATCCCAGTCCAGCCAGGATACAAAGCATTAAGACCTTAGTCGCCATTTTTCAACACCAGCAGTCTCTCGAGTGTTCATGAGGCTGATAGGCATGATGGCGTCTTGCATCTTCATAGTTCCACATGCAAGACTGCAAATGCGCCCATTACAAGAATGTCTAGCACAGCAGTGGAATCAGGCTCAAGGTCAGCTCACAGACCTGGTGTTGGTAGACAGCTGCAATGGTGGAACACCAAAAACTTGACAAAGGGATGGCCGTTCCTAGAACCTGTTACCCAGATAGTGCTCACGACAGACGCGTCCATCACAGGATGGGGAGCCCATCTCTTGCATTATACCACACAAGGCCAATGGAACAACCAACAGAGACAGTTCCATATCAACCATCTAGAGATGCTAGCAATTTTCCTAGCACTCAAAACGTTTCAAGTGCAAGTACGAAACAAAGCTATCCTAATCCGGAAGGACATTATGACAGCCATGTATTACATACAAAAACAGGGGGGGACACACTCTCTGCAACTGTCCCAGCTTGCACAGAACATTTGGAGATGGGCCATTCCTCAAAACATACACCTTCCAGGAATTCACAATCAGATAGCAGATCTGTTGAGTCGACAGTCACACCAGATTCACGAATGGGAGATACATCCACAAGTTCTTCAAACATTCTTCCAAATGTGGGGGCATCCACAGATAGATCTGTTTGCCACCCACGAAAATGCAAAATGCCCAACCTTCGCTGCCGGGTTTCCACACCCACGGTCGGAGGGGAATGCGGTATGGATGATCTGGTCAGGCAGATTTGCGTACGCTTTTCCGCCTGTCCCACTCATTCGACTAGTAGTGCACAAACTCAGACAACAGTCTCTCAAACTAATACTAGTAGCTCCCACATGGGCACGTCAGCCATAGTTCACCACACTACTAGATATCTCACTGGTTCCACATCAAAAATTACGGCTCACGCCCTCCCTGTTGACACAGAACCATGGAGAAATAAGACACCCAGAACCAAGCAAACTGAATGTGGCGATCTGGCTCCTGAAGTCCTAGAGTTTGGTTACTTAAACCTACCACCAGACTGTATGAACATAATTATAGAAGCTAGAAGACCCACTACCAGAGCATGTTGTGCCGCTAAGTGGAAAAGATTTGAAATATATTGTAACAATAATCACGTTGACCACTGGATGTTTCCATCCAAAATATTATTTGCTACCTTCTACACCTACAAAGGTCCAATTTAGCTTATTCTTCCATACGCCTGCATCTGGCAGCAATTGCAGCCTATTTACGGAATAGACAACATCTAGCTCTCTTCAGACTACCTGCAATCAAAGCATTTATGGAAGGATTAAAAAGTATAATCCCACCTAGGTTACCACCTGCTCCAATATGGAACCTAAACGCGGTCCTTACAAGACTTATGGGATGCCCTTTCGAGCATTTACACAAGTGTGAATTGCAATTCTTAACATGGAAAACTGCTTTCCTTGTTGCCATCACCTCTCTCAGAAGAGTTAGTGAAATACAAGCATTCACAATACAAGAACCATTTTTTCAGATACATCCTAACAAAGTGGTTCTTAGGCCTAATCCAAAATTCCTGCCAAAAGTTATTTCTCCTTTTCACCTTAATCAGTAGAGCTACCTGTGTTTTTCCAAAACCCGGACTCTGTTGCAGAAAGGGCTTTACACTCCTTAGATTTTAGAAGAGCCATGTTATACTCCACAGACAGGACTAAATCCTTCAGAAAGACAAAACAACTATTTGTATCTTTCTCTCCCCCACACAAAGGCAATCCCATCTCTAAGGGAGGAATTGCCAGATGGATTGTAAAGTGTATACAAATATGCTATCAAAAAGCTAAACGCACACTAACGATTCCTCCTAGAGTGCACTCCACTCACAAACTAGGAGCCTCTATGGCTTTCTTAGGAAATATACCACCAGAGGACATATGCAAGGCAGTTACATGGTCTACACCACACACTTTCACTAAACACTATTGTGTTGATGTACAAGCCAAGCAGCAAGCTGCAGTAGGCCAAGCTGTCCTTAAAACTCTTATTTCAAACGACTGCAATGGATACAGGTGACCACCGCTAAGGGGAGACACTGCTGCACAATCAATTCTAAGGTGTACAATCTGCAGCTCATATGCCTCGAACGGAATATGCTACTTACCAGTATGCATCTGTTCTTGGCATGTAGAGCTGCAGAGTTGTACACGTCCTTCCGCCTCCCCGGGACTTGTATCCGTTCCAGTTTTTTCATCTTACTTAGATGCACACGCATGGACATTCTTACTGTATCTCTACTAACTCCATCATTTCCCATCATGGCGAAAAACAATCTGAGGATGGAGTCGATGCCCATGCGCACTGTTGTCCAAGGGAGGAGTCACCTATCTCACGACTACAAAGACTTCTTCCAAGACAACAACAACCTGCAATCATCTAAGCTCAACACCAGGTGGTGGTGCAATGCTAAGGTGTACAACTCTGCAGCTCTACATGCCAAGAACAGATGCATACTGGTAAGTAGCATATTCCTTATGGACGTTACAGGGAGGGTCAGGTAATAGTCAATGGACATCCTAACTTTAAGGTGATTACACCCTCCATATGACCACTTCCTGTGGGAAGTGGGCATTACCCTAACCCAGAGGACCAAATTCCACCAAAAACCAAGATTGTGGAATTTTCCTAGTCCTGTTCACTTCAGGTAGACCACCTTACTGGATCGTATTAGCCTGAGGGTGAACACGCATCCTCACTAGCTAATGTTCCCATCTGTCCCTTGTGCCGAATAGGCCGTAGGCAGGGGGTAGCATTTCCCCTGTCCGGGGGAAGCCAGGGTTACCTGCCTTGATATGCAGATTGTTAGTCATCCTGCTTGGAGGAGGTGAAAACAGCTCCTGCCAGAGCAGACTGTGTTCCTGACATGTAGCTGGGAACCTCATTTTGACCAGTGCCCTGTTCATACCTTAAGATGGCGTCCCTGTTCACTTGTACAGTCAGTAAATTAACTGGCAGCATAGGGGCATATCTGCTCATGCAGATATGCCCTTACATGTAATATAATGCACCCTGCCTTAGGGCTGTAAGGTCTGTCATCGGGGTGACTTATAAATTTTACATGCACTGTTAGAGGATATGGCACACAGAGTGTGTGGCATGTCGTGTTTTCATTTTTTAGAGCACCTTTTCATGCAGCCTGCAGTGGCAGTCTACACCGCACATGTGCCGCATCAAAGCCCTATGTTTCTATTTTCCTATTTGCGCTGCAAGGCCACACCACTGCCAGAATGTACGCTATGTAAGCACACGTATTCGAAAACTACCGGCTATGATAATACTTAGAATTGACCCCTCTTGTAGTAAGTTGACTGGCATCCGTAGTCTATCTGATCTCACCGGGGAGAAGGGGCAGGCAGGAGAGGTGGTGGGCACAAGACTATTTTTGATGTGGTGGGGTACTTACCCATGCCTGGAGGCCCTCTAAACAAGCAATTGCAATGCAACAGGTCTCACATTTCGCATGTTTTAAAAATGAAAACAAAAATAAAAGGCATTGTTATTTGCATTGTCAATAGCTCAAACTCATGTAAATGCGAGACCTATTGCATTGCAAATGCTTGTTTGAATGTTGTTGGTGGCCGCAATGAGTGCTTTGGCTGGCTAGGGGAGAAGGGAGATGGGTCGGAAGATGCTCAGTTGATTCAGGTCAGTGTGGAGGAGGGCATGTTGAGGAGGGCATGTTGTTTCTGCAAGTTTTCATAAATTTGGCAAAATAGTGAATGTGATGTGGGTCAGGATGGTGGTGACTGGTGATGTTCCTAGATTGTAGATGTGGTGGTGGCATGTGTCAGTTGCGCCCCCTGAGTGCATTGTCTGTATGATTGCTGCTGTGTTGTTTCTGGTGAGGGTTGTTCATTCGGCAAGGTGGGTATTTTAGTTGGTGGGGGTGTTCATTGTTTAGCTTCTGACTTGATCCAATTATTGGGAAGAAATGCAAAGGACATTTATTCTTGATTGTCACCTTGTTAAAGGCCCCAGACTGCACTCTGTTGGATTAGTGACAATAGTCACTAATTCAATCCTTTAATTACAATTCTGCATTCCGTTTGACTTTCTGTTATCGCTCCCTTTGTGCATATACGTTTTTCTATCAAATCATAGGTGTCTCTCTCTTTGTCTTAAAAGTCCAAATACCGTTTTTGGTTTCTGGGTTTAGTCAACCCTGAGTGTCAACTTAAAACAAAAGTGTGGTCTCTGCACCAAAGAATAATCCTTATCGATGACTTGAGGTTTATACAGTTTTTTTAATTCTCTTTTTCCCTAGCCTATTTCAAGGTTGTTTTTTTTTAAGTTACCAGAAACCTTTGAAGAAAGGAAGCCAAGTTTAGTAATTTCTACTTTCAATGCACTACCTAAAATTAGTGGTGAGGAGTCCTTCTTATTGAAATAGCACTTGAAGTAAGTCTCTTTCTTTGTCTTGCAGATCTCGTTGGAAAACAGGACGACGAGGAAGCCGGATGTTCCAAAAGGAGAGCGAAGGATGGAGAGCCTAGAGAAGGTAAATGGGAGCTCGGGAACTGGAGGTATTTCTGGGCTGGAGTCTCAAAGCCAAGCAAGGTTTTGGCGCGATATGTATATTACCGCGCCAAAGATAGCTGCTAAGTCTTACGGGGACTCCAAATCTCACTAGAATGTGAGTCCCACTTTCTGAAGCAGATGGAGAAAAAGAGTATGCCTTAACAGTGAGGAGGGTTAAGGGAGGGGCAATTTAGGAGTCCTTTGTTGGCATACTATAGAATGTGGCAGTGCAAGGAGTTTGTCAATAAATTTGATCTCAGCATGCCACAGGGAGCAGAGGGAAGGGTCAAGGCATCACCATCATTGTTGCTGGAGGGCAGTGTGAGCAAGGCCAGGGTGTCAAAATCAGTGTTGTTGCAGGGAGTGGAGGGAAGGGTCAGGGGGTCACCATGAGTAGTCCACTGCCCATGTTCCAAAAAGGGCACAGAGAGAACGTGAGGTAGAGCAGAAAACAACAGTTCTCCCCGCCAAAGGCCCGCTAATAGGTGATGGGCCCCCCCAGGAAGAAAACACAGATTTCTAAAAAAATACATATCTACTCCATATGTCATGTAAGTCTACTATCTTCAGATTATGCAACAGATGGTATTTGCGGAATATCTGTGTTGGCTCGCAGTGAAAGGGACTGTGCAAAGCCTGACTGGTCATCTATCAGTTGCTTATTTCTGCATTTTGATTGCTAGAATGGTGCTAATGAGGTGAATTGTTTGGCCAGGCAGTGTACCATGTTACAAGTTTACAAATGAGAAAGATAAAAGTAATACTGTAAAAAATATGCTGCAGTATGCTGCATAATTAAATCAACCCGGTTTCATAATTTGGTGCTCTTACGCATAATGATAGCAAGGTGAGATTTCTCAAAGAGCACGCATGCACTCAAGTTTCAGGCGCTACTATTTGAATGTGTGCTGCTTTAGATCAAAGGTAGATTTGTAACTTCGGGAAATGACTTTTATACTGGCAATGCCCCAGTGGTTGCCCCAACAATAAAGTTTTGCATTAGGCATGCCAAAAGTACACCGTGGGATTTGGTATGTGGCAAAGTGAAGTAATACTCTGTCTTTTTTTGTCTCTTTTTAGTGTCTTTGGAGTACCTACAGGTTCACCAAAAAAGTAAGGGTTTTTTTATTCACATTTCCTAGATGCACACACCCACAGACTGATTTAAAACAGTACTTCTGCCTCATATATGAAACAGGGTTTTAGAAGGAAGGTATTGGCCAGTCAGCAAAGATAGTCAGTGGATGACTGATGCCCAGGCTCTAACCCTGGTTATGTAGTCCAACTCTGAGGCAGGATCAAGATACATGATACATAACAAAAGGTATATTGTCCTTATGCTAAAAATCCCAAAATCATCATCATGCAGGATATTGTGTCAGGTACCGTTTTTCAATAACATTGACACACTTTTAAAGCAAAAGTAGAAGTCGAAGTGTTGGTGAACGACTCCCCTAGGACATTTGTTTGGCTTATTACTTAGGCCGCATATAAACAGAGGTCATTGGGGGCCCTCCCCAGGGGACTTCTATTGACCTTGGTTTTATCAGTTTCTGTCGCGGGCACTAGGCCTAGCCACACAAGTGGGGCAGCGTTTTTGTTGGCACATGTGGGGTAATGATGAGTGGTAGGAATTTTGGAGATTCCTTCGGTTTCCTGAAGTTTCTATCACAGAAATGGAAGGGAAATGCATTATTTCAGACAAAGTTTAAGGTTTGCAGAGCATTGTGGGTAAGAAAACCTTGGGAGATCCAAGCAAGGTGCACCACCCTGGACTCCCCTGGTTGTCTACTTTTCAAAAATGTTTGTGGTTTATTGATTTGCATGGGTGGCACCACAGCACGGCCCCAAATACAGCAGCTACCCATATTGCTTATCTCTCAATGTAGTGCTGTAGGGTCTTTTGAGTAGTGGTCTCTTGGTCTACCCACACATGTGGGATACTGTCCTTTTTGGGAGATTTGGGGAATGCTGAGGGGATGGAAGTTTTTGGCTCCCCGCAGATTCCAGAACTTTTTATCACAGAAATGTGATGAAAATGTGTTGTTTTAGTCTGAGTTTGAGGTTTCCTATGGATTCTGGGTAAAACATCCTGGTGAGAGCCTCACTTCACCCCTCGCTGGATTTCCTTAGGTATCTAGTTTTCAAAAATGTTCAGGTTTTCTCGTTTTTTTAGGTGCTAACTGAGCTAGGGCCCAAAATACACCGCTACCCACTTTGTATAAAAAGGGTCAGTTTTGAGTTGACAAATGTGGTGTATTTATGTTACGCTTTGGGCCTTTTGCCTGTCATGAGCACTAAGCCTACCAACACAAGTGAGGTACCATTTTTATCTGGAGACTTGCTGAAATGCTAGGTGGAAGGAGGATTGTGGCTCCCTGAAAATACCAGAAGTTTCCATCACAGAAATGTGATGAAATGGTTATGTTCGAGGCATATGAGCTGCAGATTGCACACTATGCATAGATGGCCACCTAGTGTTGGGCCCGGATGTTTTCAGTTTGTTTTGTAGAAAAGTCTTTGGAAGTAACGAGATATGTGACTCCTCCTTTGGATGATACTGCGCATGGTCATCGGCTCCATCCCCAATTGATTTTTCCGCCACCTGGCTCGGATGTGTTTCCAGCGCTCTGTGATGAAACCGAGTCCCTTCGGTGCGCAATCCTCACCAAACTACAAAACTTAGTTTTGAATGCTTCTCCACACGACGCTACTCTTCATCGTCGAATACTTCGATTCCGGTCGTCGACGACTGCCTTCGGGGCTAACTAGGCCTCAACTCCAGCTCATGGAAAGGACGCCATTCAAAAAGTGTCCTCAATGTAGGTCGAAACTTCCCCACACCTACCTTCACGAGGTGTGTAACCTCTGCCTTTCCCCGGAGCACGAGGCAAGGGACTGTTCAGCTTGTGCCTCTTTCTGCTCCAAAAACACTATCTGGGACCGAAGAGCAAGAATAACAATGGCTCGATCTTCATGCTCCATTCCGGATGACATCTTCGAGGAAGGCGTCAACGTCCCAGAACATCAGGACGTCGACAGCGGTTCTGAACATGAAGAAGATTTGGATGTCGAGGACGTCACTCCAGCGCAACCGGTCATAAGTAAGACCGTCGACCCCGACCCTTCCTCGACACACCCAAAGAAGGCCAAGGTTACATCCTCACCCTCGAGTGCACACCGACACTCCGCTTCTACTGCCCCACCTTCGGGCCCGGCAAAGAAGCCAATTAAGCCTTCGGCCGACTTAGGCTCGAGTCAGCCTTCCCATGGACCTAGCGCCAACTTACCGGCACTGAAAAAGACATCGACATCGGCTACGCCGACGCCTAAACCATCGGCGCCCAAAGGCACAACTCCTTCGGCACTGAAACTGAGGTCGGAACCAAGCAAGCCTTCGGATTCCAAAAAACAGCCGGAACCGAAAAAAGCATTGAATCCAAAGAAACAACCGGATCCAAAAACAGTACCTGACCCGAAAAAACCTTCGGAACCGGAAAAACATTCGGAGACGAAAAAACATTCGGAGACGTGAAAGAGTACTGCTTCCCCGACAAAAGACATTGTCAAAAAACCAAAGCAAGCCGCTTCGGTGCCCAAACCTTCCACAGCACCAAAAGACTGGCTTCCGGAAGAGGACTTATATTTTCCAGAACCTGCCCAAAACACTCTGGCTAAGGACCCAATAACTAGACAGTTGATTTTGGCCTCAAAGACCGACCACTGGACAAGCCAGCTCCAGCTCCGCTTGCAAAGAAGGACATGGCTACCTCGCCTTTAAGGTCGCCTTCCCCTTCTCCTCCACCTATGCCATCACTACACTCTCCCATACCACAGCTTTCCCCTACACCCTCTCATACAGATGATAGTTCTGATGATATGGGGGCTAACATGCCTGATTCAGACACACCTACAGGATCACCTGACCCATGGGTTGATTACACCACCCCAGATGTCCCAAATGTCCCTCAGGATAACTTATACCCCTCACGGCCTTCCCCACCAGAAGACACTATAGGGTTTAACAAACTAATACACAGGGCTGCACAATGTCATGGGGTGGACATGCATACAGACCCTGTAGACAAGGACTTC
Organism: Lissotriton vulgaris; assembly: GCF_964263255.1. Classification (NCBI taxonomy): domain Eukaryota; kingdom Metazoa; phylum Chordata; class Amphibia; order Caudata; family Salamandridae; genus Lissotriton; species Lissotriton vulgaris. Next base: position 24,979,012 of record NC_141692.1, read on the forward strand.
CTGATGGATACCTTTGATAACGCACAAAGGTCAGCCTCCATCTTATCCATCTTACCAATGCTCAAAGGAGTAATTAAACATGCTACTGAAGTCTTTAAAGACCCAGTCAGAACTAGAATCATTAATCCTCGTATACAGAAGAAATATAAAGCCGCCCCTTCAGACCCAGAATACATTAAGGGGCCAGTACTACTAGACTCACTTGTAGTTTCCAACGCAATCAAGGGAGCTAACTCGCAAACATCAGGTGATGCTGCCCCACCAGATAAGTGCGTCTAAATTACTAGACGCATCAGGGAAGAGAACTGCGTCTCAAGCAGCAAACATCTGGCGTATCGCCAACACACAAGCATTGTTAGCCAGATATGATAGAGCACACTATGATTAATTAGAGTCAATAATGAGAGACCTCCCTGATAAGTACAGGGATAGGGCACATGAACTCGTCCAAGAGGGTAAAAACATTACAAATACCTCCATCAGATGTGCCCTTGACGCAGCTGATACTGCGTCTAGAGCTGTTAACACCAGTGTCTTGCTATGCAAACATGCCTGGCTACGTGTATCAGGATTCAAACCTGAGGTAAAAAATGCCATTCTAAATCAACCTTTCGATGAGCAACACCTATTTGGACCCAATGTGGATGTATATCTTGAAAAAATGAAAAAAGATACAGACACCGCCAAATTTATGGGAGCCCTGCAGTCACAGGCTTCCCGACGTTCATTTTGTCGCTCATCCTATAGATGTGCCACCAGAGGATATTCCTCAGTCACAGCCTCAGCCTCATACAAAGCCCCCACACAATCCACTTACGGCAAGGGCTACCAAAGGGGCGGGTACAGGGGTAACAATAACAAGGGTAGAGGTAAAAATAACAATTCCTGCTCTACCTCCACCCCTGCCCAATGACTCCCTTCTCCTTCCCCCGCCCCACTCCACTCCGGTTGGGGGAAGACTCCAACAGTACCTGCCAGCCTGGGAAAACATCACATCAGACAGGTGGGTGTTACACATTATTCAATCAGGTTACTGTCTAGAACTACAATCTACCCCCCCAAACATACCACCCAGGCAGTGTCCAATGTCACAGGAACATTTGACACTGCTCAGACAAGAGGTAATATCCCCCCTGCAGAAAAATGCAATAGACATAGTTCCAAAGCACCAGGAAAACAAAGGAGTATACTCACTGTATTTCCTAATACCAAAAAAGGACGGATCTCTAAGACCCATCCTAGACCTCAGACCTCTAAACATTTACATTCAGTCGGACCATTTCAAGATGGTCACACTCCAACAGGTCCTTCCACTACTGGGACTAAACAACTTCCTTGCCACTCTAGATCTCAAGGATGCCTACTTCCAAATTCCCATCCACGCAGCGCACAGAAAATATCTCAGATTTGTGCTAGACGGGCAGCACTACCAGTTCAAAGTCACAACAGTGCCAAGGGTGTTTACCAAATGCCTGGCAGTGGTAGCAGCACACTTAAGAAGACAACACAGTCCTGTCTTCCCATATCTGGACGACTGGCTCATAAAAGCCAGCTCATACAGCCAGTCTGTACAACACACTCGCGCTACCATTCAACTGCTTCACGATTTGGGATTCACAGTAAACCACACCAAGTCGCATCTACAACCCTCACATATACTACAGTGTCTCAGCGCTACAATAAACACCCAGTTAACACTAGCGTATCCCTCTCCAGCAAGGATAACAAGTGTACAGACTCTTCTAATAAAATTCAAGCCGCAACACTCACTTGTAGCTCGAGTGTTCATGTAGCTCATAGGAAGGATGGCATCTTGCATATTCATAGTTCCTCACACAAGATTGCAAATGCGTCCACTTCAAGAGTACCTAGGGCGCCAATGGAACCAGGCTCAAGGTCAACTTACAGACCTAGTGTTGGTGGACGGTCGGACTCATCGTTCTCTGCAATGGTGGAACACCAAAAATCTTTCCAAAGGGCGACCGTTTCTAGAGCCAGTTCCTCAAGTAGTCTTAACAGCGGACGCATCGCTCTCCGGCTGGGGAGCTTACCTCCTGCATCACACCACGCAAGGCAGGTGGACACCGCAACAAAAGCTACTCCACATCAACCACCTAGAGTTACTAGCTGTGTTTCTAGCCCTAAAAGCTTTTCAAACTCAAGTGTCAGGCAAAGCTGTCCTAGTCCGCACAGATAACATGACAGCTATGTACTACATAAACAAACAGGGAGGGACACACTCTCTGCAGCTCTCTCAGTTCGCACAGCAGATATGGAGATGGGCTATACCACTAAAGATCTTCCTATCAGCCCAACACGTCCCAGGAGTACAAAACACCATGGCAGATCTGCTAAGTCGACAAACTCCACGAATGGGAACTTCATCCACAAGTTCTTCATCCGTTCTTTTAAATGTGGAGACAACCTCAAACCGACCTCTTTGCCACCCACGAAAACGCAAAATGCCCAAACTTTGCCGCCAGATACCCACACCCATTGTCCAAAGGCAATGCTATATGGATGAACTTGTCGAAACTATTTGCGTACGCTTTTCCTCCTCTCCCACTATTTCCATTAGTTGTGCACAAATTACAGCAAGATTCCCAAACTACAGCAAGATTCCCTAACACTCATCCTGATCGCTCCAACTTGGGCCAGACAAGCGTGGTACACCACGCTGTTGCAAATGCCTGTAGTACCACACCAAAAACTAAACCTATCTCCACACCTATTAACGCAGAACCGTGGAGGAATCAGGCACCTGGACCCAGCTCAGCTCAACCTAGCGATCTGGCTCCTGAGGTCATAGAGTTTGGTTACCTCAACCTTCCCCCAGACTGTACGAACGTTATCAAAGAAGCTAGACGCCCCACCACTAGAGCATGTTACGCTGCTAAGTGGAAAAGGTTTGTCATATACTGCCAAAACAACCAAATTGATCCTCTAGATGTGTCTATTCAACACATCATTGGATATTTACTGCACCTTTAAAAGTGTAACTTAGCCTACACGTCTATCAGGTTACACCTTGCAGCTATTGCAGCATACTTGCAAAATAGACAACATCTATCTCTTTTTAGAGTGCCAGCTATTAAAGCTTTCATGGAAGGACTCAAAAGAATAATTCCTCCCTGAACACCACCTGCACCAGTGTGGAATCTAAATGTAGTTCTCACAAGGTTAATGGGACCTCCCTTCGAACCATTACATAAATGTGAATTGCAATTTCTAACCTGGAAAGTAGCTTTCCTAGTAGCCATTACGTCTCTTAGAAGGGTTAGTGAACTACAAGCATTTACCATTCAGGAACCCTTTCTGCAAATGCATCATAACAAAGTGGTTCTTCGCACTAATACAAAATTCCTTCCAAAAGTCATATACCCTTTTCATCTAAATCAATCTGTTGAGCTGCCCGTGTTTTTCTTGCAGCCTCAAACAGTCGCAGAAAGAGCTCTACACACTTTAGACGTCAAGAGAGCATTACTGTACAACATTGAAAGAACACAACCCTTTCGTAAGACAAAACAACTTTTTGTGTTTTTCTCACCGCCACATAAAGGCAATCCCATTTCAAAGTCAGGGGTCGCTAGGTGGATTGTTAAATGTATGCAAATATGTTATCATAAAGCTAAACGCACATTAACAATCCCACCAAAAGCCCATTCTACCAGGAAAATAGGGGCTTCAATGGCATTCTTAGGGAACATTCACCTAGATGACATATGCAAAGCAGGCACTGTGGGCCAGGCTGTACTAAAAACTCAGTTTCAAACCACTGCAATAGATACGGGTGGTCGCCGCTAGGTGTGGGAACTGCTATATAATATATGCATAGTGTGCCATCTGCAGCTCATATGCCTTGAACAGAAAATGCTACTTACCAGTATGCATCTGTTCTTGGCATGTAGAGCTGGAGAATTGCAAACGCCCACCCGCCTCTCTGGCTACCTTTATCTGTTCCAGTGTTCTCTTAATTAGGTACATATCACATGGACATCACTTTCTCTAATACAGCTCCATCACTTCCCAAATGGCGAAAAACAATCTGGGGATGGAGCCAATGACCATGCCCAGTATCATCCAAAGGAGGAGTTACCTATCCTGTGACTTCCAAAGACTTTTCTACAAAACAAACTGCAAACATCCGGGCCCAACACTCGGTGGCAATCTATGCATAGTCTGCAACTCTGCAGCTCTACATGCCAAGAACAGATGCATACTGGTAAGTAGCATTTTCCTTTTTATTCAAAGTTTGAGCTTTGCAAAGGATTCTGGATATAAAAACCTGGTTAGAGCCACATATCTCAACCGACCCTGGATACCCCTTGGTGTCTAGTTTTAAAAAATGTACAGGTTTTCTATGTTTCTCAATGTGCTGGCTGAGCTAGGGTCGAAAATCTTCAGCTAGCCACTTAGCAAAAAGACAAAGGTTCAGTTTTGAGTGGAAAAATGTGATATATTCACGTTGCATTTTGGCCAATTTCCTGTAGGGGACAATGGGCCTCCCCACACAACTGATGAACCATTTTTATTGAGAGACTTGGGGCAAGGCCGGGTGGATGGAAGTTTGTGTTTCCCTCCAGGTTTCAGAACTTTGCATCAAAGAAATGTAAGGTAAATGTGTGTTCAAGGAATGTGTGCTGTAGATACTCATGCTTTGCATACTCCTGCCATTTAGTGTTGGTTCCGGGTGTTTGCAAATTGTTTTTCTTCAAAGACGTCTTTCCCTACTCAAAGGGTAAGGTTACTCCTCCTTTTGGTGATAGTGCACATGGGCATCAACTCCATTGTTTTTTCCGCCATCAGGTTTGAAACCATTCTTCTGGTTCCCCTCGGTGCGCAATACGCTCTATCCTTGACTGTATTGTTTCGTACACATATCCCACCTCTCTGCGTATTGTATTGGTAAACAAAATCTACTTTTCGATCGGAAAGATTTATAGACGACCTTTGGGCCTAACCTGGTAGGTCCAGCTCTCTGTCGATAGAACGGACAACTTCAAATTCTGTCCTCAGTGCCATGCAAATTACCCGCACACTGACTCACACCAGGTTTGTAACTTGTGTTTGTCTCCGGAGCACAAAGATGAAGACTGCGTTGCTTCCAGATCATTTTGGTCAAAGAAAACTTTGCGAACGTCTGGCTTGTCATCAAGAGATGTAGCTTCAAAGCAGTGAGTACACGCCGGTGAAGAGTCCGAGCAAGGAGATATTGGTGTATCAGCTGAGAAGGACCAATAGGCCTTCTCCGTGTTGGAGTTTGAATCGCAGCTCCAGATAGACCTCAACACCGATGAACTTCCACAGGGACATGGCGACATGACTATAGAAGACACCTTGCCCCATCAACTGACTCACAAAAAACCTAGGGCTTCTGCACCACCTCTACCTCCTGGCTAATGTTGCCACCGAGACGTTTCCGAATAAGCTCCGAAACACACAGTGAAGGCTTTTGGCTCGGGCCGCGTCAACACACACCCTCTTCGTAGCCCAAACTCTCCGGTTCCGAGTCCAAATCTGTCTCGGAGCCGAAATCCTTCATGCCGAAAAATAAACCGTCTTTGGTGCTGAAATTTTCCTCTTCCAAAGGCCAGGCCATATCGGCACCGTAAACTCCATCACCGAAACCAAAAGATGTCCTTGTGAATCCAAATTTAGACATTGTTCCACTGAAATTGGATTCCAAACACAAGAAACTTTATATTCACCCGGAACCAGCTGGTACTTATACCAAGCTACCTCGTAAACACAAGCTTCCTGATGAGGAGACTCATTACAATATCCCTTCAAAGAAGATGTCTGTTCGTACCAGCCCTTTTCATCCACTACCAACATCCCCTCCACCACCCTCTTTTACGACTTTAAATCCTTTGTACATCATCCCTCAGGATTCTCCACAGTCACAACATGAAGGGGACGATATTGATGAGAGAGACACACATTTACCAGTATATCCATGGAAGGATTACACAATTGGCCCTCCATTAGACAACGACCCAGACCTTTACCCTGCCAGGCCACCTTCACCTGATGACAACATATGTTATCAGGAGCTCATTGCCATGGCTGCAGTGTACCATGGGGTGATTCTACACAAAGAATCCCTAGAAGAGGATTTTATGTTTGAGACATTAGGATCCAAACAGAGGTCAACACAAACACTCCCTATGCTTAAGTGTATGATGAGACACGCTGATGAAATTTTTAAAGATCCTGTGCATGCATGTATCTTGACTCCCAGAGTCGAAAAGAAATATGAATCCTCACCAACAGATCCAATATTTATTAAGGTCCAGTTACTACTAGACTAACTAGTAGTGTCCAATGCTCGCAAACAAGCTAATTCCCAAACCTCAGGGGACGCTCCTCCCCCAGACAAAGAATCCAAGCTAATAAACACTACTTGCAAACGCATAGCTGCTTAAACTGCCAATCACTGGCACATTGCAAACATGCAGGGCCTATTGGCCAGATATGACTGGGCACACTGCGGTGAAATGGAGCAATTGCTCCAATATCTCCCAGATGAGCATATGGCAACAGCGCAAGATTTGGTAAATGAGGGAAAGCTAATGTTCAAGGCATATGAGCTGCAGATCGTACACTCTTGCAATAGATCGCCACCTGGTGTTGGGCTCGGATGATTGCAGGTTGTTGTCTTCTTGGAAGAAGTCTTTGTAGTCACGAGATAGGTGACTCCTCCCTTGGACAATACTGCGCATGGTCATCGACTCCATCCTCAGATTGTTTTTTCCTGCCACTGGGTTCGGATGAAAGTTTTTCCGCTCCGGCTAGAAAAGACTTTTTCAGCAACTTCGAAGCGTGAAACTTTATACAAACATTTTCGACATCGAATAGACTTTTCGACCAGCTACATTCCGGTGCGCGACGCGGGCCGTTGGGCCTATCGGCGCCGTACGGCCTACACCTCATGGACAGAACTCCATTCAAGAGAAGCCCGGTATGTCGAGCAAAATTCCTTCATAGCGACCATCAAGAGGTCTGCAACCTCTGTCTATCGCCGGAACACGACGAGTCGACCTGCACAGCTTGTGCATCCTTCCGATCGAAGAAGACCATTCAGGATCGGAGGGCACGTCGACACGAGATGAGGAGATCAGCGCCAGCACCGGAGGCCATCTTCGAGGAGGAGATCGTCGAAGAGGACGTCTCCGAGGACGAGGATCCACTCGAAGATATCTCCGAGGACGAGGCTCCACTCGTCGCAGAGGAAGACTCGCCTGATCCCCAGATCATATCGTGGGCAGAGGATTCAGACGACTCGATTCCATCTCGGCAACCCGTGAGTACTCTTGCCCCTGCACAACAAACACTACCCAAGCCAAAGGCAACGGTCAGCACTCCGCCCATGGGGCCCAGTCAAGACCGAAATATCCCCTCAGACTTCGGGCTCGGCTCCGAGGAAAAAGACTACGCCTTCCGGTGCCTCGGCACCGACGAAACCACATGTGCCAATTCCACCTCCTCCTTTGGCATCGAAGCACATACATCCTTCGACACCGAAGGCCTCTTCGACACCGAAGCCAAAACGCCCTTCGGTACCCAAAGACAAAGATCCTTCGGCACCCAAACCAAAAGATGCATCGGTGCCGAAGCCGAAGACCGTACCGGATTCGAAAGCTTCGACTCCGAAACCTTCCGGTTCCAAAAATAAAGATGGAAAGCTAGAGTCCGGCGCCGCAGGGCCAACGAGACCTGTCTCATCTCCAACCTCGGTACCAAAGACTCCAAGGCCTGATACAGAGACACCTAAACCCTCTAACAAGCCTACCAAGCCGAAAACACCTTCGGCACCGAAAATTTGCCACAGGACTCGATATCGCCCCCTACAGCAAAAAACACAAAACAACCCCAATGGGCACTGAAAAAATAGACGCCGAAGAAGATTGTAGAGGTGGAAGAACTGTTTAGACCAGATCCTAAACAAAGAAAAGTCCATATCAATCCAAAAACTGGACATGTGGAAGCAATTCCTTACAAGAAGAGACCAACAGACACACCACTTCTACTTGTGGTTCCTGCCAAAAAGGATTGTGCAACTTCTCCAATGCACCCTTCCTCTCCTTCACCTTCTACCTCTCCTATCCCTCCTTACATTGAACCTACAGTTTCTCCTGTTCAATCTCCTGCATCATCACACCACACTGACGAAGAGTATGATCTATGTGGGGGGAATGACGTACTAGAGCCACATGCATACCGCTTAGATGAAGATGTCAATCCAGAATATCCTAAAGATGACGATATGTATGGTTTCCCACCACACAATGTGCTCGACATTCCTGATCCCCAGTACTCCCCAACAAAACCTTCCCCTCCAAAAGATGGTATTGGGTTTAATCATCTAATAAATAGAGCTGCCCATTACCGCGGGGTCTCAATGCACTCTGATGCCATTGATGAGGATTTTTTACTGGATACATTTGAGCAGTCGCAAAGGTCTACGCAAATACTACCCATGATCAAAGGAGTCATTAAACATGCTCCAGAAATATTTAAAGACCCGATACGATGTAGGGTATTAAATCCAAAAATAGAAAAGAAGTATAGACCAGCACCATCTGATCCAGTCTATATTAAGGGACATCTGCCACTAGACTCTTTAGTAGTGCCTAATGCACGGAAAAGAGCCAATTCCCAGACTTCTGGTGACACGCCCCCGCCTGACAAACAATCTAAAGTTATTGATGCGTCAGGGAAACGGATTGCTGCGCAGGGTTTAAACATATGGCGCATAGCAAATACACAAGCCCTACTCTCACGTTATGACAGGGCTCAAAACGACCAATTAGGAAAACTAATGGAGCACCTCCCAGATCAATACAAAGATCAGGCAGCAGAGCTCATACAAGAAGGCAAATTAATATCCAATGCCTCAATTAAATGTGCACTAGATGTAGCTGACACAGCATCCAGAGCAGTCAATACTAGTGTTATACTCAGACGACATGGGTGGTTACGCATTTCAGGTTTTAAAACAGAGGTACAGACTACCATCTTGAACCAGCCCTTCATTCAGAACCAATTGTTTGGGCCGGAAGTAGGCAACCCACTAGAAAAGATGAAAAAAGACACAGACACAGGTAAGTCTATGGGTGCATTACAATCCACACAGACTAGAAGTTCTTTCGCCGCTCCTTTTATAGAGGAGGCTCTCAGCAAACCGGCACAGATGCAACATCATCTTTTAAAACGCACACACAGACCTCCTCTAACAAAGGCTTCTTTAGAGGAGGATACAGAGGCAATAATAACAAGGGAAGAGGTAGAGGTAATAACAACAACCGCTCCTCTTCCACTCCCAAACAGTGACTTCCCTCTGCTTCCCCTACAGCATTCCACTCCTGCAGATTATCACAGTTCCTACCCATCTGGAATTCCATCACGACAGACAGGTGGGTAAGACAGATTATCCAACATGGCTACCGCCTAGAACTCACAGTAACCCCCCCAAACATACCACCCAGGCAGCGTCCAATGTCCACAGAACATATGACTCTGCTTCAACAGGAAGTGCTAGCACTTCTACAAAAGGATGCTATTCAAGTAGTTCCTTTGGAAGAACGGGAACAGGAGTTTACTCCCTGTACTTCCTAATTCCCAAGAAGGACGGGACACTAAGACCAATTCTCGATCTCAGGTCCCTCAACCATTACATACAATCAGATCATTTTCACATGATCACTTTACAACAAGTACTCCCACTACTACAACAGGGAGATTTTCTTTCAACACTAGACCTAAAGGACGTCTACTTTCATGTTCCTATACATCCTGCTCACAGGAAGTATCTAAGGTTTGTCATACAAGGAGAGCACTATCGGTTCAAAGTCCTTCAATTCGGGGTCACAACAGCACCACGAGTGTTCACAAAGTGCTTAGCAGTAGTAGCAGCACATCTCAGAAGACAACAGATACATGTCTTCCCTTACCTCGACGATTGGCTCATAAAAGCAAAATCGTTCATCCAGTGTGTCCAACACACAAAACAAACATTTCAGACATTGCATGACTTAGGGTTTACAATAAAGTACACCAAGTCTCACCTAGAGCCTTTGCACGTTCATCAGTATCTAGGAGCTACCATAGACACATCTACAGCTCTAGTGTATCCCAGTCCAGCCAGGATACAAAGCATTAAGACCTTAGTCGCCATTTTTCCACACCAGCAGTCTCTCGAGTGTTCATGAGGCTGATAGGCATGATGGCGTCTTGCATCTTCATAGTTCCACATGCAAGACTGCAAATGCGCCCATTACAAGAATGTCTAGCACAGCAGTGGAATCAGGCTCAAGGTCAGCTCACAGACCTGGTGTTGGTAGACAGCTGCAATGGTGGAACACCAAAAACTTGACAAAGGGATGGCCGTTCCTAGAACCTGTTACACAGATAGTGCTCACGACAGACGCGTCCATCACAGGATGGGGAGCCCATCTCTTGCATTATACCACACAAGGCCAATGGAACAACCAACAGAGACAGTTCCATATCAACCATCTAGAGATGCTAGCAATTTTCCTAGCACTCAAAACGTTTCAAGTGCAAGTACGAAACAAAGCTATCCTAATCCGGAAGGACATTATGACAGCCATGTATTACATACAAAAACAGGGGGGGACACACTCTCTGCAACTGTCCCAGCTTGCACAGAACATTTGGAGATGGGCCATTCCTCAAAACATACACCTTCCAGGAATTCACAATCAGATAGCAGATCTGTTGAGTCGACAGTCACACCAGATTCACGAATGGGAGATACATCCACAAGTTCTTCAAACATTCTTCCAAATGTGGGGGCATCCACAGATAGATCTGTTTGCCACCCACGAAAATGCAAAATGCCCAACCTTCGCTGCCGGGTTTCCACACCCACGGTCGGAGGGGAATGCGGTATGGATGATCTGGTCAGGCAGATTTGCGTACGCTTTTCCGCCTGTCCCACTCATTCGACTAGTAGTGCACAAACTCAGACAACAGTCTCTCAAACTAATACTAGTAGCTCCCACATGGGCACGTCAGCCATAGTTCACCACACTACTAGATATCTCACTGGTTCCACATCAAAAATTACGGCTCACGCCCTCCCTGTTGACACAGAACCATGGAGAAATAAGACACCCAGAACCAAGCAAACTGAATGTGGCGATCTGGCTCCTGAAGTCCTAGAGTTTGGTTACTTAAACCTACCACCAGACTGTATGAACATAATTATAGAAGCTAGAAGACCCACTACCAGAGCATGTTGTGCCGCTAAGTGGAAAAGATTTGAAATATATTGTAACAATAATCACGTTGACCACTGGATGTTTCCATCCAAAATATTATTTGCTACCTTCTACACCTACAAAGGTCCAATTTAGCTTATTCTTCCATACGCCTGCATCTGGCAGCAATTGCAGCCTATTTACGGAATAGACAACATCTAGCTCTCTTCAGACTACCTGCAATCAAAGCATTTATGGAAGGATTAAAAAGTATAATCCCACCTAGGTTACCACCTGCTCCAATATGGAACCTAAACGCGGTCCTTACAAGACTTATGGGATGCCCTTTCGAGCATTTACACAAGTGTGAATTGCAATTCTTAACATGGAAAACTGCTTTCCTTGTTGCCATCACCTCTCTCAGAAGAGTTAGTGAAATACAAGCATTCACAATACAAGAACCATTTTTTCAGATACATCCTAACAAAGTGGTTCTTAGGCCTAATCCAAAATTCCTGCCAAAAGTTATTTCTCCTTTTCACCTTAATCAGTAGAGCTACCTGTGTTTTTCCAAAACCCGGACTCTGTTGCAGAAAGGGCTTTACACTCCTTAGATTTTAGAAGAGCCATGTTATACTCCACAGACAGGACTAAATCCTTCAGAAAGACAAAACAACTATTTGTATCTTTCTCTCCCCCACACAAAGGCAATCCCATCTCTAAGGGAGGAATTGCCAGATGGATTGTAAAGTGTATACAAATATGCTATCAAAAAGCTAAACGCACACTAACGATTCCTCCTAGAGTGCACTCCACTCACAAACTAGGAGCCTCTATGGCTTTCTTAGGAAATATACCACCAGAGGACATATGCAAGGCAGCAACATGGTCTACAATACACACCTTCACTAAACACTATTGTGTTGATGTGCAAGCCAAGCAGCAAGCTGCAGTAGGCCAAGCTGTCCTTAGAACACTGTTTCAGAATGCTGAAACGGATACAAGCGACCACCGCTAGGGGAGACACTGCTGTACAATCGTTGCAAAAGTGTACGATCTGCAGCTCATATGCCTCGAACGGAAAATGCTACTTACCAGTATGCATCTGTTCTTGGCATGTAGAGTTGCAGATTCGTACACGTCCTCCCTCCTCCCCTGGACTTGTATCCTTTCCAGTACTCATCTTACTTAGATGCACATGCATGGATATCCTTTTTCTTAACTTCTACTAACTACATCATTTCCCATCATGGCGAAAAACAATCTGAGGATGGAGTCGATGACCATGCGCAGTATTGTCCAAGGGAGGAGGCCCCTATCTCGTGACTACAAAGACTTTTTCCAAGAAGACAACAACCTGCAATCATCCGAGCCCAACACCAGGTGGCGATCTATTGCAAAAGTGTACAAATCTGCAGCTCTACATGCCAAGAACAGATGCATACTGGTAAGTAGCATTTTCCTTCCAGTTCGTCAATAGGATGTGCCCTAGATTCTGCTGAAAACGCATCTAGAGAGGTCAACACTAGCATCTTACCCAGAAGACATGCTTGGTTAAAGATTTCTGGGTTTAAGCCCGAAGTCCAACAATTTATTTTAAATACACCATTTGAGAAAGAACATCTCTTTGGTCCTGAGGTTAACCAGGTGCTTGAAAAAATGAAAAAGGACACAGAAGTTGCTAAGTCCATGGGAGTGCTGTAGTCTCATTCAAATAAATGCTCCTTTCATTGCTCATCTTACCACACAGGGTCCAAAAACACACCCTCGGACCAGAAGACCTACTCTTATAAAGGGAATACCCAATCCTCTTTCTCAAATGTTTTTTCCAAGAAGGATATAGATGAAACAACTCTAAAGGCAGGGGTAAGGTCACCACACCACATACTTTCCCCTTCCCCTAATAAACACTGACTTCCCCACACTTCCCTCCGACCACACCACATCTGTCGGAGTAAGAATTCAACAGTTTCTCCCCATTTGGCAATCTATAACAACTCACAAATGGGTAATCAGAATTATCCAACATGGTATTTGCCTCAAGATTATCACCAATCCTCCAAACATTCCGCTTTGTTCTAACAAATTGTCTCCAGACCGCATGCAGTTCCTTGAACAGGAAGTGCAATCACTCTTATTAAAAGAAGCCATAGAACCAGTTCCATTGCAGTACCAATGTTCAGGGGTTTACTCTCTCTATTTTCCGATTCCCAAAAAGGACGCCTCCTTAAGACCTATTCTAGATCTCAGGGAGTTAAACCAATACATACTATCAGATCCCTTTCACATGGTAAACCTTCAACATGTACTTCCACTTTTACAGAAAGGAGATTTTATGTCTACTCTAGACTTAAAAGATGCACATTTTCATGTTCCAATTTATCCAGCTCATCACAAATACCTCAGATTTATGATAGCAGGCAAATATTACCAATTCAAAGTACTCCGGTTTGGAGTGACTACTGCTCCCAGAGTATTCATCCAATGTAGTTGCAGCTCATCTCAGAAGACAACATATTCACGTCTTCCCCAACCTATGCAACTTGCTCATCAAAGCCAGCACTTATCAAACTGTGTCTGACACACTCAGACCCAATAAACCAACTTCATCAGTTTGGGTTTACGGTCAATGCACAGAATCTCACCTGCACACTTCACAATGCAATCTTACCTCGGAGCCACTCTAGACACTATCAATGCTTTGGCCTCAACCAATGTAGTCAACATTCACAACATTGAGGCTATGATACTACAGTTTCAATCCAACCAAACATTACTAACCAAAGTGTTCATGCAACTGCTGGGAATGATGGCGACTTGCATCACAATTGTACCCAAATCAAGTTTCCACATGCATCCTCCACGGCAGTGGAATCAATCGCAGGGTCAATTAACCAATATAGTGTTGGTGGAAGGCCACACCCATCGCTGTCTGCAGTGGTGGCCTTTCATCGACCCTATTCCACAGATCGTACTCACAGCAGACGCATCTAATACAGGTTGTGGTGCCCATCTTCAAAATTACACGATACAAGGCTTGTAGAGCAACGAGCACAAAGGCCTCATCATCAACAATCTAGAGCTTCAAGTAGTGTTTCTCGCTCTAAGCTTTTAAAACTCTACTGATAGGCATAGCTGTCCTAGTCCGAAAGGACAACATGACAGCAATGTATTATGTGCAGAAAGAGGGGGGACACACTCTCTCCACCTGTCACGACTCTCTCCAGCCATTTGGAATTGGTCAACAATCAGACTGCGGACCTCCTCAGCAGAAAGAGACAGCAAATTCACGGGTGGGAACTTCATCCCCAAGTTCTCCTTCCATACTTCCAACAATGGGGATTCCCGCAATTAGACTTGTTAACAACAGTTGACAACGCAAAATGCCCTAACTTCAGCTTCAGGTTCCCACACCTGCTCTCCAAGGGCAGTGCCCTCTCGAACTATTCAGGGATATTTATTTACCTATGCTTTTCCACCTCTCCCACTCATCCTGTGTCTAGATCGGATGCTCAGACAAACATCACTCACACTGATCCTAGTAGCTCCCACATGTGCCCGCCAACCATGGTACACCTCCCTGTTAGAGCTCTCAGTAGTTCCACATCGAGAGGTGCCTCTCGCATCCAGACTCCTTACACATTACCATGGAGAAATCAGACCGCCAAATTCAAAAGAACTAAACTTAGCAATCTGGCTCCTGAAGTCCTAGAGTTTGGTTAGTTAAATCTACCACCGGACTGTATGACTATTCTAAAATAAGCCAGAAAGCTTACTACCGGAGCTTGCTATGCAGCAAAATGGAAAAATGTGTTGTCTAATGTAATAACAACCAATCAATCACAGCATTTATATAGCGCGCTACTCACCCGGAGGGTCTCAAGAAAATCAACAAAATCCTTTAGATGCTTCAAAACAAAATATTATCTGTTACCTGTTATACTTGCAGCAAACTGGACTGGCTTAAACATCTATTTTTTGCACCTTGCAGTGGTAGCTGCATAATTGCAGAACAGGCAGCATTTATCACTATTTAAAGTTCCAGTAACCAAAGCCTTTATGGAAGGCGTGAAAAGGGCAATACCACCACAAATCTCTCTTGCACCAGCATGACATCTTAACATTGTCCTTACAAGGCTTATGGGTCCCCCTTTTGAACCATTCTATAATAGTCCTTTGCAGTTTCTTTCATGGAAAGTTGCTTTGCTCATGGCTTTCACCTCATTAAGGAGAGTTGGTGAGCTACCCTTCTTTCAGCTCCACAAAGACAGGGTAGTTCTTAGCACCAACCCTAAATTCCTTCAGAAAGTGGTTTCTGCTTTTCATATAAACGAATTAGTTGAGTTACCTGTGTTTTTCCTCATCCTGATTCTGTAGCAGAACGAGCTCTTCGCACACTTGATGTCAAAAGAGCTTTATTGTATTACACAGATAGAACCAAAGATTTTCGCAAAACAACTGTTAGCTGTGTTTGTTCCACCTCACAAATGCAATCCCATCTCTAAATCTGGCATTTCAAGATGGATTTTTAAATGCATTCAAACACGCTATGCGAAAGCTAAAAAAAACCTTATCCATACCCCCTAGACATTGTAGGTAAAAATTGTCTAGCTGACATATGTAAGGCAGCTACATGGTCTACACCACACACATTTACCAAACACTATTGTGTTAATATGTTAGCCCTCCAAAAGCTATTGTAGGCCAAGAAGTACTTAAAACACTGTTTAAAAAAAACTGCAACATCTACAGATCAGCCACCGCTTTGGGAGTATACTGCTTTGTAGTCTATGCAAATTATGTGTATCTACAGCACACATGCTTCGAACGGATTATGTTACTTTCAAAGTAAGCAGCTGTTCTTTTCATGTAGAGCTGTAGATTCACATGCGCCCACCCGCCTCCCAGGGCACCTATAGTTGCTGCAGTTCTTCATTATATATTCATACGCATGGACATCCTTATACTATATTTACTTACTCCATTCTCACCCTCTTGTGGGAAAACGATCAAACCGTGGAGTCGATGCCCATGTGCACTATCACCGAAAGGAGGGGTCACATTACCGTGTGACTAGGGAAATACTTCTTTGAAGTAAAATAAATTGCAAACATGTGTACCCAACACTAGATGACAGGAGTATGCAAAGCATGTGAATCCACAGCTCTACATGCCAAGAACAGATGCTTACTGGGTATGCAACATAAACCTTTTTAGTCAAAGCTTGACGTTTGCAAGGGATTCTGGGTAAAAATAAATCGTAGAGAGAGCCACGCAGGTCACCCTCGCTGGATTTCCCTAGATATCTAGTTTTAAGAAATGTGCAGGTTTGCTAGATTTCCCTAAGTGACAGCAGAGCTAAAGCCCAAAATCAACAGCTACACACTTTCTGGAAAAAGGATCAGTTTTGGTGGGAAAATGTGACGTGTCCGTGTTGCATTTGAGACATTTCCTGTCGTGTGCATTAGGCCTATCCATGCAAGTTGAATGCAGTGAAGGTATAGAGAACAGGACCATCATCGTTGACTAAGGGAACTGCCCAAGTAGCTGCGTTTCCAGTCAGATAGGATATGACGAATGCCACTTTTGCATTATCGTCCAAGAAGATGGTTGGCCTACACATGATTTGGAGATGGCATTGACTCATAAAAAAACACTAAATTTGGGATTGTTCCCCACTAAAGCACTCTGAAGCAGCTAGGGCTACAGGGCAGGAAGTGAGCACAGCCAAGTTTATTGATGAATTGCTTGTTGATTAGTTCGGTGTTCGCCCATTGGTAGGAAGATTTAACCTTGCAAGTGCCGGACCTTTGTTTTCTGCTGTGCCTTGAGGAATTCGAATCCTTTTCCAGGACCTGAGGACCCAGGCGAGAGCCTTCTCATCATCTGTAACTGCGGGGGTGGGACTGCGAGTCCCAGCAGGAATTGCGCATCAGCCACCAGCGCACCTGCGACTCTTCCCGCCCAACTCCGCCCTCATCTGCTAAAAACGGCTTGCGACCCCCGCTCCGCGGGAGCCGCTGGCAGCCGTAGTGCCGGACCTTTGTTTTCTGCTGTGCCTTGAGGAGATCGAATCCTTTTCCAGGACCTGAGGACCCAGGCGAGAGCCTTCTCATCATCTGTAACTGCGGGGGTGGGACTGCGAGTCCCAGCAGGAATTGCGCGTCAGCCACCAGCGCACCTGCGACTCTTCCCGCCCAACTCCGCCCTCATCTGCTAAAAACGGCTCGCGGTCCCCGCTCCGCGGGAGCCGCTCGTAGCCGTAGTGTCGGACCTTTGTTTTCTGCTGTGCCTTGAGGAGATCGAATCCTTTTCCAGGACCTGAGGACCCAGGCGAGTGCCTTCTCATCATCTGTAACTGCGGGAGTGGGACTGCGAGTCCCAGCAGGAATTGCGCGTCAGCCACCAGCGCACCTGCGACTCTTCCCGCCCAACTCCGCCCTCTGACGTATCAGACCTCTTGTACTTGACCCCCATTCATTCCGCGAACGCGGGAGGGAGCACGGGGCGAAGCCCGGGCAAAGGGCGGGCCGTTTGAGGCCGTTCGAGGACCGGAGAGACCGGGACTGGGCCACACCCCCTGGCCGCCTAGCCCACACGAAGAACGGAGCAACCAGCTACTGCAATGTGCACCAGAGAAACCAGGAGTAAATCTTCCATGGCTGCGGCTGGAGCTGCTAAAGGTACCATTGACAATAACTTTGTTAAAGCTGGGTCACTTCTGATTGAGGAAATTGAAGTACTCGAGAGACGAATTTCCCAGGAAATAGACTGGGTAAGGAGATCATCGATGGGCCCAATGACCCAAGCTAGAACTCCGGATGGTAGGCTAGAAGCCACGAACTGTGAACTGGGGGATCGAGGGGCAAACCAGTTACCTAGTCAATCATCCGTTAACCCTGACTTTACAATTGAGGCCCCAAGTGATCTTGAAGATATGAGTCTAATGGCTCTGCCCACAGGCCAAATACCCCAAATTCCATCTGAAACCCCGCTTCCAACCCTCGAACTTAATACAGTTGTAGTTAATGCCAATGAGAATAGCTCCGACCTAACAAGGGGAGCTAGGGAAGGTGCTATTCAAAAAAGGAGGAAGGGGGGTCATAACAAGGGAGGAAGAAAGACAAAATCCCCCAAACTAAATCCACCCAGGAAAACGGGGCTAAAGGCAGTATCACTGATACCAATTCGGATAAGGTCAGTGTATTAATTTCACCACCAGTCACTATTCCTATGGCCATACCATCTGGAACCAGCAACATCTCCATGGAAAATTCTAGTGACGACATCACACTGGCAGATATAGGCATACTTTTTAGGTCCCTTTTGAGTCCCCTTGAGGCTCGTCTGATTAAGATCGAAGCTAGGCTGGTTAATATGGAAAAATCTACAGTCCAACCAGCAGATTCCATGAAACTCGAACTGAAAGGAGCTAAAGGGGACACAGACCCAAAGCCCAAAAGGGGAACCGAGTCTACAGCAACTCTGAAGAAAAAGGGCCCAGTTACTGCTATCCAAGACCCACAACCCAAACCGAACCAACATAAGATCCCCCAACCCCCGGCTAACCCTAATACAAACATCGTCCCTCCAAAAACCCAGCACGCATCGATCCCACCCCCAACTACTACTGCACTACCAAAAGACACTGCTACAATCCCGACTTAAATACAGAGCGAATCAACACCTCCAGGGAAAAAACAAAACATCGCCCGTAAAACTAAACCTGTGAATTTACCACCAGAGGCGTCCCCCTACACAATGATCTTGGCAGGGGTCCCTGAACTAAAACCTATGGCAATAGAATCAACCCTTTCCCTTAAAAATAAAGTCATTAGCTGGCTGTCTATATATAGACCGCTCCCACAAGGTACAATTAGTGACATTATTATGGTCAGACGGGTCACCTGGGTGGGATATACCAGAAAATCAATCAGAGGAGATTGTGTCCTGGTTACTTTTAGAGAACCTAGCACAGCCTCCTACATCTGCACTTGGGCCCCAGACGATCAAGGTAGTAACATCCAAGCCCTTCCTCTCTCATTCTTCTACCCTTCGAATTTATACACCTCAGAAGATCAGAGATGGGGGCAATATCAGGAAATGATGGAAGACTGGGGGAGCAGCCGTAGAGAGAGAAGGAAACCATATCAAGATAGGAGCAGAGTCCCTGAATTTTTCTTACCGTATGGTGAAGAAGTAGGATGGGAGTCTAACATCAGGAGGAGGGGCGGAGGGGGGGGTGGTATGGGAGGAGTTCTGGGGCCCCATAGAATGCATTATCCAGCCTACCTCCCAACCCACAACAGATATAGCAGCCTCAAAATGGTTGATTGACAGTCTGAGTCACAAGGGAGAGATCACTTCCAATTCCATCGGATAGATGACAGAGAAGATAGATATACACCCCCTGAACAAGTGCAGGTTCCATGGGAACAGAGAGAACCAGCACCGCGTCAAGATCTAGGGCATCCCTTAGTGGACACATCTGATATTAATACCAACATAGGGTTGGTTCAGGGGCAATTGTCCCCCCACCCCGTGGTCAACCATGATACTATCGAATTTAACCTTCCCGACATAGGATCACCTTCTATCAGAACCCAATCCTTGATTCTGACTTCATGGAATGTGGCTGGGTTGGCCAACAAAATCGACTGTCAGGAATGTTTTTTTTTTATTAACTCGAAAAGTGTATGCCTTTTCCAAGAGACTTGGGCGCGAGAAGAACTCCCATTCCAGGGGTTTGCAGTATTTTCCAAACCATCTAAGTGGGGGGGACAGGGTAGACCATCTGGAGGACTGGCAACTTGGGTAGCATCCGATCTGGGCTGCCAGGCCAGTTGTCTATCGACGGACTCAGATGACATACTAGCTGTCCTCTTAGAGTGGCCAAATTCCTCAAAATTGGTGGTAATAAACGTGTATTCGAGACCCGTACCCACGTCACGAGAATCAAACACCATAGAGGAACTTTCTGCTTTTTTAAGTGACATTCCAGGGGAACTTCACTATGTGGTGGGAGGTGATTTAAATTCACACTATGAGCCGCTACCAGGCCTTTGTGATGGACCCTCGGAGGAGGATTCACGGTGGCTAGTTCTGGAACTGCCCTTACCTTAAACCAAGGCCTAAGGGCCTGTAATGGGCGTAATAAATCAGATATTCCAAGCAAATGCACCTACCATGAAGCTGGAAGCGAATCAAGACGTGATTACATTCTCGTTAAATTGTCGCTGTGGTCACAAATCATCGACTTCAAGGTTATTGATAGACGGGATAGCGACCACAACGCCGTGGAGCATGAATACACCCTACCAGGTAACTAGGATACGGGCCGGGGTATTCATAGCGCTAAGTCAGGTCTACTCCTGGAAAATAATCGGAGGAGAGTAAGGTGGGCGAAATTGGCCACCAGTGGCGACAAGCTATCCAAATTGTACCCCAGAATTACTCAGTTTTTAGAGAGGGTCTTTATCATTGGGGAGGAATTAGGTGAAGGGGAAACAGAGACCTGTTGGGGCAGATTCATGCAGATTTAATTAACACCATGGAGTTAGACCTCTTTGCAAAGGGGGGGGGGGGGTAAAACCGGTGCAACAACCAAGAGAACGTGGTACAATGCCACATGTAGGGACTCCAAAAGCAAACTGCTATCTGCAATAAAGGCGCGCAAATGCAGGGAAGAGATTCAATCCAGGAGAAGGGCACACAGGAAGCTCTTGGCGAACGCCAAGGCTGAATGGGACCAAAAATATTGGGAGGAACTTTCCAGGGCACTTGCCACCAGAGACTCCAGTAAATTCTGGTGTATAGTGTCTAATGGAACGGAGGAACTATCCTCGGCAATTGAGCCCAACATTGCCCCCAGTAAATGGCAAAATCATTTTCAGTCACTGTACGCCACAGAGGAAGGGGTTCCGAATGGATCCCATAATATGATAGTGACTGATTCTGAAGGAGAACTTTTTACAGAAAAAGAGGTGAGGCTGGCCATAGCCGGGTTGTCAACAGGGAAAGCCCCAGGGCTTGATGGGGTACCGGGTGACTTATTCAAGCAGGAACCAGGGATATGGGCCCCCTACCTCATGCTGATATTTAACGCTGTCCTTAGGGGGATGGAGGTCCCGGATACTTGGCTGGGAGCAGAGGTGGTTCCTATCTTTAAAAAGGGATCCCCTCTGCTCCCAGCCAACTATCGCCCGATCAGCCTCATCGACGTATCCCGGTAGGCTGATCCTAGACCGTTTACAGAATTGGCTGGAGGAGACAGACATCCTGACCCCCTACAAGGCGGGATTCAGGCGAGGGGTGTCCACAATTGACCAAATTTTTAGGCTGAACCTAATATATTGGAGGACAGCATTAATCGAGGGCGGCACCTTGTACACGGTTTTCGTGGACTTGCGTGCTGCCTTCGATTTGGTCCCAAGAGCAAAACTGTGGCAGGTCATGGAGGAAATGAATGTCCCGAGAGACATCCTGGCAATCCTGATGAGATTACATCATAACAACTTTGCGCGTGTCAGGTGCGGTAGAGGTGGCAATCTAACCGAAAGGTTCCCCGTACGCAGAGGGGTAAGACAGGGCTGTGTGCTTCCACCGACCCTGTTCTGCCTTTTTGTGAACGGGGTTATCGTGCACCTCACCAGGATTGCCAACACTGATGCCCCAAAATTGACTGGCAGCAGGGTGCCCGCAATCATGTTTGCGGACGACACCCTGCTGTTGTCCAAATCCCCGATGGGCATACGACGGGTCTTGGACGGTTTTCTGGAGTTCTGCACAGGAAGGGGACTTGAAATCAATCCCCAGAAAACCAAATTTATGATTCTTAACCCCATGCCCCATAACCGCCCACCCCCCCCTCCTGGGTACAGTCCGACTGGAACGGGTCCACACAATTGAGTATCTGGGGATAACCCTCAATGAAAAATTAACATGGACGGCACACCAGACAAAAGTAAACATCAAATTGGCACAGTTGGCGGGTGGTACTATGAGAATAGCGAACAAATCACCTTACCGCCCACTCGCCCCTGTAATTCAAATCTATAAGGCACAGGCCCGGGGGGCCACCATATATGGGGGGAAGTTGTGGGGTCATATTCCATCGCCAAAATTATTGACCACTGAGACCAAATTCCTGAGGCAGATCACAGCTCTTCCGTTGAGTACCCCAATCATGCCCCTAAGGCTGGATATGGGCCTTCGTCCCATAACGGAGGAGCTGGGGCTCAAACCTTTAGCATTCTGGCGTCGCCTTTGGAGTAGTCCAGACCTCTTAATCTATAGAGCTGAGCTACAGGAATTTCTATTGTTGCCCAACGCCACTAGAACACCTTGGTTAAATTATATTAAGATAACCTCCGAGGCAATTGGTATTCCGGAATTATGGGCGGATCCAGTAAACACAAGTAACAGGACTCCCAGAAAGGCGGTATCTAGAGCCTATTACGACTTAATGCTCTCCCGAGCTGTGGAAGGCACCCGTGATGGATCATTGACCAATCATTTCATAAAAGTCGGACTCCTACCAACTTGAAAGCATCCTAGATGGCATGACTCCGGTGTTAACTAGGAAATTATTCCTGCAATAGAGATATGGGACTCTTCCCTTGGCATCTTTAACTGCAACATGGTCCTGTCGCCCTCCCACAGAAATCTGTCCCGCATGTGCCCACACAAAGGAGAATGACGTACATGTGGTCTTTTTCTGTCGAGCCTATGAGAAAAGCAGGAAATACTGGCTCGTCCCTCTGCTTAAAAATATGGGATTTAGAACACTTTTACCCGCTTACAGAGTTTTAAAGACCGATTTAGCCCCAACTACTGTATTTGCTCTATCCAAATTTTTAACTGCAATGTGGTATGTCCGAAATCGCTACATTAAGAGGCTTGGGGACTCTCGACAGACTTGAATCCCCGACACACCACTATCTATTTTGATCACCAATGCTGTTTAATGCGTTTTTATTAATCACAAAATGAAATTCTTGTATTTTTTTAAAAATGTGATGATATGTATATCTTTTATGATCATGTGATCGAAATAAAGATTTTTGGAATGGAATGGAAACATAACTCCTAGGAACAGCACCGAGATGATTTCCAAAAGCGCCTGCTTTTGGTTTGCATCTTACGTACTCACATTTCAGGTCCATTGTAGGATCAGGAGTAGTATCGGGCAGGAAGTGGAACATATTGTGTGGGTTTAACTAAGCTCCCTGCTTCAGCCGATACATGTTTGTGAGCGTGGCTTTCTGATAAATAAATCCCTAAACTACATGCATGCATTTCTTTTTACTTTCCTCCTTGGACATTGCGGCATAGAGTGCTGCCATAGTCCAGCCTGCTGGTGGTGAGTGCCTGCTGACTTTCGGTCTGGTATACTGAGGCAAACATTAGATGATCTTTCATAGCATGTGCAGGATATGGAAGTAGGGGTGCACATGGCGTTGACTTGATCAGTCATGTTGAGCTTGTCATCTAGGATGATCCTTAGATTTCTTGCGTGGTCTATGGGTGTTGGTCCTAGCTTTGATGTCCACAAGGTAGAATCCCATTTGGAGGCCTTGTTGCTGAAGACTAGTACTTCCGTCATGTCGGAGTTGAGCTTCAGGCAGTTGATTCACATGCAGTCTACTATCATGGTCATGTAGTTGGTGAAGTTGGTTCTGGTGGTGTTTGGCTTGTCCGTCAGGGAGATGATGAGTTGGGTGACAGCGGCATAGGAGATGATGGTAATGTCTTGTGATCGGGTGATGTTGGCGATCGGTGTCCTACATATGTTGAAAAGAGTGGAGCTGAAAGACGATCCCTGTTGGATATCACATATCCGTGTTTTTGGTCTCTGGTGTGAAAGATGGCAGCCTGACCCTCTTGATTATTCCTGTGAGGAAGGAACCAATCTATTTCAGAGCAGATCCTTGTATGTAAACCTCGTGGACCTTTCTGATGGGGGTATTGTAGGAGACCGTGTCTAAAGTCACAGAAAAGTCGAGCAGGGTGAGGGGCACGGTTTCTCCTTTGCCCAGTATCTTTTGAATGTCATTGGTGGCCGCGATGAGTGTTTTGGCTGGTAAGGGGAGAAGTGAGATGGATCGGAAGATGCTCAGTTGATTCGGGTCAGTGTGGGCTTGAGGAGGGCATGTGGTTTCTGCAAGTTTTCATTAATTTGGCAAAATAGCGAATGTGATGGAGTTGTTGATGATGTGGGTCAGGGTGGTGGTGACTGGTGATGTTCCTAAGTTGCCCCGTAGCCCGTCCCTCCACCCCGCTCCCACCTCCCAGCTGCTCCTCCCTCCCACTGATAGTTAAAGTTCGTGCCGTCCGGGGAAGCGCTGTGACCATCCGGACTCGCTCAGAAGCGGTCGCTCCCCACGCTCCCTGACCTCTGGGTATCGTAGCGCTCTGCTGCTCTGTTCACTCATCATGCATTGCTCGCATTGATTTAAATTCATCTGTGCCTCTTTAACATCGTAGCGCTCTACTGCTCTGTTTACCCACTGTGCATTGCTCGCATTGTGTTATATATCATTTGTGCCTCCTTAGTATCTGTGCCTCTTTAACATCGTAGCGCTCTACTGCTCTGTTTACCCACTGTGCATTGCTCGCATTGTGTTATATATCATTTGTGCCTCCTTAGTATCTGTGCCTCTTTAACATTGTAGCGCTCTTCTGCTCTGTTTACCCATTGTGCATTGCTCGCATTGTCTTATATATCATTTGTGCCTCCTTAGGATCGTAGCGCTATATTGGTCGCATTGCCTGATAAATATAATTTGTGCCTGACTGTGGCCCCAATCTCGTCCCTGGACCGCGCCCAGCGCCAAACCCCCTGGCCCCGCAAAATCCTCTCCACCCGCATAACGTACGACGCCGCCACCTTCTCAGCACTTAACCCCGGCCGACTCCCAGACTGCTACCAAGCCGCCCCAGGACACACCCATGGATCCTTCACCTGCCACTCCTGCAAGTTCGACTGCATCAGGACCCACACCCAATCCACAAACTCCAAACAGAGCTCCGACACTAACCACCTGAAGTGCATCCTGCTCAACACCCGCTCGGTCCACAGACATGCCATTGAACTCTGGAACCTACTCGACACCACATCGCCGGACGTCGCCTTTCTTACAGAAACCTGGATGAACGCCTCATCAACGCCCGACATCGCCATAGCCATCCCGGACGGCTACAAGATCATCCGAAAGGACCGCATCAACCAAACAGGAGGAGGCATCGCCATCGTCCATAAGAACACCATCTGCATCACGACCAGTTCCGACGATAACCTCGCAGCCGCCGAACACCTCCACTTCCAGATTCACACCAACCCCAAAACCACTCTCAGAGGCACCCTCATCTACAGGCCACCAGGACCCCGCACACAATTCAGCAAAGACATCACTGACTTCATCAGCCCACACGCCCTCCCCTCCGAGGACTACATTCTACTGGGAGACCTCAACTTCCACCTGGAAAAGGACAACGACAGCAACACCACCACCCTTCTGGACAACCTCGCCAATCTCGGACTCAAACAACTTGTTGACACCCCCACCCACTATGCCGGGCACACGCTTGACCCAATCTTCACCTCCAGCAAGCACATCTCCTTCAATCACACCACAGCTCTCCATTGGACGGACCACAGCTGCGTTCACTTCAACTACAAAAAGACTTCGGCCCACAACCACCCACAACCAATTCCCCACAGAAACTGGAACAAAATCACCACCGACCAGTTCAATGATGACCTTAAGAAATCCAAGAAGATCTGTTGCACCCTCGAGAAAGCCTGGCGAAAAAACCCAACCACTGACAACCTGGCCACCTTCAAGAACGCCACCCGCAAACACCACCAACTGATCCGATCCACCAAGAAATCAGCATTCAAGCATCGACTCGACAACAACGCCCACAACAGCAAGGAACTATTCAACATCGTCAAAGAATTTACCAACCCCACCGCCGGCACCAACGACATCACCCCCTCCCAAGACTTCTGCAACTCTCTAGCCTCATTCTTCCACAACAAAATCGCTGACATACATAACAGCTTTAGCGACCAGTCCACCCCACCCACCTCCGAACTAAAACCCCCCTCCAACAACCTTTGCGCCTGGAACCCAATCACCACTGAAGACACCATCCGCCTGATGAACTCCATCCACTCAGGATCGCCAACCGACCCATGTCCCCACCACATGTTCAACAAAGCAGACTCCATTATCGCACCCCATCTCCGAGACGTCATCAACTGCTCCCTCAACTCCGCTACCTTCCCGGAAAGCTGGAAACATGCCGAACTCAGCGCCCTCCTGAAGAAACCCACAGCAGACCCCACTGAACTCAAGAACTACCGCCCCATTTCGCTCCTCCCATTCCCTGCCAAAGTCATTGAGAAAGCCGTCAACAGTCAGCTCGCCGCCTTCCTCGAATCCAACAAATCCCTCGACCCTTCACAGTCCGGCTTCCGAGCCAAACACAGCACCGAGACCGCCCTCATCGCAGCAACAGACGACATTCGAACTCTACTGGACAACGCAGAAACAGTTGCCCTCATCCTACTTGACCTCTCCGCAGCCTTCGACACAGTCTGTCATACCACCCTTATACAACGCCTCAGCAACGTTGGAATACAAGGAAAAGCATTGGACTGGATCATCTCGTTCCTCGCCGGAAGAACCCAGAGAGTCCGCCTCCCCCCTTTTAGATCAAAGGCCACCGAAGTCATCTGCGGCGTACCACAAGGATCATCACTCAGTCCCACCCTCTTCAACGTATACATGAGTCCCCTCGTAACCATCGCGCGCCAACACAACCTCAACATCATCTCCTACGCAGACGACACCCAGCTGATCCTCTCTCTCACCAAAGACCCAAACACCGCCAAAACCAACCTACACGAAGGGATGAAAGAAGTAGCCGAGTGGATGAAGAACAGCCGTTTAAAACTGAACTCGGACAAAACGGAAGTCCTCATCATAGGTTCATCCCCCTCCGCCTGGGTCGACTCATGGTGGCCACCGGCCATGGGAAACGCACCCAAACCAACGGACCATGCACATAACCTGGGCTTCATCCTGGACTCCTCCCTCTCTATGACCAGACAAATCAACGCCGTCTCATCATCATGCTTCAACATCCTACGTACGCTCAAAAAATCTTCCGTTGGATCCCCACCGAAACAAGAAAGACGGTCACCCATGTACTGGTCACAAGCCAACTGGACTACGGAAACACCCTTTACGCCGGAACCACAGCCAAACAGCAGAAAAACTCCAACGCATCCAAAACGCCTCAGCCAGACTCATCCTAGACATCCCCCGCCAAGCTCACATTTCCAGTCGCCTGAAAGACCTCCACTGGCTCCCCGTCAACAAGAGAATAATGTTCCGTCTCCTCACCCACGCACACAAAGCCCTCTACGACCTAGGACCCGACTACCTCAACACGCGCCTGTCTTTTTACACCCCCACCCGCCAACTACGATCTCCAATCAAGCCCTCTCCGCAATTCCACGCAACCAAAGATCCACCATGGGGGGAAGATCCTTCTCCTACTTAGCGGCCAAGACTTGGAATTCTCTCCCCATCCACCTCCGCCTTACACAGAACCACCTCTCCTTCAGAAAACAACTAAAAACTTGGATATTCGATAAGTAAAACACCCCCCCTCCCTCAAGCGCCTTGAGACCCTCTGGGTGAGTAGTGCGCTATATAAATTCTAAACTTACTTACTTACTTTGTCTTAAAAGTCCAAATACTGTTTTTGGTTACTGGGTTTAGTCAACCCTGAGTGTCCACTTAAAACAAAAGTGTGGTAAATCCTTCAAATTGATGAGTTGAGGTTTATACAGTTTTTTTAATTATCGTTTTACCTAGCCTATTCCAAGGTTAATTTTTTTAAGTTACTAGAAACCTTTGAAGAAGGGAAGCCAAGTTTAGTTATTTCTTCTTTCAATGCACTACCTAGAGTTAGTGGTGATGAGTCCTTCTTATTAAAATAGCACTTGAAGTAAGACGCTCTCTTTGTCTTGCAGATCTCGTTGGAAAACAGGATGACGAGGAAGCCGGATGTTCCAAAAGGAGAGCGAAGGATGTGGAGCCTATAGAAGGTAATTGTGAGCTCGGGAACTAGAGGTATTTCTGTGTTGCAGTCTCGAAGCCAAGTAAAGGTTTTGGCGCGATATGTATATTACCGCGCCAAAGATAGCTGCTAAGTCTTTCGGGAACTCCAAATCTCATTAGAATTTGAGTCCCACTTTCTGAAGCAGATGGAGCCTCCGATGGGAAAAAGATTATGCCTTAACAGAGAGGAGGGTGAAGGGAGGACCAGAAGGGCAATTAAGGAGTCCTTTGTTGGCATACTATAGAATGTGGCAGTGCAAGGAGTTTGTCAATAAATTTGATGTCAGCATGCCACAGGGAGCAGAGGGAAGGGTCAAGGCATCACCATCATTGTTGCTGGGGGGAATGGGGAGAAAGGCCAGGGTGTCAAAATCAGTGTTGGTGGGAGTGGAGGGAAGGGTCAGGGGGTCACCATGAATAGTCCACTGCCCATGTTCCATAAAGGGCACAGAGAGAATGTGAGGTAGAGCGGAAAACAACAGTTCTCCTCCCCCCCCCCCCCCCCAAAGGCCCACTATTAGCAGATGTGCCACCCCCAGGAGAAAACACATATTTCTAAAAATATATATATCTACTCCATATGCCATATAAGTCCAAAATCTTCAGATTATGCAACAGATGGTATTTGCGTAAAATGTGTATTGACTGGCAGTGAAAGGGACTGTGCAAAGCCCGACTGGTCATCTATCAGTTACTTATCTCTGCATTTTGATTGCTAGAATGGCGCTAATGAGGTGAATTGTTTGGTCAGGCAGTGCACCATGTTACAAGCTTACAAATAAAAAAGATAAAAGTAATACTATAAATAAATATGCTTCATTATGCCACATAATTGAATCAACCCTGTTTCATAATTTGGTGCTCTTTCGCATAATTCCAGTGACCTTGATGATAGCAATTTGAGATTCGCATGCACACAAAGTTTCAGGAGCTACTATTTGAATGTGTGCATCTTGAGATCAAAGGTAGATTTGTAACTTCTGGAAATTATTTTTATACTGGCAATGGCCCAGTTTATCCCCCAACAATAAAGTTTTGCATTAGGCATGCCAAAAGTATACTGTGGAATTTGGTATGTGGCAAGGTGAAGTAATACTCTGTCTTTTTTTGTCTCTTTTTAGTGTCTTTGGAGAACCTACAGATTCACCAAAAAAGTAAGGTTTTGTTTATTTACTGTTGTACACATTTCCCAGATGCACACACCCACAGACTGATTTAGAACAGTACTTCTGCCTTATGCATAGGACAGGGTTTTAGAAGGATAGTTTTGGCCAGTCAGCAGAGATGGTCAGTGGATGATTGATGCCCATTTGTAGCCAGCCAACTTTTGCCACTATGAGCCGGAGAAGAGTGCGGGAAAAGAGGAGCGGACCGGGACCGGGAGTGTATCCGGAGGAAGAACTACACTCCCCAGGGTTCCTTGCGGTGACTTGTGCTGTTGCGTACCCGCCAGCATCAGCAGAGCGCCAGGAGGTGCAGTCAAACGTGCCCATAGGGCCCCCGCAGAGCGGAATGCCCATTTGTAGCCAGCCAACTTTTGCCACTGTGAGAGGCCAAAGCATAGACAACATCATGTGGGTGTAGTTTTTATTGATAGAGTGCCAACTTTTTCTTATTTAGGGATGCTATTCTGCAAAAATGGTTCATGGAACAAGCATATCGAATCATCTAAAATAATTTTTAAGAACCACCAAGGGAATTTTTAGATTCGCAGCAAAATTGTGCAACAAACCCATACGGGAACTTTTAACATTGTACAGTAGTGAGTGAGTCTCAGGGGTTTGCTATGGTGCAGCAATATGGGGGCGAATTACAAATGAAGGAAAATACGTTTTTAAAAAGATTGTTGGCGGCCCCTAGTGCTATTGCGAACATCATTGTACACAAAGAACTATTTGTACCATATTTAAGTGATACTATAAACATGGCAGGCCTTACACTTTGGCAGGGCTCTGGTCAAAGGGAGAAACAAAGTTCACAAAAGATCTAATAATGGACTGGCTAGTTCTTGACCATAGTTTGAAATACCATGGCTGGAGTGTATTTGCTATCTTTTAATGAAATGAAAAGTAAATATTGATAAAACCAATCCTATTACAAAACAGGAATATAGTAGAAGACATTTGAAATTAAGATATATAACCGCAATGGAGCAGGAAGAGGAAAGGGTTGCCAGTCAAAAATAGAGTGTGGTTAGCTATTGTGAACGCCCGCTCATCAGGGGCACCCAGTTATATTTGACACTTGTAAGGAATACCCAGCATAGATTTTACCTGACTAGGTCGAGCATGGGTACCTTACATTATTTAATTGCCATTCCAAGAACGGAAAAATTGTGTCATATATTACCACCCTGCCCATGTGATGGCAAAACTTTACAATCAACTCTGCATTTTATACTTTGTGGTGCTTTTTATATGGGTATCTGGAAATCAGTTTTAAGACCCCTCTTTTTAAGAAACATACTTTTTAATTATAATAATGCGTTTAATTTTGCTTGTAGTCTGGATAATGTGAAAACAATAAGCTCTGTCAATCGTTTTGTACAACTTTCAATTAGGAAGAGAAAGGAATATGCACATCTGGATGTATTGTTATACGAAGGACGAATAATCATAATTTACTTATATATTTTTTTATATATCTATATGCATTTATAAGCACTAGCACTTTAATGCATACCTTGTGGCAGCTCGTACTTCTGTATTAATGGTACTTTAATGCACTGGCACTTTACTAAATTCAAATTTATATTATCCCCATGAAAAGCTCAACGTGTAAAATTGATTTTAATTCTGATTATTGATTATGATGTAATATGGGAATGTCCTTTTAATCTGGGTAATAGTATGCTTTTATGGTGTTTGTATTATTTGCACAGAATAAAGCTATTCGAATTGAATTAAATTGACTGATGCCCAGGCTCTAACACTGGGTATGTAGTCCAACTCAGAGTCAGGATCAGAGATACATGATAAATAACAAAAAGTTTATTGTCCTTATGCTAAAAATCTGAAAATCATCATCATGCAGGATATTGTGTCAGGTACCATTTTTCAATAACATTGACACGCTTTCAAAGCAAAAATAGAAGTCGAAGTGTTGGTGAACCACTCCCCTAGGACATTTGTGTGGCTTATTACTTAGGCCGCATTTAAACAAAGGTCATTGGGTGTCCTTGCCTGCGGTCCCATTAACCTTGGTTTTATCAGTTTCTGTCACGGGCACTAGGCCTAGCCACAGAAGTAGGGCAGCGTTTTTTATTGGTACTCGTGGGGTAATGATGAGTGGTAGGAGTTTTGTAGATTCCTTCGGATTCCTGAAGTTTCCAACACAAAAATTTAAGGGAAATGCGTTATTTCAGACAAAGTTCAAGGTTTGCAGAGCATTGTGGGTAAGAACACCTTGTGGGATCCAAGCAAGGCACACCACCCTGGACTCCCCTGGTTGTCTAGTTTCAAAAATGTGTGTGGTTTATTGATTTGCATGGGTGGCACCACAGCACGGCCCCAAATACAGCAGCTATCCCTATTGCTTATCCCTCAATGTAGTGCTGTAGGGTCTTTTGAGTGTGGTCTCTTGGTCTACCCACACATGTGGGATACTGTCCTTTATGGGAGAGTTGGGAAATGCTGAGTGGATGGAAGTTTTTGGCTCCTCGCACATTCCAGAACTTTCTATCACAGAAATTTGATGAAAATGTGTTTTAGTCAGAGTTTGATGTTTCCAATGGATTCTGGGTACAACATCCTGGTGAGAGCCACACTTCACCCCCTCGCTGGATTTCCTTAGGTGTCTAGTTTTAAAAAAATGTACAGATATTGTAGGTTTACTTAGGTGTTAACTGAGCTAGGTCCCAAAATACCCACTTTGTAAAAAAAAGGGTAAATTTTGAGTTGACAAATGTGGTGTATTTATGTTGCGTTTTAGGCCTTTTCCTGTCACAGGCACTAAGCCTACCCACACAAATGAGGTACCATTTTTATCTGGAGACTTGCTAGGGGGAAGGAGGATTGTGGCTCCCCGAAGATACCAGAAGTTTCCATCACAGAAATGTGAGGAAAAGGTTATTTTTTAGTCAAAGTTTGAGCTTTGCTACGGATTCTGGGTATAAAAACCTGATTAGAGACACACATTTAACCCCACACTGGATACCCCTTTGTGTCTAGCTTAAAAAAATGTACAGGCTTTCTAGGTTTCTCAATGTGCTGGCTGAGCAAAATCTAGAGCTAACCACTTTGCAAAAAGACAAAGGTTCAATTTTGAGTGGAAACATTTCATATATCCACGTTGCGGTTTGGCCAATTTCCTGTTGGGGACAATAGGCCTTCCCACAAAACTGATGAACCATTTTTATTGAGCGACTTGGGGGAAGGCCGGGTGGAAGGAAGTTTGTGTTTCCCTCCAGATTTCAGAAGTTTACATCACAAAAATGTAAGGTAAATGTGTGTTCAAGTCATGTGTGCTGTAGATACACATGCTTTGCATACTCCTGCCATCTAGTGTTGGTTCTGGGTGTCTGTAAGTTGTTTTTCTTCGAAGAAGTCTTTCCTATTCACGAGGTAAGGTTACTCCTCTTTTTGGTGATAGTGCACATGGGCATCAACTCCATTGTTTTTTTTCACCATCGGGTTTGGAAGTTTATTACTGCGCTATGGTTTGAAACTATTTTTCAGGTTCCCCTCTGTGTTCTATACTGTCTACCCTCGACTGTATTGTTTCGTACGCGTTTCCCACCTCTCCGCGTATCGGTTTGGTCAACGAAATCTACTTTTCTATCAGAAAGACTTGTAGTCAGCCTTCAGGCCTAACCGCATTGGTCCAACTCTCTGTTGATAGAACGGACACCGTTCAAATGATGTCCTCAGTGCCATGCAAATTTTCCACACACTGACTCACACCAGGTGTGTAACTTGTTTTTGTCTCCAGGGCACAAAGATGAAGACTGCAACGCTTCCAGATCATTTTGGTCGAGGAAAACTCTTTGCGAACGCCGGGCTCGAAGTCAGAGATATAGCGTCAAAGCATTGAGTACACGCCGGATATCTTCGGTGAAGAGTCCGAGCAAGAAGATATTGGTGCATCAGTGACAAAGGAGCAAGATGCCTTCTCCATGTTGGAGTCTGATTCGGATAGACCTCGACGCCGATGAACTTCCGCAGGGACAAGGAGACATGACTATAGAAGACACCTTACCCCATCAACTGACTCACAAAAAACCTAAGGCTTCAGCACCATCTCTGCCTTCTGGCCAAGGTTGGCACCGAGACGTTTTTTGACTCAGCCCCGAAACACACAGTCAAGCCTTTTGGCTCGGGCCGAGTTAACACACACCATCTTTGGAGCCGAAACCCTCCGGTTCCAAGTCCCAATCTGGCTCGGAGCCGAAATCCTCCATGCCAAAAAATAAACCGTCTTCGGAGCTGAAATCTTCCATACTCAAAGGCCAGGCCATATCGGCACCAAAAACTCATTCACCGAAACCAAAATATGTCCTTGTGGATCTAAACTTAGATATTGTTCCACCGAAATTGGATTCCAAGCAGAAGAAACTTTATATTCAGTCGGAAACAGCTCATATTCATACCAAGGTAACTTGTAATCACAAGCTTCCCGATGAGGACACTCATTGCAGATCCCTTTAAAGAAGATGTCTGTTGGTACCAGCCCTTTTCATCCACTACCAACATCCCCTCCACCACCCTCTTCTCCGACTTTAAATTCTTTGTACATCACAACTCGGGATTCTCCACAATCACAACATGACGGGGACGATATTGATGAGGGAGACACATATTTACCAGTAGATCAATGGAAGGATTACACGATTGACCCTCCATTAGACAACTACCCAGACCTTTACCCTGCCAAGTCATCTTCACTTGATGATAATTTGTTATCAGGAACTCATTGCCATGGCTGCAGAGTACCATGGGGTGATTCTATACAAATAATCCGTAGAAGAGGATTTTTTGTTTGAGACATTAGGATCCATACAGAGGTCAACACAAACACTCCCTATGCTTAAGTGTATGATGAGACACGCTGATTTAATTTTTAAAGAACCTGTTCATTCATGTATCTTGACTCCTAGAGTTGACATAAAATATGAAGCCTCCCCAACAGATCCAATATTTATTAAGGTCCAGTTACCACTAGACTCACTGGTAGTGTCCAAAGCTCGCAAACAAGCTAATTCCCATACCTCAGGGGACGCTCCTCCCCCAGACAAAGAATCCAAGCTAATAAACACTACTGGCAAACGCATAGCTGCTCAAGCTGCCAATCACTGGCACATTGCAAACACACCGGGCCTATTGGCCAGATATGACAGGGCACACTACAATGAAATGGAGCAATTGCTCCAATATCTCCCAGATGAGCATTTGGCAAAAGCGCAAGATTTGGTAAATGAGGGAAAGCTAATTTTCAGTTCATCAATAGGATGTGCTCTAGATGCTGCTGATACCACAGCTAGAGAGGTCAACACTAGCATCTTACCCAGAAGACATGCTTGGTTAAGGATTTCCGGGTTTAAGCCCGAAGTCCAACAATTTATTTTAAATACACCATTTGAGAAAGAACATCTCTTTGGTCCTGAGGTTAAGCAGGCACTTCAAAAAATGAAAAAGGACACTGAAGTTGCTAAGTCCATGGGAGTGCTCCATTCTCCTTCAAACAGAGGCTCCTGTCATTGCTCATCTTACCGAGCAGGGTCCAAAAACACACCCTCGGACCAGAGCACCTACTCTTATAAAGGGAATAACCAATCCTCTTTCTCAAATGTTTTTTTCCAAGAAGGATATAGACGAAAAAACTCTAAAGGCAGTTGTAAGTTCACCACACCCCATACCTCCCTTCCCCTAATAAGCACTGATTTCCCCACACTTCCCTCCGACCACACCACACCTGTCGGAGGAAGACTTCAACAGTTTCTCCCCATTTGGCAATCTATAACAACTCACAAATGGGTAATCAGAATTTCGAGGCATATGAGCTGCAGATCCTACATTTAGCAATAGATCGCCACCTGGTGTTGGGCTCGGATGATTGCAGGTTGTTGTCTTCTTGGAAGAAGTCTTTTGTAGTCATGAGATAGGTGACTATTTTCCGATTCCCAAAAAGGACTTCTCCGTAAGACCTATTCTAAATCTCAGGGAGTTAAACCACTACATACTATCAGATCAATTTCACATGGTAACCCTTCAATAAGTACTTCCACTTTTAAAGAAGTGAGATTTTATGTCTACTCTAGACTTAAAAGATGCATATTTTCATGTTCCAATTCACCCAGCTTATCCTAAATACCACAGATTTATGATAGCAGGCAAACTTTACCAATTCAAAGTACTCCCGTTTGGAGTGACTACTGCTCCCAGAGTATTTACCAAATGTAGTTGCAGCTCATCTCAGAAGACAATATATTCACGTCTTTCCCTACCTAGACGACAGGCTCATCAAAGCCAGCACGTTTCAAAACAGTTTCTGACACACACAGACCACAATGAACCTACTTAATCAATTGGGTTTTATGGTCAATGCACAGAAATCTCACCTGCATCCTTCACAGATGCAATCGTACCTAGCAGCCACTCTAGACACTATCAAAGCTCTGGCCGCTCCCAATGTAGTCAACATTCACAACATTGAGGCTATGATACTACAGTTTCAATCCAACCAAACATTACCAACCAAAGTGTTCATGCAACTGCTGGGAATGATGGCGTCTTGCATCACAATTGTACCCCAATCCAGACTCCACATGCGTCCTCTCCAAAAGTTCTTAGCACGGCAGTGGAATCAATTGCAGGATCAATTAATCCAATCTAGTGTTGGTAGAAGGCCGCACCCATCGCTCTCTGCAGTGGTGGAACCCACAACATTTATCAAGAGGATGGCCTTTCATCGACCCTATCCCTTAGATCGTGCTCACAGCAGACGCATCTATGATAGGTTGCGGTGCCCATCTCCAAAATTACATGATACAGGGCTTGTGGAGCAACAAGCACAAAGGACTCATCATCAACTAATTAGAGCTTCTAGTAGTGTTTCCAGTGCTCAAAGCTTTTAAAACTCGACTGATAGGCAAAGCTGTCCTAGTCCGAACGAACAACATAACAGCAATGTATTATGTGCAGAAACAGTGGGGGGACACACACTCTTAAACTGTCACGCTTCTCTCAAGCCACTTGGAATTGCGCAATCCATCACAGGATTCATCTTCTGGAAATACACCTTCCAGGGCTAAACAATCAGATTGCGGACCTCCTCAGCAGAAAGATGAAGCAAATTCATGAGTGGGAACTTCCGCCCCAAGTTCTTCTTCCATACTTCCAACAATGGGGATTTTCACAAATATACTTGTTCGCCACAGTGGAGAACGCAAAATGCCCAAACTTCAGCTTCAGGTTCCCACACCTGCTCTCAAAGGGCAGTGCCCTATGGATGATCTGGTCAGGGATACTTACCAATACTTTTCCGCCGCTCCCACTCATCCCGTGTCTAGTTCGGAAGCTCATACAAACACCCCTCACACTAATCCTAGTAGCTCCCACATGGGCCCGTCAACCATGGTTCACCACCCTGTTGGAGCTCTCGGTAATTCCACATCAAAAGCTGCCTCTCACATTCAGGCTCCTTACACAGAACCATGGAGAAATCAGGCATCCAAATCCCAAAGACCAAAACTTAGCGATGTGGCTCCTGAAGTCATGGAGTTTGGTTATTTAAATCTACCACCGGACTGTAAGACTATTCTAAAAGAAGCAACAAAGACTACTACCAGAGTTTGCTATGCAGCAAAGTGGAAAAGATTTGTTGTCTACTGTAATAACAACAAAATCAATCCTTTAGATGCTTCAATACAAAATATTATCTGTTACCTGTTACACTTACAGCAAACTGGATTGGCTTATACATCTATTTGTTTGCACCTTGCAGCGGTAGCTGCGTAATTGCAGAACAGGCAGTATTTATCACTATTTAAAGTTCTAGTAATCAAAGCCTTTATGTGAAGTAGTGTGGCTCACTGGTTAGAGGCGGCAGACCCGAGAGCAGAGGACGGCCCGGGAACAGGGTTCGATTCCCGGCGCGGCAGGTTTCTGGACCAGGGTCAGCGGACTCGATAATTCTCTCGCCTCGGTGCCCACTCTGAACAGCGATCACACTCGGCAACTCTGGGCATTAGCTTGCCTCATCTTCACTAACGGCCCCACCAGACCGCCGGGGATGCCTGGTCTCACCCCGGAGATACCCATTAAGGGACCATCTCTCAGGGAAGCCAGGAAGGGTTTCGCAGCGGTCGAAGCGCCTTGGGACCCTCCGGGTAAGTAGTGCGCTATATAAATGCCTATACACAAGGATTGAAAAGGGTAATGCCACCAAGAATTTCTCCTGCACCAGTATGAAATCAAAACATTGTCCTTTCAAGGCTTATGGGTCCCCCTTATGAATCATTCTACAATTGTCCTTTGCAGTTTCTTTCATGGAGAGATGCTTTCTTCATTGCAATCACTTCATTAAGGAGAGTTGGTGAGCTACACGCATTAACCTGGGAAGAACTCTTCTTTCAGCTTCACAAAGACAGGGTAGTTCATCTCACCAACCCTGTATTCCTATGCAAATCATGTGTATCAACAGCACACATGCTACAAACAGATTATGTTACTTACCCAGTAAGCAGCTGTTCTTGGCATGTAGAGTTGTAGATTCACATGCGCCCACCCACCTCCCTGGGCACCTACAGTTGTTGCAGTTCTTCATTATATATTCATACGCATAGACATCCTTATACTATACTTTTTTTTTCTTTTTTTAAGGACCTTAATTTTTTCTGTAATTGCCATACACAGATCATGGCCTACAACACGGAGGCCGTCCGCCATAAAGATCAAGGATAGCTAGCCAATCGCATTGAGAATAACACAGCCATTCAGCCGACAACCCGGAGGTCCGGCGTCGAAGCAGTCACAGCACACAATGCATAACAAACTGATTGTAAACTAAAGATTAGAGTTGCATCATGTCTCCGTATGGGAGCTATGTTATACTCAGGTCGACACTCCGTCGCTGCCCAACCCTTCTATATCAACAAGCACTATAACCTAAACAAGGTCCCAACATGTCTAAATGCAGCGATTAAATATCTCCCCCCCTTCCCCTACGCACACAAAAACACCCCCCAGCCCCAGGACCCCAACTGCTATATACACCTAAATCTAGACCATTCTACTATCCCAAACTGTCGGGAAATATGTCTCTCTCTCTCAGCTGGTGCGTTGGCCTCGCGTGTCATGTCTCAGTTCTCGCATTGCGCCCCCAATCTTCAGGGCGAGCCACCATGCTGTCGCGCCATTGTGGTTCCGTTATAAGCCACCCTCACTTTGTTCTCCCACCCCTAGCGACTACCCTCTATGCCTACCCCGTGGAATCAAGTGTTACTCTGTTGCTGTAGGGCTTGCTGCGCCTGACCGTGCATTCTCTCTGTCAGTCCTTTCCTTCCGCCGCAACTTCCGAATCCCCTGTTCTCAGGCGTGCTTGATAAAGACCCCAAAAGTTCTTTGGTCGACTGGTCGGGGGTAATAGCTCACTATAATGCTCAGATGGTGTGCAGCAATACAGCATATCATGTGCCCATCATTTCACCGTGGGAAGCGCCCCCCTCATCCAACATAGCGCCAGCACTCGCCTAGCAATTAACATTCCCATATCTGCAAGGCGTCTAACTGCCACCGGCAGTGTTTTGGAATAGCCCATAAGCGCTAGCGCCAGATCTGGTAACAGATCAAGTCCTAGGATTCCATTCAACCCAGCATAAACGCTGTCCCAGTAATTACGTACCCCTAGGAAAGTCCAGGCGAGATGCAAAAAATCAGCAACCTGCACATGGCACCTTTCGCATTCAGCCATTTGTCGGAGGCCGTATCTGTGTAGCCTCTCTGGAGTGTAATAGACCCTCTGGAGAAACTTGAAGTGGATCAGTCTGTGCCTGCCATTTAGTGATATCTTCTTCGTGTTCGAGCAGCAATACCGCCACATATCATTATCAATAGTGATCTGTGAATCCTTTTGCCAGGCCGTCCTGGCTTACATGTGCTGATGCTCCCTGTGGGTCATCGCCGTCTTATATAGATTAATTACAAGCTTGCGAGGAGACTCCGCTTTGATAACATACGTGAGTTCCGGAACTTCCGGCGGTTCCGCCAGATCAGGGCCCAGTAGTTCCAAAAGGGCGCTGCGGACTCTGTGATACTGAAAGCGTAGCAGCAATGAGGTATCAACATTACCCAGCACCACCTGTCCACAGTTGACCGCACCGTCCAAGAAGAGATCACCCATCCTGTTGATACCCAGGCTATGCAGCACCCGAGTTACACTGCGCTCTCCTAGCGGTTGGAGCCAGAGTGCCCAGTCTATTGGTATACTGGGCGAGTATAGCAGTATTCCCCCCTGTGCCTGTAAGAGGGAGTGCCAAGCATGGGCATGGCAGTCAGAGTCCAGAATTCCCGTCCTGCGGTCCGCCGGTCTGCAAACCGTGGCCGGAAGAGGCAGTGGCTTAGCAATTAGCCGTTCCATACGGAGATGTGGTATGAGTGCGTCTCCATGTATCCAGGTGTGGAGGTGAGCTGTCTGTGCCACCCTGTAATAAAGCTCTAGGTCCGGAGCTTCCAGCCCGCCCATACTATATGGCAGTGTCAGGAGAGTCCATCGTACTCTGGGTTGTTTGCCAGCCCAAGCAAGCTTAACCATAAGCTGTGTCATAGTCTGAAAAAAGGCATTTGATAACACCATCGGTGTTAGCTAAGTGGGGAATCAGTTTATCTTGAAAGGCTTTATAAAAGCCTACTGTGAGACCATCTGCTCCCGGTGCGCTTCCAGAGCGCATACCTGTCAGAGCCTCGATTATTTCGTCCTTCTCTATGGGCTGCATCAGG
Organism: Lissotriton vulgaris; assembly: GCF_964263255.1. Taxonomy (NCBI): domain Eukaryota; kingdom Metazoa; phylum Chordata; class Amphibia; order Caudata; family Salamandridae; genus Lissotriton; species Lissotriton vulgaris. The sequence goes on from NC_141692.1 coordinate 25,019,308, forward strand.
AATTCACGGTGCGTGTTGGTCAGCATTGGCAGGTCTATGTGTTCCAAATAGTCAGCAGCCTAGGCACTGAGGTCCCCACCTTTAGAGGAGTAGAGAGCAGAGTGGTAGCTCCTAAATTCATCGACAATATGAGATTCTTCGGTTACGGTTCATCCGTCTGAAGGCTTTAACTCCGAAATTAGAGACTTTCCCCTGTTGCCTTTGATTATTCTAGCTAAGAGCGAGCTTGGCCGTTCGCCCTCCCTGTACGTGCATGTAGTAGCATATTTCCCCATGTGTTGAACTTCTCTGTCCGCTTCTTTGTTATATTCAGTGATCAGGGTTTTAATTTCGTCAGCTACCGTTACATCAGGCGAGTCCCGTTGTCTCTTCTCAACTGATGCTAGCTGTTTCTCTAACGATACCAGCCTCTGCCTTATGGATTTAAGAACACTCGAGTGTTTTGACATCACTATACCCCGATTGTATACCTTAAAGGACTCCCACACTGTGTGAAAGTTGTCCACTGAACCTATGTTTGCCTCAAAAAAGACGTCAATCTCCTCCAGTGTGGTGGAAAGCGCTATGTAAATGGAGGGATCAATTTCTTAGGAGACTCCAATACCAGCAGAAGAGGGGAGTGATCAGACAACGTTCTAGGAAGGACCGTGCAGGCTCTGATCCGGGACACAATGGATGAGGACGCCAGCCAGTAATTAATTCTGGTGTGTATGTCATGGCAGGCCGAGTAGTGAGTGTAACCCCCCTGGACCTTGTGCCTAATTCTCCATACATCTTCTAAGTCTAGAGTGGTAATCTCTAATTGTAACGCCTGCGCTGCGGCTGAGGGCTTATGCTGCAGGCCTGTAGATCTATCTAGCGCTGGGTTAAGCACCAAATTCAGGTCTCCCCCCCACAATATGTGCGCAGCAGTGTAAGAGCGTGTGACGGAGGCCGCCTGCCAAAAAAAATCCGGGGAGTCATAATTCGGGCCATATACATTGATAATCAACAGGTCGTGTCCCAGTCCCATACAACGTGAAATCACAAAGCGCCCCTCAGAGTCAGCTTTCAGCAGTTTCACTGTTAATTTCGATTTTGGGTTGACCCAGGTCAGCACGCCCCTAGAATGAGATGTGAAGCCTGCAGCCGCTATATTGCCCGCTAGGCCCCTACCGAGCAACATTCTACTATTAAGAGGTAGGTGTGTCTCCTGTAGGAGAGCCAAATCCACCTGATGTCTCTGCAGATAGCTCAGCACCTTCCTGAGCTTGCGATAATCATTACGGCCGCGCACATTCCAGGTGAGGGCGCGGATCAGAACAGGCGAATCACCATTAGTCAATTCAGGTGTATCAACCATCTGTGTCATACTTGTGCAGCTCAAATATCAGGTAACCCTCCAGAGCCAGGGCAGGCAGTGTGCGTAAACAGTGTAAGAACAGTCCCACCCTCCCCTCCTCGTGTAAATGACAATAACCAAACCATCCCACCCCCCCTCCCACAGCATACCCCCCCCAACCTGGCCTTGCCGAAACCATGTCCTCCCCACGCACCCTCAGTCCCGTCCCTCAACTTTGTCCCCTCCAACGAGTCAATTGGAGCATTGTGTGCGTGGGCCGAGGTTGCCATGCCACCAGCAATCAGCGCCAAGCGCGGTCGCCCAGCTAGTCTCCCGCCGTTGTTTATGTCTTGCACCAGCTAACCCAAAGGGGGCTTAACAACCTCAACATAGAAAGGAATGGTTATACCCCCTGCACAGGCTCCATATCCTGGAAATCGCCCCGCCATAAAGAAGTCACTGTTGCCATCTCAGAACCTCATAACAGTCATCAAAGTCTGGCTCCACTGAAATGCCCTCCAGTCCATTTATCACCCTGAGTCACTTGACTTATCCATACTAAATTAGGTAATCCCTCCCTGCCTTAATGGCCCCTTAGACCAGCCGGGACCCAGCTCTTACATCTGGCTCTGAGTGTTCGACTCCCAGGGTATTGCCAACCCCACACCTCACCTCTACAAATGTCAAAGTTTCCGGGACCATTCACTCCTGATCATCGAGATGGCTGCTCTCTTCTGCTTCTCCTCGCTGCTCAGTAGTGCCTTTGGGATGTTCCTTTGCCCATCCCTTCAGGGCTTGCTGCAAGGTCCGGGGGTTCGTGAACAGGTGTGAATAGCCCTGCCTGTTGACTCTCAATTTTGCAGGATACAGCATCGCATACTCCAGACCCAAATCCCTGAGTTGTCTCTTATAGGGAGCAAAGTGCTTGCGAGCCTCATGCACCCTGGCTGTGAAGTCTGGGTATAGCGAAATGTCCGAGCCCTCATACTGTAGAGACTTCTGCTCTCTGGCCAGACGCAGCACAGTATCTCTGTCCCTGTAATTGAGAAGTTTGGCTATGATGGGGCGAGGTGGGGCACCCGGACGCAGGGAGCGATGAGCCCTTTCCACGACAAAGTTTTGAGAGAATGACTCCTCCCCCAACAGGGTGGTCAACAGTTTTTCAACGAATCTCTCCATGTTGCCCGTCTGCTTCGTCTCAGGAAGGCCCGTGATTCTAAGGTTACAGCGACGGGAACGGGCCTCCAAGTCCTCAGTCTTGTCCTGCAGGACTTGCATCAGCTTTTCAACCTTCTTGTGGTCTGTGTCTAGTTCGATTTGTGCTTCTTCAATCTCCGTCAATCTCCTTTCGGACATGTCCAGTCTCTCTGCATGCTTATCAATCCGTTCCGCCATCCTGTAAGTCAGGGCGTCTATCTTTGAGCCCAAGGCAGACATACTTGTTTGTAGGCCCTTCTCCATAGCCAAGAGCATCATCTCAATGTCAGTGTTGTCCACCGCATCGTTGTCTGCCTGCATGGTATCCTTATCTGCGTTCGCGGCTTCCTGTGACTTCGCACAACGCTGCCCAAAGGAGAGCTTCCTTTGTGTCTTATCTTCCCGACCCATCCTGTAAGACACTCACATCTGCATGCGGCTCTGTGCGCTACTGTACGAGACAGGCTCCTGCGATTCTACGATGTGCTAGGCCCTTCGATCAACTAGCTGTGTGAAGTCTTCTCCCCCTCAGCCTCAGTGCGCTCTGCCACTCGCCACCGTCCCCGTACTGGCTCCTGCCTCCGGAATGCGCTTTGGGCCCTTAGAGGTCTCTGCTGTACGCCCCAAAGGTACTCAGTGCAGTGACTGCGGAGACTCCCTCCCATGACTTGTAGGCTGAATCCAACAATGCATATAGGCAACTGTGACACACAGGGGAATGCTCCTACAAGTACTCTCCAAGGAACACAGACTCGCAGGCTGTCTCGCACTGCATTCCCTTCCTAGACTTCAACTGGTCTACTCATAATCTCGATTACTCAGGGCGATCTCCGAGATGCGCAGCTCCCTGCCGCTATGCCGCTGTAAGGCCCCCTCGCTCTCCTGGGGCTATTCGGCACCGCGTCGGTATGGGCTCCCAATCCGCACTTTCGGTCTACCCGCGTTGTCTCCACACCGCAAGTTCTAGTCACCAGCCCTTTCCGCTAGTGAGACTACCAGCTCATCCTTTCGTGGCCTCAGGACCCATCCGTCTCGTGTGTGTACTATTATTTATTTATTTATTTAGAGAATTTGTAGAGCGCAACTATCACCTTACAGGTATCCTGGTGCTTAGGCTTCACAAAGTGGCAGACAAGAATGTGGCAGGGGGAAGGGGTCCAGCAGGTTAAACCTTTGGAAACAGCCAGGTTTTGACACGTTTCCTAAAGAGAAGAAGTTCCTCGGTTTGACGGATCTCCAGGGGCAGACTGTTCCAGAGCTTAGCGGCAGCAACTCCGAAAGATCTGCCCGCCGCCCTGACCCTTTTAAACCTGGGTACTTTCACCAAACAGGCAGGTGCCGAGCGGAGTGCCCTGGTACGAATATACCAGGCAAATTTGGCTTGCAGAGAGCTAGGCCCAAGTCCATGCAGAGCCTTAAAGACAAGGCAGAGGGATTTGAAGGATATTCTCTGCCTCAGCGGAAGCCAATGAAGCTCAGCCAACGCAGCCGAGGCAGAGGCTCTTCTAGGCCAGCCCAGAGCAAGCTTGGCGGCGGCAGACTGCAATCGTTGAAGTCTGTCTAGCAGCATACCCGTTGACTCAAGCAGGAGGGCATTCCAATAGTCGAGTCTGCTAGATATGGTGCACCTGACCACCAAAGCCCGGGCCTGTAAAGGAAGTAGAGGTAGGATCTTTCGAAGAGGCCTAAAGAGGGCAAAGCAGGTGGACACCGTTTTCGCCACCTGAGCTTTCATGCTCAATTTGTTGTCCAACATGACGCCCAGGTTGCGAACAGTGGTGACCGGTTGAGTTTTTGTTACTGTTTCTGGAGGCCAGAAATCGTCCGGGAAAGGACGAGGAGTCGGGCCCCCAGCACAGAACAACACCTCAGTCTTGCTGGCATTGAACTGCAGGGAGTTACTATGCAGCCAGCTCACCGTATCACGCATGCAGTCATGAAATGTCTCCAGCGGGATTGATTCCTCACCCTCCCACGACAAGATGATTTGGATATCATCTGCGTAGTTAATAGCGTTGATCTGATGAGATTTTATCAACGTGATCAGAGGTTTCAGATACACGTTAAATAAAATAGGACTAACTGCCGAGCCCTGCGGCACCCCCTGAGACACAGGCGTGAACTCAGATTGAAAAGGGGGGAGGGACACCGCCTGTTTCCTATTAAATAGGAAAGAGCGAAACCATTGCAGAGCGATACCCCCTACCCCGGCCTCACGCAATCTTTCCAGGAGGATCCCATGATTTACCGTATCGAATGCGGCAGACAGGTCAAGCAGTATCAAAGCCACTGCCTGACCTCTGTCTGCACGCATTCGGAGATCCTCCATGGCAGTGAGCAGAGCCGTTTCGGTCCCATGGGCTGGGCGAAAACCAAATTGGATTTCGTCCAGGAGTTGATGTTGCTCCAAATGTTGAGAAAGAAGCAAGCTCACCCAGCGTTCAGTAATTTTTGCAGGGAATGGTAGCAAGGAGATTGGTCTATAATTTTGAAGACACTCTGCATTAAGAGAAGGTTTTTTTAATAGCGGGGATACAAGAGCCTGTTTCCAGGATGCTGGAACAGTACCGCTCGCTAGTGATTGATTGCAAATCCTACAAAGGGTAGGAAAAAGTTCCTCCCCATAGTCTTTCCAAATTTTTTGAGGGATAGGGTCAAGAGGTGAGCCTGATGAGATCCCCCGAGCCAATCTGCCTAGGTCCTCCTCCGTAGTAGGAGAAAACTCCAAGAGGAGATCAGCAGACAGCCCGCCAGGGTTCCCCTCTCCATCCCCTGCCTCCCCATCTCCTGGACTACTGGAGCAAGTCATAGTGGGAGAGGTGCTGAGATTTTGGATAATGGTATCAATTTTTTCTTTAAAAAACAGAGCAAGGTTGTCGCAGAGAGTCTGCGTAGGGGGAATCGACGTTTTAGTACATTCAGGGTTGGTAAGACCATTCAAAATCTGAAAAATGCTTTTAGAACTGTTAGCCGCAGTACAGATCGTGGAGCAAAAATAGTCAGCTTTAGATTTGTGAATCAAAGCTTTGTATTCGGCCAGTTTAGCTTTCCAGAGCAATCTACTAGCAGTTGTGTAGCCTTGCCTCCATCTCCTTTCTGCCTATTTACAGGCTAGTTTTGACGCCTTTAAAGAATCGTTGAACCAGGGAGCAGAGTCTCTACCCTTGTACCTGCATTTTTTTAACGGAGCAAGGGAGTCTATTCTTGTTGTTATCCTAAAACGCAAAGACGCATAATTCTCATCGACTTGACAGTCTGAAGAGAAACTGTCCTCAACTTTAAATACTGCACCAGAAGATCTCAACCTACCAGGAGCTCTCCAGTCCCTGCACATAAATTCAGTGGTAGTATCTTGTGCCTGTATACAGGCCTTAGTACTATTAACAAAAAATTTAAGAAGAGAGTGATCAGTCCAAGTCATGGGCAGAATGTCACTCATGTGTGCTAGCTGAGGAACCGAAAAGATCAGATCAAGCCGGTGTCCAGCCCTGTGAGTGCTTCCCATAACATGCTGGTAGAGACCGATACTTTCGCAAGAGCCGAGAAGGTTAAGCAACCCTGAGTCCAAGGAGCCGTTCATCCACAGATTGAAGTCTCCAAGGACTAACAGTTTATTGTGGGAAGCAGCCATACTAGTAAAGATGGCAAGCAGTGACTGGTGTTGCTGGATGCTGAAGGTACCGGGTGATCTATAGCAGATAATACCCGTGAACATCGCCCCGGTGCGACTATTTATAGATAGGCCAAGCAACTCCATACCAACGACTGGATCCAGGTCAATGGTCTTAATATGCCAGGAGGCCCTGTAGATCACCCCCACCCTACCACCACGTCCTTTGGGTCTGGGAAGGTGAAGTATTTTGTAGTCCTGCGGGCAGGCCCAACCCAGCTCAACCTCACAGTCTCAGTGACAAACAAGGCGTCTAGTTGATGTGTTTCAACTAATAATTGGATTTCCTCTGCATGCTTAGGCAGAGATCTAACGTTGAGAAGCCCACAGGATAGAAGACCCCTAATCACAAAATCACTCAAAGGCAGAGCCGATTCCATGAAAGAGAGTTGACCTTCGTGCGCTTGATTACCCAGATTAAGCAGGGTCTCTCTAGAAAGTATAAGGGGGGCCGTATCCAAGGAAGGGGTACTAGAGCGGGCATGCGGGCAGCATAACTGACACTAGGTGCGGCTTGGGCGCGGACGGGTGCAGACGGGCTTGCCATTGGTGCGCGTTCGCCACAGTGTCATTTTATGTATCCTGCTCCCCAACCACTAGACAGCGAGTGAGGGCTACCTTAAAAATGGCGGGTCCGCTTGCACGGACGAACCGGCCAAATGAGTATAACGAAGGAGCCGAGATTGCTCTACTTCCAGGAATGTTAAAAACACGGTACACACATTAAAAGTAGTAAATCACTTTTAAAACAAATTTTTCAAGAGCAGAATCGCCGCTAATGAGGAAGGCAGGCAACCGTGCTGGCAGAGCCCTACCATACACACGTCACCACCTCGAGGAGCCAATAGAATCTAGGCGCCTCAGTTCAGTGAGGGCTGCCGCCTCCTCGTATTCGGGCCTCACCCTCAAGCCAGGCAAGATATGTGCTGCAAGTCCACGTCCGCAGCACAGAAGGGGCGCGGTGCACAGCGACTGTTGGGCTTTATCGCTGTTGGTGTCCCCGGCAGGTCTTCAGCAATCGCCCAGTTCTGAGATGACCAGTCTGTGCGTCTCCCGGGGTGGGCGGAGCAAACCAGCCGCACATACTGCCACACAAGGCAGGCCGAGTCCACACTCCACACTCCATGCCCCGGCTGTCCGGCTTATCGTGTCCGCCCCTCGTCACACTCTCCACCAACGGGTTCGCAGGGTCAGAGCAATACCTGGCAGGTATCTCCGTGTGCCTCTGTTCTTCGCCAGTGCAGGGGGCCGGTCCTCCGTTATCGAACCGCTGGCTTGTGCAGGATTATGTAGAATATTCGTAAACCACTTAGCAGAGCCCCGTGCTTATTCGGCCATTTTGGTTGCCGGCAAGCTCCGCCCCCCATCCTTATACTATACTTACTCCATTCTCACCCTCTTGCAGGAAAACAATCAAACAGTGGAGTCGATGCCCTTAGGCACTTATCACCGAAAGGACCCTCTTTCACCACAACCTGAATTGGATCTATATTTATCATTAAGCCAACTTCTTTTCCTGTAAAATCCCATACATCCGATCGTACTGCACTTTTTAATTCTTCGGGCAAATTATCTTCTGTGAGAACTGAAAACCACTCATCCACTTCTGTCCCTTGCTTCATTGGCATGATCTTGAATTTGACATCCTCATTAGGTGTCTGAAACGCAATACAATCTGGCGTACAATAGATGGTAAATTTATTTCATACAATAAATCTCTCTCCAAGAGATTTGCAGGACTCGAGTCACATACCACGAAACAATGCATGTCTCTGAAATTCCCAATATGAACTTCTATTAGATTTGAGGCTGGTGTTCTAATATGCTTATTTGATACTCCTACAACTTGGATAGTTTCTCCCGAGAGTGGTAGGTTTGGGATTTGTGTTGCTCTCACAGTAGAACGGGTAGCACCAGTGTCCACTAAAAATGTAATATCATTCCCTTCCACCTTTCCGTCAACGAATGGAACTGACGGATCTACCGCCAAGGATGCACCAAGTACGCACTTTTCCTCCCCCCTCAGGCGCCGTCATTGAGATGATTCTAAATCACTCTCATTGCACTGCAACCAGTATTGCGGAACCATTTGCACATTTTGATTCTTACCAACTTGATCATCTCCATGAAATTCAGTGTTTGCACTGTACCTCTGCACTTGAGCATTCACATTATTTGGCATGGGAGCTTGTGGCACCTGTAACTGTGGAGCAACTACCTGCTGCTGCTGCTGTTGATTGACAACCACCTCATTCGCATCTGTGGATTTAAATTTTGATTTACCGCATTATTCTTTTGAGCAGATCTACACTTGTACTTCCAATGTCCAATTTTTCTGCACATATGACAAGGACATTTTTTCTTATCTTCTTCTCTACTCATTTTACCTCTTCCTCTACCTCCACTGGGTACCTGACCATTTTGATTCTGACCATTCATTTGATAACCTGTTTAAGAACTATTGTTTGTTTCTTGCTGCTCTGCTACCTGTACTCGTGCCCACATAATTTTCTCTTAACTTTTCATGTCTCGAATCAATGTCATCACTACAATACTTCGCATACCTTAAAATCTCATTCATTATTTTTCTCTGCCAGCAAATCAAATGCTGCTGGATCATGTTACTAATCTCTGGTTTCAATCCAAAACCAAAACGAGACACAAAATGTCCCATATGTTTGTCTCTGATATTCTCAAACCCAATGTACTGTTTAAATTTCTGCAACAAACTTTCATAATAGGCATGTACTGATTCCTTTGGTTCTTGGGTCTTTCTGTCAATCTTTACCCAATCGATTTCTTTTGGAGAAATCTTCCCTTTCAAAAAGGTGATAACCTGATTATACTTTTTCATCACCTCCTCAGATGGTGCACCTGTTTTAGGATCTCTGCGATATTCTTCTTTTGGGCAATTGACAGTGATCTTACACTCTGTCCACAGATCTGCTGGAACGACAATCTCAAAGAAACCATCTAGATCCTTTAACAAAACCTTTAAAACTTTCAGGAATCTTTCTACCTGTTTGTACCATTCAACCTGTTTCTCTCTTAACCTGGGAAATCATTTGTGAAAGATAATATGTCCTGTCTTGTCCAAGGAATGTGAACATATCCACCACCTGGTACTTCTCTCATCGGACACGCCCTTTCAACTTGTTCTGTCTCTTTCAAATAAAAATAGACGCTCCTTTACCAGCTGCTTCTTCTTTCTTTCTTGTCCATTAACCTTTCCATCGCTCTACATCTCCCCATTTCTTCAAGATATTCATCAACTCCATCTGCAACCTTTTTTCAGACGCATTCAAACTCTCTAAATCCTTATCAATAAAGGCCAATCAGTATTATTTTTGCAACACCTTTGACTTCTCCATGTCTATTCCATACTCACTAGCAACTTCTTATATATTCTCATGAAGATTCCTCGCTCTCCAAGTAATACTTTAACACAAAAACAACAGTTTTTCATGCCTACTCACATCAGTGAGGTACCATTTTTATCGGGAGACCTGGGGGAACGCTGGCTGGTAGGAAATTTGTATCAGCCCGGTGATCCTACAACTTTTCCACAGGGAAATGTGGGAAAAATGGATTTTTTTCAACAAAATTTGAGGTTTGCAGGGGATTCTGGGTAAGGAAATGTTGGGGGACCCACACAAGCCATACCGTGCTGGACTCCCCTGGGTGTCTTGTTTTCAGAAATGTGTGGGTTTGGTAGGTTTCCCTAATCTATCTGGTCTAATTGTACCGATAATCTTCTCTTCCAAAGCTACTTGTAATTGGCTCACATTTAAGCTCTGTGCTTCAGGTTTCGGCTTTACTATTTCTTTTATTTAATTATTTAATTCTTCTTGTGAAGGATCTGCCATTGGAGTGACATTCGGACCCAATCCTTTTGGGTCTATTTGCATACTCCTTCTAGGGGTTTCTGTTATCATCTCACAAACTGGAAGCTCTAGCAACGTAGTATTCGGATCAGCCTGTCTATTCTTATTCGCTACGGTCACCATTTCACTCTACTTCGCTGGACTGCCAACGTATGTACTTTTTATTGGTTCTGTATTTCTCCATACAATGGGACTAAGGGACCAATTGTTTTCGGTACCATCAATGCTTCCGCATTCATACTTAACTGATTTAATTTTTGAACCTGCTCTATTCTTGCCTTTTTCAACAAATTCATTTCATTTTCTCATACTACTCTAACTATTTGCGTGACTTGTGGAGTTATTGGGGTTCCCATTTGTGGTGCACTTGGAGTCACCTCCCCTGAATTTTCTTCTTATGGTGGAGGTCTTTTGGTCATAATATCCTCTAACAACTCATCATCAGAATCGTTCAGATCATCTCTTAAAATTGAAGTCTCTATATTTTTCTTTTTCTCTTTACATTTGCCTCCTGTCTGGTCTTCTGCAACTAAAACTGGGTACAAACATTCCGTTATCACAGCTCTTCTCAGCTTAACTTCCCTCCTCTCAGAAGGTTATCCAAACATCATCATTCTGTACCTTCTGTTACCTCTAAATGTTTCTCTTTCGAATGCCTCAACTTCCCATTCCTCTAATGCTCCATACCGTGTAAGTCTGAGATTCGGCTCTAGTGAATTCATTTGCTCTCTCAAATTCTGCAATAAACTTACTTTAAACGAACCGTGCTGTGGAAAAGCTAGAACACCATTATCCTATGTATATTCCACCCATTCTCTAACCACATACACGTATGGTACCCTCACTCAAACATCATAAAAGATTTTTTTATTTTCTTAAGATACTTCATTTTTCCGACTACTTACGCTAATGTACCTTGATAAAATAAAAAGGAGATCTTTCCGTAATTCTACTTATTCTATTTGTCAGTTCTCGTCCTATACCAGCGCGACTCACACCAACCGTCCAATCACGGCTCTCTACGTATCTGCTATCTCGACCAATACTAGCGCAGCTCACACTAACCAACCAATTAAAGCTCAGTATACACCCGCTGCCTGACCAATGCCAGCGCGGCCTTTTTGTGACGTCAGTATTACTCCTTCTACTGACCCTCCCTTTACAAAATATTACGGCAATATTTTTCTCAGTTTTCATAATCAAAAACTATGTTAGTTACAACGCAAAACAATGCTACTTGGTCTGCTTCACTAAATAACTAGATTGTCTTCACTTTTTCAAAGAGAAATGCTTTACACTGCAAGTAAGAATAACGGCCAGTGTTATTTCAACTTTCAGACAAGCTCTGGGAGGACCTGGTTCTCCTCTAGGGATAAGGCCGAAGTTTCACAAGCTGAGTTTTCGGTGTAAAAAAAGGTGTTGGTACTCCTCTAGGGATAAGGTTAGAGTTTCAGAAGTGGACCCTTCGCTATTTCAGTCACTCTACTCACATACAACATTTTCCCGAAATATAACATCTACAGCCCTCTGTAGCTTCGGTATTATTACAACAGACAAAGTACTTCTGCAATGTGATTTCTTTATTCACACTCTTCTTCTGCCTACTTCAGGCTAAATTCCATTACTGGGATTCCTCAGGTAACTCTGTACCTGTACTTCTAGACAACATAGAACAAGACACTAACACTGCATGTTAGAAACATATAATCAATAATTATTACCAAACTAATCAATAATTAAACAGTCCTCTGCTACCAGAAAACTGATCAAGCGCAGCACTTAATCATGGATCAATACTCAATAACGTCAACGAACAATGGCCCATACACGTTCACCCACATCTCTGATGCGCTGGGGGTCAAGTTTTAATGACTTTAAATTTGTTTCTTTCACAGATTTAAATTTGATATCTCAGTATACGTATCTAAACCTATACATCAACTCTCTTTCCTCTTGGTCGACGGCCCAATTAGTTGAATAGTTGATGGTAATGACAGTACTATCTAACTAACAGTCTAATTAGCTAAATAAACACAGACTCTCGATATGATTAATAAAGTTATCTCAATTAATATGAATTTAAAAATGCTCATTGCATACAGTCACAAATGCAAAACAATAAAATCCACAAAAAGGAGAGAAAAACATCAGCAAATGCAAAAAGTGTTATACTCATCACAAATCTAATGATATGCATATGAAGGAGTGTACAATATACTTATGACTAAGTGGATATGTGAAGAGACATAAGGTTCAGAGACAATAATACATTTGCAAATGATTATGCAAAGCATGAGTCAGAGAGATATACTAACCCAAGGAATCAATGAAATACCACCCCCCCGGCCAAGTAGATGGTGGGGGTCCCCTGAAATAGAGTCAGGGAACAAAGACTTCAGGACCCAAGAGCAGGACAGGGACATGATCAGCTAGGCCTCTCCCCAAACTGACAGACAGCGAAGCATCACCCCTCTCTGCTCTCACCTCACAAGATGACCTAAACCCCTCCCCAGTTATACCCTAAAACCTACAGGTCTGTCCCACCTCAGCTGAAACATTTAACAGAATTTGACAGCTCATTGGTGGATATAGGAGGTGGTCTGTCACATCATCAGATTCCCATTCACATTTTGTACAATCCATTGTTTATTTGTTGCTCCCATAACATAATTTCTGACTCATTTACACTTTTTCAATACTACATACTTTTACATTCTTTCACACGTATTTTCAGTTGCGTCCGCGGAAGGAGTCTTTAATCCAACGGCCAGTCTCTTCCTTTGGCAGGCGAACAATGCACTCTGTAATGAGCATCCTTGAACTTTCGTCCCTCTTTTGCAGCACTCAGCGCTTCTGTCTGTTTTTCTATCTCCAGCCCCTTATCTATCCGGCCAACATAAGAATAATGGAAGCCCATTTGGCTCACTATGGCAAATGGAACATAAACATTCATTGATTACATAGAAATGTACTTCTCACTGTTTATCACCCACCTTTTCACTATCTGACGTTTAGTGTTTTTCTAGCATAAGCTTATGGCAAAAGCAGCATTATTCATTATTTAAAGCAAGATGCAAGATGCGGCCTAGTCATGCATTATTTCTCGTTCTTTCAAAGCACAATGTAAGTACGGTTTACTTCGTTCATGCATTATTTCACGTTTGTGCACACATGTGCAAAGTGGTTTCCCTTGTGTTCATGTGATGTGTATATTAATTCCTTTCACTTCACATTGTTAGTATGTATTATGGGGGTGTCAATTGGGCAGGTTTCTTTTTGCGAAACCCTGCTCCTTCACAGTGAAGGTATAGAGCCAGTTTGGAAATGACAAATCCTACTTGTATTATCGTCCGAGAAGGCGGTTGGCCTACACATGAATTAGAGATGGCATTGACTCCTAAAATAACACTAAATTTGGAATTGTTCTCTACATGCCAAGAACAGATGCTTACTGGGTATGTAACATAGTCCTTTTTAGTCAAAGCTTGAGGGTTGCATGGGATTCTGGGTAAAAATCATAGAGAGAGCCACGCAACTCACCCTTGCTGGATTTCCCTAGATATCTAGTTTTCAAAAATGTGCAGGTTTGCTAGATTTCCCTAGGTGATAGCTGAGCTAGGGCCCAAAATCAACAGCTACACACTTTCCAAAAAAAGGATCAAGTTTTTATTGGGAAAATGTGACTTGTCCATGTTGCATTTGAGACATTTTCTGTCGTGTGCATTAAGCCTATCCTTGCAAGTTGAATGCAGTGAAGGTATAGAGAACAGGACCATCATCGTTGACTAAAGGAACTGCCCAAGTAGCTGCGTTTCCAGTCAGATAGGATATGACGAATGCCACTTTTGCATTATCGCCTGAATTAGAGATGGCATTGACTCATAAAAAACACTACATTTGGAATTGTTCCCCACTTAAGCACTCTGAAGCAGCTAATAGTAGAGGGCTGGAAGTGAGCACAGCCAAGTTCACTGATCAAGTGCTTGTTGATTAGTCTGGTGTCCGCCCATTGGTAAGAAGATTGAACCTTGCTAGGTTCAACTGTAAGGCATGACTCCTAGGAACAGCACTGGGGTGATTTACACAAGCGCCTGCTCTTGTTTTGCATCTTATGCACTCACATTTCAGGACTAGATTTTCTAGTTTCATTGTCTGCTTGACCTGCTGTTGGAGCTCTAGCCAAGTCACCCATTGTAGGACCAGGAGTAGCATCGGGCAGGAAGTGGAACATATTGTGTAGGTTGAATTGGACTACCTGCTTCTTTGTTCGTGCCAATACATGTTTGTGGGCTTGGCTTTCTGAGACATCTCCACTCACCTGAAGATCCAGGAGACACTGGGTGCTAAAAGAGACTGACCAAATCCTCTGATACTGACCTTCAACACACGGATCGCTACGGGTGTTGAACATTATCCCCAGGGGCAATAGGCGCTTGTGTTTAGTAAAGAGATAAGATAAATAACCCCTTTCCTATGGATCTGTTTCTGAAATAATCAGCTCCCTCAAGGTTTTCTATGGAAATCAGAATGCACTCTGTTGGATTTTCCTTTTCTGTTTGGGACACAAGGAAAGCATAGGTTACATTCACTAATTAAATCCTTCAATTACATGAATTCATTTATTTTTACTTTCTTTCTATTAACCCTCTCTTTGTGCATACAACTTTCTGTATCAAATCATAGGGGTCTCTCTCATTGTTCTTGAAAGTTTAAATACTTTTTTTGGTGTTAGCGTTTAGTCAACTCTGATTGTCCACTTTAAAACAAAAGTGTGGTCTCCGGTCCAAAGAATAAGCCTTCTTATCCAAGAGTTAAGGATTATTCCGTTTTTTATGTTCTCTTTGTCCCTTTATTCCAAGATTGATTATTTTAGTTACTAAACACCGTTAGGAAATGTCGCCAGTACTGTTATTTCACTGCACTGACCTGGAGTACATGGTCAGACATCTTTCTTGTTGAAATAGGACTAGACTTAGGTCCCTTTCTTTGTCTTGCAGGTCCCGCTGTATACCAGGACAATGAGGAAATCAAGTGGTCCAACATCAGGTCGAGTGATGGGGAGCCTCATGAAGGTAAGTGGTAGTGGAGGCCTTTCTGGAATAGATTCTCGAAGTTTAGCAATGCTTTAAACAAGATGGTGCCAAGTCTAGTGGGAACTCCTAATCTTATGAGATTTTGGATCCTGCTTCCAGAAGCTGATGCGGCCATCCTTTGGGGAAAAGGATCCCTTTATAGTGGGGAGGGTGAGGGAAAGCCAAGAGGATCAATTTAGGAGTCTTTTTTTGCCAATCTATAGAATGTGTCAGTCCATGAAATTTTCAATGATGTTGCTCTCACCGTGCCACAGGGAGTGGAGGATAGAGGCAGGGGATCACCATCATTGTTGCTGGAGGGAATGGAGAGAAAGGCGAATGTGTCAAAGTCAGTGTCATTGCAGGGAGTGGAGGGAAGTGCCATGGGGTCACCATCATTAGTCCACTGCCCTCCTGCCCATGTCCCACGAAGGGCTCAGAGAGACCATGAGGTGGAGCAGGTATTGACAGCGCCCCCCCACTCCCCCAAAGGTCAAATTACAGGCCAGGCTTTTGAGGTTCTGAGGATGGAAGTGTTGAATGAGTTGGGGAGCAAGAATGTGCTCGTCAGGTACCCAGGACCTGCCATCAGTAGACTATCCAGTCCAGTCAATGAGGAAAAAGAGATTATTGTGGGGTCGTTTGGATTCTAAGATGCAATGCTCCATGAATTCCACATGCGCTCCTATATTGACAGGGGGAGGAGGAATTTCTAGATGGGAAGAAGGATTGTAGGGCTTGAGCAGAGACATGTGAAACACTGATTGTGTGTTTGAAGTATTCGGGTACATCCAATATTTGTGGCACAGGATTTATTACTTCAACACCTTATAAGGACCCACTTATTTCTGTTGTAACCTGAGAGGGACTGTAGATGCTTAGTAGCCAACCAGATTTGATCCCCAACTGAATATTGGGGTGCTGAGCACCTGTGGCAGTCAGATTGTGCTTTCATTAGTACATTGGACCGATGCTATTCAGCTTTAGCATTTGTCCATATTTTCTGCAGATTGTCTTGGTGCATCTTGACAGCAGGAATGCTTTGAGATGATAACCGAATGAACAATAAAAGAATGACATTCTAATGACTCATTAAGTATTTTACCTTAAGCAAACTTGGACGAAGACAGTGCCTGAACCAGTTTCTGGTACAAGTTGTCAATAAACATCACAGATATTGTTGCATAGACTAATTAGTCTGCTCCGTTTGCCCATTGGTCTGTGGGTGGTAGGCTGAGAACAGGCAGTGGTCTTATTTGCAAAGACGTGCAGACTCCTGCCAAAATTCAGACACAAATTTGTCAGAGATTATAACAGAAGGGTGAAAATGTGAATTTATTCTTTAGTGGTTGGACGTTTCTTTAGAGGAATGAAATTGGCAACTTTGGTTAGTAAATCCACCTCCACGAAAATGGTAGTGTAATCACTAACTGGAGTCAAACCAATAACAAAATCCACACTAATGGAGTACAGCAGAGCTAAAGGGTAAGGAATAGGCTACAGAAAACCTGTTGGGGAGATATGCTTGGATTCTGACAAGCACAAGTGGGACAAGTTTACATGAAGGTCTGCATGTATTTAGACATACCTTTCCAAAAGAACCTTTGTTTAAATTTCTGTTTAGTTTTAAATCCCCCTGGGTGTGCTGCTACAGGGTTGGCATGACACACTTTAGGACCTTGATTCTCAACTCCGAGTTGAAAATACAATTGGTTTCCTTGATAAAAATAACCATTTTTAATAGATTGAGTAGGATCTTGCCGATCAGCCTGAGAACAGATGGCAATTTTGAGTTTTAGAAAGTAACTAAAAACGTACCTGTTTTCATAATTTCAGCACTTTTTAAAGTACCTTCACTCCAGCAGTTGCTGAAAGCGCAGGGAAGCCCGTTGTCGTGTAGACAGGTGCTGTACAAATCAGGTGAATAGAATAGAATTTTTTAACCAGATCTGTGAATCTAAATTGTTAAGTGCTTCTCTGAGATTGTTTAGAAAGTCAGCAGTTTAACAACCCCCATATATTTTGTCTTGTGGAAGTATTGTTAATTCTTCCTTGGGGCTTTGATCAACACTAGAGGTTTTCACAAATTGGGAAAGAGCATCAGCTCTGGGGTTTTCTTTCCCTGAACGATTGGTAATAAGGAAGTCAAATTCACTAAGGGAGAAGACCCATCACATTTGATGTGGTGTTAATATTTTGGCTAACCTAATGAATTGGAGACCGTTATGGTCAGAGTATATATTGATGGTATGATCAGATCAGAGCAAATAACGCCTCCACTCCTGGTTTTATAGATAACAGCTCTCACTCTCTGATTATGTATTTTGCTCTGCCTGCAAAAACATTTTGAAGGAAAAAGCAATTGGATGCATGTGACCTGAACTTTAATCTCTTCAGAAAAGTACATTGCCTACTGCAAAGTGGGAGGTATCGGCCTCAGCATAGTATGGTTGATTAAGATCAGCGTGTCGCAGAACCAGTGCTGTCACAAAGTTTTCTTTATGCAGATCAAATGCTTGAGCTCTTCTTTAGGCCAAGTAAAGAAAGCTCCCTTCCTACATGTTAGAAATGGGGATCTCTAGTTGGCAGCGGCTGGCGCAGAGGTCCAAATAGGGATCTTCTTCCTAAGTCAGAGTAATGGGGCTACACCCTTTGATAACCCCTGCTCAATCCTGTGGTAATGTAGCACGAGCAGACAGGCCTATCTCAGAGGCAGTGTGTGAAGCATTTACGGCCATAAACAATAACGCGGGAGAGACGCTACAAATGGACACCACAAGTAGTTATAGAAAAATAGTTATCTTTATATAGACTGAACACAAGGCTAAAAGCACTCAAGGAGCCACAATGCACATGATTGCAGATTCACTTCAAAAGCAATAAAGGCACTCAAAAAGGATGTGGACGAACTTAGTTCGAGGCCGGGGTCCACACGACCCGGTGATGCTCAATGTACCTGAGATTTAAAGGGGCACGGCACGCAGCCTCACAAGGAAACCGCAGTGATGACAGGAGGATTCGCTGCGGCCACAGCTCCCAGCTGTAGTGGTCCACGGCATGCACTCATGATATTCCTGGGACGGGGCTTAAAGGCGGGCACCCAGTGGCACATGCATGTGATAACAAGATCCTCGAAGTGGTGACTGGTGTGGGCACTCAGCGTGACAGCTCCTCAGCTGCAGCGGCCCACAATAGCTATAGCGATGATTGTCGTAAGACGGTAAATGCGGGCACTCAACGGCACAGCTCCTCCGCTGCAGCGGCCCACAGAAGTGATAGCGATGATTCTCGTAGGACGGCAAATGCGGGCACTCAGCGGCACAGCTCCACAGCTGCAGAGGCCCACAATAGTGATAACGATGACTTTGGTAACCCAGGCAAATGCGGGCTCTCAGCGGCAACAGCTCCTCAGCTGCGGCGGCCCACAATAGCTATAACGATGACTTTGTTAACACAGGTAAATGCGGGCTCTCAGCGGCCCAGCTCCTCAGCTGCAGCGGCCCACAATAGCGATAGCAATGATTCTCATAGTACGGCAAATGTCGGCACTCAGCGGCACAGCTCCTCAGCTGCAG
Organism: Lissotriton vulgaris; assembly: GCF_964263255.1. NCBI lineage: Eukaryota > Metazoa > Chordata > Amphibia > Caudata > Salamandridae > Lissotriton > Lissotriton vulgaris. The sequence continues at coordinate 25,038,027 of NC_141692.1, forward strand.
CGCCCCACAATAGCGATAACAATTACTTTGGTAACCCAGGAAAATGCGGGCTCTCAGCGGCAACAGCTCCTCAGCTGTGGCGGCCCACAATAGTGATAACGATGACTTTGGAAAAACAGGCAAATGCGGGCTCTCTGCGGCATCAGCTCCTCAGCTGTGGCAGCCCACAATAGCTATAACGATGACTTTGGTAACACAGGCAAATGCGGGCTCTCAGCAGCAACAGCTCCTCAGCTGCGGTGGCCCACAATCGCGATAACGATGACTTTCAGCCGCGTTCCCCACAATAGAACCAGAGGCTCTGTAATCCTCAACAGAGGCCTCACCTGCGAGTAGAATACCCCTCAAATAGGAATCCAGGTGGCTGATTGGTGAAGTCTAATGTCCCTGAGACTTCAGAAGGAGGCAAGCTCAAATCAGGCTCTTGGGTAGTTGCTTCAGCAAGATGGATGAAAGTTTCAAAGTCCTTTCCCTCTAGTTACACGGACAGAGGTTTGTCTTGACATCCAGAAGTAACACCCCGGGTAGGGGGTTTAGCACAGATCCTTACACCCCAAAAAGCCTTTGTTCTCAACAGTCACAAACCCCTGAACCCAGCCAGAACCAGTTTGGTGTCGTCCTGGAGCACTTTGTTTACAAGGCGGCATCCTGCCTTTCAGGAAGAGGGGGTCTGCCATCAGACGCACAGTGGGAGGTGGAGCCATCATTCACCTTGCCAGGCACAGCCCTGCTCAACTAAAAGGGTCACCCCTCCCCATACTCCAACTACAGATCTGTCTGTTCAATCTAGGTCGGGCTCAGCCTGCCCACCCTCCAAAACCAGACAGCCAATACACATAACAGCAGAGTCCACTGGAAGGCTTAGGCAGGAAAACAACCACCTTTCAAAGTGGCTCTTCTAAACACAGAACAAGAAAATAATCTTCAACACAAAATGCATTTTAATATCCTCAGCTCAGGCATACTAAACTTGATTTTCTTATCATGTCCCTTGGGTCAATTTACAATAGGGAGCATTCACGCTGTAGCACTGTGAAGGAACCAAAATATTATACTAATGTACTATACTCACCAATAGCCCATATATCTTATACATAAATAATAAGTCAGTCGGCAATAGAGAAAGTTCAATCGTTTATTCTTCAGATACAAGCCCTGACAGGGGAGCCTCAGTCTACACGACCCTCGGAGGTGCGCAGAGGAGACTGACTACATACAAGCAGGGCAAAGCATATATACGTTTCACACATAGCACGATGTCACCTTACTAGGAAAGATACAACTTGTCAGTGAGCCAGCAGGAAGACCCATATAAGGCACAATTGATTGCTAGTAGCTAGGCCTAAGCTATTCCGGGGGCAGGTCAGAAAGGTGCCTCCCTTTCTATCTGTAGCTCGGGGAGTGCAGGAACGGGCTCTGCTAGAATGTGCGCATCCCACAAGAAGGATAGGTGTGACCTTGGGATTCTCTGAGCTACAAACTAACGAGTGGAGCAGACAGCTAGGTCTGCCATTGTGGTTTCATGCAGAAAGCCTAATCACGTGATTTCGGGGAAACAGTACTTGACACAGAGAAACGAAACAAGATGGCTCCGGTCACACCAATAGGTTTAGGCAACACTAAAGTGAATTGTTCCTAACTTGAATAATACAGTGTAAATAATGCAAGGCTAACTTGCAACTATAATGTTATATTGTATATATTAGGCCAATAACATGTATTTATCGTATTTATATCCCATCAGATGGCCCTTTTGGCCTACTATAGCCAATATAACTAGATTTATTCCACAAACAATCCCTCATCAATCTGCATAAGATTTGAGACCTCCTTCTGGATCATTTGTTTGTCGACTTTAGCCTGTCTAGAAATTTTCAAGGCGGACGTTATTCGAGCTGCACAGAAAGAACAGCAAGTCAGGCCACAATGGAGACACAGGCAACTAGTGAATATGACTCCAAAGGCTCCAGCAAGAATCATGAATATCTTCCAACCCCAGGTTGATAAAAGACCCCAGAACCATCCACTAAGGGAACAAGTACCATTGTCGACATGTGCTTCACTATCTAACCGGTGTAGTTTCTGAATTGCAAGGTGTGTGGTAGGGGCTGAATCCGGAATGAAAACACAACAAGAGCTGCCGAAAACGCGGCCGGCTCCACCCCTATCTGCCAGGATGACGTCAAGAACCATTCGGTTCTGGAGCGAAACAAGCCTCGTCGCCTGAAGCTCTACAGTAATGTTGGTCAGAATCCCAGTAGTGGTCTGAACCACATTTTCCACTATTCTCGACAAGCGTCTTATACTTCGACTATTGAAAATCGTTCACCAAAAAGGAGCGAGACCTTTGGAAATATCTTCAAACTGTTGCAAGGAGGTGTCAGTCTGATCAGTTCTATCAGTATCAAAACTCCTAATGCTTCTGTTAGATTCTATCTCTTGTCTAGCTAGTTGATGTGTCTTACGATAATCAGATGGGGCAATATAAACTGGGGGGTAGAGGAATGAGAGGTAACACTGCCCTGCCCATCCCCGGGGAAGTCAGGTATATGCATTTTCACGGCACAAACAATATACATTAGGGGGAGTAATCACAGGAGGAGTACTGAATGTATGCAAGGCATAAGTATAATTACAGCTACTGCGTCCTACCTTAATATGACCTTGTCCCTGTATGCAAAAGGGGGAAGTGCTATTTATGATGGGAATTGGCAAAGCTTTGTCATCGGTGGCATTTCGTTCTTTAAAATGCTGAAAATACATAGTGGAGTTGAAAAGTTTAAAATCCTGCATTTCCTCTTGTAACCAGGTAGCATTTTCATATTCAGTGTATACATTCATACAAGCATTTGGGTCTAAGGATCCCTCTCCTCCATTTCCTTCAGCATCAAATCCCTGGTGCCGCTCTATTTATTTCAGAATGGCCTCATAGTCTTTTTCAGTATATATCTTAGGTTCAGCTACATAGTGGGAATACATCAATGACAATAATTGGAACCAGGCTTCACAGCTAGCTAGGTGGGACAAGGGCATGGAAATAAATAATTCATGCTGATGCATTACTGACGGGAGTAACCCACAGTCCCAACAATTTGTCTTGTTGGTAGTGTTTTGAGTCTGATGTAACATTTCAATAAAAACATTTTTCGCATAAGTTTCTCTGTGTCTAGCCTTATGTGGAGGTAAGGAATAAAAGAGATGTTCTTCAGGAGCAGGGGTAGTTCCTTGCAGTTTCTGTTCAGGGTGCTGAAATTCTAGATACACAAATACACACATTAAAATTACCGTGATTACAACAATAAAAGCAACAAATGCCACCTTCACTCTGGTGGTCCATCTTGAAAATGACTGTGTATGGTCAATATACCGTCGAGGGGCAATTGGTCGTTCATCCTCCATGACAAATCGAGCAAAAGGAAACATGCTCTCTATAAGTCCAAATTCTAACTCGGATCCTTTCTAAAATTCCAAATCTAATTTTTGTATTCACAAAGCACGCACACCACCAGAGGGTTCCTCTTTCCACTGAGGGATCTTCTCCCTGTGTCCGTTAGAGTCTCGCAGGCAGACTCCTATTGCGGCCCTTAACTCAGTCTTTCTTTCTGAACAGAGCAATTTAACACAATGTTCCAAACTCTCAACGGGTTCAGCCCAGTGTCTCGCTCAGTACCCCAGTAATTCTGTCAGATGTTCCTTAACTCAAGTCTTTGTCTAGCTCCTACCATTGGAAGCTGGGGTACTGCGCTGTTTTCGGGGCCGCAGGTCGTACTTACAACGGCCAGGTTGCTCCTGGTCAGGAAACAATTCTGCTGCAAGGGCATATAACGCGTTCAAAACTTGTGGTGCCTTGGAAATGACAGCCTCCGCTGATTGAGCTGTATCACTTCCAACGGTGGGCAACAACCCACTCGGTTGCCCTACTTCTTGGGTGTCAGAAAAAGGCACAAAGCTTCAAATCAGCTCTCCTTCCTGGCTCGGAATTCCTTTTCGGTTTTCTAGATCAAACGGCAAAGGCAACAGCAGGCGTTTTAGATGAGTGATGTGGATCCAATGCTTTCTTCCATGCGCTTTCACCGCCGTTCTCGTTACCAGGAGGATCTGATAAGGTTCTGACCACCTGGGCTCCAAACTCGATTTCCGTTGGTAGTTCTTCACCAGTACCCACTGGCCAGGTTCCAACCGATGTCCAGGACCCTCCGGTAGTGTCTGCAATGTGTCCGATACCTGTTGATGAATAGAACGCAAATCTTTAGTCAAGGCGTACAGGTAGTCTGTCATCAAAGGGTAATCAATATCCTTAAAGGATCGGGGTCTAGGGACTCCCGACATATTGGCAGGTCTTCCAAAGATCACCTCGTAAGGAGACAATCCAGTTCTAGTGTGAGGGGTTGTTCTTAGTGACAGTAGTGCCAATGGGAGTGCATCAGGCCAATTTAATCCAGTACTCTCACAGATTTTAGCCATTTTTAGGTCTCGGCTATAACGCGCTGAAAAGCGCGTTCTCGCCAGAGAACTATTGTCGACGTCTCAGCAGTCTGAGACGCCGAAGTGAGACAAGACCTGGCCGCGCGCAGCGTTTCCCCATAGGATAACGTTGTGCGCGCGGCCAGGTCTTGTCTCCACAGCATTTCAGGGCTGACCGGATCACGTTGCGGGCCTCTCTGGAATGCAGGGGGAGTCTGCAGAGAGGCGCGCAGCGCTGATAAACAGGCAGGCAATATTTCCCCTTGTTTCAGAATGTTTCTAGAATACAATGGCTAAGCAAAAAAATGTACACTTGGAAGCAAATATAAAAGCTGCATACTTATCTACATACACAAATATGCACAGACCCATAGCGAACATGATTGTCACTAAAATGTACAAACGTGTTTTCTACTTTACACTCCGATTGTTAAAATCAGTGTTCTAGAACACTTCTATAAACGTTTTTTTAAAAGTTCTCGTTTGAACAAAGCTGATCAGCACTACCGCATTTTTGCGAGGCAACACTGAACAGTGTCAGTGCACGCAAGTTACTTTGAAATAGAAATTAAGTAAACAGCCCTGGGTTAACTTCGCTTCATTTCCTTTCGAAGCCCGAACGCAATCTCGACTATGCGACGTGGTGCAATGGAGTAACAACTTCAGGCATTTTGTGTAACAACCAACACGAAATGTGCAAAATTGTGCGAGATTTCACGAGTGCAAATGAAATTTCGTCGAGCCACTTTTAAATCAGCTCCAAGCGCTGCTGAAATAGGTTTCCAAATAATGAATAAAATGCAGCAAAGACAACTTGAGAAAAGATGAAAAGACAAGACCCAGATACTTCGTTACTACATACAAGTATTGGTATGATTATGATTTAAAAATGTTGAGACTGAAAGTGTAGTTGGATGTTTGCGAATTCTGGTAACAGAGCGCCCCACCCGACTTTCTGCAGTTGCCTGCTTCCTAATGCAAACAAAACAGGTGATGGACCGAATGTGGATCAATGTCACACATTCATCCCAGTCAAAAGATCTGGGCCCAAATCCATCGTTTTTTTGCACTCCACACCACCCTGGGTTAGACAATGGCAATATGCAAATCAGCTCTGACCCTGTGCCCCATGGGAACAGTCCAGTCCGAACTACAAAAGCCATGTCCTTCCCAGAACGGAATCAAGCATCCGAGGACCGGACCGGTTTCGAGGTAACACCTCTCATCAGCCCGGCTAGCTTGACTCCAGTGGTGTGGAGTGCCTGGGACCCACGTCTGAGCATCCCCAGCGCACTTATGGCGGTATTGCAAACAAAACAGGTGATGGACCGAATGTGGATCAATGTCACACATTCATCCCAGTCAAAAGATCTGGTCCCAAATTCATCGTTTTTTTGCACTCCACACCACCCTGGGTTAGACAATGGCGATATGCAAATCAGCTCTGACCCTGTGCCCCATGGGAACAGTCCAGTCCGAACTACAAAAGCCATGTCCTTCCCAGAACGGAATCAAGCATCCGAGGACCGGACCGGTTTCGAGGTAACACCTCTCATCAGCCCGGCTAGCTTGACTCCAGTGGTGTGGAGTGCCTGGGACCCACGTCTGAGCATCCCCAGCGCACTTATGGCGGTATTGCAAACAAAACAGGTGATGGACCGAATGCCAGCAGCGTGCACTTCCACCCAACGGCGGCCGTGCTGCTGGTGGCTGGCCTGGACCGCAGTATTATGTTCTTCCAGGTGGATGGAGGCACCGGCCTCCTGATCCAGAACTTGCACTTGAAGGGATTTCCCCATGCACCAGGCGCGGTTCACCCCAGACGGGCACAAGTTCTGACCAGCAGCGAGCGCAGCCGCAAGCCTGTACTTGTTAGTTTCAGGGTGCCATTATATTTTTCATCTAGTCCAGCCGACTGTGGGTGTCTGGCGGCATGGACCTTCTGTTTGATCTGCAATCCTTTACAAATGCTCTGTACTAGCTTAGCATTAAAATGAGGCTCGTTGTCGGATCAAATGACACGAGGCATGCAATATCGGGGCAAGTACTCTTTAACCAAGGCTTTAGCAGTTGCAACTGCAGTAGCTTCTTTAGTAGGGTAGGTTTCAACCCATTTTCTAAAAGCACATACCACCACTAATACATATTTTAAATTATTTACTCTTTCTATCTGGATGTAATCAATTTGTATTACCTCAGAAGGCAAGGACGGTCCCTCTTGAAAAAAGCCCTACCGGAGCTCCAAGGGGATTTAACAATCACAAGAGCACACAGAGTCCCGGCTTATAAACCAAACAATATGAAATATCCACGCAGGATCTTGCTCAATTTTTCAGATTTCAGGGTGAAGGAGAAAATCTTGAGTTCGAGGCATGTGGGCTGCTGAATTCATATCCGTGCATAGATCGCCGCCTAGTGTTGGGTTTGGATGATCGCACATTATTGTCCTGGAAGAGTCTTCGAAGTATCACGAGATAGGTGGCTCCTCCCCTGGACTACAGTGCGCATGGGCATCGACTCCATCCCCAGATTGTTTTTTCCGCCATTGGGTTCGGATGCATATTGGTTCACTCAAGTTCGGAATCGATATAAAACTTTCTTTTGGCCAAAAGAACTTTAGTTTACCGTCGGTATTGTCTTACGATCGGTGCCCAGTTCTATTCCAGCTCAGTTCCCGAGCCGGACATCCAGAGGAGCCGCGTGCTTTTCGGAGCTGAAGGCCCGGTCGACGCCAGAGGCCTTATCGACGATTCATCATGGAATGGAGCCCGTTCAAAAGATGTCCTGTGTGCAACTCGAAATATCCTCACATCGATGTCCACCCGGTGTGCAACAAGTGCCTGTCGCCGGATCACGATGAAGCCAGCTGTATGGCTTGTTCCCGCTTCCGATCCAAGAAAACAATTCGACTTCGGTGCGCTGCGCGCAAGGAAGCCTAGCAGACAGCACCTGAACCGGTGAACATCTTCGATGCCGAGGATGATGAAGGAGCAGAGCGGGAGGTTCGAGAAAACCTGTTGGATCCCGCATCGGAGGTTGACTCCAGCTACGACGCTGATATTGAGATGCTCGATGCGGAAGACATCGTCGACGAGGTCGGAGACGACGATGGGGCCTTTGGGGCCATGGAAGATACCCAAAGGCCCCTAACTCCATGTGAAGCGGTCGCTCCTGCCTACCTCCCGACCTGCAAGCGCTATTGTGGTATCGTAGCGCTGCCTGTCCACACTGCCATTAATCATTTTGATTCAGCGCCCAGTATCCGGCGTAGCGCTCTGCATTGCGTTGCTTATTGGTGTTTATTGGACCTGTGTGCATTGCGCCGCTTATTGTCACTTCCCATTGCTTTCAGGGTTTTATAATATTGTCTATCGACCTGTGTTCATAGCGCTGCTGATTGTGACCTCGCATTTGTTTTATTATATTTTGCATCCGACCTGTGTGCATAGCGCTGCTGATTGTCACTTCGCATTGCCCTCTCCCCCACTGCCATAAACTTAACTGAAACTGACTCGGAAGCCGGTCTGTGGCATAGTGCTCCGCATTACTTTGCTCATTGATTTTATCATTACTGTGTGCTCCACCGCTAGATCGCACTAGTCGCATTGGCCCCTAAACCTGCAGCCCGTCCCTCCCCCTTCGCTACCGCCTCCCAGCTCCCCCTCCCACCCACGAATCACCAGGAACAGCCCGGCTGGGGAGCCTCTGTGACCAGCCTAACTCCGTGTGAAGCGGTCGCTCCTGCCTACCTCCTGACCTGCAAGCGCTATTGTGGTATCGTAGCGCTGCCTGCCCACACTGCCATTAATCATTTTGATTCAGCGCCCAGTATCCGGCGTAGCGCTCCGCATTGCGTTGCTTATTGGTGTTTATTGGACCTGTGTGCATTGCGCCGCTTATTGTCACTTCCCATTGCTTTCAGGGTTTTATATTATTGTCTATCGACCTGTGTTCATAGCGCTGCTGATTGTGACCTCGCATTTGTTTTATTACATTTTGCATCCGACCTGTGTGCATAGCGCTGCTGATTGTCACTTCGCATTGCCCTCTCCCCCACTGCCACAAACTTAACTGAAACTGACTCGGAAGCCGGTCTGTGGCATAGTGCTCCGCATTACTTTGCTCATTGATTTTATCATTACTGTGTGCTCCACCGCTAGATCGCACTAGTCGCATTGGCCCCTAAGCACAATTGCTGCCTGATTGTTTGCACCCATAGCGTCCTGTTGTTGTTGTTGATCCCACCATTTTGTTGTGCCTGCAGCCCGTCCCTCCCCCTTCGCTACCGCCTCCCAGCTCCCCCTCCCACGCTCCGCCCCCCTCCACTTCTCCACTTATGTCAGAAGGACCTACGCACAGCGATCACACGCAGCGATCGTGCCCCAGTTGCGCCCCAGTTGCGCCCCAGTTGCGCTGAAGGTGCGCCAAAGGTAAGCCCGTCTACACCCGTCCGCGCCAAGCCTGCGCCCAGCGCCAGACCCCCTGGCCCCCGTACTACCCACCCCACCCGCATTACATACACCGCCTCCACCCTCTTAGCCCTAAACCCCGGTCGACTCCCCAACTGCGCCCAAGCCGCCCCTGGACACACCCATGGACCCTTCACATGCAACTCCTGCAAGTATGACGGCACCAAGACCAACTCCTCATCCACTAACACCAAACAGAGACCTGACACCAACCACCTTAAATGCATCCTGCTCAACACCCGCTCAGTCCACAGACACGCCATCGACCTTTGGAATCTACTAGACACCATCTCTCCGGACGTCGCCTTCCTAACAGAAACATGGATGAACGCCTCCTCCGCCCCAGACATCACCATTGCCATCCCGGAAGGCTACAAGATCATCCGGAAAGACCGCACCAAGCAAACAGGAGGAGGCATCGCCATCGTCCATGAGAACTCCATCCGCATCTCAACCAGCTCAGACGTCAACCTCGCTAGCGCCGAGCACCTTCACTTCCAGATCCACACCGACCCCAAGACCACACTCAGAGGCACCCTCCTCAACAGGCCACCAGGACCCCGTGCACAACTCAGTGAAGACATCACTGACTTTATCATCCCACACGCCCTCCCCTCCGAGGACTACATTCTATTGGGAGACCTCAATTTTCACCTGGAAAAAAGCAACTACAGCTACAGCAACACCACCACCCTTCTGGACAATCTCGCCAACCTCGGACTCAAACAACTTGTTAACTCCCCCACTCACTACGCAGGTCACACACTCGACCCTATCTTCACCTCCAGCAAACATATCTCCTTCAGTCACACCACAGCTCTCCATTGGACGGACCACAGCTGCGTTCACTTTATCTACAAAAAGGCCACAGTCCATAACCATCCTCAACCTACTCTGCGAAGAAACGAACAAAATCACCTTCGACCAGATCTCTTCATCGTTTCTTCAAAACCCCCCTGCCCACTCTTCGAACCCCAACCAAGCAGCCATTAACCTCACTCAATGGCTAACCAACAGCGCCGACAACCTAGCTCCCCTGAAAAAACGTCAAATCAAAATAGGCAGCAAAAACGCCCCCTAGTTCAACAATGATCTTAAGAAATCCAAGAAACTCTGTTGCTCCCTTGAGAAGGCATGGAAAAAAGACCCAAACACCAGCACCAGGGACGCCTTCAAAAACGCCACCCGCATACACCACCAACTGATCCGGACTGCCAAGAAAGCCGCTTTCAAAGACCGACTTGACACCAACGCCCACAACAGCAAGGAATTATTCAACATCGTCAAAGAGTTTACCAACCCCACTGCCAACTCCAACGACATCACTCCCTCTCAAGCCCTTTGCGACTCCCTAGCTTTGTTCTTCCACGACAAAATCGCAGACATCCACAACAGCTATGACAACCAACCCGGAGACCAACCCACCCAACCTTCTGCCGTACCGTCACCCCCCTTGAGCATCCTTAATGACTGGAACCCAATCTTCACTGAGGACACCATCCGCCTGATGAACTCCATCCACTCAGGATCCCCCACAGACCCATGCCCTCACCACATCTTCAACAAATCAGATTCCATCATAGCACCACACCTCCGAGACGTCATCAACTGCTCCCTCAACTCCGCCACCTTCCCGGAAAGCTGGAAACACGCCGAACTCAGCGCCCTTCTGAAAAAACCCACAGCTGACCCCACCAAACTAAAAAACTACCGCCCCATCTCGCTCCTTCCATTCCCGGCCAAAGTCATCGAGAAAGCTGTCAACAACCAGCTCACCGCCTTCCTCGAAACCAACAAATCCCTCGACTCCTCTCAGTCCGGCTTCCGAGCCAAACACAGCACTGAGACCGCACTCATCGCAGCAACAGACGACATTTGAACTCTACTGGACAATGGAGACACAGTCGCCCTAATCCTCCTCTACCTTTCCGCAGCCTTCGACACAGTCTGTCATAGCACCCTTTTACAACGCCTCAGAAACATCGGAATCCAAGGAAAAGCACTTGAATGGATCACCTCGTTCCTTGCCGGAAGAACCCAGAGAGTGCGCCTCCCACCATTCAAATCAGAGGCCACTGAAGTCCTTTGCGGCGTGCCACAAGGATCCTCACTCAGTCCCACCCTCTTCAACGTATACATGAGCCCCCTCGCGGCCATCGCACGCCAACATAACCTCAACATCATCTCCTACGCTGATGACACTCAACTGATCCTCTCACTCACCAAATACCCTAACACCGCCAAAACCAACCTACATACAGGAATGAGAGAAGTAGCCGAGTGGATGAAGCAGAGCCGTCTGAAACTGAATTCCGACAAAACAGAAGTCCTTATCTTAGGCACCTCCCCCTCCGCCTGGGACGACTCGTGGTGGCCAGAGTCCCTTGGAAAAGCACCCATCCCGACAGACCACGCACGGAACCTGGGCGTCATTCTGGACTCCTCACTCTCGATGACCAGACAAGTCAACACCGTTTCATCATCCTGCTTCAACATTCTTTGCATGCTCAAAAAACCATTTAGCTGTATCCCCACCGAAACTAGAAAAACGGTCACCCACGCACTGGTTACAAGCCGCCTGGACTACGGAAACACCCTATACGCCGGTACCACCGCAAAACTTCAGAAAAAACTCCAACGCATCCAGAGCGCATCAGCCAGACTTATACTAGACATTCCGCGTAAAGACCACATTTCTGGTCACCTGAAAAACCTCCACTGGCTCCCCGTCAATAAGAGGATAACATTCCGCCTTCTAACCCACGCACACAAAGCACTTTACGAACTTGGACCCGAATGCCTCAACACACGACTTTCCTTCTACACCCCCTCCCGCCAGCTACGCTCCTCCCACCAAGCCCTTGCTGCTGTACCTCGCATCAACAAAACCACCATGGGAGGAAGATCCTTCTCCTACCTGGCGGCAAAAACCTGGAACTCACTTCCCATTCACCTTCGCCTCACTCAGAACCACCTAGCATTCAGAAAGCAACTTAAAACCTGGATATTCGACAAGTAATTCCCCACCCTTCTCCAAGCGCCTTGAGACCCTCTGGGTATGTAGCGCGCTATATAAATTAATTGAATTGAATTGAATTGAATCAAGCGAGGAGCTAGGCCCACAAACTGATACTGGGGCCAAGACACTTCATAAGGCTCAGGTCGAGGGATCGCCACATGGCCATACCCAAGATCTTCCACTAGGTTCTACAGCCCCGCTTTCGGGCTCGGCTTCGGACATTTCTAAGGAGCCGCAAGTTGCAAAATTGAAACCGAAAGAGAAAGCTTTGTTGACTACGCAACCCAAAGCACTTGAGGCGAAATTGAAACCGAAAGTGCGTATTGCTTTGGTCGGCACCGACGAAGCATAAAAGGCACAGGTCAAAGACGTCGACCCGAAAAAATCTGCGCAGAAGACAGTCGAAACTGACAAAGGACTCGGTGCTCAAAAGGTTCTTGAGCCTACCAGTCGACCGGACAAGGCTAAAAGTGGTACACCCTTGAGTCCACGCCTGGCGGTGCCTTGAAAGATTCCGTCGAGTCAACGCAGCCGTCCGCCTCCTTCTCGAAGCAGGTGGCGGTATCACTGAAGCGCATTCAGGACAAGGCTTCGGCTGTCGGACCAAAGGATCCTCCACCATCAAAGCCTGCCGAGAAGCCTCAAAAGCTGTCGGCGCCCATCCACTTCACGCTGCAGCCGAAAGTGGTACCGAAGGTCTTCGTCCCTAAGATGGCCGTCGAGGCGCCCAAGAAGGTGTCCACGGGGCCGAAGCCCATAACTGTGGTCCCGGCCACAAAGCATCGACAACCCTCGCCTGAAGAGCAGCAGGAACAGTTTATCGATGCCGATACGGGCAGACTTTCTATTTATAAACGAAAGATCGCCCCGGAACAACCGATGGAGTTGTATAGAATCACATTGAAAAAGAAGAAGGATTCTACTACAACACCTGTTCTTGTAGAACCTGTATCTCCACGTGGCCAAAATGTCTCGCCCACTTATTCGGATGTAGAAACAGGGGAAGGTGACAATAAGGAGTACAACTATCCTGTGGACACTGATCCAGAAGATAATAATGAACCCTGGGCAGATGCTGCTGACCCAGGGGATCCACACACTGCCCCAGACACTCATGTGTATACTGTAAAAACATCGCCTACTGAGGATTCGGCGGCGTTTAATGCACTTTTCGAAAGGGCTGCCATGAATCAGGATGTCCAGCTCCATGCTGATCCTATTGAAGTGGACTTTCTGTTCGACACCTTTTTCACCTTAGAGAGGACTGTCAAGACTCTGCCTATGCTGAAGGGTGTCTTGAAACATGCTGGGGAGATATTTAAGCAGCCTACAAGGGCCAGTGTGATAAACCCCAGGATTGAGAAAAAGTACAAACCGGCGCCTGGGGACCCTACCTACATTAAGAGACAGTTGCCGTTGGACTCTCTTGTTGTTTCTAATGCCCGGAAGAGGGCTAATTCACAAACAACGGGTGATGCTCCTCCCTCTGATAAAGAATCTAAGGTGCTAGAGGCATCAGGGAAAAGGGTGGCAGCTCAAGCGGCCAATATCTGGCACATTTCAAACACTCAGGCACTTTTAGCCAGGTATGACAGGGCCCATTACGACACACTGGAGACCCTGTTACAGCTCCTGCCAGATGAATATAAGGAGGCAGCTGAGATGCTCATACAGGAAGGGAAGCTCATATCAAATGCTTCTATCAAATGTGCACTGGACGCAGCAGACACCGGCCAGAGCAGTTAACACTAGTGTCATGTTGAGGCGACATGCCTGGCTCAGAATCTCCGGGTTCAAGCTAGAGATACAGACCACCATTCTAAATCAGCCAGTAAACCCTGATCATCTGTTTGGCCCAGAGGTGGACACCACCTTGGAGAAAATCAAGAAAGACACTGAGACTGCAAAGTCTATGGGGGCTCTCCAGTCGCAGCAGTTCAGGGGTGGTTCATTTCGTCGCTCAGGCAATAGAGGTGTTTCCAGAGGCCAGCTGTCCCAGCAAACACAGTACAATAAAGGTGGCGCGCAAACCACATACACCAAACAAAGTAGAGGTGGCTATCGTGGAAACAGCGCCAAGGGCAGAGGTCGTGGAAACAACAGCTCCAGGTCCTCCGCCACTAACAAACAGTGACGCCTTGTCACTGCCCCCCGACCATACAACACTGGTCGGGGGGAGACTTCAACAGTTCCTGCCAGTCTGGAAGTCCATCACCACAGACAGGTGGGTCACAAAGCTTATCCAGTACGGTTAATGTCTGGAGTTAACATCCACTCCACCCAACATACCCCCAAGACACCGTCCTATGTCCATGGAGCATTTGCACTTATTGCAGCAGGAGGTACTCGTCATGCTGCAAAAAGGAGCAATCGAGCTTGTGCCTGTGGAAGAAAGAGGCACAGGAGTTTACTCACTGTACTTCTTGATCCCAAAAAAGGACGGGTCCCTCAGACCCATACTGGACCTCAGACCCCTCAATCAGTACATTCTTTCAGAACACTTTCACATGCTAACACTGCAGCAGGCTCTACCATTGCTCAGCCAGGGAGATTTCCTCGCAACGTTAGATCTGAAGGATGCATACTTTCATATTCCGCTACACCCGTCACACAGAAAATACCTCAGATTCACCATTCAAAATCAGCATTACCAATTCAGGGTCCTCCCTTTCGCAGTAACGACGGCACCCGGGTGTTTACAAAGTGCCTGGCGACAGTGGCGGCACACCTACGGAGACAAAACATTCATGTCTACCCTTATCTGGACGACTGGCTTATCCAGGCAAAGTCGGCCCAGCAGTGTGCCGCCCACATGTCCCACACCATTGACCTTCTTCACGATCTGGGATTCTCACTGAATTACCCGAAGTCCCACCTGCAACCCGCCCACATACAACAGTATCTGGGTGCGACGATAGACACTCTGGCAGCCAAAGCACAGCCAAATTCAGTGAGGATCAGCAGCATTCAATCGCTGATACAGAAATTCAGGCCTCAACACTCGCTTCAGGCACGAGTGTTCATGCAGTTGATAGGCATGATGGCCTCCTGCATCTTCATAGTCCAGCACGCAAGACTACATATGCGTCCGCTTCAGGAGTGCTTAGCACGTCAGTGGAATCAGGCTCACGGACAGTTGAAAGACCTAGTGTTGGTAACCGGTCGTGCATACAACTCTCTGCATTGGTGGAATCCACAAAACCTTTGCAAGGGACGACCATTCCAGGAGCCTGTGCCACAGATCATTCTGATGACGGACGCATCCCTCTAGGGTTGGGGAGCTCATGTACTCCACTACACTGTGCAGGGACTATGGACAACGCAGCAAAAGAAGATGCACATCAACCTTCTAGAGCTGATGGCTATCTTCATGGCGATGAAAGCATTCAAGATACATTTGTGCAACAAGGTCGTGTTGATCCGGACGGACAACATGACGGCCATGTACTACATACAAAAGCAGGGAGGAACACACTCTCCGCAGTTGTCTCATCTGGCTCCGAGCATGTGGAAGTGGGCCATTCAGAGGAACATCTTCCTCATGGTGGAACACCTCCCAGGCAAGGACAATCAGATGGCGGACCTGCTCAGCAGGTACAGCCACCAAATGCATGAGTGGGAGATACATCCATCAGTACTCCACCCGTACTTCCAGCGTTGGGGTCATCCAGAGATAGACCTGTTCGCCACAAAGGAAAACGCCAAATGCCGAAGCTTTGCCGCCAGGTTCCCACACCCACAGTCACAGGGCAATGCGATATGGATGAACTGGTCAGGCATCTTTGCGTACGCTTTTCCCCCAGCACCTCTAATACCGCTGGTGGCACGCAAGCTGAAGCAACACTCGATGACGCTCATCCTGGTTGCTCCGATGTGGGCACGCCAACCATGGTACACCACGTTTCTGGAACTATCCGTGGTACCGCATCAAAGGCTGCACCTCACACCCAGGCTTTTGACGCAGAGCCATGGCGACATTCAGCACCCAGATCTGCAACAGCTCAACCTGGCGATCTGGCTCCTGAGGTCTTAGAATTTGGCTACCTCAATTTGCCTCCAGACTGTATGGATATCATACGGGAGGCAAGGAAGCCTACCACCAGAGCATGCTATGCGGCGAAATGGAAGCAGTTTGTCATTTACTGTGCAGACCACAACATCAACCCGCTGGACGCCTCTACTCACAACATCATTTGTTATCTGTTACATCTATACAAATGCAATCTGGCCTATGCTTCCATTCGCATACATTTATCCGCAATAACAGCTTATTTGCAGAACAGGCAGCATCGCTCGCTTTTCAGAGTGCCAGCCATTAAAGCCTTTTTGGAAGGACTCAAAGAGTCATTCCTCCACGGACCCCGCCGGCTCCTGAATGGAACCTGAATGTGGTCCTCACCAGACTGATGGGTCCTCCTTTTGAGCCTCTACATTCCTGCGAGATTCAGTTCTTGACGTGGAAAGTGGCCTTCCTGATAGCAATCACTTCCCTGCGACGCGTTAGTGAACTCCAGGCACTAACTATCCAAGAGCCATTCATACAAATTCACTCCAACAGGGTAGTGCTTCACACCAACCCCAAATTTCTTCCTAAGGTGGTTTTGCAGTTCCATATCAATCAGACTATTGAACTGCCCGTGTTCTTCCAAAATCCTGAGTCAGTGGCGGAGAGGATGCTCCACACACTAGACGTAAAAAGAGCCTTAATGTACTACATTGATAGGACCAAGGATTTTCGAAAAACGAAACAACTGTTTGCTGCCTTTTCGCCACAACACAAAGGCAACCCCATTTCCAAAGCAGGTATAGCCAGGTGGATCGTTAAGTGCATTCAAATTTGCTATGAAAAAGCCAAGCGCACTTTAACAGTCCCCCCACGAGCCCACTCCACCGCCAAGTTTGGGGCCTCCATGGCTTTCCTTGGAAATATTCTTTTTGAAGACATATGTAGAGCAGCCACATGGTCTACCACACACACATTTACGAAACACTACTGTGTAGATGTGCACTCCAAACAGCAAGCAGCTGTAGGGCAGGCTGTTCTAAAAACACTTTTTCAAACTGCTGCAGCTGGCACAGGCGGCCGCCGCTAATGGAGGGACTGCTATGTATTCTATGCACAGATATGAATTCAGCAGCCCACATGCCCACATGCCTCGAACCGAATATGCTACTTACCAGTATGCATCCGTTCTTGGCATGTAGGGCTGCTGACATTCATACCGGCGCCTGTAGCGGCTGCAGCACTCCTATTTACTCTTAGCATGGTGATCACTCACGGTGTTACACTCCATCTTTGCCGCAATGGCTAAAAACAATCTGGGGATGTAGTTGATGCCCATGCGCACTGTAGTCCAGCGGAGGAGCCCCCTATCTCGTGATACTTCGAAGACTCTTCCAGGACAACAATGTGCGATCATCCGGACCCAGCACTCGGCGGCGATCTATGCACAGATATGAATGTCAGCAGCCCAACATGCCAAGAACAGATGCATACTGGTAAGTAGCATATTCAACACTGCATATGCTAAGAAGTCATTCAATGTGGAAAGCGTAAATAACTTCAGAATTTTTTCAGATATGTCGGCAGCTTCTGCTCATAGACGTAGCGACTTTGTTAAGATGATCGACTCTTTTGAAAGTAAGGGAGCCCAAGCTACGATCATGCAGCAGTCAAAACTTAAAGTGCTGGCCAAAGGGAAGTTTTTTATTTTTACAATTGTACACGAAGCCCAGACTTTTCTAGAAGGCCTAGGAGTATAGTTAAGAACTGATTTACATTCTTGTTTCACACTTTTTAGTATATTCAGGAATATAGTCTATAACTGATCCCTGTTTTGACTTGCAAAGCGGGGTTAAGGCGATGACAGGAAGCACACAAAGACGCAATGAAATGGCATCCAAAAAGAAGAAACTAAAGAGAAGGACAGATGTGGAACACGGGTAGGTTCCGTCCACTCTAGAGGGGGGTTGGGGGAGTTGGGGTGGTGAAGGTAGGTGTTGCAGGGGAAAAAATGAGAGTTCATATATTGAAGAATTGTTGGTTCTATTATCAAGATTAGCTCTGATACAGCAAAGACAAGGCCATCTGATCTTGACAGGGCTTTAATATATATAATATATATACAATTTATTTGCTTATTTTGCACAAAGGAAGGGTTTGCTGCTATTATATATGTGTACGGTCTACTTGCCTATTTTGCACAAAATAAGGGT
Source organism: Lissotriton vulgaris (assembly GCF_964263255.1). NCBI lineage: Eukaryota > Metazoa > Chordata > Amphibia > Caudata > Salamandridae > Lissotriton > Lissotriton vulgaris. The sequence continues at coordinate 25,056,195 of NC_141692.1, forward strand.
CTGCTGCTACTTATACTTGCTGCTATTGTATCGGTATTAAGTATTTATTTATTGATGCACAAAGAGCTTTTTTTCATATTTGCCTATTTGCCTATTTGCACAAAAGAGAGGTTCTTTGATATTTATTATATTATATTATTGTACTGTTCCGAATACTTACCTTTTTTGCACAAAGTAAAGGGTTTGCAGCTATCTATATTCGCACTGAGTACTCATCTATTGACATACAAAGAGTTCTTGACTATCTGCCTATTTGCACAAAGAGAGGGTCTCTTGATGTTTACTATATTATTGCATTCTTAAATAATCTTTTTAGCATACGTACTCACTATATCTATTTTCTAGCATGTTTTTTAATTATGGCCTCTTCAAAAAAAAACAATTAGCATGCTGAAGTTTATCTCTTTAAATGTAAACGGTCTGAACAATGTTCGGGAAAAAAATGCTATTAAATGTTGGTTAAAAAACTTAAACCCTGATATTATTTATTTACAAGAGACCCATCATAGAGTCCAGGCCGATGCAGATAAACTATTTAAGAACTGGGCTGGCCATACTATATCCTCCTCAGCTGGATTGACACAGAGAGGAGTATGCATACTGATAGGAAAACACCTAGGTTTTATCCTGGCAGGCACAGCCACAGATCCCAGAGGTAGATGGGCAGTTGCCCATGGCAAATTATACAATGTAAAAATAATCCTTGTTACTATATATGCTCCTATCTTAGACGATGCTCAGCCAATCCTACAGTTAAAAAACGTTATAACCGGCCTTCCCGGGTCAATAATATGGGAAGGTGATTTTAACCTTTTGCAAAATGCTGTATTGGACTCATCTAAAAAAGATCGCCGTCAGAATAAACCCCAATCTGTTTTGGCAATTCAAAGTTGCAAATTAGACCTTGATATCATGGATTATTGGCGAGTTAATAACCCACTCAAAAGAGAATATTCATGTTTCTCGGCAAAATATAATTCCACCTCAAGATTGGATTTCTTTTTAACCTCTCATGAGTTAAAATGATGCAATTACGTTTATCTACCAAACGCTTTTTCAGATCATACGGCAGTCTCCATGGAGGTAAAAATCGGACCTCAGGATATAAGCACTATAAAAAGATGTTTTTTTTAACAAATCTAACCTTCTAGACCCTCAATGTTGTACAGAAATCGAAGAATTTATTGAGGAGTTCTTTTCACACAATAGAGGTACAGCCCCATTAAACACGACTTGGGATGCTTTTAAGGCCACTTTACGGGGGTTCATTACATCTAAAGATATACCAAAATATAAAGCAAGAAAAGAGGAGAAGAACAGATTACAAACAGATCTTATAGAGGCAACCCAAGTACACTACAGAGCCTAAACAACACAATCTAGCCAAAAACTAAGGCTAAGAGTAGGATGAGGGACTTCTATTATGCCCTGGGCGAAACCCACTGGGCAAAACCCACTCTAATTTCTACGCCCAAAGGATGTATGAGGATAGCGAGTATACAGAGAAGCTCCTAGCTTGGCAAACTAAATAAAAACAGACTCGCAACAGAATTGATCAACTAACTGACCCAATCACTAAAATACAAGCTAAGACCACAGCCTCAATTGGTGAGTGGTTCCTGAAACATTATGAGGGAATCTATCAATCAACAGAAGAGGCCTCATCTAATTTAATAGGGGAGTTTTTATCTCCACTTACAATCCCCAAATTAGACGATGTAAATGGAATTCCGTACTTGGTCCTTCCTTATAGTTCCCAGGGTTCAGCTCGAGCATTCCAAACAATGTTTCGAAGCGCACTAGATTCTTACCCCAATCAAGAGCCACGTTCTCCACACTTTGGTCCCGGTCCGTACCATAAGCCTTTGGCAATAGCGATTGCTGATTTAGATAGGGATATCTATGAGCCGTCGCTCATCCCAGAGGAAGAGGTGCGAGCCTATAGGGATCTGAGTGAGGTTGAGTATAGTGCGCTCGTGGGCGAAAGACAGCTTAAAAGCTCGTCTCCAATATGGATCGTACCCCACCTTGGTAATTTCTGTCTAAAAGGCCGTGGCCGAAGCCCGAGGGCTCACCTTGGGGAGAGTGCTTGCTCTGAGACGTATGTTTTACCAATGCTCTCTTCCCCTGTTCTCCTGACTGCCAAGGGTACGTACTTTGTCTGTTACGACCGTGCATATACATGGTTGCCCCTTGACTTCGCGGGCACCTGTTATATTGCAAACTTGTTGCCACCAACTTTTACAATCGCCTCCGATTATCACAAGACCAGAGTTGTGAGGGGCATGATTAGCAAAGAGGACACTGCCGGTCAAGAGGCAGGAGACTTTTTCAAGGGTTTCTTGCCGTTTTGGGGGCCTATGATCAATAGTAGGAACCTGAGACAGTTGACTCGAGTGGTGGAATCGACAGCTAACATCACTACCAGTGCCCTTGGTAATATCACAGCAGAGCTTCAGGCGGATAGGCTGATGACGTTACAAAATCGTATGGTTTTAGACGTTGTCTTAGCAGATCGAGGTGGAGTATGTAAGGTGATCCATTCGAGTTGTTGTATATTCATTCCAGACAATGCTCCGACTGTCTATCAAGCCATCTCGAAGTTGCATAAGATCTCTGAGTCCATACACGTGGACGTAGGGGATTGGACGCTTCTCGGGTGGTTTTGGGGCCTAATGTCGACTTGGGGTTGGAAGATTCTGATGATCATTGGGGTTGTTGTAGCATTCCTGTTCACGTGTTGTCTTTGTGTGCAGTGTGGTCCTGCCTTATGTGGCCTCTGTGCTACGACGTGTATAAGGCAGCCGCCTGTTACCAAAGGAACTCTGATGGATAGAATTATGTTGCAGCAGCATCTAGATGGTCTGATGAATATCGAGATCGATTTTGATTCCGACTAGTGCTTGCCTACATGAGGGCAAAAGGAGCGTCTGAGGTTCCGTGACAATTGTAAGTGGTGTTTTCGACTCGCACGAATATGGTCGAGTCTGGTATCTATGAACCGCAAATGACGAGTTTAGTGGGTGTACGCGTTTTCGCTGTGCTAGCCTAAACCGTTCGTTTGTTTCGTGGGTTTCTTCATCTGAACCCACGGGTTCCATCTTAGATACGGCATCCATTTTGTTTCTTGCCCTCAAGTAGCCAGCGAACGGACGCTGTCCGCTTCGCGACCCTGGGATTCCCAAACTCTTGCGGAAGACACGTTTCCTTTGAAGGTGTCTTTATGATGAGGGGGATGACACTGTAAGGCAGATGGCCCCGCTCGAGGCTCATCTTGCCGTGCCGGTCTATTGTCTCAGTTGTGCATTCATTAGGCACGTCCCCTTTGATGCCTGCAACTCGTGTTTCCTGATACCACCCCTTTTACACCCTTTTCGATCTGTTCACTGTTCTCGTCTTCCTCTGCACCTGTTTCTGTCTCTTCCTCGATTCGTTTACTGTTGATTGGAATGTACTAATGGTGGGAAGATGTACTTTTACAGTTGGGAACTGCCAAATGTTACTTTAATTATGTTCCGGGCCCTGAATACATGAAAGCGACCCCTTATGATTTTTACGATGGGAACCAGGTTGTAAACCTTTGTGCACCATGTTATCCTATGCTCGAAAACTGTATAAGAAGAGCGATCCACAGATGCAATTTGAAACAGACTCCTCGAACCTGCACACGTTGTACTTCCTGTGACTTCTGTGTTCCCTGCAGTAATAAACCTCGTTTCTTTGACGCCGAAGGAAGTGTCCCGTGTCTCTGTCATTTGTACGCCGGAACAGGTTACCCACGAAGGTTTTAGGTGTTATCCCTGGCACCGCTGGGTCTTAGAAAAACCCAGTCCTTCACTACGGCAACGCACTCTACGCCGGAATAAACAAAAACCTCACCCGCAAGCTACAGAACATCCAGAACGCCGCCGCAAGACTGGTCCTCAGCCTGCCAAAACACTGCCACATCTCCCAGCACCTGGGCACACTCCACTGGCTCCCCGTCGAGGCGAGAATCACCTTTAAGATGCTCACTCACGCACACAATGCCCTCCACGGCACCGGACCAGCATACCTGAACAGCCGGCTCAAATTCCACGCACCCCAAAGGACCCTACGATCAGCCCAGCTCTCCTACGCCGAGGTCCCCCGCACCAGAAAGACCAGATCGGGAGGCCGCTCCTTCTCCTTCCTCACGGCCAAAGCATGGAATGCCCTTCCGCTCCACCTCAGATAGACAACATTGCTCCCCATCTTCGCAAGAAACCTCAAAACCTGGCTCTTCGACAGACCCCCTCCTTGATGGAATGGAACCTGCACCACCCCCCCCCCCCCCCCCCCACCCCTAGCGCCTTGAGACCCTTAGGGGTGAGTAGTTGCGCTTTAACAAACTCCTGATTGATTGATTGATTGACTTCATAGTGGCGATGGTTTCCTCTGGGGTGATGACTGGCCATGTGGTTAGCATTGGTTGTTTGGATAGGATCAGGGGGCATTTGGCGAGGTCTGTTGGGTCTGGTCCAGGTTGAAGTTGCTGTAAATGGTGGTGATTTTGCGGCTGACGTGAGAGAGGTTGTTGCAAAGGTCCTATGATGATGTGATCGAGTTGGAAGTGGAGGCTGGTGAGGTGAGATTTCTCACAATTGCAAAGATTTTGCTTGTGTTGGTGCTGGCATTGTTGCAGATCATAAGAGTGGCGCTTTTGGTGGCTCCTCATTTGAAAGTGGGTCTCAAACTCCCCCAATTGGCATGGTGTCAGTACCATATGGACTTTTCTTTTCAGAAGGTTCCTTTTTTTCTCCTCGGAAACCTAGGACCCTTGGAATATCCTGTTTTGCTTTCTCAACGTCCCCTCCCCACTCTAGCTTTACCACTAGATTGATACAGTTCAAGCAGTCTTCAGGTGGATCCACAATATGAGAGGGGATGTGTTTACAGCCATCACAAAGGCCACAGCAGAACAATGACGTTATTTATCCTAATTTGTTTTAGATACTAATCTATAAAAATTTGTGATATATGGAAGTCCTTATTTCCTTGTCTTAAATTGAGCAAATCCTTTTCATAAGCCTACATGAAGGTGTCTGTGGTGAACAATCTTTGCATCCTTTCTTTGAATGCTGTGAAGTTATAGAGAATAGGATCATCATCCTTGACTAGAGGATCTTTCCAAATAGCTATGTTTCCTGCAAGACAGGATATGACAAATACCACTTTTGCATTATCGTCCAAGAAGGTGGTTGGCCTAAAAATGAATTGGAGATGGCATTGACTAATAAAAACATCACTTTTCAAATTGTCCCCACGAAAGCACTCTGGGGCTGCAAAGAGTGCAGGGCTGGCAGTGAGAACAGTCAAGTCACTGATTGTGTGCTTGTGGATTTGTCTGGGGTCTCACATTTGGTAGGAAGAGTGAACTTGCTAGGTGTAACACAGGGACATGATTTCTAGGGAGAGCACATGGTCTTTTCCCCAAGCGTCTGTCTTTGGTTTGTTTCTTACCAACTCAGATTTCAGGACTTGATTTTTGTGTTTCATTGCCTACTTGAATTGCTGCCAGAGCACTGCCAGAGCACTGTCTAGGTCATCATGGTAGGACCAGGAGGAATAGTGGGCATTTTTGCTCAGGCTGATAATATTTTGTGGGCCTGGCTTTCTGACGAGTCCCAACTCGCCTGAAGATCCAGGAGTCTGCGGGAGTGAAGGGAGTCGACCAAAACCCTCTGAGACTGACCCTCAACACAAGGATAGCTACAGTGTTGGCAATTAGTCCCAGGTAGAAGGAAGTTGGAGTTTAGTAAAGGGACAAGATGAAGAGTCCCTCGTCAACAGATTTTTGTCTGGAATGATCAGCTCCGTCAAGGTTTTCAACGGAACTCAGACTGCGCTCTGCAGGGTTTTCCTTTCCTGATTCTTTTGTTTGAGACACATGATAAGCATGAGTTCATTCAATCCTTTAAATACATGCACACATTTCTTTTACTTTTTTATCAGCATTCACCCCGTTGCGAATACAATTCTTTCTATCAAATCATAGGGATCTCTCTCTTTCTCGTTTTGAAAGTTCAAACACTTTTTTTTGTGTCCAGGCTTAGTAAAGTCTTCTTTTCTACTTAAAACACTATGGAGCACAAAATGTTTCTTAAAGATAACCCTTTGTTGAAACTGCAATGCTGCTACCGGGGACCTCTGTCATGTTTTATTCTACTGCAGTAAGTCTTCCTCCTTTTGGGACAGTGTGTTTGAACTTATTTACCCTATCTGTGGGGTCTGCCTTAACAAGGATTTTCTATCACTAATTCAAGGACTTCTGGACCCTCAAGTCCAAACACAGAATGATAGACTGCTAGTGGGCATATTACTGACGTGTACTTGTAAGTCGATACTAGCCAACTGGAAAAAGACAGCTGCCTCCTCCTTTAAGGCCTGGCTAAACTGGATCTCCTCCTTAAGAGGTGCAGATAATATCTCTCTTCAAAATTCCCCTGGAAACATAAAAATAAAGGGTATGGTCATCTCTGGACACTTCTATGTCAAAACCTCCCTGAACCCCCACAGATCAGGGTCTACCCCCTTCCTTGTGCTCGGGCGGGGGTGGTCTCCAGGTTTTGAACGTTAATTTGCCTTTTTATCCTCCCACTCCCATAATATGTGTGCCCACTTTATATCTGTGTATCTTTATGCTATTCAAAGATGGGCCAGTCAAACACCTACACTTGTTTGTCACCGGTTAATGTGTCATTCTCTGGTTGTAATGTGATTATACTCGACCGCTGGAAACTTCCTACTATTAAACGGCAAGAGATCATTCAGTGAACCACTGTATAATTTCCTCTTGGTTTCTTTTGCATATTTGCAGTACTTTGTATATTTTATATTGTTTTTGCTTTTCATTCTGTTTGTTTCCTTCTCATGAAAGAATCTATAGAGGGTCATCGGACTCTGCACATGTTGGCTGAACATTAGGTTTCTTGCTACAATCCGGTATGATCAATATTTTACCGCTCTTTTTTGTCTAGCTTTGTTTTTGAAAACCTAATAAAAACCTTTTGAACTAAAAAAATAACACTATGGACCAAAGAATTATCTTTCTTATCCAAGATTTATTCCAAGAGTGCCTTTTTAAGTTAGCAAAAAGCATTAGGAAATGAAGCCACGTACAGTTATTTCTAGGTTCACTGTGCTGAACTTGAGTTTGTTGTGATGAGTTTTCCTTATTTAAAATAACACTTCACTTAAGTCTCTTTCTTTGTCTTGTCAGGACGACGAGGAAACCAGAAGTTTCAGCAACATGGCACAGAATCAGGAGCCTGGAGAATGTAAGTGGGAGCTCAGGAACTGGAAGTCTTCCTGGGCCGGAGTCTTGAAGCAAAGCAAGACTTTGAGCAATGATCAAAGAATTTATAGTAATGCACCTAAAATGACAACAACGTCTCACAGGAATTCCAAATCTTGTGAGATTTCAGGTCCCACTTTCTGAAGCAGATGTAGCCTTGCATGGGGACAAAAAGGAGGCCTTTACAGTGGTGAGAGTGAGGAAAGGCGAAGGTGGTCAATTTAGGAGTCTTTTTTGGGCAAATTATGGATGGTGATAGTCCAAATAATTTGTATGTGATGTTGATGTCACCGAGCCACAGGGAGTGGAGGTAAGGCTCAGGGGATCACCATCAGTATTACGGGAGGGAATGGAGAAAAAGGCCAGGGGGTCAAAATCAGTGTTGTCACAAGGCATTGAGGGAAAGGCCAAGGGATCACCATCCTGTGGCTCAGATCCCACAAAGAGAACCCAGGGTGGATAGGGGCATAATAATTGATACTGAGCGGAAAAACTAGGACAGAGATTTGGTGGTACCCAGACATCCACAAGACTTCTCTGAATGAGAGAGGACGGACGTAGGGGGGGCAGGTGTTTTCTTTGTGTGCTTCTTCTTCTTGGACATACCTGAGTGTTTGGATTGGGATGACAATCTTTCTTGGGAACGGCCTCTGGACCAAGAATGCATGTCCTCTGCTTCGACCTGGACCAAGCCTTCCAAAGTTTTTCTGCGGTGCTCGGTGAAATAGAGATTGGATATTTCTGGTTCCAGGTGGCCTTCATGTTCATCCAAGCTCAGTCGTCGCACCATTTTTAATGATGCGAGGAACCCAGACACTAGAGACAGACCTCTCCAGACTCCGTCACTGACATCTGCTTCTGGTAATTATTTCAGGGTTCAAAACTTGTCATCTTAGGAGGAATTATGTCAATGTCCTCTCCTGACACTTAATTAAACAAAAAATAAATCCTCTGTCAGGTGACCAAAATTGAGGGTTTGATCTCTGGATCAACGTAAGAAGGCAGGGAAATAAAGCAACTGTGGTTGATGCTGGCAGATGGTGGATAGATTATGGCCCTGAAGTCTCTTTCATAGTGGGGTGGACCTGACAAGGAGCCGCACCATGTCTCCTACCAGCACACAAGGGAATTGCTGAGAAAAAATTCTACATGGCCTCTAGCATGTGGGGTTATTCACACAGTGAGGTATCTGTGATATAAATATCCATCAGAAACAGTTTAATCATAAGACTATCTCAAACTACATACTGTTACCCCTTGAAACTTAGGAAATGGGCCTTTATATTTGGTTTCAGGCACATAAACAAGATGTGAAAGCTTCTGGAATTATGTGAAAAGTATTTAAACATATTGTAATCTCCTGTGACATAAAGCAATTTCATCACTTATCTGGTCCATTGCAAAAATTGTAACACTTGAAAAATAGGGTAGACAAGATATTATAGAAATGCATGAGCTGTAATATTTGGTATCCCCCACCATGTCAAACTGTACACAGGTTAAGTATCCCCCACAGGAATAGAATGTGGGAGCTTGTGGCATGATATAGTTAGTACATAAATGTAATGTCCTATGAAGTTAAAGCAATTTCAATCAGTCCATCTGGGGATGCAAGATATTATACCAATATATCAACCCTACTTCTTTGTATCCCCATATATAAATGTCATGGAAATCTCATGGAAAGATGTAGTTTTGCCGGAATAATACTGTATTCACCTGGCCAGCATAGCAGTTCGGGCTGGACTGTTCCCATGAGGCACAGGGTCAGACTGATTTGCATATGGCCATGTCTGAGCTGGCAGAGTGGGCTAAAGAACGGTGATGGATTAAACCCAGATCTGTTGACTGGGTGTGAGTGTTTGATTGGTTCAGATGCTCCGTCCATCACCACCCCCTTTTGTACTGCTTTGTTCGCCATAAGTGTGGCAGGGTATGCTCAGACGTGAGTCCCTTGCTCACTTTGACACTGAATTCAAGCAAGCCGGGCTGAAGACGGCTGAAATGCCAGAAACCGGTCCTGGGAAGCTTGTTTCCGGTCCAGGGAAGGCATGGCTTGGCAGTTCGGGCAGGACTGTTCCCATGAGGCACAGGGTCAGACTGATTTGCATATGGCCGTGTCTGAACTGGGGTGGCAGAGTGGGCTAAAGAACGGTGATTGATTAAACCCAGATCAGTTGACTGGGGGTGAGTGCTTGTATTGTCAACGCTCCGTCCATCATTTCCTTTGGTTTTTCTATGATTCCGATATTTCAGCCTCTATCCCGGGTTTCAGTCAGGATGACCCTCCGGCTCCTGGGCCTGAAAGCCTCCTGCATCCTGCTAGTGCAACATATGCGGCCTTTGCAGTGGGCCCCTCAGTTTCAGTGGGCTCAGCATCAGGGCAACCTGTCCGATCACGTCCAGATCTCGGAGGGCACTGCACGGCATTTGCAGTGGTGGCTCACAAATCGCGATTTGGTCAATGGCAGATCCCTATCCCTTCCCCAGCCAGAGCACACAGTGGAGATGGATGCGTCCCTCCTGGGATGGGGCGGCAACTTGGGAGAGGTGGAGGTCAGAAGCCTCTGGTCTTCGGTGGAGTCCTGGCTCCATATCAATCTTTTGGAGCTTCAGCGATCTGACTTGCACTGAAGATATTCCTTCCCTCTGTCCGGGGAAGTGTGGTGAAGGTGTTCACGGACAACACCACCTCCATGTGGTATTGCAACAAACAGGGTGAGGTGGGGTCGTGGAGGTTCTGCGCCTCTGGACTTGGCTGGAAAATCAAGGCATTACCTAGCAGGTTCTCTGAATGCAAGGGCGGATGATCATGAATGGCGTCTGTACTCGGAAGTGGAGCAAGGTCTCTTTCTGCAGTGGGGAGAGCCTTGGTTAGATCTATTCTCCACCAAAGAGAACACTCAGTGTCATCAGTTCTGGATGTTGGAATTTCCAAGGAGGCGCTTGCTCGGCGACGCTTTTTGTCGCGAGTGGAGCTGTGGTCTGTTGTACGCCTTTTTGCCTATACCACTTCTGCCCAGAGTGCTGAAGAAGATTCGGCGCGACCGGGCCCAAGTCATCCTTGTGGCTCCAGATTCGGCATGAAGATACTGGTATCCCGAGCTACTCAGCATGGCGATCGATCCCCCGATCCGACTGCTTCTACGGGAGGATCTTCTGTCGCAGCAGTAGGGGACGGTCCTCCACCCGAACCTGTCCAGCCTCCACCTCCATGTGTGGAGATTGAGCGGCAACGGTTGAAAGCTTTCGATCTTCCTCCCGAAGTCTGTGATGTCATTCTGGCAGCCAGGCGTCCTTCCACTAAAACGGTATACGCCTGCAGGTGGAACAAATTTGTGGCATGTTGCAGAGCAAAGGCTGGTGATCCCCTTTCTTTTCCATTCTTTCCGAGGTTCTTCTATTCCTTCTCTCTTTGGCCCAGCAGGTCTCTGCTCTGGGCACTATCAAAGGTTATCTTTCAGCCATCTCCTCTTTTCTACGACTTTCAGATCAGCCTTCTCTTTTTAAGTCCCGGGTCGTTAATCGGTTCCTCAAAGGCATTACACACACGTTTCCTCCCGTGCCTTTCATAAGGCCTCAATGGGACTTAATCTTGTCTGGACAAATGTGATGGTCTGAGTGGCCTGGTTTGCTGCTCAGACAGTGCCTGGAAGACAGTGCTGTTTCTCCAACATGGTTGTGCAACATAGCGCAGGTTGTAGAAACTTAAGTGCACATGTCTGTTTGGCCGGCAAAAGACGGCTGGCCAAACTGAGATGCACACTTTCAAGTACACCTACCACTCCTCCTCCCAGTCCCTGCCCTGTTAAGGATTGCCAGGCCAGCACCACTTTAGACTTGCTTTGGCTGTTAGACAGAGAAAAATAAAATTATGTTGAAATTGTTTTATTATCATTTTATTTTTCTTCGTCTGGCTTTTAGCAGGGGGGCGACACTCCTCTGCCATTTTGGAGGAGTCACAGCTGCAATCACCGCATTGCAGAGTTTACCAGCGCCCACCCTTCAAACCTTACTTTCAGGTGAGAGCGGCACGCACCTTTGTTGTGCTCCTCGTCATGGATTTTGAGATGGAAGGTTTCTGCAAGTCTGTGGATGCTTCTCTCAAGTGCAAGCTGTTCATGTGGGTGCTCGAGGAACATCTGTCCACACAACATGGGCACATAATTTGTGTCAAAAGTCTGCAGGTGTGGGTGGTTAAGGATAAAGAGACAGCATAGGTGACAGGGGTTCTCTGCATTAAAAAGATACTTATCTCTGCATTCCGTTTCTCTCCCTCGCATTGCATATTTTCAAAGTCAGATTGATAAAGTAGTGCAATTTGCATGACAAGATATTTACGCAATTTCACTAAACTAATTGCCTTTCAAGCCTTGCTTTCCTTTTCCATAGGATGCTTAAGGGCTTTACCCACACCTCAGATAAAGACTTTAAAGAAAAGGGAGAAACTACACGTCTATGGTACATAGTTTTGTGTTTTAAAATACTTGGCATGCTGATATAGTGGACTGTAGCATTGCTGCGGTAGGAGGAGCAGGAGATTGTGGCGGCGGCAAGCTCTGCAGCTGGAGCTGTAGGCCCTACCCCACCACCCTCTCCAGGGTCAGTGAGTGCTGGCCTTGAACCATATATGAAACCAGAGATCCTGGGCAGGGAAGAAACTGGGCCCAAGGCAGGCGTAGAGATTACTGGAGTGGGGGACAAGCTATCTCGCGACACCGTACCCCCCTGCTCCGGAACACCCGGACCTTTGAAATCCTTCACACTGTGCTAGAGATTCTCAAGAAGGTTAACCTATGAGATGCCAAGAGGACTTTTCTACATTTACTAACCCTTCCGGCGGAATCAGCAAGCTCTATTTGGGGTGACTAGGCAGGTGGGAGAAATGACCCACCAGCAAATGTGAGTGTGTTGTCTTAGAGTAAGTCTTAAAGTATTTCAGTTGAGCAGCAGTGGACAAAACGCAACAGGATAGCTGGGTTGAGGTGTGGTCTGACTTCAGGCGAAATGTTGTTCATTTTGGAAGCATAATTCTTGTTTTGTAGGGGTGGGTGACATTCCACTGACTCTCACAGAGCTTTTGTGTAACTACACAGAATTCCGTGGAGTAAAATCCTGCGGGTTCCGCCCACCCCTATACAATGGTACAAACATCATAAGTGGCACCCCTACACCCAGACCTCACGTCTCTGCTGAAGAGTGGACCGAAGAAAGGCAGTCCTGCTGTTCCATGGACCTAGCAAAGAGAGGCTGCACCAACACTGGACTACACCAGCTGCTCTTTCGGCTAGCAATTGGGGAATGCACCTGTGGTGCCCTGCTCTAGGAAGAGTCAGGCCCAAGCCTCAGACAGAAGTGACTTCAAGAGCCAGTTGATTGACTTCCTGTCATAACAACATGGTCACAAAAGCTGAGTTAAACATGACTGCTGAGTTGCACAGCAACCCAGGACTGAGCTAAAGTTCAAATCAAAATACCCTAACTGAAAATGATGTCTCCTAGATGGGAAAAGCAGAGAACACTTGTGTAGTTGAACATCAATCCTAAAAAGGAGAATGTCTCAACCCTACTTATAAAATTCTCCTTTACTTGGAACACTCAAGATTTAGATGAACTGGTACCCATTACAATTAAATTGGGCATGTTAAAATTGGTTCCTAAATCTTGGGAGTCAATGGGTAGCACAAAATAATCTAATAATCACAGCAGTCATAAAAATGTTCTAGAACGTAAGACCCTTTCAGTAGCATAAACGAAGGCAGGAAGTCAGCCTCTACCCACAAGAGTTATATTTTGTCCCTCCAGTACTAGTATCCTTTCCAAGTGGTTTATATAGAACATAAAAAGAAAGGAGCTAAAATGCACCCTTGTTGTACACCCCACTTTAATTTAGTAGTGTGCACAATCGTTCCCTTTGTCATAGATAACTGTTGCTGACAAATCCACGCGGAAGGCACATAAAAAGTAACTGATAATGGAATCTACACCTAGAGAAAACATATTTTTCCAAAGTTTTATCTTGCCAAGCTACAGTCCATATATATTTAAAAAATCTTGCTTATGCATTGGTCAAGCATCCCTTGTCCTGGCCTGATATTGTACCACAAGTCTGAGATAATGTGGTTATCCTTTGCCCATTAGGTTAGCCTGGTTAATATGATATATTCAGTCAATTTGACTACTCTGTTGAGGAATGAAATAGGTTTATAGCAACAAGGGTTGTTTTTATTTTCCGTCTTAAATTCCACCACTATTGTCCGCTGTGACCAGGACGCTGGAATAAAATGAACCAGAACCTGGGACTTTATGCTTAGGCGTCGAAAGTGTTGCATTGACGACTTCCTTCAATGGGAAGCACATTTTAGATAACCCCTAAAAGCTTGAGACAGCTTATTGTTGGAATAGCAGGGCTCTGAAAGCCATATATCCCTTTAAAGTGACGTAGCCCTGCGTCTGGTAAAATGTGCGAACACAGGGATACTCTAGCTGGATGTGTAAAAAGTGGGCGGTTGACAATCTCCCAAATAATTGAGCTGTGTCTAAGGTTTCTTGCATGTGATAACAGATCCCAAGCCGCTTCTAGCAGGGCCAATTCCCCTCTTCTAATACTTGCTTGTATCTTTTTCGGAGGGTGTCTAATTGAGATCTATCCTTTGGGATTTAAAAAAAAGTCTTAAATCAATTCTTCAAGTGTCCTAGAACATGTATGATCAAACCAACTACATTCAGTCATTGTGTTTGGTTGTCCAAATATAGTCAAGGTTTTTTTTTTTCATTGTTACAGATCATTGGAAAAGAAAATAGAATCAGTTAGGATGAGGATAAGTCATCCAAAAAAACAGAAGTATCAGAGAGTAAGTAACTATTTGTAACTTTGTGTAAAAGATGTTTGATAATCCTTTAGCCCACCTTAGGCTATGGCCCTGATCAGAGAGCGCCTCCACTCTGCTCAGTGTTTTTTTTAGCAGAATTAGGTTCATTGCATCATTGTGAATGATAGCATTAAGTTGTGCAGAATGGATCCTGGAAAATACCTGAATCCTAGATCATATGAAGTAAAGGAGAGAAAGCTGTGACATTATCCGTCCAGCCAAATTAGGCTGGTGAACATTTACCACTATCCAATCATCCTCACTAGTCTTTGGTTCCATGCCAATCCAGGCAACATGCCTAACCTTGTTTATATATAGAAATACAAATGTTCCATCCCCAGTTTACTTATCAGCCCATTGCAGTATTTTATTTCTCAAATGGGAAAGGTTTTCAGAGTTCCTTTCTTTAAGCATGGGAACTTTAGCCAAAATTACAAAAACGGTGTTGTTTTAGGTGGCATTTTAAGAGATAAGGGCACCATGGTGGGTTTAATAGGTGGAAAATTTCCTGGGAAGTGACAATACCTTTCTCAGTACACCTAATGCCAGCAGAATAAAGTTGCGAGGATCCACGTGCAGTAGATACAGGAAGGTTACTGCAACCTTGTGGTGATTTATTTTTGCTAATCAGCTACTTCGGTGGACTCGTGACCTACCCAATCTTCCCATCATATTTGCAAAGTATAAAAGAAGCAACCTATGCTCTGGTGGGTTTGAAGGGCCTAGCTTAGTATCAGGGGTAAGCAAGTAAGCAAAGATGGATTTGGTGGAGCAACATTAACCTTAACATAAATAGACAAACCAGAAATAGTTTGTTTGAGGCATGGGTGCTGTAGATACACAAGCTTTGCAAACTCCTGCCATCTAATGTTGGGTCCGGATGTTTGCAAATTTTTTTTTTCAAAGACGTCTTTGCAGTCATGTGGTAAGGTGATTCCTCATTTCAGTGATGGTGCGCATGGACATCAACTCTAATGTTAGAATGTTTTTTTTCGCCATCTGGGTCGGACTTGTATTGCTGCACTCCGGTTCGAAACCGTCCTTCAGGTTCTTATCGGTGCGCAATCCACTCTACTCTCGATGTTATTGTTTCTGTACACATTCATTTGTTCTCTGCGTATCAAATCGCTCAACAAATTCTCCAATTTTCGATCGGAAAACTTGGGGCCAGCCTTCTGCCGATGGAACAGACTCCATTCCAATTCTGTCCAGGTGCAACACCAAGTAACCTCACACTGACCAACATCAAGTCTGTAACTTGTCTCTCTCTCAGGAGCACAAGCAGGAAGACTGCGATGCTTGTAAATCATTTCGGACCAAGAAGACTCTATGCAATCATCAGACTCGACGGCGGAAGATGCAACATCAAAGCATCCAACACACTTTGGATATCTTCGAAGAAGAATCCGAGCAAGAGGAGATCGAAGTGTCCACTGCAGGGGAAGAAGAGGTCTTATCCGTTCCAGAGTCCGATTCCAAGCTCAAGATCAATCTGGAGTCCAAAGATCTGCCTCCGGGTCAAGGTGGCATGAGTACCGAAGGCCTTTTTCCCCCTAAATCCTCTTCAAAAACACATAAGGCTTTGCCACCTCCTCTGCCTTCTGGCCAAGTTCGGCACTCAGACAATGTTTCTGATGCCCCACTTCTTGGCTCGATACCAAAATAAACTTCCAAGCCTTCTGGCTCTGGACCGAGTCGACCAAAACTTCATTTGAGTCCGAAACCATCAGTCTCGAAGGGCAAATCCAGTTCAGAACTGAAATCCTCAACTCTGAAACAAAAGCATGCTACGGAGTCAAAATCCTCTGCTCCGAAACAAAAACAAGCCTCGAAGCCCAAACTTAAAGTCAGTGTCTCCGTGCCTCCGAAACCAATATTAGATGTTCTTAAGGCCAAATTGGATCCTAAGCAGAAAATCATTTATATTCATCCATATTCTGGACACATTTCTGCTAAGACACCAGCAAAACACAAGCTTCCTTTAGAGGACACCCCCAAAATCCCTCTAAAGAAGAAGGACATGGCTACCAGCTTTGTTTATTTTGCCCCATAACCCTTCTCCTCCTCCACCGTTTTCTTCACATACAGATCCAGGTAGAGATCATGATGATGATGATGATTCTCATCTGCCTATAGACCCATGGAATGACTACACCATTGATCCTCCAGTAGACAATGACCCAGACCTTTACCCTGCAAAGCCATCACCACCAGACGATAGCATGGCTTACTAATCCCTCATTGCTAGAGCAGCAGAGTATCACGGGGTGACCTTTTTCAAAAATAGACATTAGAAGAGGACCTTTTATTTGTAACACTCGAGTCCACCGACAGGTCAAGTCAAACACTCCTTATGCTGAAAGGAATGATGAGGCATTCAGATGATATCTTTAAAGACCCTGTCTGAGCACGCATTTTAACTCCAAGGGTAGATACAAAAAATATAAACCCTCACCATCAGATCCTGTATTTATTAAAGGATAACTACCTCTTGACTCTGTAGTAGTGTCCAATGCTCGCAAAATAGCTAATTCACAAACTTTTGGGGATGCGCCTCCCTCAGATAAGGAATATAAACTTATAGGTGCCTCAGGAAAACACACTGGGCCTACTAGCTAGATACAAAATGGCACACTGGGATGAGATGGAGCAACTGCTCCAATATCTACCAGATGAACACAAAAAAAGCACAGCCTTTAGTTGAAGAAATAAATCTCATCTCTAACTCCTCAAACAGATGTGCCTTAGATGCAGCTGACACGGAAGTTAGAAAGGCATGCATGGCTTAGAATCTCGGCTTTTAGCCGGATGTCCATTTTGAACGCCTGTTTGGTCCTGTAGTCTAGTAGTCCTTAGTGAAAATAAAAAAGGAACACAGAAGTAGCAAAGTCTGTGGAAGGGCTCCAGTTCCCATCCAATAGAGGCTTCTTTCAGCGCTCATTTTACAGTGCAGAGTCCAAAAAAACTTCCTCAGACCCAAATGTTTCCTCTTACAAAGGCAATATCAATCCTCTTCCTCTAGAGTTTTCTATAGAGGAGGATATAGAGGAAACATTTCCAAAGGTAGGGGTAAAGGCGCCATGCCGCATAACAACCCTTCCCCTAACAAACAGTGGCTTGCTCTCCCTCCCCAATCACTTAACACCTGTTGGGGAAAGAATTCAAAGTTCCTCCCCATTTGGCAATCTATAACAGACCAGTGGATGCTCGACCTTATCCAACATGGTCATTGCCTAGAGCTCACCACCAATCCACCAAACATTCCACCTCGTGTTCATAATCTGTCGTTAGACCACTTAAAATTACTCAAACAAGAAGTGCAATCTCTCTTGGAAAAGGGATCCATAGAACCAGTTCCATTACAATACCAAGGTTCAGGGATTTACTGTCTTTATTTTCTGATCCCCAAAAAAGACAGATCAATAAGACCAATTTTGGATCTCGGAGAGTTAAACCAGTACATACTGTCAGAACCATATGCTAACCCTTCAACAGGTCCTTCCACTTCTACAGCAAGGCGACTTTATGTCTACACTACACTTAAAAGATGCACATTTTCACATTCCCATTCTCCAGCTCATGGCAAATATCCCAGATTGGTGATAGCGGGCAAACACTTTGAGTTCAAAGTACTCCCAATCGGAGTAACTACTGCTCCCAGAGTGTTTACAAAACGTCTAGCAGTAGTGGCAGCTCATCGCAGGAGCTAGCAAATGCATGTGTTTCCATTCGTAGAAGACTGGCTCATCAAAGCCAGCACATACCAAAAGTGTTTACAACACACTCAGACCACATTACAAATTGGGGTTCACGGTCAGTATTCAAAAGTATCATCCACAGTCTTCCCAGATACAATCTTATCTAGGGGCCACTCTGAACACTCTCATGGCTCTAGCCTCTCTCAATGCAGCCAGAATTTCCAAAATCCAAACTCTACTGCTGCAGTTCCAAACTAACCAAACCCTGCCAGCCAGGACTTTTATGCAGCTGCTAGGAATGATAGCGTTATGCATTGCAATAGGGCCTCATGAAAGACAACACATGCATCCACTACAAGAATGCCAAGTACGTCAGTGCAATCAGTCACAGGGTCAGTTAACAAATCTAGTGTTGGTAGACAGTCTCACCCATCGCTCTCTGCAGTGGTGAAACCCACTACATTTTTCAAAAGGGTGGCCTTTCATCGACCCTGCTCCTCAAGTCATGCTAACAGCAGGCACAGCTCTCACGGGTTGGGGAGCACATCTCCATAATGACACAATTCAGGGACTCTGGGACAACAAACGCAAACAACTCCACATCAACTATCTAGAGCTTCTAGCAGTATTTCTAGTTTTTCAGTCTCATCTCACAGCCAAAGCTGTCCTAGTCCGCACTGACAACATGACACCATTGTACTATGTACAAAAACAGGGGGGGGGGCACTCTCTCCAACTGTAACAACTGTCTCAGACAATTTGGAAATGGGCAATCCATTACAAGATTCACCCTCTGGCATAACACCTCCCAGGAGTGAACAATCAAATTACCGACCTCCTCAGCAGAAGGAGAGAACAAATACAAGAGTGAGAACTTCATCCCCAAGTTCTCCTTCCATACTTTAAACGATGGCGATATCCTCAAATAGATCTGTTCGCCACAGCAGACAATGCAAACTGCCCAAACTTTGCCTCCAGGTTGCCACACCCTCTATCCAAAGGCAATGCCCTATGGATGAATTGGTCAGGGATATTTGCCTACGCTTTTCCAACTCTCCCTCTCCTTCCATTTCTGGTTCGGAAGCTCAGGCAAACATCACTCACACTGATTTGGTAGCTCCCACATGGGCCCCTCAACCATAGTACATCACCCTGTTAGAGCTCTCAGTAGTTCCACATCAAAAGCTACATATCGCCTACTGTCTACTCACTCAGAGCCATGGAGAAATCAAGCATCCAAATCTCAAGGAGCTCAACTTAGAGATTTGGCTTCTGAAGTCATAGAGTTTGGATATTTAAATTTGCCATGAGACTGTATGTCTATTCTGAAGGAAGCAAGAAAACCTACTACCAGAGCTTGCCCTGCAGCAAAAGGGAAACTAAGTGTTGTCTAATGTAATAACAAAATTCTACCTCTAGATGCTTCCCTTCATAATATTGCCTTCTTCACCTACAGCAATGTGGGCTAGCTTAACACATCAATTTGGCTGCATCTAGCTGCTTATTTGCAAAACAGACCACATTTGTCTTGCTTCAAAGTTCCTGTTCTTAAAGCCTTTATGGAAGGCTTAAAGAGTTATACCACCAAGAATTCCCCCGGCACCAGTGTGGAATCTTAATGTACTTACAAGACTTTTGGGTCCACCCTTTGAACCACTACACAAGTGTCCTTTACAGTTTATTTCATGGAGGGTTGCATTCCTCAAAGCAATAACTTCATTAAGGACATTTGGTGAGATACAGGCATTAACCTAAGGTTAGAAGAACCATTCTTTCAACTCCATAAAGATAGGGTTGTTCTTTGCACCAATCCCAGATTCCTTCCCAAAGTGGTTTCTGCTTTCCATATTAACCAATCAGTTGAGCTACCTGTGTTTCCTCAACCTGATTCAGTGGCAAAACTGCCTATTCACACACTTGACATCAGAAGAGCTCTAATGTATTATATATTTTAAAAAAAGACTTTCATAAAACAAAGCAACTGTTTCTTTCATGTACACCACCTCACAAAGACAATCCTATTTCTAAATCTGGCATTTCAATGTGGATTGTTAAGTGCATTCAGACTTGCTTCGCAAAAGCTAAAAGAAATTTATCTATACCCCCTAGAGCGCTTTCCATTCGCAAAATAGGGACATGTATGGCCTTGTTAGGTAACGCCATGCACATTTACCAAACACTATTGTGTGGATTTATTAGGACACGAACAGGCAAATATTGGCCAAGAATTGCTAAAGACATTTTCCAGACAACTGCAACATCTACTGGTTAGCCATTGCTTTGGACGGATACTGCCATATTGTGCAAAGCATGTGTATCTACAGCACACATGCTTTGAACGGATTATGCTACTTACCCTGTAGACAGCTGTTGTTGGCCTGGAGAGCTGTAGATTCACATGCGCACTCGCACTTCCAAAGACACATGTAGTTGTTGCTGTTCTCATTATTTACACATGGACTTCTTTTTCCTACACTACCTTACTCCATTCTCACCCCCTTGCGGGAAAACAATCGAACGATGGAGTTGATGCCCATGCGCGCTATCACCGAAAGGAGGAGTCACCTTACCTTGTGACTGCAAATATTTCTTCGAAGAAAAACTACTTGCAAACATTGGAACCCGACACTGGATGGCAGGAGTATGCAAAGCATGTGAATCTTCAGCTTTACATGTCAAGAACAGGGGCCAGATGTATGACCTTGCATTTAGCGAGTCGCAAATTGCGTCTAATTGTGACTAAAAATGTTCGACTCACTAAATGCAATATACAACAGTGTCTCAGATACTCTTTGCGATTCCCAATTGGGTCGCAAATTACATGCCTCAACCCTTGGACCACTGCCTGCTCTTAAAAAATATTTTCACACCCATTCACAAAGGAGAATTTCGAAAAAAGGTGGTAAACTGCGAGTTTTTGTGATCATACATAGGTGTGAGACTTGCTGTTAGGAAGGGACGCCCTTGGCATGCCCCTTCCTAATAGCGAGTCGCAAACCATATTTAGCGACTAGCTAATAGGTTAGCGACTCGCAAAATATGGTTTGTACATGGGGCTTTACCTTTTTTAGCAGTCGCAAATGGGCCGAATTTTCATTTGGGACCACAAAAAATGGTCGTACATCTGCCCCAGATGCCTACTTTTTGAGTAACATAATCCTTTCAATCACAGATAATCTCTAACTGAGCATTTCAAATGAGTTACACACAAGAGCTTCAAGTTTAGTGTAATACAGTTTTGAATAAGAGTTATTTCACTTAAGAACATTTAGTTGTCCTGTTTGATACAAGAATTTGTTTAGTTGGTCCTTTCCTTATAAGCTCATCATTATTTCTTAGCCAACAGATCTATATCAACTAAGACCTCAATAATAGGATAAACGGCATCTGCCATAGTGATCATTAAATTGCCAAACAGGTTAGAGCTGAAAATTAATTTGGGATGAACAATCATTTGTGCTGAATTTCCAGCAGGACCATCAGCAGCAGCCACAAGACCCCCCTCTAGGACTCTTAAAGCGAATTCTGCCTAAACCCAGGTAATCTCTTTTCTGAAGGCCCGACTGCTAATGTAAGAAGTTTGATTATTAAAGGATTTTGCTGTGAGCCCGTAGATTCAATGTTGGCAGATGAGGCCTTTCACTTACCCAATATAGAGGAGGCCAGCACGTAGGTAAGAAACATGGCCTAGTTCAGTCTCGTATGGTCTCGAACAGGCGCAGATGGACCCAATCTTGGCTCGTCCTCATCTGGGAAGTGCCCAGACCTGTCCCATGCAGAAGGAGGCAAAGAGTACTTTTATTCCACTGTAACTCAGGCCCTACCTCCTCCAAAGTGCAGCAGTACAGTTCAGTATGGGCCATGAAGATCGCTTTGCCGCAGAGCACCAAACAAAACCTCCAATGTATGTGAGGTAGCAATCCCAAGATCATCTGCTGTAGCTTCTATACTAGGAGTGTTTTGTTCTGTTGGTTCAGAGAGCATTGTCAGAAAATGGAAATCTTCCAGTTCTTGCACTCTCAGATCACTGGTACCAGCCTGGAGTGATCATTGTTAGACCTGGCAGCCTTAGGGTGGTCTTCCCCCTAACTGCCTTCCTCTTTCACATAGTTTTTTCTGTTATTAGGACTCTGCCCACTTTAACACTGCTAACCAGTGATTAAGTGCTTGTGCTCTCTCTTCTAAACATAGTAATGATAACATTGGTTCATACGCAGTTGGCATATTTAATTTACTTATAAGTTCCTAGTAAAGTGGTATTACCGGTAACCAGGGCCTGTAAATTAAATGCTACTTGTGGGCCTGCAGTACTGATTGTCCCACCCACTTAAGTAACCCTTTAACCATGTCTCGGGCCTACCACTGCAGAGCATGTCTGTGCAGTTTACACCTGGCCAAAAAAACCTTTTGCCAGGTGCAAACATTATTTTTTTATACAATTAAGTCACCCCCAAGGGAGGTCCTGGACAACGCAGAGGGCATGGTGCACTGTATTTAAAAGGCACGACATGTACTTTTAAGTTTTACAAATCCTGGTAGTGAAAAGCACTCAAATTCATTTTTCACTACTACAAGCCGATTTTGCCCATAGGTTAATATTGGTATAACCTTATGACATTTTATAAGTGTAATTCCCAATCGGGAAGAGATGAACCCCCAAATTCTGGTGTCTCTGGAATCCTAATTTAAAAACCTAACTCATGGTGAAGTCAGGTTTTAAATTACAATTGTAAAATTGGCACCTTTAGAAAGTTGGTATTTTCTTGCTTTAGCCATTTGATGCCTGTAGCCTGCCTCTGATCACACGAATGGATTTAGTTGGCAGATGGGCTTTGTGTATTCCTCCTAGACACACAAACATAATGGGAGCTTAGGTATGACTTGGTGGCCATCCTGGCTGGATGGGAGGCAGGAGGTGGGCACAGCCTCACTTACACCTGAATGGGCTGTTTACAGCCCTCACTCAAAGTATTGATAACCCCCCGGAGTGAGTCTGGAGCCACAGCAGAAAGGAGGACCTCTGTCCACTTTGAAGGCATGCCTTTGAAATCTCCCCCACTTCAAACGCAGCACTGGGTATAAGCACTGGACTTTAGAAACCACCACTTCAGTACAATTCTGGTCTGGTGGATACCCTGCCGGGAATACGGACTGCTGTGCTGCTGAAGGACTGCCACTCTATTTGGCTGCACTCTGCTGGACTCCTGATTTGCTGTGCTGAATTGCTGTCTGCTGCCCTTTTTTCTGAGTGAGAAGACTGGGCCTGCATCACTTGCCCCAGAACCCAGAAGTGACTCCAAGGGCTAGCTGGCTGGCCTCCAGTGTACTGATCTGAAACCTCAGGGACATAACAGGCTTCCAACCCCTGCACCTGGACTCTGCCATCTGTGAGTCTACCCGGCCAAGTGGTGCCACCCCAGTCCTAGACCCTTGTAAGTGGGCTAATGGTGCTTGCCAGTGGAACTGACACATCTTCTCTGCTAAGCGCTGCATCCCCAAGCAGAACAATGCATCTCCTCAGCTGAAATGTGCATCGCCAAACAGAACCAAATAATTTCCTTGACTGCACAGCACATCCAGAGCAGAACCGATGCATCACCACAGCTGCATTGATTGGACCAGTCGCAAAAGACTCCTCTAACTGTCACTATGTGATGCTTTACGTGGCGCAAGCTTCTCGCATCCCTCATCGATGGCAGCCTCAATGGCAATGCTGAAAATTTGCATTGCAGCTTAACCACTCATCGGAATCGACGCATAGCCTCTTCTGCGCATTATATTCTCGACACCTGACTTTGCATCTCAACCCCCTTTGACAGGGTCGTCTATGTTGATACATCTGGACCTTGTGCCACAGCCCAGTCGCATCATGGATCCGAACACATTGCCTCTGATGCGTGATGCATCCTTGACGCGGATCCATGCAATGCTCTGCAATCAGCATTTAAGGTACTTCGTTCAGCGGGCCTAACTGGGATTCAGTAGCCAGCTCATGCTCCATCACGGTCGACCTGAACTTGCGACTGTGTCCTTGTCCGGCGCGACCAGTTATCCCCAATAGTGCTTTGTGTTTTTTGGTGCTATTTTTCACTATACATTTTAAAAATCAATATCTCAGGTTGTAATAATAGTTTTTTTGTTGCTTTGGTCTTGTTTTATTTATTAAAATCAGAGCTTTTTTTCAAGCTTTGAGTGGAATCTTTTTGCATGGTATTTTCATTGATTTACAGTTTGAAGTGCTGCATAAATACGTTCTACACAGCCTTTACATTTAAGCCTGACTGCTCTGTGGCAGGGTACCAGAGGGTGAGCACAGGTTAATTCATGGTTTGCCTACCACGTACCCTGACTAGGATTGTAGTTGCTGCTTGATCAGGGCTGATACCCCTGTCAACTAACAACCCAATGTGTAACAATCGTGTTATGACTACATTCTTAACAATGAATAATGTAGTAAGTTTGTACACATCAATGCAACATAAAGATGAAATTGAAACAGTACGGTGAACCTTGGCAATAAGATCAGCTGATGACTTGTAAAAAAATTAAATGCCCATAAAAATGCTCAACTTCTAACTCACACATTAATTTTTCATCTTCAGTGGAGAAATCTTCCTAGAGAAACGGAGACTGCAATGGGGGTCAAATTTGCACCCCCATATGCCTGCATCTTAATGGGTTAAGTAGAGAAACACCAGCTTTAACCACATGGCTGCTAGGCGTTTTCCCGTCCTGCGCTAAAAACAACAAAATCCCATAAATCATGACGAGCTGGCCTTGTCATCCGCGCACGGCAGGTAAGCGCCATGACGAGCCCAGCTCGTCATTCGCTTCGAAGGGGTTAAGACAACTGTACCTACACCTCAACAAGCATATAATCTTTTTTGGAAACAGTATATTGATAATGTCAGGTTGATTTGGCACCAATAAGATGCCTGGAGGAATACAAACAACAACTCCTACAAAGAGATGGGATAGAAAAATTAATATGACCATCTCTAAACACCAAGTTGATTATCTAGAAATGACACTTCACAACAAAAATAACAAAATCAATAGCAAGATTCAAAGACATGTACAGAATACAACTCAGTATTACATGCTGAAAGTTGTCACCCAAGGAATATTATCCAAAATGTCCAATAGGGATGATTCAGATGTGCAAAAAGAAACTGCAGCAAAGACCAAGATTATCACTTCAACTCAATAACTATCCTTAATCAACCTGTTAACCAGGACTTTCTGTTTGGCCCTGCTGTCGACACCATTTTGGATAAAATGAAAAAGGACACAGAGACCGCAAAATCTATGGGGGCATTGCAATTTCAGCAACAAAGGGGCTCCTTTCGTCGCTCCTCATATAGGGCAAACACACGAGGACATGCCTCGTAAACAACGACCTCATATAAAGGTAACGCACAAAGCACCTTTGGTAAAAACACCACCAGAGGGGGCTACAGAGGTAACAATACCAAGGGAAGAGGCCGTGGAGGCAATAACACCAGAGCCTCCTCGGCCTCAAAACAGTGACTCTATCACACTACCTCCAGACCACATAACACCGGTCGGAGGCAGACTACAACAGTTCCTACCCGTCTGGAACACTTTCAGATGATCACTTTACAACAAGTGCTCCCGTTGCTACAACAGGTGGATTTCCTAGCAACATTGGACCTCAAAGATGCATATTTCCACATACCCATCCATCCTGCCCACAGAAAATACCTCAGGGTCACAATAGAAGGTCAACACTACCAATTCAAGGTTTTCCCCTTCGGGGTTACCACAGCTCCAAGAGTGTTTACAAAATGCTTAGCGACCGTGGCAGCACATCTCAGGAGGCAGCACGTCCATGTGTACCCTTACCTGGACGATTATCTTATACAAGCAAAATCGTACCAACAATGTGCAGAACACATGTCTCAAACAATCCAGCTGTTACACAGGTTGGGATTCTCAATCAACTACACAAAATCACATCTGCAACCGTCCCACATACAGCAGTATCTGGGAGCCACCATAAACACCTCAGTGGCAAAGGTGTATCCAAACTCAACAAGGATAGCCAGTATGCAGACACTCATTCGAAAATTCCAGCCACAACACTCTCTCCCAGCTCAAGTCTTTATGCAGCTCATAGGCATGATGGCCTCCTGTATATTCATTGTCCCCCATGCCAGACTTAAAATGCACCCATTACAGGAATGCCTAGCACGGCAATGGAACCAGGCTCAAGGACAACTAAAAGACCTAGTGTTGGAAGACAGTTGCACTCACAACTCTCTGCAGTGGTGGAACCCACAAAACCTTTCCATGGGGCAACTGTTCTAAGAGCCGGTTCCACAACTATTACTAACAGCAGACGCATCACTGACAGGCTGGGGAGTCCATCTCCTTCAATACACGGTACAGGGCCTCTGGACAAACAAGCAGAAAAGGCTGCATATCAACCAACTAGAGTTGCTAGCTATATTCCTAGCCCTGAAATCATTTCAGAAATACTTGTACAGCAAGACGGTGTTGATCCGGATGGACAACATAACCGCAATGTACTATATCCAGAAACAGGGGGGAACGCACACTCCACAGCTGTCCCATCTGGCACAGAGCATCTGGAAGTGGGCGATTCCCCAAAAACATTTTTCTCCTAGCAGAACACCTCCCAGGGAGGAAAACCAAGTTGCTGACCTGCTCAGCAGGCACAGCCAGCATTTACACGAATGGGAGATTCACCCCCAGGTCCTCCAACCATTCTTCGAGGAGTGGGGTCACCCAGAAATAGACCTGTTCGCCACAAAAGAAAACTCGAAATGCCAATACTATGCCGCCAGGTTCCCACATCCATTGTCACAGGGCAATGCGATATGGATGAACTGGTCTGGCAGATTTGCGTACGCTTTTCCCCCAGCACCACTGATCCCGCTGGTAGCACGCAAACTGCGGCAACACTCCCTCACACTAATCCTACTTGCTCCCACATGGGCGAGACAACCGTGGTACACAACGTTCCTGGAACTCTCAGTAGTTCCCCCATCAAAGACTGCGCCTTGCACCTCATCTTCTAACTGAGAACCATGGAGAAATCAGACACCCAGATCCCAACCAAATGAACCTAGCGATCTGGATCCGGAGGTCTTAGAGTTTGGATATCTTAACTTGCCCCCAGATAGCAGGAATATCATTAAGGAGGCAAGAAGACCGACCACACGAGCGTGCTATGCAGCTAAATGGAAAAGATTTGTTATTTACTGCAACAATAACCAAATCAATCCATTAGACGCATCAATCCAAAACATTATATGTTACCTGCTGCACCTACAAAGATGTAACTTAGCATACTCTTCAATACGGCTACACCTTGCTGCCATTGCAGCATACCTTCAAAACAGACAACACCTTTCACTGTTAAGAATTCCAGCAATCAAAGCTTTCATGGAGGGTCTAAAAAGGGTGATTCCTCCTAGGCACCCCCCTTCCCCGGTCTGGAATCTCAATATAGTGCTTATCAGACTCATGGGCCCTCCTTTCGAACCTTTACATTCTTGCGAAATACAATTCCTAACGTGGAAAGTTGCTTTTCTAGTGGCCATCACCTCACTCAGAAGAGTGAGTGAATTACAAGCGCTAACAATTCAAGAACCTTTCATGCAGGTACACTCCAACAGAATGGTTCTCAGAACAAACCCTAAATTCATGCCTAAGGTTGTATCCAATTTCCATATCAACCAATCAATAGAGCTGCCAGTGTTTTTTCAAAATCCACAGTCAGTAGCTGAGAGAGCACTGCACACACTAGACCTGAAGAGAGCTCTACTTTACTATGTGGACAGAACTAAATCCTTTCGTAAAACAAAGCAACTATTTGTTGCATTTGCACCACAGCACAAGGGGAATTCAATTTCAAAATCAGGAATAGCCAGATGGATAGTTAAATGCATTCAGATATGCTATCAAAAAGCAAAACGCACTTTAACCGTCACCCCAAGAGCACACTCCATTAGGAAAATGGGGGCATCCATGGCTTTCCTAGGAAATATTCCTCTTGAAGACATCTGTAAGGCACCACATGGTCCACCATACACACTTTCACAAAACAGTACTGTGTAGATGTACAAACAAAACAGCAAGCTGCTGTAGGGCATGCTGTCCTCAAAACTCTTTTTCAAACTGCTGCAGCTGGCACAGGTAGCCACCGCTAGAGGAGATACTGCTATACAGTCTATGCACAGCTATGAATTCCGCAGCGCACATGCCTCGAACGGAATATGCTACTTACCAGTATGCATCTGTTCTTGGCATGTAGGGCTGCTGACATTCATATCGCCCGCCCTCCTCCCCGGTGCCTGTAGCAGCTGCAGCATTCTCTCTGGCATGGCCATCTCTTACTTTACTATCTCCATCTCTGCCACAATGGCGAAAAACAATCTTTGGATGGAAAGGATGCCCATGCGCACTGTAGTCCAAAGAAGGAGTCCCCTATCTCGCGATACTTCGAAAACTCTTCCAAGACAACAAGTGCAATCATCTGGACCCAACACTAGGCGGCGATCTATGCACAAGATATGAATGTCAGCAGCCCTACATGCCAAGAACAGATGCATACTGGTAAGTAGCATATTCCCTTCATTGTGCCAATGTCAATAAGTCCCTGACAGACAGGTCTAAACTCTCACCCTACAAACGATTTTCATCACCCTGTTCAAGCACTAATCCCCAACTCAAGGTCGAATTATTGCAATTCCTAAACTAGTCTTATAAAAAGTTAAACCATTGAAAGAGGAAATCACTTCTGCTGACAGGAAGAAGAATTTCTTTTAAGAGCGAACATGTAAATGATGGCTGTGACCAATCAAACCAGATACAGACCACAAACGCCTTGCAGGAGGCAGCTGAGATTCCGTGACTGCTAATCAATTGGCACTTCATTCACCTGAGGTAAGAGACAATGCAAATTGTTGCTGTTACCTCAGTCAATCCTGGCAAACTGTCTGCCTCCCATTTCTCATTCCCAAATGGTTATTTCACCTTATACCATAAGTGCCCTGAACTTCCAAATTTAGAAAGACCTTGTGTCCTCCCTGTTAGACCATACGGCAACAGCCTCAAATCATTTCAACAGGTCACTCAGGGTTTTTTCAAACAAAGAAACTATATTAATTCAATTACAATAATTGTTTACAAGGCTGTTAGCCCTAAACATAAAACACCAACCCTCTTAAGGAATATTAAAACTCTAGTATGCTATTAAACCACACCCTGTGCATAACGATTTTAAAATGTCTCTTGTTTTCTGTTTATTCCCTTACAACACTTAAGCCTTTTTCATTATACTCTTTAAAATTGTCTTTTCTTTTGCAGACTTTTTGCTTCTATAAAATAAGGTAAGTAGTTTCACAAACCATGACCACAAGCACATTATTGCCTTAGGTTGTATTCAGGTTTTAAAATCTTGTCTTTCTTTTGTTTTCAGAAGTCTTGCAAGAGATCCCGGGTCGGTGCGGGATCGGAGACGATTTCCTAGGAGTGGTCGCCACCTGAAAGGAATAAGTTCAGCAGAGGTCTTCTCTTGGTGAGTCTCTTGATAATAAGGACAACTGAAGTATGGGCTTGGCTTAAATACTAGCAGCACTCAAAATCATGACAGATAATGCGAGATTTCACACATTTCGCAAGAGGCCTGGTTCAAAAACTCTACAGTATGCCTTAGCAGAGGTGCTGCCCTAGGACAGACGTCAACAGCCCTGGCAATGCATGCTGCCTTGGCAATCATTCTTGTAGGTTCTTCCTTGGGGACAGAGGTCAGCATCTATAGCAAGGCATGGTGCCTTGGGAGCAACAGTCTTTAGCCATTGCCGTCTGGCCAGGGTTCACCAGCCATACCACTTAAGCCACCCTGGGGGGAGTGGGTGCTAAGATAGGGCAACAGCCACAAGCAATAGGAGAAAAAGGGTACAGCTGCATAAAGAAGGTACTACCTTGTGGCATCAGTAACAACTTGTAGCTATGTTTACTGCCATAGTATTAGCAATAACCAAGTACAAGGGTGTGTACTGTCCAGTAGGAAACAGCCTCCAGTAAAGTGTTTTCAATTAATGGGGCCAGCAGTAAGCATTCATTAATGGTGAACCTTGTGGTGGAGCAGGAGTAACCATATATTCCACTATGCCTTGAGCATCAGTGAACTGTCCTAGTAATGCATGCTACCCATGAAAGCAGTAGGGCTTCAAGACAACACGCTTGACCTCTGGGTCAAATTATTTGCATTTATAGCCTAATAGGTAGACACAAGAAAGAACCAGCAGAACCTAAAGGCCTATCACCAGGACCTCCTTATCCACCAGGCTTGCTCTGATCCCAAAAGCCAGTCCCCAGGACGATCAGAGTCTATCAACTGTTCCTCATAGCTTACAAAAAGACCTTATCACACATAGGTTATACCTAAGACCTATAGAAAGGTCCTCAAAACCCAATCTGATGTACCACAGGTAGAAATCTGATGGGCCTTAGGACCCATGGCATGGATTTTAGCACTCACAAGACATACCTATGGATTCCAGAACTGGGTTGCAAGACCTACTACTAGGACGTTCGTACAATTACAGACAGGAGCCTGCACCAACTTCTCCTCAGAGGTCAATGCACCCTCCCAGTTTCTTTTTGGCATCACATTCATACAGCACCTTAATCCATTCCATGGATCCTCAGTCTAAAGCATTTTTTAAAAGTCTTACAGATTATGTGGCTGGTTTTAATGTTTACACCGTTCAAGCCAGTAGACTAACATACCTGAATACAATGATAGGCAAAAAGAAAGCCCAACACTCATTTCAGATATGTGGTGACTGGAAGATTCTGTTATGACACCATGTGGGCCTTCAGGATGCCTTTCGTCTGGGTTTTCTCTAACGTCTGAGGTTTTGTCTTTCAGGGCCTCCTCTTCCTACTTGTGGAGGCCCTCATCCACACCTCCCTTTCTTCCCTCCCCTCCTAATGTTAACAACACCACTAAGCAGGTTAAGAGGTTCTGAGGTGCACCCAGATGTTCACCTTTGACTTCAGCAGAGCTGTGAAACATAAAAATATTCTGTTCTAGGCATGTGAGCTGTAGATCACATGCTTTGCATACTCCTGCTATCTAGTGTTGGGTCTGGATGTTTGCAAGTTGTTTTTTTTCGAAGAAGTCTTTCCAGTCACGAGGTAAGGTGACTCCTCCTTTCGCTGATGGTACACATTGACATCGACTTGTAGATAAACCTCATGAGCCAAAACGTCAGGATCTGGTGTGCTAACTAGCACCTGTTTGAGAAAGAAAGGCATATTCAGGTCTTGGTTTAACTTACATTCATGTAGTGGTGGCAGTTTTTCCAACAAAACGCCATGCACATTGTGTCCGTTAGGAGGAAAAACATAATTCGTATTGCCATAACTAACCATCATGAGATATGAGACAAGCGCAGGATAGCGCATGCGCATAACGGGTAACAAAGACACCCATAACAGCGCATGCGCAGCAGGACAAAACACATCGCATGGACGCATGCGCGAAGGAAAGACGCGAGAAAACAATGTTCGCGAGCAAGGAACCGACATTGACGATATATGGCCATAAGGAAACCACAATCATGCAATTAACTAACTAAAACCGACAATGACCATACATGGCCATAAGGAAACCCCAATCATGCAATTAACTAACTAAAACCGACAATGACCATATATGGCCATAAGGAAACCTTAGTCATGCAATAAACTAATTAACTCCAACCCGGGAAAAGGTATAAAACCCCGGTTTCAAAATTCCTTCTGGCATTATCACCGGAGCCACGTAGGGATCGATCGGGAGGTATTTCCTCGTAGAAATCGTGAGTAGAAAGGTCTGATGATTGTGAGCACTGCCACCACTACATGAATGTAAGTTAAACCAAGACCAGAATATGCCTTTCTTTCTCAAACAGGTGCTAGTTAGCACACCAGATCCTGACGTTTTGGCTCATGAGGTTTATCTACAACTCCAAAACAGTATGTTGTAAATATGTAATGGCATGAAATTGACATTTTTCCTCCTCACTTTACAGGGATATAACACAAACTTTGTCCTTTCCCTCTTTACCAACAATAGTGTTACGACCAGGAAATGATTTGAAAACATCTGATCAAAAATTTCCTCATTAAGTGTGTGTGCTCTATGTTGTGTGTCAGTGAGTCTAGTGTGTTTTTTGTAAAATATTTGTATCCCACTATAAGCACTGTAATACAGCTATAGTATGTCACCTGTAACCACTGGACATTTTACCTATGGATATGGAGAGAGAGACCACCAGAAAAAACATTTTTGTCTTCTTTCCTTTACAGGTTGATCAATAGACAACGTCTTTTTTTGCTAGGTATATTACTTTTACCTGCACTGTAATTTTTCCTCACTTTTATTAGAAAATTCTGGTATTAGTTAGAGAAACGTGAGTAAGGTGGGGATTTGTGCACCCCGTCCTGAAGAAGGTGCTTCTGGCACCGAAACATGTCGATGCACACAAAAAGGAGGTAACGCACATTGTCAGCGTAGTGACCTCCCACCCTCATTTTTAACAGCACCAGCCCGGGGGCTTATTAAATAATTTTTAGTCACCCCACGAGCCAGGTTCTTTTTAACTATCACTATTTCCCAAACCCCACAATACACTCACATTTATTCAAAATACCCCCTCACCAACACCACACATAGTCTAACAAGTGCTCCCACGTCTCCGTAGGTCGCAGCACGCCGTACCATGTAGAGGGGTACGATGACCCCGATGATGAAGCATGACACCAAGGGGCCTGTTGGTGTGTGAGGGGACCTAAAAACATAAAGGTGTTCCCCACTGTGGAGGAGACACCCTTAATCTCAAGGAGTGGATTCTAACTGTTTATTTAAATATGCCCAGGGAGAATGAATCCATTCTGATTTCTCTCTCTCCCCCCTCTGATTGTTAATTATACAAGATATGAATTCAGCAGCCCACATGCCTCGAACGGAATATGCTACTTACCAGTATGCATCTGTTCTTAGCATGTAGGGCTGCTGACATTCATATCGCCCGCCCTCCTCTCCGGTGCCTGTAGCAGCTGCAGCATTATCTCTGGCATGGCCATCTCTTACTTTGCTATCTCCATCTTTGCCACAATGGCGAAAAACAATCTGAAGATGGAGAAGATGCCCATGCATCACCTATCTCGTGATACTTCGAAGACTCTTCCAAGACAACAAAGTGCAATCATCCAGACCCAACACTAGGCTGCGATCTATGCACAAGATATGAATGTCAGCAGCCCTACATGCCAAGAACAGATGCATACTGGTAAGTAGCATATTCCTTCCCTAATTTCTACAGGACCCCCACCCCCTGTGCACCTAGGGGAGACTTCAGGGGTTCTGAATCTGCAGAAACCATGCAGAATATCCAATTATTCTAGCATCAAATTCGAATTTGAGCAGCTCTTTAACATAATGTGGGGAGTGAAATGTAAAATTTCACTTTACCCAGGCATATAAAAACTCATTTTATAAGGGCGCTCTTTATATATAACTGACCTCCCACCTCTGGGATACCTAGGGGTGACCCTGGGGGTCCCTAATATGCAAAAACATGGTAGGTTTTTCATTTTAAGGGCCCCTACCCCCAAAGTCGCGTTTGGGCACAATTTAATGTTTAAAAGCTGTCCTGGCTACCAGGGATGCTTTTAAACTAACCTCAGGCTTCAGCACTGCACACATGCTAGTGCAGAAAATCTGCTGGCATCTAAACTGTCATGCCCCAGGATACTGGAGACTTCTAGGTAGTTTCAATCCCCTGCTCTATTACATACTAGGGGCTTATGGGGTAGGTCATGCCAATTACAGGGGTACCCCGCCATACCATTGTGTACCCTAGTGTATGTTGGGTGTCTTAACTGTATTCTAATGTGTTCCTTTTAGCTTGGCATTGGGCCTGGTTAAACAGAGCCCAGGGTCAGTCAGAGTCAGTTACCACCAGTTCCAGTCAGCAAAAAGTTGGGGGGTGCCCAGGGCGCAGGATGACTTTGCAACATACACCAACTAGGGTTTACAGTGAATGCACTGAAGTCCCATTTGCAGCCTTCGAACACACAGACCTGGAAGCCACCATAGATACTCAGAGCTCTAGCCTCTCCCAATGCAGCCAGAATTCTCAGTATTCCGTCTCTTCTCCCTCAGTTTCAGCCCAACCAATCATTACCAGCAGGAGTTTTCATGCAACTGCTAGAATTGATGGCATCTTGCATCATGATTGTTCCCCATGCAAGAATCCTTAGCAAGTCAGTGGAACCAGTCGCAAGGTCTGTTGACCAATCTAGTGTTGGTGGATGGCAGCACCCATCACTCTCGGCAGTGGTGGAACCCACAAAAGCTATCCAAAGGGCAGCCCTTCATCGACCCTGCATCCTCAGACAGTGCTAGCAGTAGACGCATCACTCACTGGTTGTGGTGCTCACTTACACAATCACACAACCCAAGGATTATGAAGCTTAAAGCACCAAAGCCTTCATATAAATCACCTAGAACTACTAGCAGTGTTTCTTGTGCTCAGAGCCTATCAAACTCGCCTCATAGGCAAAGCTGTCCTAGTCCTCACGGACAGCATGACAGCTATGTACTACATACAAAAACAGGGGGGACACACTCTCTCCAACTGTCACGCCTAACACCAGCCATTTGGAAATGGGCGATACACCACAAGATTCATCTCCTGGCAGAACATCTTCCAGGAATAAACAATCAGATTGCAGACCTTCTCAGCAGACAGAAAAAGCAAATACACGAGTGGATACTTCATCCTCAGGTTCTCCTCTCATACTTTCAGGAATGGGGATTTCCTCACATAGACCTGTCCGCCACAAAGCAAAACGCAACATGCCCAAGTTTCATCCCCAGAGTTCCAAATCAGCTCTCCAAAGGCATTGCCCTATGGAGGAACTGGTCAGGGATATTTGGTTATTCTTTTCTGCCTCTTCCACTCATTCCACTGGTAGTTCGGAAGCTCAGGCAAACATCCCTCACACTTCTTCTCATAGCTCCCACATGGGCACGTCAACCCTGGTTCACCACCCTGCTGGAGCTGTCAGAAGTTCCACACCAAAAGCTGCAACTCACCTCTAGTTTCCTAACTCAGAGCCATGGAGAGGCTCGTCATTGAGTCCAACTCTCTTTAATATTTACATGGACCCTCTTGTGGATATCGTCCTCCCCTTTGGGGGTACATATTGTCACTTATGTGCCGGCCATGCTGCCAAAAATAGAAGCGGTGAGTCTCACTGTTGGACGCGAGATTAGCTACTGAATCTCTCCGGTCCTGGCTGCTTGAATTCACACCAGATTAATCTAGCCACTACCCCACTCCCATACAGTTGCGGGGAATGCGGCATGATGTTTGGTCAATTTTAATTGAAGGCACCTGGGATGTTTTGTTCCTGACGGAAACTTGGCTTAATAACGACTCCGTGACAACAATTACATTAGCGATCCCTCCAGGCTTTAAAATGTGCCATGTCAACAGAGAAGTAGGTAAAAGGGGAGGCGGTGTGGCCATTATTTTCAGAGACACATGGGAGTTAGTGTCCTTGGCTCCTGTTTTTGCTCAGGGCATAGAAGGTTTAACTTTATGTCTACAACCGACCCCCACGTCTGCACTTGGGGGGATTCTTATTTACAGACCACCTGATTGTGCCCACTAGAGAGCATTTTCCACCATGGCTCAGGAGCAATGGCCACGATGCCTGCACCTTCTGCAACACAGAGAAGGGCGATATACTTCATATGGCTTGCCTCTGTCAAGAGCTACGACAGCACGCCAACAGCTCTTAAAGGACCAGCTTAAACAGATAGGATCTCGCACCAGAAGGCAAGCAGTGCCGGCTTGCCTAAACCCTGCAAACACAAAACTGAACTGCAGGTATGTAAAGTTCCTTGCGCTAATTGAGCAGAAACTGTCAAAAAATATTACACAGGAAACATACAGACACTAACCAGAACTCAATGATACCTGCTCTTCTACCTTAAAAGTAATGTATCTGGACATTAGATCGGGCTTTTACTGCTTGTTCTTTTAATGACGTTTTAATGTATCAATTTTTCTTATGATATTTTAATCTGTTTTGTAAAATGTTTGCACTGGTTTTAATTAACTATGCATAATAAAAATTACCTTACCTTACCTTACATTAGCGATCCCTCCAGGCTTTAAAATGTGCCATGTCAACAGAGAAGTAGGTAAAAGGGGAGGCGGGGTGGCCATTATTTTCAGAGACACATGGGAGTTAGTGTCCTCGGCTCCTGTTTTTGCTCACTCAGGGCATAGAAGGTTTAAATTTCTGTCTACAACCGACCCCCACGGCTGCACTTGGGGGGATTCTTATTTACAGACCACCTGATTGTGCAGTACCCGCCCTTTATACAATCTGTAATATAATTGTCCAAAAATCGATTATGTACTCTCTTTTCTGGCCCTGGGAGATTTTAATCTGCATGTAAATGATCTAAGTTGTCCGCAGGCAATGCAGTTAACTACATTATTAGCTGAGGCTAGCCTCAAACAATGGGTCTTCTACCCCACACATGTAGCAGGGAATACCTTGGGCTTAGTTTTCTCCAATTGTACCGCCATTGTCATGGAGATGTCCGTCCCCCTGACATGGTCAGATCATTATTTGGTCCCTTTTTCTATTTCTTTATCAAACTCAGGGCAAGCTAAAGGAACATGCCTTATGCTTAAAAGAAATTGGAATAATTTAACTGAAACAACACAAAGCCCCATTTTGCTAGACAACCCTCCCTGCCTCTCAGCCAATCCAGATGCTGATGCAGTCTCATTACACCATTCGATTGCTTCGGCAGTGGAGTTGGTAGCACCAGCCAGAGTGGGGACATCAAATAGATTATCCCCCTCTGCCCCATGGTTCTCTAATGCCCTTAGGGAACATAAGAGTAGGTGCAAAAAGTTGGAATGCAAATGGAGTCTGGGTTATTGTGAGAAAATGAAGGCAAATTATAAAGAAGCCTTACAAGTGTTTCATAAGGACCAACGACCCCGCCGCCGCCAGAGCCAGCCTCCAGGAAGGAATGAAAGACGTTGCTGAATGGATGAAGATCAGCCGCCTGAAACTGAACTCAGACAAGATGGAAGTCCTCATCCTGGGCTCCTCGCCCTCCGCCTGGGACGACTCCTGGTGGCCCCCCGCCCTGGGCACCGCACCCAAACCGACAGACCACGCACGCAACCTGGGCTTCATCTTGGACTCCTCCCTCACCATGACCAGACAAGTCAACGCCGTCTCCTCGTCATGCTTCAACATCCTGCGCATGCTACGGAAGATCTTCCGGTGGATCCCCACCGAGACCAGGAAGATGGTCACCCAGGCCCTCGTCACCAGCCGACTGGACTACGGCAACGCCCTCTACGCCGGAACCACCGCCAAGCTCCAGAAGAGACTCCAGCGGATCCAGAACGCCTCAGCCAGACTCATCCTCGACATCCCACGACACAGCCACATCTCCGGACATCTGAGAGACCTGCATTGGCTCCCCGTCAACAAAAGAATCACCTTCCGTCTCCTCACCCACGCACACAAAGCCCTACACGATCAAGGCCCGAGCTACCTCAACAACCGCATCAACTTCTACGCTCCCAAACGTCATCTACGATCAGCCAGCCACACCCTCGCCGCCGTCCCCCGCATCCGAAGAACTACAACAGGAGGAAGGTCCTTCTCCTACCTGGCCGCCAAGACCTGGAACTCCCTCCCGACCGACCTGCGCCTGACCCAAGACCACCTCTCCTTCAGGAAGAAGCTCAAGACCTGGCTATTCGAGCAGTAGCAGCACACCCCCCCCACCCCCCAAGCGCCTTGAGACCCTCCGGGTAAGTAGTGCGCTCTATAAATGTCTGTGATTGATTGATTGAAGGAGTTAAACACAGCTAGATGAAATCATATTGCGTCAAGCATCCGAAATGCTAAGCAGTCGAGCAGCGAGATCTTTAAGGTTGTTCAATCCTTTTTTAAGCCCAGGGAACTGGAGACAGAAGTAACCTCATCCCCAGCCCTGTGCGATAAGATTGCGAACTATATTAACGACAAAATCGTAAAGGTCTACGAGTCATTTTGGGCCCCAGAGGCTACTGTGTAAAAGGACAAATCTCCGCTCCGGGGGGAGATCCCTAGGCTTAGCGAATTCTCTCCAATTCTGCCACTGGAAGCTCTAAATGAAATTCAGAGATGCCATTCAGGAGCCCCAGATGATCCATGCCCGCCCAAATTATGGAAGGTGCTAGCATTCTCATTGGTGGATGAGTTCTTACATATTTGGAACTCTTCTTTGAAAACTGGCATGTTTCCAGATAAATGGAAGCATGCAACACTTCTCCCATTGAAAAAAAAAAACCAAAATGGAGACCCGGGCGATCTAAAAAACCTGCGACCTATTTCGCTACTACCCGCTCCAGGAAAAATGCTGGAAAAACGGGTCCAACGCCAATTGACTAGTTTCATTGAGCAGAATAGGATTTTGCATGATACTCAATCAGGCTGTCGAGCAGGATTTAGTACAGAGACTGCTCTGTTGGAGGTGGCAGAGTCGATTAGGTGGTGATTCGGAAAGTCGCCCTCACGCCATATGAATCCCAACCGAAACAACTCTGGTGTGGGGTAACCCAAGGCTCAGCACTGAGTCCTTTACTTTTTAACATCTACCGAGCTCCTCTGTTTTCCATGATTGCCAACTGGGGGGTCAAAGCTGTTTCCTATGCTGACGACACTCAGCTGGTTTTCTCCTTTAAACAGCAGACGGTGGATGGTTTCAAAAATTTTAAGGGGTGCTTACGCGATATAGCTATGTGGATGAATTCTAATAAACTAAAGCTAAACGCGGAAAAAACAGAGGTTCTGTTTTTCGGACAACGAAATGTGCCCAAGTCAGAACTTTGGTGGCCAGCAGAAATGGGCACCCGCCATCCTTGGCCACCTCTATCCGAAACCTAGGAGTGAAAAGGGAAGCAAATCTGACCTTTTCAGCCCAAATACAACAGGTCTCTGTGACTTGTTTTACTAAGTTAAAAAATCTCTGGAAAATCTTGCATTTTTTACCGGAAGATTGTCGCAAAACAGTTGTACATTTTACAGTTACATCCAGGTTAGATTATGCCAATGCTTTGTACCTTGGCCTCCCTAAATATGCAATCCATCGCCCTCAGATGATACAAAATGCAGCTGCGAGACTGGTTTGCCGGATCCCATTCCGACAATATGTCTCTCCGCATTTACACAAACTCTACTGGCTACCAGTAGCAAAAAGAATCCTATTTAAGGCCATGACAAGGGCCTATCGGGCTCTGAACGGAAACTGCCCGAAGTATCTGAAGGAAAGTCTTTGCCCCTATAAACAAAACCGGATGTTGTGTTCTAACTCCTTCAACTGGCTTCAGACTCCGGGTTTTGAGAAATCACGGCTGGGTGTAAGAGCATTCACAGTCAAAACAGCCGTATTGTGGAACAACCTCCCAGCCGCCTTGCGAAGGGCCTGTTTTAAAAAATCCCTGAAGACATGGCTTTTCAGGACAGCAGTTTTTTAGACCTGAAAATACACACTCTTGCCTTTGACTCTTTTTACCTAGTGTTTCTAGCGCCAGGACACCCCTGTGTTGGGGGTAGCTATCGTGCTTAATAAATCACAGTATTATTATTATTATTATGCGGACGACACCCAACTGGTGGTCGCCTTAAACCATAAGGACAGAGCCCCCTCTCATCTTGGCCCTTTCCTCAAGAAAACCGAGCTTATGCTCCTTGGTAATTCCTCCCCTTCTGAGGTAGCTCTCTCATGCCCATTATGTATGGGTCCCGTCCCAGCCCCTAAACC
This sequence comes from Lissotriton vulgaris, assembly GCF_964263255.1. Classification (NCBI taxonomy): domain Eukaryota; kingdom Metazoa; phylum Chordata; class Amphibia; order Caudata; family Salamandridae; genus Lissotriton; species Lissotriton vulgaris. The sequence continues at coordinate 25,095,984 of NC_141692.1, forward strand.
GGAGATGAAGAGCCTCGGTTTCAGGCTGGACTCTGAACTTTGCTTTAAATCTCAAGCTAGAAGGTTTGTCGCATATTGCTTTGGCATACTAAGAATGTTGCGTAAAATACCCCCTTTGCTACCAGCTCAAGCAAGAAAGCTTGTAGTCCAAGCGCTCATTCTATCTTGTCTGGATTACGGAAACGCCCTGTATCTAGGTGCCCCTTGCTCGGTCCTGGCTAAGCTTCAAATGATGCAAAATTTTGCTGCCAGGACACTCATGGGCACTCGGAGCCTCCAATCAACACAGCCGGCTTTAAGGGCTCTTCATTGGCTTCAAGTGCGTGAAAGAGTCCAATTGTAAGACCTGTGTATTGCCCACTGGCTGATTGGAGGATGCTTTCATTTCATTTCAAATCCCAAAGAACTCAACCTGGCGATCTGGCTCCAGAGGTCGTAGACTGTATGAATATCCTAAAAGACGCTAGAAAGCCTACTACTAGGGAATGTTATGCAGTAAAATGGAAACAGTTTGTTATTTATTGTAACAATAACAATATCAATCCTCTTGATGCTTGTGTACAGGACATCATCTGTTACCTGTTACAATTACGGCAATCTGCACTAGGCTACACATCCGTTCGCTTACATCTAACAGCAGTAGCTGCATACTTAGAAAACAGACAACACTTATCTCTATTCAGAGTACCAGTAATTAAAGCCTTTATTGAAGGATTAAAAAGAGTAATACCGCCAAGAGTCTACCTGCACCAATGTGGAACTTGAACATAGTCCTTACAAGGCTGATGGGTCCACCATTTGAACCAGTGCACACATGTCAGTTACAGTTCCTCTCATAAAAAGTTGCTTTCTTCATAGTAATAACTTCCCTGAGGAGAGTTGGTGAACTCCAGGCATTAACTATACAAGAGCCCTTCTTTCAGCTTCATAAAGACAGAGTGGTTCTTCAAACCAATCCTAAATTTCATCCTAAAGTAGTTTCTGCATTTCATATTAGTCAATCAGTTGAGTTACCTGTGATTTTTCCTAAACCTGATTCTGTAGCAGAATGAATTCTACCCGTACTTCATGTTAGAAAAGCTCTATTATACTATGTGGAAAGAACAAAAGAATTTCACAAAACAAAGCAGCTCTTTGTTGCTTTTTCTCCGCCACACAAAGGCAATCCCATATCTAAATCAGGCATTGCAAGTTGGATCGTGAAATGTATCCAGACATTTTTTTTTGTAAATCTGTTTATTACACAGAATAGCAATCCAATCAATACATACACTGAACTACTTCTTACATAAATGAAAAGTGATCAGTGGTAAAGCCGAGAATGTGGTACAATACAGTGGGATTGAAAATTGATCGAATGACTCATGTCGATAATACATTTTTGCCTTTTTAGAAAACGAGAAAGTATAAGATAAACCATAATAGAAATAAAGAAAAAACGGTCACACATGTACACAGAATGATGAAGGGCAATAAAGCTGCGAGCAATATCGAGCAGACTAGTCAGCACAAAGTCTTGATTCGTATATAGCATGGCACATATCAAATGGAGCAACATGACTATTAGTCCCAGATCCAGCATTTGTCAAAGGTCACATAGATGATGGCGGAACCTCCTAGTATGAAAGGCAACACCCAATGCGACCATAAAGAGCACACATAATATAACCAGTGCAGACAGCCACGCGGCCCAGTAGTGCCAGTCAAGCATGCCCTGGTGCCAAATAGTGCCAGAAGTGGTTATCAAGTGCCGTAGTGATACTGCTTATCCCACCCCTGCAGGGACAAAGGAATTAATGGATTGGGATTGCGTCTCTAGGGCTACTTTCGCGATATATTTCCGATATGGTCCCCAGATGTCTAGCGGCCGGGAGGCTGTTGGAACCGTCTCAGAGTATTCAACGCTGTTTACATTGCAGTATGCCATGCTACGAAGCCAAGTGCGAACAGTAGGAGCTCACCTAGCACACCAGAGAAGCGCCACTTCACGCTTAGCCAAAAGGAAGCCAATGGATGCCAACTTCCGTAGCGGGTGCTGGAATTCGGCGACATAGCCGAGTAGCGCAATTTCAGGGGTGGATTGTAGAACCATTTCAAGCATCTCCCCCAAAACCCGATGCACCTGAAGCCAGTATGTGTGTAGTTTCGGACAAGTCCAGGAAAGATTGGCAAAATCAGCCTGTGGGCCGTGGCATTTAGGGCAAGTGTGCGGTCTGCTTGGATCAATTCTATGGGCGAGTGCTGGAGTGTGGTATTCCCTCCTGAGGAACTTGAAATGTATAAGTTTGTGTCTGGCATTAATGGACACATCTCTCGTGGTGGCACAGCACGCTGCCCACTGGTCTTCCGTGATTGGAATAACCAGGTCGCCCTCCCAGTCAGCACGCACCTTAGAGTCGAGTGAGGGAATGGAGGCCAGACACAGCTTGTATAGCTTAGACACTACATGCGCCCCAGTTTGGTGTTGTATTATGAATGTGAGCGCGGGGGTGTCATCAGAGGAAGCGGGAATGTGGGAAATTCGGCTCTGACCATCGAACGAAGTCTAGTCAGTGTGAATGAGTCCATGAAGGTCCTGTCCGTAAAGCGGGGATCCTCAGTAAGAGAAAAGGCATGTCCGTCCGGGAAAAGGTCACCTACAGTGTGTATTTGGTATTTGGAGAGTGTGAGTCGTACCACCGAATCACCTGTGATGGGCCAGTGGGGATTGGGCAACGGCAATGCAGGCGAGTATAGTTTCTCGAGCAGTAAGAGGCGTCGAATTTTGTCCCAGGCCCAGCAAGTAGTGGACAAAGGCTGTATGTCCTGTGAGTCCCGGGGAAGACCCTTGGGAAGGACGGAGGAGAGGGCCACAGGGAGCGCCAAGTCAGCCTCTGGTCGCAGATGGGGTATCCTGGCATCAGGGTGAAACCAAGGGTACGCGTAAGCGCATTGCGCCACCAAATAATACAAAAAAAAGTCTGGCACTCCGAAGCCGCCTCGCTCGTAAGGGAGTGTTAGTGTTCGCCAGGACACGCGTGGGTTCTTGCCTCCCCATATCAGGCGCAGAAGGGAGGAGCGGAGTTGGGAGAAGAAAATCTTGGTGAGGGGGATCGGAAGATTGTTAAACAGATACAAAAATCTAGGAAGTACAATCATCTTAATGATGGCAATCCGTCCAGCCATAGACAGCGGGAGGTGAATCCAGCGTTCCGTATTGTCTTCTAAAAAATCAAGGGCGCGACCGTAGTTCAGTCGGACAATGGTAACCGTGTCAAGGTGAACATGTATTCCCAAATATTTCACGGAATCCGTGCACCATTCCAAAGGGAACGAGCAGGTCCACTGCATGGTGGAGGGGGTGAGCGGGAAGATTACCGACTTATGCCAATTTATTCTAAGGCCTGAGTAGTCGCCAAAATGGGAAAGTCCCGTCAATAGTGGTTCAAGGTTGGACTGGGGAGTGCGGACATACAGAACTGTGTCACCGGCATATAACGAGATCAGCAGGGGGCCGGTGCGAAACTGGAGACCACAGTGTAGATGTTTCTCCTGGAAATGTCGCACCAGGGGGTCCATCGCAATGATGAACAGGAGCCGGGTGCCACGTGAAAGTGTGAAGTTTTCAGTGATAGTGCCGTTTAGCCGTATACGGGCGGTGGGAGTCGAGTACAGCAACTCAACCGTCGCCACAAACATAGCAGGCATCCCCATTCTCCTCATAATAGACAGAAAAAAGGGCCACTCCAGGGTGTCGAGCGCTTTCTCCGCGTCCAGGAACACTGCTGCAGCCGGCGTGGAGGGTTCTATTCTGTGTAAAACCGAAAATAGTGTCCGAAGGTTTAAAGAGGTGGATCGGTGTGGTACGAATCCGGACTGAGCCGGCGAAATTATAGTTTCCACTAGAAGCGCCAGCCGAATTGCCAGGACGTTGGCCAGAATTTTGTAATCGAGGTTCAAGACGGACAGGGGTCTATATGAGCTGCACAACGAGGGGTCACGGCCCTGTTTGGGAAGTAGAACAATGACCGCTTCCCGGAGTGTGGGTGGAAGAATGCCCGACTCCAATGCCTCTGCATACACTTCGACCAGTTTAGGTTCAAGTTCCTCTTTGTACTCCTTGTAGAAGTCAGCCGTGTAGCCGTCAAGGCCGGGAGCAGAAGAGCTACGCAAGGAATCGATCGCCTCATTTATAAAATCCGGTGTAATGGGCATGGCTAAAATCTCCTGCATGTTTTTTTTCCAGGTACACCATGGCGATTTCATTCAAGTAAGAACCCGGGTGGCAGTGCTCCCCCGTGAGTGTGGAAGTGTAGAGGGTCTTGTAATATGACAGGAAAGTGTTGGATATCTCTGGAGTGGAGTGTTGTTGTGTACCCTGAGCGTCAAGTACCTCCGTAATGCAAGCAGCTTGGTGTGGTGGGCGAAGCATTTGCGCTAATAGTTTGCCTGGCCTATCTCCCTCACCATATTGCCGCGCTGTGTAGTATTTGCCCATGAACTTCACCTCCCTGTCCGCTGCGTCCAGAAATTCCAAAAGCAATTCCAGGCGTTTAACCTCATGGTCCACCGAAGGATTCCAGAGGGTCTCCTTCTCTAACTTAAGGATATCCGCCTCAATGCGGGTCAGGGTGGAGCGAATCTCTCGTAAGGAACCCACACTCTTAGTGATGCAAACCCCACGTAATGTGGCTTTGAAGCCTTCCCATAGCGTGGACCAGGAGGTAACAGAGCCAGTATTAATGTCAAAGTAGTCGTCGATAGCAGTTCGTATGTCCTCCTTGAAAGTCGGGTCTAGTAGAGCCCTGCCAGGGAATCGCCACTGTCTTTCGTAACCTCCCAATCTGGGGATCTCTAGGGACAAAACAATGGGAGAGTGGTCTGAAAGGGTGCAAGGCAACGTGGAAAGGCCTACAACCCAACCTGCGACACCCGGGGACAGGAGCCAATAGTCAATTCGAGTGCTAGTGTTGTGGAAGCCCGAGTGATGCGTGTAGGCTGGAGTGTGGTGGTGCAATCTAGCCTCTATGTCCACTAGGGAGAAATGGGAACAAATTTCCGCCAGCACAGCACGTGACTTTGGTTTGCAGTCAGGAGAGGGGGAGGTGCTGTCCCTGTCGGGATTCAGCAATATGTTAAAATCCCCACCCAGAACCAACAAGTCAATGTCGGAGTGAAGCAGTGTCAACTGTAGATCCTGAAAAAAAACAGGGTTATCCACATTCGGACCATACACACCAACAGTGCAATCCTGTACCCGAACAGCATTCCCATAACAAGTGCATATCTGCCCTCCCCATCCGTTTTGCTGCCAGTCATTACAAACGGGACTCGTTTGTGTACAAGGATCGCTGCGCCTCTAGCAAACCTACTATAGCAGGAAAACACTCTGTGTGACCCCCATCCTCTAGCCACTGATGCCACGTCCTGCTGTACCAAATGAGTTTCTTGTAGAAAGAGGACGTCCACCCCATCTCGCGCCGCATAAGCCAGCACCTGTTTGTGTTTCCTTGTGGTATTCAAGCCCCAGACATTCCAAGACATCAAAGGCAGTTTGGAGGGACCAGTCTGTAGACCTATCCTGGCCATATATCCATTGTCAATATAGTCTGTAGCAAGTGTGCATATGACTGAATGCTCAAACGATACTCGCAGCTAGGCTGTAACCTACATGACCAGTGAAATAAAACAAACCCCACCCCCCACCCGCCTCCCAGCCTCCCAGAACCCCACGAGAGGCGATCCCCGGACCATCGCTGAACAATAATGCAGAGTAACAAAGGTGATAACCATTCGAAGAAACAATAAAACTGCAAATAAAGGAATGATAAAACCCCAGAAAATAGCAACAACATGGCCCGCGCTAATGGGGGTGGCAACGCCACTCCATACGGGCAACCGAACAGGCGGCCACCGAACCAGAGACCTAGTCAATTAACGTTGGTAAATCCACATCTAGACTACAGTATTTCGACGAGGGTGCAAATAGAGTCAATGCAGAGTGGTCAGCCCTGGCCAGTTTCAGCAAATAGGTCAGCGCTGGACTGTGTCGTTTCGGGGTGGAGAGTTGGGAGGAGAACCGGTAGCTGCCGCTGAGCCCTGTTTCTTGTAGTTGTGGCAGAATTCTTGGGCCTCCGCTGGAGAGTCGAAAATGCGAAATCTACCGTTCACATCCACCTTCAACCTAGCTGGGTACAGCATACCGTATTTCAGGCCTAAGTTCCGGTGGGCGGATTTAACTCCGTTATATTTGCGACGTGCCTCTTGTACCATTAATGTGAAGTCTGGGAAGAAGGACAGCTTGCTGCCCTGCCACTGCATTTCTCCAGTCTCACGCGCCGCGCGCAGCACAGCGTCACGGTCTCGGAAGTTCATGATCCTGGCGATGATGGGTCTTGGTAATTGGGCAGGTTTAGGTTTAGGCCCCAGAGACCTATGTGCACGCTCAACCACAAAGCCTGCTGTGAATGTGTCTCTGCCAAATAGTTCGATCAACAGTGTTTCGACAAAAACGTCAAATCGACCCGTGGCTGTTGTTTCTGCCACGCCAAGGATACGAATGTTATTGCGCCTACAGCGTGCTTCAAAATCTTTGTTTTTAATGGCTCCAGACACTTAAGTGATTTCGATGTGCCATCCTCGATGTCAGATATTCGCGATTCAGCCACATCGAGCCTTCTGTCATGGGCCTGCACTTTTGTACCCATGTCCGCCAGTTTCTATTCCAGGCTGTCGAAGCGGGTGTCGAGCGCCCTAAAGCCTGCGCGCATTTCACCCATCATGGTGGCAACCATAGCCGCCGCATCTCCCAAGTCCGTAGCGCTGGAAGCCCCGGTCGCCGAACCAGGCGGAGGGTCTGTGCAGAGAAGGGGAGTCTTGTCGAAGCTGAGCTTCCTCTGTGGGATCTCTCTTCCCCATCTCCACGGTCGCCCGCAGGGCTAAGCTGTGCCGGGAGTGGGGTGTAGGTGTTTCGGCAAAATGGGAGAGCGGCAGAGCAGTACCAAGCACCAGAAAGTGTCCGCGTCGTCCACCAACAGTAGAGGTTCAGCGACCAGGCAGCGTCGGTCCAGGTGAGTGAGGGCCGGGGCAGTCACTGCAGGCCCAGGGCCCAATGTACGGTTTGATGCGCTGAATGCACCCTCAGGATGTGGTGGGGTGGGGAGCGTCGATTAGAGCAGGAGGAATGGAGGGGTCCGATAGTCCCATGAGTGTTTACAAGGCGGGGCCGCCGAGAATCGCGTAGCAGCGCCCCACGGTTGCCCGACCCCGAGCACGCACACCCCCGCCGCCTCACCGCGAGCGTCCCCGCCCGCCGCTCAGCATCCGGCCCAGGCCCGAAAATCGAGGCCCCGGTCCCGACACCCCGAAGGCCAAAGGGCCGCGACCGTATCGGGAACCAGCAGCCCCCACTCGGGAGCCTGAATTGGACGGGCAGCCCGCAAGAAGCACCGCAGCAGACGACTGAGGGGGCAAAGGCCCAGCGACCAGGCCCCGCGCGGCACTCACCAGCAATCCGGCGCAGTAAGAGAAGATGGCGCCGAGGTCCGAAGGCAACGATTCTCCTCCGCCTTACACTATCCTCAGGCCGTCTCCGCGTTCTCCAAAGTCACCCATACGGCATGTGACCCTTTATGCTACTTTCACTTGTTAAAAAAGCGCCTGGTTGTGGTATATTAACCCAGGATATGATAATGGCATTGTTTCAAACTCAAGCATTTCGCTTTTTTTTTTTTTACAAAAAAAGGTTCTATTGTTATTGGATCAGAGACTGTTTCAGTGTTTAAATACAATTTGCTTTCTGTATTTACTCCCAGACCTCAGCTTCTCAGTATTTCATATCTTTACATTGCAGTGATCATGCTGCAGATACTAACAAACTGTATCTCATAGTATGTGTTCTGTGGTCATTATAACAAACAACAAGGGGCCAATTGCGATGCCGTAGTCAACAGCTCAGGCCTCGGTCGAAGCCGTTCCTACGGCATCGTAATGAGCAGTTTGGGTTTATTTCCAACCGACCCATTTGGATGTAGTCGGTCGGAAAGGAATCTGAACTAGAATTCCGAATGGGTTTCAAGCCCGTCTGCCATTTGGAAAGCCTCCAGGAATCCCTAGGGCAGCTCTTTCCGCCCAATGGATTACAATGTCGGATTTTGACAGCCTTTTTGTGCCAGCCTTTTCCGACACAGGAAGTCTACCGGAAGTAGACTTTGTATGCCCTCAGCAAAGTCCCCATGGGTGCACGGCCTCCGATTGGAGGGCGAGGGGCCTCCTATGGTGCCCCCCTGTTGATCCCTGCACCCTGTGGCAGGCACCTTGAGCTGCCTGCCACAGGGTGCAGGGATGAACTGCACCTCTTCTCTTTACAATGAGAGAATGCATTCCGGTCGAAATGCGTGCTCCCATTGTAAAGAAGAGGCATGCGTCTGAACAGTGTTCGGTTGCATCTTAATTGCTGGGTTGGGACTACCGACACGAGGCCGGTTGGTCCCAGTGAGGTAATATGAATTTTCATGGTCAGTTATGTCCCCTATCGTAGACCCCACCGGCTCCATGTACGTGCTTTAGGTACATGTATGTTCCCTCCACTTCTAGCTATGAAGACGCAAATACATTTGCGTCCAACGTCAACATGTCCTCTTTCAGATCCACCATGAATGGGTCAGATATTCCGTTCCTAAGTGTGCCTTGCCAACGTCTTTATATGGTGCACTTTTCATGTTTTACTCTCTCTGGAGAGTTAGGCCCTGATTTCTGCCATCAAGCCTTTTCCTGCCTTCTGTATCTGAAAGCCGCAGCTTGCTGCTTCCTGACCCTTGACTTACTCCCTGCGTGGCGAGCGGTGTCTGGCTCAGCCTGCCTTGCCTGCCAAGACTGTATTCAACCTTCAAGTTATCTGCTCCGCTCCTCGAAAATACATTCCTGTCTAGTAGTTTACGAAAACATCCTTCCCAGCTGCAGAGCAAAGGGCCCGGCCTCACTGTCTTCATGCAAGTAATTCATAGCTCCCGTTACCATGGTAGGCCCATGGCCCCCTTGCTTTACACGTAGACACGTAGTTGCACATGCACGCACTAGCAGTCAGTATAGAATAGCCTCTGCCCGAGAGACCTTTCCTTCTAGATAATACAGTTCCTTAAACACAAGATATAGATATGATTTGGGTTTAGGTTGTTCTGACACCCCAGACTTCTGTCTCCTCATGTAAGGCTAAATGTCAAGTCTCCTTCACCCTCCAGTTCCACGTCAATTACACGTCATGCTGCTGCGCGCGCATCTCTGCCACATATTTCTGCTGACACTGCAGGATTCTTCTATGTATCCACCCACCTGTGACACTTCTCTATGACGTTGTCTAGCACACACCTCCGTGTACGCCTTTGTGCACGCCTCTTGTTACGCACGTGTAGTCTTATCTCGTTTCTCTCAGCTGTTACGCCTTCTGCATCTGCCATTACTGTAATGCATTGACTATATATATGGTAACCTGTCAATAAAGTATTGTCTATCCCTTCCTGAACCTTAGTGGTGATGGAACATGATTACCTGGTTTAAACCAATTCCTTTTTAAGGAATAAAACCCCTTTTAAAACCTCAAATACCACGGATTCTGTCTCTTATTTTTGACTGAGTTATTCTTATTGAACTTTACCGCATAAATTAAGTATAGGTAATTTAAATTTACCACTGAATGATTGCTGAATCGATGTCTCGCCCTGTGATTTGGTACCAGTGAAGATGTGAAAAGTGCCAGTGCTTAATTTGTAAAAATGGTAAGTGACCGCGCCCTCGTCAGGAGGCCACCGCAGCTTGCACCACACACTTCCCTTGCCAGCACTGCCAATGACAGTACCTGTGTGTAAGTGTGCAAGTTCCGGCTATTTTAGGCCCCCAGGCTGTTTTTATTGTATATTGAATTAATAAATAACTGTTGTTCTGTTAATCTGTAAATAACCCACAGTGGCACCATTTAGCTGTCATAAGTACTGGTGTTGAAAATTAGGTGCCGTAAACCACCAGCTCAAATTAGACACTGCAAACGCCTTAAAAGAGGCGACTGTGCCTCTGGTGTGCACCATCATCTTGATGGATGGGAAATAGAGATGAGCTGAAGCTGTGTTTCCCCTCTAACTGCTCTGCTTTGTTTATTTATCTTCTTCTCCTGCAGGATGGAGCCCTCCTCTCCCTTTGGTTCTTGCTGCATAGGCCTGTCCACACATGCAAAGCCCACTGAGCTCAACCTGAAGAGCGATGAGCATGGGATCCCTGAAGTGAGAGAGCAGCATGAAGGACACGAACATCCTGGCCACGACATCAAGTAAAGAAACACACATCTTCATTATTAAAATGATATTATGTGAGAGGGTGAATAACAAGCACTGGTAAATGCATTAGGTTTCGCCTATGTGATTAATACCACATTGTTTTTTGTTGTAGCTTGCTGAGTAGTTGTACAATATAAGTTACAGAAAGTCTGTTAAAATGTTATGACTTGTTTATGTACAAAAAGGCTATATATTGTGCTGTTACTAGTAGTATAGTGTGGGTAAGTAATAGCAACATTTTGAAAAATGAAATGAAAGAGGGAGATAATAGAATCAATTGATGTAATTGTATGTATTTAGAGGAGTTCTGAATACTTTTGGGCCCGTTACCACAGCGCCTGCTGCACCATTCAACTCATGACCCTGTTGTCTGCAGGGTAACTGAACTTGTGACTGCCTGTTTAGTAGTAAAATATAGCAATACTAGGTGCTTAGTGGGGTGCCTAAAGCTTTTGGTCTTTGTGCTACTGCACCTGCTGCGCCATTCAAATCATGACCCTATTGCCTGCTACATTCACTTGTGACTGTCTTGTTGAGTAGTTTAATTTAACAATATTCTGGGTTTAGTGGGGTCCCTAGAGCTTTTGCCCCCAGAGCCACTGCACCTGCTGCACCATTCAAATCAAGGTCATTTTACCAGCAAGCTAACTGCAATTGTGACTGCCTGTTTAGTAGTAAAATATAGTAATGTTTGAAGTTTAGTGGAGTTATTATAACTTTTGGCCCTGGTGCAACTGCACCTGCTGCACCATTTAAATCAAGCACCTTTCAGTTGCAAGGTAACTGAAACTGTGACTGCCTGTTTAGTAGTAAAATATAGCAATATTAGGTGTTTAGAAGAGTTCTGACAACTATTTTGCCCTGTGCCTCTGCACCTGCTGTACCTTTCAAATCGTGTCCTTAGTGCCTGACAGAGAACTGCACCTGTAACTGCCTGTTTAGTAGTAAAATATAGCAATTTTTTGTGTTTAGTGGAGTTAAAACAACTTTTTTGCCCTGTGCCACTGCACCTGCTGTACCATTCAAATCAATCCCCTCAACTGCAAGGTAACTGCAATTGTGAGTGCCTGTTTATCCCTTTCCCTGCTGCCGTCGGCCAATGGCCGATGGCAGCACTACCTCCCCAGTGCTGCCGTCGGCCATTGGCCGACGGCTCCCCACCCGCGCACGAAAACGCCCGCACCGCGGCGGAATTACTGCCGCGGTTAACGGGTTAATAGTCAAATATGGCAATAATATGTGTTCGAGGAGTTCGGACAAATGTTGGGCCCGTTGCCACTGTATCTGCTGCACCATTCAAATCATGATCCTAGTGCCTGCAAGGTAACCTCACTTGTGACTGCCTGTTTAGTTGTAAAATATAGCATTGCTCCTATATATGAACTTTATTTTTAACGCACGATGTTCATTACAAGAATTAGCATTTGATCATAATGACCAATTTGATTACATTGAAATCAATCCAATAATGCCTTCAAAGTGCAAACAAAGGTACTGAGGAATGATTAGGACAAACCACCAACTTTCTAAGGCTAAAGCATCTGCTGTGCACAACTAAGTAATGAAAAGCAAGCATTTCAACATACTGTTAGAAACTGTCTGCCTTTTCTGTGGGAAGAGGTCTCATCTTGACAGTGAATGGGGCTTATACAGTGTGAACAGCTTTAGTAGAAGTATGATAAATGTGTGCAGTCAGGGGAAGCGAACAAAAAAAGTTCCACACAATGAACACAGTAATTTATCTACGGGAACTGATAAGAGCCTCCTTTAAAGAGATATTAAATATAAGAGATTTCTCAAGCACAGCGCCAGAGCTGTGCAGGCGAAACCTTAAAAGGAACAGCATTTATGGATGGGAACAAATGAGACACATGAGAATCAGGATTTGTAATCTGTTTATATTAAGGAATTAATTTACTATTCTTTGACATTACATGCAATGTGGCTTAGGTCAAGTGGCCATCATATGTTTCTCCCTCAGTTACACACTGACAGTATAATGAACTCAAGCGAAACACCGTTCTCACTGGCATGTTTACGAAGCCCAGGTCCTTAGGGACATTGTGTAGTCCTATCCTTAAAACCATGACTTTAGTGGAAGGTTACGTGGGGCTTTACATATTCCCCAGTGGAACTTCTCATTCGTGTCTTTATGTCCCCATCAGTGGAAGAGGTGTGGCGCAGCGGCCAGGGCAACTGACGCCTGAACCCGGGGGCACATGGTTCGATCCCGGTGCCAGCGGCAGATCAGCCCAGCACCATGTGACTCTGGGTAATAGCTCGCTTAATCTTCCGGAGGGGCCCCCAGAGCCTTGACACCTTTGGGTAATTGTTTGTGCTTTACAAATACTGGACATTTACTGGACTTTTACATTGTCATTGTCCCCACCAGTTAGTCCTCCACACCTCTTCTACCACCCCCTCCCAGGCAGGATATGGCCCTGCCACCCCCCAATAATGTGTGCTGGCACTTCTCATAGATTTGGCTTTGTCAATGCTTTTTACATTTCTTCTCAAGCATTAGCAAAGCCAACCTATTCCGCATTCGCCATCAAACATTTACGCTTATAATGGTATTTGGCTATGGCATGTGGGTGAACACAATCCTTGAGCGGGATGGTTATGTGATGTCATACGAAACGTGCACCAGTTAGTGTAGCCGTAGTTCCAAGTGTTTTGTGTCTGCCTTTGATATAGTTTTATCTCGATCAAAAAGTCACTGTTACTTACAGTGAGCAACAGGTCCAGGGGTCCTGAGGCTAGATATTGATTCCTAGAATATCGAAGGAACTGTGCTCGAAGCTCTGGACCATTGTAGCTTCGCAAGATCAAGTAGGGTTATACATGTGAAAAGTCAAAAAGTCCTGAATCCATATTAACAGGGCTCCCACAGGACCCCTGTTAACACGGATTTATCCGAGGACCACTCAGGACTTTTCCAAAAAATTGGACGCTCACATTGAAATGTATTGAAATGCTTATCATCGCGACTTGAGCATAAGACTATTGAACCTGTTTTGCCTTGAGAAAGTCCTGGCCCTACCTGCCATAGGGCGAAACACGTGTCGGCTGTCTTCTCTCTTCTCAATAAAAACTTATAATCAAATCAAGAGTGAAATGGATTAATTAAGTGGTGAATTAACACAAATGAAATAAAGATTTCTGACAGAAATACATCAGGATATTAAGGATTTATCCTTGCTTATCAACCATCTGTCTGAAAGGAAGGAACATAGGCTCACATATATAACCCTACTGTTACTCACAGTATCTTACTTTTTTTCAGTGAAGATGAGCTGGTTGGCAAGTACTGCGTGCTGCCATTGGCCATTTCATCAGACTTTCATCAGGCTTACCAACTCTGTGCACGCTTTCTGGTTTCGGCGCCAAACAATGTTAGTGGGGCCGATATGGTGCTGGAATGCGATTCACAAGATCTACCTTTCAGCGTTCATCTGCTTTTGTAAGGAGCAGCAGTATTCAATCGGAAGAAGTTGTGCTTGTGACTTCTGTTTATAGGAGATTAGACTGAGGATTATCAAGAAAACATGGAAAGGAGTTCAAGGACATAATGAGACTGTAATAACATGAAAGTATTTGAGCAACATATGAGGGCAGATTTGGGCAGAGTATCAGTAACATTAGTGATACATGACCAGGAAGACTTGTTGTGACAACATTGCATACTGGAGCACTGCTGTCCAGTGCCTATTGTATTGGTTCTGACCCCCAAAACATGTAGGAATGGGCTAATTTAACTCACCAATAAAGCCATGGTATATGGTGTGGAAACTGCACTCATAGCACGGAAACCTGTGGACTGCAGCACTTTATGCCATCGACTAATGTAACAAAGAAAACATGGTTTGGGGCCAACGATTGGAACCTGACTGCTACAGTTTAAAACTGCATGTAATGCAACCTGTTCAAATACCCTTTTTAATGGATAAACCCTTTCCTTTAAAATATTAGTAAGTTGCCCGACATAAGCCTTGTAACCCACTAGATAGAGTGTGTGGTATTTAAAAGTGGAACATGTTGAAAACTAACATTACCATGTCCCTAAAGTGACATGCTTGGACACCTTTACAGTTGAAATCCAAGTAATCAAGCAAGGCAGCAAAAAAGCCCTCTGGTTTAATGATGACCTTAAGAAATCCAAGAAGATCTGTTGCACCCTCGAGAAAGCCTGGCGAAAAAACCCAACCATTGACAACCTGACCACCTTCAAGAATGCCACCCGCAAACACCACCAACTGATCCGATCAACCAAGAAATCAGCATTCAAGGATCGACTCGATAACAACGCACACAACAGCAAAGAACTATTCAACATCATCAAAGAGTTTACCAACCCCACCGCCGGCACCAACGACATCACTCCATCCCAAGACCTCTGAGACTCTCTAGTCTCGTTCTTCCACAACAAAATCGCTGACATACATAACAGCTTTGGAGACCAGCCCACCCCAACTACCTCCGAACTAAAACCTTCCTCCAACAACCTTTACGCCTGGAACCCAATCACCACTGAAGACACCATCCTCCTGATGAACACTATTCACTCAGGATCGCCAACCGACCCATGTCCCCACCACATTTTCAACAAAGCAGACTACATTATCGCACCCCATCTTCGAGACGTCATCAATTGCTCCCTCAGCTCCGCCACCTTCCCGGAAAGCTGGAAACACGCCGAACTCAGCGCCCTCTTGAAGAAACCTACAGCTGACCCCACTGAACTTAAGAACTACCGCCCCATTTCGCTCCTCCCATTCCCTGCCAAAGTCATTGAGAAAGCCGTCAACAGTCAACTCGCCGCCTTCCTCGAATCCAACAAATCCCTCAACCCTTCACAGTCCGGCTTTTGAGCCAAACACAGCACTGAGACCGCCCTCATCGCAGCAACAGACGACATTCGAACTCTACTGGACAACGGAGAAACTGCTGCCCTCATCCTACTCGACCTCTCCGCAGCCTTCCACACAGTCTGTCATAACACCCTTATACAACGCCTCAGCAACGTCGGAATACAATGAAAAGCATTGGACTGGATAATCTCGTTCCTCGCCGGAAGATTCCAGAGAGTCCGCCTCCCCCCTTTTAGATCAGAGGCCACCGAAGTCATCTGCGGCATACCCCAGGGATCTTCACTCAGCCCCACCCTCTTCAACGTCTACATGAGCCCCCTCGCATCCATCGCACGCCAGCACAACCTCAACATCATCTCCTACGCAGACGACACTCAGCTGATCCTATCCCTCACCAAATACCCAAACACCGCCAAAACCAACCTACACGAAGGGATGAAAGAAGTAGCCGAGTGGATGAAGAACAACCGTTTAAAACTTAACTCCGACAAAACGGAAGTCCTCATCTTAGGTTCATCCCCCTCCGCCTGGGACGACTCATGGTGGCCATCGGCCCTGGGAACTGCACCCATACCAACGGACCACGCACGTAACCTGGGCTTCATCCTGGACTCCTCCCTCTCGATGGCCAGACAAGTCAACGCCGTCTCATCATCATGCTTCAACATCCTACGTATGCTCAACAAAACCTTCCGTTGGATCCCAACCTAAACAAGAAAGACGGTCACCCATGCACTGGTCACAAGCCGACTAGACTACGGAAACACCCTTTACGCCGGAACCACAGCCAAACTACAGAAAAAACTCCAACTCATCCAAAACGCCTCAGCCAGACTCATCCTAGACATCCCCCGCCAAGCTCACATTTCCGGTCACCTGAAAGACCTCCACTGGCTCCCCGTCAACAAGAGAATAACGTTCCGCCTCCTCACCCACTTACACAAAGCCCTCTACGACATAGGACCCGAATACCTAGGCTGTCCTTCTACACCCCCACCCGCCAACTTCGATCGTCCAATCAAGCCCTCACCGCAATTCCACGCATCCAAAGATCCACCATGGGAGGAAGATCCTTCTCCTACTTAGCGGCCAAGACATGGAATTCCCTCCCCACCCACCTCCGCCTCACACAGAACCACCTCTCCTTCAGAAAACAACTAAAAACTTGGATGTTTGATAAGTAAAGCTCCCCCCCTCCCTCAAGCGCCTTGAGACCCTCTGGGTGAGTAGTGCGCTATACAAATGTAAACTTGTCTTGACCTCACACTTAGGGCAACTACTCACATGGTATCTTTCAACCCCTACATGCTTATGTACCACCCGTCTTCCTTAACCCCTTGGGAAGGGTGGGAAACCTTGTAATGGGTATCTTTCAACCCTCCACATCACCACACATGAGGTAATTTACCAAAAGGTATCTATAATCTTTACACATTCCCACACCATGGAACCTTCACCACAGGTTTTTCTGAACCCACCTTGCCTCACGAACAACATAAACGCTCCTCTACATGTAAAGGTGTTAGGATCTCAATCACACCTAAGGAAGTCAGGATCCTCACATTAGGACAGGACCTATACTCTTCACTACTCCTTCTGTATCTAGGGGAACATATATGTGCATGGCCTACACTGTCAACCACACATTTGCAAAAATGCAACATGGCATACCTAACACACCATTAATGAACCAATTCAGTTAACTCATCACATTAATACTAACACTCAGACATACAGTGGCATGGCATAAAAGAGTAGCCATATCACTATAAATATATTGGAGGGTCTAGCACACAATGTGTTCTCACAGTGTCCCCAAAAACAGCTTCAAACCAATTGTATCAGAGACAAAAGAGTCCTCCCTACAATGAAACAAGGAGGGATGCCCATCAGTCACCACACGGAACCGCGCTTCATCATTTGGGATTCCACCAAGGCCATTGCTGGGATAGCCCATCAACTATCACGGTCGGGGTCCTGATGTTGGGAGGAGCTCCACCGCCGGGCAGTAGGGTCTAACTAGGGTCTTGCTTCTCAAGTTATGAGGAAGAAAAAATCAAACCCTGGGGACTGATGTTGTAGTGCTCAAAAGGTGTGAAAAAATGAAAAAAACTAGTGAATGTAAAATAGGATAGGGGGGTACTTATAACTTTATTCTGGTGTTACCCTACCTTCCAATGTTAAAAAGTAGTAGTTAAGTGACAGTCAGAAAAAATATAAAGACCGTCTAGATGTAAAGCGTGGTCGACATGTTTCAGCAAATAATAGACGTGTTTGTCATTGCTTTCTTCAGGACCATATTAATAATAGCTACTGCGAGATAAGTGATAGTGAATACCGTAAGTGCTCAAAATCAAAATAAGATACAGAGATCACCTGATATCACTAGGTGTTCTGCTCCCTCTTAACATGATTTCATTTCTGTAAGAGGTATAGACCTCACCCCACCTGGCCACGGCTCAGGAAAGAGGAGAAGCACCGCTCTATCCGTCGGTACTGCAGCGTCGGCATCCAAGCCGATAGGGTAACACCATAATAAAGTTATAAGTACCCCCTATCCTATTTTACATTCACTAGTTTTTTTCATTTTTTCACACCTTTTGAGCACTGCAACATCAGTCCACAGGGTTTGATTTTTTCTTTCTCATAACTTGAGAAGCAAGACCCTAGTTATACCCTACTGCCCGGCGGTGGAGCTCCTCCCAACATCAGGACCCCCAACCGTGATAGTTGATGGGCTATCCCAGCAACGGCCTTGGTGAAATCCCAAATGATGAAGGGCGGTTCCGTGTGGTGACTGATGGGCATCCCTCCTTGATCATTGTAGGGATGACTCTTTTGTCTCTGATACAATTGGTTTGAAGCTGTTTTTGGGTGCACTGTGAGAACACATTGTGTGCTAGACCCGCCAATATATTTATAGTGATATGTGTAGAGGGAACATGTTGGAGCACGGTCTTTAAAATTCCCCTTGGTCCTAATTAACTGTGTTTTGTTTGTTTATAAAAGAGTAGCCCCCAGTAACACCTAACATCATCAGTGAGCTGCCTCTTACCCAAAACTCCTCTTAGTACACCAAGAATGCAACTCTCATAAGAAATTGACACCACTGTCCATCTGAAAACACAATAAATCAAAACAAATAAAGTGGTCACCGTGGTCTGTGTTAATAATTTCCTGCCACGTTCTACTTCTAACATGATCAAACTTGATTCAGTTCAGTTCCAGGCAGTACTCCGGCTCAAAACGCCGCTTGAATCCAGGCAGGCGCTACTGCGTTTCTAGCAAGCAACACGGCTATCTCCTGAAATGTATTCATTTTACTGTGTTCACTACCATGGTTTCCTTTTTGTGAGGTGCAGCACAATTAAGGGCCTGCTGTACTGTTGTAGGGATTCTGCTCATGCACAGAACTATGTGCAGGAAACCAGGACCCCCTTTGTATTGTGCTGTACCAAAAAACCACCTCAGTGCCCAGAACCCAATCCGACTACCATCAGTGTCTCATTCGTTCTCCGTGCTACAGCGAAGCTACCAATGATTAGACAACCCAGAACAAGTGACTTAGTGAACTCTCATGAATAGTGGAAATCAAGAACACTCTTTGGCTTTTATTCTCATACAAGTCCACAACGTGAGTAATCGGAGACATGTTATAGTTTAAAATGTTTATTTCAACTATGTTCTCTAAGATGCAGTATTCCAGCCAATACTAGTAAAAAGATGCATACAAACAATACAATCAGCATAGTTACAATTTCATAAAACACAAAGGGAGAAATCATGTTATAATGATAGTGGAACCAGGATTAGAGCACTGTGTACCACCCTCCCCTGGCTAGTAGCTAGTTTTATAATAATAGAAGATCTCTAGGCTTCAGAAAAGGGGGACCCCATACCTTCAAGATCAGGTGAAGTGAATCACATCCCAGGACAAGCACACCTCTCTGTAGATGGAAAGGTTTTCTCCAAGTGCCTTTTACGTGCATGCAATGCCATATTAAAGGCACCCGACTTTCAGTTATTCGCAGCTGAGTTCATGTTTAGTCTAAGTGAGTGGGACCGATCAACGTGAATTAACAGCATACATTGTTATTCGACCTTGAACACTCTCTGCAGACTAAGGTCACGGTGTAAGCCTGTACTTGTGAAAAACATACTGTTCTCAAGTGAAGAAAAGCAAGCAGTTTTATTTACGAGAACAGAAGCATGAAGTGTTGTGTGCAAAGGCAGCAAGATGGAGTCTAAGTATGTAGTTCATTCATGTTAACCTAGCAATGTCTGCAAGCAATATCATATCCTCACTACACCCTCCCCTGATCGGGCCAATGAGCCAAGGACTCAACAGGAACACAGAGTTTAAGTTCAAGTGAGCAAGAAATTAGGTCATCCATGTCAAATGTGTCAATTTGAAAGTGGGGAAGGAAAAAAAGAAAAAGAAAAAAAAAGAAAAACGGAGCCAAGAAAAAAATCTGACAATAGGGGATCAGCCAGCCAGGGATAAAAAACTCAGTAGCAGTACTCGAATGACAATGGAAGGGTGCCAATTTAATCCATCAGTGTGTATGCGCAATACGTTGCAACAGCCTCCAAGAGGAAGTCATTGTTATTGTCCGAAAAGACATCCAATCTAGTAAAGTAAATGAACATACATGTTCTTCTATAACTGGAGCCTCTAGCACCATCAGAGGACAACTTGCGTGTTCTTCAAGATAACTCCGTTCCAGGACGTCATGTGCAGCTGCACAGATTTCCAAATAGCCAAAACTCCGTGCGCAGGCCATTATCCCAACACCAGAATAGCGCAGCTCATGAGCCACTAAGGACCTCGTCAGCGATCATAATACGGGGCAGGAGACACCGTATTAGAGAGGCAGACATCTAATGCCCATTTGAAGTGGCAATCCAGGCAAAGGAACACAGGTTGGATGCAAGTAAAGTATGAAAATCGGAAGGATAATCCATATGCCATGTTCAATGTGGTCAAGGGCAGCACTCCATAGTATTCAAGCATATGATTAGTGAGCTGTGTCAGCCGGGGTCTGCTGTTTCTTGAGACGCCATTCTGGAGCAAGCAAATCAACAAAAGAACACTGGCAGCCAAGGCGAGAATTGGCGGGAACCCGCTGAAGATGCTGGAAAAAATAGAAAGATAAAATGCTGGTATCACACCAAATATAGTTTGAAATGAGGTCACAAGGCCTGAGCCCACAATTTTAAAAAATGGGCCAAGCCTGTTGTAGTAGAGGCATTGAAAATAATGTGGGTCGCCACGTGACGGACAAATGTTTCACGGAATGAAGTCAGAGCAACTTCTTTTTGGGACAATAATGCTCTTATTCTGCTCAACTTGTTGAACTCTGCCTTCAAGGTCGAAATGGAAGGCCAAATTGAGATGTCGCGCCTCCCATGTGGGGGTAGGAAAAGCACATTTTTACAGCAAACTACACGTGAGATAGTCACAATGTAAGGGATCCCAGCCAGCATGCCCCAGCAGGCTTCATTATTTAAAAGTACATACCTACCGTTAGTAAGCATTGTGAAAGTTGATTTAATAGCTGACACTGGATTTCCCTTTAAAATGCAAGCTAAATTCGGTGCCTGTAGATTACAAGCGCCATGCAATTGTATATTCTTCACACAAGTGAGTGATCAGGTGTGGAACTGCACTCTTCTCCCGTTAAGTAAACATCCTTGTTGTCCCTCAGACATCTGTATGTGAATGGCAAGGACCACACTTCATGGAGAAAGGCACCACCGAGTGGTTCATACCTACCCAGTGCATAATGTTTAATACATGAGCTAAATTTAAACAAGGAAAATGGCAGTGTTATTACCCCATGGAGAAGCTACACAGCAGAATTAATTTCGGCCACAGGAAATGGCAATGGTTCTAATTTTTCAGTATGTAAAAGTGAATATGTTGCATCCTTCATGGACATAAACTGCTGTTGTTCTGTTATATTAAAAGGCAAAAATAAAGAGGAAGTTTTCATATATAGTCCCAAGGGACTTTCCCAGTCTTCAATGTTTGTAAAGTCCAAGAAAACTGCAGGATGGAATGCAATTAATTTTGACCGTTGTACAAAACAGACACTTCATCATGTACAATGTCCACAACAGATGAAACAATATTATCTAATGTGTACATTCTAGACGATAGAGTGTTAATGCTATTATCAACAACAGCAAGAATTTTTCTAAATTTGCTTGGTCTATTGCCCTTAGACGTGAAGCTGCTTCGATTTGGGACAGCTTCCAAGCCTAATTGTATATAGCATAGAGAAATTGTTTGGATCTCCCACCTGCAGGGCAACAAAATCTGTCAAATCAATGTTGTCAGTTAATAAGGACAAATGATGTTTCACTGACGTCAGGGTAGATTATTTTAACCAATTTTGGCATAATATTCTCACAGAATAAGTTGTAACATAAAGGGGCTATCAAAACATGGATCTGGTCTGTCCTGTGTGTACCCAGGGGTGTTACCGAAAAAACGGTGTTGGTAGGATTTAGAACTGGTTTGCCAAAATAACCAACCCATGGGGTCCAGACTAGAAACATTAAATGATGAATTAGCAATTAATGACTGCAATTCATCATGGTACATATCTGTGTGATTGTTCCATGTATGATAAGCATGCAGATTAGGAATTTTAGAGGCATTCATTTGTTTTGAGGGAGCTAATCCAAAACAGGTTGTTTGATAAAAAGAGTTGTTCAGAAACAACATGTGGTTTGGGATAAGGCACGCTCAATGTAAAGCCTCTGTGTCCTGTACCTGCCAGGGTCAAGAACCCAAGACAGATTTAAGATCAACAGTACCCTTCCACAGCTCATAGCAACCTATAGCTAACTGATCAATAAAGGATTTTGAATACCTTAACTTGGTGTTAGTGAGCCTGACTTTCGAATCGCATGTAGAGTTTATTTAAAAGTAAAATGAACCAGGGTTAGATTTATTAAAATCAGTGAAGTATGTATATTTTTTCAAAAGAGATTTTGAACTGCCTTCAATGGGAGCTGGGCATTGTTCCCATTGTGTATAATAAACCACATTTCTAAAGGTATTAGCTTTATGCAGAAAATTATGGCCATAGTGCTGGTAACAGAACAAGTCAGCAGAATGTGCAGAATTTAAATATAAATCTTCAGCATCAAATGCAGCATAATATTTCAAATCGGAAAATAATGACTGTTTCACTACATTCCACATAGAAATGCAAAGTACATTTGGGACATTAACCACCTCGGTAAGACCGTGAATCTGAAACTTTACAGCATCCCGTACAATGCCATCCAACACTGGCCAAGCTGTGATGTTGACGAAAGTCAGGTCGCGCTTCATGATGTGCGAAGATGAGTGTGGTGCCAAAGTTCCATCAATTACCTTCCCGGCATAACGTTCAGTAAGGTAATGGCTATTGATTAGACAGAAAAATACTGTGATAAAGTCAATAGACATGAATAAGAAAATGGAAATGAGGACCATTCAGATGTAAGTCCAAGGTTGAATTAAAAATGTTTTTTAAAACGTGGCAAAAATAGAAAAATTCGATGGGGCTCTCGATGTTGTTGAGCTAGTGTCAAATGAAAAACGAGATTGATTGTTTGCATTCGTGTGGACACCAGGTAGTGAAACATCAGAGTGGTACATATTCTCAGTAACTTCCGTAGGATAGTAAGCCGGAGGTTTCAGTAAAGGATTAGTAACAGTCTGCATCTCTGGTGGCGGGTAGGATGAGGGGAGGGTACAGTTTTGCTGTTTTGGTTATTAGTTGTCTTAAGTTGGTCATCACACGAGGTGCACACTCATTACAGGTTGCTTATGTGCTCGGATTCAAAAAAAGGTACTAATCCGAAAGTAATAGACTCCCTCCGCTTACTGGCGTGGAATGTTCATTACGCAAGGTGTTGAATTATTTAAATAGGCAGAACTTTGACATTGCCCTAATTCAGGAGACACATCTCCCGCTGATTAGCGCTTTGTTGCTCTGTAGAGGACTGCTGGGCAACATTCATGTTTCAGGTTTCACTACTCATGCCCGAGGGGTGCTGACCTGGATTAACCCTCGATCCTCCTACACATTGGAGCAGTTACACTCAGACAAAGACGGTCGCTTCGTAATTTCCACTGACCTCATTTTGGTTAATGTCCACAGCCCCAACTATGATTGCCCGGTCTTTTTCACAACACTGGCAAGCACAGCAAATAAATACCCGGGCGGGCAGTTCCTCTAGGGGGGACTTTAATCTGGTCAGGAACCCTAACTTGGATAGATCGGGAGGCCCGGTGAGACGACCATCTGCAGTGGCTAAAGCACTTGAAAGCGCTGTTGCCTATGGCTCTTTGCGATATATGGCGCACGCGCCACCCGGACAGGGGAGGTTACACGCACTATTCAGCCTATTATAATTTGCACACCTACATAGACTACTGGCTGATCTCTTCTTCACTCCTGATGCAAATTCGGGAATGTTTGATACTCCCGCGTACTCTATCGGATCATTCACCGCTTCTGCTGGTTCTGGCCGCGCCTAGGAAGGTTATACCACCTTTTTCGTGGCGGTTCCCCCTTATTCCTTGCTGGACCCTCTCTTTAAGGAGAAGCTAGCTGAAGCAATAGACACATTTTTCACTACTAATTTGGGGTGAGTGGACAGCTTTCAGAGGGTGTGGCAAGCCTTCAAGGTTTACATTCGGGGTGTAGCTATGGCCAAACACTCGGGAATCCTCTGCTCTATTCGTCAACGGCTGACCGACTTGGAAAGGAAGCTGGGCACCTTGGAACGGCGTCTTAGTTAGTGAGGATGAGGAAATCAAGAGCGAATTGAGGGACCTGTTGGGGGAGTATCAGGATGCTGCGGATCGCGGACTCAAGCATTTAGGAAAGTGCGCCACAGCTCGAATTTATGGGGAAGGCGATAGGCCTGGTTCTGTACTAGCGCAGATGCAGAAAGCTAAGCGCAGCAAGACTTTGATCTCTGAGCTTAAGTCGAAGGGAGGTGAGATATTAACCGAAAAGACTGACATTGCAGAAAGGTTTAAGCAGTTTTACTCAGATCTCTACCCTTCCCGCTCTTCTGGCTCGGAGAAGGAAATTCTTGATTATTTAGAACACATGAAATTGCCATTTCCTACCAACACACGCCGGGAATTCGTGATGGGACACATAGAACAGGATAAAATAATTTTGGCCTTGGTGGGTATGAAATCGGCTAGCGCTCCTGGGGCAAAGTGCCTCACGGTTAGCTTTTATAAAGCTTTCACTGATTTATTTCTCCCACATCTTTCAATGCTTTTTGACGATTTGTGTGTATCAGGTACAATACCGCAGTCAATGAGGGAAGCGATTATTGTCCACCCGGTTCTAACGGCGAGGGTAGGTGGACCTGCACGCATCCTTTGGTGTGCCGGACACTAACTGTTAGTGTCCATTTTTATCACGCCGGATACTGATGAGGCTTTACTAGTAAGGTCCTTAGGTTCTGTGACAATGTGGGACACTGCCCACTGCATTGCGAAGTGGGAAGTAGGTTTGCCCTCTCATTGTGTGTAGATAGCATTCCATACCCTGGTCCTGAAAAATTGCCAAAGATCCCACTGACAACAAAGGCAAGAAACATGTCGACATAGTGAGAGTAGGACGTAAACATCTAGGCACATAGCCCCTAGTTTTATTCCACTTCATTTTTATTTATTTTTTTTTATTTTGTAACAACACAGCAGGTAGGACAATTGTGCATAAGACTGTTACATCAGTTATATAGACACAATAGCAGGCCTTTCGCAATACATTCACTTCGAAATCTCAAGAAGTAAACATGACATTGAGTGCACATCGCTTCCCCAGCTATACATCCAAGCAGTTATTATAAGTCTAGTTCCTCATTGTCCTCAGTGATGTTTGGCGGCTCGCAGATGTCACCCCTGAACGTGTTCCACTCACCCCATATCTTACCCCACTTGCCTGGGCAACCACGATGGATATATACAGCCTTTTCCGCCACCATCGCCCCATCCATATCTTTACACCAACTATGCAGTGTTGGTGACACTGCAGAGCCCCAAAGCCTGGCGACATTGCGTTTTGCTATCATCATGCCCAACATCACCCAGTCCTGCTTCCGGTGATTCAAGTCTTTTGGTTCCCACACGTTTAGTAAGCATCGCCGAGGCTCGTGGCAGCAGGGAGATGCCTATTGTTTGGGAGATCGTGCGCATCACTGCTGTCCAGTACATTGATATTAACCTACACTCCCAGATAGTGTGGAAAAATGTCCCCTCCTCCCCGCAATTACGTAGGCAGAATTTATGCACAGCTCTTCCTATCTTGTGTAGGAGTGGTCTAGTATAGTACGTACGGTGCAATATTTTGAGTTGGATCCGTTTCAGTCTAGAGGGGATCGCCACTTCACGTGGAGAGGCAAGGGCCTCTTGCCATTCAGAATCATCAGGTGGGCCTACCTCCTCAGACCAGTTTCGTTTCAGTGTGGCTGTAGCGTCTGGGAGCTTATTAACTAGCTTTCTGTATGTGAGGCAAGTGGCCCTTTACTGCATGTGTTCGGTCAAGAACCTATCCTCGAGAGGAGTGGATTCTTCAAGGACAGCACTAAGCGGTATAGTCGATTGTAGCGCATGTTTAACTTGAAGGTATCTAAATATTTCTGTTTGTGACATTTCATATTGCGTTTGTAGATGGGCGAAGTCTACCACCCTACCCTTCTTCAATAAATCTCCTACCACTGAAATACCAATGTTATCCCAGGCCTGGAATCCTTTACTATTTCGGAGGAAGCCCAGCCTGCTTGAGTCCCACAGTGGTGTCATCTGGGTGATGGTTCGCAAGCACTTCAGCCGCCTGTTGGCCCGGTACCAGAGCTGCACGGAGTGCTGCGTTGGGCCTATAAAGTCTGAGGGTGGACGGGGGCTGTATAGATTACCCAGCAGTCCCCTGCCTTCCAAAGAGTGTCTGTCCGCAAGGTACGTAGGTTCAGTTTGCGGGGTATGTAACCAAAAATTAATCTGCTTAAGATGTGCCGCCCAGTAATAGAGTTCTACATTTGGAAGTGCAATTCCCCCATCGTATCAGCTTCTAGTCAATTTATCTTGCGCTATTCTGGGCGGCCCTCCACCCCACAGCAGGTGAGATACTGATGACGCAATCGTTTTAAAGTATCGTGCAGAGACCAAGGAGGGAGTATTCTCAAGAAAATAATGAAAGCGGGGGAGAGCCATCATTTTATACAATGCTGCCTTTCCTAGGAGCGTGAGAGGGAGAGTCTGCCACACCTTCACATCACGCTTGAATCGTTCCAAAAGGGGGCTGAGATTTAGACTGTAAAATTCATTAGGGTCTGGCGTTATGTAGATACCCAGGTATTTGAATGCAGTTGTGGTAGCCCTTAACGGGCAGGTCAATGGCAGAATAGGCGGCGGACCAGAAAGGATAAACGGAATCGATTTAGTCAAGTTAATCTTGTATCCTGATACTCTACCAAACTTTTCACACACGTTCAGTAGTTCGAGAATCGATTTTTTCGGGTAGGTGAGATACAAAAGAATATCGTCCGCATATAGGGATATACGGTCCTCCCAAGTGTCAGTCCACCGGAGCCCCTTGATGGAGGGTTCCCATCTGATCCAGATCGCAAGCGGTTCCAGGATCAGTGCGAATAGCAACGGAGACAGTGGGCATCCCTGTCTCGTGCCTCTGCCAAGTGGGAAATCTCGTGAATGTGTCCATTTGCGACAACATGCGCTAGTGGCTTAGTGTACAGTAAACGAACCCAGGCACAAAATTTGGGACCAAAACCCATATGTTGGAGCACTGCGAACAAGTAGGGCTATTCGACTGTGTCGAACGCCATAGTGGCATCTAGGGAGAAGATAACAGCAGGGTCCTTGAGATAGGGGGCACGTGCCTAGACTGCATGAAGCCGTCGGAGGTTTAGGGCCGTGCTCCGATGTGGCATGAAGCCAGATTGGTCCGGATGCACTAATGTGGCTAGATGAGGTGCGAGTCGTAGCGCTAGCAATTTGGCAAGGATCTTAGGCTCCGCGTTAATGAGTGAGATCAGACGGTATGAGGCACAGTCCGTCTCAGGTCTGCCAGGCTTGTGAATCGCAACAATCGTAGCTAGCCGCTGATCTCGTGGCAGCTCTCCTAATTTTAGACTGTCGGAGATCATACTTAGGAAGAAGGGGACTGTCGATTGTATTAGTCTCTTATGCATTTCAACTGGGAGCCCATTCGGCCCCAGTGCTTTGCCAGACGCTGAGGCATAGGTAGCTGTCTGCACTTCATCGGTGGTAATGTCAGCCTCTAAGAGGAGCGCCGCCTCCGGGGAGAGCTTGGGTATTGATAGATCCTTGATATATTCATATGCCTCAGCAGTTGAGTAGGCTGCCTGGGTAGCATAGATTTGTTCATAGTGGTCAGCTAGGAGACTGACTATACCATCAGGGTCGGAAATCGGGGAGCCTGTAGGGGAGGTTAGCAGAGGAATGACTTTACTTGCTCTCTCTTTCCGATCCAGCCAGGCCAGCATTTTCCCTGCCTTATCTCCCAGTTTGTACACCCTGTGTCTAGTGGCTTGTATCTTGGTTAGCGCTAGTTCTCGCTGGTGGGCCAAAAGTTCAGTTTGTTTTAGGCGAACTGCACTGGCGGCTCCGGGAGAAGGGTGGGTCTCCTGGTCTTCTATGGCCATAGTAAGTTCAGCCTCGAGGCCGTCCAGTTCCGCCTGACGCTCCCGTTTGTGTCCCAGAATGGATGCCATAGCCTTTCCCCGGAGGACCACTTTATACGCCTCCCAGAGCGTTCTGGGTGAGTCCACCGTGCCCTGGTTTTCTTGGAAGAATTGTTTAGTGGTACGTGCGAGGGTTGACTGAATGGGTGGAATCTGAAGGAAGCTAGCATGCACCGGGAACATGCGCCTACAGCCGACCTGATGATGGGTGTATGTGAGCATTATTGGGGAGTGATCCGATATGCCTCTGGGACGAATCACGACCTCCTCTAAACCCTGCTGACACCAGAAAATAATCTATACGTGTGAGATTTATGTACTGCTGAGTAGAAGGTGTACCGTGCCTCATTCGGGTGCTTAAATCTCCAGCTGTCTGTAAGCCCTAGGGCATCTATGAGACCAAGAAGACGTTGCCCACTCTGAGTTGTAGGCCTAGTAGGGAATCTGTCCTGTAAGCCATCCACTATGTCATTAAAGTCGCCCCCCATTAGTAGTGTCGCCTCTGGGAGTGTCAATAGAAACGCCGTAAGAGCGGAGTGGGATTGTGTATGTAGTGCAGGCGGTATGTAGACAGAGACCAAATTAAATAACCTTCCTTCCCACCGACAGGTCAGCGCCGCGAAGCGGCCCTGTTCATCAACTCGTGTTTGTTGCACCACCAATGAGAAGTTTTTCCTAATAAGAATTCCCGTACCTCTGGAGCCCGAGGAGAAGTCTGCATGGGCCACCATCCGATAACCCCATCTATCCATAGCTCGAACCGCTGACCCAACCAGGGGCGTCTACTGTAGAAAGATCACTGCAGGGCCACAGCGTTTCAAATATTGCAGTACTATGCCTCTTTTCACTTTGTCTCCTAAGCCCCTGACATTCCAGGTGAGAAGGGTGAGAGTTGTCTGGTGAGCCTGCGGCTCAAGCGAAAGAGTTTCAGCCATTATCTATAGTAAGGTACAACCAGTTTTCAACTTTGCATGTGACCCGCCAATCATTATGTGTGGTGAAGTGAACCAAGAATCTAGAGATGCGTGCGGCCGGTAGTGCCAAAGTGTCTTCCCATAGTGCTGTCAGAACCAGATTGAGTCGAACAAACAAATAAGAAACAATCACATACTTAACAAAAACTGTAGCATAAGTTACCTTCCCTTCCCGCGTCTCACCCACCCTCCCTGCCTCCCTGCCAGGCGAACCTACAACTGCCCGCCACCCCAACTTTGCAGAGTTCTTTATTGTCCCTCCCAGAACTGCAATACTTGCGTGTCAGGGGAGAGTCCCGTGAGGCAGCAGCCTTTTGGAGTCCCTTAGGCTCCCCCCAGTCCAGAACTTCAAGGCAGCTCAATTGTCAGTGTTCATAGTGCCGTACTTTCAAGTGCAAAGTGTTGTCTGCGGCCCGGTTAGTCCTACTCCTCTTCAGGATGCAGGTCGCGGTGGGACTCCTGATCCCCGGAGCCCGTATTTTCTGGGGAGTCTACACCCTCTCGGCGGCGGTGTGATCCCGGTCTCCGCTCCTTTTTTTTCACTGGACGCCATCCCTCTAGCCACTCGAGGGTCGTCTCTGGCGTGTCGAAGAACCATGTTTTCCCCTCAGCCATCACCCTCAGCCTTGCAGGAAATAGCATGGAGTATGGCAATTCTTGCGCCCGTAGCAGTTTTTTGACCTCAAAGAAACTACGACGCTTCCGAGAGACGGCTGCAGTGTAATCCGGAAAGAAAGAGAGGGTCGAGTTCAAGATCTTAACAGGCGGGGAGATCTTTGCCGCTTGCAAAATGGCGTCGCGATCTCTAAAGTTGAAAAGACGTGCCAGTACCGGTCTCGGAGGCGCCCCCGGTCTCGGCCTTCCACCAGGCACTCTATGAGCGCGCTCGACTGAGAAGAAGTTTGAGAGTCCCTTAGGCTGTAACTTAGTTTTTATCAGGTCTTCAACATAAATGTCCATTGCCTGGGTCCCTTCCGATTCTGGAATGCCTATGATTCTGACGTCTAGCGCGCCCTTCCTGGTCATCAAGTTTGTCCATGAGCAGCTTGTTGTCCTTTTCCAGGCGGGCCACCGAGACCTGGAGGTCTGAGGTGTCTTGGACCAGGGATTTTGCCACTATCTCCACGTCTTTCACTCTGTCCGCCATTTTGTGGAGGTCGGCCCACAGCAGGGATACATCCGTAGAGATCGTTCCGACCGTCGTTTGGACATTTGCTAGCGCTTTCATGATGTCTTCCAATATTACCTTCTTCCCTCCGTCATTCTCCTGTGCCTTGCCTTGAGGTGGCGTCGTACGCGTCCCTTTCTCATACGCGTATTTGTCCAATTTCGCCTGGACAGTCTGGTTTCTGGGCCCTCTGCCTGCCATCTTACAGCGGGTCGAAGGGTGTGTACCAGTTGTGAACTCGGTGGAGCCACTAGGTAGGCCAAGGACACGCTCTTAATATTCTTAGCGGCTCAGTTCCCAGATGTTATAGTGGGGTCGAGGCGAGAAGGGTCGTGACAGGGCGAGTCGATGGTCCAGAGGCCTTGGGCGAGGCCGGGGAGACGTCCCTTGGAAGGCTGATAGTTTAATGGTCGGCGTTAGCCAGTGCCCCCTGGGTTCGTGAGCAGTCATTAGGCCCTGGGGAACAGAGCAGGTCCGGTCAGGTCTGCATCGATTGGAATGGAAGATGTACCCCTAAATTACGACAAGGCACCTCGGACGCACCTCAGGGTCACTCGGGTTCAGCATCAGGGCTGCAAGGCTTATTACAGTAAGAACACACCAAGTTCAGGTGGCCAGCCAAAGAACAAACACATCCCTGGTATCAAGCAGCAACGGGATCAAGAGCGTCAAATGGGCGTCTTATAGCGAGGAGCTGGACCACTAATCACTTGATGGAAGGTAGCGGAATTTAGGCCTATCCCCACTTCACGTTCAGGCCTGGCCTCTCTGTGTCTGAGAATCGGCCCCAGGGCGGGCAGCCGTTCTGAGTATGGTAGCAATGTCCAGGGGACCGAGGGGAGGGGGCCTCCTCGCCACTCGCGGCAGAGTCCCGCGAGCCGGGGGGGGGAATCAGCGGGGGGAGCAGAGGCGGTAGGATCATCGTGCGGCTTGTACCGTTATCTCTAAGGCCACCGCCGGCCTCTTTAACAAAGCGAGTCTCCGGTCTCCCAGACCCCCACCAGGACTCTCACAGTCCGGCGCTGATAATTTCTGCAGCGGGCTTCAGTTTAGCAGTACGGGGGCAACGATGGTGGCCGCTCGGGTTCCGACATCAGAGGAGCCCCTCGGGAAGTTCCAATTTGACGGACAAGTGTGCGGATTGACGTTTAAGGGCTGTTGTTGCTCCAGAGCTCTCGGACTAGGCGGCCATTTTCACGGCTGGTAGCCACGCCCCTCCCCCACTCCATTTCTTTTTAATCAGGCAGTTTATCTTACAGAATAAAAGACAATTCAAGGAATAACTGACCTGTTTTAACTCACTTACACTGCATCTACCCAACTAGGCCCCTTACCCCCGCTGTAGTACACGGCAGGGACAAAAGATCTCCGATAAAGAGCCACATTTATGGGAGCCCGTTGGGCATTGCAGCGCCGGCCCAACGAGGAGCTAGCCCATATGATGAAGAATGACACTTAGCTTGCTGGGTGTGTGAGGGCTCTAGTCCCAAAGATGGGTCTCTCCCTCTCTCCCTCTCACCTTGAATCACTGGACTCACACTGTGATCCTGCATATAGAACCTAGTTCACTTTTGACCTTATATGTCTTGTTCACCCTTCTTTAATACAAAGTGATTATTGTCGCCATCCCTAAGCGAGGTAAACCACTGGACGAGTGTGGGTCGTATCGGCCGCTTTCCCTGCTCAATGTAGGTACCAAGTTATTCACTAAGATACTTGCTAAACGTTTAGCCCCCTTGGCACCCATACTGGTGGCCACTGAGCAAGCAGGGTTCATACCTGAGAGAAACTTTACCTACGATCCCCGCACAGTGTTTGGGACCATACAACATGTGAAACAAGACACTAAAGCAGTTTCGGTCTTTCTGGACATGGAGAAGGCCTTCGACTGGGTCGAATGGCACTTCGTGCGGCATGTATTGTCCAGGATGGGTTTGGGCGCTGCCTTCCTCCAGCTGATCGGTGTCTTGTAGAATGAGCCCAAGGCAAGAATAAGAATAGGTAACTTGG
Source organism: Lissotriton vulgaris (assembly GCF_964263255.1). Lineage (NCBI taxonomy): Eukaryota > Metazoa > Chordata > Amphibia > Caudata > Salamandridae > Lissotriton > Lissotriton vulgaris. The sequence goes on from NC_141692.1 coordinate 25,128,061, forward strand.
TTATGAACTCTATTGCTATATCCAGAGGGACTAGGCAGGGCTGCCCACTGTACCCTATTTTACATGCTTTGGTTGCCGAGCCACTAGCGTGCGCATTAAGAGAGTATCATAGCAGTAAAGGTAGTAGTTTCCCGAATTATGAGATTGTAGTGTCCAGTTACGCAGACGATACGCTTTTATATGTACGTGACCCAAAAAACAATCTATCTTCGGTCCTCAGGGAGGTGGTACACTTTGGGTTGTTGTCGGGTCTGTGGGTTAACTGGTCTAAATCCATCATTTTCCCACTTACCCCGGTCACGACTGTCTTTGTGGTGGATTACCCACTTCTCTGTTCCACTGATGCGATTTACTTCCTGGGCATACGTCTTCACACGGATTCAGAGATCGGGTTCCGTGAGAACTATGGTACTGCAGTCAGCAGGCTGGAAGATGACGTGGAAGCCTGGATCAGGTTGGCGGTGTCTTTACTTGGCCTGGTCTCCCTTATGAAAATTGTGATTTTGCCCCGATTTCTGTTTCTTTTTACAAATATTCCCATCGTATTGCCCTGCTCCTTCTTTCACAGAGTTAACAAATTATTGATAAAACTGGCTCGGGTGGGCAAACAAGCTCGGGTGCAGTGGCAGACACTCACTCTGCCATATCATATGGGGGGATGGGCGCACCAGATCTGAACTTATGTTATAGAGCAGCGCCAGGTGCACTAGTGTATTACTGGATACATGGCTCACCAGACATCCCATTTCTCCGAATGGACAAATTGTTTGCAGACCCGCTCCCCCTCCCGGCCACGATATTTGAGCCTATGGATCGCAGGACTTCGGATCCTAGACTCCAAAACCTCAACGCGCCATGCTTGGCACAATTTATTGCAACTGCAGGCGGGGGCACTACTGTACTCTCCGGCCATGCCGATCGAGTGGTCCCGGTGGTTGGCCCCATCTAAGGATTGCGGGGTTACACGAGTGTTGCGTACAATGAACATATCGACAATGGGCGACCTGTTTCAGGATGGTGTGATTAAAACATGGGGGGAGGTTGAAGGCCTGACAGTAACTGGCACTTTGCTGCAACGCTATCAGTTTCACAGAGTAAGAAGGGCCTTGTGAGAATTGCTGGGAGATGACCTACTGGAACCTCCTGAGGTGCTGGAATTGTCCTATATCATAAAAACCACGACTTCCCACAAGTCGGTGTCTAATATATATAAGTTGGCAATGTCTCACAGAGCACATCATTATACCAAAGCCAGACTTGCCTGTCAGCACGATTTACAACTTACCATAGATGAATCTATGTGTAACTATTGCTGCACAAACACGCGTGTATCTCCTTGTAAGGTAGGCATAGGCTGATACACTTCAAATTTGTGAATAGGGTGTACTATACCCCAGAGAGACTACACAGGTATGGCTTGAGGGGCGATTCTGCTTGCGACCGTTGTCATACTCTAAATGACGATTTCATCCATATAGCTTGGCATTGCACTGGGGTCTATAAATTCTGGGAATCTGTTTTTCTGGAATTGGGAACAATCGTTGTCACTCAACTCCCTCCGGATCCTGCATTGGCTCTTTTGGGCTAGTCTAAAACGCTGCTTAAGGCGATACGCAGAGTGGTGGATATGGGGCTGCTCATAGTGAGAAGGTTTACGTTGTGCTGCTTGGGCCCTGCACCGTGTCACAATAGTCTCATGATATGCTTTATAGTTGCACTCAGTCTGATAATTTTAGCAAATTGCTCCCGCCCCGGAGTAGACCTAAGCACCTTTTGGGGCTTTATACAACATATTTGCTTAATAGGAATGCGGAACCTAGTGTGGTTGAACCGGCCGAACCTGGTGAAAACACTCATGCCTCTGCCATTTAAATAGTGATTTACAGTTTATAGTCTGTAATGTCTGCTTGGGAGTGGGGACGGCCGGGTGCTTTGACTCGCAGGGCGTGCAGTGTGCCTGGATGGGAGAACATGTGGACTTGGGCCCAATGACAAGCTGAGCACTACACCTGTCTGATGTATTTTATTTGCCAATGACCCTACAATGTTTATCTCAGTTCCGTTATCTACTGACCGCAGTTCGCTGCTATGGCTTTGTGTTACAGGATGTTTGAGAGTGCACCGCGCATATATCTTCATATTGTCACTTGTATATTTTGGTTCCTCAACGCTGCCTTCCCCCTGAGTTGTTGGCTTAGTAGCTATGTTTACCACTCATTATTGACACGCCGCCGGCCCCAGGGTTGTAGGCGAGGGGCTGTGTTGTACTGTGACTCTATCAATAAAAAGTGCTAAAAAAACTGTCTGCATCTCCATGGCAACCTCAGGCCTCATGGTGTTCGACGAGGTCAAGACACAATTCCTTATCATTGCTGGGCAGGAAACTGCTGGAGGCATACTAAGAAGTATCGGCCATTTGTTGTAATTTGACATTGTCCATGGAGATGTACCTGTTATCCTTGAGACCAGGAAGTGGTGGTAAATTGAGTGTTCTAGTACCCTGCACGCCAAGCCCTGGAACCTGTGCATGGTAAGAGGGTCCAAACTCCTTCTTGTTCTCCACCTTCTCACAGACCAGGTCACCCACTCGTGGTAGCCAGCCAACTACCGGAATCTGTAGTGCAGCATCAGTTGTGGAGGGCAAATGCTCCTTTGCAAGACTATCACAAGTGTCTTGTAGGTTCTGTAATACAGCAGAATGATTATCTATGTCTATGCCTAGACGATCAAGGTTCGGGACAAACATTTTTATGCCAAAGAGCATTTCGTATGGGGTCCTCCCCCCCCAGAGATCTTCTAGGGAGGTTATTAAGTGCACGTTGTACGCTATACAGTTCCTGCCAGTACCTAAAACTCTAGCTGTCAAGAATTGCTTTAAGTCACAGTTCATTCGCTCCACAACAGAATTGCCCTCAGGCTGGTATGGAGACGAAAATGTGACCTGCACTTCCAAAGAACTCATGGCTTCCTTGTACGCTTTAGAGGCGAACGCTGGACCCTGGTCAGAATGGAAGGTACCACATAAAACAATTCCCACGAAGACACGCAAATCCCTGAGGACAGTTCAGCACTGCATTGTGGCCAAACCCATAGAAAGCGTGTTCATAAATCCACTGCAACTAAGATTAATTTATACATAGTATCAGATGAAAATGAACCGCAGTGATCTAGATAAACAAACTCAAGTGGTTTAATAGATATATACAGTTGTGTTTGTGGCCGCTGTGCAGCAGTTGAAGATTTAATCTGCTGACTAATGTCACAAGAAAGGACATAATCACAAGTTTGTTTATACAACCACGCCAACTGTAACGTTGCTGCAAGATCGAAACAGTCGCTGAAATGCTTGCATGAGCCGAGGCCATGCCTTCGTGTAAGGCTGTTATCAAAGAAAGTCTGCGGTCCGCGATGGGAATCAAACTGTCACCAACGTCATAAATTCTCACATAGGGAACTTTATCTGGATTTAACTGATAAGAATATTTAGAAGGGAAACCCTTGGGGTAATTACCATCCTCTGTAGCAGCGTTAGCTGCCAAGATGTCATCCTCAATCTTACTGCTGGACCTTGTAACTGCTGCTCTAAGTATGTGGCTACTGCTATTTTCGCTGCTTCATCAGCTAAACTGTTGCCAACCGCGTGTACTCATAAGCGCTGATGACCAAGAGTATGAATTATGTTTGCGAGAGGCAGACGTTCTTTAAGTTCTGCAACTCGAATCCCATAGCATTTTATGCTTAGTTGTGCTACCCTTGGAATCACTGTAGTCATTCTGACTCCAAAAGAATACATTGTCATTGTAAGATTGAACACAGTAGTAAGAATCACTTAGATTAAGTTAGGGTAGTCGCATGTGAATCAGCAAACTCCAGTGCAAGCACCAGAGCACGTAGCTCCACCAACTTGGCGGTAGAGTCCCCTAATGCCTGCACTTGCACGACATTGGACTTGATGACACCCAGCTGGTTCTCTGCCTCACCAAGGACCCCCACACCACCAAAACCAACCTCCATGAAGGAATGAAGGCCGTCGCCGATTGGATGAAGAACAGCCGACTGAAGCTGAACTCGGACAAGACGGAGGTCATCATCCTCGAATCCACCCCCTCGGCCTGGGACAGCTCCTGGTGGCTGACTGCTCTAGGAACAGCTCCGACACCCACCGACCACGCACGCAACCTAGGGGTCATCCTCTACTCAACCCTCTCCATGATGAAGCAAGTCAACGCCGTCTCCTCCTCCTGCTTCAATGCCCTCCACATGCTCCGCAGGATCTACAAGTGGATCCCCACCGAAACGAGAAGGACGTTCACCCAGGCCCTCGTCAGCAGCAGACAGGACTATGGGAATGTCCTCTTTGCTAGAGCCTCGCCCAAACTCATGAAGCAACTCCAATGCATCCACAATGCCCCGCATGCCTGATCCTTGACATTGTTTGCCGCAACCACATCACACACTGCCTGAGAGACCTGCACTGGCTGCCTGTCGACAAGAGGATAACTTTCAAGCTCCTCACCCATGCACACAAGGCACTCTATAACAACGGACCAGCGTACCTTAACAGCCGACTCGGCTTCTACACCCCCACCCGCCAGCTCCGCTCTGCTGACCGTGACCTTGCCACAGTCCCCCGCATCCGAAGAGTGACTGCCGGCGGCAGATCATTCTCCCACCTCGCCGCCAAGACATGGAACACCCTCCCCATCCGCCTATGGCAGACCCAAGACCTACTGACCTTCAGAAGACTCCTCAAGACCTGGCTCTTCGAATAGTAGCAGCTTTCCCGCCTTGAGACCCTCACGGGTATGTAGCAGGCTTTACATAAGCTATGATTGATGGATTGATTTATTGATTGATTGATTGAATTCTCCATTCACCATCGTACCAGCCACTATTGCACAGGCTGCTGAATAAGAATGTTTAGATCCTGTTTCCGGTTGTGCCAAACCGTTTGTGTAAATGATACAATGGTAATCCTCAAGCGGGCGCATGGACAGAGGAGCAGGATGAACAAATTCATACTGGGAAAACTCCTGTGTTTGCAATGAGGAATCAAAGATAAATGTTGTGAGAAGTTGGCCTGGTATATGATGCATTCCACCCTTCTAGAGGGATATCTAAGTAAGAGGTGATTACACCAACTTACCCCAGCTGATTGATCAGCCAGTTGTGTCAAATATGGAGGCCAGGCTAGGGGTGGCACAATACATGCTGCAGCCCCTGGTAGGCCTTGGATACACCTATGCCCTGGGTACCTTGGGTACACTGTTACAGGGGCCTATAAGGTGAACCAGTTCCAATTGTGTATGTACCTAAGGTACATGGAGTTCTCAAACATATCCCATGTTTTGTGTGACATAGGTGCCAGGAATGTGCTTTTAGGTTTTAACCTCTCAGTAAGTTCATCACGATCCTCTCGTGTATCTTGCACAATGTTGGTGAAGTAATGTTTTAACCGTGGTTTCCGCATAAACCTGAATATGGCAGCATCAGTGTCTAATTTCGCAGTGCTAGCAGTTGGTACAAATGTTCTCCCTTTGTTAAGGATTGCCAATTCGTGACTCGTTAGTGGAATAGATGAGATGTTTATTATTAGACTAGATTCTTTCCGCTTCTCAGTTATTTTCCTGCCTTGTCCTCTCCTGGTTTTGGAGGTGCTGGACCTGTTACTCTTGGGGGACTCAATGTTACTCTTGGAGGACTCGAAGGGGGTTGCCCTCGATCTGTGGCCTGTAACAAAAAAGACGAGGTAGTGGCTGTTGTATCAATGGTAGTTTGCTCTTGTGGGGCCTTTCCCTCTTTACCTGCAGTAGATTTAGCTGGTTGTCCAGTAAATTTGGTTGCTGGTGGTCTATTCATAGATGCATGCTGGTCTGTCGCTATACTTTCCTCTGATGAAGATGTAGTTTTCTTATTCTGAAAGAATCGTTTTTTAGCGTAAATTTCGGCCCAAGTATAAACCTCGTTCAGTTTATAATCTACAGTATCTCTCCGATACTTCCTAATCTTTCCCTCTTGGAGCTCTTTACTGTATTTATCCAGTCTGCCATTCAGTTCTTCTAGTGTCGTGCTCCAAATCGAAGTTTCTAGTTGTCGTTCCAAATCTTTCTTTATGTTAAAAATTTCTTCTTCCAGTTCACGTATGGTTTTTGATAAATCTTCAATTATCAATAAGATGAGATTGAGGGAGCACTTATTCAAGATGGCAAACCATCTGTCCATAAATTTTGCGTTTAAATGAAATCTGAATAACATTGGGCGTATTGCTAGTCTTAATCCCCTAGGTATACGCTGTGCTCTATGATATTGTACAAGTGTTGAGGCATGTAATCTTTGATTTACCTGCCGCCTTGTAAGATATTCTAACTGTTTTAACTGTTGCATGGTGGACCCCCATGTGAGTCAACTAGTTTAACTTCATCTATTAACGCATAGATGTCTGTAGCTTGTTCACTCGTGTATACATGTGTTTCTGCCCTGTTGTCAGTAATATTTGTTATGGATTCAAAAGTGGCCATATCTTCAAATGATTCTAACCGGTGCAGCCTCTAGTGCCAATTTTTAAACTAAAGTCAAGTACCCACAACTGGGTGAGAGGCGCACTCAATATTCACACTTTGTTTTTTACTTTTCTCTCTGCTTGTACAAGGGTGCTACACTATATTCATGTGTTGGCTCCACACTAAATAATACACAAACCGTGAACAGGATAAATCCTGCTCTAGTGTGCACTGTACCTATTGAACTAATTGTTCACCAATTTTCAAACATTAATTGATAACAAAAGATAAACATAATACCACAGTGTTGATATATTACATATCACTATTCACACAATATTTCTTTTTACAAGAATTGTATTTACTTTTTCATACTTGTATTCCATTTATATGTTATTCCATCACATATAATAACGCTTCAAGTTTTTGAAGAATACTTATTATCATTTACAATTCATTAAACATATTTAACTCTATATTTTCAAAGATGCTTCCATAGTTACTATTGAACCAAATTTAGTCTCTGGCCCAATGCATTTCGGAACTGTGTTCCTTCCTCAGGGGAAATGTTCTGCAAATAAAGATTTTCAATTACTATACACATATACATTCAGGTAAACTTATATTTAAACTGGTTTACTAGTCTGGGGTCCCTATATCAATTGATCTTATTCTAACAATATCATAAAGTGCAGTTATATATGCTTTGTCCTCAAAAGTATACATATTTGTGCAGAGAAACCCATAGTCTCATAAAGATTTCATTAACATTTTCGTTAAGTTACAAACACTTCTGTTTTCTCCTTAATAATTTACATATATATATATATACACAGAAACCCATGGTCACATAACGCTTTCATGAGCATATTAATTACATCACGTACCCTTAGTACCACTAGTGAATACTATGTTTATCAAACATATTCACCATTGTAATAAGCTCACATAAATCAGTGGAGAAATGTACCTCTTGCTCGTGTATGGGCTGACATTATACTAATATCTTTACCTAAAATCTTGCTATGGTGTTGTGAATCTTCCTGCAATTATCTAAAACTCACCGCCGCTTCAATGTAACTGTCTCTTCCTCGTTTGCGTTTTTATGTAAGTAGGACGAGTCAGTTATCCCTTGATATCTGAAACTGGATACATAATTGCCATGAATATACTTTCTGGGGATATTGTTACATATATGGCAATTTATTTAATCTTAAACCGCACTCACAGGTTATCCGTGTAAACGGTGAAACTTCCTATGAGGAATCAGATGCTAGAGATGTAAGGCTCTTAGTCAGTATCGTCCGTTGCTAAAAATAAATGAAGAGCCGCTTACTATATTGTGATTTTTACGCTATTTCTTAGTGAATATCCTGTTGCATATTGCAATCTTACCTTACTCTAGGCGTTGCGTGGCCTCTCTCGCTGTGTACTCAATCTCTAAACAAACGCTGCAAACTCCATTACGGCTTGTTAAACTACGTGTATTATCAGGTGACTCAAGAATGCTGGGATATGTAGTTCAAGTCGATTAATCTATGCCGTGTAAAACCTCATTCTAGCCCAAGATTTTTAACCATAATCCTAGATGCCTGTGTTAATAATGCGGTTAATCGCAAGCCGTATTCAAACTACCTAACGATTATGCCCCAATTCGATATTGATAAAATTTTTACCTTATCGTCATACTTATATGAATTACAGTACTGGTCCTTATTACTACATTGTAACAAATGTGGGGTGAGGTTAGTTCTGTGATGACCCTAATTACCTTATACACATTTTCTCTGAGAATTATGCACCACATCGTATTTCAACAATGTTTATCCCCATGTCTGTGGATACCATTACTGGTCAATATTTGAACATTGTAACAAGTATGAGGTTACGTTAAGTTTTAAAACGAAACTTGATCTGTACCAACAACTTAATATTGTACATTGTGATGTTCGGCATAGTATTCTATCATAAACATGTATCAACAATGGTTAATCACGTAGTCCAAAACGTATGATGTGCCCCAAGCTTAAACATTCTTATAATCAATAACAGTCAATTTAGCGTGTTGTTATATTCACATTAGTCATATGATATACATAAAGTTGAAACATTCTCAGGATAGATAACAACAAAGTTAACGTATTGTTCTGTTGACATTAGTTGTCAGCCAAGAATCTAACACAACTGGATCTCTTTCATAGAAATCGCAGTATACAATCTCATTTTAGTAGCACTATGTCTTCATTGTTTTACGTATAGACAGTAAATTCCTGACTATTGCAGAACATAGTATCGTTTTTTTTTCATACTAACAAGTACTATGTATCAAGCCTCACTATTACAGAAAACAACTCATGTCTATTTTATCATTTAGTCCCTTCGGCTGCATTGTCTGTAAAAACTCAATCCAGAACACTTCTCTCTGTAAAAGTCTCTTACTGTTGTCAGTGCCCTCAAGTTTCATGACCACTTCGACTATTTGTGCTCTTTGTGCTATTGTATGTTTTGCCTCGATCCAGTGCATTGCTACACCTGATGTCATGTTTTTAAGTCTTATGGTACTTTTATGTTCTGATAACCTGAGTTAAAATTTTCTCTCTGTCTTTCCTATAAATGACTTCACACACGGGCATTTTAGGCAGTAGACAATATTCGCAGTGTTACAGTCTGAGGTATGCCTCAATTTGATACAAGCTCCTGTGATTGGATGTGTGAGGATTTTTCCAATTATAATATTATTGAAATGTATGCAATTGTAGCATTTGTTAGTTCCTTTGTACTCTATGTTTTTGACTTTACTTGCTCCTGTTTGTATGAGTTCTTGAAGGTTTCTTGCCCCAGCTGATTGATCAGCCAGTTGTGTCAAATATGCAGGCCAGGCCATGGGTGGCACAATACATGATGCAGCCTGTATCCAAGTGTATCCAAGGCCTGGTAGGCTTTGGATACACCTATGCCCTGGGTACCTGGGGTACACTGTTACAGGGGCCTATAAGGTGAACCAGTTCCAATTGTGTATGTACCTAAGGTACATGGAGTTCATTTTAAGGAGAGAGCAATTAGCCTAAGGCCCTGAATAGCAGGATCCCAGGCCAACTAAGTCAAAAACCAGCTAAACACCAGGGAAAAAGTTTGGGGGTAACCATAGTCAGATATCCACCTTCCTACAAATGTGACATCAGGAGATGTCAGTGAAGTAGCCCATTGTATCCAGCGAGGATGTAAAGCTTTCAAATTTGGTACACTGGCCTTTGTCACTGCCTCCAGGGCAGGATACGGTGTAACAACCAACATGTATTTTCCCTGTGACAGCGCCCTCTCTTTTAGGATCTGTACTGCTGTCAAAACTTTCTCAACAGTTAAAAAGCGCATTTCAGCCGAAGTGTACAAATGTGACTTGTAAGCAATAGGTACTGTGTTACCTTCATTAAACGTCAAGTAAGTAAAACCCACTGCGCCTGGCACAATTCTTATTACCAGGTTTGTGTGGTTGTCAAGTGTCAGTAAGGATTTAGATTCAAGAAGATCAGACTGCAAAGATTTCAGAATAGCAGAATTTTCCGGAAGCCAGCATGATTTGGTAAAAGTAGGTTGTATCAAGCATACAGCGGCTTGTTACGTTGGGCATAATCAGGAATGTAAGTTCGTCCGAAATTTTTAAATCCCAGCAAAAATTGTAATTTCATCAGAGTTGTAGGAGATTGCAAATGTGTGCATTTCTCCAGGAAGTGAGGGGCTAGACCTCGACCTTCATTGTTTAGCTCATAGCCCATAAACAACACTGTGTACTCTGCAATGTGTGACTTTCCAAAGTTAAATTTGTAACCGTAGTCCGCAAACAGTACTATGATGCTGTCCATGCAATAGAAATGCGGCCATAATTCATCTTCCGTGAGATAAATATTATCAACGTAAAAGTACGCATCAGGGTCTATGCTGTCTGACAAAGCGACAAAACGTGAGGCAAACACGATCAGGCTGTTTTTGTAGCCCATGGCTAATCTTTAAAATTGTTTTTGTTTGCTGCCAGAAGTAGAGGCTGTCCATTGACTTCTAATAGAGGACAGATTATGACTAAAAAAGCCATTTGAAATGTCAAGTGTGGTTTTAAACCTTTTTCTCACAAGACTGTCGACGAGGGCAGAACTATGATTATTCGGTACCGCACATGTTCGTCAATGAGAGTTCAAATGCCGATAATCCAAAACTAAATCAAAACAACAACACAGGGTCCTGACTCCTAACTCAGCAAGGCTGAGTCAAATTTAACTAGAAGAACAACACGAAAGCCAATGCTGAGACAAAATTTAGACAACAAAGATGAATTTGGGGGTTTGAAAAAAGCAAAACCACCTGCTTGATTTCTTTAGCAATATATCAAGATTTATTCTCTTGCAGTTATTTTTTGCTTTGTTTTATATTCAATTTTTAAGTGCAAGGAGAAGCCAACAGTTTCATATATACAATAAATACAGCAGTGAAAGAAGAAAAACATAAGTATTTCAGGCATTCAATCATACATGGCCGTCCAGTCATACACAGACATTCACACACATAACAACATGTTCAATAAACAAAAAGAAACAAATGGATCCGCGTATTGGTCGAAAATAAATTGGAGAGAATCCCTTTAGATGATGCAGTTTTAACAGTCTTTTTAGTGTATTTACACTGGGAAAGTCCTTCTCTCAAAATTAGCGAGGGTGCTCTGTCCTTAACACAGTAATTTAAAGACCAAATACGGGGGTAGAGTGGTCGACGCGTTTCGAACCCCACTAGTTAGGGGGGTTCTCCTCAGGACCAATTGGTTCTGCAAATATAATAAAAGGGGTGCTTAGAGGGGAGTATTCACACACAATCAAAATAAGAGACTCAGCAGTCCCGTGAGTGCAACAGCCTACCTTAGCCACTGAACCAACAAATCATCATTTTTCAAAAGCAGCGGGTCAAGAAGATTGAAGCTGGAATGCTCACAGTAGCTGTAACCAAAAAGAAATAAGCGTGCTATCTTAAGTATCAAACGCTCACTGTGATTCATTCAAACTCTACTGATGTGTGACTGCGCGGGGCTCTTACCTGCGCTTCGTCCGGCTACTTGCTTGCCGGCATAACCCTGCTTCTCCTTCGTTCTAGGGGAACGATTTAAATCTCTAAAAAGGAGGGAGGGGAGCCGTCAGTAATGCCTTAGGAGAGCGCTAGCGCGTGGGTTAATAACCAAGTTTCCGCATTAGGCTGGGGACGTACCGTTTGATGAAAAGGCGTCTGTCCTTGTTTCCAATGTGCGAGTTGTGGAAAAAATCGCTGCTGGTTGAAAGATAAACTTCCTGTTAAATAGCCCCATGTCATTGTGGGACTTGTAGTTTTGGAAGTCTCAGAGAACTACAGATGGAAGTATGCCTCAGGCATATGGACTGATCCGGTTTAGAAAATGGATTTAACTGGTGTTTTTATAGATTTCAGCAATCTCATTCAGGCCTTTTGAGGCGGTATTAAATTTCATAATGAGTAAAGCCTCACGTTGGGATAGTTTTGCGTCCACGTCGCCTCCCCTAGGGTCTTTTTCAATTTTTGAGAGTACTGTCCATTTTAAATCAGTTTGATCATGTTTCATCCTGGCCCAATGGTTAACCAATGGGGCATTTTCAACTCCTTTCCTGATCCTGGATTTGTGCTGGGTAATCCTATTTCTGACTTCCTGTGTGGTTTTACCAATATATACCAGAGGGCACGGGCAGACAATTGCATAAACTACATTTTTGCTTTTGCAATTTGTAAATGTGTCATGCTTCCAATGGATGTTATCGATACTGAAAACAGATTCTTCGATTGTTTCATTGCAGCAAGTGCAAGTCCCGCACTTGTGATGGCCCTTGGTTGGTGGGAGTCCAAATAGGCTTTTCAAAGTTGGTGCTTTGGTTATAGGAAGGGCAGCTCTGATTATATGATTAGCTATGCTCTTTTCTTTTTTGTATGCGAATAGTGGGGGTGCCACGAAATCCTCATGGAGGTCTTTTAATAGATGCCAGTTAGATAGGATCAGTTTCTTATATGGATTGGCTGCTGGGCAGAATGTAGTTACGCAGACCAGTCTTTTTAGGTCTTTTTTGACTTTCTTTTCCAATAGAGTTTCTCTGGGAGTCCACCAAGCTCTTTTGAGGGAGTTCCTTAAAAGTTTTTTAGGGTAACCCCTTTGTATGAGGCGTTCCTTCAGCTCGCCAGCGTGTTTGAAATATTCCTCCTTGTTTGAACAATTACGGCGAATTCTAAGGAATTGTCCGTAAGGAAGGTTTTGTCTTAAATTACGCGGATGGTTACTGGAAAAATGTAGCGCCTTATTCCTGTCAGATGGTTTGCGGAATAAGGTGGTTATGAGTCCCTGTGTTGTAGATTCTACTTTCACGTCCAAGAATGTTATAGATTTATTAGAGGCTGTAGCTGAAAATTGAATGTCAATAGTTCTTGAATTCAGCCATTCGATGAATTGATTAAGTTCCTCCTGGTTTCCAGTCCAAATCAGGAACACGTCGTCTATATACCGCATATAGTTGGAAATGCGTGGACTAAATGGATTGTTGTTATATATGAATTTTTCTTCATATAATCCCATAAACATTATGGCCAGCTCTGGAGCAAAGGGGCAGCCCATAGCTACCCCTTTAGTCTGAAAGAAGAACTCAGAATCGAATGTGAAGAAGTTCTTCTGTAATGCAAATCGAGATAGATCCAGTATAAATTCTGTGGGGACCCTCAATGGTCTTTCCCGACTCTCCAAGAAAAAAGTTAAGGTTTCCAGGGCTTGATCTTGCGGTATTTGTGTGTACAACGACACCACGTCAAGGGTAACCAATAACTGAGTTCTGCTGTCGAAAGTAGTGTTGGCTAATCGATTTAGAAATGAGGTGGTGTCTCGCAAATGGGCTGGAATCATATCAATAAAAGGCTTCAAACAGAAATCAATATATTTAGCCACCGGTTCAAAGAGAGATTCGCCACCCGATATTATGGGGCGGCCTGGTGGATTGAGCTAATCTTTATGCAGTTTTGGAAGGGCATAAAATACCGGAGTTCGAGGGTTTTTATTCTGTAGGAAGGATAGTTCCTTGGGTCCAACGAATCCTTCGTCAAAGCCTTTTTGGATGACATCAAACAATTGGTTTTTAATTTCCAAAGTGGGGTCCTTACCGATCCGTCTATAACAGGCTTGGTCATTTAATTGGCGGAGGACTTCTTGCTTATATTTATTAACGTCCCAGATGACGATCGCTCCGCCTTTATCGGCCTGTTTGACCACGATAGTCTCGTCTTTCTTGATTGTCAAAAGTGCATCTCTCTCAGTTTTTGATATATTGTACTTAACAAAGGTTTTCCTTTTTTCCAAGTCAGAGATCCCAGATAGTATAGTATTTTCAAATGTTATTACTTCCTTGGGGATTTTTGGGCCTTTAGGGCAAAAAGTTGATTTTCTTTTCAGACCTGTGACTTCCTCTTGTGGTTCTTCAATAGAGTCTTGAATAAAAGTTTTCAACCGTATTTTACGACAAAATTCGAGTGTCTCTAGTTTCATTTTTACGTAATCCGTAGGTCGAGATGGAACGAAATTAAGGCCTTTGGTAAGTATAGATCTTTCAGCAGGCGACAGAATTCTGTCAGAGAGGTTGAAAATCGGAGAAGTAATTAGTTCTTGTAGAATTTCTGACGTGTCCTCATTTCCCATGGTTGAGGTGCTCGAGTTCGGCCCCGAGGTTTCGGTTGGCCCCGTCCTAAAAAAGGCTGCTGATTTTGCTGCTGTTATTGGTTACCCTTGACGTGGTGTCGTTGTACACACAAATACCGCAAGATCAAGCCCTGGAAACCTTAACTTTTTTCTTGGAGAGTCTGGAAAGACCATTGAGGGTCCCCACAGAATTTATACTGGATCTATCTCGATTTGCATTACAGAAGAACTTCTTCACATTCGATTCTGAGTTCTTCTTTCAGACTAAAGGGGTAGCTATGGGCTGCCCCTTTGCTCCAGAGCTGGCCATAATGTTTATGGGATTATATGAAGAAAAATTCATATATAACAACAATCCATTTAGTCCACGCATTTCCAACTATATGCGGTATATAGACGACGTGTTCCTGATTTGGACTGGAAACCAGGAGGAACTTAATCAATTCATCGAATGGCTGAATTCAAGAACTATTGACATTCAATTTTCAGCTACAGCCTCTAATAAATCTATAACATTCTTGGACGTGAAAGTAGAATCTACAACACAGGGACTCATAACCACCTTATTCCGCAAACCATCTGACAGGAATAAGGCGCTACATTTTTCCAGTAACCATCCGCGTAATTTAAGACAAAACCTTCCTTACGGACAATTCCTTAGAATTCGCCGTAATTGTTCAAACAAGGAGGAATATTTCAAACACGCTGGCGAGCTGAAGGAACGCCTCATACAAAGGGGTTACCCTAAAAAACTTTTAAGGAACTCCCTCAAAAGAGCTTGGTGGACTCCCAGAGAAACTCTATTGGAAAAGAAAGTCAAAAAAGACCTAAAAAGACTGGTCTGCGTAACTACATTCTGCCCAGCAGCCAATCCATATAAGAAACTGATCCTATCTAACTGGCATCTATTAAAAGACCTCCATGAGGATTTCGTGGCACCCCCACTATTCGCATACAAAAAAGAAAAGAGCATAGCTAATCATATAATCAGAGCTGCCCTTCCTATAACCAAAGCACCAACTTTGAAAAGCCTATTTGGACTCCCACCAACCAAGGGCCATCACAAGTGCGGGACTTGCACTTGCTGCAATGAAACAATCGAAGAATCTGTTTTCAGTATCGATAACATCCATTGGAAGCATGACACATTTACAAATTGCAAAATCAAAAATGTAGTTTATGCAATTGTCTGCCCGTGCCCTCTGGTATATATTGGTAAAACCACACAGGAAGTCAGAAATAGGATTACCCAGCACAAATCCAGGATCAGGAAAGGAGTTGAAAATGCCCCATTGGTTAACCATTGGGCCAGGATGAAACATGATCAAACTGATTTAAAATGGACAGTACTCTCAAAAATTGAAAAAGACCCTAGGGGAGGCGACGTGGACGCAAAACTATCCCAACGTGAGGCTTTACTCATTATGAAATTTAATACCGCCTCAAAAGGCCTGAATGAGATTGCTGAAATCTATAAAAACACCAGTTAAATCCATTTTCTAAACCGGATCAGTCCATATGCCTGAGGCATACTTCCATCTGTAGTTCTCTGAGACTTCCAAAACTACAAGTCCCACAATGACATGGGGCTATTTAACAGGAAGTTTATCTTTCAACCAGCAGCGATTTTTTCCACAACTCGCACATTGGAAACAAGGACAGACGCCTTTTCATCAAACGGTACGTCCCCAGCCTAATGCGGAAACTTGGTTATTAACCCACGCGCTAGCGCTCTCCTAAGGCATTACTGACGGCTCCCCTCCCTCCTTTTTAGAGATTTAAATCGTTCCCCTAGAACGAAGGAGAAGCAGGGTTATGCCGGCAAGCAAGTAGCCGGACGAAGCGCAGGTAAGAGCCCTGCGCAGTCACACATCAGTAGAGTTTGAATGAATCACATTGAGCGTTTGATACTTAAGATAGCACGCTTATTTCTTTTTGGTTACAGCTACTGTGAGCATTCCAGCTTCAATCTTCTTGACCCGCTGCTTTTGAAAAATGATGATTTGTTGGTTCAGTGGCTAAGGTAGGCTGTTGCACTCACGGGACTGCTGAGTCTCTTATTTTGATTGTGTGTGAATACTCCCCTCTAAGCACCCCTTTTATTATATTTGCAGAACCAATTGGTCCTGAGGAGAACCCCCCTAACTAGTGGGGTTCGAAACGCGTCGACCACTCTACCCCCGTATTTGGTCTTTAAATTACTGTGTTAAGGACAGAGCACCCTCGCTAATTTTGAGAGAAGGACTTTCCCAGTGTAAATACACTAAAAAGACTGTTAAAACTGCATCATCTAAAGGGATTCTCTCCAATTTATTTTCGACCAATACGTGGATCCATTTGTTTCTTTTTGTTTATTGAACATGTTGTTATGTGTGTGAATGTCTGTGTATGACTGGACGGCCATGTATGATTGAATGCCTGAAATACTTATGTTTTTCTTCTTTCACTGCTGTATTTATTGTATATATGAAACTGTTGGCTTCTCCTTGCACTTAAAAATTGAATATAAAACAAAGCAAAAAATAACTGCAAGAGAATAAATCTTGATATATTGCTAAAGAAATCAAGCAGGTGGTTTTGCTTTTTTCAAACCCCCAAATTCATCTTTGTTGTCTAAATTTTGTCTCAGCATTGGCTTTCGTGATAATCCAAAACTAGGCAGTACGACCCATCTGGTTTGGTAACAGTAAAAAGAAGGTTATTCATGGGTGACACACATGTCTCAATCACACCTTGATATTCCAATTGCTCAAGGATTTCAGCTACTGGAGCTTTCGCCTCCAGCCGAAGGGGATATTGGGGTTGTGGCTGTAGCATAGACCGCAATGGTATCTCATGTGGGGGCGAAAGTTTATCCCACCCAACCTGAGTACGGTACAAAGCTGGTGCAAGCACCAATGCCCACTCTTCTGCAAACTTTTGTGCCTGCTCCTTGGGCACAGTGTGTGAGAAACTAGGGAGGATCACCTCCTCCCCCCTTGGAGCAGCCAAAACCAAAGGCGTGGGCCGATCTGCCTCAGCTAACAGGATGTCATAAGAAGAAGTCAGATTTTCCCCAAAAATCCCTTTAACTACGCGTTTTATGTCAACTTCAATCAAAAATACTATATCATATAGTCTGTCAGGGGGAGCCACTCGGGTGTCAGCAGTTTCTACCATGATGAAAGTGTCAGTTGCTGTCACCTTCAGAAATGGACGCAGTGCTTGCTGCACTATTGTAACCTCCGCTGCACTGTCTAGCGTGTTACTGCCCATGTAAGGTTCCGAAGTTG
This sequence comes from Lissotriton vulgaris, assembly GCF_964263255.1. Classification (NCBI taxonomy): domain Eukaryota; kingdom Metazoa; phylum Chordata; class Amphibia; order Caudata; family Salamandridae; genus Lissotriton; species Lissotriton vulgaris. The sequence continues at coordinate 25,145,547 of NC_141692.1, forward strand.
AGTTCTCACCATCTGTGGCATACCTTGCTGTTATCGCAGCAACTTTCTTTTTCTGAAACAAAGGGCGTTTGTGAGGAAAATCATCCTGCTAGCTTTTACCATCAGCCGGATGAGGCTGCTCACATCCTTGTGGGGCACCTCGACCTCTGCCGCATTCTCCTCCACCGGCTTGTTAGCCCGATGTTTCATGTGAAGAACGAGGAGAACGTTGATCAGGAACCTGAAATCTATCAGGAGACCTCATTCTCGCACGGTCGCGCAAATTATAAGTGCGCTCAGTGGTCTGCGGAATCTGTGACGCAGGACACGACCCTTGCTTCTGCTGTTGTTTTCCCTGTTTTTTCTTTTTCCAATTCTGTTTAGGAAAAACTGGACAGTCGTCTTTATTAGACGCTGTCGTCTGAGTTTGCGATTGTGTTGCTGATTTAGCAAAAGGCTTAACACCCAAACTACTGCGGCCTATGGTCTTATAAGCCTCTCCAATAATTTTTGGTAACTAACTGGATTTATCGGCATTCGGGACGAGGCACAAAGCATTAAACACCTGAAAGTTAACCGCATCTCCCTTAACATTCGCAAGGATGAAATCAGCAACTACGGCAAATACCCCAGAAAGCCTCATTCCCAACTCAACTGCCGCCTCTGGACCATGCTCATCCTGAACACGCTTGGTCATGGAGAGCAGTACAGTCATAGATGGTGTGCCGAAGCACTTCGCATATACTGCTGCAAACACTTTACCCCAATTCATACCAATTGGGCACTCAGTAAGCTTTGCTGAGGCCTCCGTGCTGCACGTTTATTTTGCATTCTGATTGGGTTCCCAATAAATCTTGCAAACTTGTGTGCTGAGTGAGAACTGTTTCAGTGTTGTTATTTATCTTTTATTTTTGAGCTTCAACATTTGGTGAAGAATGCGGTCCCATCACAACTGACGGGCTCCATTAACGGTCACTGGTGCTAGGCCTCTTCGGCACCCTCTGAGGGCGGGGATTTGAGGTGATAACGTTCCGTTTGTTTATCTCTCTCCGATCTCTCTGGTTGCTGCAGGGTCGATATCAGTGGATGGTCTGATTGTTGCCTCTCTGTTGTCTTTGGGGTGGTTCTGCTCTTTTCCCTCTCAGCACACTTGTGTTGTTTCTGCCTCTTGTTCTTAGCATCCTATGTCTGGGACTGTGTTTTTGTGTCCTGGGGACGTTTATGCCGCTTGTTTTCCGGACTCCATGTCTTTCATGGTTCCTTTTCTGATCACTTTCTTCATTCTCCTGTTACTGGTTCTGATGGTTTATTTTTGTTTCTGTCATCACGCTGCCCAGGAGGTAACTCCTGGGCAGCCGTTTCTATCGCTCTCTGCGCTATTGACTTTTCTTCATTTCTGTGCCACGGGTGTGGGTTCACCTCTGTCACTGCTGCCTGCTGTCCGCTGCCCTTTTTTTTATCACGTACAATTTCTGTCTTGTAGGGTCTTGCCCGGGTCTCCGACATTCCCTGGCTGGTGACGGCAAGTTTCTGCAGGATTCCTGTCCGGCAGTAACTCTTTGGTGATTTCGGAATCGGAAGGCCCTTGGCCTGCCATTGAGGGTGAAGTTCTGCACCCTTTCCCCGCCAGCAGAGAGTCTCCGGCCATTGGGAGTGGAGGACACCCTTGCCAGACCGTTTCCCCTGGTAGCAGCGGACGTCGGTATGCTCTGACAGACTGGACGGAGCCCGGTGAGTAGACTTGGGAGGGATTTACATCCTCCGGTATTGGGTTGTAGCAGTTAGCCCATCGTTGTTGGGAAGTGGCGGTTTTGGCTCCCCTATGGGTGGTAGCAGGTAGTCCCCCGTTTTAGGGCATGGTGGTTTTGCTCCCCAGATTGGTGCATGATGTTTGCTCCCCAGATTGGTGCATAGTGTTTGTGCCTGTTAGGTATTGCGATACGGGTGGCCAGGTGGGCTGCCGGATTTTGTTTTCTACTGTGTGTCTATTGATCGATGGTTTGTTTGTTCTCATGAGCTCTGACCTGGATCCAGCACTTTCGCCTCTACGCAGCTGGCCTCAGCTCTGGGCTTTTATGAGGAACGCTCCGGGCGCTTCTGGCTCTTTGGCTGGCGCCTGTCGCCCTGCCTGGGTTCCGCCTCCACCCTCCCCCTGGAGACATCTTTCTAGGCGCCAGAGTGGTTCTCCTTTCGTTCCTTGGGATATTTCTCGGCACGAAGAGGGGGGTGTGACTCTTGGTGCACCAGTATTTCTGTTCTCAATCGTTGTAGGTTTAATTGCATTTTTTTACTGTGTTCTTGTGATGTGCTTGGCATATGTAGTGGCCAAATACTGTAGGTAGGTGGAGTGTTTTCACTTGGTGTCGGGTTCTGAGAATTTCCTTTGCCAGCTTATGCATTTACTCTTGGTATTAGAACGTTTGTTGACCGAGCTCCGATAAAGGAACTTTACCTGATAACATCCATTTACCAACGTTACCAACTAGTACGTCCACCCCTAATACTCTCTTGCCTCTACAAGGGACTAGTTGTAAAGATTTATTAATGGGCATTCCTCTAAATTTCCAAAGATAAAAAAATGATTTTTGTAGCTCCCCTTACTCTTTTGGGATTAAGTACAGCAGACCCACACACAATCTCAGTACAGAGGGTTTTCTCTACAGCGCTGCTGCGCAGGATCCCCAGAACTTGTCCTAAGTGTTTTATGTGATTGTTTGAACTGTACGAAGCAATTCATCACCCTCGCTCTATTTTTGGATGTCGGGACCCTGTGGGACAGCCACAGACAGGGTCTCTTTTCCTATCTTACTTATTTCACGGGCCACCAAGGCTCAACAAACAACCTGGATCAGGCTTCTTTCTTCCTTATGAAAAAGCTTTGGTGGATTGGCAACAAGTGACCTGTTGGAGTGACTGGCGGATGGCTTTCTGTTTGCTCTCTTGCAAATACTGGTGTGTGGCTGAAATATATATGAAGTATTTTTGTCCACCTATTGTATCACATGTTACCGTCTTGTAGTCCACCCTGCAACCCATCTGTCTGGTATATTTGAACAGTTATTTGTGAGGCTTTTAGGACTAGCTGCTGCACTACACTCAACTTAACCATGGGAAACAGCAATAGTAAAAAGAATTTAAATACAGCTCAGCCAGCCCCACCCAAGAACTTCCCTGCCTATATTTGGGTTTAAAAAGAGGCTTAAGCTCAATTATGTACACCTACAAATGGCACGTTCTCACATCTAAAAATCCGGACCTGCAGTTCCCATGTAATGGCACATACGACATGGTAAAATTATCATATTTGCGCCAGATGTTGCATTTGAAGGGAAAGAAGGTCAGAGGGGTCGAATGGGAAGCTTTTTATAGTTGGGATTGGGTTTTAAGTGACATGCGTTCAACTAACGCGGTCAAGTCAAAGGTCCACAGTGAGATCATGGATATTAAGAAAAAGGTATTACAGGCAAAACTAGAGGGCAATTGGAGAAAACACCAGCTAGACGTAGCGGGCATGTTCCCATGCGTTCCAGTTACAGAAGAAAAGAAGGTAGAGGGTGAGGCAGGGGTGGAGGACCAAATCCTAGAAGATATTCTCTTGGGGTGCTTGGGATGTGATTCACCGCTGCCTGCGCCTGAGCCCGAAGACACTGAGCTAACTCCAGAGGAGCGGGAGGCAGCAGTAATCTTTGTACACAGAGCGCTGAAAGATAAGGCTAGGAGATTGGATTTGGACGCTGTCCATGACCTGGTTTCTCTGAAACTGATGAGGAAAACAGCTGTCCAAGCAGCTACAGAATACAGCAAAAAGAAACAGAACATTCTAAAGGAATGTGTTCAGAAAAAGGTTAAAATTCCTAAATTAATTGACCGACCGTGGCAGCAATTATTTGAGGATAAATCACAGGATGACTCACTAAGACAGTTACAGTGGCATTCACTAATATGGGATGCATTTAAATATGTCCACTGCACAGAGCACGACATTTCGACTTTAGAGCGTTGTTTGGCAGAAATAGAGTCAGCTCCAGAGAGCAAAGGACGAGGCAGCATGGGGGGAGGGGTGGGAGGCGCTTCCGCATCCACCCCAAATTCATCAAAATTGTTGCTGAAGAGCGACTCTTTAAATTGTCAAGCACTACTACAACGGCTCATTGAGGGATCACTCACAGTGGACTCCTTTATACAAACACAGAGTAGAAGGTATCTAGAAAAACATTGTCCTTAGCACGAGCAGAGATAATGAACAAGGCACCCCAAGGCCATTTGGCATTTGCTAAGTAAGCTAACACCCAGACAGCCATGGGTAGCCATACTCCACTACCAGCACAATATGACTGGGACGTAGGGAAGTTCGGATTCACAGACTCAGATTTAATGACATGGGGGGAGTCTAAGTTGCAGGACACGCTTAGATATGCGGTAGACAAATTGCAACAATGGAAACAGTTAATCCACACATGTGCAGTGATCAATGTATCCCAGACCCTTGCCTACTCCACCACTACAGCCAACACAGAAATTCCATCGCTTATCATGCCCCTAAGGGAAATACCGCCACCACCTGGCAGTGCGCCAAATGACCTAGCATATGTTTATGTCGCATGGTCCAGGGAGGACATTAATTGTTTTACTAAGAACTTCCCCAAGCTTAGAGAGGAACCACGGAAGTGGTACGAAGAGCTAAAGCGGATGGCTGCACTAGGCGGATTATTATGGAGGGATCTGGACACATTGTTTAATATCATTATCCCAAAGGACCTTTCGGAAGACTGTAAATGGAAGGTTGGGTCGCCAGATGTGGAGCCAACAAGGGGCAAGGGCGGGATGCCAGGTCCAGAAATAGATGCATTATACACGAAAGTGGTAGAACATTTGAAGGAGAAGGTACCGGAAGATAGGGTTGATTGGAGTAAGATCACGAGTACTAAACAGGAGAAGGACGAAAGTGTGAATACATACTTCGACCGCCTCCTGCAAGTATATAGGCAGAACAGTGGATTGAAAAACCCTATGGGGGATGCGATGCCAGCCCTGGTAACTACATTTGTACAAGGTCTCACACAACCTATCAAAACACACTTACAACCTTAGTTTGTCTGCTGGCAGCAAGAGCCAATAGAAAAGGTGTTGGCAGCAGCCAGGTACTGCTCCGATTTTCTAGTGCGCAGGCAATGGAGACCAAAAAATTAAATAAAGAAAAAGTAAGGCTAATGGTAGCACAAGAACGCTTTTACAGCAATAGCAGAGGGAGGGAAAGGAGCAGAGGGGGGGCATGAGGCACAGGAAGGCAACTGAACAGTAGGACGCCTTCCTTACCCCGCAGATCAGCCTCCCTGCCACCACAAGGAACACCATGTTTCTATTGTAAGAACCTCAATCATTGGAAAGCAGATTGCCAAATATTGAAGAAAAGGAATGAGGACAATAGGTATACACAGAACAGCGGGCAGGAGGGCCGACGCCAGCAGACGAATTACATTAGGCACACAGGGTACCAGAACAATGCGCCACAGGAAAATGAGCCTTAACAACAGCAGCAATGGACAGGAGGGGAGGGGTGGACACCAGTAGGCAATGACTGACCCCAACCACCGCCTCCAATCTCATTCTAGGGGTGCCTGAAAGTGGGAAACTGCGTAATCGCTCCAGCAATAGCAGTGGATCAATCGGGACCTTATGTAGATGGAGATGTCTTAGGTAGGATTGTTCCATTCCTAATTGATAGGGGGGCTCAAAGATCAATGCTGAAGGCACTTATAAAGCCTGAGGCTCCACTTTCTAGGATTATGATAACCGCAGTAGCATGACTGGACAACCCATTACTGAATTCCTTACTGAGCCACTACAGTTTGTAGTAGGTACAATAACAGTGTACCATCAGTTTATCCTTAGCAGATTTTGCCCAGTGAATTTGTTAGGTAGATTTGTCATGCAAATTGCAATGCACCATACACTGCCCACCAACAGTTGTCTTTTTAGAGAGCAAGACAAATGGCCTCATGTTAGAAGCCTTCATGACATGCACTGACCCTACAATACCGCCAGAACTCCGTAACTGTGTGCCGCCTGAAGTCTGGGCCACCAGTGCCAATGACGTAGGGCGGGTATTTAACTACCCACCAGTACAAATAAAACTAAAGCAAGGAGCTTTTCTCCCAAGGGTACCACAATACAAGATTTCCAAAGAGGGGGAGGAAGGCATCGCACCAGGACCTTTTCAAGCAAGGAATTCTAAGGGAGATTCAATACATTCAATGTAACACAACCATACTTCCGGGACACCTCGACCTCTGCCGTGTTCTCCTCCACCGGCTAGTTAGCCCGATGTTTCATGTGAAGAACGAGGAGAACGTTGATCAGGAACCTGAAATCTATCAGGAGACCTCAGTCTCGCACGGTCGTGCAAATCATAAGTGCGCTCAGTGGTCTGCGGAATCTGTGACGCAGGACGCGACCCTTGCTTCTGCTGTTGCTTTTCCTGTTTTTTCTTTTTCCAATTCTGTTTAGGCTTAAAGTTAACCGCATCTCCCTTAACATTCGCAAGGATGAGATCAGCAACTACGGCAAATACCCCAGCAAGCCTCATTCCCAACTCAACTGCCGCCTCTGGACCATGCTCATCCTGAACACGCTTGATCACGTAAGGCAGTACAGTCATAGATGGTGTGCCGAAGCACTTCGCATATACTGCTGCAAACACTTTACCCCAATTCTCACAACCAGTCACCTCTGGTACTAGGTCTTTCTGCAAACTTATTGTCAGAATCATGTGTTTTTCCACAGGAGTCGAATTAGGAATTACTGCCTCAAGTTGGTCAAATTTCTCTGCATGCCAACAAGGTAAATCGTCCTTAATTTGTGGGCGCTTGCCCATAACCAAATTAATCATGACGGGACTAATCGACATCCGGGCCGGTCCAACTGGTTGCGCCGCAATTCCAGGTGCCCCCACCTGGAGATTGCGAGAAATTTATTGTACTAAAGCCCTATGTACTGCAATTAACGAGGTATGTAGCAGACGTAAATCGTCTACTGGGGCTGTTAGATAACGTGGATGCAGAGTTAACCCGGCCAAAACTGGCCAAGTGGGCCCCAGGTATGGACAAAGGGCCTAACCAGACCTTAGTCACGGTGTGGGGGAGGGCGCCATTAAATCAAATACGGTGCTGCCATGCCGAAATCTGAACTTCCTGTGTCCTATATGGCACATAATTAGCAGGTATCGCAGTGTGAGTATATGTGTGGAACAATTCGTCTTTCCCATCAACTGCACCAAACGTAACCCAAGAGTAGAAAATCTCAAAGGGAAACTCTGTGTTTGCAGTGAATACAAAGATCACTGACATTCCTGTGTCAGGCACTCCAAATTGCACTAAATGTCACTTCAGCACAGGGCGACTATCTAGAGCAATGTTGATGTCAGTTATAAGGACAAAGAATAGGAAAACAATTTATATAAATTGGAGCACAAAAAGGGTTAGTAATTCAACATATGAACCTTTTTAAAATCTCAAGCTTGAATGAACCTATAACACAACTATCAAATCAAATCAAATCAAATAAGCTTTATTCGATTTATCAGAAAATCATAAAAGCGTACAAATACAGTTTATACAAAAAAGTAAAATCAATCAATTTTCACACAAACAATGTTACAAAGAATAGATAAAACATTTTTCCGAGGATTAAAAATCTGCAACAGACATTTGGACGACGGGCCTCAAGTTACAGTGATTAGTTAATTTGAACATGTGGTACTTAAGTCATTGAGTTTCTGTACTTCATCACTGTCATTTTAAAAAGCGAGAAACAACAAAGATAACATACTCGTCATCTAGCAGCAATAATTTCAAGTATGCAGATTTACATGTTCTTATCCCCCAGCGTTTAAGTAGTGGTAAAAGGAAAAGTTTCCTCGGGCTGGTGTACAGGTTGCAAAAGAACATGATATGAATGTTACTTTGTGTTGAATGGTCGTCGCATGGACAAGTTAGGTTCAACGAGGCCCAATCGTTCTGTTTTGGCAAAGTGACCATGCGAAAAAAGATCCCTAAGCGGAGCCTAGATAGGAGCATACGGGGGTAGGGTGCGGTTTCAATCCCGAGATAAAGTTGTAGACCTTCGATAGGGGTAATTTGCTGATAGGTCAAGGTAGTGCCTTTGAATTTCTCTGTGTTCCATCTTGCACTTTCTAGGTGTGTGATTAAAAGTTTTTTGAGGGCCGGCCTAGACAGGGTTTGTAAAGTCTCTGGATCATCATAAAATTCAGGGTGTCCAATATTAGAAAACATCGTCTGGACATATCGTAGCCATTTGACTTTTGATGCGCCATCCAAAGTCATGCAGTCTTTGATTAGGTTTCTGTTCAGTTGGCACTCCAATGTGGTCCAAATTTTATGCCAAAGCAAACAAGGTGATAATTTTATAATGTCACTGAGGTATTTAAGGCCGGTCTCGATATGGATCATAAAAGTCGAAGTGGTTTTGTGCACACCTAGTAAGTAACAGATGAAAATGTTCTCGCAAGTTTGTAGTGAGGACACGTTCTCGAGACCCCATAGACCTGCTCCATATGTGGCCGTAGCTATGCATTTTGCCCGGTAGATCTGTAACATTTCTCTGATGGGTTTACCTCCAATTTTAGCTGCGAAGGTTCGTAGGGCCCCTATGGCACGGCTGAAGGCGAGTTTCCTGGCTGATACAGCATGTTTCCACCTTCCTCTCCTATCAAAAACAATGCCCAAGTAGCAAAAGGTATCCGTAATCGCAATCTTTTGCTGCTCCAGGTATATTGAGCATTGTGGTCTGTTGTTTTTTTGGGAGCAGGACATGGAAAAAGTTTTAGAAATGTTCACCTTCAGGTTTCTTTTACCCATGTAAGATGAGAATTCAGTTACTGCTCTCTGCAAGCCTACCTTTGTCCTAGACATGATAGCCGCGTCATCGGCATATAAAAGAATGGGTACAGGCCTACCATTTACAGCTGGGTAGTCGCTTGGCAAAGTTATTAAGTTCTCAGTGATGGAGTTTATGTAGAAAGTAAAAAGCAAGGGCGCAAGTATGCACCCTTGCCTAACCCCTCTATTTATAGCAAATTTTTGAGAACATTGCCCCTGGGTACCGAACCTCACTCTGGCCCCAGCATCTCTATATAATTCTTTGATAAATGTGAGAATGGTTGGGTCCACCCCTATGTGTTCCAATGTTAACCAGAGCTGCGCGTGATCCACGCAATCAAATGCGGAGCTAAGGTCAACAAAGGTTATGAACAGGTCCCCTTTTTTGGCCTCAGTGTATTTAGAGACTAGGAGAGACAAGTTTAGGCATTGTTCCTGTGTCCCTAATCCCTTTCGGAACCCATATTGGAGCTCTGAGATGACCTTTTTTTCTGCTTCCCAGTGTTGTATCCTCTTAAGGACGATCCTACCTGCGATTTTCATGAGTCCGTCCAATAGGGATATTGGACGGTAACAAGCAGGGTCGTCCCTATTCCCCTTTTTAAAAATGGGGACTACGATCGCATCTGACCATTTGTTGCCCATATTCAATACGTTGGTTAAGAGGGGAACCCAGAAGTCCAGATTTGATTTATAGACGTCCACTGGGGTATGATCAGGGCCGGGGGCTTTCCCTGACGGACTTTCCCTAAGGGCATCTTCCACTTCTAGAGTGGTAAACACCAGTTCAATTGGATAGGGGGGTACTGGAGGGACACTTAGCGGGTTGTCCTCAGTTATATTATCCAAGGATGAAGTCACCTTATGTTGGTTTGGGGCGTCACCCTGGCTGTTGGTATAAAGTTTACCATAGTGTTCTACCCAGAGCTCTGCCGTTATTGCTACATCTATGGAATTGTCACTATCTTTTGAGTTATATACAGATCTTATGACTTTCCAAAAAAGATTAGTGTCCTTATTCCTAGCGGCTTCCCCCAAGGCTTCCCAGGCCTCCTTCTTCAGTGTCGCCCTCCGCTGTTTAATTGCCTGCTTGTAATCTTGTCTCGCCTGGCGAATTAGAGCCCTGTCTTTTGGGATAGCAGATAAAGCTTTCTTTAGGTTTTTCAGGGCAGATGTACATCTAGAATCAAACCACCCACGTGTATGCCTCCCATTCTCTTTGTAACTCCTAGTTAATGCGTCTTTTATGTGTCGCTGGATGTTAGAAAAAGCAGCCATGATGATGTTTGGGTCAGTGTCTTCTTCTAAGCAGACAAATACGTCTGTGGTGCAGGACGAAATGAAATTATGAAAGAAAGTTGTAGGGTTCATTTTCTCCCATTTAATTACGTACCCATTGGTCTTAGTTAGGGTGATCTCATGTGGGTAAAAAACCCTGCTGGGTTCCTTTACTTTCCCCTCCATCAACTTTACCCCGAGAGTGATAGGATAATGATCGCTCATAGGGTCGTCCCCGACTTCCCAGGAAGTTATAAAATTGGGATGAGTGGGTGATATCAGTGCAAAATCGATTGTGGTTTCACAACCTCTTCCATTATAGGTTGGGGCAAAGGGAACCGGGGGGGAGCATGCCTGGTTAATAAATGTGAGGTCAAAAGTGAATATGACGTTGTTGAGGAGAGACCCCAGATTGGTATGTGAAAAGTGCAAGGGACCATCTTCGCCGAGATCTGAAAGGCCGCACAAACCTAACTCAGAGGACGGGCAGATAGTACAATTGAAATCTCCCACCCATAGTACTATATGATCCCCCGTGCTTTGATCTCTCAGTTTCTGGATATGATGGATCATTTTATTCAAATTCAATTCCACTTCATTAACTGGCATATTGTTATAAAAGTTCACGAGTATCACCTTTTGTGTGTTGCCCCATTTAAATGAAATAATTTGGAAGTACTGATTGGAATAGAAATTGTGAACTTTTACGTCCCTTACATTCGAGATGTATATGCACAAGCCCCCCTTATTGCGACCCTGGGGTGATGGGACAGCGGGTGAGTGAAATGTTCGGTAGCCCAGAATGTGGGCTTCCTCCACAAGCCAGGTTTCTTGCAGACAGAGAATGCCATGCTTCTGCACGATCTCCAGCCAGGGTTTGTGGGTGATCTTGCTGCCCAGGCCTGCTACATTCCAGGATAGGAGAGAGTGCATAGAGTTTCGATTTTTCTGATAAAGATGACCTTCGTTCCCCATTATGTCTTTCGGGTCTTGGGAATGTGCCATATCTATCTGTTGTGTGACCTGTGCAGGAAGGGCTTCTATCTGTTGTGTGACCTGTGCAGGAAAGGGATGCTGTTCGGGGAGGGTTAGGTCTATCCCCATTAAACTTAAATTTAAATTTAAATTTTTGTTTGTGGACAATAATTTTTCATTCGTAACGGTATCCATTGGAGGGTTATGAACATTAGAAGGGATTGGGGGAACAGGAGTTCCCAGTCAATCCACCTGGTCCAAGCACTCAAGCCTGTTCATAGTGGGTGCTCCTCCCCACCAGTTGTTAGTGGGTTGCCAGCCATGCCCCTGCCCTTTCCATCTAGAGTTATGGGCTATTGACCAAGCCCCAGGTGGCTCTATAGTCTGTTTGGGAGGGTAGAAAAAAGTAAGGGGTCTGGTGACAATAGATTGGTCAGTGTCATGTAGGTCCCATGTAGTGATAAGTTGGGCTGTGTGGGGGTCTGCAAATGAGACCACAATGCAGTCTCCAGGTATAGATTTATGAGTGCGACCCACCCATGGGACTCGCCTGACCATTAGGACCCTGCTCCTGGTGGTATTAGGAAGCTGCCTGTTGACGTTAAGCCAATAAATCACCTTATTATTTAGAGACCACTGGGTCTCCACGGAATAAGGGTCAAGTGGTGGTACCCCGGCCAGGATGACCACATAGGGCCCGGCGTCAGGAGGGAGATCGATGTATCCCCCACGAAAGTTCTGGTGACTTTGGTGTTGATTAGTTATACGCTGAGGAAGAGGGCTTGTAATCTTATTCGCCTTGCGAGCTGCCTTGGGGATAGGTTTGGGCAGGGTCTGATTTTTGGAGCCTTTTGTCTCTGATTTTAAAGGCTTTGATATAGGGGGAACGGGAACGTTTGAGATTGTCCGTGGTTTGGGAATTGGAGTAGATTTTGGTAGGGGTGGGGGGAGAGCCGGGGGCAGTATTGGAGGAGCAGGGGAGGCAGCATTGGGTTCTGGAGCCGATTGGATGCCATCATCGCCGTCCTGAGGGACAGCCTCAGCAATACGGGGATAAGTGGCTTCTAGTTGTTTTAGGCTAAGAGTTGCCAGGGATACTAAGGTCTTATCCATCTCAAGAAGATGATTCTCAATACGTGAAAGTCTGAGTTCCAAAGGTGACAATAGTTGTTTTAAAGTAACCCAGACTGTGTTGAGAAAGTCTTCATCGTCTCCCGCCTTATCTCTATCCCTCCCTGACTCGCTTTGCCTTCCCCCTTTTGGTTTCTCACCGGAGACAGGGAGGTGCTCTAAAATGGGGGCAGGGACCGTGTTAGAATTGCTGTGTTCACTATCGCCCCCTGTTAGCTGATTAACCAAATTTGGCATTTGTGTGAGCTCCCCTGTGGTGGGTAGTGTTCGTCTGTGGTTGAAGAACTGCTGCCTTGCAATTTTTGCTTTTTTGCTGGCATAAGCAGATCTTGCGTTATTTTTCTTTTTCAGGGTTGGGCCATCTTTATTTTTATTTTTTGCTACAGAGGAGGGGGGGTCAGGGCTGTCCGGCAAAATAATGGTAGTTCCAGGTCCGGTGGGCACAAGTCCCTCAGGCGATTTAGAGGGCATGGTGGTTAAAGTGGATATAGGCTCTAGTGGGAGGGAAGAAGAAGGGGGAGCATGGTGAATATCGGCCTGAATTATCAATGGGAGAGGGCGTGAAGCGTGTTGCGGAGATGCAGCAGACGCAATTTTTCCCAGAGAAGATTTTTGGGAGTTTGCAAAATTTTGAGATAGCCTACGTGCAGCATCTAGCTCAATTGAAACCCTCTTCTGCATTTTAGTAATTTCGGCGTCAATTGCCAAATTTGTTTTCACAAGGAAATCATCCAAAGTCCCGCTTGGCTTGCTCAACCCCATTGCAGTCTTGCTGCGACTGCCCCGTGTACTCATGGTATGTGACAATTACAGTTCCAGACGTGTACTCACTGGTATCGATGTGCAGGCCAAAAGACACGAGCCAAGGGGGGTGGGCCAGGCCAGTCCTCTTAGACCTCGAACGGCCTCAAACGGTCCCGCCCTTGTCCCGGGCTTCTCCCGGCGCCCTCCCGCGCGCTCCCGCGCTGCGGGATGTTGGTTCCCTTTTGTAGCTGTGTGATTGGTGGCCGAGGGGGTGGGGCCGGCAGGGAGAGCAGCCCAGGTGGAGACGGGCGCGCGGGGACTCCTGGTCCTTGGAGTCCCCCGCTACAAGCTCGCAGCCCTGCCGGTCGGTTTAAGCAACCCCCCTGGCAGTGATTGAATGGCCGCTGCTGACCGCGAAGCGGGACCCGCGAAGCGGGTCCGGCGAGGCGTGGCGGCAGCAGGCTCTTAGGGCTCCCACTGGTGTGCTGTGGTCCGCTGGTCCGCTGGTCCGTGTGCAGTTTGAGGTGGCAGGTCGGCGAAAAGCAATCCGCTGGTCAAAGGCACGACCCTTCTTTAAACTTGTTCAGGTGGGGGTGGGGCCGGCAGGGAGAGCAGCCCAGGTGGAGACGGGCGCGCGGGGACTCCTGGTCCTTGGAGTCCCCCGTTACAAGCTCGCAGCCCTGCCGGTCGGTTTAAGCAACCCCCCTCGCAGTGATTGAATGGCCGCTGCTGACCGCGAAGCGGGACCCGCGAAGCGGGTCTGGCGAGGCGTGGCGGCAGCAGCAGGCTCTTAGGGCTCCCACTGGTGTGCTGTGGTCCGCTGGTCCGTGTGCAGTTTGAGGTGGCAGGTCGGTGAAAAGCAATCCAACACAACTATATAGGTGGGTTCTGCTGTCACAACTGTTGTCCGGAAACAGGAGTGAGGGAATTGTGGACAAGTATAAGCACTGCATAAGTGTCTCGAAAATAAGACCAAACATTAGGTGCACCAAGTTGCAGGGATTCTGCTTATCCACAGAACTATGCGCAGGAAACCAGGACCTCTGTGTATTGTGGTGTACCACAAACCCACCTCAGTGCCCAGAACCCCATTCGGACTAGTATCAGTGTCTCATTCGTTCTCCATGCTACAGTGAAGATACCCATGATTAGACAACCCAGAACAAGTGACTTAGTGAACTCTCAGGAATAGTGGGAATCAAGAACACTATTTCATTTTTATTCCCATACAAGTCCACAACGTGAGTAATCAGATACATGTTATAGTTTAAAATGTTTATTTTAACTACGTTCTCTAAGGTGCAGTATTCCAGCCAATACTAGTAAAAAGATGCATACAAACAATGCAATCAACATGGTTACAACTCCATAAAACACAAGGGAGAAATCATGTTATAATGAACCAGGATTATAGCACTGTGTACCACTCTCCTCATGCTAGTAGAAAGTATTATAATAATAGAAGATCTCTAGGCTTCAGAAAAGGGGGACCCATGCCTCCAAGATCAGGTGAAGTGAATCGCATCCCAGGACAAGCACAGCTCTCTGTAGATAGAAAGGTTTTCTCCAAGTGCCTTTTGCATGCACGCAATGCCATATTAAAAGCACCCGTGTTTCACTTATTCGCAGCTGCGTTCGTGTTTAGTCTGAGTGGGACTGATCAACATGAATTAACAGCATACATTGTTATTCAACCTTGAACACTGTTCTTGTGAAAAACAGACCTTTCTCATGTGAAGAAAAGCAAGCAGTTTTATTTACGAGAATGGAAGCATGAAGTGTTGTGTGCAAAAGCGACAAGATGGAGTCTAAGCATTTAGTTCACTTGTGCTAACCTAGCAATGTCTGCAAGCAATATCGTATCCTCACTACAGTACTCTGTGTTCGATCCTTGCACTCCATAGTTTCTGCTGCCGCGCTGTATCACAATGAAGCACAGAGTCAGACTGATTTGCATATAGCCATGTCTGAACTGGGGTGGCAGAGTGGGCTAAAGCACAGTGCTGGATTTAACCCAGATCTTTTGACTGGGTGTGAGTGTTTGATTGATTCAGATGCTCCGTCCATCACCACCCCCTTTTGTACCGCTTTTGGCCGCCATAAGTGTGGCAGGGTATGCTCAGACGTGAGTCCCTTGCTCACTTTGCCACTGGATTCAAGCAAGCCAGGCTGAAGACGGCTGGAATGCCAGAAACCGGTCCTCTGAAGCTTGTTTCCGGTCCAGGGAAGGCATGGCTTGGCAGTTCGGGCTGGACTGTTCCCATGAGGCACAGGGTCAGACTGATTTGCATATAGCCATGTCTGA
This sequence comes from Lissotriton vulgaris, assembly GCF_964263255.1. Taxonomy (NCBI): domain Eukaryota; kingdom Metazoa; phylum Chordata; class Amphibia; order Caudata; family Salamandridae; genus Lissotriton; species Lissotriton vulgaris. The sequence goes on from NC_141692.1 coordinate 25,160,856, forward strand.
ACTGGGGTGGCAGAGTGGGCTAAAGAACGGTGATGGATTTAACCCAGATCTTTTGACTGGGTGTGAGTGTTTGATTGATTCAGATGCTCCGTCCATCACCACCCCCTTTTGTACGGCTTTTGGCGCCGCCATAAGTGTAACAGGGTATGCTCAGACGTGAGTCCCTTGCTCACTTTGCCACTGGATTCAAGCATGCCGGGCTGAAGACGGCTGGAATGGCAGAAACCGGTCCTCTGAAGCTTTTTCCGGTCCAGGGAAGACATGGCTTGGCAGTTCGGGCTGGACTGTTCCCATGAGGCACAGGGTCAGACTGATTTGCATATAGCCATGTCTGAACTGGGGTGGCAGAGTGGGCTAAAGAACGGTGATGGATTTAACCCAGATCTTTTGACTGGGTGTGAGTGTTTGATTGATTCAGATGCTCCGTCCATCACCACCCCCTTTTGTACCGCTTTTGGCCGCCATAAGTGTGGCAGGGTATGCTCAGACATGAGTCCCTTGCTCACTTTGCCACTGGATTCAAGCAAGCCAGGCTGAAGATGGCTGGAATGCCAGAAACCGGTCCTTGGAAGCTTGTTTCCGGTCCAGGGAAGACATGGCTTAGCAGTTCGGGCTGGACTGTTCCCATGAGGCACAGGGTCAGACTGATTTGCTTATAGCCATGTCTGAACTGGGGTGGTAGTGTAGGCTAAAGAACGGTGATGGATTTAACCCAGATCAAGGCCCACTATGTTTGCCGTAGGCCAACGTTCTAATCTTTAGCCTTACATCAATTAATCAATCAAGGGTTTGTTAAGTGCAAAAAGGTCACCCGAAAGGGTCTCAAGGCACTGTGTGGAGGGGCACTCACAGCTCCTGGATGTTCACAGAGATTCATTGAAGAGGCAGGTTTTGAGGTCCTTCAAGTACCTGGTGAGTGCTGATGTGTGTCAGAGGTGAAGAGGGAGGGTGTTCTATGCCCTGGTTGTGAGGAATGAGAAGGAACACCCTCCTGTTCTGGTCTTCTTGATGTGCGGTAGAGCTTGCCGTTACAAGAGAGAGATGACTGTGGTGTTTCACAAGCACATGTCCCAACTCGCTCTTCTTCACCTGATAAGGATGATGATGACAACCATCACCGCCTGTGGCATCTAACGACACGCAGCATTTCACAGGGCCAGTTTAAAAAACCGCATTCAAATGCCTGGCCCAGTGACGGTAAGGAGACACGCACTACTCTGACTGCAGCTGCACTTCTAATGCATCTGAGGAGAAATGCACAGCAGCCCACGCAGCCTTGTTTTAAATGCTGTAATGCACTTGCTCTACTAACAATCAGTGCAAAATACCCTCACCACAGTGATTCTCTGCCGCCAATCAATCCTCTCTGGCATGTGCCCTACTCTACTATGTGCTTACCGCTGGTTAAAAATTCACCGACCTCAGACATCATAAGTCAAAACCAGCAGCTTCACCAAATGTCACATCTCCAACACTAGGTGCACATACCGGCTCCCCACAATTCGAAAGCTCCTTGCATCACCAAGTGCCAGTATAGGCTCTCTGCAGGTCAAATGCCTCACTCGTTCACCCCTCACAAGTGTTTCACGTCTATGGGAAATGGGGACCCTTCTGCTGCTGCTGCACACTACGCTGGCCTGTGAAAATGCCCTGCACTCTAGTCTATGTGTTGAAATAGACACCAGTGGGGCTACCAGGCACAAATCCTCTTCAAATGCTTCAATCTCTTTTCCTCTGTAATTATCTTAGTTTCTTCTATTATTTCTCTAGTTAATTCAAATTTTTTCTGTCCCATTAGACTTCCAATCATGCTTGGGTCTCCTCCTGTAATGACCTAGATTCTTAGCATATTCTCAGCATATTAGACCTATTATATACTAAGTCACTACTTACTGCAGCCCTCCTCAGAATATACAAAATATCATGCATAGAATACCTACCAGAGAAAGGAACAACACAAGTAATAACGCTTACACAAATAGAAATACCAAAGATCTGGAGCTAAAGTCGTAGGGAATCTGTACAATAAGGCAGCAAATCCAACACCCTCCGGTGAACAACGTGCCCTGGCACGACAACGCAAACATGCGAGAACCAACGTCTTCCGACGACAATGGGCCCTGGCGCGACAACGCAACTATGTGAGAAAGCACCACCTATAATTTAGACGCTCCCGATGGCCCGGCCTTCCCTCACAGTACGCATAAGACAACCTAGAAGCACATATATGATTAGATACAATAGGCCAACTTGGAACACCTCACCATGATCTTGGACATGTTTGCATCAGCAGTCGAGCTTGTCCTTTTCTCTCCCTTTGGTCTGATCAGGACTCTCTGCTCCACAGCCGCAAGTGCACGTCTGCACCGCTCTGCTTCATCAGACTGCCATAACTCACTCTAACCGACCAAGAATCTCTCCCTTCACTAATATAGCACACAGTTTCTCATCGAAGTCTCTAGCAAACTCCGTCCATGGTTCCCACTGAATTCCTGTACCACCTGGTACCAAGGCCACTCCTCAGGGTAGCTAAGCCTTTGTTATGACCTCGGCCCGAGATGAGCACATTCCTTCGATAAGAACCGGTCCTCTCTGGTTCATATCTAGCGAATATCACATTGAGACTAAAATATAGCCTCTCACCTAAAAGTGTTTCCGAAGAATCATGTCAGAAAAGAACATGGCGTTTCTCAAGTATGGGCTCTTATGCCCGAAAAAGAGCAAAGATCATAGCAAAAAGGCATAAGATCATGTCAAAGCAAGTAGCCAAGCCCTGCCAATGGGTGAGGTAAAGTCGGATATAATAGAAGTATCACACATGTGCAAGTAAATATCAGAATATACTAAGATGGTGGTAGGCAACGGTCATCACCAGGCCAATGAGTGCAAATATCACCGTCACTACACCTCCCCTCTTTGTCAGTGTTGAAACAGAGTAAATCCATGTAGTCAGGTCATGTAGGTAAAGGATATACGTTCATTCTTCAAGATATATCTTCAGTTACAGGTTACAGGATGATAAGTTCCAGGTAAAGCCCCACCGGGAGCAGCCTACTTGCTGCTAAGCCCATACATTCCAACTGGCTCTTGTCTCAACACAAATACTCTCAGCATTCTGATGACCTCACCACTGGCTGAGCAGCAAGGCAGAGAACAGCAAAGGGGAGGCTGCATTATATTAGAAAGTAGATTACAACACAGTGTCTTTTGGATGATTGTTTGTGGAACTGTGATACTATTTGACTCTCTTGGATGAGATGCCAGGCAGCTGGTTAAAGCTGTGGAAAGTGTGTCCCAATGGAGGCAGTGCAAATGCAAACCAGCTGTGACTGTCCGAGGAGAAGAACCTGTATCCTCTACATGTGCTTTGCTTTATCTGTCCAGCTAATGGACAGGGTGTTCTATTACCTATGCTTGCATCAGGTTCCATGGTACTCTTGCTATGCTACTGTATATTTATTTATTTGAGTTCTAATGCACAGGAATTACTCCGGGGAGGAATAGAGCACTTTTAACAAACGAGGGAAGAGATGTACATCAAACACATTTTTAAAGAGTTGAAAATCACAAAGATGTACTTCAAATGAGATTAGAATAGGCAGACCTAGAGGCAGTTTTACCTCCTACATGATGTACATTACATTTTGTAGTCTAGGCACCTTATGCAGTGAGAGAGAGGAGAGAAACAATGAAGTAGAGCTTCAGGTTAAACTGGACCAGCAGCAGGTGGCGCTTCAGTAGGGCTTTGGAACATGGGAAGTAGGGGCCAAGAGGTATCTCAGTGGGGACAGTGTGCCTCACCTTGGTGGATATCTTGAGAACGACGTAGTAAAGGTAGAGGTTTTGATGCATCGTTTGCTCTCAGTGGGCCTCATTTATGAGAAATGACGCATCGCTGCGTGAAAGCGGCGATGCGTAACTTCTCAGTGCGACATTCCTGGTGCGTCAAATTTAATGTATGGCGCATCATGTTGGAAGGAGTTACAGATACGTCAGTATTTCTGGCGTATCTGTAAGCGCAAAAGTGACGCATTGCTGGAGTGTGTCACAAAAGTGACGCAACTCCAGCAATGCGTCCTTTCACATGGGGCAAGCCCCATGTGAAAGGGCCTGCGCCAGTCTTACGCCTGCTGTGAGGCAGGCGCAAGATTTTGACACAACGGCGTCCTAAAAGTGACGCAGTGAAATCTCATAGATTTCACTTCGTCACTTCTACGACCCTTCTTTACGTCAATACGCCCCCCTTGCATACATTATACCTGGCGCAGGTATAATGTGGCGCAGGGGTTTACAAAGTGACGCATCTGCCAAGATGCGTCACTTTGTAAATATGGCGCAACAGGGCGCATTTTTTACGCCACTGGTGCATCACAAAAAGTGACGCACCGGCGGCGTAAAAGTGACGCACAGCCTCATAAATGAGGCCCAGTGATTCCTGGTTGCGTGAAGATGACTCTAGTGCCTGATATTGTAAGTTGCTTCCTCAGGCAGAGAGTCCTGTTTAGTTTCAGTGGAATAAAATGATACAAGTTAACATATACACCATGTACATTTACAGAGCATTTCGATAGAGAGTACTTGACTTCAGAGTTGAGTTGATGTGGTCAAACTTGGGTGGGGGGGGGGGGGGTGGAGTTCTGGACTTTTTTGGTTCCGTCCAGAGGTGTCAGGGATAACACCCGAAGACCCCGGAGTTCTACCTGTCTCGGTGCACAAATAAACAGAAACACGGGCTTCTCGATGGTGGCGTCAAAGACCAAAGGTTTATTACTGCAGGGACACAGAAGTCACAGAAACTACACACGGGCAGATTCTAGGAGCCTGTTCGATTTGTACAAAAAGGGTTGCTCCTTATATACTAAAAATTGGGCTTGAGGCAAATTCTTTACATGTTAGTACATCCCCAAACCTTTGTGTCATAAACAATAAATATTTGGCGTTGCACAGGCATCGTCGACAATATCTGATGTCAAAACATTACGAACGAGGGGTTCCCACTTTTCCATCATAATCTCATGTCAACTTTTCATTCAAGACCCGGACCGCCTCATCGTAAATTTCGTTACCTCCCCCTAATAAAGGCCCAGAAGGAAAAGAGCAGAGCCAGGTGCAGATGATAGAAAAGCAGGATAAGAGATGTTTGTGGGTCGTAAATGGGCAAGGCTACCAGCTTCGGCCGCCTAATCATGATCAGGCCAACGAACACGAGAACCAGTATAGCAGGACTGGCCTCAGGCAGAGGAGGCAGCCTTTGCTGAGTCATGCAGCCACGGCATGTTCTGTTCTAAGGTGCACGTGTCACTAGAGAGGTGAATCGCCGGCTAAGCCTACGTGTCCTTAATCGAAATGAAGTAATCAGAGGTCATTGCGTGTCCATTGTCTATGTGAGGGCAAGAAACACAAAATGGCTGCCATGATCTAAGATGGATGCCATGGGTAGATCGGAAATGTGTTTGTAACAGGAGTACTCTTGCTCGTAGCATAGTGAAAACACCAGGATATGCTAAATGGATCATTTGCGGTTCGCTGGTACCAAAATTATGTATTTACGACAATGTTGAAAACACGGGTTCAAATCGTCACGGAACCTCAGACCCACCTTTTGCCCTTACATAGGCAATTACTCAGTCTATGTCAGAGTCTAACTCTATGCTCATCAGGTCAGTGACATGCTGTTGTATCATCATCCTTTCTCGTGCCTTTTCTCCAAAAGCAGGTCGTTTTCTGAAACAGGTTGCAGCACAGAGACTACACAGAGCTGGACCACACTGGATAATCAGGCAGCATGAGAATAGGAATACCAAGCTGACACCAATGACCATCAGAACCTTCCATCCCCACGCTGATATCAGAGTCCCAAACCACTCCATGAAGGACCAGTTTCCCTTGTCTACGTGTATAGAGTCGGAAATCTTGTGCAGCTTAGAGATCGCCTCATAAACTGTTGGAGCATTATTGGGAATAAAGACACAGCAGCTCGATTGGATCATTCTGCATACCCCACCTCGATCTGCAAGTATCACGTCTAGAACCATACGGTTCTGCAACGTCATGAGTCTATCCGCCTGAAGCTCAGCTGTTAAGTTGCTAAGGGCACCCGCAGTTTCGGTAATAGTAGATTCAACTACCCGTGTTAGCTGACGTATGTTTCTACTATTGGCCATAGGCCCCCAGAACGGAAGGAAGCCTTTGAAGAAGTCTCCAGCTTCCTGACCAGCGGTATCTTCCTTGCTGAAGACACCTCTTGCTACTCTGGTCCTGTGATAATCTGAAGAAGCAGTGTATGTTGGAGGCAATAATCGAGCAATATAACATGAACCTGAAAAGTCAGCAGGCAACCATGTATACGCTCTGTCTTGACAGATGAAGTAGGTACCCCTAGCAGTAAGGAAGGCAGGGGAAGCGTTAGACGGAAACACGTAAGTCTCAACGCACTCACTCCTCCCTAGCTGAGCTTTCGGATTTCTCCCATTTCCTTGCAAACAGACCTGACCTCGGTGAGGCACGATCCAGATTGGAGTTGAGCTTTTACGCTTGCCTTCTCCCAAACTAAGGCGATACTCTGTGGAGTTCCAACTCAAATATACTCGTAATTCGTCTCTAGGGTAAGATGGAGTATTATTGACGTCCTTGATCATGTCAATAATTCCCTGGACTAAAGCTTTGTTGGCAGAGTTATATTTAGTGGAACGTGGTGGACACGGAGGATAGGTTTCAAGGGCATAGGCAAAAATGGTCTGAAAGGCCTGAAATGATCCATTATAGCTAAAAGGCAAAACTAGGTAGGGAATGCCTCTATCCATAGTGTGGGGTATCAAGCCACACACCCAGCAGTCTGTAGTGTTAACTACTAGTTGGTGTTGGTGCAAGAGTTGTACGAAAGTGTTGTTAATAAATTCTGAGCGTCGAGCTTGCTCATGTTCAGAGAACGAGTGAAAAGAGTGTATAGAAGAAACAGTAGAAGCAGCAGGATCAAGGGGAGGTACTGTAGTTACTGGCATAAAAATTAAATGCACACCAAAGACAATTCCACCCACCAACGTTATCAAAACAGTTAAAAATGTAATAGCACACTGTATCAGAAAACATTTGCTATGAAGAATTCTGTAAAGTTTGTTTCTGCGAACATAAATCACATTTTCTCGTTGCAGCGCAGGAAGCTCCATCTTCTACAATCCGCTCGCGACCACTGATGATGTGTACGTAGATGAAAATGCCTCTATCAGCCCTGGGAGTTCCCAGAACTAACAGAAAGATCGACCTTGTGTCTGACCCCCGCAGATTCAACTAGGCACACAGCCACGACCCTACGGCTACCCAGACGGCAAGGCAATTTAAAACAATAAAACAATAGCAAACTTCCTGGCTGGAGGCAAAGTGTCAAAATTTCAAATGTGAAATAGGCAGTTTCCTGCTTTATTTGTCCATATTGCGAGATCGTAAATTATATCTCAGTTTTGCAGGAGCTGTTTGATCCGGAAACAGGGTCTTATCAGCAGAGGTTGCAGTATTCAAGTTCGCAGATGGCAAAGTTTCTTCTGATGCAGAGGACAAATGTTCAGAATTCAAAGGAACAGTTTCAGGAGGAGAGTCAGAGTTCGATGTGTCAGTTACTGGTTCGGCATCGCTGAAAGGGATAAACCTGGGTGTCCGTTCAAACTCAGAGGCACCAATTCCCTTCTTCACCCAGTTATCGTAAGGAAGCGGCAGGGGCACACGTTTAACGTGCGTCGCGTGGATCCAGTGTTTGCGGCCGGCCACACGGATAGCAGTTCTCGTTGCCAGCAGCACTTGATAGGGTCCGGAAAATCTGGGTTGAAGGTTTTTCGTCCTCACGAAGTTCCTGATAACGACGTTATCACCTGGTTTCAGCTGATGACCTGGACTCTCCGGTGGCTTTGGTAATGCATCGAAAACCTGTTGGTGAATAAGACTCAATTTAGCAGTCAAGTCGTAAAGGTAATCAATCAACATTGGATATTCTAGAGAACGGAATTCTTTCGGCCTTGGCACTCCCCAAATGTTAGCGGGACGACCAAAGACTATTTCATAGGGGCTAAGCCCTACTCTAGAATGTACAGTCGCTCTCGTAGATAACAGTGCCAAGGGTAGTGCGTCTGGCCAGGACAAACCCGTGGATGCCTGTATTTTAGCAAGTTTTAGTTTGAGGGTGCCATTGTAACCCTCAACTAAACCAGCAGACTGAGGATGGTTTGCACTATGAAACTTTTGCTTGATCCCTAAACCGGCACACACACTCTGCATAACTTTCCCTATGAACTCACTTCCGTTATCTGACCATACAATCCGTGGCATTCCAAACCTAGGGAAATATTCCTTGAGAAGGATTTTGGCAGTTGATAAGGCAGTGTTGTCCTTCAGTGGATATGCTTCGATCCATCTGGAGAAAGCACAAACTACCACCAGGACGTATTTTAGGTTGTTGCAACGATCCATGTGAATAAAGTCTAACTGGATCACTTCAAAGGGGCAAGAAGGGGGAGCGAAGTGACCAGCAGGCGTGGGGACTCCCTTGCCAGGATTATGCATCAGGCATACCATACAATTTTTTACCACTCTCTCTGCACACTTACTAATCCCGTCATTCTTCCAGACTGGGGCCAACATCTTACAGATTCCTTTAGAACTAATATGCGCTACTCCATGCGCCATCGTAACGACTGCAAGCACATATGCATCTGGCAACATCCAACGCTGTCGTTCTGACAAATCAATCCAACATCCACTCGAGTCCAATTTACCCGTACTCTCTTCCCATGCACGCTTTTCCTCCTCAGTCGCCTCTTTCTGAATCTCTTTCACACTTTCTACTGTGTCCTCACACATTCCAGACTCAGAAATCCATCTTGCAGACGTAGCAACATACATTCTACTCATCATATTTCTAGCTGTCTGTTTAGCGGTCTCATCAGCAAAAGCATTCCCATGACCAACATCATCCGTGATTGCTTTATGCGCACTGCATTTCACAATCGCAACTTCAGTCGGCAAGGTTAGAGATTCCAACAAGTCGTTAACTAGCTGACCATGTTGAATCTTAGTCCCATGGGACGTAATGAAACCTCTTTCTTTCCACAAACGGCCAAAACTATGGGCCACGCCAAATGCGTACTGACTATCTGTGAAGACATTCACTCTCTTTCCCTTTGCTAAAACACACGCTCTCGTTAGAGCGATTAATTCTGCAGCTTGGGCAGAATTCTGACTCACTCTTGCAGTCTCCACAATCGTACTCAAGGCCGTTACTGCATAAGCAGCAGTCACATCGCCATTTTCCAATTTAAAGCATGACCCATCAACATACAACGTGCCATCTGGATCTGACAATGGAGTGTCTTTTAAATCAATTCGTCCTTTTGTCTCCTCCTCGGTTCTGAAACAGCAATCATGGGGTTCGGAATCACTCGACTCTTGATTAGTCGGCAACAATGTTGCTGGATTCAATACATTGCATCTTTTAATCTGTATATGACTTGCTAATAATGTCAGCTCGTAGCCAGATAATCTAGCACTAGTAAGGTGTTGCGTCTTGGTTCGGTTCATGAGTGTATCCACAGCATGAGGAACCATGACCACTAGCATGTTATTCATCACCAAACCAGCAGATTGTCGAATGGAGGCCGCAGCTGCCGCTGTAGCTCTCAAACAACTAGGCAACGCTCTAGCTACCGGATCTAATGTGGATGAAAAATACGCGCAAGGGCGTTGTTTATCACCAAATCTCTGTGTCAGAACACTCAACGCGCAACCTTCTCTCTCGTGAACATAGAGCGTAAATGGTTTACTGTAATCGGGTGTACCCAACACAGGGGCTGAACATAGTGCATTTCGTAATTCGGAAAAACTCTCCTGACATTCAGCAGACCATGGCACCGGACTCGGAACATTTTTCCCAGTCAAAGCTACCAATGGTTTTGCTAAAAGAGAAAAATTTGGGATCCACTGCCTACAGTACGAGGTAATACCTAAGAAGGCACGCACTTCTCTCTGTGTGCGGGGAACATTCAATTGCGTAATTGCTTTTATTCTCTCTGGGGTCAACTTCCTTCCCTCTTTTGACAAGAGATGACCTAGGTAGGTCACTTCTTGGCAGCAGTATTGCATTTTCGAAGGTGACACCTTGTGATTCAAATTAGACAAATGATGCAATAACGAAATTGTAGCTGTTTTGCAAGTTTCCTTGTCATCGGCAGCCACCAGAAGATCATCTACATACTGCACTAGAGCAGAACCAGGAGGAAGCACAAAGGAATCTAACTGACTTTTTAATGCCTGACTGTAAATGGATGGGCTCTCACAATAGCCTTGTGGAGCACGTTTAAACCTGAAGCTTCGACCTCCCAGAGAGAAGCCGAAAATGTCTCTGCTTTCTTCGGCTATCGGAATGCTGAAAAAGGCATTCTTCAAGTCGATAACTGAAAACCATGTGGCTGTTGCAGGAACGTTAACAATGCAGTAATGTCTGGAACTACAGGAAACTGTGGAACCACAATCTTATTAACCTCTCTGAGATCGATAACAAACCTATATACTGGAGGTTTCGAAGGATCAGTACGTTTCAAAATCGGTAATACAGGACTGTTACAGACATTTCCTCGAGTTTCCTCGACCACACCTTTCTTGATCAAATCCTGCACGATTAATAAAAGTGCACGTTCACCTTCATTAGAGATCTTGTATTGTGGGATCCGTGGAAATTTGACATTCGCTTTCAAAGTGACCACATATGGTGGAATTTCTAAAAGACCTACATCGTTAGGACCAGTCGCCCAAAGAGTATCAGGGAGGGAACGCAGCCCCAGTGGGAGCGCATCCATTGACAAATACATCGGGGAGGTGATTCTTTTACCCAACGTAAGCTGTACTCCTTCCGGAGAACAGTACAATGTCGCGTACAGGCGTTTCAACAAGTCTAAACCAAGCAGATTTTCATTACAACCCGTCGTCAAAATCAAAGGTGCTTTCAATTGACGGGGTCCAACAGAAATAGACAACGGACCAGATACGGGGTTGTAAACAGGGGCGCCTAAAAAACCTACAGAAACATTTGTTAAGCCGGACAAAGGTGCGCCAGGGAGTTTCGCATGGATGATAGAACTTTTTGCGGCACCAGTATCCAACAGGAACGGTTCGACTACACCTGATGTTGCTACTGCGACATAAGGCCCACTCTGATCCACTGGAACTGATACTACTCCCTCTCTCTGTCCATGGCTGTCCTAGTACTCATTTTGCTGAAATCCCTCATCATTTTCACAATAGTCTTCAACATGATACTGTTGTGACCTATTCTGTTGAGCGGACTGTCCATTTCGCTGATCAAAGTGATTGGAAGGGCGATCGTTCGTTTGTGGAGGCATAGCACCTCGTCCTCGACCTCTAGAATTTTGCACAAAACCACCACGACCTCTCTGAGCTGCTGCAGCGTTATTCTGTGCTAAGACTGGACACTCATTCTTATAATGACCCTCTTTCTTACAATACGCACATTGATTCCACTGGTATTGCGGTCTTTGGGAACCATAATCTGTCCTTTGATATGACCCTTGCTGGGTATTGGTCTGATTCATGCGAGGCAGATATGCTTGTTGCAAAAGAACTTTAGTTTTTAAATCTTTCGTTTTCTTATCTGATTTCTCTTTCTCCTCTTTATCCCTATTTTCATAATACTGGGCGGTTGCAAGTATTTGCGCAGTTGTAGAGACAGCCCACGCACTCTCGGAATCTTTCAATTTATTGCTAAGTTCTGGCAACAGATTGTGTACAAATTTATCAACAAATAGTCTCTGTCCTCCTTCTGTGCTCATATCTTGACCACTGTGGTCAACGAAAGTCTCTTCGAACCTTGTGAAAAAGTCGGAAACACTTTCGTCTTTCTTTTGCTTGCATGCGGACAACTTGTCCCAGTTGACGCGCAATGCTGGCATTAGAGTCTTCATTAATTCGATTATTCTGCCTGGTAATTCAGCAATTAGAGGTTCGGGTTTGGAACCACCTATTTGTAGACCATCCGCCGCAATTATAGCTGCCCAATCACCACCTAGGGCAACTGGATGATTCTCTTTACGAATTTTAGCCCAAATTGGTTGCGGAACTACATTCCCAAATAACATATCAATGTCTGCTAGATTCATCACACAAGCCTCAACTGTCTGCGCTAACTCCTTATAGTATCCGGCAGGATTTTTACGCGGATCTGGCAAGGCTTGTTTCACTGCTAACACTTCGGCTCGCTTCCACGGAATGTGTATCCACACTCTCTGGAATTGCGCCGCAGCGGCAGCAATACCATTTACTGCGTCAGCTTGTACAGCTTCACGCCAAATTGGTGGAACCTCCCTCATTGGATATTGGCGATTCTGCTTAGTACTGCTCTTCTCTAACTCCCTCGGTGAACGAAGTGATGGATCATTCCTATAACTTAAAATTAGTTCCATCGCTTCTTTTACATTTTGACCCACTATCGTACCTGCAGCAAATTCTTTCTGAATATTAATTAATTCCTCTAAATTTGATTCAGAGTCATCTTCTTCTAATTCCTCCCGTAAAAGAGAGCACATCTCGTCGAACACATATCTTTGTGTTGGTTCATTCCACTGCATAAACGTATCTAATATATCTCTAGTACTATATCTTCTACTTCTCGAAATCCACCTGAAAGCCGTGGAATCTAAGATTCCTCGTTCCTCAGTACTTGGGAGCTGACTACGTCTCTGTACAGAGTCAGAAGTAGGAGTCTTAATTAAAGTTTTATAGAAGGGAGACAGAATGTTAGAGACAGAATCAGTGATTCTCCGTCGAATAGAGAGCGGAGTCATAACGCTAGCAGATGCAGAGAATAAAGTCGCAGTTGGAACGGAGAAAACAGGAACAGTAGGAGTATCAGGTAAGGCAGCTTGTGAAACAGCAGGTGTAAGCGATACAGGTATAGGCAAAGAAGCCGGCAACCCAGGAAGAGGGGGTGCCGAAGGAACATTCGCATTCACCACAGGAGGTACAGGAACTTGATTCTGAGGGGCAGGAGCAGGAATACCAGGTTGTCCAGCAACCGGCAATTGAACATTCGGTGAAGGCGGAGCCGTAGCACCCTGTGCATACGGTGGGGGTGATCGCAACAAGTAAGACAGCAGAGGATCCTTTTCAGGGTCTTCTACTATCTTAGCTGTACTCGATGGCAAGGCAGGATAGCACTTGTCTATCGCTAAATTACGCTCTCTAGTAGCCACCTCTATTGCCTTCTCAGACTCGTTGACTTGCAGCTGTTTAGCAGCTTGCTCTAAAGTCAACTCTTTCTCTTTCTGTTCTTTCTTCAACCTTTTAATTTCTCTCTGTTTAGATTCTTTTCGCCAGTAACGGAAAGAATCAAACATTGCCGGCCGGGCTTTCTTTTTAAACAACTTTACTTCTAAATTGTTAAGGACTTCAGGTTCAAAACTACCATGCAGTGGCCAACTAAGGACACCATCCTTTTCCGTGTATCGGACCCACACCTCATTATAAGATATAGGACCCACACCGTGTTTACAATAAAGATCGTATAGAGGAGTTCCAATCGGAGGAACCAGACATGAGTCCTCCAACCGGGAATCACTGTTGCAACCAAAACACGACAACATACAATTTTTCCGACTTACCATTTTGTAATCCGGAACACAAAACAAACAAAAACACGAACAGAAATGTGCACTCGAACCAAGAACTTAGGCCTACCAAAGCGGAACAAATGTATCGATACCCAAACTAAACCAATAGATTATCGTAACCAGATAATCTTACGAAACCAAACCAAACCAAGAACTAAAAGGATTTTAACAACCCTTACGAAGTAACCAACTAGCAACCACTAAATACTTAACTGAGGCACTGAAGACGTCACCAAGGAGAAACCCGTCTCGTCTCGCCGTACTAAGGACTGCACCTCGGGTCCAAGACAGGGCGACGGTCAAGGCAACGGACCACTGCAGCCGTCCGAACGGGAACCCTCGTGGAAGAGAACGTCGGGCCACTTTTGCGATATGCCGGGATCGATGAAGTGGGGCGCCTCCCTCAGGAATCTTCACACGAAGCTTCTCGAACTCTTCAGACTTTTGGACCGGTACCGAATGACGTCGGCCCCACGTTGGGCGCCAATTGGAGTTCTGGACTTTTTTGGTTCCGTCCAGAGGTGTCAGGGATAACACCCGAAGACCCCGGAGTTCTACCTGTCTCGGTGCACAAATAAACAGAAACACGGGCTTCTCGATGGTGGCGTCAAAGACCAAAGGTTTATTACTGCAGGGACACAGAAGTCACAGAAACTACACACGGGCAGATTCTAGGAGCCTGTTCGATTTGTACAAAAAGGGTTGCTCCTTATATACTAAAAATTGGGCTTGGGGCAAATTCTTTACATGTTAGTACATCCCCAAACCTTTGTGTCCTAAACAATAAATATTTGGCGTTGCACAGGAATCGTCGACAATATCTGATGTCAAAACATTACGAACGAGGGGTTCCCACTTTTCCATCATAATCTCATGTCAACTTTTCATTCAAGACCCGGACCGCCTCATCGTAAATTTCGCTACCTCCCCCTAATAAAGGCCCAGAAGGAAAAGAGCAGAGCCAGGTGCAGATGATAGAAAAGCAGGATAAGAGATGTTTGTGGGTCGTAAATGGGCAAGGCTACCAGCTTCGGCCGCCTAATCATGATCAGGCCAACGAACACGAGAACCAGTATAGCAGGACTGGCCTCAGGCAGAGGAGGCAGCCTTTGCTGAGTCATGCAGCCACGGCATGTTCTGTTCTAAGGTGCACGTGTCACTAGAGAGGTGAATCGCCGGCTAAGCCTACGTGTCCTTAATCGAAATGAAGTAATCAGAGGTCATTGCGTGTCCATTGTCTATGTGAGGGCAAGAAACACAAAATGGCTGCCATGATCTAAGATGGATGCCATGGGTAGATCGGAAATGTGTTTGTAACAGGAGTACTCTTGCTCGTAGCATAGTGAAAACACCAGGATATGCTAAATGGATCATTTGCGGTTCGCTGGTACCAAAATTATGTATTTACGACAATGTTGAAAACACGGGTTCAAATCGTCACGGAACCTCAGGGGGTTAGTGGCTATTTTTGTCAGTTGCTGATCACAGAGTACCCCATTCAGAGTATACATGGATACATTTGACCTATAGAGTGAATACATAGGTCCATTCACTCTATAACATAGTGTTCGAGACATGTGAACTGTAGATCACATGCTGTGCATAGCTCGCCATCTAGTGTTCGGTCCGGATGTTTGCACTTTGTTTTTCTTCGAAGATGTCTTTCCAGTCACGAGGAAGATGACTCCTCCTTTCGATGATAGTGTTCATGGGTATCGACTCCATTGTTAGATTGTTTTTTTCCGCCATTGGGTTTGGACGTACTTGGGTATATTTTCTCTATATAGTGTACATACATTTGCACTATAAGTTGACAGATTGATACATTTGCTTTATATAGAAGCTTTACTGCCTCAACAGTATCTATTTATGTTTCACATTTGCCAAGCTCTAAATAACCCTCTTATTTTCTGTGATCAGTTTCAAGATTACTTGGAGGATTGCTTTCATTATGGTGCACGACGAGCAGGGGGGCTGTGAGTTTGGATTTCACGTATCCCACCCTAGATATGACTAAAGGTTGGAATTCAGTTGGTCATTCATTTCAGAAGTTTTACTTAATGGTTGGCCACTTCTTCCATGACTATTACATGCACATCTACTTAATGTCTAATGTTTATAATGTTACTGCTTGGGTCATGGGTGACTGCAAGAAACTAAAGTTTGCTCTGATCTACCTGATTGCTGGGAAGACATCCAGTTTTGTATTTCGGAGTTGCTTGACCCTTCAAAATGCCACCTCTATATTTACTGTAAGCAGCGTCGATTTTAAAACCTTGTACATCGAGCTCATTAGAGAACGACTGCTGTAAACCCTTTCTGTAACCCCCCCATACAAACCTGTTCTAAAACCTTGTTCTTGCTTCTCCCTTACAGGAGTTTTGCCTTCCCGCGTTTAACAGCCAAGTGCATCGGCTTGTTTCTTCTGGTTGTGGTGGTCATCGTTCTCGCAGCACTGCTACAGCAGAGTAAGTATTTTAATCTTGCAGTAGAAAGACAGTGTAACAGCTGGTGGATTATAGACTTCTGTACATCAAGCCTCTGGGGGTGGTTTCGATATTGAGACTTTGCTCCTTCTTAGGGGTCATGACTCTTACTTGTCTCATCAGCTTAGAGGTCTGCAGGATCCTCCTTATAAAGTTCACAGGAAGTAGCTTTGGCCCCAGAGTCAAAAAGCATTTTAACAGGAGCATCATTTATCATAGCAGTTTCGAAAGGACCGTCATCATTACTGACCGATTTGACTTGACAGATATTAGACACCACCGAATCAGAATCACTCTCGTACAAATCTATTTCCCTTACTTTCTTTATACTTTTCTCAGATTTGCAACACTTTGTGAAATGACCTTTTTTCCCACATATTGTGCAAGTGGATTTCAGAGCAGGGCATTTTTTTTGAGTTGGCTAAATGTCCCTGATTACCACATCTGAAGCACTTACCCAAGAAAGTTTTTGAGAACCCAGGTTTAGACACTGAGGACCCAAGTTTTGAGTCAGTCTTAGAGAATGAAATAGATTTGGAAGATTTCTCTTTCTCTACTACAAGAACACTACTATCATCTTTCTTTTTAGTAGAATCATTATTGCGTATGGTGTCAATGCAGGCCTTTGAATGTTCATGAGTTTTTGCTATAGTAATGACTTTGTGTAAAGAAGGGTTGTCCTTTTGCCAAAGGCTGTCACGAGCTTTGTCTATAGTACAACCCAACATAAATTGGTCACAAAGCATTTCTTCAAGAGAGGAAGTAAAATTACAAGTTGCTGCGTAAATTTCGTAAGGCTGAAGAATGTTCAGATTGCTGTTGAGGTCTTGAAGAAATTGGGTTCTTGATGAGTCCATTGTCGCCAAATGTAGGATCCTCCTTATAAAGTTCACAGGAAACATAGGAAATTACAATATCTTCTTTATTAAGTAACAGGGAATCAAGACCCCATCCAAAGCACAGACCTGACAACTGTCAACTCAGCAGAGTACAGCACAGTATGTTCAGAGTTCCATGTTCCAGGCAGAGGTAAAGGGCAACAGTACAATAATACATACTTAAGACATTACAAGGTCACACATTTGTATGCCACACAGTACTTCCTCTTATTGTGTATGGTTTGTTTTGAAAATCATGGACCACCCTTTGGCTTGCACTATCACCCAAGCCATGCACGTCCTTTCATGTGTTGGTGATTACAATGCAAACACATCCCATCAGCGCAACTACTGCTCCAGGTGTGATGTAAACTTCATGGCTCAAACATCAGTAAGTCTTTACCTTTCTCAAACCCCATTATCTTTCCAAAATAGAGGAGTCTCACAGGCATCACAGAATCTCCTGAATGTCTTACTGAAACATTTTTAAGAAGTGACAATAACTTTTATTAAGGATTAAAGCAGAAAACATACTGTTCAAATAACTTCCCAAAAATAATTCAGTGATTCCAAAATCCTACATACAAAACTTTACTAATCATAAGAGGCTGCCCAGAACCCACACTGATGGACCGTACCCTGGGTCGACTTACCAAATTGGGTCATTCCTGAGCTCGCCCCAGATCCTGAAAACCAATCTTGCTTACTGGAACTAACAGGACTGTCAGTTTTGGTTTTGAAGTGACTTGCAAAGACACCTATATTTCGAATGAAGTGCTTTGTGAGGATTCTCCTGTCCATAGGGCTCAAGGTTCATTTAAAACATGACCCCTTGTGCATAGGAGCTACAAAGATATGTGTGACCCTGTCGCTGGCCCAGAAAATGCCAGGTACATCTGGTTTCCAATGGTAATGTCTCTTAACTACCGATAGCTTTCAGTGCTAGTTAAGTAAGTAATTTTCTTTTGTGCTGTAACAAAAACTTCATGGGCGGTCTATTTACTGAGTGTTACCTGCTTTTAAGCAAATTTATACATGTTTGGCTGTTCCAAACGTTGAAGGGCATCTCTGGTATCCAATGCCATCTACCTGTATTTAAACCAGCATAATATTACCCACAACAAAAAAAAATACCTCTATGAGTTTACATTCAGCATGAATACCAGACATGGTTTGTCGCTTGTAAAATAAGCCATGTGCATGAGTGAGTTAGAATTTACCCAACCCCCTAGTTTCTGCCCTCACTGCACACAAGATACTGTCCGCTTTGCAGTGGTTTGTTTTAAAGAGCCCAGCTCCTCCCTGCATCTGTAGTGAAGTGAGGTCTTCTGTAAAAGCTCACACACTGCTCTCCGGTATCACTATCGCTGGCTTGAAGTGCAGTCAGTACTCCAGGGAGGACCATGCCCATGACAGAGTGGTCCGTAAAGGAAAGAAGTCTCTGCAGGGTCTATACAATAACAAGGCCCACAGAGCAGGTATAAAAGGTTATCTACTCAGATCAAAGAAAGTTAGCAGGAAAATAAGTTACTTTTTTTACTTCTGTTTATACGAGCAAGTTCAATCCAATGTCTAGCTATTGCGGGAGTCTGACGAAAGGAAATAATTCACATTAATAACACAGAAGCATTACTGTTGGGAATGGCCCTTTTTGCAGGGTCACCCCCAATGTAATGCCATTTTTATTCTAATTTGTGCAGAATTCGTTTTTGTTGGCCTTAGCACAAAGAGCACTTTACCATGACTAATCAGTGCTTAAGTGCATGTGCTCTCTCCTCTAAACATAGTAATATTGGTGCATACCCAATTGACATAATTACTTTGCCTATAAATCACTGCATGTTCCCATGGCCTGTAAATAAAATGCTACTATTGGGTATGTAGCACTGAATTTACCCCCTACATAAATAGCCCCTCTAACCATATATCAGGCCTGCCATTGCAAAGTCTGTGTGTGCAGTCTGAATTGCCATTTTGGTCTACCAAAATGATCATTTTGCTAGCTCAAACCTTCCTTTTTAATACATATGTTATCTCTAGGGTGTGCCCTGGACAGCTCAGAGGGCATGTTGCAATGTATGTTAAAATCTGGATAAGGACTCTTAAGTATTATATTTCCTGGTAGTGAAAAGCTCTTACAGACGCTCTTCACTACTGCCAAGCATATGTCTCCCATAGGATAACATTGGAATTTCCTTATTTCAATTGATAAATGTAATTTCCAAAAGGGAAGATATGACTGATTCAAGTTTTGTGTCTCTGAAATCACAAATTAAATCCAAGCTTATGGTGAAGTCGATTTTAAATTGCGACCGTAAGGGCCTGGGCCCATTCGTTCAGTTCTCCTCCAACGTTGATATTCTGGTGGTTATTTTTAGCAGTATGAAAGTGTAAAGATTTCATAAATCAATTTAAGATACAGTGTAACTCAGCATAGCTATATAATACCTCAACAACCATTTGAAGGTTATTCAAAATGTATGTCAAATTCAAAAATAGCTGGACATACAAGAATCTCAGCAAGATACACAGGAAACTGAAGAAATGCAAATCTCCTGAAGAGATGCAGAAAGAAAAGAACAACAAGTTCTATGACTATTCTGCATGAAATGAGAAAGCAAACGTTAAGGTTCCCCTGCTTCGGCACTTCATGGGTGTAGAGCATTTAATTCTATCTATCCCTATTCTAACTCAAAGTGGCATCCCTAATTAGTATATAAACGAAAGGTACGAGAGAGGAAAGGTGACAGTAGTTAGACTCTTCCAAAGAATTCACTCCACCATCAAGTCGGTCTGCGGTATGAATCCACAAGCTGTTATGGATCACGCTAGCACTCAGGAGCTCTCTGTCATGAAGGCAAAGAGGAATGGGGTATCTGTCCCTCTCTGCAAGGCATCACATACTCCAAGTTGTATTCTGCAAATTTCCCATAATGCTTTTCTCACATGTACTGTACAGTAGGCTCAGCCACGACATTTTCCACGAATCCTTTCACGGCCATCTATATGTAATTCCCTCTGCAATAGTTCATCCTTCGTCTTTTCTCCTACTCCCGTGTGAACACACCTCCATCCACCTTATCTTCGCCAGGCCAAGCTAACTGTAACTCCTTTATTCTTCAACTATTTAATGGAACAATACCCTTACTCTTAACAAGCGTTTGTCCACCTGCAATGCAAAACATGGGAACAAATAACATTCTATGAACTCACATGAGAATCTAAGCATTCATTTCAGAAATGACAACATTCAAAATGAACTGTAGATTCAGTCCTAGAACGTAGGCTAAAATAATGAAGGCTCCATGTTATTTACGTTTAACATTTCCATAATACCTTTAGCATGTTCAGAAGGAGCGTTCACTAAAGTATACTAATCTGTTTATTTCAAGTACATCATTAGCCTAAGAACCATTAAAAAGTACATTTAAAATGTTAATGTGCCACACCACTAATGAGCCCTATTTAGGGTGATACATCGTTCATGTTTTCAGTACGATTCTATGAATCATTTGCTAAGCTTCACATTGAATCGTGTTACTTTCACAAGGACGCATTCGTTTGTAACATTTCTTCTAACATCTAGTTTTACCAAAACACTGAATAATATTTGAGTGCCTACTACAAGCGGTGACATTGCCCTCCTAACAGGTATCCCATGTAGGATATGAATTTCTGCTCTATCACAGTTCTGAAAATGCCACTTTTAGAAAGTTGGCATTCTCTGGCGTTAGTTTTCACAGGACTGGGTGTAGTTGGCAGATGTGGTTTGTGTAAACCTCCTAGACACACACAATGGGAGCTTTGGTGTGATTTAGTGGGTAATCCGGACAGGATGGGAGGGAAGAGCTGGAACCAGCCTGACTTACACCGGAATAGGCTGTGCCATGTTCCCACAGAAGGTTGCTGACCCCCTGTAGTTAGTCTGGAGCCAGGGCTGGCACCTTTCTTTGAAGTCTCCCCCATTTCACAGGCACCACTGGGTATAAGTACTGGACCTCAGACACCAAGACAGCAAACCTCTGGACCTGTGGATTCTCAGCCAGGAAGAAAGACTGCTGTGCTGCTGAAGGACTGCCACTTTGCTGGACTGCTGTTGTGATGGTGCGGCTGCCCTCCTTCCTGGGTGAGAAGGACTGAACATGCATCACTTCACCCATGAACCCAGAGGGACTCCAAGGGCTAGTTGGCTGGTCTCCTGATCTGAAGACTCAGAGACATAACAGATTTCCAACCCCTGCACCTGGACCCTGCCATCTGTTAGTCTACCCTGCCAAGCTGTGCACCCCTGTCCTGGACCCTTGGAAATGGGCTTAGGGTGCTTGCCAGTGTAGCTTATAGATCGTCTATGCTTTGCGACACATCCCTGAGCAGAACTGATGCATTGTTGCTGTTGCGGGTATTGGACCCATCGCATGTCTAATATTGCTGCTGCCTCCCGCATCTTGGCACCAATGCATCACCTTCGGAAACGCCATTGTGCAATGCTTTTTCTGGTGCAAGCCCTTCACTTCCCTCATCGTGGCTGCCTGGCCGACGACACTGAAACCCTGCATTACAGCTTTATCACTTATCGGAACCAACGCATTGCCTTGGCTGTGCTCTCATCCTGGACATTGGACACATAACAAGCTCTGTTGACAGGATTCTTGACACCTACGCATTGGGACATCACACTACAGCCTAGTCGCATCTTGGAACTGACACATTGCCTCTTCTGTGCAACGCATCTTTGTCAAGGTTCCACACAACTCTCCAAAACCAGGATTCGGGGACTTTGTTCAGCTGGCCTAACTGGCTACCTGTAGTTCACCTGTGCTCCAATGCGATCAGCCTGAACTTGTGACTTTGTCCCGCGCCGGCACAACACGACAACTCCTAATAGCGCTTTGGGCTTTTTGGCACTATTTTTTTCAATAAACTCTGAAAATCAACATCTCCAGTTCTACCAATTGGATTTTTGTTGATTTGGTCCTCGGTTCTTCATAAATGGTACTCTATTTTTCTAAACATGGTGCGGGATCTCTTTGTGTGTTGTTTTTACTATTTTCCTTTTCACATTTCCTTTAAGTTAAATCTGACTACTCTGTGCAAAGCTACCAGAGAGTGAGCACAGTTTAGTTTAGCAAAACACACAAGATGATGGACGGAATGTTGCACACAGGCAAAACATTCGCCCCTAGTCATAGATCTGGGTTTAATCCATCGTTATTTTGCTCACCAAGCCACCCCAGTTCAGACATGGCCATATGCAAATCAGTCTTGACCCTGTGCCTCATGGGAACAGTCCAGCCCGAACTGCCAAGCCATGTCTTTCCTGGACCGGAATCAAGCATCCTAGGACCGGTTTCTGGCTATCAGCCGTCTTCAGCCAGGATAGCTTGACTCCAGTGGCCTAGTGAGCACGGGACCCACGTCTGGGCATACCCTTCCCACATAGGGTGAACGGCAAAGCACACAAGATGATGGACGGAATGTTGCACACAGGCAAAACATTCACCCCCAGTGACAGATCTGGGTTTAATCCATCGTTATTTTGCTCACCAAGCCACCCCAGTTCAGACATGGCCATATGCAAATCAGTCTTGGACCTGTGCCTCATGGGAACAGTCCAGCCCAAACTGCCAAGCCAGGTCTTTCCTGGACCGGAATCAAGCATCCTAGGACCTGGTTTCTGGCTATCAGCCGTCTTCAGCCAGGATAGCTTGACTCCAGTGGCCTAGTGAGCACGGGACCCACATCTGGGCATACCCTTCCCACATAGGGTGAACAGCAAAACACACAAGATGATGGATGGAATGTTGCACACAGGCAAAACATTCACCCCCAGTGACAGATCTGGGTTTAATCCATTGTTATTTTGCTCACCAAGCCACCCCAGTTCAGACATGGCCATATGCAAATCAGTCTTGACCCTGTGCCTCATGGGAATAGTCTAGCCCGAACTACCATTTGTCTTTCCTGGACCGGAATCAAGCATTCTAGGACCTGTTTCAGGCTATCAGCTGAACTGGGGAGGTGTGGAGTGCAAAAAATCCGATGGATTTAGGCCCATATCTCTGTACTGGGGTGAAGGTATGACATTGTTCTGCATTCTGTCAATTGTTATTTTTGCATTTGTCACCCTGAGTGGGACGGGTATGCTCAGACGTAAGTCCCATGCTTTCCACACCACTGGAGTCAAGCTATCCTGGCTGAAGACGGCTGATAGCCAGAAACCGGTCCTAGGATGCTTGATTCCGGTCCGGGAAAGACATGGCTTGGCAGTTCGGGCTGGACTGTTCCCATGATATTTTCACAGAACAAGGGAAAACCCAAAAGGAATAGCACTAGGGTCCTTGGGCAGTAGTATATTTTACAGAACAGAGGACCCTAGTAATTTAGGGATCAACGGAATGATAGACATATACTAGATAGTATATATGACTTCTGTCCAGCCGGACAGAGTTTTTTTTATTTTTCAATTTTTCAGGTTAAGAGTGTAAATATAATATTTATACAAAAGTGGGCACAGCCTGTGACCCACAAAGGACAAGACAAAACGTATGACAAAACAATTATGTAAAAGCACACAAAAGCGGTCTGTACTATTAATCTGTTTTACAGACTAGAATTAAATTGTAGCAACCCATTGTTTTACACAGTACGTGAATTCAAACAAACATATGGTGCAATAAGGTCGACGGCGTTTCGATGCAATTACTGAATACATGCATCATCATCAGGACAAAAACTGGTGTGTCAAGTTTGTCTAGAGTTTTTTTACAATTTCATTACCCCTATGGCAATTTACATAATGTTGAATTAACATTTAAAGAAAAAAGGGGAAGAAATGGGAGAAAAACATAAACAGAGAAATAATCATTAGAAGTTGACTAGGCATAAGTACATTTTGCAGTCCACATAATCTACCAGCAAAGTTCTCAGTGCTGTGGCGAAGTGGTAAATACTATAAATTGATCAGGTATAGACTGTGTGAGTTCTTGGCACATGCTTGTGACCATTCAGTGAGAAAATAGTGACAAATTCCAGTTTGTTACATTATGTTTTGACGCATTAGATTTGACACATGCAAAGAGAGGGACATGCGATATTTGACGCATTCAGTTTTGCACATGCTTGGGATCTGGCATAATAGACAAGTGGCGATTTGCACTGATTGTCCATATTTCATGAGAAAACGGCGCAGTGAAAGGGCTCGTGATTGACTTTCAGCGCAATGTGATTCATTTAAAAACGGAAGAACAACAAGTTATTGGCACATGCAAAGAGAGGAACATGTGATATTCGGCGCATTTAGTTTTATACATGCTTGTGATCTGGCATAATGGGCTAGTGGCGACTCGCAGTGATTGTCAATGTTTCATGAAAAAACGGCGCAGTGAACGGACTCGTGATTGAACTTCTGCGCAATGTGATTCATTTAGACAAACCCGATGACCAAAGGGTTATTCTTAAGTATTACCTTCTGTAAGCATAATAGCAATCCTGGGGGTACTTGTACTGTCATAGCGGTTAAAAGCTGTGGAGAGCCAAAAGCTATCTGTCAAATTGTGCCCGCGTGTGAGAGATTATGGTAATGTCTGCTCACATCGCCTTCGCCGGTAATTTTATACTGGGAACTAAGGGGAAGGAAATACCAAAATTAGCCGAGGGAATTGCAACCAAGGCGGAGTTCCTGGAAACCTTTGCCGAACTTACTTGGAGTAATAGAGCAGTGCTCGTGTTCTCGGCGATTCTGTAATCCATAATAGGGTTTCTGGGGAGGCAGAGGGAAAGCATAGGTTAGGGCGTGAAGGGGGCCATCCCGGCTACGATTTCTGGGAGAGCGCGAGCATTTCGTACAGTTCGGGCTTTGCTTGATTGCAGGACAGGTGGGTTCTGGCGGGGATCGCTTCCTGGACGCTGGAGGAACCAAGTGGTTATAATAAAGGGAGGACTAAAACTAATAGTCCCTCGACTTTGGCGGCCATCTTGAAGTGGTCAATATGCTCGGTGCTGAACATGATTCCAATATACAATCAGTATGCATTTAATGTGCGGGGCGGATAACGGCTCAGCGGGGCCGGCAAGGTCAATGGTGTCAATTATGCAACCATTATTAATCGAAGTTAAAAAACTGATGGTGAAAGTGAAGACGGACTAGTGATTATGACGGCCATCTTAGAGTTGTGAAGGCGAAGTGACCCAAGTGAAGTAAAGTGCTCAGTGACCATCTAAAATTATATCTTAATATACATTTTGTGACAAGGACATATTTACAGAAATACTGGCTCAGTAAGGCTAGAACCGAAAAGTTATGTTAAAGCAAAGAGGTCCAATCCTCAACTCTGTTGAGCCCCTTTCGTATGCTGTCTGTTCTCAGGATCCAGTGCAGCTCCTCCTTGTTTAAGATTTGCGAAATGTCTACTCCTCTTGGGGGAGCCTTGACCTGTGTAATTACAGTCCATGTAAAGTCGTTTTCAGAATGCCCTTTTTCCTTGAAATGTTCTACCAGTGGTGCATTTGCAGTTTGACAGCGGATTCGACTTCGATGTTGTCCCATTCGCAGCTTGATCTTCTGGCTGGTCTGTCCTATATATATCATCATGCAAGGACAAAAAATTGCATACACTACATTTTGTGAATTGCAGTTTGTAAAGTGATGTCTCGTATATTTGATTGTGCCATAGGTGAATATTTTGCCTTCTATGGTTGTTTCACAAGAGATACATTGACCACATTTGGCATGGCCTTTCAGAGTAGGCAAGTTCCACATGTCATTTAGAGTATTTCTGGTGTCAGATTGAGGAAGTGAAGCACAAACCAGATGATCTTTTATGTTTTTAGCTCTCTTGAACGCAAACATGGGTCGGTCTAAGTTAAGTATACCTGCATTTAGGACTGGCCAATGCTTTAGGATACTCTTCTTTATGGCATTAGATGCGGGCGAGAATGTGGTCACACAAGTAATTTTCTCATCAACATTCTTAGGGTGGGGTTCTAGTAGAGTGTCCCTGGGGCAATACCAGGCTCTTTTCAATGCCCGACGTACCAGTTTGCGTGGGTAGCCTCTATGTCTCAATTTTTGACTCAACGTTTTTGCTTCTGCAAAATAGTCCTGTTTATAATAGCAATTCCTCCGTATACGGAGGAACTGTGAATAGGGTAGAGAGTGTTTGAGGGCACGAGGGTGGTGACTTTTATAGTTTAGTAAAGTATTCCTTTCCGTTGGTTTTCGATGAAGACTTGTTATTAATCGTCCTTCGGAGTGTTTTATTTCAATATCAAGAAAGGGCAAGGATTCCTTGCTGGTGGACATGGTGTACTTAAGTCCACCACTGTTGTTGTTAAGCCAGTGAGTGAATTGATTTAGAGAGGTCTCTGAGTCTGACCAGATCATGAAGATGTCATCAATATACCTCTTCCACAGGGCTATGCCACTGTGGAAGGGGTTTGATGCGTCCAGGATGGCATGATTCTCAATATGGTCCATATACAAAATAGCCAGGTTGGGGGCAAAAATAGCCCCCATAGATGTACCACGGACTTGTTCGTAGAACTGTCCCTCAAACAAAAAGAAATTTTTAGTTAGGCATATCTCTAAATGTACTTATGCCTAGTCAACTTCTAATGATTATTTCTCTGTTTATGTTTTTCTCCCATTTCTTCCCCTTTTTTCTTTAAATGTTAATTCAACATTATGTAAATTGCCATAGGGGTAATGAAATTGTAAAAAAACTCTCTAGACAAACTTGACACACCAGTTTTTGTCCTGATGATGATGCATGTATTCAGTAATTGCATCGAAACGCCGTCGACCTTATTGCACCATATGTTTGTTTGAATTCACGTACTGTGTAAAACAATGGGTTGCTACGATTTAATTCTAGTCTGTAAAACAGATTAATAGTACAGACCGCTTTTGTGTGCTTTTACATACTTGTTTTGTCATACGTTTTGTCTTGTCCTTTGTGGGTCACAGGCTGTGCCCACTTTTGTATAAATATTATATTTACACTCTTAACCTGAAAAATTGAAAAATAAAAAAAACTCTGTCCGGCTGGACAGAAGTCATATATACTATCTAGTATATGTCTATCATTCCGTTGATCCCTAAATTACTAGGGTCCTCTGGACTGTTCCCATGAGGCACAGGGTCAAGGCTGATTTGCACATGGCCATGTCTGAACTGGGGTGGTGTGGAGTGCAAATAAAACCGATGGATTTAGGCCCAGATCTCTGCACTGGGGTGAATATATGACATTGTTCTGCATTCTGTCCATCAATTATTGTTTTTACAGTTTAATTTAGGGTTTGCCTACCTCTTACCCTGACTAGAATTGTGGTTGCTGCTTGACCAGGGCAAGGCAAAAAGGGGTTTAATCAGAGAAGCTTCCTTTTTTTGGACAGCTATACTTTCTTGGGATATTGTGCATTCAGCGTGAGGGGCATGCAGGGGACAACAGCCAAAGCAAGCTGGTGCCCTCCTTGTTGTAAATACTCCTGTTGTGAGAGTCAGCTCGGTGAACACATAACATGTTCGTAGACGAGGACCCAGTTCTCAAAAATGAGTTCATCTGCACCCAGAGATTTACAATGCTATAAAGGATAACCTGGTTTAAGCACACTGCACAGAGGCAAAATAACTCTTTTTCTGAATTCACAAAAGTTTCTGAACATTAGTTTTTTTGTGATGTACACATAGTATGGCTGAGATACCCGCCACCCCCTCTCAACACAATCCCCAAGGATGGGAAACCGGAATCAGTTCTGAACTTTTGGAAGACGGGAGGGAGTGACCCTCCCGGCCGTATTTATTAAAATATGAAACAAAATTAAAACATTAAAATAACAGTTTCATATTATGTACAATTTCATTACCACATTGCGATGTTTGGCTAACCTTAACATACTCTCTAATACAAAGGTTCTCCTAGCCGAACTAACATCCTACAAAATATTAACTTGCACTTTGAAATTGTACATCCTAACGTTTAAGGGCCAACGGCAAGGTCGTAACCGGTGTCAAGATCCCTAAACCAGAAATATCCCCCTCACTTGTGAGGGGCGACCGCACAGAGGTGTACCTCAAGTGCAACTACCAATTTCCCTTGACTTGACGGGGGCCCCACTAAACTCGACGCCACTTAAAGGTCGTCCGAGGACTCGTGTGAGGTATCTAGAAGGTAGCGTAGACCCCTCCCCAAACCCCACACAACTTACCACATCTGCCGTCGCAGATGTCCTGGCCCCGGGAAATTCCCCAGGAGAGGGCTGTAGCCCCTCCTACCCAGGAAGGGGCCTTGACCGCCTTTCCTTTCCTTGCGGCGGCCCATCCTTAGAAGGGACCGCCTCCCCGTTGAGGGGCCAATGGCCACCTCCCTCGAGCGCTCCCATCCGTAATGGGTGACGCCCACTCATAGGGATCTTCCAATTAGTGCTCACCGATCATGACCTTACCGCCACAGGCCGGATAGTTGACCGGCTATCCGGACCCCCCACAAAACTCCTACCTAAAGGTCATGTCTTAAAGTCTTCAGCCAAGCCATCAAGTCTCCTATGAGTAACTCGTTCCCCACCCGGGACAAGTGAACACCATCCCCCAAATACATACTGTCACTAGTAATACAACCATGCGAAATCGAATGCAATGTATTGGAACGGAACAATCTACTCACTTTGTTATTGATTTTCCTTACTGAATGATTCAGAGCAGAAACAGAAATAGCCCCCCGCCAAACTTTTCGTGGGATCATATGAGACCATGCAATCGTGCACCCTGGAACTCTCCTCGCCAGCCAACTTACAGTGGAAAGCATCGCCTCAAGAAGAAGTCGTCTACCAGTGGTGACCAAATCATTGCCCCCAAGATGTACTATGACTATAGACGGCGGTGACCTCGTCCGCCCTAGCAAACCCTCAAAAAATGATCGAAACTGGTCAATACAAAGTCCGCCCCTTCCGTAGAAGGACACCCTGTACCCGTATTCCCCAGCCACGTGAATCATATCACCTGCTTTGAATACGTCCGCGGCACGCCTCACGTATGAGTGGCCCACGACCCACACCTCCTCTTTCACAGCCGGTGATGTCTGACCGCTGGCCCGGTGTTGGGTCGACTGCATAGTCCGCCCCGCCTCGCAGGCTTGCGCAACTGAAACCAAACAAACACAAGAAGCGTGAGTACATCATTACAGCTTCACAACATGTGCAACCGCACATACCTTTTATAACAGTTGGAGGACCAGCGCCCCACACGTTTAACTTGTTCGACATTCAGACCCCTGGCTGTAGCCTCTGTAGCAGCCCCTATCCGAAAGGAATGGGTCCCAAACTCGCCCGGGTTCAAGCCCGCAGCGGCAATCGACATCGCAAGCACCCGCTGAAACTGAAACCTCGTCAGTGGGGTGGCGTCAGCGTGTCTCAACAAAGTCCCCCCCCATGATGCCACCCTTTGTGCTAAATACTCCTCTACACAACTCACCGGGCACATGGAGGACCCGGGAATCCCTTGTATAATTATGCAGTCACCCATCGCACCCTGATCGGTCTTGGACCTGACGAACGAGACAGTCATTGTCCCCCCTCTGACCTGGACGTGCTCTCGGCACAGTCCCCCCATCACATCCTGCTTGTTCCTTGCCACTAGTTCGCTTACCCGCATAGCCCCATGGAATGCCAGCGTAAAAGCGGCTCGGAATAACACTGTTTCATATCGGGATGAACACGTTGCAGGGAGTATGGATAATAACAGGGCCAACCTATCCAGACCTATCGGGCGCCTTTCATCTACTCTGCGACCCTCAAGGCGTTGCCACCCACGTAGCGCTTTTTGCACAATAAAAGACGCAGTCGGGTCCTGGATCCCATGAGCCCTTGCCATGAAGGAAATGGCGGCCCGATGCCTCTGGGCCGTAGCCACTGATTTGCCTGCCTGATGTAAAGACAGCAGATATGTTACTACTAGCTCTTCCTGTCCCCAAAGCTCTCCCCTAGCAGTCCCCAAAAAGGCCCAATAGGCTCGGAACGCCCCTTCATATGCCTTCCTTGTCCGGGGTGCTAAACTCTCTCCCACGAGGTTCTGTAGTTCGGGGCACCGAGAGACCAGAGAGCTTCGGGAAAGGGTGCCGCCACCGGGTCCGCTGTGGGCAGAAAACCCCAGAAGGCCTGCATACGAAAACGAGAAAGTGCATCAGCCGCCTGATTCATTACCCCCGGCACATGTCTTGCCCTAAATAACACGTTTAATTGTAAACACAATAACACAATTTCTTTGAGCAATCTCAGCATCCATTTGCATCGTGCTGCCTGGCTATTGATACACTCAACCACGGTCATGTTATCGGACCAAAACACCACAGAGTGATCTCTGAATCCCTCAGGCCAAGTTTTCAGGGCCACCAAAATGGGAAAAAGTTCAAGAAAGGCAATGTTACTGGTCAGCCCACACTCATGCCACCCTAACGGCCATTTTTGGGCCGACCATTGTGTGCCGAATATGGCACCAAAACCAATGCTCCCAGCCGAATCTGTCCACAGCCCCAGCTCTTCGGAGGACACCGCTGGTTTATTCCAGACAATTCGACCATTGAACTCCGCCAGAAATGCCAACCAAATGCGCATGTCCTGGCGAACCTCAGCCGAGAGCCTCGTGCGATGATGACCCTCCTTCAGGCCGACCATGGCTTGAGCGATCGAGCGGGAGAAGGGGCGGGCCATCGGTATTACTCTTAGGGCAAAATTCAACTGTCCCACCAATTGTTGTAATTGATGTAGCTTAACCTTAGACTCATTTATACACGTTTGCAGGGATGCCCTGAACTTTAACACTTTATCATCTGGTAAACGAAAACAACCTTCCTCAGAGTCGAGCTCGATCCCCAGAAACTCGAGGCAAGTCGAGGGACCCACCGTCTTACCTGGTGCCAATGGCACGCCAAACTCTTCCATCAAGACACGAAATTCAGTCAAGGCCTGTCCACATGCCGGATCCCCGGCTGCCCCCAGAAACAAAAAGTCATCGAGATAATGCATAACATGTCGAAACCCCGTCTTCTTTGTGAAGACCCATTGCAGAAAACAACTGAACTTTTCAAAATAGGCACAAGATATAGAGCACCCCATCGGCATACACCGATCCATGTAATAGTGACCCTGAAACATGAAACCAAGAAGACGCTGGTCATCTGGATGTACCGGGAGCAACCGGAACGCTGACTCGATATCAGATTTTGCCATCAGCGCGCCGGGCCCCAGGCGATTCAATATGGCTACGGCCTCATCGAAGGATGCGTACCGCACCGAACATACTTCCGGGTCTATCGCATCATTTACGGAACGACCACGTGGGGCTGATAGATTATGTATCAACCGAAACTCACCCGGGTCCTTCTTGGGGACCACCCCTAAAGGTGAACAAACAAAGTTAGCAACTGGTGGCACATTAAATGGACCGGCAACTCGACCTCGAGTAACCTCTTTCCCGATCTTTTCCTGTACCACGGACGTATGTTGCAATACCGAAATTTGGTTTTTACATTTCGCTATACCCTGAAACTCCCCCACAGGAATGCGGAAACCATATGAAAACCCGTTCCGCAACACCCCAGCGGAAGCGTGATCCGGGTATTCGCTGAGCCAGGGAATCATTGCCATGGTATCAATCGGAGTAGGTAAAGGCGCCCCTCGGACTATATCAGACCTGTTTGGCGCCTCCTCTACCCCCGTTATCACCCGTTTTGGCTCTGCACATGGACTCAGGATGGGATGCTTGCCCACACCCACCACATTCGTGCCTAAATTTGCAAGACCCTTGGGGCCTCGTACATTTCCCCCTGTTAAAGTTCCAACAAATCCCCCTTTTACCTGTGTTGCCGCTCGGCCTCGAGTGGTTGTCGTAACTCGTACCTGATCGAAAGGGCGTCCCAGCATATTGGCGGGAGGATTCACCCACGCTACTCCCTACCAACGGCAACTTCAACATACCATTATCTTCCATTTTGGACCAAGATACAGAATCATAACAATCCCAAGTTAAGTTTTTATCATGTTCCTTCGCTTTTCTGAAAATATTATCGTAACAAAACCATTGATTGCCTTCGTGTGAAATAGAGTACCCCATGATCCGTGTCTGATAAATCGGCAATTCGGACAGACAATTCGGGCCTACGTTCACCCATGATGGATGTAAAAATCCCCCATGCTCTGCCCCAAGTGCCAATGTTTTCGTTTACCTTAAAGGCGGCCATCTTTGCGCGCCAAACACTCGGATGCATGAGCTCCTTCTGGCTCTTAACATGCTCCATCTCATAATGATCGGTAAGCAACGAGAAGATGTTTATATACTCATCTGCCCATATCTTCTCTTTAATAGCCAGAGGGACATGCTGACCCAACTTTTCCCTTCGAGAGGGTGCAGACTCATCCCTTGCAATCGGCAATGGCCGCTTACCTGAACCGGAAGCTGTATCTGCGACTGGACCTGCTCCAGGTGGCTTCACTACTGCCGCAGCCGCTTCCCTTGTTTCACGCAGTTGCTTCATCAATACCTGCGCGTCGTCAGCCGTGGCGCCCTTGCTACCTTTACCCAACCACGCTGCTACTTGTGCTGCCAGCTCGGGCGGCATATCCTCCCCGGACACGGGGGTGACCACCACGGGAATCGGATTCCCCTCTTCCGGCAACGGAGTTGGTTTCTCGAGTGGGGTACAGGGTGCTTCTCCCCTTCTGGGCCTCTTGCCCTTTCCTCCCGGAGCTGCTCCTGCCAAAGGGCGTTTCGGTCCCCCTTCCTCATCTTTATCCGCCATTCGCCTCTTTAGGTCGGTCACCTCTTTCATAAGAACACGCAGCATCTGTTCGGTAGTCATTCGCTTTCCCGCCTTCTTGGGCATTCTCCAAACCGAGTATCTGCAAACAAACAAAAAGATTACAACGCTCAAAATTGCTCTTCGTTCCGTCTCGAGCTCACGTGCAGCGAGGAGGTGCAGCTTCAGAGCACAGGAACAAGAGGATGCTTTCCTGGCTTGTTGCTCCTTATATCCGTCTTCAGGGCGGGCGTAAACCCGCCCCGGCCTGCCTCCAGGGCGTGGCCGGCCGCGTCAGTGTCTAGGCCAGCCCACTCCAGGGCGGGAAAAAGTCGCGCCCCGGCTACGCCGCTTCGGGCATACCAGCCGAGGCACGCCTCCCGCCCAAGATGTCTTCCCGGGGGGATCGTGGTACTCCACCATACGTTCGGGGGGACCGAATGGTCGCCCCTTTCCATGAGTTTTAGTGAGTTTTCAAAGTTTTTGGTTTACAGGAATCATTTTTCTTCTTCAGAAATCCATTCCTCCCCAAAACACACAAAATTGCGTTGTGTGCTTGTCATTAATACATTTCTGAGCTTCATGGTAGGTGGGGATCAGAGAGTAGTTTGTAATTGAAAGTGGTCACAATCTCACATATACTTTTGGCCCTGGATATCCCCCATCCCTGCCAACTAGCCACACATGGGAGTAGATTTAGGTACATCAAAATATGTATGTGAGTCAATGCATGTACACACCTAAACCCAACTTTTTCGGAATTAGAAAAGGAGTTTCAGACTCGTAAATATGGCTATATCCATGTGTAACTTTGTAAGTCTTGTTCACATTTATGTCTTCATTCTGGGGAAAATAATGTTAAAGCTAAATTGTTAAATTATTTTTTATTACCCATTATATGTATCTTTTGAAAGCTAAATTTGAATCTATTGTTTATCATCTATTTATTAAATGTGTTTGCTTGACAACCTTTTTCTGTGGACTTGCAGCTTCTGTTTTATGTTAAATATTGAAACTAATAACGTTATTTCAAATTCATAATGGGTAAAATCCTGCATTAGAAGAATGTGGAGGGTTGTGTGGTGTGCCATTGTTTGTGTTAATGTGCCAGCAAAGAGTGAGGGGAACAGTAACTAATGGTGGTGCGGTTGTAATGAGTGTAATTAAACGTTTTTGCATGTAGGAAAATGTGCATCATGTGGTGTAATAATGCGTTTACAGCCGTGTCCCGAGGACTGGCTGTATAATGGAAGAAAATGTTACTACTTTTCGAAGAAAAGGGAACATTGGGATGACAGCCAGCTCTTCTGCTCCTTCTACAACGCCTCCCTGGCTCTAATCAATAGCCAGGAAGAACTGGTAAGGCCATGAAGCTTAAAAAGACAACTGTATATATTTCTGATGTAATATTTCGAGTAAATACGATGCACAATTTTTATTTTACTGATATAAAAAAAAATCAAAATTGTCTTCTGTTTTTCAAGTGTTGTTTATTTTTGAATATTTTTATAAATTTTTCGTATTATGAAATATGTTTGAACATGTCAAAAACATATAGGTAAGAACTCTAAATGTGTTGAAAATATTTGTTGTTTAGTAATAACATTAATAATATTTACTTTTTATAATGTATAAAAAATTAAAACGTTATATTTTTACACAATGTATTAACGCTGTTTAATTTTCATCAATCAATCAATCAATAAATGAAATTTGTAAAGCACGCTACTCACCCGCTAGGGTCTCAAGGCGCTGGGAGGGGGGGAGGAGTCTCTACTGCTCGAACAGCCAAGTCTTGAGTTGTTTCCTGAAGGAGAGATGATCCTGGGTCAGCCGTGGGTGGGTGGGGAGTGAGTTCTATGTCTTGGCCGCCAGGTAGGAGAAGAATCTTCCTCCGGCGGTGGCTTTGCGAATTCGTGGGACGGAGGCGAGGGCGAGGCTGACGGATCGGAGCTGGCGGGTGGGTGTGTAGAATGTGAGGCGGCTGTTGAGGTATTTGGGGCCCATGTCGTGGAGAGGCTTGTGTGCGTGGGTGAGGAGTCTGAACGTGATCCTCTTGCTGACGGGGAGCCAGGGCAGGTCTTTCAGATGGGCAGAGATGTGGCTGTGACGGGGATGTCCAGGATGAGTCGTGCCAAGGCGTTCTGTATGCGCTGGAGTCTTTTCTGGAGTTTGGCTGTGGTTCCAGCGTAGAGGGTGTTCCCGTAGTCCAGACGGCTGGTGACGAGGGCCTGAGTGACCGTCTACCTGGTTTCGGTGGGGATCCACCAGAAGATCTTTCGGAGCATGCGCAGGGTGTTGAAGCAGGATGATGAGACGGCATTGGCTTACTTGGTCATTGTGAGTAAGGAGTCCAGGATGAAGCCCAGGTTGCGTGCGTGGTCCGTTGGCTTGGGGGTGGTGCCCAGGGCCGGGGGCCATCAGGAGTCGTCCCAGGTGGAGGGGGATGGTCCCAGGATGAGGACTTCCGTCTTGTCTGAGTTCAGTTTCAGACGGCTGAGCTTCATCCATTCCGCGACGTCTTTCATTCCTTCCGGGAGGCTGGTTCTGGCGGTGGTGGGGTCATTGGTGAGGGAGAGGATCAGCTGGGTGTCGTCCGCGTAGGAGATGATGCTGAGGTTGTGTTGGCGTGCGATGGCTGCGAGAGGGCTCATGTAGACGATGAAGAGGGTGAGCGAGGATCCTTGCGGAACGCCGCAGATGACTTCGGTGGCCATGGAGCTGAACAGGGGGAGGCGGACTCTCAGGGTTCTTCCGGCGAGGAACGAGATGATCCACTTCAAGGCCGATCCTTGAATGCCAGTGTTGCTGAGGCGCTGTATCAGGGTGCGGTGGCATACGGTGTCGAAGGCTGCCGAGAGGTCCAGGAGGATGAGGGCAGCTGTTTCCTCGTTGTCGAGCAGGGACCTGATGTCGTCGGTAGCTGCGATGAGTGCGGTCTCGGTGCTGTGGTTTGCTCGGAAACCGGACTGCGAGGGGTCGAGGGATTTGTTTGTCTCGAGTAAGGCGGAGAGTTGTTTGTTGACGGTCTTCTCGATGACTTTGGCAGGAAAAGGGAGAAGCGAGATGGGGCGGAAGTTCTTGAGGTCCGTGGGGTCCGCGGTGGGTTTCCTCAGGAGGGCGCTCAGCTCTGCATGTTTCCAGTTCTCCGGGAAGGTGGCGGATGCGAAGGAGCTGTTAATTATGTCCCGGAGTTGGTGTGCAATGATGGAGTCGGCTTTGTTAAAGATGTGGTGTGGACAGGTGTCGGTTGGAGAGCTGGAGTGGATGGTGTTCATCATGCGGGTGGTGTCTTCGGTGCTGACCGAGGTCCAGGCGCAGAGGGTGGTGGTGGGGGTCGTTGGTTCGGTGGTTGAGTGCGTGGTCTGTGCGCCGAAGCTGTTGTGTATGTCAGCGATCTTGCGGTGAAAAAGAGGCGAGTGAGTCGCAGAGGTCTTGCGAGGGTGTGATGTCGTTGTTGCAGGCGCTGGGGTTGGAGAGCTCTTTAACAATGTTGAAGAGTTCTTTGCTGTTGTGGGTGTTGCTGTCCACTCGTTCTCTGAATGTTGTCCTTTTGGTGGTGCGGATCAGCTGGTGGTGTTTGCGGGTGGCGTTCTTGAGGGCTGTCATGTTTTCTGCTGTCTGGTCGTGGCGCCAGGCTTTCTCAAGGGTGCAGCAGTTTTTCTTGGAGTTTTTGAGGTCGTTGGTGAACCACGAGGCTTTCTTGCTGCCGGGTCTGCTGGGAGAGTTCTTCAGTGGTGCGAGGTCGTCGGCGCAGTTGGTGGCGGGCTGCTTCGTTGGGGTCCGTCGTGTTGGCGGGGGGGGTTCTGGCTGAGGGATGTGGTGAGCTGGTCGGTGGTGATATTGCTCCAGCTTCTGCGGGGAAACTGTTGCGGGTGGTGGTGGGTCGTGGTTAAGGTGAAGTAGACGCAGCTGTGATCTCTCCAGTGTAGTGCGGTGGAGTGGCTGAAGGAGATGTGCTCGTTGGAGGAGAAGACGGGGTCTAGCGTGTGGCCGGTATAGTGGGTGGGGGTGTTCACCAGTTGCTTGAGTCCGAGGTTGGCGAGGTTGTCCAGCAGGGTGGCGGTGTTGCTGTCATTGTTGTTCTCCAGGTGGAAGTTGAGGTCCCCTAGGAGGATGTAGTAGTCTGAGGAGGTTAGGGCGTGCTGGCTGACAAAGTCTGCGATGGCTTCGCTGAATTGTGTGCGTGGTCCCGGGGGTCTGTAGATGAGAGTGCCTCTGAGGGTGGTCTTGGGGTTGGTGTGTATCTGGAAATGAAGATGCTCGGCGGCGTTGACGGTGTCGCCGGAGTTGGTCATGATTCGGATGGTGTTTCTGTGGATGATGGCGATGTCTCCTCCGGTTTGGTTGACGCGGTCCCTCCGGGTGATCTTGTAGCCATCCGGGATGGCTATGGCGAGGACAGGGGCTGAGGAGGCGTTCATCCAGGTTTCTGTGAGGAAGGCAACGTCTGGTGATGTTTTGTCGAGGAGGTTCCAGAGTTCCACAGCGTGTCTGTGGACGGAGCGGGTGTTGAGCATGATGCACTTAAGGTGAGTGTTGCTGGTGCCTGGCTTGGTGGGAGCGGTGCAGGTTCAGAGGCAGGTGAATTTGCAGGCTTGGCAGGTGAATGGTCCGTGGGTGCGTTTCGGGATGGCTCGGTAGCAGGCGGGGTTCCGGCCGGCGTTGAGTGCGTGGAGGGTGGCGGCGCCGTAAGTCCGTCGGGTGGTCTGGCATCGTCGAGGGCCACGGGTTCTGGCGCTGGGCGCGGTCCAGGCGCGGACGGGGGTAGACGGGCTTGCCTGTGGCGCGGCTTCGGCGCTCCAGCAGCGCGCCCGTTGGGTGCGGCTTACATATGAGGCGAAGTGTGAGGGAGGAGCAGCTGGGAGGCGGGAGCGGGGCCTCCAATGGGCGGGGGTACACAAAGAAAAGGGGGCGGGCCGCGAGGGAGCAGCGGCTGGAAGCGGGGTTCGGGGGGGGCACAACAGAGGGCAGAAGTACAACAGAAATACGAGGATACCAAAAAAACGCCTAATTTACAGAAAAAAAAGCACAGATCAAGTCAACAGCGGGACAAAAAAGATAAGGTAGCGTCAGGGGGACACGGAGGCCAGGGGCGAACCTGCGGCGCCGAGGGCAGAGACGCGCTCGCAGCTGTGGAGCCGTGCGGCGTGGGGAGTGTCCTGGGGTCAGTGCATATTGTTCCTCTATTTAACACACATTTTTTACATTGCAATTATTAATTCATGCATAGACTTTAAATTTTTTTATACATATAATTCACGTTACTTTTGTGCGTTTATATTATAAAAATAATACATATCTGTGTATTCAATTCCAACATTTTTGTACATTTTTTGCATTGAACATTTAAAAATAAAATTGTAAACTTTCAATATTTTCCATTGATGTAAATGCATGGTTTGTCTAATTCCAATTTCTGTAAAGGCATCATTTTTTCACTGTGTATCAGATTTTAGTCTTCTTACATTAGTCAGAGTTTGGATCCGTCATTGTTGGAGGGTGATCAGTGTGTCATCGCTATAGTTAATACTTTTTAAACTTTATTAATAATAATAATTCTGAACTTTTGTCAAATCAAATCAGGTGTTTGTTAAGCACAACTACTCATCCGTAATTTATTTTATTTATTTATTTATGCAATTTTTAAAGCGCTGCAATTACCCTTAGGTGTCTCGGCGCTGAGGGCTAAGAGCTGCTACCAGTAGTTGGATCTCCAAGGTAAAGGTTAGAAAGAATAATGATTAGTCGTAACGTTGAGAGAACAGCCATGTCTTTAGCTGTTTTCTGAAAATGATCAGGGATGGACTGGATTTTATATTAAAAGGAAGGGAGTTCCATAGTTTTGCAGCTGCTATGGTGAAACATCCGTCTCCCCAGTTAACTTTCCTTGTTCTGGGTATCTGAAGCAGATGAGCTGTGTTGGAACGAAGCGTTCTGGGGGTAGCCAGAGGCTTAAGGGAACTTCTGAGGAATTTAGGTCCCATATTGTTTATTGCCTTGTAGACAATACAGAGGGCCTTAAACTTCGTGCGACTTCTGACTGGAAGCCAGTGCAATTGGTCCAAGTAACACGAAACAGAGCTAGATTTTGAAATGCCCAGTAGAACTCTGGCAGAGGCGTTTTGTACCATTTGTAATTTGGAAATGACCTTTTTTTGTGCATTGAGGAAAAGGGCATTGCAGTAGTCAGTACGTGAAAACACCAGTGTAGATATAAGTGTTTTTCCTGTAGTTGTGGGAAGATATGGGAGAAGTTTCTTTATTTTCCTTAAGATGTTAAATGATGATGATACTACAGCGTTCACGTGATGATGGAAAAGGAGTTTATCATCAAATATTACTCCCAGGTTTCTGACTTTACTGACTGGTTGAGGTGGAATTCCCTTTTCCTCCGGCCACCATAAGGGGGACCACAGAGGCTGAATACTTCCAAAAAGCATGACCTCCGTCTTAGATGAATTAAGTTTCAAGCAGTTGGAAGCCATCCAACTGCTGATGGCCCTCATGCCGTCCTTGAAGTTTGCTGCAACCTCGAGTCCGTTTCTATGTATGGATAGTACTAACTGGGTATCGTCGGCGTATGTTGTTAGGTTGATGTTATAGGCTTTTATTACCCTCGCTAAGTCCGAAACGTAGATATTAAAAAGGGTCGGACTTAGCGAGGAACCCTGAGGGAATCCACAAGGAAGGCTGAAAGTAGGAGAAGTGAAAGTACCTAACTTAACTGCCTGTTTGCGGTCAGCCAGGAAAGATGTAATAAGATCTCTGGCTTTGTGTTTGATACCGATGGCCTCGACACGGCCGATCAAAGTAGAATGATCGACCGCGTCGAAAGCCGCCGACAAGTCCAACAAGATCAGGACAGCCTGTCCGCCATTATCCATCGTGGTCCTTATTTCATCTGCAGCCTTAATCAAGGCAGTTTCTGTTCCATGACCTTGTCGGAAACCGAACTGGGTATCATCTAAGAGGTCATTATTTTGAATGTAGTCAGACAGTTGTTTATTCATGACAGATTCAAAGATCTTAGCTGGGAACGGCAGAGATGTAATAGGACGGTAGCTGGAAGGTAGTGAAGGATCAAGAGACGGTTTTTTGAGAAGTGGCCTGATTACAGTATTTTTCCAAATAGTGGGGTAGGAACCTGTTGAAAACATAGTATTACAGATGTGTGTCAGTGGTAAAGTGATGATGTCTGGAATAGTGTTGAGTATGGCGGGGTGGCAAGGGTCTCAAGGCGCTGGTGGTGTGGGAGGGGGGGGTTTGCAGGTTGCAGGTTCCAGTCCATGTCGAAGAGCCAGGTTTTGAGGTTTCTTGCAAAGATGGGGAGTGATGTTATCTGTCTGAGGTGGAGCGGAAGGTCGTTCCAGGCTCTGGCCCCGTGGAAGGAGAAGAAGCGGCCTCCCGATCTGGTCTTTCTGGTGCGGGGGACCACGGTGTAGGAGAGCTAGGCTGATCGTGGGGTCCTTTGGGGTGCGAGGAGTTTGAGTCGGCTGTTCAGGTATGCTGGTTCGGTGTCGTGGAGGGCCTTTTGATCGTGGGTTAGCATCTTGATTTTGTGGTGGAAAAAGGTGTTGAGTTTGTCGCAGAGGTCTTATGAAGGAGGGATGTCGGTGGACTCGCTGGTGGTTTGGGGGAACTCCTTGATGATGTTGAAGAGTTCTTTGCTGTTGTGTGCATGAGTGGAGATTCTCTCTTCAATCCCTTTTTTCCTCATTTTTCTAATGAGTTGGTGGCGGCTCTGAAGTTATGTTATGTTAATCAGGGATTCATAGAGCGCACAGCTACTCAACAGAGTGTCCCGGCGCTCGAAGTTTGGTGGTAAACCATCTAGCTTTCTTGGCATGGGTGTTGTTGTTTTTCTTGAGAGGGGCTATGGTGTTGGCGCTGTTGGAGATACATCTGTGCAGAGTTCGGGCTGCGGTGTTGGCATCGTCATTTTCCGCAATGGTTGGGGTGGAATTGCTGAGTGAAGAGGTAAGCTCGTTGTCAGTGATTCTGGTCCAGTTACTTCGTGGGA
Source organism: Lissotriton vulgaris (assembly GCF_964263255.1). NCBI lineage: Eukaryota > Metazoa > Chordata > Amphibia > Caudata > Salamandridae > Lissotriton > Lissotriton vulgaris. The sequence continues at coordinate 25,201,692 of NC_141692.1, forward strand.
GCAGGTGCTGGTGTCTGTAGATGGTGGGTGTTCTGAAGGTGAGGTGGACGCATTATTGGTCAGTCCATGGGAGTTCGGTGGTGTGGCTGAAGGTGATGGACTTTCCTGTTATGAAGAGGGGGTCGAGGGTGTGTCCTACTGAGTGCGTGGTTTCGGTCACGATCTGGGGAAGTCCAATGTTGTGGAGGTTTGCAGGAGTGATGTGGTGCTGGGGTCCAGTTGGTTGTCGAGGTGGAAGTTGAGGCCTCCCAGTAGGGTGTAGTTGGTGCACGTGATGGCATGTAGGGAGATGATGTCCATGATGTTGTTGGCAAAAAGTCCGCAGGGTCCAGGGGGTCAGTAGATGAGGGTTCCTCGGAGGGTCAAGTGAAGATGTTTAGGTCTGTGGGCTCGTCGGGAGTGTGCTCAGACGGAGGGTGGCTTTGTGGACGATGACGATTCCTCCTCCCGGGCGGGTGGGGCGGTCCTTCCTTGAGATCTTGTATCCTTGGGGAATGGCAATGGCGATGTCCGGTCCCGAGGTGGTGTTGGTCCAGGTTTCGGTAAAGAATGCTACGTCTGGGATAGTGCTGTTGAGGAGTTCCCAGATTTCAGTGGCGTGTTTGTGGAGGGATCGGAGGTTAAGGAGGATGCATTGCAGGGTCTTCGGTTCTGTTGTGTTCTTGCGGGCGGATTGCGCTGAGTCAGTGGTCTTGGTGGTGCTGCAGGTGTGCTGGCAGCGGTGACAGCTGAAGGGTCCCTGGGTGTCAGCTGGTGATGCTAGCTTGCAGTTATTGTTGCAGCCTGGGTTGAGAGCGTGGAGTGCCGCTGGGTCGAAGCGTTGGTGGTGCAGACATCCAGGGTTCCTGGCACTGATTGCAGTCGGATCGCGGATGGGCGCAGACGGGCTTGCCTTTGGCCCCCCGCCAGTGTGGCCGCACAGCAGCCGCCATTAAGTAGGGGTCGGGGAGGGCTGCACAGCTGGAAAGCGGGAGCGGGGAGGGGAGCTGGATTGGGCTGGTCGCACTGGTCGTGCTGGGGGGGATGGGCCACGGGGGCAGCACCGGCGGGGAAAACAGCCTAAAAAGGTAAAAGGAAAAAGGCCAAAAGAGAGAGAAAAGTGCAAATAAGGCAGCAAAAGTGCAAGAAAGAGTGGAGGAAGAGTGAAAGGGGAAGATTGAGATGAGGGTAAAAAACGAGTGAAAAACAGAGGAAAGACACAGAAGGAGAGTGAAGGGGGAGCTTGAAATGAGGGGAAAACAACAGAAAAAGTGCAAGAAAGAGTATAGGAAAGACACAGAGGACACAGGAGAGTGAAAGGGGGAGATTGAGATGTGAGTAAAAAACTAATGAAAAATGGAGGAAAGATACAGAAGGAGAGTGAAGGGGGAGCTTGAAATGAGGGGAAAATGACAGAAAATGGAGGAAAGACCCAGAAGGAGAGTGAAGGGGTGAGATAGAAGTGAGGGAAAAAATGAGTGAAAAAGGAGAGAAAAGCGGAGCAAGAGAATGGAGACAGAGGTCCACTGGACCACCAGGGATGAGGCGCAGGTGAAACCTGCGGGTAGAGGAGGGCCTCAAACACCAACACTCGAGAGTGCAGGAGCTAGGGGAAAGGCCTCACTTGATGGTGGAGCTGCGAGGGGGGAAAAACAATTTCACTGACAAAGAGTCAGTGGTCTTGCTCAACTTTAATGGTTGCTTTTAGTGTTAATAAGCACATTGTATGGTAGTTAGTTGCATTTTGGGGGTAGGTAGCATGGTTTCAAGTAGTCTGAAGAACATAGTTCCCGAGTTTGGTGTATTGTTGTGTTTGGATTGCATGTCAATTCTAATGTATTAAAAGTCATATTTTATTTTAGATTTTTGGGTTATGTTTATTTAGTGTTGGCTCGGTTTTTATGTTTACTGTTTTTTTTATGGTTTTCGGGATATTCATTACTGATTCTATCTTAAAATGTATGTATTTTATGTGCAAGCTATACTGTATGAAATGTTAATTATTTGTTTGTATGTTAGTTATCTAAATAATAATATTTGTGGTTATGATACAATTGTGTTTCTCTGCTTTTAATTTTACAGGTGAGAGGATGTTTTAATTTAAGGACTTTAATTTTAGAAGTTTGATTTAAGGACTTTTATTTTCGGTGGAAATTTTTAGTAAAGATAAGTTTTTGATATCTCATTTACTATTCATTTTCAAAAATCTCTTTTGGCTGCTTTTTGCAATTTGTATAGGTTTCATGTATTTGCAACATTTATACAACTGCATTACAATTATTTTTTTAAGGCTGTCATTTGACGATTTTGTGTTTTTGGGATAACCATTTGTGGATTTATATTCGGTGAATGGGATTCTCAAGGCGCCCTGTTGCTACTGAATTGCAAGTATTATATGTAGTTTCTGCAATTTGTGGGTAGTAGTGTTTTATACTTATAATGTATTCATTTTATAATTATATTTCAGTGTATTTTTTTTATGATGTTCTTCAGATATTTATACGTACTCACTCTAAAATGATTACTGTAAGCTTTTTAAATTGCGTTTAATTTGATTTAGTCACTCAATTTTTAAAATAAATTGTGTTTTATTGGTGAAGTGCTATGGTTTATATTAGTGTGTATTATATAGATTCTAAGTATTCTAAGAGAGAGAATTTTTTGTAAAGAATTTCCTGCACATGTAAAATGTGTTTGGTTACGCTTGGTTTTTAGTGTATCTGAAAGGGATTGTTGTATCTGTAAGGTTAAGTGTGTTCTTTTTTAGGTATTTAAATGAAATGGTATGTGGTTGGATGGTGTCTGCCAATGGGGGCTTAAAATTAGTTGTTCAACCATATTGCACCATTCGTTGTTTTCCATTCTTTGTTAAGGATGCTTTCATATACATTCAACCAGCTACTGCCGTACCTGAGTTGGAGTCTGTTTCCATAATGCTGCCCTGAAAGTATTATAACAGTGGGGTTAACTTCTCTTCATTTTCTTTTTAAAATGTACAATCTATGACCATGTTATAGTATATATCGGTGGCACAAATACTAGTACAAGTAGTTTTTACATTTGTAATTGGAATATGCTGTTTGTGGAGAATTACCAGTTGGACGTAATACCAACATTAAATATCAAGCCAGCCAGCATACTTGTTAAACTGTCAGTCTTTGACTGGTTCCCCCCTCCGAAATGTTTTGCGTTCCCCCATTCTATTTTCTGAACCTATTTTTGGTTGGCTTTTTAGACTCTATGAACTTTACTACTGCTAACCTGTGCTAAATTGATAGTGCTCTCATCTCTAAATATGGTAAATCTGACTTACACCCAAATCACACTTTTAATTTACTTATATGTCCTTAATAAGGTGGTACTACTATATGCTACTAGTGGGCCTGCAGCACTTATTGTGTCACTCACTTAAGTATCCCTTTAAAACATGTCTCTGTCTTGCCAGTGCAGCCTGTGTGCAGTTTAAAACTCACAATTTGACTTGGAAAAATAACCCATACGTCAGTCCTACACCTTCCTTCTTAATTCATACAGGTCACCACTAAGGTAGCCCTTGGAGTAGGGTGCAGTGTATTTAAAATGTTGGGCATGCACTTTTAAGTTTTGCATGTCCTGGTTTTTCACTACCGCAAATCCTATCTCTCCCATAAGACGACATTGGGTTATCATATTACGTTTCATAAGTGATAGCCGTTGTGTGGGAACAGGTAGAAATGTTGTGCTTGGTCCTTAAAGAGTTGTAATTTAAAATCCTCTTTAAAGGTAAGTTGGATTTTATTTCACAATTTCAAAATGGCACTTTTAGAAAACTTAGTATTTTTTTGCCCTATTCATTTGGTGCCTGCGGCTTGTGTCCTGGGTCACATGACAAGGTGTAGTTGGCAGTTGGCCTTTGTGTATTCCTAAAAACAAAAAAACTGGTGGTCTAGTGAGAAGAAAGAAAACCTATATACACAGAACAAAGGTACGAGCAGGACCTACAACAGATCATTTACCTGTCTGACAATAAATGATAGTAAAAGAATGATGACGCAAATGCAACTTCATGCCAGGAGAAACCCTGAGGAGGGCAGAAAAGTAAGGATTCCCATCAACTGCCCTTGGTGGCCAGTGTCATCATTTGGAAAACCAAAGACGCCCCTGTCACCTCAGCTCTTCTGGCACCGAGCCAAACGCTGGTAGGCTAGGCGTGTTGTGACAGGGATAGAAAATGCAGTGCAAGGAAAATGAAAATATAAGTGAATTAAAAAAGATACATCGGTGGTCCAAGATACCTTTATTAATGACCACTGGTGGACTTGTTAAAAAATACAGTGTCGGTTTTGAATTAATCTACCGAAAATGGTCTACTAGTTTCAGCCGTGGCAGGTTCAAGGACCCCGGCTTTCTTCAGAACCTAGTTAATATGGCTACTGCATTAAGTGCAATTTTGAGAAACAGTGATGAACAAAAAAGCTTAAAAGTATCACAGTGTTAATACATGTGACCAATTACAATACCTCTTTGCAGGATGGATGATTATTCATACCTGTAGAGATAAAACAAGCATCAAGATCCAGAACCCACAATGAAATGCTTTGTCAATCACTGCCTACTACAACGTTCTGTGTTTCCAAGACAAAGTACAAGAGTAATACACTCACCTATCCTGTGTGAGGTAACAAACCTCACCTCACCTGGCTCTGACTCAGGTCAAGAAGGAGACATCGCCCTACAAGATGGGAGTAACAAATACAAGACAGCCCGATGAGCCAAAACTCAGTCAGATATGTACATGGACAAAATGTTATAATCAGGCTGAATACTAGAAGGAAGATTCCACAAGTCCTCAGAATTAAAATATATTAAAATTGTTAGATACATGTATGCCATTTCTCCCAAAAACAGGGTGTACTGGAGAGAGCAATGTATAAGACTCAACACAGTGGTATATTAGAGTAGACATGGTATCAGCAAGGAGCCCGATATGATTACCTCTAAAAGAGCTTGGGAGCACGTCTTGCAACTAATATTAGTGCAAGAGAGCGCCGCCACATATGTACAAGTAAAATATGCGATGTTGTCAGCAAAAATGTTGTGCTAGCTCAACACCGTGCTAAGTGGATCGGAGTACTGTTAACCACTCTGCACGCACATGAAGAACATAAGAGGCGAGGTGAGGAGGCGCTCCACTTTGATTAATTAAAAAACGGATTGTAATGTTCCTAATAACGCTTACCTATCCGTCGATACCCCGGGTTGTGTCCTGAGGCAGGGGGAGGTAGCGTTCCACCGTAGATCGCCGCCATTAGTGCTAGCCACGATGGATCATGTGGCACATGACGTCACCAGTGCTGATCCAATAAAAGGCTGAAACTACAGAATGACGTCATCGGACTGTAAATTGTAGTCCGGAAAACAACAATCTGTACCAACTACGATGAACGTTGAAAGCATGCGCAGAAAGTATGCAGTAAGCACTCATATGTTTAATTAGACCCGGGCAAGGAAAGAGTGATTACAGGGCATTCATTGTGTGGAAACCAGATGAAACCTCCACAAGGAAATTTCTTACAGGGTTATTATGTTCCCTCATGTGTATGTAAGAATTGCGGTAAAAATTACAGTAAAAATGAAATAAGAGGCTATACTGGCTATATACTCTTATGTCTGTCAAGATAATCATCAGTCATTCAGAATCATGTGCAAGATGTGATAAAAATTAAATGAACAATAAGCAATCACAGAGTATTGATATTGCATTCATATGACCCATCTTTGCTCACAGGTGGTATGTACAACTAGTGTTCATAGCAGGGTCCAAGGAATATAATCATTAAGACCTTGTGTGGCACTTTTGAGCTTAAACACCCACCTCTGCTCCTTCTGGAACAGGTATTTAGTCCTGTCACTCACATGGGGAGGTATAGTTGGTTTCTCCAGGACTGTCCAGAAAAATTCTTCAGGTTGATGTTTTAGCTCCAAAAAGTGTCTCGTGAGTTTAGTATTAGACTTACCACAACAAAAGGTGCGTTTGTGTTTCAACATACGTTGTCGCACCTTTCTTGTGGTCATGTCCACGTACCGTTCTTTACAAGGACATTCAATTAGATAGATTAAATGGTCACTATTACAGTTAGAGAACTGTGTCTGAATCCAAGGTTTTTGAGTGCCAATATCTATGGTTTAGGTCTGTTTAGTCTGCGGGCATATGGAGCAATTTCCACAAGGGAAATGACCTTTGACCGGAGGTAAGTCCCATAGGGTGTTATTCATGCTGGGTTTCATCATTGGTCTCGTATGCACCAGGGCATCTCGCAAATTCCGCCCTCTCTTAAATGCAAAAAGAGGCATGGGAATTTGTTCATTCCGGGTGTTCAGGAAGCGCCAGTTCTTCCGGATGAATTTCTGTAAGGCATTACTCAGAGTACTGAAGGTGTTAACAAATGTCATGCGTTCAAAAGGGGGTTTCGCAACTCTTGGTTCCAACAAAGCTTCCCTGTGATTATTGGAGGCCCTCTTGCAGGCCGTTTTTACCAAATGTCTGGGATACATCTTATCCTGCAACTGTTTGGATAGATTCTTCGCATGATATTTGTAAGACTCTGATGTAGAGCAATTACGCTTCAGGCGTAAAAACTGGCCAAAAGGGAGATTCCCCTACCGTCATTCCATCTCACCCCATCTGATTAAACTCCATTGGCTCCCAGTGAGACTACGGATTCAGAGTAAATCCCTGACCCTTGCTTTTAGAACTCTTAATGGTCGAGGCCCTGCCTACCTGAGACACAGACTGAAGATCTCACAAGCACCCCGAAACCTCAGATCTAACCATCTCCGCCTTATGATCTGTCCCCGCTTTCGCCTTGCGCGAACAGGAGGAAGGGCCTTTGCAGTAGCCACCTCCAGACTGTGGAATCACCTTCCAACAGAACTAAGATTCCTAACTTCTGAGCCTTTGTTTCGGAAAAAACGAAAGATCTGGCTCTTCTCCCTGATCTAACCCTCCCTCCCTCTCCTGAATACCTCTGAACCTCATGAGATACTGTCTTCAGCGCCGGGACTAAACTCACAAGACACTTTTTGGAGCTAAAACATAAACCTGAAGAATTTTTCTGGACAGTCCTGGAGAAACCAACTATACCTCCCCATGTGAGTGACAGGACTAAATACCTGTTCCAGAAGGAGCAGAGGTGGGTGTTTAAGCTCAAAAGTGCCACACAAGGTCTTAATGATGATATTCCTTGGACCCTGCTATGAACACTAGTTGTACATACCACCTGTGAGCAAAGATGGGTCATATGAATGCAATATCAATACTCTGTGATTGCTTATTGTTCATTTAATTTTTATCACATCTTGTACATGATTCTGAATGACTGATGATTATCTTGACCGACATGAGAGTATATAGCCAGTATAGCCCCTTATTTCATTTTTTTTATTTTTACTGTCATTTTTACCACAATTCTTACATACACATGAGGGAACATAATAACCCTGTAAGAAATTTCCTTGTGGAGGTTTCATCTGGTTTCCACACAATGAATGCCCTGTAATGACTCTTTCCTTGCCCGGGTCTTATTAACATTCGAGTGCTTACTGCGTACTTTCTGCGCATGCTTTCAACGTTCATCGTAGTTTGTACACATTGTTGTTTTCCGGACTACAATTTCCAGTCCGATGACGTCATTCTGTAGTTTTAGCCTTTTATTGCATCAGCACTGGTGACGTCATGTGCCACATGATCCATCGTGGCTAGCACTAATGGCGGCGAGCTACGGTGGAACGCTACCTCCCCCTGCCTCAGGACACAACCCGGGGTATCGACGGATAGGTAAGCGTTATTAGGAACATTACGATCCGTTTTTTGATAATCAAAGTGGAGCGCCTCCTCACCTCGCCTCTTATGTTCTTCATGTGCGTGCAGAGTGGTTAACAGTACTCCGATCCACTTAGCACGGTGTTGAGCTAGCACAACATTTTTGCTGACAACATCGCATATTTTACTTGTACATATGTGGCGGCGCTCTCTTGCACTAATATTAGTTGCAAGACGTGCTCCCAAGCTCTTTTAGAGGTAATCATATCGGGCTCCTTGCTGATACCATGTCTACTCTAATATACCACTGTGTTGAGTCTTATACATTGCTCTCTCCAGTACACCCTGTTTTTGGGAGAAATGTCATACATGTATCTAACAATTTTAATATATTTTAATTCTGAGGACTTGTGGAATCTTCCTTCTAGTATTCAGCCTGATTATAACATTTTGTCCATGTACATATCTGACTGAGTTTTGGCTCATCGGGCTGTCTTGTATTTGTTACTCCCATCTTGTAGGGCGATGTCTCCTTCTTGACCTGAGTCAGAGCCAGGTGAGGTGAGGTTTGTTACCTCACACAGGATAGGTGAGTGTATTACTCTTGTACTTTGTCTTGGAAACACAGAACGTTGTAGTAGGCAGTGATTGACAAAGCATTTCATTGTGGATTCTGGATCTTAATGCTTGTTTTATCTCTACAGGTATGAATAATCATCCATCCTGCAAAGAGGTATTGTGATTGGTCACATGTATTAACACTGTGATACTTTTAAGCTTTTTTGTTCATCACTGTTTCTCAAAATTGCACTTAATGCAGTAGCTATATTAACTAGGTCCTGAAGAAAGCCGGGGTCCTTGAACCCGCCACGGCTGAAACTAGTAGTCCTTTTTCGGTAGATTAATTCAAAACTGACACTGTATTTGTTAACTGATGTATATTTTGTAATTCACTTATATTTTCATTTTCCTTGCACTGCATTTTCTATCCCTGTCACAACACGCCTAGTCTACCATCGTTTGGCTCGTCGCCTGAAGAGCTGAGGTGACAGAGACGCCTTTGGTTTTCCAAATGATGACACTGGCCACCAATGGCAGTTGATGGCAATCCTTACTTTTCTGCCCTCCTCAGGGTTTCTCCTGGCATGAAGTCGCATTTGCGTCATCATTATTTTACTATCATTTCTTGTCAGACAGGTAAATGATCTGTTGTAGGTCCTGCTCGTACCTTCGTTCTGTGTATATATTTTTTCTTTCTTCTCACTAGACCACCAGTTTTCGTGTGTTGTTTATCAGTAGGATTGGGGATTGAAACTGGATGGGTCTCTAAATATTTTCCCTAAGACCCCCTCTCTCTCCCTCTCCGGGAGTTGAGTAATGTGTGATTAACTTTGTGTATTCCTCCCATACAGTGTCATAAAGTGGATCAAGGTGTTGGCAGGATGGGCCACCCTGGAAAAAGGGAGGAGGGTGAAGCTATGAAAAGCCCCGCTTATTCTTCAAAGGAGCTGCTTCAGCACACATACATAAGAATTGACATTACTATTTTGCTACCCCATAAATTTTGGAAACAGGGCAGGGAGGAAGACAATTCTAGAAGCATCTGTGGGGAAAACATCCAGAAGCTTTTCCAGCTTCAAAGCTGACACCAGGTATAAATAGTAAACCCTCGGACCAACTCTTCGGCACACTCCTGGACCTGTGGATACTACTGAAGAATGGTTCTGCTGCCAGAGGGGTGCCTTGCCACTCGTCGCCTACCCTGCTCTCTGTGAAGGAAGACTGAACCTGCTCCCAGGCAGAGTGACTCAAAGGGTCATGTGGCTGTACTCTTGATCTAAGCTACCGGAACACAACAAGCTTCAGAGGCTTCCCTGCAGCTTCTCAGCTGACCTGCTGCACTGCACCTGCCAGGACTGGCAACTGGACTGGTCTGAGCCCTGCTGGCCTCTGCTGGAGTGAGCTCCTGATCCCCAAGGTGTGCATTCCCAGGTCCTGAACCTTGGGCTGGTATCAAAGAGAGCTCAGCTCCTCTTGGCCTAACTGAAGGTACCACTGAATTCGGTGTAAATACCCACAGAGCCTTGCTGCACTGCTACAAGCTTCATCTAAACCAAATTTGAGCACCACAAAGCCCAACAAAGGCTCACTGCAGAGCCGCCAGCATTATCAGAATTGACACCCATTGATGCAAAGCTTTATCGCACAGCTTCATTGAACCACACAAAGCCTCACAAAGCAACGCCATGCAGATGACATATCATGGACATAAGGTACAGACCTCGGCAGGCCAATCTTGGTCCTATGCCTGGCCCACACTTCATTTATACTTGTGACTTTGTCCCGGTTCAGTGTGACCAGATACCCTCAATTGCACTTTGCACATTTTGTGCACTACTTTATCTACAATTTTCAAATTGCATATCTCCCATTCTACTGATTGGATTTTTGCTGGGTTCTTCTCAAATTATTCAATACATCATAATCTATTCTAAATTGGTTTGGAATTTCTCGTGTGTCGTATTTTTACTTTGTTTGGTGTGCTACATAAATACTTTATACATTGCCTCTAACTAAAGCCTGACTGCTTTTGTACCAAGCTACCACAGGGTTAAGCACAGGTTAATTTGATAACGTTTTGGTTATACTAATTGTGTTATACTAATTGTTTAAATAGCATACTTAGAGCTGTATACATGTATTAAATACTTATATGTTTTAGTTGTCTTCTGTGTTTTTCATGTTGGTTGGTTTGGTTTTGGATTATTTTCTTTTATGTGGCATATCGTATGCTTTGGTTTGCTCTTTTTGCAGATCAGTGAAATCATGTTCTAATGTTTCGGTTACCTTGGGGATTATTTGATTGAAATGTACTTTATTCGATAAAAAAATTTATCATAAAAGTAAAAACCAATTTCAGGTACAAACAACCATTAAAATTCATACAAAACGATATACAGGTTTTAAGTGCATTAAAAAACATATATACAGTTAAAATTGAGTGAACCAGTAGAGCCATTAAAATAGAGTAGCAACATGGTCAGTCACAGTTAACCTGAAATGCCATTTAGCACCCTCATTTGAGATCATCTTTAGCTGATTGGATCCTATCTGCCAGGCTCTTCCCAGATATTTCGTGACCCCACACACCAAAGTCAATGATGATACATCTGTTGTAAGAATGCGCAGGGCGTTAAGGTGCTGTCTGAAGCCCAGTTCCCTACAAATTGGCCTAAGCCACCATCTTCTTACACCCCTATAGGCTCTACAAGCGAATATAAAATGTGCTTAAGACTCTTTGGGGCATGGGCAACATGGACATGAGGTATGGTCAGGCAGGGAAGGTCTCCACTTTTCAGTAAATGAATTTAATGGTAAGCATCCATACCTGAATTTTAGGAAAAGTGTTCTATCACCAGGTGATTGGATGAAATCCAGAAATGGTTCGAGCTTTCTGACAGACTTATTGTTCAAAAATTGGTTGGTCAGAGGTCCCCACCAATGCCCCTCTAATTCCTCTTTCAGACCCCAGTCCCAATACAATTTCTTAACAACATTTTTTGGTGGGGGGGTCTGAATCAGCCAAAGCTCACCCAATCCTAACCACGTGACCAGCTCTTTCAGCTTGCTCAGCCATCGGATCTCGGCACAGCCGCCCAAGCTGATGAGTTCGTCAAATGCTGCAGCATAATTGACTAGATCCGTGGATCTTCACAGGCGCACCCAAAACAGCAAGGGGCGCAGTCGGACTATATCCTTGATTGAGCGTCTGCCTAAATCAAGAAAAAGTGGTTTTAGAGGTGTTGAGACTGGGAGCGAGGCCAAATCTCGAAAAAACTTGTTCTCTGCCCTAACCAATTCCAAGGTGTTCTCGAACCCCCAAAGTTTGGAGCCGTAAACTGCTGAAGCCAATGCCTTCCCTTCGTAAACTGCCAGGGCCGGGGCTATAGGTCTGCTGGTCGAGCCTCGCTGGTCTTGTGCAATAGCCACTCTCTTGAGGTTCAGGAGCATTTTCGAGACATAGGAATTCGAGGTCATTTTATTATTAATTCTTATTCCCAAATAGTCGAACGCCTCGACAACCTCCAGGGGCGCCCCATTAAGTGAGATGTTTAACCTTTTAACTTTTTTGGATGAGGACAATGCCATCAGCTTTGTTTTGGAGTTGTTGATGGTTAAGCCACGCTCTATACAAAACAAGCTGAATTTGTCCAGGAGTTTCTGGAGGACCATTGGTGTCTTTGAGATCAGGAAGGTATCATCTGCGAAGAGAAGGGTTGGTGTTTTTTCTCCCGACAAGACTGGGGCGTCGGCCGGGTCCTCCCTCAGATGGTCCACCACCACATTCACAAAGAGGGAGAACAGGGTCGGCGACATCACACAGCCCTGGCGCACCCCTCTATTCACAGTCACCCTCTCTGTCAGGTCTCTCTGGCTCCCTCATCTAATCCTGGCATAATTGCCCTTGTGAAGTCTCTATATTAATTCAAGGAGGTAGATCGGGAAACCCATGTCATGCAGCACTTGCCACAGTTTGTTGCGGGGCACCAGGTCAAATGTGGTTTTTAGGTCGATAAAGGCCAAGTAAAGTGAACCCCTCCCGATGGACACAGATTTCCAGAAAACTGCAAAGAATCTGAAAACCTGGTCCATCGTACCCACCCCCACCTAAAACCTGCCTGGAAGTGTGGCAAAATACTTCCTTCTTCCAACCATAATCCCATTCTGGAGGCAATGACCCTGCCAACTACCTTCTGCACCACGTCGATTAAACTAATCGGCCTGTAGTTGGCAGGGTCCTCTCTATCCCCCTTCTTGTAAATTGTCACCACCTCGGCCGTCTGCCATGACTCCGGGATATCCTGGCCCTGGACAATTAGGTTCGACAGGAGACTTATATATGCAGCCCAGGACACTGGATTGTGTAAGAGTAGGTCACCAGGTAGGCCATCCGGGCCGGCAGCCTTGCCTGGGGCCATGTTTTTAATGGCACGCTCAACCTCTTTAAGGGTGAAGGGGTCACGGTCAGTAAGGCTTCTCAAGCTAGATTCCAGGTAGGGCACAGCTATAGGCTCTGGGTCCAACTCCAGAACCTCATCACCACAATATAAGTTTGAGAAATGGGCATGCCATTGTTGAGCGGTGATGTGGTTTACAATGGGGTCCAAGTCTTTCCTACTAGAGATGTTGGTTGAGTCCCAAAACTTATAAGAGTCTTTTGCTTGGGCTGCAAGTTTTAAATTTTGCCAATGGTCTACCTCCCGTTCCTGTTTTGCCACCCTTAAGATATTATTGTAGTCCTTCCTAGCCTCTCTTACTACTTCCATATTTTTTGATCGTAGTGCCAGGGATATTGCCTGTCTCTTCGTCCTACACAAGGGGGTATACCATAGGTTCCCCCGCTTTAAGCCTTAATTATTTTTACTTTTACTTTTAGAGACATTTGTGGAGAAGAACAACCCCACCTTCTCCACCATTTCCCTATAAAGATTACTTGCCTGGGAGCTCTGTTTAATGTCCGGGGAAGCATTGAGAATGTCAAGATCTATATTTCCTCGGTCTACCATTTCTTTAATACGATCTAGTATGTCTTTTTGAGTTACAATCCTATTCCATTTAAGTCTCCGGTTGCAGCTAGAAGGGACTACTTCTTTAGATGACAAAAATGGGACTTTAGGAACATCCCCGGTAGCTCCCCATCTAATTTCCATACATAAAGGATTATGGTCACTATCCTGTGACTGCTTAATCTTCATATCCACAAGGTCCCCCCAAGAAAGCATATCCAGCAATAGATAATCTATCCGCGATGGGCAGCCAATTCTATTATAGGTATTGGCCCCTTCTGGGTCAGATAGTGTTCTTCCATTTAGAGCACGGAGATTAAACTCAGTGGTCAGGGCGTTAATTTGGATCGCCCTGGGTGAACACTTTTTTTATTGGGGGCAGGGACAGCAGGGGTATAGAATTGAATTGAATTGAAAATTCACTTGTATAGCGCTATCTACCCGGAGGCCTCGTAGCGCTTATGACAAAAGACTAAATTAGCGCGGGCTGGGTAGATCAGCAGGAGTTGGCGAACAAGTGAGTTTTCAGGGCTTTCCTGAAGGAAAGATGGTTAGTGGTCCCTCTCAAGGTTAGAGGAAGAGTGTTCCAGAGCTTAGCCGCGGTGTGTGAAAAGGAGCGGCCTCCCCAACGGGCTCTCCTAACTCTGGTAGAGGAGGCCAGCTGGAGGGTCCCGGATCGAAGGGAACGTGACGGAACATAGGGAGTGACAAAAGGCTGTAGGATTGCAGGGCCCAGATGATGAAAGGCTTTGTGAAGAGTGCACATAGCCTTGAATTGCACTCTGGCTGCTATGGGAAGCCAGTGAAGTTCCCTTAGGGCATTCCTTGCTGACTGCCAGCGGGGGAGATTGTAGAGCAGGTGAGCTGCACTGTTTTGGGTGACTTGGAGCTTCTGGATAACAAAGGAAGGGGCTCCCATATAGAGGACATTCCCATAGTCCAGGCGAGATAGTATGAGAGCCTGGACTAGGATCCTCCTTGCCTGAAATGGAAGCAGAGGGAGCACCTTCCGCAGCATCCTCATCAGTCCAAAACAGGTGGCTGCAGTCTTTGTGGCTTGAGCTGAGAAATTCAGGGCAGTGTCAAGCCAAACTCCCAAGCTTTTTATTTGGTCTTTGGGGGCTGGAGACGGGCCCAAACATGGTGGCCAGATGGAAGCAAAGACAGAGGGGGAGGGGTTACCTAATAAGATAACATCTGTCTTCTCCCCGTTAAGTTTTAAACAGGAAGATTGCATCCATCTGGCAACAGCCTCCAGACAGGGGCCTAGGGTGTTGGACGACACCTCCGTGTGGTCTAAGGAGACCACCAGTTGGGTGTCGTCCGCGTAGGTGATAATACGCACACCGAAGGGTTGGATAATCCTGTCGAGGGGTTCCATGTAGGTATTAAATAAGGTGGGGCTCAGGGAGGAACCCTGAGGAACCCCACACCTGAGAAGATGTTTAGGTGACACTGCCTCACCCTCAAAGACCTGGAAGAAGCGGTCAGTCAGGAATGATGTCAGCCAGTCCAGAGCCGGGCCCGACACGCCCATGTCCGCCAGACGTTGTAATAGCGTGACATGGTTAACCGTGTCGAACGCGGCGCTGAGGTCTAATAAGATGATGGCAACTTTGCCACCCTGGTCTAACACTGCTCTTGCTTCCTCTGTTACCGCTAGGAGGGCGGTTTCAGTCCCGTGTAGGGGGCGAAACCCTGTCTGGGAGGCACGTAGAAGGCTGTTTGACTCCAGATAGTTCATCAGAGTGTTATTTACATGCCTCTCCAGCAGTTTGCTCAGCCAAGGGAGCAAGGAAATAGGACGATAATTTGCCAAATTGGATTGGTCGAGACTGGGCTTCTTCAACAGGGCCCTCACCATCGCGCACTTCCAGGAGGGAGGTACGGATTTAGAGGAGATGGAGGTGTTGAGAAGGTCCAGTATGACCGGGCGAACTATGTCCATGGCCCTAATAAGGATCTGAGGGGGTGCCGAATCGTTAGGGGAGCCTGAAGTGACTTTGGAGATAAGCTTATCCAGAGCCGAAAAGTCTAAAGGTGGAATTGTGTCAAGCCTACACAGGACTGCGATATCAGAAGTGGAGGGGAGAGGGGGGTCCAGGTCATTATTAGCATCCCCAAAAGAGGAGTATATATTCTGTATTTTCCCAGAAAAGAACTCGGCCAGCTCGTTGCAGCGGTTTTGGGCGCCATCAGCAGAGGGGCATTCTGCAGGGGGTGAAATGAGTGACTTGACAATTTAAAAAATCTCCCTTGGGGCGTTAGCGGCTGCATTAATTTTGCTGCCGTAGAAGGCAGCTTGTGCCGTCTTTATCTCCTGTTTATAGAGCCTAATAGCGGCTCTATAATCATCCTTCCTAGACTTGGAGTAATCCTGTCTCCAAGCTCTTTCATATTTACGACAGGCTAATTTCATGGTCTTCAGAGTGGAAGTAAACCATGGGGCGGCTCTGGGTCTTTTTATGAGGTTGGTGGCCTGTACAGGAAGGACTGTGTCAAGTGTGGTAGAAATCCACTCATCAAAATTGTTAGCTGCTGTAGTGGAATTCGACACTTTCCCGGGTAAGTTTTTAATCAGGGCGGCTTCCCAGGCGGGGAGAGGAAGTGAGGACCATTTCCTGCCTCGATGTTTAACGAGGCCGCGAGTGGAGCGGGAAAGATTAGTGCGCCAAATGAAGGGAATTAAGAAATGATCCGTCCAGGGTAATGGGACTGGGGATTCGACTAAGAGATCGCTAATATTGCTGTAAATGTGGTCCAGCAAGTGACCTCTATTGTGGGTTGGAAGAAATCCCTTTTGATGTAATTCTAGCGCGGAAAGATTGGAGCAGAGGGTGTTGGCTGCAGTATCGTGAGGGTCGTCTAAGTGCAAGTTAAAATCACCCAACAAGGTGAAGTTGGGTGAGGACAAGATGAAACCTGCAGTAAGGTCCGTCATTTTAGTTATAAAATTATTAAGAGCACCAGGAGGACGGTAGGCTAGAACGCCAGAAAAAGTAGTGGTGGGGGTAAAATCAAGTGAGAAATGAAAACTTTCGCAAGAAGGCACAGTTATCGGGGTAATTCGGCATTTGTAACTGTCGCGATAGACAATAGCCACTCCTCCGCCTCTACCAATCAAGCGATCTAGTCTCTTTAGCGTAAATCCTTGAGGGATGGCCCAGACGATAGCTGGATCGTTGTCCATCTGGAGCCACGTTTCCGTTAGGAAAAGCGCATGAGGGTTAAGGTCTTCGATCAGAGAGTGTAGCTCAGTGTGGTGTTTAGAGACGGACATACAATTCAGGAGGAACATTTTCCAGTCCTGAGTGGATGATGGTGGACGAGTAGAGGGGATGGAGGGGCGCCAGTTACACTGTTTGCAAACATAGTCAATCTGATAAGGAAGATAAGTATGGGCACACGTAGGGTTATAAGAAGGACAAAGGGCATGAAGCGATAATGCATCGTAAGATAGCGAGGGGCCTACCATAATGAGAGAAGCTGGGCGCCGGGTAGCGGGAAGCGTCTGGACGCGGACTGGCGCAGACTGGCTTCTCTCTGGCGCCTCTCCGGCGCGTCTACGGCGCTACCGCTGCGCGGACAACTGCGTATTAAAAAGGGATAGGCGAAGTGGGAGACTAGCGCGTCAACCCACCGAAAATGGCCGCCTCAGAAGGAGCAACCAGGAAGTGGTGCCGCTTGCCTCCCTCCACAACAAACAGCACTGGTTGCTGCGGTGGACCGGGGAGTAAGTGCGCCCAAATCAGGTAAATTGATAGTGAAAACAGTTTTAAAATAGGCTAAAAGCAAAGCACAGATAGGAATACAAGAGCGCTTGTAGCAGTCCTACTTGCTACCAAGCGCCAGCGCTACGATATTCTTAGGTCAATTACGAGCGCGATACTGTCCAGCCCTTAAATAATCAGGGCGGAGTGGGAGACTAGCGCGTCAACCCACCGAAAATGGCCGCCTCAGAAGGAGCAACCAGGAAGTGGTGCCGCTTGCCTCCCTTCACAACAAACAGCACTGGTTGCTGCGGTGGACCGGGGAGTAAGTGCGCCCAAATCAGGTAAATTGATACAGTGAAAACAGTTTTAAAATAGGCTAAAAGCAAAGCACAGATAGGAATACAAGAGCGCTTGTAGCAGTCCTACTTGCTACCAAGCGCCAGCGCTACGATATTCTTAGGTCAATCGATTCAAAATACTCAATAGAGTATTTTGAATCCTCCTCGCTGGTTCCCAAAAAATCATCCTCACTCAGGGGCTCAAAAGTAGTGTTTAGGTCTCCTCCCACCAACACTTTAGCCCATGGCTGGATACCTGCAAGGGCTGAGTCTAGGAGCGAAATAATGCCCGATATTTGGGCCCCCGGCGTGCCTCGGGCGTACACATTAAAAAGCTCCACCTTAAAATTATTCTGGGGCCCTTTAATTGTTAAATGTAGAAAGTCTACTGAACCAGAATCATTCATTTTGATGGACCAATTCAGTGCCACATTAACCCAAATAATAAGGCACCTGCTGGCCGGCATTTACCTGAGCTTGTTGCAGAGATAAAAAAGGTAGTATACCCTGACTTGTATAAGGGGGACATGCTCCATGTTTCCTGAAACATGCAAACTTCATAATTGGAAGTGAAACCATTCCATTCCGGGATTACCATCTTTTTCTCAAGGCCTGCAATATTCCAGGAAAGGAGCTTGATTAATTTAGCAGTCCCACTCTCCACAAGAGGGGTGCCTCGGGTAGCTTGTTCGTAGGATGCATCACCTAGGGTACCTGGGATCAACTGCACTATGGGTGGCAAGATCTCTTGCCTCACAGGTGCAGGTGTTTCTGCAAGGGGGGGCGGGACAATATCGCTGTCACTAGCTAGTCAATCAACACTATTGAGCACAGAGTCGACCTGATCCCCAATAAGAGACCAGAGTGGCATGTGTCTAATTTGAATGTTTGAGTGTTTGGGAGGGCAGGACCGGTACTCAAGGGTCAGCAAATTCTCAGCAATTTCCCTATTGTATAGCTCAATTTTAATACAATCGGCCAAAGAACTGCAGAGGGTCATTCTTTCCACCTTGGCCATATCTTCTCTGATGATAGAACGACACCCCCTCACGTGACGCAGCCAGTGTATAGCTTTATTGTGAACAGCTTCCCTATATTCTTTGATAGCACTTGCGCCTAACTTTGGAACTTTGGTCATGTAGACAACTAAAGGGTTGTTTCTAGATGGAGGATGATGATTAGGCGGAATAACCTGCCTGGTTCCTACATTCATTCCTCTTGTAGTAATTTCTTTGGGTAAATTAGGACCCCTGCGCATGTCTTCTCCCGATCTGGATTTCACCATTCCCGCATAAGTGCTCGGTTTGGGTTGCCCTATTGCCCTTTTTTCATTAAAATATTTCTGCACTAGACACCCACCCACTCTGCCCTCCCCATTTTGTGGTTGTGTAGTGGGAGCAGTTAACCCCTTTTTAACAACCCTAGGTGGTGGTAAGGATACTTTAACCTGCGGGTCATTACTCGTGGCCAGTTTCTGAGTATCAGCAACCCCCTTTAAGATGTTTTTAATAAAATCTAGATCATTCTCTAATTTCTCTAATTTCTTCATTAGTATCCTGTTTAGATAGGAACAATTCGCACAACCCCCCAGCAGGAGTTCACTCCAAGGACTCAGTACCAACTATTGCGACTTCGGCATGGTCACCCGAAAGGCCTTCTAGGGCTGCAAATCTATCAGAACAGTCAATACCCAGACTGTGAGATAACTCAGCCTCCCCCCCTCGAGCCCAAGCTCTTGTAATGTATTCTCGATGGTTTGAGGGGCCGGGAGGTTTGGTGACCCTTCAAGGGGGTTATGAATTCACAAATGGGGGGCATGTAGGGAGCTTTTGTATTGAAGATTGCAGGGATCACTTTTTTACGATGTAGAAGTAAGGCATCAGAGAGAGGGTCAAGTGGTCCTGCAGGATTCGTGTTTGGGGCCCCTGCCAGATGCTCCTCACAGTCACTAACAATGCTTTCGATTCTAACAAGAGCACAGTTAGTGCCCGCAAGAGCTGATTTTTTTGATTTTTTTCCCTTTTTTGCCTGTACTTAGCCTTCCTCTTGCCCATTTTCCACTACAGATGATAGGCACTCCTTAGCACAATGTTACTGCAGTGATATGGCACCGACGAACAATGTATTTATCCCCACTTCCCCCTTAGGAGCCCCACAGTACCGTGTTCCCTGGGAATGTGATGTTTTTGATCAGAGGTTAGGGGGGCGGGCCCTGCCCTGACTCGTCCTGCCCCGGATGGCCACAGATGGCCCCCCCTCTGCCCGGGCTCAGCCCGGCGCTGCCCGCGCGCGTCTGCGGGGCGGGTTGCTCCTCCCCCTTTTCTGCGACTCCGGGCGCGATTGCCGGTGAGCGTGTCACCGCTGAGCCTCCTAGGGGCTGTAGTCTCCAGCCGCGTGGTGGTCAGAGCGGCGCTCGGGGAGTCAACAGCGGAAGACCAGCGAGTGCCCCCAAAAGTCCTCGGTATCGCCAGAATCCCCCGCTTGTCAGCAGGCTCCTCTCCCTTTTCTGCACCTCCGGGTGCGAGTGCCGGTGGGCATGTCACCGCCGAGCCTCCTGGGGGCTGTAGTCTCCAGCCGCGTGGTGGTCAGAGCGGCGCTCGGGGAGACAATAGCGGAAGACCAGCGAGTGGCCCCAAAAGTCCTCAGTATCGCCAGAATTCCCCGCTTGTCAGCAGGCTCCTCTCCCTTTTCTGCACCTCCGGGCACGAGTGCCGGTGGGCGTGTCACCGCCGAGCCTCCAGGGGGCTGTAGTCTCCAGCAGCGTGGTGGTCAGAGCGGCGCTCTGGGAGACAATAGCGGAAGACCAGCGAGTGCCCCCAAATGTCCTCGGTATCGCCAGAAGCCTCCGCTTGTCAGCAGGCTCCTCTCCCTTTTCTGCGCCTCCAGGCGCGAGTGCCGATGGGCGTGTCACCGCCGAGCCTCCTGGGGCTGTAGTCTCCAGCCGCGTGGTGGTCAGAGCGGCGCTCGGGGAGACAACAGCGGAAGACCAGCGAGTGCCCCCAAATGTCCTCGGTATCGCCAGATGCCCCCGCTTGTCAGCAGGCTCCTCTCCCTTTTCTGCGCCTCCGGGCGTGAGTGCCGGTGGGCATGTCACCGCCGAGCCTCCTGGGGGCTGTAGTCTCCAGCCGCGTGGTGGTCAGAGCGGCGCTCGAGGAGACAACAGCGGAAGATCAGCGAGTGCCCCCAAATGTCCTCGGTATCGCCAGAAGCCCCCGCTTGTCAGCAGGCTCCTCTCCCTTTTCTGCACCTCCGGGCACGAGTGCTGGTGGGCGTGTCACCGCCGAGCCTCCTGGGGGCTGTAGACTCCTGCCGCGTGGTGGTCAGAGCGGCGCTCGGGGAGTCAACAGCGGAAGACCAGCGAGTGCCCCCAAATGTCCTCGGTATCGCCAGAAGGGGATTATTAGTTTAAGGCAGTTAGGTAATTTTATGAAATATCTTTTTACCTCTACTTATGTAGATATGTGTGAGTATTTGACAGTGTGACTGGCTTCTTTCTTCACATTCAGGTGAAGGAACAAAGTTAGTGAAACAATTATGTACTTTTGTGGTATTTTCCTAATTGTTTGTGTGATTTGATTGGTTGATGTTGGGATATAGTGCTCTGATTGGTGTATTTGACTAAATTCTAGTGCTTCATAACTAGTTTGGATTTGTTGTATATTGTGTTAAAAGTCTTTGTGTCATATACTTCATGTTTTTATATTTATATATTTTTTATTATTAATATTGTGGGTTGTCAGTATTTTATGTTGTGTAATGTTAAATATAGAATTGCTGATATTATGGATTACAATATTTTCATTTTAGATATTGTATATTGTTTCTATTAACGATATTGTTGGTTTTGACATTTTCGTTTTTTCCCATAAGGTCAAAGCAGTCTCAATAGTTTGTCTTATGATATTGTGGTGTTGATATTTGTATGTAGTGGTATTTGTATTTTAGATATTCCTTAGTATAATCATAAAAGCATGTGATGGTGATTCTGCCTGAGGCGAGTGTGCACCGGTTAATGCTAAACTCCACCTACGATGTGAGCACAATGACTTGCACAAAAAGGGGATAAGTAAGAAAAAGTGGTTAGTTGTTAACCCCTGTCCTCACTTTTTTCGCTCTATCCAAAGGGGTACTAGAATAAAAATATTGTTTTGCCCACCAGGAGATATTTTTAACCACTATCATCTTCCCTTCCTTGCACCCTGCCCCTCAACCCCCAATTTCATAATCTTGCTCATCTAAAACACCTCAGCTCCTCCCAATATATATGGGAGTTGTGTCCTCCCCAAGTTACCTTGTGATCCTTGTGTGAGGACACCATATGTACGCGGACGACACACAACTTTACATCAAGATTGCATCACTGGAAGACACAACCATTATGATTGAGGCCCTCAAAATGACACTAAAATGGCTAGCTAGCAATCATCTCAAGCTAAACGCAAATAAAACTGAATTCTTACTCATCGCACCACAAAAGAATCAAGCAGAAGTGAAAGAATGGTCGAAAATGATCACAGCACTAAACTGCACCCCCGACTCTAGTTGAGACTGCGAAGTCTCTCGGAATCACACTGGATGAACACCTTGATATGAAAACCCACATTAAAGTAATGGCAAAAAACGCACGCTTTCATTTGAACTACTTAAGAAAAATTAAGCCATTTTTATCGGAGAATGACCTAAAACTAGCTGTGCAATTACTGGTTATCTCAAGAATTGAATATGGATGCACAACACTAGCAGGCCTTCCAAAAATTTCCATAGCCCCCCTAAAAGCATGCCTCAATGCAGCGGCAAGACTTATCACAGGATCGAGGAAATTTGACCACATCTCCCCTCACCTGAAAGCGCTAAACTGGCTACCCTTCGAAGCTAGAATACAACTAAAAATGGCATGTATCGCCCATAAAGCGATTCATCACAACATACTCAGATATCTTGCCCAGAAAATAGAAATTTCAGGAGGAAACAGACCTGCCCGGAGTGCCAATTTGCTACTGCTGAGACCACCTATCTTCAGGAAGAAAAAAACTTATGAGAGAGCGTTCTCGGGCGCAGCCCCTAGAATCTGGAACTCTCTGCCTGCGAACATCAGAAAAATTTCGAACACTGCATCTTTTAAGAAGGAAACTAAGACTTTCCTCATGAGCAAATTCCTCCCATAGGTAGGCAATCCGCCTTCCGTGACTTAGCTGTGAGGGTCTTTAGATAACAAAATGGGAAGACTGGCGGAAGTCAAAAGACAATCCAGGAGAGAACAGAAAACAATCAGCTACTACCTCAGAACAATATTATTCGTGTCTTGTAATTTCGTAGCGGTCTTTTTCTTGATATTATCTACCTACAGACTAGGTTGGAAATATTACCATCTATGGTTCTCAATCTCATTGCTTGTTATATACATTGCTGTTTTTATCCTATGCCATGTGATGTAAAGCGCTCTGATACCCATGGGTCTAGTTCGCGCTATAGAAAACTGTGTATAAATAAATAAATAAATAAGAATGCCACCTTCGAGTGAGTGAGGGCTCTCATCCTTAACAGCTAAATGCTCTTCTTTTGACACTACCAAATGTACAAACACTGTGTGAAATAGTTCCCCAGGAGCAGTAAGTTTTTGATAGGATAACATGCTCCAGTAGTGAACCCATGTGTGATAACAAAATGTGAGTAGGCAAAAATGTGCACGCGTTGCATTGCTTTTAATGGCAACGCGCGCACGTTTGGCGATTCCCTTGCGGGAGCGAGCAGCAGCGCCATATGTTAGCAATGATTGCGCCCTGCTGCTCGCTCCTGCAAGGGAAACCGGTGCACGCCCCCTCCTCTCTTCCCTCCCCCTGCTAAAGCGCTAGGCGCATGCTTGTTTTTTTTTAAACTCTAAAGTAAAAAACCGTAATGGCTAAATAGCTATTTTCAGAATCATGCCATCCAAATGTAAAAATTAAAAGTTTTGAACATTTAAACTGTTAAAATAGAGACTGCAATCCATTTTACCTTACCCTTGTCCCATAATTTATATCGTAAGGGGTATTTTAGAAAGTGTAAGCTTTGCAGTGCCAAGTACACACATAAACTCCAGCCTCGCTCCGTAGACTTCCATGCATCAACGACCCGAATGACATCCCGCCCGCCGCCCAAGCTGCAGCGACTTCCAGCGCTCGGCGAAGAAACTCCTAAATAGATTTATCACCAGGTTGCCAAACCTGTTGCTGTTTGGTTCCAGGCATGCCAGTCCCAGTATGGGTCATTACCGAGCGTTAAATTGGAAATCAGGACGGATGGATTTACCACAGATCCAGCTCCCAGAAATGTGACACAAGCTGAGAAGGCAAGATCAACTTTCCTCTCTCTCAAGCACTCTATGGAAATAGCTACATTTAGGATTAATTTCCTGAATACATCTGGCAAGGCACCAGTCTACTGAAATGGCTACTTGGAATTATTGCATGACTGCCATTTGTAAATGCATCGTTCATCATGCATAATGTGCAAATACATTAAAACTGCATTTTAAGACGCATCGCGTGTTAGTGTTTACAGACAGGCTTTCCTGGAAAGGAGAGTCCATAATGTGTCATGCAGTGGCAGAAGTAGTTGATAGTATCTCATCGCATAACCTACCACAAATAAAAACAAGCATTGCCATAGACAATAGGTCTCGCCTTAGGGACCTTATACGTGTTTAGCCATGCAACAATTGATGTTGCTGCACCAAGGATATTGTGCTGGGTAACTAAACACTCACAAGGTCCCAAAGACGAGTCCTATTGGCTAAGCCAATGCTTGTTTACAATGTTCTATCTGCCCACAACTAAAACATGACCCACCTCATGGGGCTTGCTTGCCTCTCAACTTTCCATTTTTTTAACCTACATTCTGATCTCCCTGACTGCCCTGTTCTTATCCCAGGCTTGATGTTCTCCTTTTTATGGTATGTTGAAACAATTTAATTTGTAAAGTAATTACTTTAGATTAATTTGATTACTTTTTCGTTGACTGCATGGGCACACAGTAACTGGTTACTATAACAGACATGGACAGATTCTTATTTTCAACCCAATATAGATCGCCTGTGGGACTGTATGCTAGGTGATATTATCTTCATCTTGTTGTATATGTTCTGTAAGATAGTATTTCTCAAATACAGCTTTTTCTCTATTTAGTTAAACTGTGACTCTCCTTTGTTCTGTATAGACTTCAAAAGCATTGTACAATCCATCTTAACTAGGAACACTCCCATCACAACATTCAACACTCCCTTCTTTGCTGCTGCTAAAGCACTATCATCTGGAGGGTTTCCTTCAAATTTTGGGCATTTTTGCTAAACCCCCTTCTTGCTTGCTGTAGATCTCTCTGCTCTTTACGCCTGCTAACCAGTGGCAAAGTGTGTGGGCTCCTCCATTCTACATGTTTAAATTGGTAAACAGCTCCTGATTGGCAGATTTAACTTATCAAAAAGCCCATAGTATAGGGTACCCACAGAGTACTCAGGGCCCCTGCTAGTAAATGTCACCTAAATGTCATTGTGCTACCGACTGCAGTGACAATGCAAACAGGACTGTAGGCCTGCCACCAGTAGCCTGGCTCTGCAGGATTAAACTGTTAATTTCAACCTGACAAAAATAACACCTTCTGCAGGCCTAAACTCTACTATTTAATCACCTCGAAGTTGGCTTTACCTGCCCATTAAGGCAATGTGCATGGTATTTAAGAATATGACATGTAAAGGTTTAATGTTAAACATGACCTTACAGTGAAAAAACCCTCACAGCTGCCATCACTATAGCACGGTTAGCTGTTCCATAGAGAAGCATTGTGATGCAATGTTACATTTTTATTTTGTTATCTCTGCTTAGGAAACAGTGACATATTGCATTTTATGACTTTTTGAAATATGTGTTATAAGTTCAATTCATTGGTGCAGTCCGATTTGTAACAAATTGTTTGGAAATATGACTTTAAAAAGTCACCTTTTCCCTTTATGAAGTTCCTGGAAACTAAATCTACTTTTTGTTCTCTTTTCTGTCAGCCATTCTTTAGCATTTCAGTGGCCATGAATGACATGTGAACTTCCTCCCAGGACTGAGATAAAAGACCTTAAGCGTGGGGAGTGTTGTTGTATTCTTGAAAGGATGGCCTGTAGACTGGGCCTAAGGTCTTGAATAACTTCAAAGATGCATAACCTAACAAAAGAAGATTAAGTTATCACCCAGACCCTCACTTTTCTGTTGTTCCCTCAGACAGATTTGCTTTCATCACAGTGTGACTTTTGTTGACATCTGATTTGGTGTATTTACAGAGAAGGGACATTTCAGAGCAGAGGGCTTCCTACATTTGGTTGCATCAATCTTGATAAAGGAGTTGCGATTCACTCTGGAACATCTCCGTCGATTTTTCTCTCTTCCATCAAATCATGAAACTGCCAGAGGTGCTCGATTGATCGTGCCTGAGATCATACCTGAGACGTCCGAGCAGCAGCAGCAGAAGCTCATTGTGAGGAGCCGCGGTAGCGGTAGCAGCGGCTGCCGGGTGCCGGTTGTTGAAATAAGCAGTAAAAAGCAGCAAGCAGAGAGACCGGGGAGTTGACCGACTGGAAAAAAACACCAGCCTGCTTTGCCATATGACCCTAACTCGAGTGACTCGGGTTGCCCAAGCGGTCCCACAGTGACTCCCTAGTGGTTCCCCAACTGACTCCAAGAGTTAGCGGGAAAAGAAGAGATCCCGCGACGACTCCTGCTCTCGCGTCAAGGCAAACTGGGACCAAGCCTGGGCCTGAGCCAGGTTTAAGTCCGGACTAATCCATTGTGATTGAATTGGACGGGGAGGAGTGCAGTGCTGTAGGAGGGCAGACGAGTGAGAGGAGGAGAACAAACAGTGCTTGGAGATCTGAGGCGTGGGCCTTCGGAACTGAGGAGAACAGTGTGGGGGAGTAGATCCCCATTTGGGTAAGCCCACAATTTCAACTATAAGATTACAACCCAACTGAATTCGACTGTACTGTACTGCGAAAGACTCTGTATGCCCCCTTCCCTTCTGGGAGATACTTACGGCTCAGTGATTGCAGGCAATAAAGATCTTTCTGGCATTGTGGAGTTGGCAAGTGCGGCTGCCCTATAGTGGGTGGCTGCAGTAAGAGCGGCCCCGGTGGACTTGCGGAAGCAGCCTGATTAGATCAGGTGCGACTTGCGGCTAAGCCTGGAGTGCCCTGCTTGCGTCTTGCCCCAGGTGCTCATATCCATACAATATACCTCTTCTCCTTCTCCTTCCAACCTCCTTTTTTACCCCCTTTTTTCCATCCTTCCATCCTTTCCTGCATATATAGTCCTGTTGAAGGAACAGCGGTTTCAGCAGGAGGTGTAGGAGGGCCAAAAAGAGAACAAAAATTGAAGAAAAAAAATAGCTTTCTGTGCCGTAGCGAAAAAGAGGGGATATTACTACTAAGTGACAGGATATTACATACTTGAATTGATAATATTTTTTAAGGAAAAAAAACAAGGAAAAGAGGGCAGAGGCCCCCCCACAAGACGAGTACGGAAATACAAGTACCGAAAACAATAAAAAAACACAAAAGCAAATACGTAATTGAATCAATACTTAATTTCACCAATAGCACGGATGTTTAAAAAATACATAACAGTTCCACACAAATTTGATTTTATGAAAGACCCATCTGCAGCCCTATTGACAATGCAACCAGAATCAGAAACAAGTAAACTACAAACCCCGATTAAGCCAATTAACAACTTTGGAGGGAGTACACAAACTGCCGGTGAAGAGGAGGACCTACCAACACCAGTTAAGAGCATCCCTATTGAAGACAAAGAATGCCAAATTACCGACCTTGAAATTCTATATATAATATCACCTACTCACATAGGACAAAAATGATATGGATGTGCCAGTAACATCTCGGGGCGAGATACACCAGGGAGAGATAAACCAAAAATATGTGATAACTACAACCATGCTAAAAAAGGAGGTGTAGGTTGAAATAAGGAAATAAATAGAGAAAACTGGTGACTTTACATGACAAAGGCAAGTGGTAGATCAAGAAAACAATGAGCGCATAGTAGACGTCACCCACGATAATCAATTCAGAATTGATAGTAATGATCGACTCACCACGGGGATAATCACAGCAATATGATCTGATGTAGGAACAAATACAAAAACAAAAAGTAAAGAAAAGGAGGATCACGCCCACAATCAACAAAGCCTATTGAGCATTAATGACCAAAATGTAGAGATTATACAAGATATCTTGCAAGGAATAACTGACAAAAAAGTAACAAAATCAGAAATTGCATACTGTAATAGCACTTATAGCAGCAAAACACAAAATAGTGGAAAAGATAGTAGCAAACACATTAATATCACCTACTCACATAGAACAAAATTGATATGGATGTGCCAGTAACATCTCGGGACGAGATACACCAGGGAGAGATAAACGAAAAATATGTGATAACTACAACCATGCTACCTATGGAGGTGAAGGTAGAAATAAGGAAATAAATAGAGAAACCTGGTGACTTTACATGACATAGGCAAGTGGTATATCAAGAACACAAAGAGTGCATAGTAGACGTCACCCACGATAATCAATTCAGAATTGATAGTAATGCTAGACTCACCATGGGGATAACCACAGCAATTAGATCTGATGTAGGAACAAATACAAAAACTAAAATTAAAGAAAAGGAGGATCAAACCCACAATCAACAAAGCCTATTGAGCATTAATGACCAAAAAGTAGACATTATACAAGATATCTTGCAAGGAACAACTGAAAATACAGTAACAAAATCAGAGATTGCAACCTGTAATAGCACTAATAGCAGCAAAACACAAAATAGTGGAAAAGAAAGTAGCAAACACATTAATATGGTTAACCTTAAAAAAAATAACTGAATCCAAGAAATCCCCTGTGATGAATTTAAAAGTTCCACCAACATTGTGTATGAAAACCAGAATGATCAGAAAACACAAACCATAGGCAACCAGGACTTGGGGTCTATCTGGGATATTTTTTACCAAACATCTAACGTTAGA
Source organism: Lissotriton vulgaris (assembly GCF_964263255.1). Taxonomy (NCBI): domain Eukaryota; kingdom Metazoa; phylum Chordata; class Amphibia; order Caudata; family Salamandridae; genus Lissotriton; species Lissotriton vulgaris. Next base: position 25,230,142 of record NC_141692.1, read on the forward strand.
AGCACTTAGATATAAGTCGAATAAAATGGACATTGAAATTGAATTACTCGGAGTGATGGCAGATGCAGTATCTGGAATATACCATAAACTCGCTCAGCTAAATAGTTTGATAACTAGAGCTCAAACCGAAGCCGCCATGATATATTCTGATTATGCATGTGCTCCAATAATAAACAGAAACCAATACCGGATGTTATGAATACCATACTAGAAGATGACAAAATTAGCCTTCAAAGGGTAAAATATAACTGCAAAGAGGATAGCTCCGAAATACAAAAAAGCAAAAATATTATGACGGAAGTTAGAGATACGAAACAAGTTAGTGCAATAATAGACCTTAATGGCCCAGACCAACTAACTCAGAAAAAAATCACTGATTACGCAGCAGGATGGGAAGAAGTCAACGGGCATAATACCATCGGTCCCTCAAATTGAAAAGTCAACTGATGACCGGGAGGTCAAAGAACTAGTTTCTCCATTGCTTAGCATGACAAAAAGACACAGGAAAAAACTACGCAAGAAATAAAGCTAAGCATAAAAGTATATTAGCAACAAATCCTCAAGAGAAAGTATCAACGGAAATAAGTAGTGAAGGAAAAGAAATACGCAAGGAAACAAAGAGTAAACAAGAAAACGTATTATATGGAGAGCAGTCTTCAATTTTAAAGAATAACAAGTTTTTCACTATATTTACTAAAATAGGAAAACAATCGATCAACCAAACAGGTATTCAAACGGATATAGTCATTAAATCTGACAATTGAAACAACCCCTGAATGAACCAGAGATGGGGAAGAAAGAACTATACCAAAAGAAAAGAAAGTTAGGCTGCAGGGAAACAGGTGTATTAGAGAAGAGACACCTGATAATATAAAAAAGTATATCACCTGAAGAGATGGTTCAAGCAAAGAGCTCATCAATGCCTCTCAAATCGAAGGATCTGGTAAAGGAAGAAGAGGAGGAACAAATAAATATTGGTCTGGTATTACAGAGGCCCCAAGGATGGGATCATAACATAGTCCAAAGTTTAAGTTCGAAAACAAATCAAAATCATAACCAGCAATATTTGCTAAACCAAGACCAGCAGATAAAGAAACCAAACCATATCATTGTGAAACAAAATGATATGATAGAACAATTTGCAGATGCCCAGTACTCAACGAGTTGGGATCACCTGGTTATCATAAGACATGGTGAGGAAAAACAAGTCACATTTAAAGTCCCACAAGATTTGGCGGAGGAAAGGAAAAAAGATTTACCAACTAACGGAACAGTACAATTAATTTTCAAACCGGTATATGACTCTAGAGGTAACCAAGACACACTGAATAGAGGAAACATTCTTCGTCTCTTCAAGTCTATCACGTCACTAGCAAATGTGACAAGTAAAGATATTGAATGTATTGGATTCTTACCAAACACTGGAGGCAGCCAGATACCAACTTTGATAACTGTGAATTCTATCTCCTTAGGGGAACAAATTATAAACGAAAAATAAATGTTCCAGAGTTGGGGGATAATAATTAGCAAGCCAGTTCCAAAGGTATACCCAACCCCTCTCATCAAAGAAGAGAGTTCAACACAGAATAAAGGAAAGAATAACAAATTGGTTTTCTCTATACTAAAACCATGGCAGATCAGAGCAAGATGTTCAAATGGCATTGACCCAAAACAAAGTTGAAAAGGCAACAGGAACAAATGAAAAATGGATATCATTGGCTTACATGGTGATAATGATCCATGACAGAACACAGCAAAATGTATAACAAAAGAAGCAAATAAGGATAGTGAAATATTTACGATGTGCTCATGGAATATAAATGGGGTAGGCAATGAGGTAAATAACACCTACCTAAATTCTATGTCTAATACATATCAGATCATTTTGCTGCAAGAAACATGGGAAATCAACCCTCTTATGTTACAGGAATATAAAGGTTATTTTGAGCCGGCAATCAAGCAATATAAATATGGTCGCCTTAGTGGGGGTTTAGCAACATTCATATCTATTGACCTGAAAGTGGATCATGAGCAACTGGATACGATTAAATCTAACATCCTAATGGTAAAGCTACGATATAAAGTAAGCAATCAAGTCCAATGAACACCTTGGCTGCGCCGCGAATTCCGCCTCGGTGTTTAACATTCTGATCGCGGGCATGGCTTGGACGACCCCCCCCCCCCCGGCCGTCGTGCGCACTCGCCCACCGTGACTCCTGACAGCCAGGGGCCTTCATGAGCACGGAAGGGGTTAAAAACCTTATTATTGATCAATGTATATATACACCTGACACAGAGTTCAAGGACTAGTCTGTGTGCTACCCGTAGCAGTTTTTTGTGAGAACAAACGATGGATGACCCGTTTGTAGATTTTATACTCCCACGCGATTTTAATTTAAATCTGTTAATACCTTTTTATCAGAGATGATATTACACAATAACAAGATCAACAATGGGCAATTCTTAAGCAGACATTTGAAACAGAAATAAAGTCCGTACAAAGCAAAGTATGATCTAATTTTGTGAAGTACATAGAAGCGAAGAGCCTACGAATATTAAATGGAAGATTCCCATTAGACTCACCACCTGCATGGACTTTTTACTCACATAATTCGAAGTTACGCATTGACTATACAATTGTATCACTTAATATCTTTAACAATATTACCTCGTATTATCTGAGGAAGGTGCCTGATAGTGATCATAGTCAGAAAATAATCACCACAAATTTCTCTAGTAAAAAGAGTCAAATGTATCTGACTGTGCAAGGCCAGACCGGACGTATCAATTATAGGCGACTTATCTGGACGCCACATAACAAAGATGACACCAATGAACTGGCACAAAAACTGGTTAAAGATTGTTTTGTAGATAAAAGCTTGAACTCCGCAATCGAACAATTGGTAAACCTTACTCGTAAACTAGTCACATCCTATTACTCTGCACCTAAAGCTGAGAAAAAACAAGTGATACAAATAGAGAAAATGAATAAATATACAAATCTATCATATACAATAAGGAAACTGAGAAGGACTCGTAACAATCTAAGGAGACAGATTACCAAGTTTCCATATAATGAGGAATTACCAATCATACTAAAAAACATAAACCAGAACTTGAGGAAACTAATTTGGAACAAAAGAAACCAAGCAAAGCACGAACAGGTGATGGACAGAATGCAGAACAATGTCATGCATTCACCCCAGTACAGAGATCTGGGCCTAAATCCATCATTTTTTTGCTCACCATGCCTTTCCAGTTTGAACCCGGCTATATGCAAATCAGTCTTGACCCTGTGCCCCATGGGAACAGTCCAGCCCGAACTGCCAAGCCAGGTCCTCCCTGGACTGGAAACAAGCATCCAAGGACCGGTTTCAGGCTTTCAGCCCTCATCAGCCTGGATAGCTTGAGTCCAGTGGCATGGAGAGTACGGGACTCACGTCTGAGCATACCCGTCCCACTCGGGGTGACAAAAGCAAAAACAACAGGTGATGGACAGAATGCAGATCAATGTCATACATTCACCTCAGTACAGAGATCTGGGCCTGAATCCATCGTTTTTTTGCTCACCATGCCTTTCCAGTTTGAACAAGGCTATATGCAAATCAGTCTTGACCCTGTGTCTCGGAAGCCTGTTTCCGGTCCAGGGAAGGCATGGCTTGGCAGTTCGGGCTGGACTGTTCCCATGAGGCACAGGGTCAGACTGATTTGCATATAGCCTTGTTCAAACTGGAAAGGCATGGTGAGCCATGTCTGAACTGGGGTGGCAGAGTGGGCTAAAGAACGGTGATGGATCAAACCCAGATCTTTTGACTGGGTGTGAGTGTTTGATTGGTTCAGATGATCCGTCCATCACCACCCCCTTTTGTACCGCTATGGCCGCCATAAGTGTGGCAGGGTATGCTCAGACGTGAGTCCCTTGCTCACTTTGCCACTGGATTCAAGCAAGCCGGGCTGAAGACGGCTGGAATGCTAGAAACCGGTCCTCGGAAGCTTGTTTCCGGTCCATGGAAGGCACGGCTTGGCAGTTCGGGCTGGACTGTTCCCATGAGACACAGGGTCAGACTGATTTGCATATAGCCATGTCTGAACTGGGGTGGCAGAGTGGGCTAAAGAACGGTGATGGATCAAACCCAGATCTTTCGACTGGGTGTGAGTGTTTGATTGGTTCAGATGCTCCGTCCATCACCACCCCCTTTTGTACCACCAAGCAAAGCACGACCTGTGGACAAGCATTTTTTATGCTAGCAACTAAACAAATTCAAGGGAATTTTGGAAAATGATAAATGGACTAGTAAAACCTAATAAATCAGTGGTCTCATCTGTACTAACTGAAAAGAATGGGTTAATTTTCTAGTAAATCATTCAAACTCTGATCGGAAAATAATGAATCAGAATTACAATTGGAGTAGGATGGATACAATAACTCATGAAATTGGCTGTTAAATTGATATAACAAAATCTCAAGTCTTAAATCAATAACTAAGCAAAAAGATGGGGCACCAGATCCCGACTGTATTCCGTTTGCCCTTTATAAGGAAGAACCGGACCTATGGTCCGAATATCTCATGGAAGTTTTTAAAGAAGAAGAATGGACGGGGACAAACCCCGAATCCTGGAGAGGGTCGTTAATATGCCCTATTTATACAAAATTCAATTGGGCCCAACCCGAAAATTACTGACTAATAACTCTTCAAGATACAGATGCCAAGTTGTTTGCGGGGATTTTACTTTCAAATTTCTCTTTATGGGCAACGGATAATAAGATACTCCCACCTAACCAAACAGGATTTATTAAAGGACTTGGAACCACTAAAAATATATTAGCCGTATCAGTATTAATGGACAGAACTATTTTGATGAAACAACCCTTGTATTTGTGCTTTGTTGAATTTAGATCGGCTTTTGATTACATGCATGGATAACTTCTGTGGAGAAAACTGCAGGAGAAAGATATCCCAGTACAACTGTTAAAATTAATTCAACTTTTGTATACTGACACGTGGGTTAGAGTGCGGATGGGGAATGGCCAGACATTAACAAAGGAAATATTAACAACAGCGGGATTAAAGCAAGGGTGCGTATTGGCCCTTTAATTTTTAATCTGTTTTTAGTGGATCTTACGGATGCTGTGAATGAAAGAAATGCACACCCGCCTAAATTAGCTGACAAACAGATATTTAAACTGTTATATGCAGATGATGTCAACCTGCTAAGTCAAACAAAAGTGGGGATGCAAAGCCTAATAGATCGAATATCTTCATATTTAAAAGATAATAGGATGGTAATAACCGAAACAGAATAAAGTCATGGCGATTAATAAAAACTCAAGGTTAAAACATAAATTCAACAGGTTTCTGGAGAAAACCCAATTAGAACAAGTAGAATCATACAAATACTTGGGAGTCCTATTTGACGATAATGGAAACTATCAGCCACAAAAATTGGATATTCAAAGGAAAGCAAATGCCTTGACAGCAGCATTTGAGATCCTACAGAAATCATTAGGTAATCTAACTCATCACCCTTTTTTAAAGGTTATATCAGCAAAACTACTGCCTACCCTATGATTCTAACTGGAAAAGACGCTGTATTTATAAATAATGCGGTCTCAAAAACTTTTAGAACCCTTTTCCACCTACCTAATAATGCATCACCAGCACACATAAGGCTGGAGTTTGGTCTAAATAACCAGTTGTACGCAAGAAAAGATTATTATTTTTTTTAAATATGGAATAGAATAAAAAACAACCATTAAAATCAACAGTCCCAGTAATTATGGCAGGAAATAAATGGAAACAGAAAATTACAGGCCTGGAAATACTTCAATACTGCGCTTGAAGAATTTGATGAGATGCCAACCTGGAGAACTACAATAACCCGGGAATCATTTTAAAAAAGCAATCCTCTATCGATTGTAAGACATAAAGATATATTAGCAAAAAGAAAACATGCATGGCCAATAATGTGTGTTTTTAAAAAAAAGAAGAAACAAGCATACTTAGAAACACCATGGTCATTGAAAAATAAACACATCTTTATAAAAGCAGGCTTTGGTGTATTACCGGGACTATGCCATCTGCCACTATGGATAAAGTCAGAAGAGGACACATTATGTAGATTATGTAAAAAAAGGAGAGAAAAACCATACTCAAGACTCTGCTCAATGAACGAGAAGTAAGGACATGTAGGCAAGCTTTGATAACATTTCTGCAATCCGATGATAAAATTATGAATTCTGCTTCTGTAAAGTTTTTAGTAAGAATAGTAGTCAAATTAGAAGAACACAACCAAAAACCTATCAGTATTGTATGAAATATTTTTACTATAAAATGGATTCTATCAAATGCATCTGGGTTAAAAACAATTATATATTTCACTTTTATTCTTGTTTTAATTGTTTTATACTGGATTATTATATGCATATTGTCTCATTGTAAGATTTTAATTAATCAAGCAATAAAGAATAAATAATAAGACCTCTGATCCTGCTGGAGGGTCAAAACCTGCTTGACAGGCATGCTTGGGGTTTTCATATTGTATGTGGGTCACACTTCAAAGGAAGGAAAAAGAATGCCAATACAATTTGTGTATATCTTTTCTCTGGTTGCTGATTGCTCAGCTTTGTCCTACCAGACTTCTGTTGTGTGAGTTTGTTGGGTTACAAGGACTGCCGAGAACTGAATTTTAGTGTTAAATAAGAAAGGACACTAGGATTACTATAGTGTACTCTTCAACACCCTCCCACCCAGGAGAGGAGTGTGTCTGGAGACTTTGGCCATCTTGAAAATGCCCAAATTAGGTAGGGTTAGCCCTGAGAAACATACTCCATTGGTCAGAGTGTCCCTGGGTCTCTTTCTACCCATCTCTTTGTGCCAGACATAAATGTGACATCTTCAGGCACCCACTTCAAAAGACTCCTGGACTGGTGAACAACCAGAAGAGGACTGAACCTGGTGCCTGAGACCTGAGAAGAGCGTGGAAGACAGGGACTGTTCTCCCTCTTGTACCCAGGACAAATAGGTAGATACTACCGGTCATAAGGCTGACTTCTTGTTGAAGCTACAGGGACAAAGCAAGCTACAAGAGGCTTTACCTGCAACTACCCAGCTTATCAGTGGCAATTCCTTAACTGGACCCTCCTGTGCACCTCTACCTGCCATGCTGTGTGTCTCTCTGCCTCCCCTGATGTCCTGGGGGCATTAGAATTGTACTTCTGTGGTGGATTGGGACTTAAAGGACTTATGAAGATAACACCTTTGACCAGGACGAACCTAGCTAGTGTATTCAACCGACCCATGCTGGACTTTGGCTCTGTGTACTGGGACACTGCTAACCAGTCCTAGTGCATGTGCTTTGACCCCTAAGACATGGTGAAATTGACACTATTCCTAATTGGGATATTTAACTTACCTATTTTAAGTCCCAAGCATATGGTGCCAAGCGTATCCACTACAGCACCCAATCTGCTACTCACTACAGTGACAACATAAACGTGACGGTAGGTCTACCACTGTAGCCTATCAGCCCAGTTTTAAAACTGTAAATTTGACCTGTGAAAATAAGCCATTCTGACAGACCTAAGCCATTCTTTTATACATATTCAGAAGAGAACTCTAAGTAGGCCGTGATGCCCATAAGACAGGATGCATGGTATTTTAATACTTGACATGGAAGTGTTAGCGTTAACCATGTCCTCACAGGGAAAAGGCTTTAAAATCTATTTTCAATGTAGCAGGGTTACAGGGGTGTGAAATGTAATAAAATATCTTCTTGTCCATGGGGCAGCTAGCTTCATAAACCTACTTGTCCTGTAACAAAATCCACGTGCTCCTTTGGTGCCATATAGTGCAGAGACAAATTATGGAAGCAATCTCTTTATATAAGAGCTCTGATATAGCGTCTGTGATTATGCCAGGGCTCATACCATAGTAGTGTTTAAATACTTGCAATATCCTTATGTTGCTACGTTTCTGCAGATCTACATACTGGGCTGAAGGTAGTGGTAAGCAATAGTTCCAGGGTTAGAATGCCCTTTGGAGGAGTCTGTGCAAATCTACTAACTTGCATGTTTTAAAAGTTTTCAACAACTCTTCTCTAATCCTATCCCATACTGAGAAATGTTGGAAATTTACTCCTGACAATGGCAGACGTAAACCTTACAACATTTACTTAGAGCGCTCACCCTAATAATAAAGGGTTTCAATTAATGAACCATAAATACAAATTTGAACATTATTAATCTATGGGCAAAAATATTACCTGAACTGCAGACCGTACCCTTCACTGATCAATAATGCGGTACTGTAAACTGGTAGCCAAAGGGTTTGTGCTGCAGGGGGTTGTGCCTACTTGCCCCAAGGACAAAATGCACATGAAAACTTGTTGCCTTTGACCCCAAACAATATGACCTGGGCGTAGGGCTATAGGAATTCCAGATCCCTGATCTGCCTGTGACAGTCTTTAAAGTTAATTACATTCTTGGGCACAACCCAGATGGTCCTCCTGCCAGAACAGAACATCACCCCACCAAAGTTGTTGATTCACCTCTGGAAGTAAGCTCACACCTCATCAAGGGGCTATGCAGCTCCTTGATGACAGGTGGAAACTCATGCAAATGTGGTGTTAAAGCCTTTAGATAGGGAACAGGTAACTTTCTACAAGTAGCTTTGCAAAAATATTCATTACAAATCCATCTTTCCAATTGGAGTGGGCTTGTAATAAATATTTTAAACCGTCTGAGAATTAACTTTATAGTCTTGTTCTATCTGGAGATAACATTATTAAATGTAACATTATACAACGTTGTTATACTGGGTGATTTTAATTTCTGTGTAGCACCTTGGGATTGGAACAACTGGTGCATGCACCAACCCATGAGGGAGGCCATACTCTTGACCTCATTTTTTCTACTGCTGGACTAGTGGCTGTGGATAACATTACACCTTGCTGCTGGACTGACCACTCTTTGGTGGTATTAACTTTTAGGCAGAAAGGCCTGCAAAGTTAAAGGAAACCGTGTCAGACTTAAGGGGCCCTGTTTAGAAGTCTCCTGTCGCTCTTCTTGCTACAGTCTGCTGCCCTGACCCACTGAGGATTATTGACTGCCATTTCAGAGTCTAAGGAGGGAAGTAAAACTTACGAGTGGGATGAACCTAGTTTTTGTATTTCCATCAATCAAGGAATTTGTAGAGCGCACTACTCACCCTTGAGGGACTCAATGCCTGGAGAGGGGGGGGGGCGCTGCTACTACTTGAGTAGCCTCCTGAAGGTTAGTAGGTCTTGGGTCTGCCGTAGGAGGATGGGGGGGGGTGTTCCAGGTCTTGGCAGCGAGGTAGGAGAACGATCTGCTGCCAGAGGTCGCTCTTTGGATGCGGGGGATGGTGGCGAGGGAGTGGTCGGTGGAGCAGAGCTGGCAGTTCGGGGTGTAGAAGGTGAGTCGTCCGTTGAGGTATGCTGGTTCGGTGTCATGGAGTGCCTTGTGTGCGTGGGTGAGGAGCTTGAAGGTGATCCTTTCGTTGACGGGCAGCCAGTGCAGGTCTCTCAGGTGGGGTGTGATGTGGCTGTGTCGAGGGATGTCGAGTCAGGCGTGCCGAGGCGTTCTGTATGCGTTGTAGTTGTTTCAGCAGTTTTGCCGGGGCTCCCACGTAGAGGGTGTTTCCGTAGTCCAGCCTGCTGCTGACTAGGGCCTGGGTGACAGTTTTTCTTGTGTTGGTGGGGATCCACCTGTAGATCTTGCGGAGCATGTGGAGGGTGTTGAAGCAGGAGGATGAGACAGAGTTGATTTGTTTAATCATGGAGAGTGTTGAGTCGAGGACAAACCCCAGGTTGCGTGCGTGGTCGTGGGGGTTGGTATTGCTCCCAGGGCGGTCGGCCACCAGGAGTCGACTCAGGCTGAGGGGGAGGAGCCAAGGATGAGGACCTCCGTCTTGTCCGAGTTCAGCTTCAAATGGCTGTTCTTCATCCATTCTGTGACAGCTTTCATTCCTTCCTGGAGGTTGCTCTAGGCGGTGAGGGGGTCGGCGTAGGAGATCATGTTGAGGTCGTGCAGTCTGACGACGTGGGCGAGCGGGCTATGTAGATGTTGAACAATGTCAGGCTGAGAGATGATCCTTGGGGTACGCCGCAGATGATCTTGGAGGTTTCGGAACGGATAGGGGTGGCAGACGCTCTGGGTTCTGCCGGAGAGGAAGGAGGTGGTCCATTCCAGAGCCTTGTCTCGGATCACTGTGTTGTGGAGGCGTGTGTGTAGAGTGTGGTGGCAGACAGTGTCGAAGGCGGCTGATAGGTCCAGGAGGATGAGGGCTGTGGTTTCGCCGTTGTCCATCAGGGTCCTGATGTCATAAGTGGCAGAGATGAGGGCAGTTTCGGTGCCATGGTTGCTGCGGAACCCGGACTGGGATGGGTACAGGTTGTTGTTCCCCTTGAGGTAGCGGGTCAGCTGCTTGTTGACTGTTTTCTCTATGACCTTTGCCAGGAACGGGAGCAGGGAGATGGGCCGGAAGTTCTTAGGGTCCCTCGGATCTGCCTTGGGTTTCTTGAGCAAGGCACTGATCTTGGCTTGCTTCCAGCTCTCTGAGAAGGGTGCGGTCTCGAAGGAGATGTTGATGGCCTTGCAGAGAGGGTGTGCGATGGTGGCGCTGGCTTTGTTGAATATGTGGTGTGGGCACGGGTCTGACGGGGAGCCAGAGTGGATGGTGTTCATGATTTTGATGGTGTCGTCATCGTTGATGTTAGTCCATGTGAGCAGGTGGTCGTTGTGGGTGGTGGTAGTGGGGTTTGAGGTGTTTTTTGCTGTCGTGCTGGTCTGGTTGTCGAAGCTGTCATGGATGTCTGTGATTTTGCAATGGAAGAAGGTGGCCAGGGAGTTGCACAGGTCTTGCAATGGTGGGATGTCGTTGGTGTTGGAGAGTTCCTTCATGATGTTGGAGAGCTCTTAGCTGTTGTGTGCGTTGTTGTTGAGGTGGTCCTTGAAGAAGGTCCTTTTGGCAGATCTGATGAGGTGATGGTGTTGGCGCATGGCGTTCTTGACGGCTGCATGGTTCTCCGGTGTCTGTTCACGGCGCCATTTCTTCTCTAGTCTTTGCCAGGCTTGTTTGGAGGTCTGGATGTCCATGGACAACCAGCTGGCATTCTTGTTGGTGTGTCTGTTGGAGGGTTTCCTGATTGGGGCGAGGGTGTTGGTGCAGTTGTCGATCCAATGCCTAAGGTTGCTGGCGGCTGCGTCGGGGTCGGTGGGGTTCGCGAGTTGGCTTCGGGCGAGAGCAGTGATTAGCTGGTCTTCGGTGATTTCGCTCCAGCAACGGCTGGGGATCAGTTGGGTGCGGAGGTGCGTGGTGGGTTTCTGGAAGGTGAAGTGGATGCAGTTATGGTTGGTCCAGTGGAGTTCGGTGGTGTGGCTGAAGGAGACATGGGAGCTTGCGGAGAAGATGGGATCAAGCGTGTGGCTGGCAGAGTGGGTGGGCGTTGTGACGAGCCATCAGAGTCCGAGGTTGGCATCAGGGTGGTGGAGTTGGTGTCGTTGTTGTTCTCGAGGTGGAAGTTCAGGTCTCCGAGGAGAATGTAGTCTGTGGAGGTCATGGCGTGTTTGCTTATGAAGTCGGCGATGGAGTCGCTGAACAGAGGACTGGGTCCGGGGGGGGGGGGTCTGTAGATCAGAGTTCCTCTGAGGGTGGTGGTGGGATCAGGTTGGATCTGGAAGTGCAGGTGTTGACCTTGAGGGTGGATGATGGCGATTTGCCCTCCTATTCCGTTGGTGTGGTCTCTGTGGGTGATCTTGTAGCTGTCCGGGATGGCTATGGTGATATCCGATGCTGCGAAATCATTCATCCAGGCCTCTGTCACGAAGGGTCGGCATTAAGTCCGACCCTTTTTAACATCTATGTGACCCCACTTGCCAGACTGATAAGATCTTTTGGGATGGAGGTAGTCTCCTACGCCGACGATACCCAGATCCTGGTCTCCCTCTCCCAGTCTGTCAGCGCGGCTGCCTCCAATTTTAGATTCTGTATGGAGGCAGTCGCTCAATGGATGATTCACAATTCATTGAAACGAAATGGTGAGAAGACGGAGATCTTGGTGTTCGGAGGAAAGGAGGACATCTGGTCGGCGAATTGGTGGCCTGCTTCACTGGGAGCCTGCCCGGTACCTGCCGCTCTAGCTAAAAACCTAGGAGTCCTGATCAACCCTACCCTCAGTATGCGTCAGCAGGTGAATAAAACAGTCTCCACCTGCTGGGGCATAATTCACATCTTGAGGAAGATTAAACACTATCTTTCCCAGCAGGCGAGAAAGCAAGTTGTGGTTGCACTCATAGGCTCCCGACTGGCTTACTGTAATGCGCTGTATGCAGGACTCAACAGGGGGTTGCTGCAGCGACTACAAATGGTCCAGAACGCGGCGGCCAAGTTTGTGTTAGATCTACCCAAGCGTGCGTCAGCCACTTCCGCAAGGAAATCGCTACACTGGCTCCACATTGAGGACAGGATTTCCTTTAAAATCATGTGCCTGACCTATGGCGCCTTAGCTAGAAATAGTTACAACAAGGGGTGGTGAGGGACAGAGTCTCTGAATTAAGCAGAAAGCTCTCACCCAGTCAAGAGATCAGGGCTAGATCCAACACCGTTTTTTAGCTCACTGCACCATCCCAGTTTCAGAACCTGGCTGTATGCAAATTAGTCTGTTCCTGTCCCAGTGCATGATGGGAACAGGGCAAACCAAACTACAAAAGCCAATTCTTACACTGGGAAGGAAACAAGCTCCCGGGGACCGGTTTCTGGCATTACAGCCGTCTTCGGCCCGGTTTGCTTGAATCCTGATGGTGCAATGAGCAAGGGTCTCACATCTGAGAATACCCTTCCACGCTTAGGGTGGACAAAAATATTTACAACAAGGGGTGGTGAGGGATCAAGCCCTGATCTTTGGACTGGGTAAGAGTGGTCTGCTCAATTCAGACACTCTGTTCATCACCACCCCCTTTTGTAAATCGATTTTGGCCACTATAGGTGTGGCAGGGTATACTCAGACATGAGTCCCTTTCTCACTGCTCCATCAGGATTCAAGCAAGCCGGGCCGAAGAGGCTGAAATGCCAGAAACCGGTCCCCGGTAGCTTGTCTCCTTTCTGGTAAAGAATTGGCTTGGTAGTTTAGTCTGCCCTGTTCCCATGATGCACTGGGCCAGGGACAGACTGATTTGCATATAGCCAGGTTCTGAGCTGGGATGGGGCAGTGAGATAAATAACGGTGATGGATCAAGCCCTGATCTTTGGACTGGGTAAGAGTGGTCTGCTCAATTCAGACACTCTGTTCATCACCACCCCCTTTTGTAAATCGATTTTGGCCACTATAGGTGTGGCAGGGTATACTCAGACATGAGTCCCTTTCTCACTGCTCCATCAGGATTCAAGCAAGCCGGGCCGAAGAGGCTGAAATGCCAGAAACCGGTCCCCGGTAGCTTGTCTCCTTTCTGGTAAAGAATTGGCTTGGTAGTTTAGTCTGCCCTGTTCCCATGATGCACTGGGCCAGGGACAGACTGATTTGCATATAGCCAGGTTCTGAGCTGGGATGGGGCAGTGAGATAAATAACGGTGATGGATCAAGCCCTGATCTTTGGACTGGGTAAGAGTGGTCTGCTCAATTCAGACACTCTGTTCATCACCACCCCCTTTTGTAAATCGATTTTGGCCACTATAGGTGTGGCAGGGTATACTCAGACATGAGTCCCTTTCTCACTGCTCCATCAGGATTCAAGCAAGCCGGGCCGAAGAGGCTGAAATGCCAGAAACCGGTCCCCGGTAGCTTGTCTCCTTTCTGGTAAAGAATTGGCTTGGTAGTTTAGTCTGCCCTGTTCCCATGATGCACTGGGCCAGGGACAGACTGATTTGCATATAGCCAGGTTCTGAGCTGGGATGGGGCAGTGAGATAAATAACGGTGATGGATCAAGCCCTGATCTTTGGACTGGGTAAGAGTGGTCTGCTCAATTCAGACACTCTGTTCATCACCACCCCCTTTTGTAAATCGATTTTGGCCACTATAGGTGTGGCAGGGTATACTCAGACATGAGTCCCTTTCTCACTGCTCCATCAGGATTCAAGCAAGCCGGGCCGAAGAGGCTGAAATGCCAGAAACCGGTCCCCGGTAGCTTGTCTCCTTTCTGGTAAAGAATTGGCTTGGTAGTTTAGTCTGCCCTGTTCCCATGATGCACTGGGCCAGGGACAGACTGATTTGCATATAGCCAGGTTCTGAGCTGGGATGGGGCAGTGAGATAAATAACGGTGATGGATCAAGCCCTGATCTTTGGACTGGGTAAGAGTGGTCTGCTCAATTCAGACACTCTGTTCATCACCACCCCCTTTTGTAAATCGATTTTGGCCACTATAGGTGTGGCAGGGTATACTCAGACATGAGTCCCTTTCTCACTGCTCCATCAGGATTCAAGCAAGCCGGGCCGAAGAGGCTGAAATGCCAGAAACCGGTCCCCGGTAGCTTGTCTCCTTTCTGGTAAAGAATTGGCTTGGTAGTTTAGTCTGCCCTGTTCCCATGATGCACTGGGCCAGGGACAGACTGATTTGCATATAGCCAGGTTCTGAGCTGGGATGGGGCAGTGAGATAAATAACGGTGCTGGATCAAGCCCTGATCTTTGGACTGGGTAAGAGTGGTCTGCTCAATTCAGACACTCTGTTCATCACCACCCCCTTTTGTAAATCGATTTTGGCCACTATAGGTGTGGCAGGGTATACTCAGACATGAGTCCCTTTCTCACTGCTCCATCAGGATTCAAGCAAGCCGGGCCGAAGAGGCTGAAATGCCAGAAACCGGTCCCCGGTAGCTTGTCTCCTTTCTGGTAAAGAATTGGCTTGGTAGTTTAGTCTGCCCTGTTCCCATGATGCACTGGGCCAGGGACAGACTGATTTGCATATAGCCAGGTTCTGAGCTGGGATGGGGCAGTGAGATAAATAACGGTGATGGATCAAGCCCTGATCTTTGGACTGGGTAAGAGTGGTCTGCTCAATTCAGACACTCTGTTCATCACCACCCCCTTTTGTAAATCGATTTTGGCCACTATAGGTGTGGCAGGGTATACTCAGACATGAGTCCCTTTCTCACTGCTCCATCAGGATTCAAGCAAGCCGGGCCGAAGAGGCTGAAATGCCAGAAACCGGTCCCCGGTAGCTTGTCTCCTTTCTGGTAAAGAATTGGCTTGGTAGTTTAGTCTGCCCTGTTCCCATGATGCACTGGGCCAGGGACAGACTGATTTGCATATAGCCAGGTTCTGAGCTGGGATGGGGCAGTGAGATAAATAACGGTGATGGATCAAGCCCTGATCTTTGGACTGGGTAAGAGTGGTCTGCTCAATTCAGACACTCTGTTCATCACCACCCCCTTTTGTAAATCGATTTTACCTAGAAATAGGTCAGCTGGGATTGGTGCTCTCCTGGCTCCCTACAGCCCTTCTAGAAATTTGCGTTCTGCCAACAAGTCTCTGCTATCAGTACCACGCATTCGCAGAGTTAAATGGGGTGGCAGAGCTTTTTCTACCATAGCACCAAAAATGTGGAATGCTCTTCCAGTGGAAACCAAGTCCCTTCCCACTATGCAGTCCTTTAGAAAGGCCCTGAAGACTCGGCTATTTGCGAAAGCCTACCTGTAGTTCTGTTTTGCCTTCTTTGTGATTTATTTTGATAGGCCCCTTGATGCCTTCGGGTTTTAGTTGCGCAATACAAATTTTCTTTCATTCATTCATTCAAGGCTACGTCTGGGGAGGATGTGTCGAGCAGGTCCCAGAGCTCGACGGCGTGTTTGTGTGCGGAGCTCGTGTTCAGTAGTATGCATCTGAGGTGGTTGCGTCCTGTCCTGGTGGGCAGGTTGGCGGCTCGGAGACTCGTGAAGCTGCAGCTCCGGCAGGAGAAGGGTCCTTTGATGCGCTTCGGGTGGCCAGGAAGCAGGTGTGCGCTTGTCCGGTGTTGAGTGCATGGAGGGTGTTGGCGTCGTAGTGGTGACGGGCATCGAAGCATTCACGGGGGCCAGGGGTCCTGGCACTGGGCGCGCTCCAGGCGCGGACGGGAAAGACGGGCTTGCCTTAGGAGCACCTTCGGCGCGCCAGTGGCGCGGCCGCCATAAGAAGGGGAGGTGGAAGGGAGGAGGCAGCTGGGAGGAGGGAATGAACGAATGGGCGAGCGGGCCAGGTGGCAGGCCGCAGGGGACGCAGCGGCGGGAAAACAGGGGCAGAAACGGCAAATGAACAGAAGGCAAAAGGGCACAGGGCACAGAAATAAAACAAGGAACAAGGAGGAAAGAAAGAAATAAGCAAATGAGACAGAAGCAATACAATTTCAGCAAAACAAACCTACGGCCTACCACTGGCCACCAGGGATGAGGCGCACTCCAAAACGTTTGACCTTGAACAGCACCTATACACTAGTAAATTGCAGCCAGCAATGGGTGCTTAAGGCCTTTTAGTGCTATTCTGTCTAAAACGTTATAAAAATCACATCTCCAGTGCTAATTATGGACTTTTTTGCCAATTTGATGCCAATTTGTTCATTAAATTTTTTTCTATTTTTATACATTGGAGTGGGATTTTTTATAGTATTGTGTTTTCGACTTTTTAAATGTTTTGGTACTTCAAATGCTTCTGACATTTTCTCAAATTAAGCATGTCTGCTTTGTGTGATAGCTACAAGGGGCTCAGCTTATTTTTAAATTCTTAAAATCTTTACTGGACCAAACTAGGATAGTGGCATTACTCCTTGTGGTGCACTTCTATCCACTGAGAGAGCCTGCTACCAAGGTGCTGGATCCTGTGGTGCCTCTCACTCAGATGAGTTGGGAAACCCACAAAGGGGCATATTTACAAGGAGCTTACACCACCGCTGCGTCATTCTTTTGATGCAGCAGCAGCGCTTTCTTTCCTCAATATTTGGCATATGTGTCACCTTTTTTTGGCCTACTTCAGTTTTTCCCTTTGTTGGCATCAGCTGATTCATGTTAGTTATAATATATGCAAGGTTGGCGTTCCCACATAAATTCCTGGTTAAAAGTGATGCAGTGGTATTTATTATTTTGCAAAAGTGAGGCATCTTTGCGAAGCACAGCAGGTGAACTTGAGAGTATGTCAAAATTCTTACCCCTCTAAAGCCCAGGCATAGGAATGATGTATTGGCTGTGGCATAGATACCTGACCAGTTGAAGTGACTAGAAGCAATCAAGGCAAATTCCCTCAACATGTAATTGCACACATAAGGTAGGTAAAACAGCAAAAATCCCATCACACACCATAACAGACTTGTATGCTCTGACATACTTTGTCACACAACATAGGCATTGTGTTACACGTAAGTACACTTTGCCTACTTCTATGCATGACAACCAGGACCAATGTAATTAACTGCAATGTGAGTTTTTCACCTTTTCACACTTTAGTACATTGGTCGCCACACATGATGCTACTCAAAACTGATCGATAGCCTTTGATTTCTACGCTGTAGTTGCTTTAGTCTTATGACCAATTACAGCAATGCACCACTTTTCAGCCAGATGCCTTGTGGCATCCTACCCACGGATGAGTAAGAATTTCTCACAAGTCCTTGGGACCTTTTGCAATGGAGCCCATTATTGTAAATATGGCACATCCAAAAAAAGTCACAAATATTGAGTTACCTTTGTGAATACTCAGACTTCAGGTCAAAAGTTAGACATTTGGTCAAACTTTACCTTTGTGAATCAGGCCTAACGTATTTAAAAATCATGATGCTGGACCATATTACTTGATCTTTATGTGCACGCTGTACACAGTGCCTATTTTGAGCCAGTGGTTGCAAGTGGGACCCATCAGAACTCCTTTTTGGACACTGCCACATATGGCTTCTCCTTGGACTTTGATCCAAGGCAAGAAAGAGAAAAAGGTAAAAAGGGGGAAAGAAAGAGGATGAGAAAGATAGAAATATAGAAAAGAAGGGAGAAATTAGAGATAAAAAGGAACCTGTAGGAGTAATACAAAGGGGAAGGGCTGGAAGAGGTTTGAGATAGGAACAAGACTAGGCAGCCTCAGTATTTTGCACTCCAGACATTCAATAACGTGGACTTCTACACGGTACAAAAGAGGGTGGTGATGGACGGAGCATCTGAACCAATCAAACACTCACACCCAGTCAACAGATCTGGGTTTAATCCATCACTGTTCTTTAGCCCACTCTACAACCCCAGTTCAGACATGGCGCATATGCAAATCAGTCTGACCCAGTGCCTCATGGGAACAGTCCAGCCCGAACTGCCAAGCCATGCCTTCCCTGGACCGGAAACAAGCTTCCTAGGACCGGTTTCTGGCATTACAGCCGTCTTCAGCCAGGCTTGCTTGAATCCAGTGGCAAAGTGAGCAAGGGACTCACGTCTGAGCATACCCTGCCAACTTATGGCGAACAAAGCGGTACAAAAGGGGGTGGTGATGGACGGAGCATCGGAACCAATCAAACTGTGGACTTCTAAGCACATTTCTGGTCCTTTTTATACATTAACCATTGTTGTATCATGGTTCAGTGTACTGCCATTCACATAACAGTACCTGAAGGATGGTGACCATTGGCAACCCTTCTGCGCCATAAAAGTTTACTGCATCGATTCGAAGGGGCATGGGCTTAATTTTAGAGGGAGAGTAGCAGGGTCCAACAAGGTAACTATTATACAAGCAGATTGGAGAAGAAATAGCTAACACTTCTTATGCTCTGCTGTGCCCTAGCATCACCTGCCCAAGTGGGGAAAAACAGGGTGTCTAGAATATCCTCCTCTCTTCCTTGTTCTCTGTCTGTGGCCTCAGGTGGGGTAGTAGAGGTACAAGCCATAATCCGGTCCTTCATTTGTCTCTCTCAGGGTTTCTGCTCATTCCACCGAGCTGGGACTAATGCTTCTGTTCATTGCTTCTTCATACTAATTCAAAAATGAATGCCACTGTCCTTCTATGTCTTATCCCGGGGTATTTCCGCTGTTCCCTTGGGATTGATTGGGCATTCAGGATCAAAGGCACTTTTCGCAGAAAATAACTTTTTCAGTCTTCACTAGTGAGTTGGCGAGAGAGGGACGTTGGGCACACTTAAATTTTGATAGGCTGTGCTCTGCCCTCACACAAATGGTTGATTTACCCCCTACTGATGTCTGGAGCCAGTGCTTGGTTGAAATGGACTGTTGTGCACTTTGGGGGATCTAATGAAGTCACCCCTTACAACGAAGACAATTTTGAGGATAGTTACAGGGGCTCTGACTCCATGTTTTGGAAGCACTTTTGGAGTTTATCTTTGGTGTGTACCTTACTTGCACTGATTAATGTGGTGAGTTTTGTCTGGCTTCGGTGCATACCCTAGCCTGCCAGAAACCCCATTTCTAACACAGGGGTAGTCACTCACTGCACTTGCCTGCAAGAGGATCTCCCATCCCGTCTTGAAGAGCAGGGGTGTTGCCGCCTGAAGAGTGAAAAATGGAGCAGCTGCTTCAAAGCTGCTCTGCTTCTGAACTGAGTGCGCTGCCCTGGGGGCAGCACAAGTTTACTCCTGCCATGGGGGCAGTGCATTTAATGTCATAGGGAGCACTTTCCCTGTTTGTACCCCACGCAGCTTTTTTAAGGTGCACCATGGCACACACAGGGAAAATGCACCCTATCCATAACACTGCCCCTGTGGCAAGTTATGTAATATGGCCCCAGGATCTTTGGCATAAACAAGATCTCTGTGTCTTTCTGTTCACATTGAATGATTCCCACCATCACAGTGTGCACCGGAAACTGGCCAGAAGCCGTTCCTGCTTCTCAACACCTCCCTTCAAAGGGTTTGTGGACTGGAGGTATTGTGTGGACACCTCATTCTGCTTCTGACTTGAGTTGGCAGCTTTATTGTAGTTAGGGGTTGATTATATCTCATGTTTATTTTTTTTTGTTTTCCTATAAAATATAATCTTTTTATTTTATAAGCTTGCTCCATCTGCAGTGAGTGATTACTAGAAATAAACTGTGATGATGTTGCACAAAGCAATGAAGCCACTCAATAGGAAATTGTTGGCAAAGATAAACTGCATGAGAGGTGTGGAGAGCAAACAACTATTGAGGCAAATCACACCAATATTGATGCCAACATCAGAGCTCAAGTTGTTTTTAGGATTTGTCAGCCTACGGTATGGATTATTTAGGTGTCTGGATCTGTTTATTTATTATCTAGATATATGCTTTCCTTAAATCACTGGATAAATCACTCACCACCATTGTTTTTCTTCTTCAGAATTTCCTCATGGAACTTACTTGTGAGCACCACATGTGGATTGGTTTGCGGAGGAGAGAAGGTACATTTGAATGGGCAAATGGGACCATTTGCAACCACACAATGTAAGTATTGAGGACTTAAAAAACAAATCTGATCAGGAACCCCAAAAGTGTGAGAAACTATACTTCAAAAGAAGGAAGGTGTGGAGGGAGAGAGTGATGAAGGATCAGGTAGAGTGTTTGGAGCAGCAAGGAGAGAACATAGCTTACAGATGTGCATGTCTCACTATGCAATTACACATTTGTAATTTGTGTGCCCTGTTATGTTCCGTCCATCACAACCCCCTTTTGTACCGCTTTTGGCCGCCATAAGTGTGGCAGGGTATGCTCAGAGTCCCTTGCTCACTTTGCCACTGGATTCAAGCAAGCCGGGCTGAAGACGGCTGGAATGCCAGAAACCGGTCCTCGGAAGCTTGTTTCCGGTCCAGGGAAGACATGGCTTGGCAGTTCGGGCTGGACTGTTCCCATGAGGCACAGGGTCAGACTGATTTGCATATAGTCATGTCTGAACTGGGGTGGCAGAGTGGGCTAAAGAACGGTGATGGATTAAACCCAGATCTTTTGACTGGGTGTGAGTGTTTGATTGATTCAGATGCTCCGTCCACCACCCCCTTTTGTACGTGCCCTGTTATGTTTACTCTCCAGTACATCCAGGACTTCATTTACAGACTGCAAATTGCAATGTTTAGAGTTTTTTTGCCAGTGAGGTTTCTATCCAGGCATTTCTCCTCCTGCAATCATAGGTTTCAAACCTTCTCATGCCAGCCAGAAGCAGATCTCAGTCATAGACCCACACAGCATCGGTCACTGGTGCCCAAGCCTCAAGCTCGACAACAAGACCTGCGATAAAAGGTCATAACTGAGAAGAGGCCAAGCCGTGTAAGAAGTAGGGCCAATCTCTGTCCATGTCACTTTCTTCATGTAACTCGCACAGAGGTAGAATTTTAACTCCTTCGGTGCTCATGACGGCTCCCAGCCATCATGAGTCACAATAGGCATGTGCCCATGACAGCCGTGAGCCACCCGAACGTTGCTGCTCCGCCCGCGCAGTTATGCAGTATTAAATCCCCGTCTGTGTGAGAGAATTAATCAGTGGGCGGAGTTCGGACGGCTCCAGGCCGTCATGAGCACACGCCCACCATGATTTATGTTAGTATGTTAGTATGAATTTGTAGAGCGCACGTTCACCCCAGGGTTTCTTGGCGCTGTGTACCGCTGGGGAACCCGTCCTGGCTTTCCCTGTGAGATGGTTCCTATTGGGCATCCCCAAGGTGAAGCCAGGCATCCCCGGCAGCGAGGGGGCCGTTGTGGAGATTAAGCAAGCTATTGCCCAGAGTTGCAGCGTGGGACCCATGGTTAGAGAGGCACTGAGGTGAAATTTATCGAGCCCGCTGACATTGGTTCCATACCCTGCCGCGTCAGGAATTGAACCCTGGTCCCGGGCCGACCTCTGCTTCTGGGTTATGATGGCCAGGAGCCGTCACGAGTACGGGAGCGCCACACCCCCAACCCACCCCCCCTTGCACGGCAGCGGAATTTGGCCCACGGCGAAGGGGTTAAGGGAAGTTCTGAAAAAGAAACTTAGGAGATACTGTAAACAGGATTCTTCATTCAGGGATCATTCCCGTTGTCCCAGATGGTCCGTGAGTTAGCACTTCTGTTCCTCAACTCTGAATTTAGTTTCCTCCCACCCTTAAAAGATGTGCCCAAGTCCCCTGGTCAACCATGAATCCACAGCAAACTGCTGCCATACAGGAGGGCTTGCTGCAGATATTCAAGTATGTTCTGCCTCCCTCTGGTACACCTGTCAGCCCCACTGAGCCAGTGGGACATCTGATTGCACTGCTGGTGACCCCTCCTCAGTGTCAACTGACCCCTCTCAGAAGCATCCTTAGATGCCAAAGGGCTCAGGGCAGAGTGGACTCCATTGCTGGTTCCTCAGCTAGCGACTCCCTTCATGGCATCACTGCTGCTTTTTACTGCACTGGCATGGAGTCCCTCTCTGGTCTAACTTGGAGCACATTCGACTGTCCACCACGGTTTCCAGTGTATGAAGAAGTGATGCCTGCCCTGACAGCCTGCCTTACCTTCACCTGGTTTAGACCGATCACCGCTGCAGCTTTCCTCTGGGGTTCCCCAGCAGCTCTCTCTTGATTCTCTCCTCTGCCTCATTCCTCTCTTTGTGCTTCTCACTCATCGGATCGCATGATCTTTTATTGCCGTCAGTTTTTAGGTCTCGCCTGTCGATGCGCATGCGCATCGAGCAAGGCGAGAGTATTGGCACTTATCCGCTCTTTATCCACACTGCAAGGAATCGTGGCGATTCCTTGCAGTGCACGAGAAATTTAAGCTCAATGCGCATGCGCATTGAGCTTAAATGCGCGTGCCACATGCCCCCAGCCGCCTGCCTTGCCTACTCTCTCTCACAGCCTCCCCCAGCTCCGCCCCCTCACTACTTGATTGCATGGCCGCTAGGCCGTGCCTCCCCTACTCTCCTCCCCCCTCCTCCTCTCCTCCCCTGCCTGCCTGCCGCTAGGCCGTGCCTCCCCTACTCTCCTCCCCCCTCCTCCTCCTACTGCCGTGTCGCACCTCTCCCCTCTCCGCCCCCTCCCCTGCCCGCCGTGTTACGGTGAAAGGCTTGTTTGTTTATTTTACCCGCCGTGTCTCTGCTGCTTCCCCCTGTCCTGTCTCTCCTCCTCTCCCTCTCTATACCCTCCCCCTCCCCCCCACCACTCCCATCAAGTCCCTCTGGCCCTTCCCTCCTCCCCGGACCCCTCCTCCCCTGTCCCCTCCACCCTTTCTTGTTACCACTTGTAAAGAGAAAGCGGGCCCATTCACAGTATGGCGTGCAGGCACAGGCTGCACTTTGGGGTCGACCAGATCCACCCAATCTGTTTAATCCTGGCGGCAAGCGGTTGGTGTGTCGCAGGGGTCTCCACAGGTCTCACCAGGTAGGGTTTACCACTGACCGCAGTTCCAGGACGCGTTCAACTTGTTTAATTTTTTTATCGGGAATGCTTCTTGTCAGAGGATTTAGCTCTTCAAGTTAAATCTCGATGTTATTCAAATATATTGTTACTTGGAGATTTAATCTCTTTATATGGTCATGCCCGTAAACTGTAGTTAAATTGCATCTTTTATTAAGTAGATGTTTTCGACATGAAAATCCAGATTACATTCTGTTACGCTGACGTGCATTTTTGCGAACTTGTTTTATGTTTTCTTTTTGAATATCAGTAAGTAATCATTTCATCGGTTTCTTACATTAAAAGGTTTCGGTTTGGAGAGTCGATTTTAGACGCCTGTCTGTATGCGGGTAGAAAACGGTGCTTTTAAAATTTGAGACAAGATCATTGTTGGTTTATTAAGGGTGTAAATACATTTACCCTTTCTATGAAAAGATGGAATAGTGTAACAAGCTTATTCCTAGTTTTGAAGCGCAAAGCAAGCGTGCTGGGCGTAGAAACCTGACCCCACATGGATATCCCTCTTTGGGTCTAGTTAGTGAAAATAGCTCAGATATGGACTGGTCGAGCCCAGACAGGAGTGACATGGGCCGGTCTTATTAACACATGCGATGTGTATATTACTCACTGGGTTTGTCTGGTTCGGTTGTTGGCTTTTTGGTAATTAATTATTTTGTAGGGAACAACTCTTTAATTGTTGAATAGGTTGCTTGGCTTTGCAGGGGTCTTTGGTTGTGCCACAAGAATAGCAAAAAAAAAGTCTACATCTGGGCTTGCTGCCAACGTGCTTTAATTAAATATTGCATATTCTAATTGAACAGTGCCACTGCTTCCAAAAATCAGGTGGACTTTGAAGACTTTTAGGAACCAATTTTATTTTGAATGCACACTGCATAAAAATTATTGCCACATAAGAAATGTGATACTGCATTTAATCACTGTATACCGACACAAAATGCCACATTTAAGTATTCCTGTCGATGACATGTGGTCAGGCACCCTCAACCCCTCACCCTCACTCACCCTCAACCCCTCACCCACACTCACCCCCACTCACCCTCACTCACACTCACACTCACCCACCCTCACTCACCCTCACTCACCCTCACTCACCCTCACTCACCCTCACTCACCCTCACTCACCCTCACTCACCCTCACTCACCCTCACTCACCCTCACTCACTCACCCTCACTCACCCTCACTCACCCTCACTCACCCTCACCCTCACTCACCCTCACTCACCCTCAACCCCTCACTCACCCTCAACCCCTCACCCACCCTCAACCCCTCACCCTCACTCACCCTCAACCCCTCACCCTCAACCCCTCACTCACCCTCACTCACCCTCACCCTCAACCCCTCAGCCTCACCCTCACTCACCCTCAACCCCTCACCCTCACTCACCCTCACTCACCCTCAACCTCATGCTAAAGATTTACAAAAAAAACCATTAACAATTCTAAAAGCACTAACTCTAATGCTGCGAGACCTATTGCATTTCTAATGCTTGTTTAGCCTTTGTGTCATTTGCTTCGTTTTTCCTTGCCTTTTGCTGTTGTCTCATATCACTCTTGTTTCCTCAGTTTTTACCTTTTTGGCCGTTTTCTATACCCTCCTGCACACATCCATGCCATTTCCAGTTTCCGCCTCTGCCTATTTCACACTAACTCTTGCATTCTTTCCTGCTTTTTTTGTCTCTTTTTTTACCCGTTTTTCTTATGCTGCAAGTTTTCCATCTTCTTTCACCTTTACCTTTTGCGACCGTTTCATCTTTTTCCCTCTCTTCTGTAGACTCCTCCTTCCTTCTTTTTACCCCCTTTACTCGCTCTGAAGCATTCCCGCCTCCCCCCCCCCCCCCCCCCCCCACACACTTCCCTTCTTTCTGAGCCTTGGCTCCTTCCTCTCTGTCTTGCCCGCCGCCCTCGGATCTCTTCCCTCTCCCAGCCCTATGGTGGCCGTGGCATGGACCAGTGATTTCAGAAGGTGATGCCTTTCCTGTGCCTCGGACTCCCACCAAGCCTGCCACTTTTAGACCCTGCATCTTTACAGATTTCATCCGAGCCCCCTGCCTCGCACTCTCTTGCCTCTCTCCTCTACCCAATGCCTCTCTTTTAACTATCACTCTGCTCGCACCCCTGTCTTACTGACCTTTTCTTTCCTTTTGTCTTTTTGCCTTGTATCTCTTTGCATTTTGCCATTTTCTCACTTCACTTTTGCCCTGTCTCTCCAGTTTCCTCTTTCAACTTTTGCCTTTTTACCCACTTTCCATTCCCTCGTTCACTCTCGCATTCCATTGCCAAATGTTGTCTCCGTCCCATTTCACAATCGCTCTTGCATTCTTTCCTTTCCCCCCCTCTTGACTCTTTTTGGCTGTTTGCTTTTTTCTTGCCAGGTTTCTATCTCTTTCTCGCCTTTTCCTTTGTGCTCTTTATGCCTTCTCCTTCTTCCTTTCTGTGCTATTTCGCCCTCTAGGGCAAACATGCCTTTTTCTCTGCCATGCCGCACACATACCTGTTTTGCCGCTGTTCTCTCCTGCTCCCCCAGCCGTGCCCACCACTCACCGGATATCTTTCCCCCTCTGCATATGCTTAATGGTAGCTTCAATGTGGATGCACAATGGGTGTGCCAAAGACAACCCATCTGCGCCAGTTGGCGCACTAGTCCACTGACCTCCGTGCACTAAACACAGGGCAGCCCTCTGCTAGCTTCCCCTGCACCACCCCCCACCCCCCTCCATCACAGGAGGGGCATTTTCCTGTACAGCCTGCCAATTATCTTGCATTATCTCCCCCTCCTCTGTTTACGCACTCCACACACGATACTCACGACCAAACCCCGCTGAACACCCCCAGGCACAACGCACAACCCGCCCACAGACACCCTACCACGAGCCGCCTGCTCTTCAACGCCTGCCTGTCAAGAAACTGAAACACGGACTTTTCCACGAGGCCCCTGTCAGAGCCGTACATGATTTCCACCATACTGATGGAGAAAAGACCGCCAGATGTACAGATCATCGCCAGTGCAGCTGTGATCGCTGTACCTTTAGAGGGACCCCTTTGACAGCTGTTCTTCTGAAGGTGTCATATGTTTGGTTGACGGTCACTGTCAGAGAGCTGACCACTGAATATTTAGTTTTATTGTTTTTCAAAGCAAATAACCCTAAACCCAGGGAGTTGTTTCTTTGGTGTAGAGGTCATTATTTATATATTTCAATTTGGGACTTCCAGGTTTTCACTGCCAGTAAATGAGCGAAAAAACAGGACACCAGACAAACACCCCTAAGCGGGGTGGGCAGTCAGATTTCTTTGGTCTCTTGTGCATACTTCATCGGGGTGTTTGAGTAAGGTTTCTGTGAATGGAGTAAACAGGGACATTGCC
This sequence comes from Lissotriton vulgaris, assembly GCF_964263255.1. Classification (NCBI taxonomy): domain Eukaryota; kingdom Metazoa; phylum Chordata; class Amphibia; order Caudata; family Salamandridae; genus Lissotriton; species Lissotriton vulgaris. The sequence goes on from NC_141692.1 coordinate 25,256,791, forward strand.
GATGGAAAGCTGAGGGTCTGTCTAACTCTAAATACAGTGGTCCCCTGGTCTTATTGACAAAACTAGAAAAGATGCCAACCCATGTTTTACCCTATCGCCAAAAGATGGTCCAGGGCTTTTTAAAGGTTGTTATTGAATAAGTTTAATATAAATACATTTAAAAGAATTGCCAAGAAAAATACAGTGTACTACGCATGAAGCACAGCAGACTCGCGGTGACATTTGTGATCGATACAGATGTTCTCGAGAATGTGTCTGGCATGTGTTACAAATGTTCTATAAATGAGGTCTGAAGGACTAATGAATGTAGGTTTAAAGGTCAAAGGTTAATCGAGTACTTCAAGATAATTCACCCGATGAAGAAGCCTGCTCACCCGTGTATTCAGGGTTCAGTGCGGTTCATGCGAGTGGGTGATTGTCAAATAATTAGCCACATGAGGCCTGTATCTGGGACATCGTGTCCTGCCTACTCACTGAACCGAAGGGGTTGGTTTATGGCATTAAATTAAGCTGGAGAGCTAGAACATGTGGTAAATGAAACACATGGTGACCATGGATAGAATACAACTGTGAAGCATCTCCAGAAAAGGCAGGCTTGTTGAATAAAGGGGCGAACCTTGACCTGTGGGAAGTAACTGCCCTTTATTCGTCTGTCTTTACTGAGCTCATCTTAGGACTGATACATTTCTCAACATTACTTCGAAACACCTCACTCCTTCTAGTTCTTTTTGCGTTTGCGGCATCCATGCTTCTTCAGCACAAGAATGATAGAAATGCCACTTCTTCAAGAACTGACACCACTCAAGTACCTGAGCTATGAAGAGCTGTCACCTGATCTCATTACCGGCTCGAGTTATAAATGCCTCACGTTTCACATATAAATGTTGACATAGAGCGGTTATGCAATTTTACACAGCCTTAACATAAAAGAGCAGAAAATGTGAGCAGCAAAACCATGACAAAGAGATATGTTGTAGGCGCCACTTAGGGCCCAATTAGGAGTTTTGGTGGTGCAGAAGCAGGGGGCTTGCCACTGCCACACTCCAGCACCACCGAGACTCACTGCCACCCACCTGGCATATTACTACTTAAATGTGGTCTGGCAAGTGGGCTGGCAGTGTGGCAGACTCGCGACCGTGCCTTTTCAAAGGCAGAGGTGCCTTTGAAAGGGGCACCGCAATGGGAATGCCACACAAGGTTCCTGCATGGCATGGACTATGAATTCCATGCCGTGCAGGAACTGGTGTGGTTACTCACAGGGGGGGGGGCACATGTTATGCCTCCCTGTGTGCATCCACATGTGGGGGAGGCACAGAGGGCTCTACAGCGCCCTCTTTGTTTCCTCTCTGGCACAGTGTCCATGGAGTAGGAACCTCCATGACACTGCTGGCAGAGAAGAAACTCGTAATATTCTTGGCGCGACTACGGCGGTCCCACCAAGCATATTGCTGCCTCTACCACTGCCAGGGAACGGCGGTGCCCTCCTGGTGTCATGGTCCAAGGGCCGTGTAGCCACCCAACTTGTAATGGGGCAAGCAGACCACTGGTGCGGCAGTGGCTGGACCACCACTGCCACGCCCCCACAAGTCTGGCGGCCCTCAGATCACCAGACTCGTAATCAGGGCCTTAGTGTCTCAATTGACTTTAGGAGACGATGTGCTCTCATGCATACAGTCCCACTAAGAAGGCAGGTGCATTTCACTCAATGCGCTACATTTTGTGTCATTTTACTTCAAAATCATAACTATATTTTGCAAAATGTTAACTTGCAACTTCATCAATTACAATATCCGATCTCTTCCCCGGCACAGATTTCTATCCAATGCATCATCTTTGTGTAAAGTCCCCACATCTGTCACAAACTACAAAGATTCTGTTTCTTCCTCAAATTGTCTGACCGGATTTTGTCTTTATTTCCAGGTGTGCAATAGCAGATTTCGGGGAGTGCGTCTACATTGAAGATGGAGCCGTCCGGGTGTCTGGGTGCTCACTCATAAGACCCTACATCTGTACAAGGGAGCCGCATATCTGAATATGATGTACTGTGACATTACACATTGTGGAGGATAGTCACCGGAAACTGGCAGACACTGACACAACTCATTCGTAATCAGAATTTAATAGCATAACTCGCAAGTGAAATAGAGCTTCGTTCTGCAGTGTTTGCTGTTCCTAAACAGTGGTAATAAGCAGGGCCACGTCAGGTATCGCTGACTCACCAAGGATACTTGTTAAACCCAGGGGGAATGTAGAAGTCTATTGATCTTAAAATGGTCCCTATCTTGCTGGTAGATTTCAATCTGGACCCCCCCAGCCCCCTCCAAAAAATGCCAGGACAGCAGTTTGTTCATTAAGGCTCAGATAAGTTCAAACACACGTTTCAAATTGATCCAATGCAACTATATACACTGGGTGTACCGTACGCACAAAACCCTACACACCATTTTATGCCTACTGGGCGGCATGCTGACCAGGTCCTGGATAAGTTAAATGAGGTTACTGGGTGGAATATACAACTGGATGTGTCTGACGGCTAGATTGCCAACTTTGGTGCTGGAAACCAAGGTTCGAGCCTCGGGGTCGTGTCCACATCCTGTAATTCTAGGCAAATCACTTAATCTCCCTATGCTGACAAAAACAAGCGCTAAAAGACAATCGCGGCCCGCGGCCGCGAAAGTTAAAGAGTACTCGTGCATGCAGAACATTTGCCTTGCAGGAGTGAGCAGCGGCTGGCACGATAATTGCAAACAGATGGCGCCGCTGCTTGCTCCCGGAAGGCAAACGCTCTGCTTGCATGAGTACTCATTGGAAACAGTGCGAAACATGCACAGGTTTGCAAGAAAGTATAGAGTGATTCCAAGAGGTCCGTAATCAGCGCTTGCATGGTGCGTAGGCGAGACCTAAAAATAATTGTGTCCTTGCGTAACGTAACCGGTGCTCATGTAAAGCGCTCCAATACCTTCTGGTGGAGTTCACGCTATATAAATCTGCAATAAAAAAAACCTAAATATTCAGCAAGCCTTGGTAGGACCAATCCCTTCCCCGACAAAAGGCTGAGTAGAAAGTTTTTGCTGTTGGGGTTATGGTTGGCAAAATTCTGCATTGCCATATTAAGTGGTTGGCTTCAGAGACTGGCTGAGAGATATGCCGGAGTGTGCGGTGGCTGAGGAAGTCTGCACGAAATTCACAAGGACTGATGGGAAATGCAGGGCTAGCCTGTGAGTAAGAGATTGGTTGCCGTGGATTTGTGCCATCCCCTCATGGTGAGTGAAAACGAGTAATTAGTTAGAGAAAAATTAGTGATTGCATGGAGAAAACAGAGTAAAAATGAGTGATTAGATGGGAAAAATATGAGCGATTAGATGGAGAAAACAGTGGGAAAGTGAGTGATTAGATGGAGGAAAAACTAGTTATTAGATGGAGAAAAACAAGTAAGTAAAAGGAGAAAAACCAATGATTAGAGGTAGAAAAATGAATTGATTAGATGGAGTAAAACGAGTGATTAGATGGAGAAAAATGTGTGATTATGTGTAGTAAAACAAGTGATTAGACGGAGAAAACAACTGATTGGATAGATAAAAATGAGTGATTTAGATCTAGCAAAATTAGATGGAGAAAACAGTGGGAAAATAAGCGATTAGTTGGAGAAAAACAAGTGATTAGATGGAGAAAATTGACTGATTTGAAGGAGTAAATAGTTGATTAGATGGGAAAAAATAGTGATTAGAAGGAGAAAGGCATCTAATTAGATGGAAATAAGTGATTAGATTTAGAAAAATGAGTGGTTAGATGGAGAAGAATGAGTGATTAGATTGAGAAAAAAGAGTGGTTAGATGGAGAAGAATGAGTGATTAAATTGAGAAAAATGAGTGGTTAGATGGAGAAGAATGAGTGATTAGATTGAGAAAAATTAGTGGTTAGATGGGGAAAAACAAGTGATTTAATTGTGATTAGGTGGCGAAAACAGTGGGAAACACAAGTGATTACATGGGGAGAAAATAGCGATTGACAGGTTCAGTGAGGCGGAGTTCAAGCGGGGAGCACAAGCTGGCAGCAGCAGCGGTGGAGCTGACCTGGGTAGCTCTGGCACTGCAGTGTACTTGATGTATTCTGAGTATTACTGTAAAACGCAATAAAAGGTATATACAAAAAAAAGAAAAAAAGACTAAGAAAAGTTGCGTTGAGTGTTGCATAGGGCGCTGTTACCCAAAATAGGTCCACATTAAGAAGAAAAAGCCAACCGCAGCCCATTAAAGCAGTAAAAAAAGGTGGAATCACTGTTGTAAGTGCCAAATCTTTATTTCTTTTTCTGCAAAAAGCATGTGAAGATGTACACTTGAAAGTACTGCACAACGTGAAGGCAACAAAGCAAAACACACAGGTCAACACTAGAGGTGATATTTGTATCCTTAGTTACGGATCTATATAATAGTTAAAACTTTCGATGTTCTTTTTTGTAATGTGTCATTCAGTTCTGAGAATGTTTACAGATGATAAGACCGCAAGTTCCAGAGTGAAGTGTTACAACAAGCCTGCTGGGAGTTAGATGGGTGGAGTCCATTTTCTATACAGAATAAATATATTTGCATCTCATTTCCTGTGGTGTCTTTTATGGTGCACATCTACTCCTGCGTTCATGGTGAATCTTACTTCTGGATTTTGAGCTCTGTTTTTATTGTTGACTTCAACATCTAGTGAAGTTACTGCAAACCTATGGAAATTCACATCCTTGTCTATGCCATCATAAGGCACTGCTGGAATCATCTCTATGAGATTTGGATCTGATTATCAATTCCTGCAATGAGATTTCTTCTGAACAGTCAAAGATCTAACTGCAACACAAGTGCTGCACTGCCATATACATGCTAAAACAAATACTATAAACTGTTGTTGAAATTTAATTTCTGAACAATATAAACGTTCTTTTTTTCCGCAGGGGGATTTCAGGTATTAAGTCGGACACCAGAGCATTTGCGTGTAATCATAGCATTCTATTCTTTAGTTATTCATTTTGCATCCATTTTCTTCCACCATGCAAAATATTACACCACCTTCAGTTTTACATTTTCCAGGAGAACCAGTTCATAAAAGGCTGAAAAGAAAGCCTCTTTGTTGAAACACTGTCGAGGCTCTGAAGGGCGAATGGATTGGAGAATTTGCCAAATATTGTTAACGATGAGGATGATAGGGCGTTAATGCACCTTAGTGAGTATGAGGTGTATGCTGGTCCTGGCATCCTTGGCGTGGTTTCTCCCTAACTTTTTGCCTTCCGACCTCCTATTTTTGCTGACTTAATTTTAGTTGACGTTAAGACTCTGCACACTTTACTACTGCTAACCAGTGCTAAAGTGTGTCCTGGCACCATTGGCGTGGGTCTCCCTTCCATTGTTTTTGCTGTTGCCTCTTGTGTTTTGCTATGTTTTGCTGGTCTAGATGCTTTGGGCACTTTGCCACTGCTATTCAGTGCCAAAGTGCAAGTGCTCCCTATTGTAACGTATTTTAATAGATTAGTGACTCCATGATTGGCTTATTTGGTTTACTTGTCAGACTCTAGTAGAGTGCACCAGCGTATGCCCAGGGCCTGTAATTCAAATGCTGTTGATGGGCTTGCAGCACTGAGTGTGCCACCCACCGGAGCAGGTTGTAACCTACGGCTCAGGCCTGCCATCGCAGAGCCGGTGTGCAATCTGGGACTGCCATGTCGACTTGGCCAGTGTACACACTTGCCAGTCTCCAAACCTACCCTTTTTCATATGTTAGCCACCCCTAAGGTAGGCCCAATGTACCCCCATGGGCAGGGTGCATTTTATGTGAAAAGTAGGACATGCCCTGATGTGTGTGTGGCATGTCTGATAGTGAATTACAACCAATTTCGTTTTTCACTTTTGCAAGGCTATCGGTTCCCATAGGCCAGAATGGGCAGTTTGATTATAACATCCTATAATCCTAACTGACTCAGGGAGCTAGGTATAAATTTGAGTTTAGTATGCCCGAACTCAGAATGATATAATACATCTTTTAGTGAAGTTAGTTTTAACATTCTTTGTTTGAAAATACCACTTTTAGCATGTGGGTATTTTCTTGCCTAACCATCCAACCTGGCTCTGCTAGGGTTGTGTATTCCATGTCTGATTTATGAGTGGCTGGGGTGGCTCCAGGAGGCAGGGTGAGTCAGCACTAGGCTGAATAGACCTAATCGCATTGGAAGTGGTGGGAGGAGTAGCACCTGGGCCTGTATAGGGCTGTGGCTGCCTTCCACAATGCTGGCTCCATCTCCTATGGTGCGTCTGATGACCCTGGCCCACACTGACAAAGGAAGAAGTTGTGCACTGGCAGAATGCACCCAGAACTGGTTTGGACTAGGTACAGACACTCTCTGCCTTCAGAGACAAAGGATTCGCTTTCCCCCCCTCCCTTGCCTGGGACTCTGAGACCGCCCTCGGCTGAGTGTTGACGCCGAGGGCTGGGATCTCATTTTGGCCGCCATCTTGGGGGTAGGACTCTTCACCCTCGCGCTCTAGCAGCGCTACAAAAGGGAAGCGGATCATCTAGCAGGTGATTACCATCTGCTACCTACCTACCACTCCCCTCCTGAGGCGGAAGCCGGGAGGTCTCCTTACTTTTCTTTTGGCTGTGAAAATTTTATGTTGCTATTTTAATTGCGTGCCTTTTGCAGCTCGTGCTCGCGCTTGTGTTAGAAGCGTGTAGGAGCACAGGGCTGCCTGCCATTTGACTTCCCAGCGCTTGTAAGCGCTTCGCTTTCCCCCCCTCCCTTGCCTGGGACTCTGAGACCGCCCTCGGCTGAGTGTTGACGCCGAGGGCTGGGATCTCATTTTGGCCGCCATCTTGGGGGTAGGACTCTTCACCCTCGCGCTCTAGCAGCGCTACAAAAAGCTCACCCTTTCCTCCGCGCAGCGGACGCGATCAGCGGCCGTGCGGGATCTGCGCCGGAGTCGTGCCAGAGTCCTGCCCGTCTGCGCCCGTCAGCGTCCCGGAGGCGTTCGGCGTGGCAGGTACCTCTGGCCACCATGCTTTCTTACTCCGCTCAGGAGCTCCTTTCGCTGCGCAATAGGAATGTATCGTGTCTGTCAGTCTTCCCAGGCCGATCTAGGGGTAAGCATAAGTGCCCTGTTTGTCTCTGGCACCCTGTCCGCTCCCTCCCTTCCCCTCTCCCTGCTAAGGAGAGTAGCTTTAAACATCTCTGCCTACTCCTCAATACGAGGTTGTTGCATCGTCACACTCAAGAGATCTTTGATCTCTTGTCAACGACTAGTCCCACCTGTTTGATGCTCACTGAGACATGGCTCAATGATTCCTCCCACCCAGACATAGTGGCTGCCATTCCCACTGATTTTACCATCCATCGACAGGATAGAGACAAGGGCAGGGGAGGAGGAGTTGCCTTGGTTGTGAAAAATTCTTTTTCGTGCACGGTCACGCATACTCACACCATCGCAGGGGCTGACTCTTTAGCTTTTACCATCTCCCTATCGCCGCAACAAGCACTGAAGGGCCTGATTGTTTACAGACCTCCGGGCCCAGTGGGCTCCTTTCTTGATGATCTCCAACAGGTCATGTCGGTCCTTGTCCTGAGATCGGAGCAATGCTTACTTGCGGGAGATTTTAATTTCCATATGGACGACCACAATGACCAGGATGCCATCAAACTGCTAGATCTCGCATCCACCCTGGGTCTTTCCCCCTATCTTTCTGGTCCGACCCACGATAAAGGCCACACACTTGATCAGGTTTTTTCCACCACACCTATCATGGCTGTAACACTTCTGCCTATCGTTTGGTCTGACCATTTTCTTGCCCATTTTGAAATACCCTCCACCTTGGCTTCTCCGGCCAGCGCCACGAGACAGCAGGGCAGCAGTTACAGGGCACTTCATCGGGTGACCCCAGATATGCTCACACAAGCTCTGGTTGACCACCCTGTGTCTTGTACTGGGGACCTGGAGAAAGATCTGGAGAGCCTGCAATCCTGGCTTCTTGCCAGACTAAATGAGCTCGCTCCTCTACAGCCACCCAGGTCCGCTGCTCGACGGGTCTCTGCCCCCTGGTTCACGGAGGAACTAGCCCATGCCCGTAGGCAATGTAAAGTGGCGGAGCCTGAGGCCAAACAACGGTATAGAACCATGATGAAGTCATACCATGAACTAGTCCTTCAGAGCAAGAAATGTTATTTCGCTAATAGGATTGACGATGCTGCCAACTCTTGTAGGGAGATTTTTTCAATTGTGCGAGAATTCACTAGCCCTCGGTCCATCTCTACTCAGGGTGCTCCAGCGGAGACCTGGGCCAACACTATTGCCAACTTCTTCACCACCAAAATTAGGCAAATCCAGGTTTCCTTCCCGTTGAGAGCCCCAGATGATGTGTCTACGGTGCCGATTGAGACAGCCTCTCTATCTCCCTCAGGCCCAGCTTTGCTTGATTTTCCTCCCCTTTCGGTTGTCACATCTCTAGCTTTGATGAGGAACCTTAAGTCGGGCTCACCGTTAGATCCGTGCCCAGCAAAATTTCTAGCAAAAATGGCAGATGCCATCAACCCCATAGCCAATCCCATCCTCAATTTATCCCTGAGCGAGGGCTTTCTGCCCCAGACCTGGAAGCAAGCCATGGTCATCCCTCTGATTAAGAAGCCCAATCTTGACCCAGAGGCACCCTCCAATTATAGGCCAATCTCGCTCCTTCCAGCACTGACTAAGATCTTGGAGAAACACGTGCACAGCGTGCTTTCCAACTTCCTGGAGTCTAATGATTTACTTCATGAATCCCAATCGGGCTTTCGCTCCAACTTAAGCACCGAGACGGCGCTCTTGGAAGTCTCGGAGATCGTTAAAGAGGTGCTGGACACGGGAGGCCGAGTAATGTTAGTTATGCTAGACCTGTCGGCGGCGTTTGACACCGTCCCCCATGAGGATCTCCTCACCAGGCTCCGTGACATCGGGCTAGGGGGGACGGTGCGCAACTGGTTTTCTTCCTTTCTGGCCAACCGCCGCCAGACGGTCTGGGTCCCACCCGGATCCGCCGAGATGCCGCCATTGGGAGTCGGAGTGCCTCAGGGCTCTATTTTGAGCCCCACTCTATTTAACATCCTTATGACCCCTCTGGCGACATTAGCGGAGTCCTATGGGGCCCGGATCGTCTCTTATGCTGACGACACTCAGCTCCTTTTCACCTGTCGTAAGAGCGAAGAGTTCGATGGAGAAAGGATCCGTGAGTGCCTTGGGGCTGTTTTTAGCTGGTTTTCACACAACAGCCTTAAGTGCAACTCGGACAAATCTGAAATACTATTCTTCGGATGCCCATCAGAACCAGATTGGCAGGGATGGTGGCCTGCCGACATGTTCCCTCCCACACAGTCCTCTAAGTGGGCTAAGAACCTGGGAGTTAAAACTGACAACGAGCTTTCGCTCAAATCCCAGGTTTCCACTCTTACGGGAACATGCTTTGGGATTCTCAGAATGTTGCGCAAGTTCTTTCCCCTTCTCTCGGAGCAACATCGGAGGATCACTGTTCAGGCCCTCATAGGGTCCAGATTGGACTATGCCAATGTCCTATATCTGGGCTTGCCTGAATATCTCCTCCAACGTCTGCAGGTCACCCAGAACGCTGCTGCGCATGCTATTTTTGGCCTTCATCGCCGCACTAGCGCCTCTAACCTCCTTGTATCCCTTCACTGGCTTCCGGTGCGGAAGAGGATACTGTTCAAAGCCATGACCCTTGCCCATAAGGCCTTGCATGGCAATGGCGCCAAGTATCTCCAGAGGAGGCTGGACTTCTATCGACCTGCACGATCCCTCAGGTCAGAAGCCTTGGCATTGGCCCGGGTGCCACGCATTAAAAGGGCTCGGCTAGGCGGCCGGTCCTTTAGTTTCCTTGCTCCTCAGCTATGGAATTCGCTACCGGTGTCCTTGCGAAACACCGCTAATCTGCTTGTCTTCAGGAAGGACTTGAAAACCTGGTTGTTTGCTGGATAATCTGTCCCCTCCTTTTAGGCCCTTGTTCTGTTATTGTTATGTTTTCTAGCTCTTTTACATGGTCTGGAGCTCAAAGCGCCGGGACACTCCTTTGGAGTAGCCGTTGCGCTATAAAAGTCCCATTACATTACATTACATTACATTACATTACATTTGTGTGTATAAAAAGGGGGACACTTCTGGGAATCAAGACAAATCTTTGCTGAGGAGAAGAACCAGAGAAACTGAAGGAGGAGACTACCCCTGTGCTGTGTGCTGTTTGGGGGTGGGCCTGCAGTGGTTGCGTTATTGCCAAGGAAAGGAGAAAAATAGCTGAGGGTGCTTTCATCATTTTGAAGACGAATCTCCAAGGGCTTGAAATGTGCTTGTTCCTGCATGCAGTCTCAGGGAAGCAAGACTTTGCCACCAGCTCCCCCCTGAATTCCCTTTCTGGGAATTGAAGTGCCTGCTGTTGTGCTGGGCCTTCTAAGAGACTGCCTGTTGCTGGGAGCTGGAAACGCGACTCAACACAGAAGAAGCGTGTCGCTGCAGCAGCAGTTGTGGTTGCATCGCCGAGTAAGCGTGCCGCCGCTGCCGCTGTCATCATGGCATCACCGAAGCTCGTAGCATCACCGGAGAAGCATGCTGCCGCCACAGAGGTTGTCGTCGCATCACTGGAGAAGCGTGTAGCAGGGCCTGTTGTGGCTCAGAAGTTCATTGAGTCGCCGCACGGCCGTCGAACATGCACACATCACATCTACATTGTTGCACCGTAACCAAGACTCCATTTTGTCGCATCGCACCTGGACGTCATCTCATCAGATCGCAGTAAGAAACTGGCGCGTCAACTCTCCACACCATAAGGAAGCAAGCCTCAACTTCCCTCCGCACAGCAGTAAGAAACCAATGCAGCTACTTCCTTGAGTGTAAGGAGCGACGCATCACCTTTCCTGGGATCCTTTTGTTTGTTTTGTGTTACGCATCCCAGGTACTGTGAGAATAAAGTGTCCCATTGACAGTCTAAAGTGAACTAAGCTATTTCTACCATTTTAAAGACTTATTTGGATGACAGTATTTTGGATTATTGTTGTTTGGTCTTGTGTTAAGACTAGTAAAGATTACTTATTTTTCTAAACTGGTTTGGTGTACATATGTACACCAAACCTGGAGACGAACGGCTCCCTCGACCCATCGCAGTCCGGATTCTGAGCGAATCACAGCACCGAGACCACCCTCATCGCGGCCACCGACGACATCCGGACCCTGCTGGACAATGGAGAAACCGCCGCCCTCATCCTGCTCGACCTTTCGGCTGCGTTCCACACGGTCTGCCACCGCACCCTGACAACCCGCCTCCGCCACGCCGGGATCCAAGGAAAGGCCCTGGAATGGATCACCTCCTTCCTCTCCGACAGAACCCCAAGAGTCCGTCTCCCGCCCTTCCTCGCAGAAGCCACCAAGATCATCTGCGGCATACCTCAAGGCTCCTTGCTTAGCTCCATCCTCTTCAACGTCTACATGAGCCCCCTCGCAGCCATCGCACGCAAGCTCAAACTCAACATCATCTCCTAAGCCGACGATACCCAACTGATCCTCTTCCTCACCAACAACCCCACCTCCGCCAGAGCCAGCTACCAGGATGAAATGAAAGACATCGCAGACTGGATGAAGCTCAGCCGCCTGAAACTGAACTCAGACAAGATGGCCCATCCATCTCTGCCTGAGACGGCTCCTGGTGGCCCCCTGCTCTGGGCCCCCCACCCAGGCCCACGGACCTCGCATGCAACCTGGGCTTCATACTTGACTCCTCCCTCACGATGGCCAAGCAAGTTAACGCCGTTACCTCCTCCTGCTTCAACACTCTCCGCATACTCCATAAGATCTTCCGCTGGATCCCCACTGGAACCAGGAAAACGGTCACCCAGGCCCTCGTCACCAGCCGTCTGGACTACGGGAACGCCCTCTGCGCTGGGACCACCGCCAAACTACAGAAAAGACTCCAGCGCATCCAGAACGCCTCAGCACGACTCGTCTTGGACATCCTCCGACACAGCCACATCTCCGCCCACCTGATGAACCTGCACTGGCTCCCCGTCAACAAAAGGATCCCGTTCAGACTCCTCACCCACGCATACAAGGCTCTCCACAACTTGGGCCCTGAATACCTCAACAACCGCCTCACGTTCTACATGCCAACCCGTCAGCTCCGCTCCGCCAGCCTCGCCCTCGCCACCGTCCCACGGATCCGCAGAACCACCACCGGAGGAAGATCCTTCACCTACCTGGCGGCCAAGACCTGGAACACCCTCCCCACCCACCTACGACTCACCCAGGACCATCTCTCCTTCAGGAAGCAACTCAAGAACTGGCTTTTCGAGCAGTAGCAGCCCTCCCCCCCCACCCCCAGCGCCTTCAGACCCTAGCGGGTGAGTGGCGCGCTTTACAAATACTCTTGATTGATTGATTGATGTAGTGTTTTCACTGTATTGATGTATGTGTTCACAAATGCTTTACACACTGCCTCTGAGATAAGCCAGCCTGCTCGTGCCAAGCTACCAAGGGGGTGAGCAGGGGTTATTTAGGAGTGTAGCCCTTACCCTGACTAGAAGCAACGGCCCCTATTTGGTCAAAGCTGTATACAATTGCCAACTGGAGACCCCCAATTCTAAAAAAGTGCTTGTGCTCTCTGTTTAAAAAAACATGGTAGAATTGGCTTATACCCAATTGGAATATACAATGTACTTGTAAGTCCATGGTAAAGTGGCATTACCTGTACCAATGTCACTGAAGTGATCAACATTGTTGCTGGGGCAAAGCTTTTTGCCACACTTGACCTAACTTTATCATTTCACTAGGTCAAATTATATGAGTGGGTCCTAGGTCCGGTGGTCAACAGGCAAAGGACCATATGGATGACTGCTGGCCGAACTGCAGAATCTCTGTCTTGTTGCCATTTTGCTGCTGGGGCCTGGTAGTAATGAATGCACTGCTGCCTTTACTCATCCTGATTCTCTCTCCTGCTCAAGACTGATCTGGGGTGATTAGCTTTTGAAGATTCGCCTCTCTAGTATTGAGGAAATTTAATCTACCTTCTCTTGGCTGCTCCCAAACCTTAACAGTGATTTTTCTTACCATTATGTGTGGTGATTTCTATATATTACTCTGATGCCTACCAAGATAAAATTTGCTTCTAATATTGAATATTCTCTACAGTTATCCAATTGAAGGAACCGGTACAAAGGTGTTGCAACACTTCCATATCCTGATGAGATGTCATAAATGTTTGTAGAGGTTGAAATATTATTGACAACATAACGGTCAGACTTCAGGCTTGATTTTAAGTTGCCACACAGAGTGCTGGATAACTTTATGTCCTCTACCTTTTTTTACTCTGCCTGCCAAGTTGAGAGATGCCTGCCCGCCCGGTCGACATTTCTATGCATAGGTAGGATTCACCATCAGGAAACGTTTGAGAGATGACACCATCAAACACGATGGAAGGTTATCAAACATTTTTTTTTAAATAATTTGAAAAAAATTAAAAAACAATGGCCTCCGCACCATAGGAGTTTGGGAATCATTATTTTTTCTGACCTTCATTGTCCGGTTTTACCTGGTGATGACAGACAGGGAAAACCCCATAATGCCATTAACTCTAAATATGACACATGGTGTTATGTGCTTCCTCTAACAGCCTTCAGTCTGTCCAGCCATTGGATCAAGGTTTAGGCTGACAAAGTAAATTTTCTTCTATTGGCATAAACCTGGTGGTCCGCTTGATTCAAAATCGGATGGGTGGACAGAGAATGTGGCAAAGAGGGTACCCTGTCGCCATTGACAAAAGAGAAGCCGAGAAAAGAGAGAAATTCTCCTTCAGGTATGTTTTGAACTCTGAAAGAGAGCACTCATTTTTGGTCCAATTGAATATATTGAGCCACCACTTGGTCCCTGACAACGTTCACTATGGCGGATGAAGTAAACCTGTGAAATTGTTTCTGCAGTATCAGGTGCTGAAGTTGCTTTCAGACACGTCATGGTTAGAAAGGAGTCAGCAAGATGTAAATAGATCTAGCTGGTGCTTAGGAATAGATCTAGGGATTAGTAAATAGTAGTCCAGTAATGTCAGATATAGGTTCTAAAGGGGGCGTGGCTAGCAGCCGCCGAGTATGGCCGCTGCCTAAGTGAGCTCCCGATTCCCCAACTATCATCCTGCCCTATACTATGCCATCCATGGCGAAACATCAAGTTACGAGTGCCATGTCTCATTCCCTGCCCTCGGGAGGAAAGTGGCAGTGTGTGCGGACTGAAAGCGGATTCTTCATGCCTTTTTCGATGTCCTGTCCGGAGCAGTGATGGCGGCTCACTGAAGCTTCTGAGATTAGTGACTGCAGACCTAGACAGGAGTGTGGAAGCCCCCGGAGACGAGCTGGACAAGAGACGGGGTGACAAGGAGTCCAGCCAGCAAACCTTCCCTCTGGGCCCAGCCTGCTGCAGCGTGCGCCTGCCCCTGCCCCTACCATACAGGACCCAGGAGAAACAGCGCCTCGCTCCAATTGTCAGAGAAAATGCCTTTATTTGTCCAAATCCTCCTTGCTGCTATCTTGACCTGCCCAACCATCCCAATGCCAGTACTTTTAAAGATCAATGGTAGGTGGCAGGGTTGGAATGGGATTTATTGTTTAAAGGTTCTATGAAAGGCGGGAATTATATTAACAGAGCAGAGTATCTTTTAAAATAGTCTTAGATCATTTTTGTCATGACTTTTTTTATCTTTGTTTACCTTATCAGTAGGGAACAGTGCTGTAATGTTGAGCCCTAGTCCCGCATTATGTAAAGGAATTGGACATGGACACCAGGATAGTTGGCTAGTGAATGGGCCCGGAGCACGTGCGCTCCGCCCCCTTTATTGACCGGGTCACCTGACTCGTGACGCCGGTGGTGGGGGGGTGTATAGTGTAGGTTACAGATTCTGAAAGACTAGAATGTTGTCAGCAGGACACTACATTCCTCCTAAACTTTAAAGGAACAAAAGTCCGAACCTGTGGGAGGAAATACACACATAATATACTGTTGTCACAATTTTACAAAAGTCCCTTCAGCTGCTTGACATATGACGACGGTGGAAATTTGCAGCTGGAACTACTAGTTCACAAAGCTCTCAACAACGACGGACCAGCATACCTCAATGAACGATTGTCCTTCTACACCCCAAACCACCAGCTTTGCTCCGCCGACCTCGCCCTCGCCACGGTCCCACGCACCCGCCAAGCTCCCACTGGTGGCAGATCATTCTCCCACCTCACCGCCAAGACATGGAACACCCTTCCCGCCCACCTGCGTAAGACCCAGGACCTGCTGACCTACAGGGGACTTCTCAAGACCTGGCTGTTCGACCAGTAGCTGCCCCCCCCACCCCTCAGCACCTTGAGACACTCACGGGTGAGTAGCGCACTCTGCAAATGATTGATTGATTGACTATTCAAAGCAATAGTCAAGCGAGAACAGGAATTCAAGTTTATATTACCTCTAACACCTTCTGCTGATACCCATCAATTGGATGTTCATTCTTCAATGTTATCCAATGTTCTACTTTGTCAACTCTTTCTTTAATCTGAAAAAAACGATTTCAAAATAAACCCACTCGACCCTTTGTTTTTTTTTTGTCTCTTTTTTGGCCTTGCTCCTGCAACATTACCAAAAATGTTTAAGTTTACACAAGCATGACTTAGGGAAAAAGTGGCCTGAAACTTCTTTGCTTTCACTCCGTAATCTGAATTACTACATCTAAAACGTTCCTCTTTAAAGTCGAACCTAATAGGTGTATCGATTTCTCATCTACTGAACTTTCACCTTTCTCCTTCCTTAACTTATTCACACACTTAATCATATGTTACACTTCTTCCAATGGAGGCTCATTTTCATCCAAAGTTCCTCTTTGGTCCTATTGATGTTTATTTACATTAGTTCATTTTCAAATTTACTTCCAGAGTTAAATTTCCGTAAACCTGCTATATAGTCCACCACAGTTTCATCATTGCCTTGGGCTCTCAACCCAAAGTGATCGCATCCCATTAAAGTACTGATAATGTCAATCCGATTTTCTTATGCAGGCTTTATATTTTTTTAGATTCCTCATGTCATCTTGGGTGAGTTGAGGCAAATTCTCCAAAACCTCTTGACCTTCTTCTGCCTGTAAACAAAATAACAACAAAGAATATTTACACTCTGCACTTCAATTAGTGCCGCCCACTCTTGAATAATTTTTCACTTTTTTCCAGTTGGCACAGTTGAGTGCTCGTTATCTGGGTGTTGACAAGAACAATGGTGCTGGTGTTATGTTTTGCATATAAATGAAAATGTAATAGTATGATAATAAAACTATCACTTTTTGATTCCACAATATACCCACCTTCCCCCTCAAAATGTTTACAGGCTTATCAGGTGTGCCTATCACCATTATGTAGATATAAACAATATATCCATCACATAACCTAACAAGTATGCATGTTACTGTTATGACGATAGCCAATATACTGCTAGAGCTAATTTTTACCGTTAATATTAATGTAAGTCCCCCCAAGAGACAGAGTCGTTTCCCCCTTCCATTGAGCAGTTCAAAAGAAACGACTATCACTACAATATCCAAATAGGCCATTCTTATAGTAACTGTAAACAACTAATTTTACAACGTCAGCGCCTCACATAATGCACATACCAATTACTAGCATTCGTGAGCCCCTGCCCAGACAGGTAAATAATACCTTTTAAGAAAAATGAAGAAAAAAAAAATGATATATCTCCTGAAGAGATCGTTTTCAATCTGTAAAAGGGTTCACACATATTTGATAAACTCATGTCATTTAAGATCACAAAGTTTTAAATATCCCTAATGATGCAGTAAAAACAATGAGAAATGATGGGTATATAAATATTAGCTAATCATATGGCATATAGGACTACTAAGCCCACAGCATCCCCAATCTTGCACCAAAAAAACGAGGGGGTGTGGGACTTCCTGGAAAGTTCAAATCAGTTATGAATACAAACGCTAACAGATAGATGCTATTTTTATGTATAAACTTCATTTCATAATTCGTAACAGTTTGATTAAAGAAACGCATAATATACGCGCTACTAACATACACTGCGCGTTTCGATAAATACCCTAAAGTGCGTCTGGGCTACTATGGCAACCGAGCAAGGATTGTTGAAATTTCATCCAATTACAGAGTGTCCAATGTTGCATCAAAAAAACGAGCGGGCCTGGGACCTCCCAGCACGATTGAAATAGTTACCAATACAATGGCTCACAGATGGATGTAAACTACAAGTAAAAAGCCATGCTAAACTTTTTATTGTAATTCGTAACAGTTACGTTATTGAAACAAACAACATACACATAACGAACACACACTGCGCTTTTTGACAAGCATACTAAAGTGCGTCTCAGTCACTATAACAACGGAGCGATGATAGGTGAAATTTTTGCCAATCACAGAGTACCATGGGCGGCATGTACGACAGAGAAATCGCGTACCGATTGCCAGGGGAACAAGTTCTTGATTGGCTACAAAGGGACCAATTAGTTAGTACGAATGATTGTACAATCAGCACGTTGCTAATATAAAACACGCGGAAACAGCACCAACGCCATTCGCTTCTATTGACGGCAAGAGGACGAATTCAGCGACGCTGTTCGAGAAGGGAGCAGGGAGGCCAGTTCATATCCAGCCGGTGAGTAAAACGAAGCCCCAGTTAGCCAAATCTGTTTCCTAAGGGAGTTGATAATTGAGAGAAACCGTTATAATATACATATAGTGCGAAAGAGGCTAAAGAGTAAGATGTAACCACATGTAGGCGTGTAGCAAAAGCATGTACCAGGCAGATTGAATATTTATTTATTTTATTTATTTATTAAATTTATAAAGCACAACAGCTACCCTTGAGGGTTTCCCGGCACTGAAAGACAAATGCAGCAAAACACAACCCAGAAAAGTTATTGGTCAAAAAGCCAGGTTTTCACGGCTCTGCGAAAGCGGATGTGGCAGTTTTCCATCCGGATATCCAGGGGAAGTGAGTTCCAGAGTCTGGGTCCCAAGTTTGCGAAGGAACCACCGCCCATTCTCGAGAGTCTAAACTTAGGTACACATAATAGATGTTGAGACGAGGAACGGAGTGAACGGGCAGGGGTGTAGGGTGTGACAAGGGCCTGAAGATACAAGGGAGCTACTCCAGTCTTTATCTTGTGCATAAAGCTCAAAGCCTTGAACTTTACATGATTATCAAAAAGAAGCCAGTGGAGCTCCCTCAGGCGTTCAGTAATATGGTCTTGTTTCCGGCAACCACAGAGAAGCCGTGCAGCAGCGTTTTGGACCAATTGGAGACGGCGTATGACTGCCTTGGTGGACCCCAAATAGAGCACGTTGCTGTAGTCCAGCCTAGAGGTCACCAAGGCACTCACCACGGATCTCTGGGCGCTAGAAGGTAGTATCCAAAAGATTTTTCTCAGCCACCGTAAGATGGTGAAGCAGGTGGCTGCTACTTTGTTGGCCTGATCTTTCATAGATAAACCCCTATCAATAATCACCCCAAGATTTCGCACTCATTCTGAAGGGGGAGGTAAGGAACCCATGGCAGATGGCCAGTGCCTCGGGCTCCAAAGGTCAGGTTTGTTTCCGAGAACCAGGACCTCGGTCTTTCCGCCATTTAATTTGAGCAGGTTACGATTCATCCAGCAGGATATTTCGCTGAGACCTGTTTGCAAAGGGGAAGAGGAGGTAGAATCAGCTTGAGATAAAGAAAATACAATTTGGGAGTCGTCTGCATAAGTGAATAAGTTCAAACCAGAGCGTTGTGCAATGTGGGCCAAAGGAGTAACATAAAGATTAAAAATAAGGGGGCTAAGGATTGAACCCTGGGGCACACCATGCGGCGAGAAGTAAGTATTAGAAGTAGACGTATGAGAAAAGATTTGGAAGGTACGGTCCGTCAGGAAGGATGTAAGCTAGTCCAGGGCTTTTCCGCCGATGCCAATGGAAGCCAGGTAACTGAGAAGGATACTGTGCGATACAATATCAAAGGCTGCACTGAGGTCGAGTAGTATCAGTGCAGCCATTTCACCTCGATCCAATAGCAGGCGAAGATTTTCTGTAACGCCGAGGAGGGTGGTTTCTGTAGCGAAACTCGGACCGAAACCGGACTGGGAAGGATGTAGAAGATAGTTTGTTGCCACAAATTGTGACAAATGCAAATGGATATGCCTTTCTAGGATTTTGGAGAATGCCAGTAGTAACGAAATGGGGCGGAAATTAGAGGCAACATTTGGGTCCGCAGTAGGTTTTTTCAATAGCTGGGTGACCATTGCGTGCTTCCAGCAACTAGGGACAATAGCCGAGCTGAGTGAATGGTTAAGTAGAGTGCAGATCGTGGACAGTTGGGGGAAATCCAAGAAGCGTAATATCAAAACGGGCAGAGGGTCAATCGGAGAGCCTGACCTGACCTTGCTCAGGATCTCCAGGAGGGTTGAGGGGCAGAGATCTGGCCAGGACAGAAGTAAAGCTGAGGGCCGTGCTGAGGAGTCAATGCCCTTCCCCGTAATAAGGGGTGAGTTCGTCAAGGCATTGCTGTCGCCTCAGGCAGAAATATCCTGGTAAATGTTCTCGATTTTAGAGATAAAATACTGGGCGAGTTCATCGCATTTACTGCTAGATAGAGGGGGAAGTGCAGCAGTGGTCTGTGAACCAGCAAGGTCTCTAACCAAGCTAAACAATACTTTAGATTTATTGATTGCTTCGGTGATTATTCTATTTACATGAATAGCCCTTGTGTGGGAACCTGCCTTGTGATAGTGCTTCAGTTCCGTTTTGTAGATAAGACCGGCTGAGATTTTTTACATCGGGATTTGTGAGTGCGAAGTGTCTCATTATACCAAGGGGCAGGTGACTTGTGAATAGTAATTTTCTTATGGACAGGAGGGAGGCAAATGTTAATGGCTTCAAGGAGCCAAGAGTTTGCGGAGCTGGCCACAACTTCCTTGTCACCCAGACCTAATAGGTTAGTTGGCACGAGGTCGGCCAAGGCTTTGTAAAAAGCCACAGTGTCACGCTTTTTCCAGTCTCTCTTCCTAATATTCACAGAAGGTTTGTGGTTAAGCTGTTCTTCTTTACTCGCAACAGTGAACTTAATGAGATGGTGGTCAGACCAAAGAACCGGCAGCGCCGGAAGGCAATTTAGCTGAGGAATGTTGGAAAAGATAGGGTCTAAAAGATGCCCACCCTTATGGGTGGGGCCCTTGTTATGTAAAATGAGATTTATAGAAGTGAGGTCAGCAATAAGATTGCCGGCCATGCTATCCTTAGGGTCCTCTAAATGAACATTCAAATCACCGACAACTAGAAAGTTACTGGACGATGTAAGAACTGATGCTATGTATTCTGAGAGTTGAACCTGCCAGGAATTCACAGGGCTCGGGGGACGATACACTAGCAATCCTGTGAGAGTGGTTTTAGGGTTGAGGGCAAGCTTAAAATGCACTGCCTCGCAGCTGCCTAAAGTGACCGGGTCAGATTGACATTGGTACTGGTTCTTAAATATAATTGCCACACCACCCCCTACTTTCTTAGGACGGTCACTCCTAACAATAGCATACTCAACAGGCAGAGCTTCGGCAATATCTGGGCCGGAACTGTCATGAAGCCATGTTTCAGTGATGAAGAGTGCGTCCGGGGCTTCATCAGTTAAAAGGTCGAAAATCTTGCGTTTGTGCTTGGGCAGTGACCGACAATTCAGGCTAAGAAACGTATGTCTCGGGAGAGAAGGAATAGCAGTCCGTAGTGCTAGGCTGCTGCATAGCTGCGGGACATCTAAAAAAAAAAGAACAATGAGGGCAGCATTGTGGGAACTGTTCAAGCATATCAAAAGTAGCAGCTGTGTGATCTCTCATGGGTCTCAAAGCTAACAGTTGTTTGGCATCATAAATAAATAATGGCCGCAAAGTTTGGCCAGGGGGTATGGCCATTGGAGTTTTATTCTTGCCGCAGCGAACACCGGTTGTCCGTGTCGCCCAGCTCCTGTGACTACAGAAAGTACGTGTAATTCTAATCACGCCTGTTTTCCTCTTGCCTCATCCGAGTGGACTCATCGCATATATATAAAGGAATAATTTCTTGTACTGGGGTTAGAAAGTGATTCCTGCCCCACCCCCCACCCTTGTGTGGGTGGTTTTGTTTGCTGGCCGCCGATATCTGTCCGAGAAATTGCCAGGACCCAGAAGAATAGAGTACCCATTGTCCTGATGAAGCCTATATCATCTGGCTGAAACGCGACTGCGACTGCGTCGACACCTTTTGCTTCGATTGGAGTCCCCTGTTACCATTAAAAAATTTGTTTGATCTTTGTATGATTGGCACCAACACAAATATAGACTGGGTTGATGTTTTAACCCCCAGGTGCTTTATTCTTGGGACTAACATTGTGTTGTGCTCTCTATTGGAAATTAAGTGGAGGCACTGATCCGAATTGGGATATATATATATATATTTTTTTATATATATCTTGTGTTTAGGGTACATAGAAACGTGATATTGTAAATGTGATGTATATTTGTATATATGTATATGTGACGTTTTGTATATAGACTGTCGGTTGTTGTGCTTCCCTTGATGTCCGTTCATATGTGTGTTGATGAATTTACATATACATTTTTTTCATGTTTAATTTCTGATTCACAAGAGAATTAATTGTTTCTTGTTTGAGAATTAAATTTGGATTAATCCCTTCGGTACCCTTTGTTGCTATTTTCTCATCCTAGGATGTCTCCTGCTCAGGTACGGGAGGGTTAAGTGGGCAGAACCCCTGACCATTTTTTTTGCTAGTCCCTGGGCCCGTGTGGGCGCGGACGGGCGCAGACTGGCACGCCGTTTGGCGGGCCATCGGTGCGCCCGCTGTGCCCGCCCCCTGCGCGGGCGGGAAATGACACACATTTGTACAGGAAGAGGGTGGGCTGGTCGGAAAGACTAGACCGCGACCCCTGCACCTCCCTAGAAGATGGCGGCTCACCCCCGGATCAGCTGCCTAGCTTTCCCGGCTTTCCGCCTCAGGAAAGTAAAGTGCTAAGTGACAAATCAATGCGCATCACAACCAGCGCGGTTTAAGTACCTGAGAGGACGGGAGAGTCGGAAAGACTAGACCGCGACCCCTGCACCTCCCTAGAAGATGGCGGCTCACCCCCAGATCAGCCCGCGGCAGCGCCTAATCGGCTGCGCGGTATGATGTCAGTGCAATAAAGTAGCCGTGTGCAAAGTGAGCAGATAAGCAGCAAACAGAGTAAAATGGTTAAAAGACAATTTTTAAAATCACAGGATAGAGATGTGCTGCCTAGCTTTCCCGGCTTTCCGCCTCAGGAAAGTAAAGTGCTAAGTGCCAATATGCTCACAGTTGCTGATCTTTAGTAGAAAGGAATGCTTTACGTAAATATCAATAAAGGCACCCTATATATTTTCGACTGTCACAGCGCCAACAATAACTAAATCAACCTCTGCAACTCCCTCGCCTCCTACTTGCACAACAAGATCGCGGACATACACAACAGCTTCAGCACTCAACCGACGCACGCCACAACCGAACCACCGCCCTCCACCACCACCCTCCGCACCTGGACTCCGATCAGCACCGAAGACACCATCCACATGATGAACTCCATCCACTCCGGATCTCCGACCGACCCCTGCCCTCACCACGTCTTCAACAAGGCCGACGCGGTCATCGCACCCCACCTGCAGGACATCATCAACACCTCCTTCGACACCGCCACCTTCCCGGAGAGCTGGAAGCACGCCGAACTCAGCGCCTTACTAAAGAAACCTACGGCGGACCCCACCGAACTCAAAAATTACCGCCCCATCTCGCTCCTCCCGTTCCCAGCCAAAGTCATCGAGAAGACAGTCAACAAGCAGCTGGCCGCCTACCTCGAGACGAATGGATCCCTCGACCCCTCGCAGTCTGGCTTCCGAGCCAACCACAGCACCGAGACCGCCCTCATCGCTGCCACCGATGACATCCGAGCCCTGATGGACAACAGAAAAACAGCGGCCCTCATCCTCCTAGACCTCTCCGCGGCTTTCGACACTGTCTGCCACCGCACCCTAGTGCGGCGCCTCAGCAACGTCGGAATCCAGGAGAAAGCACTGGAATGGATCATCTCCTTCCTCGACGGAAGAACACAGAGAGTCCGCCTACCACCGTACAAGTCAGAGGCCACCGAAGTCATCTGCGGCCTCCCTCAAGGATCCTCGCTGAGTCCCACCCTCTTCAACGTCTACATGAGCCCCCTCGCAGCCATCGCACGCCAACACAACCTCAACATCATCTCCTACGCTGACGACACCCAGCTGATCCTCTCCCTGACCAACGACCCCGCCGCCGCCAGAGCCAACCTTCACAAAGGGATGAAAGACGTAGCCGAGTGGATGACGACCAGCCGCCTGAAACTAAACTCAGACAAGACGGACGTCCTCATCCTGGGTTCCTCGCCCTCCACCTGGGACGACTCCTGGTGGCCCCCTGCCCTGGGCAGCGCACCCAAACCGACAGACCACGCACGCAACCTGGGCTTCATCCTGGACTCCTCCCTCACCATGACCAGACAAGTCAACGCCGTCTCCTCGTCATGCTTCAACATCCTGCGCATGCTACGGAAGATCTTCCGGTGGATCCCCACCGAGACAAGGAAGACGGTCACCCAGGCCCTCGTCACCAGCCGACTGGACTACGGCAACGCCCTCTACGCCGGAACCACCGCCAAGCTCCAGAAGAGACTCCAGTGAATCCAGAACGCCTCAGCCAGACTCATCCTCGACATCCCACGACACAGCCACATCTCCGGACATCTGAGAGACCTGCACTGGCTCCCCGTCAACAAAAGAATCACCTTCCGCCTCCTCACCCACGCACACAAAGCCCTACACGATCAAGGCCCCAGCTACCTCAACAACCGCATCAACTTCCACGTTCCCAAACGACGTCTCCGATCAGCCAGCCACGCCCTCGCCGCCGTCCCCCGCATCCGGAGAACGACAACAGGAGGAAGGTCCTTCTCCTACCTGGCCGCCAAGACTTGGAACTCCCTCCCGACCGACCTGCGCCTGACCCAAGACCACCTCTCCTTCAGGAAGAAGCTCAAGACCTGGCTGTTCGAGCAGTAGCAGCACTCCCGCCCCCCCCCCCCTCCCCCAGCGCCTTGAGACCCTCCGGGTAAGTAGTGCGCTATATAAATGTCTGTGATTGATTGATTGAGATGTAATACAAAAAGGAGAACGGGAAAAGCACAGTAGGAACTATTATGAAGCATAATACTCCTTTCTCCAAATTCCATTATATATAAAATAACAGGTCAAAGAAATAAGGAAATCCCCTCCTGCTTTCTGTATATATAACAAGACCCATTCAGGAAAAGCAAATGAGCTAGTATAGTCAGTCAAGTAATACTGATAAACTGTCCAAAAACAAGTAGTAAATAAAGAACACGCATAGAGATAAATCCTGATTGAATTGCAAAACAGGGAGATAATACTATGCAAAAATCTCTTTACAGAAGCAAAATGTTAATCTGCACAAAGACAGGAGTTCATCCCCGAGTCTTTGAGTGTGCCACGAAACACAATACAAGAAGATCTGTGGTTGCAGCGATTCGTATACCTGAAGAAAGGTGAGTCCTACAGGGGATAATCAAAAGTGTAGTAAACAATAGTATAAAATGCTACATAATAACAAGTTATCACTTAATTTACAGAAATACGACTAAAACATATTCCCCTCCAAAACGGTGGCTCCCTCGAACAGTGTGTAAAGCCGCATTTAATATTGATTAAGGTAACTAAATACCTCGTAATTCCACATGGAAGCAATAGGGATAAGCAGAGAGTTTTAGGAAACAGATGATATACTGTTTTCTCCTTTTCATCCCTACAGACAGTTGCAATTATCTTCAAAGATGCACTGATAGCCTACAGACCCACATAATCAAAAGGGGCTCTAAGGCAGCAAGAATCCCATTCTACCACTGGGTTCAGAATAAACAATTTTTAACTCTAAGGTATGTAGGACCCTGGATTTTTTAGCATAACTACAAAAACATAGGAGTTAGTTCATAATACAACAGACCTGGTTTCTAGGACAAAGGGAGAGGTAACAGACTACTTAAGGGTGGAAATATTTAGTAAATACATGTAAATAAATTGTGGAGGGCTGAGACCCCAAGAATAGCACCTTTATTAAGTAAAAAACGAACAATGTATATATACTGAATAAAACTGTAAGAATGAATGGTTAGTAATTTTGTTGTTCTCTTAAAACCTAGAATCTGTCCTGAAGAAGGTGTTTTCATAAGAAAAAAGCTGAAACGCCGCGTTGACAATCTTTGATTCTTTTTTATGGATTATGTTCTGTATTTTATGACTTGAGTAGTAAATTCAAATGTATTTTTTCCTTATGTTTTTAATTAATTGTGGTCATAACATTTTTATGAGAAACTAATAATAAAATTTGTATATGGTTTTTACTATCAACTTTTTGAGAACAACTTTATTTATATAGTGCATGCCAGAATTGTGTACCAAATGTTAGGATAATCGGCGAAAAAGTTTTGATTTAGAGTGTTGCCATAAAAGCTTGCAGTATTGGAACTTCTTACCTCTCGTTCTTTGTCCTCTAATGAATCACCTTAGATAGGTCTAGTTGTCTTCACTAGGAGATCCACAATAATATCTACATAGTGGCCCTTGAGTCTAGTGTGAAGACCTGTTGTTGCGGGACACCACATGATTTCCTCAGGAATATGACATCAGCCATAGAGTGACTGCCTTTGGCAGCGTTTTTTCACTCACCCCGCACTCAACGCACTTGGCGTGAGACACCTGTACACCGATGAGGTTAAAATCACGGCGACCACAAAACGCCGATCCGGCATGCTAGACACCCACGAGCGATATTATTATGATCTTTATGTTTTTTCTGCACTATTTTAATATTAGGAATATTTGCTTTGGTCCTTTTATGTTGTGAACTGATATCTGAACTTTGGAGCATAAGCCATAGTTGAATCAGTGCAACAAAACGAACCTGCAGCTGACTGCGCTGAGCACATCTATCATAAAGTCCCTTGTTAAGTGAAGTCCTGTGTCAGCCCACCACAGGACCTGCTGCAGCTCGGTCCCACTGGAAATCCAAGGACAAAATTTAATGCAAGAGTGGAGGCAGCACCAGGGATGAAGTCACAAACTGGTCACTTTATTTCAAAAAGTTCTAAATTTATCTTCATAAAAACACTCGACAACAGCCAACAGGTTTCGTTCCTGTAAAGGGAACTTCCTCAGGGCTGCAACATAAGACAACGTATTAATAACCACATATTTATACATATATACATGTATATATATATATATATATATATATATATATATATATATATATATATATATATATATATATATATATATATATATACCTACTGGCGGTCGCCAGTGGGTAGTTATAGTTAGGACCTAGTTTCCATAGGAAATCCTCAACATTCTATTTGGAATAACTTTGGCCCTGGTTGAAGAATCTTAGCGAATTTCTCAAAGAAGATGGCTCGGTCCGCTGCGCTCCTTCCCTGAAAGTTTGGGGGGGATTGGTCAAGTGGGGGCTGAGATATAAGGGGGGTCCCAAAACGTGTTTTCTCCATGTTATTTTCCATAGGACCTTTAGACTCGGCTACAGGTCGAACGGGTGAATGGATTTATAAGAAATTTGGCAAAACTGTACAGTCCGGCTCGCAGATTACGCTTTTTTTGGAATGGTGTAAATCCGTTCAGTAGTTGCTGAGGAAATTAAAGTTAAAGTCAATTATATATCTATACGCGCGCACACGTGCGCACACCCAAACGGCTGCGCGCGCGAGCGGAATTTTGTTGCGTGACGTCTGTTAACGTTCGATTCGAAGGAAATCAGGAAGTGTTGACCGCCATTTTGTCATTGCGAGTAAATATATTGTTGATTTCAAAGCGTTGGAATATGGAAAGGGGAGAAGGTAGAGATTGTTTTGCTGCGTAGGTTTTCTCAGGGTGTGCAGTAAGGCCCTTAAAGGCGAAAATATATATATATATTTTTTTTTTAAAGTTGCGTGGTGCGCGCACTCGGTCGCGCACACCTTTTTACAAGAGTGTGAAAATGGAGATAAATCAGAAGTTTGAGTGCTTAGATATAAGGTGGCTCTGAAAAGAGCCATTGTGTTAATTGAGTGTTTTCTGCATTTATAAGTAAGTACCGATGCAGAGCCTGATGTTGCAGAGGAAGATTCTGTTTCCCTCATTCGTGAAATGAACACCGTCTCTCCTATAGACGTCTTGCATGTGGTATCGCAAGTTGTTGTGGTAAATAGAACCCATGCTATAATCTCTGAGGAACGCAGAAACAGATTTATTTACATGTCTCCTTGCTTTCTCAAATTGTGCACAATGGTGATTGGACCAATTCCATTTCTGTCTTTGGCATATATTGGAATATACCAAGGCAGATCGAGGAAAAAGTGTCATCAATTGTCGAAAGGTGTCTTTTAGAAGCATTTCCAGACCTACCCCAGTGATTGTGCCAAGATCGTTTCCACCACAGTGCACAATTATAAGGTCTGGTTCTGGGAGATGCATAAAAGTTTTCACCAATGGAATCAATTGGTGACATTTCAATCCTCTTTTGGAAATCCATGTTATGTGTACATTGGGTAAGCTGAGGTTGCAAATTCGTCTGCTTACTGCATATTTTTCACTCCAGTGAATATAACTGTGTCCTATTAGCCAGACCTTCATTTTCAAGGGATTTGTAGTCGTCCTCCGATCGGTTCTGGAAGTGGAATGGTAGTTAGAAGTTGAAATTCTAAATAAAGAAAAAGGAAGAGGCTGGGTGTGGTTTAAAAAATAAAAATGATTGGTTGATTGTAAGAAGTGGAGATTGAACAGTACGTTGCATGTTAATGTTTATGTTAAACGAAAAGTACTATTGGGTGTGAAAAAAAAAGACATGTAACAGAGCTGTGGATTGGCAGGTGTTTCTGGAGGGAAAACAGTGTTGTTACTTTGCTGTAGAACGTTGAGATATGAACTTTTGACCTGTGCCTTCAGCCAGGTGCAGAATGAGGTGTTACCATGGAAACAGCCAGAGATGGCAGTGGGTGATGGGTGAGTTTTATGTGACATTGAAAATATTGTGAGGGAGAACCAACTGAAATGTAATTGCTTACGTTACGTGCTCCGCATTGCTTCCGGGAAGCTGCGCTTCGCGCCTCGCGCACCGGAGCACTTCCGGGTGCGCTAACGCGGCGCGTCATATGACGGATTACGCAAGAACGCGATACGTCGTTGGGGCTCCACCGGAACTGATCGAATTGGTAGTCTACAGTGTTTCTGGATGTTTCAGACTGAAGCTGGCGTCAGCATGAGAGCACCTCGTGGCTACGTCGTGGCCATTCCGCGAGCAATCATGGCAGTCGCTCCCCACCGGAAGTCTGCAGGAGTCGGGGGCCTCGGTGACTCTTGTAGAATCTTCAAGGCTGACGGGACGCTTTTGGGAATGGGGCTCATGCCCTAGCAGTCAAGCGTCCGAGTTCCAGGGTTGCCCAGAGCCATCCTTGCAGGCCAGGCCCAAGTCTGTGGAGCCGACCGCCATTTCCTGAGCTCCGTGGCAGCCGCCTGTCGCTGTATCGGAAGAGTGGGTGCAATTCAGCCGGATGGCGGGTGAGACGGTGTAAATGTGATGGTTGGACCAGGGCACCGCAGGACGTGTCTTCAGGTCAAACGGATTGTGGGACAAGGTCCAGAATGGAAGAGGCATCAAAAGGCAAGAAGTTCCGCCTGACCCCGGGAGCCGGCCGCCTATGTCGTGGGCGATCTCAGGCCATACCAGGGGAACAAGACTTGGGGAGGGGGCAGGAGCCAAGCGCCCCCTCCGAGTCCGCGTTTCTTGGACCCTGAAGTATGGCACTCAACATTCAGAACTTATGACATTTGTGCAAGGCAGGGACATCGAAGCCTCTCAGGGACCAAGTATATCCAGAGTCCTTCCTACAGAAGGTGGTGGGGGTGGCGGCATTAGCAAGGCATCCCCCCACACAACTTGTCGGACTCTGAAGTATGGCTCTCAACATCCAGAACTTATGACATTTGTGCAAGGCAGGGATATCCAGAGTCCTTCCTACAGAAGGTGGTGGGGTGGCGGCATTAGCAAGGTATCCCCCCACACAACTTGTCGGACATGACCTCTGGATGTACTGGGTGTTCAATTTCAGAATTGAAACTACTAAGAAGCAATTAGAAGCGTTGTTTTCATGTTGCAGTAGGTTCCATGTAAATAGTTATTTAATACAACGTTTTATCCTGTTACTTTGCTGGTGTGTTGTATATATTTATAATATTTGCATAGTGTTTGTCGTTATTTTCGGCGGGGTGGGTGGCGGAGCCGAGCTGTCTTGCAACCATCATGGCGTCGAGCTCGGTTCCTCTCTCTATATTCATGTTTTTTCTAACGATTTATATGTTATAGTTTGCTAGCAAGATACAGCGGATAGTCCGCATTTTATATATATGTCCTTTTTATTAGGGGGGTCCTCCGGTGGAGTCGGACGATCTACCTCTAATAAACGGTCCGGGTTGAACCAACTACCAACAAACGGGGCAGAGATAGGCATGACGGGTTACAAAGGGGACAAAAGTGTGCACTACCTATCCTTCACTATCTGCAAAAACTAAATAGAGTATTGCGACTTTATGCTTATTTGTGAACAGAGAATGACCCAAAGAGAACCAATTTTGAACAATCATAGGCTATTGGCAGTGGGCAGAGAGGCCATGACACAGAAAATGGCTGTTACTTACGTGCATGATGGGGCCTAAAAGGGACTAGATGGCGTGGCCACTGTTTCGCGACTTTCACTTTACTTTTAACAATGGCTGTGGTGAACATAAATGAACGCCGCTTATGTATACCTAATTGTAGTCATTTTCCACAAAAAAGCTTTTGATATTTGCTATTGAAAAACAAAGAAAAACACTGAAAAAACCATAGGTTATAGACCATATATAGTTAAATATCTGAAGTCCATCTCTGCACTGCATGGAGATACAGGTCGTCGATCAGAAGATGTGCTGGCCACCTCTAATGGTAATAGCGTGGCCAGGGCTCTTGTCGTTGCCTCTGCAAATTGCGATTTATATGTTATAGTTTGCTAGCACGATACAGCGGCTAGTCCGCATTTTATATATATGTCCTTTTTATTAGGGGTGTCTTCCGGTGGAGTCGGACGATCTACCTCTAATAAACGGTCCATCATGATTTTGTATATCTTCTGAGCTGGATTTAAGCGCACAATTGTTAAAGTATGAAACGTTTTATATTTCTAAAAAAAATACCAAGGTGTGTACATCCGGTAACGCACGAAAGTTTAAAAAAACATTCGGCTCCATTTACTGAAAAGTTTCATAAGAATAAAAAAGAAGTCTAGGTACAGTCTCTTTGACGTACTATAAGTTCTTTGAGGGGTGTATGAAGAATTTCAATAAGTTCAAATCGCAACGTTTTTACGAAATATATAGGCCTGTGCGCGCACTCGGTCGCGCACGAAAGCCTGGAAATGCGATATCCATTTTATTGACAACTGTTGCCGAGAGTGCGCACACCGGGTCGCGCACGAAAGTTTAGTAAGGCTATTTTTATTTACAGACAAATTTTAATGTGTTTAAAAAAAGGCAAGGTACAGACTTTCGAATTCTGAATTGCTTTACAAGGAGTCTCTATGGAACTTGAACAGTGAAGAAAACGGCTTGTTTTCGAAAAAAATATTGCCAGAACTTTATTGCCAAAAGTATAGGTTGCATACACGACATTTTTCTGAATTAGCATTTTAAAAACCAATGAAATTCACAAAAAAAAACATAGGTTTTACACACGTTATAGTTAGGAAGTAGCATTTAAAAAACCTATGAAATTCACTGAAAAAACCATAGGTTTGACACATGTTATAGTTAGCTGGAAATTTTACTGACATAAAACCAATGAAATTCCACGTTATAGTTAGTTGGACTCACTATAACTTGCGCGTGCAATGCACTGCTGATGACGTCACATATTACATCACTCATGACATGGTCAGTGACATCACTCATGACATCACTGATGACACCATCCAGTGAATATGTGTCTTTCTGAAAAATAAATATTAGTGAGTAATGTTTAAATATTTAAATATATATATTAGTGTTTCACTTTGTTAATAAGTGGCTACATGTGTTGGTAAGTAGCTACATGCGTATGTATATGGGTTATTAGATGTTTCTCTTAGTATCAGTATGAGTGTCTATATGGTTTGGTGGGGGTATTACTTAGCACATAGATGCATGAGTGACTGACTCTGTTTGTATGTGTTTTGAAGACAGCATATGTGCAGGACTGTATGGGTGGATGAGTGTGTATATGTGTTTGTTAGTGAGTGAATGACTGTCTCACTAGTGTCTTTATCAGTAACGACATATGTTTTAATCTAGTATATGTGAATATTGATGTATATAAGTGAGTATATGTGAGAGTAAGAGATTGAAAGAGTTCCTGTTTAAATAAGTATGTGTTTCTATAAGTGATTGTTTAAGAGAATAAATATGTGTAATTTTCAATAGAAGTAAGGTGGAAGTGTGTGTATAACTCTATATTCAAATAAATGGATGTTCAATAGTTTATTTGCACGTGTGAGTATGTCTGTGAGTAACTTTTCGATGATTGTCGGTGTGTAACAGGATGTATAGGTGTATCATTTCATATGATGAGTGAGTATATGTATGAGTGGATGTGTATATAGATGGTGGAATTACTTGTTGTAACTGATATGGGTATCTGCATTTTTTTTTAAATTTCAGTTTCTATTTTTGAATATGTGTTTCAAGGATTACATTACAGTGAAAGGAGGTCTGTCACTATGTCACAAGGATGGTGTCATCAGTGATGTCATGAGTGATGTCACTGACCATGTCATGAGTGATGTAATATGTGACGTCATCAGCAGTGCATTGCACGCGCAAGTTATAGTGAGTCCAACTAACTATAACGTGGAATTTCATTGGTTTTATGTCAGTAAAATTTCCAGCTAACTATAACATGTGTCAAACCTATGGTTTTTTCAGTGAATTTCATAGGTTTTTTAAATGCTACTTCCTAACTATAACGTGTGTAAAACCTATGGTTTTTTCTGTGAATTTATATATATATTTACATTGAGACAAAAAAGATATATAAAAATACAACATATAAAAATACACCTACACATTGTTAATCCCATTAACATAGAACAGGACATGGCAATAAAACATGACATATTTACATCCAACCTAAATTCATAAAGGCATCACCATATAGACAAAGAAAGGGTTGTCCAGCTAATAGACCCTCCAGCTAATCATATGGTTAATCCTGTATAGCATCACAAAATGTTCTTAGCGCCTCATGGTGTATAACATCACATTTAAACACATCAGAAAAAGGTACGAAAATTAGAACAATATACAAGAAACCAATGTCTAAAGAGGTGTTGTAATTTGACGGTGATCAAGTTAGCGTTAAGCTTTGCTACATGTACTTCCCCTTATCTCGACTATAGTTGTCAGACGCCATTTTGTATGTATCGGCGGCCATTTCAAAGAATGCGTTGCCTCGTGGTCAGCATGCCCTTTTGTCCTTCCTCAGTACTACTGACCACTCGAGTTTGCCCAGCAACAGGCTATTTTTAGTATTGGTCAAGCTCACACATGCGCAGTTTAGATTGACCAGTCATCACTTAGGAATGTTCTGCCAAACTGACCAGTGATGTTATAGCTCCTCCCATGAGTTGGCTATGTTCCAAAAATGACCATATATGTACCTAAAACTCTGTAACTGTGTACCGCCTATCTTTTTATTACTGTAAAACTGAATAAAAGAAGGATTTGCACCGATGTTCGGTGTGATACTTCTTGCATTACCGAAGGGTGCTGTAGGAATGTACCACCACCCCATGGGGTCTTAATAAACTTGTCTTTTGCATTTTCTAGTTTCCGTGCCAACATCTTTTATGGTGTAGAGGGTATTCTACGGAGTATGTAGGCCTGGAGAACCCAATACCACAAATTGGCGACCACGAAGGGACTCATCGGCGACTCGGATGCCCGAAGGAGAGGTCGTGACGAAGGATTGGAAACTCGCCATGGACGCGTACGCTGCCACTGAGTGACCCGAGTCTTGGCACCCACGGTGTTTTCTTCCTTTCCTTCTGATCTGACCTTCCAGGTGGCGCCGGTCCTCGACTGAGATCTTGTTCGTTCGAGTTGTCGTACAGTGCCGGTTTTGGCTGATTTGATCAAAGACCTTGGCAGTTGGAACCTGGATATCTGAGAATTTGGTTAGCTTGTGATTGGTAAGGTAGTCTGCGGACGCTTACTGTGGTTCTATGAATATGTTTTGAGTTAGCTAACATTTGATTCTATGATTTGAACTATATGTGCAGTGCACTTCACATAGGCAGGCATGTAGAGCTATTTCTCTAAATTTGTTTGTGTTTGAACGGCACATTTGTGTGAAGTGAATTAAGTGCCATTTTTGTGGTATCACGTTTCCGTGATACTTTTTGAACATGCCTGTTTTAAGCACACTCCGAAGAATGTGCTGTCTTGGAAATGGTACCACTTATCGATTAAATGAATCTCAGCCGGCTCCCTCAGAGGGGCCTCCCAATCGGGAGATGTATATAAAATTCGGTCTTCCCCCTATATTATACAGTAAGTTATGAAATAAGTACACCAAATCTGATCCCGAGTTGCAATGGCCACTACATGGGTCATTTGATTTACGAAAGGTTCAGTTTGTGGAGCAATGTATGTTTCAGCGCAGATCTAGACAAGCTATGTTTGATTGTGTACGAATGTGGGAGAAAGCAGTGTGTGAACGAATGAAGCGTGAAATAGCCTTGGCGGAAAAAGAACAGCGTAAGGCTGCTCGAGATAAGGCTTTACAGCTGGAGGAGAAGGAGTTGCAGGAAAGGAAAGAAAGGGAGGCACGGGAACGTAATTTGCAAACGAGTGGTCAATTTCCTATTCGGCGTCCGCTTTATCCTATCCTTACTAATGAAGTTGATGATTTTTTATTACTAGATCGGTGCCCGCCTCCGTACGTTTCGCCTACGGCCCCGGACGAGGACTCGGACAATGAGGAGTACGGGAGTAAGAGTGTGAGGTTAAGTGCTGGTGTAGCTGCGGAGTTGCGTAGTTTTGCTCGCAAACTTAATTTGAACAAAAGAACTATGGCAGAGATTAAAAGTGAAATGAATAAGTGGTCAGAGCAAGAACAGTTGTATTTTTTAAGTGCTCTCGGAGATGAAGTGGTAGAGCGATTTAGGAAATATTCAACTGATTTAGAACCTAAGGATATATCAGTTCATCGTGAGAATATGAGTAAAGGTTTATTTGTTATTACAGATGCGGATGAATTTTTCCGACGGTTGGTCTACCTACGGGATGAGGCGTCCAGATTGCGGGAAGCACAAAAAGCATCAGACGTGCCTGCGCCGGGGTCGACGGAGCAATCCAAAGAGTGTTCTATCTTTGGAGCAGATAAGCGTTCTACAGTTCATGTTATGCCTATGCGTGAAGCCGCACCTCTGTATGTCCACCCTAAAGGGCAAGGTACCAGCGATGATAAATTGTCCGGGGATGCAAAAGGGTATTTCATATATAATTGGGTGTATACGCCTTGGAATAGGGCAGATGTTATGGCATTGAAAAATGCTTTACCTGATCCCCGTAAAAATCCGGCAGCTTTCTATGAAGGAGTGGAGGGGGCTATTTCTTCATGTGTTATGACATTAGTTGATATTGATCTTTTCTTTGGGTTAATACTGCCCCCTGAGATGTGGAGAGCGATTCGTAAGTTTGATGACCAAGCGATTTTGGGAGCGGATTGGAAAGCTATAGCTCAAGCTGATTTAGACAGGGAGCCTGCATGTAAACCTTGCCAATTAATTTTAGATCTTCCAACAGCTATTTTGAACAAACTAAAAACGCATGTTCCCCCAAAAAAGATTGATTGGACTATGTTAGCCTCCTGCAAACAGAAACAGGATGAGTCAGTGTCTGACTTCTTTTCCCGTTTCGAAGAAGCGTTTCATGATTACAGTGGGCAATTATTGACGGATGACACGGGTAGGCATTTGTTCGTTGATAAGTATGTGGCTAATCTCCTGCCGGAGATTGCAAAACGTTTGAAAACTAGTGAAAGCTCCTGGACCACGGCGACCCCTGCGTCCTTGTTAACTATGGCTCAGTATTATGAGCGACAGGAATTAGAGGCTAAGGAAAGTACTGATAAGAAAGCGAAGGAGTTAAAGACGAAGGTGATGTTGGCTCAGGTTCGTGCTACGCAGCCAAGAGGGAACGATAGAGGCAGGCGAGGAGGGTATGGTGCGTCTTATGGTCGTACCGACATTGCTGAGGATCAATGTGCATATTATAAAGAGTTTGGACATTGGGCTTCAGATTGTCCGGTGATTCGTGAACAACGTAATCAGCGTGGTCGAGGAGGTGGAAGGACACGGAATAGTTATTCAGGAGCTAGGGGTGGAGCAAGTGATCGTGGTAGGTTTGAGGCGAGGGGTCGTGGTCAGGATGATTATAATACTTTTGATCGACGGAATCAGTATCAGATATTGGAGGGTGAGACTGTGGAGTCTCAGGATTATGTGCACGCATAGGATTGCGTAGGATGGGGTGTGGAATCGGTTGAAGTGCCAGTAGATCAAAGAGGTCCATATGTATCAGCGGGCGTTTTGGGTTCTACTGATCAGTTTTTGGTTGATACAGGAGCTACTCGTAGTGCTCTGTCTAAAAACTTGGTTCCAAGGGCTCCCCTGTCTGGCGAAACGATTACATGCATAGGGTTCGATGGAACGCCCTCTCCTAGCCCACTGTCACAACCTCTTACGTTTTACATTGACAGATTCTTTGGCCCGTGCCCTTGCTTATTGTCGCCAAATACACCAGACAATATTATGGGCATAGATTTGCTTAAATATTTTCGAGCCACAATACGCTGCGCTCCTGAAGGAGTGCGGGTTATTTTGAATGATAATTATCCAGATGTAGGAAGACTATGTACTATAGAAGAAATTGAAGCATTAGCCTCTCTCCCACATACGTTATGGGCGACATCGGACACAGATTTGGGACAGATGCTCATTCCGCCTATTCGAATAACTGTTAAGGAGGGCGTGTCTTTGCTGGTGTCTGATATCACCACCTTACTTACTCTGGTTCCACCAACTGCTACCACGTTTTCTGTAATTGATCTTAAAAATGCCTTCTTTTCTATTCCCATCCATCCTGACAGCAGATATCTATTTGGCTTCACGTTAAATAATAAATCGTATAGATTTTGTCGAGTTCCTCAAGGCTATACAGAAAGTCCTAGCATCTATAGCCAGGTTTTAAAAAGACAGCTTGATTCCTTTGATTTGCAGTCTGGAGTAGCTCTTATCCAGTATGTTGACGATATTTTACTAGTTGCAGACACATATGTACAGTGTGAGGAGAGTACTCTTGCTTTGCTCTCTTTTCTCGCTCAGAACAATCACAAAGTGTCTAGGAAAAAACTACAATATTGTAGACCAAAGGTGACCTACCTCGGTCATCTTTTGTCTAAGGAGGGACGTGCATTAACATCTGATCGAATTCAAGCAATTTTAGATACACCAGCCCCCCGTACTCAGAGAGATGTACGTGCCTTCATAGATTTAACGTCCTTTTGTAGACAGTGGATAATGGGGTTTTCGCACATTATAAAACCTTTGTTAGCATTACTGTCCAAAACTACACCAATGCCTCTTGAATGGACAGATGAATGTCAGACTGCTTTTGAACAATTGAGACAAGCCCTTTGTTCTGCACCAGTGTTAGGTACACCAGATTACACGAAGATTTTCACGTTGTACGTACATGAGAAAGATGGGTGTGCATTGTCAGTGTTAGTGCAGACACACGGGGATAAGCAGAGGCCCTGCGCATACTTTTCGGCAATACTTGACCCTGTAGCACGAGGATTACCTGGGTGTTTTCGAGCAGTTGCAGCAACAGCAGTGGCTATACGGCAGAGTGAGGGAATAGTTTTGTCACACAAATTGTTGGTGTTAGTTCCCCATGCAGTAGATGCTTTGTTAAATCAAACAAAGACCCAGTATCTCACGAGTGCACGTTTAACAGGATATGAGCTCACACTGTTGGCACCACACATCACACTAAAGAGATGTGCTACCCTGAACCCTGCCACTTTATTGCCGTATCCGGTTGCTGAGGGCCAAAAGGAAAAACACCATGATTGTGTTCTCCTGACCGAAGAACAAACAAAGGGTCGTGTTGACTTACAGGATACGCCACTTCCAGATGTGAATAGGGAACTGTGGGTTGATGGATCGTGTTTAAGGCTGCCAGATGGCACAACTTCTGCAGCATATGCGATCACGACACTTAAGACAGTATTAGAAACAGCACGAATACCACAGAAATCGGCCCAAGCAGCGGAGTTAATAGCCCTGACAAGAGCCTGCGAATTGAGTGCTGGCTTATGTGTGAACATCTACACAGACAGCCGGTACGCCTTCGGAGTAGCGCATGACTTTGGCCTACTCTGGAGAGAGCGTGGGTTTTTAACTTCGCATGGAGTACACATCATGCACGGAGAACTAGTGTGTGATCTTTTGAATGCGTTACTTTGTCCAAAGAAAGTGGCGATAATTAAATGCAGTGCACATAAAAAGGTCACTGACAAAGTGGGACAAGGTAACGCTTTTGCAGACAGTATAGCAAGACAAACGGCTATGTTACGAAATGACTCGCCAATGTATGTAGTAAAATCACAGGCTGAGCGATGGCATGATGCTAGAGAGGAGATACTAGATATCCAGAAATCAGCGTCTGAAGCAGAGCTCGCAACCTGGGCAGCTGAGGGAGTGCTGGATGACGAGGGTTGCTGGCGAAGCAAAGATATGGAAAGATGGGAATTGCCTGCAGCTTACTTGCAAGCAATGGTTCAAATGACACATGGATTGGCACATGTTGGAGCTCTTGCAATTACTCGATTGCTAATGCGAGTTTGGGAGCATCCTGAGATTGCCAATACGGCTAAAAGAGTAGTGCAGACCTGTCTGATATGTTTACAGCACAATCCTGCAAAAGGGACGCATACTCCGAAAGGAGGGTTTGTTCCACCTACTGCACCGTTTGAAGTACTGCAAATGGATTATATCCAGCTTGAGCGTTGTAATAACCTTAAATATGTATTAGTGGTGGTGTGTGCTTTCAGTAAATGGATTGAGGCCTTCCCCACGAAGGATAATACAGCGTTGACAGTAGCAAAGGTTTTGCTCAAAGAGTACTTCCCTCGATACGGCGTTTGTAAGTTTTTGTGCAGCGATAATGGTCCTCATTTTGTTGGGAAAATTGTGGAATACGTGATGAAAGGATTGGGAATTCAGCAGAAATTTCATGCTGTGTTCCATCCTCAGTTGGCAGGTCTTGTTGAACAGTATAACGCTGCTCTGAAATTAAAGCTAGCAAAGATTGTGGCATCTACGTCTTTGAAATGGCCGGATGCTCTGCCTCTGGCATTGCTATCTATCAGATCAGTACCCCATTCCCGAACTGGCCTCACACCTTATGAAGTGGTGTTTGGAAGGCCTATGAATATATGGGGAGTTCCTAAGTCTCGATTATTACATGATGTGCCTTGTATAATGATGAACGATTATTTGGCACGATTAACAAATTATCTACTTTCTATTCATCAACAGGTTCGAGAAGCGCTCACTGACAATTCCACTGGAGAGGCTCACAATCTTCGTCCTGGAGACCATGTGATGGTCCGATCCTTTGAAAGAACAAACAGCTTGGCGCCGAGGTGGCGTGGCCCCGAGCAGGTACTGCTTGCAACTCGTACGGCTGTGCGAGTCACCAACAGAAAGCGGTGGGTGCATTCTACTCACTGCCGTCGTGTCTCTCCGGATCTGGTGAGCCCAACTGTGCTGTCTGATTATCGAGACATCTTGGACGAGGAGAAGAGCCCAGCTGTAACGTCGGCCGAATCGGAGGGAGCCTTCCCGGACCATACTGTTTCTGGAAAAGAGAGATACAACCTACGACCACGATAAGCAGTTGTTTTTGTGCGAGACTGGTTGAGTTACCGCTCTGGGGTTTGTGAAACGGAAGCCGGGAATATCAAGGGCGGGGGATCTGTTCTGCCAAGTGTAGCCACACCCGTCTTGAATCTCGGAGAAGAAACCAACGGCTACCTCGGAGCTCAGCACTCATATTTTTATTTTTATTTTAGTGTTTTTGAGTCATTTTGAACTTTGAACTATGGCCTCTTCTGCAGTGCGAGACAAGAGAATTCTTGGCGCAGTACTATTTGTTTTGACAATTGTTGTGATAGCTGTGATAGCTTGGGTAGTAGAACTTGTGGTGCCGGTACGAGAACATTTATTGCCAACTACTCCAATTCCATCTGAACATATCCATTTTACCCTGCCTTATCATGAAGGGCGACACCGACAGATTTATTTGAACAACAGTTTTATTCAGATTCTGCATCATACCCATAATATGACTAACACTTCGAACTGCTGGGTATGTGGGATGTTGCCTGGACATCAAAAGAAAGGGGGCACACCACTTATCCCACTCCCGTTTTCCCATAATGGCTCTTGTAATGCCTGGTACACACTCTTATTCACTTTGCGATGGCCAATTAAAGGTGGGCTGCTTTTCCGACTCAACAAAATTTGCTTCAACGATCGAGATGGGTATCCGCAAGCTGAAGGAACTAAGTTTGAATGGCAGGAGTACCGCCCCGACAAAGTGTCAGCACCACGAGTTTATAACAATCAAAGGAATGTAAATATGTCTAGTTCACATGTGATTACTGTTATTAATACCAAAGCTGTGTTCGTAATAAAGGTACAATCCCAGTCGGCAGAAGTGAGTGTAACACCACTCTTACCTTTGACACTTCAAACGGCATTTCATTTGTGGCCTCCCAAAATACGTACTTTATATGTGGAAATAAAGGCTATCATCGTCTCACTATAGGATGGTTAGGAATATGTTATATATCTTTTGTATTGCCCCCAGTGTTTATTGCCCCACCTATGTATCATAATAACTATGTCCTTTACCATGATTTTATAATGAATAGAGCAAAAAGAGCATTAGTCCTTGAAGACATTGACCAAACTGACACTGCGTTGCAACAATATGCCGATTTTAATTTGGGCCTCTTTTCATTTGTTGGAGCTTTGAACAGTCGAAAAATACGACGGTTAACTTGTGTCGTAGAAGCTGTTGCTAATGATACCGCTTTTGCTCTAGGAAATTTAACAGAGGAACTTCAGATTACCAGAATTGTTACACTCCAAAACAGAATAGTATTAGATGTAGTATTAGCTGATCGTGGAGGAGCTTGCCGCAGTATCGGAAGCAGTTGTTGTGTATACGTGCCAGATAATTCACCTTCTGTGTATGATGCAATATCTAAATTACATAAAATTGCTGCTGAGATACATCCTGATAATGGTACATGGACATTTTCTGGGTGGTTTTGGTCAATACTTAGTACATGGGGTTGGAAGTTGCTGACGATTCTATGTGTAATAATTGGGATATTATTCTTTTTATGCCTTTGTATCCAGTGTGGCCCTGGATTGTGTTCTATGTGCCTTTCTGCTTGTATTCCATCCAAACGAGCATTTGCTAAACATGAACAAATGATTCATAAAGAAGTAGCACAAATAATGTCTATTGATATTGAAGATGAGTATCCCGATTACGTTCACTATGAAGTAGCTTCAGCTAAACGCTAAAAGGGTCGTCTGTTGTAATTTGACGGTGATCAAGCTAGCGTTAAGCTTTGCTACATGTACTTCCCCTTATCTTGACTATAGTTGTCAGACGCCATTTTGTATGTATCGGCGGCCATTTCAAAGAATGCGTTGCCTCGTGGTCAGCATGCCCTTTTGTCCTTCCTCAGTACTACTGACCACTCGAGTTTGCCCAGCAACAGGCTATTTTTAGTATTGGTCAAGCTCACACATGCGCAGTTTAGATTGACCAGTCATCACTTAGGAATGTTCTGCCAAACTGACCAGTGGTGTTATAGCTCCTCCCATGAGTTGGCTATGTTCCAAAAATGACCATATATGTACCTAAAACTCTGTAACTGTGTACCGCCTATCTTTTTATTACTGTAAAACTGTATAAAAGAAGGATTTGCACCGATGTTCGGTGTGATACTTCTTGCATTACCGAAGGGTGCTGTAGGAATGTACCACCACCCCATGGGGTCTTAATAAACTTGTCTTTTGCATTTTCTAGTTTCCGTGCCAACATCTTTTATGGTGTAGAGGGTATTCTACGGAGTATGTAGGCCTGGAGAACCCAATACCACAGAGGCGTGGGGGAAATACAGGACTCCTTAAACATCGAACCGGAAAATATATATGACAGTAATAATGTATAGTAATATAATAATAATATTAAAATGCCCTCACCAAAAAAAAGTGTATGAGTAGATTCATAGAATTGACCCAGAATACTGGCCTTGGATGTAATAATCCCAATCCTTTTATTTCTGATCCCTTCTGATTTTCCAAGACCCGATACCGTGATATATCTGCGGTAAAAGAAACAGGGAGAGATGTGGAGGACAATGTATAAGTCCAGATATCCAAACAGGGAGAGATGTAACAAACAACATATAAATCCAGGTATCCAAATATTATTGGACAGGTACATATCCAGAAAAAGTAATACGCAAATAATATGTATTACTCTACCGACTATGTTCACACCCTGTTCATTAATGAGCACCACAAAAAATAAGTCATTGCTAACCTAAAAAGTGCCCATGTCCTCACCTTTTCCCAAAACTGTACACAGGTGTGGTAAGACAAAAGGGAGGTATATCTGCCTCAATCACACAATCATAACGTCAGGAAGCAACAAATCCACGGACATATTGCAGAAAGTGAAGCTTGTCACTATAAAAAAAGAAATAGATAGTTGTGAATAATATATAAATAGACAATAAGGGGGTCATTAGGATAGCGGGCGGAAAACCACCCCAACCGCCATGGAGGCGGAAACCAACCGCCCGCCTGCACCGCGGATATACCAGCAGCCACATTAGGATCAACCGCCACTAAAGACCGACCGCAGCGGTAGCGGGCCAAGCAAAGCCATCCGACGCGGGCGGTGATGGTCAAAAATCGACCACAGCGGTCGGAAAAGCTGCCGAAAAGCTACAACCCGCCGCAAGGACAGCAGACACACCGCACGGGAAATTAAGATAATCCCGAGGGTGTCGCGGTCGGAACCGCTGACACCGACCGCCGCGGTCGCACACAGGAGTGAATGGGAAAAATAGCGGAAGAGCTGCAG
This sequence comes from Lissotriton vulgaris, assembly GCF_964263255.1. Lineage (NCBI taxonomy): Eukaryota > Metazoa > Chordata > Amphibia > Caudata > Salamandridae > Lissotriton > Lissotriton vulgaris. The sequence goes on from NC_141692.1 coordinate 25,299,278, forward strand.
CATAGACACCGCAGCAGACAGGACATGAAAAACATGGAGGATGATGCCAAAACACTGCAGTGATGCCAAACAGTGCACAAATAAAATCAGCCATGCCCCCAAATACATAACACACATACAAATAAAACAAATAAAGCAAAAATTAAAATAAAAACCCTGGACAACTCCCACAACACACCTGACACCCAAAATCCATTTGTACACACCCACACAGCTTAGTATAAAGACACCCCCTTCACAAACTACAATCCTTTGCAACACTCCAGAATAGAAGGCCATACCCCACATCTAACAGGAGAGGCAAAAGAGCACAGCACACACACACATCCACCACCACCATCACCACCACCTTTACACCAGCACAAATAATTCCTCAGCACACAACACAACTCACACCTCAACACCATACCCCTGCACCCACACCCCTGCACCCACAAACACCTCAACCACCACACACCATGACAACAAAAAAAATGCCCAAATTCACAGAGAGTGAGTTGACAGTCATGGTCAATGAGATTATAAGAGTAGAGCCACAACTGTTTGGTAGCCTGATCCAACAGACACTATTAGCCACGAGGACACAAATGTGGGAAAGGATAGTCCAAAGGGTGAATGCAGTAGGGACCACCCCAAGATCCAAGAAGGAGATCATGAAGCGGTGGCATGATTTCAAGAGGGTTGTCAAGGAGCGGAAGAGTAAGAACTGGACGCTGGCGAACCTGACTGGCAGTGGCCCTCCCATCCCACCGAAAACATTCACACTATGGGAGGAGAAGGTGCTTGCCATACTGCTTCCTGAGAGTCTCACAGGAGTAGCCGGGGGAGCAGAGGCTGGTAAGTACAAACAAATGCCAAACAACACACTGAGAACTACTTCCTTGCAATACCAAAACACCATTACACTGTCCACCCTCACACAACAAGTATCTAGCCATCTTGCTTAGGAGGCCTGTAAGGGGGAGGGAGGCCTGCACTACCACTCCCAACATGCCCCTTGTCCCACAGCTGAGCAGGATACAGACCTCCCCCACCAAGGAGCAAGTGTCAGCCATTGCACAGTTCAACAAACAGACTTACAGGTCGGTATCCATCTTGTATTGGAGCACAGTTTGGGGGTGGGAGGCCCTGAAGCACTACTCCCAGCATGCCCCCTGGCCCACACTCCATCAGCATGGAGGCCTCCCCCACCCAGGAGCATGTGTCAGCCATTGCACAGTTCACCAAACAGACTTACAGGTAGGTATCCATCTTCTATTGGAGCACTGTTTGGGGGTGGGAGGCCCTGAATCACTACTCCCAGCATGCCCCCTGGCCCACAATCCAGCAGCATGGAGGCCTCCCCCACCCAGGAGCATGTGTCAGCCATTGCACAGATCACCAAATAGACTTACAGGTAGGTATCCATCTTGTATTGGAGCACTGTTTGGGGGTGAGAGGCCCTGAATGACTACTCCCAGCATGCCCCCTGGCCCACAATCCAGCAGCATGGAGGCCTCCCCTACCCAGGAGCATGTGTCAGCCATTGCACAGTTCACCAAACAGACTTACAGGTAGGTATCCATCTTGTATTGGAGTACTGTTTGGGGGTGGGAGGCCCTTATTCACTACTCCCAGCATGCCCCCTGGCCCACACACCAGCAGCATGGAGGCCTTCCCCACCCAGGAGCATGTGTCAGCCATTGCACAGTTCACCAAACAGACTTACAGGTAGGTATCCATCTTGTATTGGAGCACTGTTTGGGGGTGGGAGGCCCTGAATCACCACTCCCAGCATGCCCCCTGGCCCACACTCCAGCAGCATGGAGGCCTCCCCCACCCAGGAGCATGTGTCAGCCATTGCACAGTTCACCAAACAGACTTACAGGTAGGTATCCATCTTGTATTGCACCACTGTTTGGGGGTGGGAGGCCCTGAATCACTACTCCCAGCATGCCCCCTGGCCCACACTCCGGCAGCATGGAGGCCTCCCCCACCCAGGAGCATGTGTCAGCCATTGCACAGTTCACCAAACAGACTTACAGGTAGGTATCCATCTTGTATTGCAGCACTGTTTGGGGGTGAGAGGCCCTGAATCACTACTCCCAGCATGCCCCTTGGCCCACACTCCAACAGCATGGAGGCCTCCCTCACCCAGGAGCATGTGTCAGCCACTGCACTGTTCTCCCTCACCTAACAGGTAGGTAGCTATCTTAACTCTTCCTGATGTGTGTATGGGAGACCTGCACCCCGAAACGCAGCAACAATTGCATGCAATACATTGACATCTAACATGTATGAGTAAATGATGTTCCTCTGCACTATGAAATTACACACATTGTCGCCATGAATTGTACTACTGCTGACTTCATATTTGTGTAGTGTACAGACAGTCCATTACACGCAGCTGAGACAATACTTGCACAGTGCCCAACACTGACCATTCCCCATCTACTCCACAGGTGATGAAGAACTCACTGCTGAGGACCACACCAACGACCAGCAGAGCCAGTCTCCACCCCCGGCACATGGACTCTCAGATGCGGAGACCCAGGACAGTTTGGACGAAGAGCTCCAGCCCGGCCCATCTGGTGTGCCACAGACCCAGAGGTTCCAGGCCCCCATCCTCCTCACCACATCCCCTGCTGCAACAACAGCACAGCAGACCCCTGCTGTCACGGCCTCTGCCTCCACCGCAGCCACCACCATCACCACTGCCACCGCCACCGCCACTAGTACCACCAGTACCACTTGCAGCACCCTCCCTGTCCAAGGGGATGACCAGCCCACAGCAACTACTGTGGAGGGCAGGGAGAGAGTGTGTGGCCTGACACTGGTGAGGCAAGAGGTCCGTGGCAGCAGAGCAGGTGGGAGGGCCAGGGCCACCACCAGACCTCGGGAGGAGTGGACACCATCCCTGGACCACTTCACCAGGGTAGTAGAGGTATACCAAGAGGTCCAGGGACAAAGTGGCCGGTCGGCGTGAACTATTAAAGGAGCTCATCCTGCTGATGAGGTCCATTGACAACCGCCTTGGACAGATGGTGGACCTCATGGGCCAGCAAGTGGCGTTGCAGAGGGACAGGCCTGTATCCCAACCACCACATCCATCCCCTCCTGTTGTGCTGCAGGATGATAGTGCACCATCCTCCTCTGCGCCAACAGAGAGGGACGAGTCCCCTCATGCCGCTAGCCATTCAGCAGGCCCCCCACCGCCAAAAAGATCTAGGGGGCGTCCAAAGAAGAGCCTGGGAGTCTCCGTAGGCAAAGCACCTGCCACACGCCAGTCATGTAGCCAGCCATGATGTCTTTATCCACATTTCCTTGGCAATGGCACCTGTCTGTTGGACGGGGTCACCACATCCATGCGGACTCTACTCTTGCATCTCATTTATTTATTTATTTATTTATTTATAAAATTTCTATAGCGCACAAATACCTTCCGGTGTCTCGGCGCTGGAGTTTACAGATTGCAAGGGGTTCCTATTGAAAGTTTACTGATTAAAAAGCCAGGTTTTAAGGTGCTTTCGGAATGTTAGTAGTGATGGGCTAAGTTTGATATAGGGAGGGAGCAGGTTCCATAGTTTATGTTATGTTATGTTATGTTATGTTATGTTATGTTATGTTATAACGCTTTTATATAGCGCACGGCTACTCGAAAAGAGTGTCCCGGCGCTTTCCACCAGCAACTCAGAGTAAAAATAACACAACACAACGAAAATACGAGCAGAACTAAAACAGAAAACAGTAAAAAACAGCCTAAAGATTAAAAAGCCAGGTCTTCAGGCTCTTCCTGAACTGGAACAAATTGGCAGTGATGCGAAGCGAAAGAGGAAGCGAATTCCAGAGCTGGGGAGCTTTGCAGCTGAAAGAACGCCCTCCCGCGCGGGCCTTCCTCACCCGCGGGACCAGCGCTTTACAGAGAGATTCCAAACGCAAGGAGCGGACTGGTCGATAGAAGGCCAGTCTCCGCCGCAGGTATCCAGCCCCTGATCCAAACAAGGCTTTGTGCATCAGAGTCAGGGATTTGAACTGGATCCGCTTCCGGATCGGCAGCCAGTGTAGCGCCTGTAGCAGCCCGGAGGCTCGGGCGCGTCTGCGCAGGCCAAAAATAGCCCGGGCGGCAGAGTTCTGTACCACCTGTAGGCGCTGAACTAAGTAATCAGGGAGGCCGAGAAAGAGGGCATTAGCGTAGTCTAACCTTGAGCCCACGAGAGCCTGCACAGTAATCCGCCTTTGCTCCTCAGACAGCAGGGGCAGGAATTTACGGATCATTTTCAAAATTCCATAGCAGGTGCCAGCCAGACCCATGATATGTGTTCTCAGCGACAGCTGGTTGTCCAGCTTGACACCCAGATTTTTAGCCACCAAGGAAGACTGTGCAGGAGGGCTCATGTCAGACGGCCACCATTGCTGCCACTCCGGATCGGCGACGCAACCAAAGAATAGAACCTCGGACTTGCTAGAGTTGGCCCTCAGACTGTTCCGTTGGAACCAGTCGAAGACCAATTCAAGGCAGTCCCGAATTCTCCCTCCATCAAACTCCTGGTCTTTCCCGCATGTGAAGAGGAGTTGCGTGTCGTCGGCGTAGGAGACGATCTGGGCCCCATAAGCTTCAACCAAGGCCGCCAACGGGGACATAAAGATGTTAAACAACGTGGGGCTCAACACAGAGCCCTGTGGAACCCCAACTCCCAGTGGCGGCATCTCGGCGGAGCTCTGGGAGACCCAGACCGTCTGGCGGCGGCCTTCAAGGAAAGATGTGAACCACCTGAGCGCCGTCCCCCTAAGGCCGATGTCATAAAGCCTCGCTAGGAGTGCCCTATGGGGGACGGTGTCGAAGGCCGCCGATAGGTCTAGCATGACCAACATGGCCCTCCCGCCAACATCCAGACTCTCCCTGATGATCTCGGTGACCTCCAGCAAAGCCATTTCCGTACTAAAATTAGGACGGAAGCCGGATTGGGATGGATGGAGCAGATTGTTAGCTTCCAAAAAGCTCGACAGGACACCGTGGACGTGTTTTTCCGTGATCTTCGCGAGGGCCGGAAGAAGTGAAATTGGCCTATAATTGGCCAGGACCTCGGCATCGAGACCCGGTTTCTTAAGGAGGGGGATCACCATCGCTCTTTTCCAAGAGCTAGGGACCCTCCCCTCCCTCAAAGAGGCATTGAGGATGGGATTAACCAGCGGGTTCACCACCGCCGCCATCCCAGCCAAAAATTTGGCGGGGCAGGGGTCAAGTGGCGAGCCAGATTTCAGATTGGCCAGCAGCTGCCTGGACACATCGCTGGAAACAACAGGAAAAACAGACAACACCGCCGCAGGTGTGTGCGGAGGTCCACGACCCGCCCCAGTGATGCCGCTTCCATCCTCCGGTCCCTCCACAAAGGAGGCCTGAATCGCCTTGATCTTATTGGTGAAGAAACCGGCAAGATCACATGCCCACGCATCCGAAGAAACTAAAGGGGGCGATTGGGAGCTAGGGGTCGTGAACTCCTTCACAATGGTGAAGATCTCCTTACAGGAGTTCGCAGATGCCTCGATCCTCCTAGCCAAATATTCCCTCTTTGCTCCCAGGATGTCCCGATGGTAGGCCTTCACCGCCGCCTTATAGGCGAGTTTAGCCTCCTCATCATACCGAAGGCGCCACGCCCTCTCGGCCACCTTACATTGACTGCGAACCACACGGAGCGCCTCCGTAAACCACGGTGCAGATTGCCGTGCCGCCGTGAACCGGGAGGCTACCTTGGGAGCCAGATCGTCCAACCTATCAGTGAGCCATAGCTGCAAAGCCTCAGTGTCGCTTTCCAGATCGCCCGAAAGATGGCATGGGTGATCCAGAAGCGCCTGCTCCAGCATGTCAGGTGTCACTCTGTGCAGCGCTCTCGAGGCCGGTCTAGACAAGGTAGAGGCGCTGTTATCCAGCCGCGAACTTTCCAGCACCGAAAATCTGATCAACCTGTGATCAGTCCAGAGCACCGGCAGAGTATCAACCTCCATAAGAGGGACAGACGAAAACACCTGATCCAGGGTATGCCCCTTCTCATGTGTTGGCCCTGACACGAACGGTATAAGACCCAGCGGAGATGTAATATCCAGCAGCTTGGCCGCATCCGGGTCATCCGCCACGTCAAGGTGGAAGTTGAAATCACCGGCCACCACGCAATGCTGTGTGGTCAGCACCAACTCGGAGACAGCTGTCTGCAAATCTTCCAGGAAGGAGCCCACAGGGCCTGGTGGTCTATAAACCACCAGCCCCTTCAAAGCCTGGCCCGGGGACAGTCTGAGCGTGAAGGCGAGCGACTCAGCGCTCCCAATGGAGTTCAGGGGAAGCACTGAGCAGGAAACGCTCTTTTTCACCACTACCGCCACTCCCCCACCTCTTCCCTTCACTCTATCCTGCCGGAAGATGTTATACGCCGGAGGAATGGCTGAGAAGACATCCGGGTTGGAAGCCTCTCCCAACCAGGTTTCGGTCAATAGCAGACATAGAGGATTTTCCCTAACGAGGAGATCATAAATATGCAGGGCATGGCAACCTACCGACCTCGTATTCAGCAGCAGGCAGAGATGCTGAACGCCAGCTGTTGCTGGACGAGGGACGTTGACACGGGTCCAGGAAGGCATCCAGCCACACCCCGGGCAACGTCGTTTACCCTTAAATCGCCCCGGGAAGACGGAGCGGCAGGAGCTGGAAAGGCCCCGCATATCCCGCAACGTCGCAGAGGAGTAACAGATCATCTCAGCCAAAGTGTCAATGGACCGGCGTCCCCCGCCGCCCCGACGCCTCCGGGACGCTGACGGGCGCAGACGGGCAGGACTCCGGCACGACTCAGGCTAAGCGAAGGTGTCCACCTGCGCGTCACGCTGCGCGTGAGGGAGCGACTTTAAATAGGCGCTCCAATCAGCCCTGAGTGTGCGAGTCCGCTCCAAGATGGCGGCCGCCGCTGGCTGAAGTGTCCCAAGGAAAGATGGCGCCCAAAGTGACCCCCAGGACCCGGACCCACCGAAGTGGTGGTGCTTTTCAGGCAGAGACTGCCGTTTTTTAAGTGCAGGTGAGGGGAGAGAGGGGCGCGAGCTACAGGCAAGCAGGCTAAAAGCAGGGGTAAGTAGAACAAAAAACGAACTAAAATACAAAACCAGGAAGCAATAAAATACTCTGCGCTAATAACAGCGCGAGCGCAGCGAAGTGGTAGATGGTCTAACCAGCACCACGCTAGAGCCCGCCTTAAATAGGCGCTCCAATCAGCCCTGAGCGTGCGAGTCCGCTCCAAGATGGCGGCCGCCGCTGGCTGAAGTGTCCCAAGGAAAGATGGCGCCCAAAGTGACCCCCAGGACCCGGACCCACCGAAGTGGTGGTGCTTTTCAGGCAGAGACTGCCGTTTTTTAAGTGCAGGTGAGGGGAGAGAGGGGCGCGAGCTGCAGGCAAGCAGGCTAAAAGCAGGGGTAAGTAGAACAAAAAACAAACTAAAATACAAAACCACAAAGCGTTTGTCTCCCCATGCCGCTTTTTTTATGCGTGGGATTTGGAGCTGTTGGGCTGCAGATGAGCGTAGTGTTCGACTAGGTGTGTAAACACTAATGGCCGTTTTAAAGAATTCTGGTCCAATGTTGTTCAATGCCTTATATGTGATACACAAGGCCTTAAACTTTGTACGGCTTCTAACCGGCAACCAATGTAGTTGACGAATGATGGGAGAGATAGATGAATATTTAGGTGTGCCGGTTAGAATCCTTGCGGCAGCATTTTGAACAAGCTGTAATTTGTTCAAAACTTGCTCCTGCGCGTTCAACAGTAGGCCATTGCAATAGTCCACCTTAGACAATACCAAGGTGGACATTAGGGTCTTGCCTGCATTTGGGGGAAGAAAAGGAGGCAATTTCTTTACCATTCTTAGGGTAAAAAAGGAGGCAGAGACCACTGCGTTAGCATGGCTGACAAAAGCTAGCTTGTTGTCAAATAGAACTCCCAAATTTCTAACTTTGGATACTGGTGATGGGGGGGGGGGTTCCTAGCTCCGAAGGCCACCAGACTGGGGACCAAGACGGGGTCAGCTCACCAAATACCATGACCTCAGTCTTGTCAGAATTTAACTTTAAACAATTCTGATCCATCCAGGTACTGATGGCTCTCATGCCCTCTTGGAAGTTGGCGGCCACTGCTCCTCCATTTTTGTGGATCGCCAGGACCAGCTGGGTGTCATCAGCATATGAGGTCAATCCGATGCCAAATGACTTGATCACCCTCGCCAAGTCCGACACATAGATGTTAAAAAGTGTCGGACTTAGAGAGGAGCCCTGGGGGACTCCACAAGGCAGAGTGAAATCAGGAGAGTAATAACTCCCCTTCTTCACAGACTGCTCTCTATCTGCCAGGAAGGATGCCAGGAGTACTTTGGCTTTGCCCTGAATGCCTATTGCAGCGACACGGTCGATCAGGACGGTATGATCGACCGTGTCGAAGGCTGCAGACAAATCCAAGAGTATTAAGACCGCTGCACCACCCTGGTCCATGATTATCCTGACATCCTCTGCTGCCTTTATCAGAGCAGTCTCAGTCCCGTGGCCCCTCCTGAACCCAAACTGGGTGTCATCCAGCAGCTCATTCTGATCAATATAGTACGACAGCTGTAAGTTCATTGCCTTTTCAAAAACTTTTGATGGATAGGGGAGCGAGGCAATAGGGCGATAGCTTTTAGGCTCTTATGGATTTAGGGTTGATTTTTTTAAGAGAGGTTTTACAGTGGCCTTTTTCCAGATTGAGGGGTAGTTACCTGTCCGAAACATGGCATTGCAGATGTTAGTGAGCACCGGGGCTATCAAATTGGATAGTGGTTTGAGAATGAGTGGAGGACATGGATCCAAAGGTGATCCTGACTTAACAGTGTTCATAAGTTCTTTCATAGACAGTTGGGATAGTGGGGAGAAGACCTCAAAGGTTGGCTTCTGTGACGTGAGAGGGATCTCCAAACGGGCTGAGTCAGTGACGGTTCTTTTAGTAAAGTTGTTAAAAATGTCTTTGACCTTTGCCTTGAAAAATTCCGCTACCTTATTGCAAAAAATTTGAGATGGCTCTGTGGAGGCAAGAGCCGGTGGATTGACTCATGTAACAGGATTGTCAACTCACTGCTCATTCCCCACTGTCATGTAAATATTGCCGCACAAATCACATGTCCACTGTTAAATAAAATACCTGATGCACCAGATTTTGTGCAGTATCGTTTATAGTGCAATATTTACAATATTGACAATGTCCATGATGTGTCCAAATGATGTACAGTATGTAGTGCAGGATTCGTCTGTAGCACCTAGGGAGACACAACAGAACAAAAGTCGCTAGTCTCATTGTAGCATCACAGGCATAACACTACACAAAACATACACAATACACTACAGGCATACTACACAATGGGCTGTAGGTGTGAACAAATAGGGTCCAGCATACGTTCACATATGGAACGTCAATGTCACTTTTACCACACACAGGTGCCTGCCTGTTACATCCGCGCATAGCCCTTCACAACAACAGCACCCACACCACACAATGTACACGTTGTACCTCGTCACCCACCTTCAAGAGAAGTAGCGTTCAATGAGCTGCTGGCGCAGGTCTACTCCTTCATCCTCTCCACTGTCCTCATCACTAGACTCAGGTCCTTGAGCAGGTGGTGGCCTTGGTTCCTTACCATCGTCCAGGAGCAGGGGGATCCCCTTGTGGATGGCCAGGTTGTGCAGCATACAGCATGCCACAACGATCTTGCATACCTTCCCAGGCGAGTATGCCAGTGCACCTCCTGTCCTGTCAAGGCAGCGGAATCTAGACTTCAGCAGGCCAAAAGTCCGTTCAATTACCAGTCGGGTCCTGCCATGGGCGTCATTGTAGCGGATGGCAGCCGGGGTCCTGGGATTCCTCAGGGGGCTCAACAGCCATGGCCTACTGGGATATGCAGAGTCACCTGCGAATGACAAACACCCATTGCAATGTTGCACAGTCAGAGTCCAGCAGGTAACACACAGAACACCATATAAGTAGGCATACTCACCCACAATCCAAGCATGCTTGGGATGCAGATTCTCCATCATCCGCGGCACCATGCTGTTCCTCATGATGTATGAATCATGCGCCGAGCCAGGATACTTCGCACACACATGAGAAATGGTCATGCCCGCAAGGCAGACCACCTGCACATTGATGGAATGATAATGTTTGCAGTTCCTATATATGTGCTCCGTCGCCTGTGGTGCCACCAGACCTACATGGGTGCAATCGATGGCACCAACAACATGTGGGATGCGCCCAAGGGGATAGAATTCACCCTTAACAGCAGCCAATTCTCCTCCCCTGGGGAAATGGATGTAGCGATTCCGATAGAGCATCATGGCAGCAAGAACATCCCTCGGCACCATGCTGAACATGGGCTGTGACATCCCTCCAGCGCTAGCCACGGTCTCCTGGAAGGAACCTGTCGCAAAAATGTGGAGTGCTGCCATCACCTTGTATGTGGGTGTGAATGCCGTAGGGTAGTGACAGCGAGGCTGCAGGTGGGGCTCCAATAGATCACACAGGATCTTCTGTGTTGGTCTGTCCAGGTGGAATTTCCTAATTATTGCAATATTCTCCATGTCCTCCAGCACTATCAGGTGACGTAGGAGATTTGGCCTCCTCCTAGTTGAGAAGTAAAATTGAAAATGTCAGTGACAACCATCATGAGATGGCCACAGCACATACCATCAATGATGTCATGGATGTGCCATGCCTGAGAGATGCATGGCACACCAGGTTACATGGCTGGCCTTTTGATAAACACAGAGGGCACACCTCTCCACTGTCAATACACAAGTGCCACAAACACATCGGAGAATGTGAAAGCGCACATACCGGAGATCACAATTCACATGTGCAGGCAAGGTGCAGCAACATCCGCCAATGTTTTGGAAATTACCATGTCTGTATCACACCCGTCTGCTGTACCTGTCACACCTCAATGCATCATCCAAACTCTGCACACATCCATCAACACAATGATCACAGTATCAGGAAAACGTTCAGTTGTGTGCATGAGCTGTTGTGCATGCACCAGTCTGATACGATACAATGCTGTGACACAAGCCTTGTAATGTAATGTAATGTATTGCGACTTATATAGCGCACGTATCACCCGAAGGCATCAAGGTGCTTGCCTTGGGAACCCGTCCTGGCTTTTTCCCTGTGAGATAACCCCTACTGGGCATCCCCAAGGTGAAAGCCAGGCATCCCGCAGTGGGTGGGCCGCCGTAGTGGAGAGTAAGCAAGCTATTGCCCAGAGTTGCAGCGTGGGACCCCATGATTAGAGTAGGCACCGAGGCGAGAATTATCGAGTCCGTGGACATTTTGGGGTCAGGACCCTGCCGCCTCGGGAATTGAACCCTGGTCCCGGGCCAGACCTCTGCATCAGGGTCTGCCGCTCTAATCAGTGAGCCACACTCCTCCTTGTCAAGCTCATCACTGACTCACAACAAATGGATTTGTACCACATCATGAACACCAGCTCAAGAGTGTCAAGCATCATCAGCCATGAAAGGCATAAGTAACATGGCAGGGATCACAGACCAAAGTGTGTCACACTGAACGTGTGTCCACCTGTGGATGACATGGAAGTATGGCATTGTGTGTACAATGATGTGCCCTTCACCATGTTGCTGCCGTCTACTGATACAGTCTTCAGGATTGACATAGCCATTAATGGTAATGAATATAGCGGTACCTACCGCCTGTCCCCAGTGGTGTGACACCAGCACCACCCCCTTGACAAGTGCGGAAGCCATTGGCATATGGATATGTGTACATGGCGGTGGGCATGCTCCGCCGCGTAATTCGCGGTACCTACCGCCTTTCCCCGGCGGTGTGACACCAGCACCACCCCCTTCACAAGTACGGAAGCCATTGGCATATGGACATGTGTACATGGCGGTGGGCATGCTCCCCCGCATGATTCGCTGTACCTACCAACTGTCCCCGGCGGTGTGACACCAGCACCACCCCCTTCACAAGTGCGGAAGCCATTGGCATATGGACATGTGTACATGGCGGTGGGCATGCCCTGCCGCATGATTTGCAGTACCTACCGCCTGTCCCCGGCGGTGTGACACCAGCACCACCCCCTTCACAAGTGCGGAAGCCATTGGCATATGGACATGTGTACATGGCGGCGGGCATGCTCTGCCACATGATTCGCGGTACCTACCGCCTGTCCCTGGCGGTGTGACACCAGCACCACCCCCTTCACAAGTGCGGAAGACATTGGCATATGGACATGTGTAAATGGCAGTGGGCATGCTCCGCCAGCGCGTAGGCGGTCATTGGATACATTTGAATGATGCACCATTGCGGTAGCGCACCCCGGGCACCCGCGATGCATCACCGCCATGGAGCATTGCCTACAACCAATGGGAGCAATGATCGCGGTGGCATGATGCACATTTGAAAAACGAGGAAGGTGTGCTCCGCCAGCGCGTAGGCGGTCATTGAATACATTTGAATGATGCACCATCGCGGTAGCGCACCCCGGGCACCCGCGATGCTTCACCGCCATGGAGCATTGCCTACAGCCAATGGGAGCGATGATCCCGGTGGCATGATGCACATTTGAAAAACGCGGAAGGTGTGCTCCGCCAGCGCGTAGGCGGTCATTGGAGAAGTGTGGCTCACTGGTTAGAGCGGCAGACTCTGAAGCAGAGATCAGGCCTGGGACCAGGATTCAAGTCCCGACGCGGCAGGGTCTTGGGCTCAATGTCCGCGGACTCGATAATTCTCACCTCAGCGCCTACTCTAATCATGGGTCCCTGTAACGACCGGATTTTCGGACCAGATAGAATCAGCTCACCAAGACACCACTAACCCAGCTGAAACGTAACCATCTCCCTCAGGACCTACTTACAAAAGGTACCTGTGTACCTACCTAAGGATGGGGAATTAGCAATATACAAGCTTGGATCTTTTACAACACCACATTCATACCTTATAGTCTCGCGGCAACATAGGCCCAGACTAAACTACCCAGAGGCAGTTCCGATAACTTACCATTACACACTGATCACCATCAGTGCTCGCGCAAGCCACAATCTTGTGGGTATACGCACTGTATCCTCCCAGTGCTCTCTCTATTTCATACATACACAAGCCACAATCCTGTGGGTATACACATTGACCACCGTCAATGCTCTTGTTAACGCCACTTTCCCTAGAGGCGATCTCATTAAACACCGTATCCCCCCGGTGCTCTCGCAAGCAACAATCTTGTGGGTATACACATCGACCACGGTCAATGCTCTCATTAACGCCGCTACACAACCACGATCACTTTCCTATAAATGCCTTCAGTTCTCTATATTGGGAAATCTCTCTATCTACTAGGATTACAGATAATACAATATTATAGATTATGTGACAGATAGACAGGTCAATCCTCTCTCACACAAGAATGTCCAAATCACACTGTGTAAAGGTTATTCCCCATTTTGAGTGCTCCTCTACTCCCTTGCTCAGTTACCATTTACCTGGACGGGAGACGCATCCGTTCACATAACAGCATCTGACTAGAAGAAAGGTTAACTTTATCATAAGGAAGTAACAATCACACACTAGTTCACTAAGAACTGGGGTATCTTTATTCAATAACAACAACAATATAATACTGCAATATAACACATAGCCTGAAAAGCAAAAGGAAAGGTTAGAATGTGTGTGCACACTAATAAGAAAGGGTCGACGTCACCTTATGAGTATGAAGTCTGGACTCAGTAGTCATCTGGGTTCCCTTCTCGCCTGTGCCTTGGCTCGCCTTAGGATCACCCCTGCAGTCACGGATACACGTCTGCACCGCTATGCTCTGTCTCCTCCGTTTCCCTCCAAGTCACTGGAACCTTCCTCTTATTCTCTGTCTCGTCTGCTGCACTCTCGCTGTTCTGCACTACTCCTCTCTCCTCTCAATCACGGACTATCTTCACCTTCCAGCTTCGATCTTATAAATCAGTTTCTGCCGCTCTGGTATTCGTTCTCTCTACTAACTGCTTCACTCTGCATGCTCTGATCTTAATATCAAAGCTCGCCAGCTGCTCCAGCTAAAATAACTTCAATCTTTCTAAGAGAGTATTAGCCTTCGGTCTTTCTCTGACTTCAAAATGGCGACTGTCTGCCTTAAGTTGATTAACTGCAATAATGCTAACGGCTAGCTGCCGCCTACTAACTGACTGACTGACTGCTTCGTGCTTTCGCTAATATGGAACCTTGTTCATGCATGGAAAGTTACGGCCAGTAACCTGCCGCCCACCAAATTCTTGTACCACCCCGTGCCAAGGACACGTTCTCAGCCGGCCGGCCTGATGTTATGTCTTCGACACGAAGAAAAATACAGTCTTTCGATAAGGGCCAGCCTGAGCCGGTTCTCTCCAAGCGAACAACACCTCATAACACCTCAAAACTAAAACATTACATTTGACCTAAAAGCATCTCAAGCTGCCGAGGCAGAAATAAAGATGGAGTCTCTCCCGTTCGAGGCCTACAAGGCCCGAAATAAGCATAACTCCATTAAAAGTATACTAGCAACCTTACAAAAGGACGGATTAGTACTAGTACTAAGGAATCTATCCCTTAACATAAGTTTATAGGTCCTGGAATAAAGAAAAGGATAGGGAATTACATCAAACACCTTGTAAATAGGCCAGGTCTGGAGTTCTAGTCCTTCTATTAGAATGATAGCAGGCTAAAGTCACCTTCACTCAAAAAGGGGAAGAAAACTCGGTCAGAACAGTCCCACGCTGCAACTCTGGGCAATAGCTTGCTTAATCTTCACAACGGCCCCAACAACACTGGGATGCCTGGCTTCACCTTGGGGGTGCCCAGGAGGGGCATCTCACAGGGAGAGCCAGGAAGGGTTCCACAGCGTTATACAGCGCCGGGACTCCCCGTTGCTGGGGCAGCTGTGCGCTTTACAAGTATACTACATTTACATTTACTACATTTACATTTGGATACATTTGAATGATGCACCATCGCGGTAGCGCACCCCAGGCACCCGCGGTGCATCACCGCCATGGAGCATTGCCTACATCCAATGGGAGCGATGATCGTGGTGGCATGATGCACATTTGAAAAACGCGGAAGGTGTGCTCCGCCAGCGCGTAGGCGGTCATTGGATGATTTTGAAAGAGGCAGACCTGGACAACCAATTGGTGCTGCTTTTGCAGCTTACAGACGACCCCAGGGGGCTATCAGTTTGTGGCAGTGAGCCTCACATTTCCACTGCTCACAGAGCCTGCTGCCTGGGACCCTCTCCTGCTGCTGCCTCCTGAGCCTGCTGCCTGGGACCCTCCCCTGCTGCTGCCTCCTGAGCATGCTGCCTGGGACCCTCTCCTGCTGCTGCCTCCTGAGCCTGCTGCCTGGGACCCTCTCCTGCTGCTGCCTCTTGAGCCTGTTGCCTGGAACCCTCTCCTGCTGCTGCCTCCTGAGCATGCTGCCTGGGACACTTTCCTGCTGCTGCCTCCTGAGCCTGCTGCCTGGGACCCCTCACCATTCACTTCCACCACAGGTGTTCCATGTCCACAGGGATGGCAAGGACAGAGAAAACCTGTGCCAGTCCATTCACCAGCGAGGAGCTAGAGGTCCTTGTGGACGAGGTGCTGGCACAGTACCCAAGGCTGTTTGGTGGTCCCAATGTCGTGGTAAGTCACCATGAAGGTAGCTGTCGGGCAGGGGGTGTCAGAGGTGTAGCTGTGCTGCTGCAGTATATGCCTGAGGTTGTGGGGTTGTGTCAAACACTGACAGACAAGCTGCCTTCAGGGTGAGGGAGTGTGTGTGTCACAATGTCACTCTTTGCCATGCCTGCACCTGTATGTGTGATTGGGTAGTGAATTGATTGTGTGAGTATTTCTGTGTGCCCCTGTTGTCTGACTCAGTGTGACCCAGAGAGTCGGACCAGCGGCTGCCCATACAAACGAAAAACACCACCAGACTTACATGTTCCTTGCACCAGTTCCTGGAAAGGGGAGACCTCTCGGTCACCCCGAACGTATGGCTGGGTGCCCCGTCCGCCCGGGAAACCTTTGCAGGCGGGGGGCATGTCCCCGGCCGGTATGCCCAAAGTGGCGTGGTTGGAGCACGCCCCCGCCGCCTAAGAGGGTTGTCCTAACACCCGCCCGGAAGTCCGGGCACTTTTGGGTGGGAGGGGGATGCCGCCCCGCCTCCCCGCTGCAAGTTAAAAGGCGCGGGGGTCCAGGCAGGCGTCCTCTTGTTCCTGCGCTCTGAAGGCTGTACCACTCGTCGCTCGTGAGCCCTCAAGGGAACAAGCAGCCGTTCGGTGAGCAGTGATTTCAAGGTCCCTAGCGGGGGGTGGCGGCTATTGGCCCCTCCCATGGCGGGGGCAGCACCCATTACGGATGGGATCGCCCAGGGGGAGACGGCCATAGGCCCCTCCCAGGGGGTAGACGGCTATATGCCCCTCCCACGAATTTCCCGGTGGGGGGGATATCCGCTGCGGCGGAAGAGAGTGCGGGGAAATGGGGGGAGTCCACGCTGTCCTTCTTACGGTTACCCCGCACGGGTACTCGGACGACCTTAAGATGGCGCCGAGTGGAAGGGGGCCCCCATGACAAGGGAAGTTACGGTTGGCTACGAGGGTAAAGCCCTCTGCGCATGCACCACTCACACGTGAGGGCGGCAATTTGGTGATAGGGACCTGACACCGGTTAAGACCTTGCCGTTGGCCCCTAACGATAGGATGTATTCAATGCATGATGTCATGATGTTAGACTCGGTTAGGAAAATCTTTGTATTAGAGATTTGTTAAGGTTAGCCTGAATACCTGCCTTCATCAAGTGTAATGAAAGTTGAATTTGGTACATGATAAATGAAACGTTTTTAATTTAAAGTTTTAAATTTTGTTTCATATTTTAATAAATACGGCCGGGGGTCGGGAGGCCCCCCTGCCTTCCAAAAGTTCAAACTGTGTCTGTCTCTTACCATTAGGATTGGTGGTGAAAGGGGTGGCAGGCATCCCGGACCATATTCCCACTGAATATTAGATATGCCAAATCTGTGCCCTGTGTACTTGCAGACTTACACACTTCTGTCGATGCATAATATGTTAATGCATCTTGCATATGTGAGATTATCCTGGACCCTCTACGCCCCAATGTGTGCATGCAATCACATCTGTGTGGGCCATGCTAAGTGCCCTTGTGAGGGGTCCCCCAATTTGGGAGGGAGGGAGGTTACAATAGGTCCTGAGTCTGGGTCTTGCTACTGTACTGATTGATGTTGGTACCTGACATTGTGGAAATGGTCATTAACCCTTCTTTTCTGTCATACATGCAGCTCAAGGTAAACCAGTGTAAGGCCGTGTGGAGGGCCATTGCGGCAAAGCTGCGAGCCCTGGGGGTATCCAACCGCCGACACACACACTGCCACAAGAGGTGGCTTCAGTAACCATAACAAGAAATTAGGCCAGGTGGTTGCATACATGGAGGACATACACTCTGACGTGGGTGGGCTACACCGTATAGTCCAGGCGTTGTCATCCGCAGTGATGTCAGCCCTTCAACAGGCACATGCTCCCATTTATTTATTTATAGCACTTATAGAGCGCGAACGAAGGCCCTTGGGCATCTCGGCGCTAAGATATCTGCTATGTTCAGCCAAAAAGGGGAGGGGGATCACTGATTAAAAAGCCAGGTTTTGAGTTGCTTTCGAAAAGACCAGAGAGATGGGCTGGTTTTAATGGCTAGTGGCACAGTATTCCAGAGTTTGGGTGCTGACACAAGGAATCTTCTGTCACCCCATGACACCAGTTTGGTACGAGGTACCACTAACTCATGTGAGTTGGAAGATCGCAGGGATCTGAGGGGACGATTCGATTTTGAATAAGGAAGGCTGGTCCCTGGTTATGCAAGGCTTTATAAACAATACAAAGGGTTTTGAATTTTATTCTATTCCTGATAGAAAGCCAATGGAGTTCTCTGATGGTTCCTGACTGTGAGAAGTTGGCCTGGTATATAATGCTCACTAATTCTAGTGATCACTTTGTACCATGCCAAGCAACCCTTATGATGATCGGTTGTAAGTCAACCTTATAGACCAGTTATCCTAGTGGTAACGTGGACAAAGCAGTCTTAGGCTAAACTCTGAAAGGCATGTGAAGCCAGCTGTATTACCATACACAACCCCCTTGAATACCAAATGAAAGGACACCACACAGATATATATTGAAAATATATATATATTTATTAACTACAAATATCCCCTGAACTCTTTATGAGCACAGAAGCACAAGCGTTAAACAAAACACAGTTTAAAATACACAAAAGTTGCACAATACGGATGAGCCCTAGGGGCCACCTAAACCATATACTAAGAAAGTGGTATAAGAGATACCAATCAGAAAGGAAACAACCCTAGGGCCTTGGGAATCGCTGGAGCTATTCGAGACTAGCAGAGACTAAGTCGGGAAAGGCCCGCGGGACTCGGGTGCAGTGTTTAAAGTGCACGCACTCACCAATGCAAAGTCTATGGTGCGTAAAAAGTACAAAGTTAGTTAGTTCGGAACCTTCCGAGTGACCTAGAAAGCTGAAACTTGAGACACAGGCCCTAGAGGTGTGTACCAGTGTAGGAACACTGGTGGAGCTGAGTTACCTCACCCACAGGAAGCGGGTGCACAGGGTCGAAGTAGTGTCGGGTTTCGTCACGCTGGTCGATGGTGCTTGGAGCAGAAGATGCTGCAGGCGGCTCGATGTGAAGAGTTCCATTGGATCCAAGGGTGGATCTGAAGATGTGAAGACCTGAAAGCAGAGGGGACAATGTTCAAAGTCACTAGCCAGTGACTACCGTGGAACCAGATTGGAACCAGGCGATGTCGGGTGCAAACAGGCGTTGAGGTGTAGCTTCTCTCTGCAGCCATGTGCACACCGGGGGTCGAGGACGTCCAGGAGTCGTTCACGAGCTGTACCACGCAGGCTTCTCGCTGTTGGCGGTATCGGCAACTTGATTGTAGCAAACAGGCCTTGGCTAATGCAAGCCACGCAGGAATCAAAAAAGGCTTGTTACTCAGACCAGCAAGGTCTGAGCAGGGGCTCCATTTTACAGGAGCTAGGGCAAGTCTGGAGCAACCAGACCCACAGTGTAGTTCATAGTTGTAGTCGCCAAGATGGCCGCTGACCACGTGGCTAGTGGCCGGGATGGCGCGTCGAGTGGCACAATGCAAAAGGGCCCCACGCAGATCGTGGAGATGCTGGGGGGGCTGATCTTCAGTGCAAGGGCTGCTCGGTGGTGGGGGTTCTCAGTCCCCAAAGCACAACGTCGAGGATGCCTCTGATGCTGCGCAGTCAGCTTTTCGAGTGTCTTTCAAGAGGTCCGGTCGCACGTCTCTCGGTGCCTCCACGGGTCCCTTCTTTGCAGGGACTGTGGATCGGGCTGGGAGAAGTCTGTGAGTCTGGGTCTTGTCAGGCTCTGGGCTTGGGCTCCGGCGGGAGGCGGGAGGCGGCGGCAAAGCAAACGTCGAGTCGCTGGTTGGTACCTGTGTTCACAGGGTGGCCACTCCTAGGCCACAAGGGAGATTCTCTTCAGTCTTCTGTGCAGCAGAATGTCGAAGTCCAGTCGTCTTCTTCGTTTAAAGTTGATTCAGGATGATCTGCTGTGCAATGGCACTGCTCCCACTCTTATTCCCAATCTGAGGGGTGGATCACCTACTAGGTCCCTCCTCTGGGTGGGACCAGAAAGGGGGGCGGTTACACCCCCTTTCCTTTGTCCAGCTCCTCGCCAGGCCTGGGTCTGGAAAGTCCCAGGACCGGTTTGGACTGGCTTATGCACGGGGACACCTTGTGTGCCCCGGGCATGTCTCAATCTATTCAGCCCTGTCCTACCCAATACACAAAACCCTGTCTGGGGTGGTGCTCGCACCTCCCAAGGCAGGAAACCCTTTGTCCAAGCCTCCCTCGCTGGAAGGACTCCCAGCAGCAGAAGGTCAGACTTGTGTCTGTGCTGGCAGCATCCATTTTGTGATGCTGAGGCTTTGGTTAACTTTAACCGGGGTTAAGGCTACACACATGTCGTGTCCCTCTAGAAGGGTGGAATGCTATCCCCGTCGACAGAACTGTCGAGGGGATAGTATTCCAATTCGTATAACACCTTACTCGACATGTTTTGATAAAGCCAAACCAAAGATAGCATATAACTGCGAGGATTATAATGCACTTAAGAGTATATGGTATGGCAATATCCCGGAACAGCTTAGGGAGTGGTTCCCGACAGCTGCAGATAGGCTCAGCTCATGCTAGAGCACCATCTCACGTATTTCCAAGCACTCTGCCTCCAGGATTGATGAGGCCTTCTATAGGAGTGGCTGATAGGAACATATGTGTCCAGTTTAAGGGTAGATATAGGGATACTATATCTAAGTAAGAGGTGATTACACCAACTTACCCCAGCTGAGTGATCAGCCAGTTGTGTCAAATATGGAGGCCAGGCCAGGGGTGGCACAATACATGCTGCAGCCCCTGGTAGGCCTTGGATGCACCTATGCCCTGGGTACCTATGGTACACTGTTACAGGGGCCTATAAGGTGAACCAGTATCCAATTCGTAATGCACCTAGAGTGCATTGGCAGTAATTTAGAGAGAGAACAGCAGGCTGTGGGTCTGATTAGCAGGCCCGCAGCCACATTAAACCAGTGAAGCAAAAAGCTAAAATTTGGGGTGACCATAGGATAGCAGACCCTACTCTCCTACACTGACACTGAGTGAAATTTGGGGACACCTCCCAAAAGCCTAGCAGCTGCATTTTGGATAGCTTGCATTTTATTGAGAACTCTTTCTTGTGTGTCCAGGAATAGAGCATTGCAATAGTCCAAGGTGGACAATACCAGGGACGTAATCAGGGTTTTGCCTGCTGAAGCCGGAAGGAAGGGGAGCATTTTTTTATAAGTCGTAACTTATAAAAAGCAGAGGAGGTGATCTGATTGGCATGTGGGAGGAAAGTAAGACGGTCATCAAACATGACTCCCAGATTCCTCACCCTGCTTACAGGTATGGGGGGGGACCTAATGACAGCGGCCACCAGCGGGAGGACCATTCCGGGGTCAAATTTCCAAAGATAACTACTTCGGGCTTATCAGAATTCAATTTCAGGCAATTGGAGGCCATCCAGTTCCCTATAGCTTGCATGCCCCGATTGAATTCGTCAGCGATTATTTGGCCATCATTCCTGATGGCAAGGACCAACTGGGTATCGTCAGCGTAGGATGTGAGGCTCATCCCATGGGTTCGAATGGTATTGGCAAGGTCCGACACGTATATATTAAAAAGTGTCGGACTCAGGGATGAGCCTTGGGGTACTCCACATGGCAGTGATAGGGTGGAAGACTGGAAGGATCCTATGGTAACCACCTGGGTCCTTTCTGCCAAGAAGGAAGCCAGGAGAGTCTTGGCCTTTTGCTGAACACCCATGCTTTCGACACGGTCGATCAAGATGGTGTGATCGACCGTGTCGAATGCTGCTGACAGGTCCAGCAGTATAAGGACTGCTGTTCCCCCAGCATCCCGAATAGCTCTAATATCCTCCGCAGCTTTGATCAGGGCCGTCTCCGTCCCATGATATTGACGAAATCCAAACTGGGACTCATCCAGTAAGTGATGTTCCTCTATAAAGGCTGAAAGTTGATAATTCAAAGCCTTTTCGGCAATCTTTGCCAAGACTGGGAGGCTGGCAATGGGCCGGTAGCTCTTAAGTTCATCCATGTCGAGATTCAGTTTTTTCAGCAAAGGTCTTATTAGAGTTTTTTTCAAGGTAAGTGGGTAAGTACCTGTAGTGATCATGATGTTGCAAATGGTGGTAATAGCAGGAAGAACCACTTCGATGACTGGAGATAGTACTTTAAAGGGACATGGGTCAAGGGCGGAGCCTGCTTTAATGGAGGACATAATATCCCTAATATGGGCTGTGGAAACCTCCGCAAACTGGAGGAGCGAGGCGCTAGTCCTAGGGATACAAACCAACTCAGAGGTGGTTTTAGGGGTGGTTTTAACACCGTTAGCGAAGGCTGCGTAGATATCATTGACTTTATTAAAAAATAAATTTGCCAGCGCATCACAAAGTGGTTGGGAGGGGGGAGGATGTAAATTGGGCGAGTAACCTGCCAGCTGTTTGGTGGTTTCATACAAGGCCTTGTTGGAGTTTTTAGAAAGTTCTATTCTCTCACAATAGAACTTGTTCTTGGCCTCAGTTATCATTATTTTATATTTATTCACCATTTCTTTGTACTTGGTTTTGGACTCTTTGGAATAATCTCTGCGCCAATACCTTTCGTACCTTCTACACAATTGTTTCTGTGTCCTTAAGGTCTCGGAGTACCAGGGGGCTGACGGGGAGGATCTGTTGCGAGAACGTTGTTTGGCCTGAACCAAAGCGGAGGTCGCGGAACCCACCCACTCGTTAAATTGAGTAATAGCAGTATTTGGGTCGTGTGAGAGGAGAGGATTGGAGGTGGTCAGGAGTGATTCTAGACTGTCGCTGTCGATGTCATTCCAGGCCAGATACGTCTGGCGAGGGTTAGCGCTAGCCATAGGTGCTCCAGTGTCATGGGTGGTCAATGAAGCCATTACGACATGGTGGTCTGACCAAGTGAGGGGGAATATTTCGGTAACATGTAGGTCCTCCAAGTTAGTAAAAATCCCATCAAGAATATGGCCTCCTTCGTGAGTAGGGAATTTTACCAACGAGGAAAGGCCAAAGGTTGTCAGGTCTGCCAGGAAAGCAGCTGTATCATTGTCTTCAGTTTTATCAAAATGAAAGTTGAAGTCACCTAGGATGGTGAAGGAGCTATCGAGGGCAGACACTTCCAGAACAGGACCAATGTCGGAAATGAATCCAGACCTATGCCCTGGTGGACGATAAAGGAGGATGCCTTTAAAATTCACCGAAGGTGTCAGTTTAATGGAGAATTGAAGAGCCTCGCAGGAAAGGAGCGGTATCGCATTGGTTCTAACCGCATATAGATCGCGAGCAATAATTGCTATCCCACCCCCTTTCTTGCGTTGTCTATCCAGTCTGTAAATAGAGAAGCCGTGAGGAACAGCAATTACTAGGTCCGGGTCGGAAGCGCTGTCCATCCAGGTCTCTGTCAAAAATAGTAAATTTGCAGCTCAGGTGCCTTTGTCCACCCCCCAGTCTGCGTCACCAAAAAGATACAGCACAAGGAGCACACAACAGACACAACCCAGGCACTCCCGCCCACAGACACCATCCCCGCTGAAGAGAAGGGCCACCCCACAATGCACAGACAAGAGCCAGTAAGGGAAGATCAAGGCCAGGCGATCAATGAGGCAGACATCAGGCTCACATGCCGCGGAGGCATCACCAGAAAAAGACTCTCCTGTCACTGAAACTTCACCCAGACCTACACATGCAGTGTCTGTGTCCATTGAGGAGGTGTTGCATATCAGGGGTACACCTAGGAAGAGCACAGGGACACATCCACCCACCACATCTACCCCAATTCCGAGTCTATTGAAGCAGGTGGAGGAGGGCACTGTAGACACCACCCCTGTCAAAAAGGCAAAGCAGGGCCCTGTAGACACCACCCCTGGCACAAAGGCAAAGCAGGGCACTGTAGACACCACCCCTGGCACAAAGGCAAAGCAGGGCACTGTAGACACCACCCCTGGCAAAAAGGCAAAGCAGGGCACTGTAGACACCACCCCTGGCACAAAGGCAAAACAGGGCACTGTGGAGACCACCCCTGGCACAAAGGCAAAGCAGGGCACTGTGGAGACCACCCCTGGCACAAACGCAAAGCAGGGCACTGTAGACACCACCCCTGGCACAAAGGCAAAGCAGGGCACTGTAGAGACCACCCCTGGCACAAAGGCAAAGCAGGGCACTGTGGAGACCATCCCTGGCAAAAAGGCAAATCAGGGCACTGTAGGGGGTACACCAGGCAAAGAGGGGAAGGAGGTCCTGAGGCGTAGCCAGACCAAGCGTTCCGCAGGATCCAGCACATCTCCAGAGGAGGTGCCAGTATCTGCACCTGATGTGGGACATTTGGTGTGTGTGCCTGTTGGGTCATCAACACTTCCCATCAACCCCAAGACAGGGAAGCCAATGCATATTCCAAAAAAGTGGAAGGGCACCCCTCCAACCTCTCCCACCCACACTGTGTCAGAAGTCTGCATGACTCCACCTCCACGTGCCACTATGCCACCTGGTCCACACAACCCTCCAGCTTGCCAATCCTCTGTTAGCCCCACATCACCTGGGGCTAAGTCACCCCAGTTAAGTGGGCCTGCTGTCACCGACACACAGCCAGGTCCAAGTCTGCGTGACTTCCAGGAGTGAGTCGACATCCCCCTCATGTGCCTGTGCCTCACACAGGTGTGCTAGTCCTGACCATTGTTTACAAGCATGGACACTGGCCCTGTTGCTCTGCTGTGTCGTGCTCTTACCTGTGCCTTGGACACTGGCCCTGTTGCTCTGCTGTGCTGTACTCTCCCCTATGCAGCCTCTCATGTACTTGCTGGCTCACCTGCAATGGACACTGGCCCTGTTGCTCTGCTGTGTTGGCCTCTCACCTGCCATGGACACTTGGCCTGTTGCTCTGCTGTGTTAGCCTCTCACCTGCCGTGGACACTGGCCCTGTTGCTCTGCTGCGTTGGCCTCTCCCCTGCCATGGACACTGGCCCTGTTGCTCTGCTGTGTCGTGCTCCCACCTGTGCCTTGGACACTGGCCCTGTTGCTCTGCTGTGCTGTACTCTCCCCTATGCAGCCTCTCATGTACTTGCTGGCTCACCTGCCATTGACACTGGCCCTGTTGCTCTGCTGTGTTGGCCTCTCACCTGCCATGGACACTGGCCCTGTTGCTCTGCTGTGTTGGCCTCTCCCCTGCCATGGACACTGGCCCTGTTGCTCTGCTGTGTTGGCCTCTCCCCTGCCATGGACACTGGCCCTGTTGCTTTGCTGTGTTGGCCTCTCCCCTGCCATGGACACTGGCCCTGTTGCTCTGCTGTGTTGGCCTCTCCCCTGCCATGGACACTGGCCCTGTTGCTCTGCTGTGTTGGCCTCTCCCCTGCCATGGACACTGGCCCTGTTGCTCTGCTGTGTTGGCCTCTCCCCTGCCATGGACACTGGCCCTGTTGCTCTGCTGTGTCGTGCTCTCACCTGTACCTTGGACACTGGCCCTGTTGCTCTGCTGTGCTGTACTCTCCTCTATGCAGCCTCTCATGTACTTGCTGGCTCACCTGCCATGGACACTGGCCATGTTGCTCTGCTGTGTTGGCCTCTCACCTGTGCTATGGACACTGGCCTTCCTGTTTGTGTTTCACCTGTGCATGGTATATAGCATTTTTGCATCATTTTGAGCCTTGCTATTGTCTACTATTGTTGTATCGCTGCATCTGTGCAATATGTGAATAAATACAGTTACTTCAGGTGTATGTTTTGTCGGTGTCCTTGCTAATTAAAGTACTGTTTCTGTTCGCATTTGATTGCCTGTGCACCCTGCTCCTTGTACTAATTCAACATTGCAAGGCTCTTTGCAGCCATCGTAATTTTGGGCAGGGGTGACAGGGTCTTAAGTCAATTCTGAGCCTGCAAATTGTGATATCTGTGATGGCTATTTTACCTGGCATACAGGCATCTTGTTAGTGATTTGCAGTTGTTGCCTACACTGTTCACATGTCTGGTTGTGGGACACTGCCAGCACAGGGTGTGATGCTGTGCAAATGTATCGAAGCTGGCTGGGATATGTAATGAAGTATGGGTGTGGATTGCTTTCTGTGTGCCCAGCCTTGTATGTGTATGGTCATCTTGTGTTGGGCCTTGGTCCTGGTGCCAAGTCCTACATGAGATGTGTGGTGTTGGGTGTAGCAGAGGTGTGCAGTGTTAAGGGTGGTGTCAGTTTGTAGTGGATGTGTGTGTGCCCCTGTATTGTTTGAGACACACATGTGTCACCCAGGAGTTGTATGCCTGTTGCTTGTTTTGTCTTGCCCTGGGTAGAGGATTGTATGTACTTGTTTGAGCTGTTTGTAGTGCACTGTGTTGTGTGTTGGTGTGTCCATGGTGTTGTGTGTGACTCTTCCTTGTTGTCTTTGTCAGTTTGGAGTGTACAAAGTGTGTGAGTTGCACATCAGTGTTGTGTTTGATTGATCCTCAATGTGTCTTGGGTGTTTTTGTGTGAACTGTGTGGCCCTGCTGTTCCACACTGGCATTGTGTTTGGGTTTGTCATGCATTGCAGGCACATGGTGGTTTTTGCACTCATGTATGGCATGGTGTGTGTGGTTTCAGGCCATCCCCTATGTGTGCCACTTGTGCCTGGCCATTGTGGGTGTTCCGTCCCTCTATTTGTGTGTGGTACACCCCTTACATGTCTGCTACTGACATGCAGGCTTTTTAACTTAGATGTCAGCTTTCCCCTTGGTTTCCATGTGTGTGTGCCTCCCCATCACTTCATATGTGGGCTTATGCTTTGTGGTGCAGTTCTTGGGCCATAAGTGTTGTTCCACTCTGGACATTGCCCCCATGGTTTATGTGTGCTGTCCTTGTGCTATTGGTCATTCTGTAGTGGTCATGTGCACTCCCTCCCAAGACCTCTGCGACTCATTATCCTCCTTCTTCTACAACAAAATTGCCGACATACATAACAGCTTCGAAAACAATTCCAATGAACAATCCTCTCCACCGCCCTCAGAACCAAAACCGCCCCCCAACCACCTTAACGCCTGGAACCCAATCACCACCGAAGACACCATCCGCCTAATGAATTCCGTCCACTCTGGCTCGCCAACCGACCCATGTCCCCACCACATCTACAACAAAGCAGACTCCATCATCGCACCCCATCTCCGTGACATCATCAACCGCTCCTTCAACTCTGCTACCTTCCCAGAAATTTGGAAACATGCCGAAGTCAGCGCCCTCCTGAAGAAACCCACAGCAGACCCCTCTGAACTTAAAAACTACCGCCCTATATCCCTCCTCCCATTCCCGGCCAAAGTCATTGAAAAAGCCGTCAATGGCCAACTTGCCACCGTCCTGGAATCTAACAACTCCCTCGATCCATCACAATCCGGCTTTCGAGCCAAACACAGCACCGAAACTGCCCTCATCGCAGCAACAGACGACATCCGAACACTACTGGACAACGGAGAAACAGTGGCCCTCATTCCACTCGACCTCTCTGCCGCCTTCGACACTGTCTGTCACAGCACCCTCATACAACGCCTCAGCAACATTGGCATAAAAGGTAAAGCCTTGGACTGGATCATCTCGTTCCTCGCCGGAAGAACCTAGAGAGTGCGCCTCCCCCCATTTAAATCAGAGGCCACCGAAGTCATCTGCGGTGTACCACAAGGATCATCACTTAGTCCCACCCTCTTCAATGTATACATGAGTCCACTTGCCTCCATCGCGCGCCAACACAACCTCAACATCATCTCCTACGCTGACGACACCCAGCTGATCCTTTCCCTCACCAAAGACCCCAACACCGCCAAAACCAATCTTCACGAAGGCATGAAAGAAGTAGCCATATGGATGAAAAACAGCCGCCTAAAACTTAACTCAGACAAAACGGAAGTGCTCATCCTAGGATCATCCCCCTCTGCTTGGGACGACTCATGGTGGCCTTCGGACCTGGGCTCCGCACCCATACCCACAGACCACGCTCGCAACCTAGGCTTAATCCTAGACTCCTCCCTCTCGATGACCAGAAAAGTCAACGCCGTCTCATCCTCCTGCTTCAACGTACTTCGCATGCTCCAAAAAATCTTCCATTGGATCCCCACCGAGACAAGAAAGACTATCACCCACGCTCTGGTTACGAGTCGACTAGACTATGGAAACACACTCTATGCCGGAATTACAGCCAAACTACAGAAAAAACTCCAACGCATCCAAAACGCATCTGCGAGACTCATTTTGGACATCCCTCGCCAAGATCACATTACCGGCCACCTGAAAGACCTCCACTGGCTTCCCGTCAACAAGAGAATAACATTCCGTCTCCTCACCCACGCACACAAGGCCCTCTACAAACTAGGACCCGAATGCCTCAACACTCGACTATCCTTCTATACACCCAACCGCCAACTAAGATCCTCCAATCAAGGCCTCGCCGCAGTCCCGCGTAGCCAAAGGTCCACCATGGGAGGTAGATCCTTCTCCTACTTAGCGGCCAAGTCCTGGAACTCACTCCCCACTCACCTCCGCCTCACACTGAACCACTTCTCCTTCAGAAAAGAACTTAAAACCTGGCTTTTCGATAAATAATGAACCCCCCCCCCCCAAGCGCCTTGAGACCCTCTGGGTGAGTAGCGTGCTATACAAATTCTTGAACTTGAACTTGAACTTGCTGGCCAGTGCTCTGGTGGAGGTGGCTGTGCTTTTGTATCCCAGAGTGGTGCATGTGCAGTTGTTGTGTTGGATGTGTGGATGTAGGGTGTGGTATTGCTTCAGTTCCTGGGTGTGGTGTTGTATTTGTGCAGTGCTGATTTATGGTGTTTGATGCGGTTGTGCCAATCATGCCTGTTATGCAGACAATGGTTGTTGTGCATGCAAACACCAAACTGTATGGAGAAGTAACTCTCCTCCCACTTTGTTGAGCAAGTAGATCTTGTATGCCCATATTAGGCATTTTGCATGCCTACATGAGCCTGGACTGCCCCTTGGTCTTATGCTGACTATGTAACCCTAAGCATATATAAGGGGCCTGTTTTCTGTACTCCTTAGACTGCCTCCTACAGTTGCTAAGAGTTCTGTGTGACACAGTCTCCCTCATCTCAAGTGAATAAATGCATTCTTTTTATATTTTAGGTTCTGTGCCAATTTCTTCTTTGTTGGTTTAAAAGGATCAAGTATCAGTGAGACCCCTGAGAAGGTTTCTATATTCTTCAAATGGCGCTCCAACGTTGACCTCATCAGAGAAGTGGCTATCTAAGGGAGTGATCTTGTCAGGAAACAGACATCTACTGAGGAGGACAGGACAGGATTCTACTAAGTAGGTACTCTCTGCACGGAGATTCTGGGGATTCTCTGTCTCTGCAGCCCAGTATATTTCTGGTCTTCCTGATTTTGATCCTCCACATGATGTCACTCCTGACTGAGAACCTTTTTGGCGTGAGTATTCTAAAAACGACCGTTAGATCATTCAGAACTTGGCTGTTAGAATTTGGACACCAAGTGATTGGTAAGGGTTGTTTTGATGCAACACTTGCTGTTGGTTTTTGATGCCTGGGATTTGTAAGGTAGTTTAGTAACGCTTACTGTGGCTTTGGAATTTTGGAATTTGTGTTGGCCAACTTGGATTTGTATGGGATGAATATATGAATTGCAATTTGTGTAGGCAGGTAATGAGGAGACTTTTCTCAGTTTTGAATTTATTTGAATGGCACACAGTACAAGAGTGCCTTAAGTGCTACTTTGGTTATAATATTTGCATATGTTGCAATATTTTTGGCATGCCTGTTTCAAGCACACATTGAAGAATGTGTTGCTTTTTGGAGGTACCATAGTGAGATGTGAATGAAATTAGCCGGCTCCCTTAAGGGAATACCTAAATAGGTTTGGGTATAAAAACATATTTCTTCCTTGGTGACTCTGTACCCCAATGGAATTAAAATATGACAATAGCCAAAGCTACTAAATTGAGTGTATTTTGGCTTCTTGAAAATAAAACAGTCTGTTGGGCTGTTTTTTTTCAGTCTTTTTGAATACTATTGAGAAGCTCTTCTTGTAAATATGACTTACAACTAGTATTTACAAAAGGTTTGGTTTAAGTACAGTCCGTGGCTGTCCTTTGTTTCTGTCCTAAGTGTTGATCTGTGGGTTAATCGTGTGTTTAAATGTCTATGTGGTTTGTGGTTTTCCCATTAGTGATACTTCTATGAGTAAATAGCGATTGCGCTCTTTGTGAAAAAATGGCTAGCCTTAAGTGCGCTGTATTATGTGTTCTGAGTGTATGACCCCTTCTGTATATGTCTGGAATGAGCTCAATGTGTTTGTTTGTGTTTTTTTGCTGTCATCAGTCTGTTATGCAAAATGTCATTTAATTAATATTAAATAAAAATAATAAAATTCAGAAATCAACTATAGGATATGCTAAATAACTATATGTTACTAATAAATTTATAGAGTAAGCAGTTATGCACATGTACAAACTGCCAATACTTAAAAGATAAAATTAGAATTCACATTGAATAGGAATAAAATAGGCCTCAAAAACGAAATTGTGTGTTTTGCAATAAATAAACAATTATAAAATGTTACAACATTTTTCTTAGATACAATTTGTTAGACATAAACTGGCAAACACATCATCTTAGTAAATTGGATGTTGCTGAACTAAACACATATTATAGAACATGCATTGAAATGCCTCAGTTTTAAATAGACTGTCACCATGCTTACATTTCCACACTAAAAAAGCTTCCCAACAGGTGTCAACTGTCATTAAGCAGCAGCTGTTGTTTTGACTGTAGGCCACAAAGAGACAGGGCTATTGACTCAGCTAAGTGGAAAAACAGTGTAAAACCCTGCATTTAAGACTTCTGTTTTGAAAAGTTACAAAAAATCAGGTTCATTATTTTAGATAACAGGAAAACATTTAAAGTAAGGATTTCCTTTACTAAAACCTTTTTACATAAGCATATCTGTGGTTCTGAGGTTAAATAATGACTGTCCTTTAAAAAGTGGCGCAAAACTTTTCATGTTTCAAGTTAGACTTCTGTGCTTAGGCTTATGAATGAATGTGTCTAAATATGATAGGAAAGGGATGCAGCTTGTTTTTCATATGTGGAATTATCAAAATGATTGGTTTTATTAAATAAAGAAAAATATTTAAAAAATTATTAAAAAATAAGTGCTTTTGAATTTGTTTTTAATATTTATAAAGCTTAATACTCATACTGTGACCTTCTATCATTAAAATTAAATTTAAGTTGTGTTGTACCGTATAATAAGGACATTTGCATATGAAATATCACTCTGCGCAGGCATAAAAAACTCATTTTTATAAGGTTATATATGATATATTTCTGATGCCCAATCTCTGGAATGTGTAGAGAACATTCTGAGGATGACTATTATGCAAAAAAAAATATAGGATTTTAATTTTTAAGTGCCCCAAATATCAAAGTCGAAATTGGGCAAAATTCACTAATTTAAAAACAAATTCTGCCATTCAGAGCAGCTTTTAAACTGCCGTAGGCTTCAGTAAATGCATACATTTAGGTATAACACAAACAGCTGATTTCTACATTGTTAGGCAAGTATACTACACACTGCTTATAATTGAAAATATGTATAAAACCAGCAGAAGTTATTCTCTTAACTCTAAACTGACAAACATGGGGATAAGTGCTTTCCAGCTTTCTGTCTCTGGGGTGACTTTGAATTGGGGCGGCCGCATGGAAACCCTTGCATACAGAACAGGACACCTGGGAAGTGTTAAATGTCAGTTCTATATTTAGAAGCCTAGCATTGCTCCCAGAGTAAAGTTTGCTTTGACATTTTGACCTCTGAAACTTTTTGAAAAACGACAGGGGAGAGAAGGAAAAGCTTTATATTTTTGTTGGCAAAAGCAAGCACTTTATGCACTCATGTGATAGAAAACTATATAATGGTATATGTGCATGTTGATTAACAAAATGTTTTGCCATAATTATACCGCACTAATGCTTTTAGTCTGAGGATTACTGTACAAAAAGCTGAGACAATGAAATTTAGTTTGACTTCATGTGCCCTCATGGTAGTAGTAGTAGTAGTAGTAGTAACTGAGCTTATAAAGCACCTGGTTACACTAGCCAATGTGTCCCCGCGCTGTACCGCTGAGGAACCCATCCTGGCCTGTTCATGTGAGGCGCCCACTCCTGGGCACCCCAAGGTGAAGCCAGGCATCCTTAGCGATTAGGGCCGGTGTGGAGATTAAGCAAGCTATTGCCCAGAGTTGCAGAGTGGGAGCCCAAGACCCCGCCACGGTGGGAATTGAACCCTGGTCCCGGGTCAGATCTCTGCATCAGGGTCTGCCGCTCTAACCAGTGAGCCACACTTCTCCACAGTTAAACTTGTACATTTGCTAAAAGGATTGGGGGTTGGGAATTCATATTCTTTACCTCCTCAAATGTGCTTTGTATTTCCTATAACTTTGTTTATGCCCAGTTGCTACAAATAGGAGTTGATAGTGTTGACAGATGTGAAACCTGTTTCAGGTTTCCTACTGTCAAAATGGGGGAAGGAGGCTGGCGTCTCTACAAATTAAGAGAAGGTAAAATCTATGTTACTCTCTCTTTTTCTTAATATTATTTTAGCCTATCTAAGCTGTCTGTGAAATAGCAATGAGACATTTAATTGGCTATTCAGTAATACTGTTTTAAACATTGTTAGCATTAACAAAATTAATAAGTATATAGGTTATGTTACTGCCCATCCTGTTTGATGAAATTATGACAGGATCAGTAGTCTAGATTGTTGTTCCCTTATATGATCTTTAAGGGGAACTAGATGTGGGTAGTTTTTGTTCTACAAGTCTTAGGTGATACCATTATTGAATGTTATTCTCATGCTACATAGTTTTGTAAGGGCATTGCTAGTTTTTATTAGCTAGTCTGTGTAAATAAACTGACAGTCCTTATCAGAGCTGATGTTGCGTAGTTTGGATCATGAAAAGTAGAACGCAAGGAAGATGCCCATGTTATCCTTAGCAAACGTTTTTGAGGGAAATATTGTTTTATAGGTAAAAACCCCTGTTAAATTAGCAGTTTTAGATTTTCCTGTTGCTCCTATAACATGAGAGCATGGTCCTAAGCGTACAATGTAGGTGCTTTTATTAAGAAGAATCATTTTAAAAGTGTCTGCAGTCCTGTACAAGCAATGTAAAGTTTATGACCAAAAGTGTAGAACATTTCCTTTTTTATCTTGAGGGTTTTCAGATAAGTAAACAGGAATACACCAATGTAAGGATTTAGGGTATGTCTGTGTTGTTTTTCTCTTTCCCTCTGAGTTTAGAAAATACGAACTTCCTTGGCTGCTTGGGATTGGATGATGTATTACTCTTGTCAGTTCACCAAAGAGTTCCTTTTATACTTGCCAATAGGTCCAGGCTGTTGTTTTGTTTACTCTCACATATATGAAGTGGTTCTTGGGTGCCTTGCTAATATATGGGGTGTCTCAAGACTAGGAAGTATTCTCAGACTATCCTCTCTGTTGATAGACTGTTTCTGTGCGTTGTCTAAAAACCTTTTATTATGTCCACCAATAGATATTTGCTGCCTTACAACCATTGCCAGAGGGACCCGGACATCAGATTCAGCCTGGGGAGTCAGCTTCAGCACCAGTCCAGCTTGAAGCCAAAGTGAAGATAACCAGCACAGGCATTGCTGGCAACTAGGACCTCAGTGAAGGCGGAAGCCCTGTAATGAAGTGTGTACCCCTGCCACTAAAGTTAGCTTGGGTTGCTGCGCATTTTATTTCCCCATGGCGTGGGCAGGTGTGTCCGATCATGCATGCACAAAACACCAGCTTGTCATGGAGCCCCATGAAATATTGGGACTATGCCACGCTTGGAGACTCAAGGGATGTCTTAATCTCAGCCCTGATGGCTTCAGTGCACTATCGCCACAGACAGCACCACAGATGCAAGTCTCACGACTGAGTGTCCAGTCCTCCGGTGCTCAAGGAGAGGACCACGAGCAACCAGCAGATAGCGACCGCCACCAACCAGCATAAGCTGCAAATAAGGTCCATACAAACAATAGAGAGTGGTTGCCAAGATACTCGAACACACACCTGCTAGCCCTCGCCAGTCCTGCAGGTTATTTCATTGGCAAAATCCCCAGAGTCAGTGCCTGATTGCCTGACCTTTTGTCTGGGTCCCAACTCACATGCCACAAAATGAGCAAATGTCGTCCTACCTCCACAAGACACACAACCCTCCCTTTCGCTAGGCTTTGCAGCGTTGCCACAGTTGCGGGCCACGCCACTGATATCTGCCACGCCGCAGGCGCACGTTAGGCGGCCCGGCAGTAAATGACTCCTGCCTCCAATGTCCGAGCCGGCAAGGCTTTCCTTTCAATATGGCGCAGCCGCACCGGGTCTGCACAGTAATAATGAGGTGCAGTGGCCGCCCAGTAGGCAAATATGGGCTCACTCCTCAACTTTGCAGTATCCGGCGTCCTGCGGCCGGCCCCTCTGCTTCCACAGTCCACATCGGGCGCGGTCTTTACCACAGGCGTGCCGCAGGCTCAAGTGCCCAAACAATCTGTCTACTCACCAGCATGGTGATCATGCGGGGCCGGGTCCATCTCCGCTCGGGCTCAGATCTTCCCGCCTGTGTCTCGCACCAGGAAGCAGGTCAGCTAAAACAATACACCTCCTTTCCAGGGGTACTCTGGGCTGCTATCATTTCGGCAACAGCGCTCTAATGTCCAGCATAAGTGCAGGATTGAGTCTGGGCCAGCGGAGCTTGCTCACAGAGTGGCCATTTCGCAGCTCAGCAGGCCATGCCCCTTGATGCACAGAGTTAATAACACCAGGGCAGTTGTCGGTCGTGTTCGATTACCTCCATAACAATTATCCTTTTTTCCTCATGACTGCAACATGTAATCCTCTTACACCTCTCCTTGCGTACAATGATTTGTACTCTACCATAGAAAAATCGATGCTCAGTTCCAATTGTGTGTCCTACCCGAGCGGGGTGTGGCCCGAGGGCAGTAGTCCTCGTGGGCCCACCGACATGTGTGGTTGTAATGCTATGCACAGACTTGGTAGCACCATATCGAAGGGAGTATAGTGACATAAACTCTGGCATCAATAAAGTTCACTGCCATAGTGTAATCAAGACTCAGTTCCAAATGTGTGACCTACTAGTCCGCTGTGTCAGCCGGTAGAGTACGTCAACGTGAAAGGAGTGCTGCAGTCCTTGCTCGCGGAGGCAGTGATGGTTTGGGCTGGCTGTGAGACTCTTCTGACTCAGGCGTTTTTTTGGTTGGAGGGTACCAGAGGCCAACATGTGCAGCAAAGCCAACAGCTTTGTCTGAGGTGGGGTGTTGGTTGTCCACTATGTAGGTACCATCATGCCTGTGGTCAATGGTGGTCAGGATGCGGAGGATAGTTGTCCCTTTGAGCCTGAGGTGGGCAATGACATTCTCTGGTGTTGGGTCTGTGAGGTTGGTGCGTTTTCTGATGGTCGCTGTCTTTGTTTGTACTGGCCTGGTGTTGGTCTAGGGGGGCCTCGGCGGTGGTGGTGGGTGTTGTGACGCTGCTGGGGCTCCCATTTGCATGGTCAGTGGCTCCATGGCATCTGTTGCCCGTCATGTGTGTGTTGTGAAATCACCCACCTGAAATTCTGGTTGTTTCTTCCTCGATGTTGCTTACTCCCAATGCCCTCTAAAACCTGTCAAAGCTGCAGGGAATGTTTACGCCTGCCACTCTGATCGATCTCGAAGGGAAAGGGAAGTGGGAATGAGAAAAAAGAAACACACTGGATCAGTCGTCTAGGCTGGTGAGTCTCGAGTGAATGTTTCTCCAAGAAGTATGACTGGGTCTAAGTTGTGCTCTCGAATATCTTGTTCAATGTATCTGCCAATGTTAATAACACCTGGTTAAACTTTCCGAAAGTCTTGCCATCGCAACTCAATCATCAAATCTTTTCTTAAAACATACCCTAGATAATAATGCCCATAACTTCCCTTCTTAAATATGGTGTCACTGATGACTTTTCTCTGCATAGTGCACCTTTAAGGAAACATAAACATACATCAATATTTTTAAGACTTTCAATAATGTTGGAAAAATCTACATTAACTTTTATTAACTCTTGAAATTACACTATTAGTGTTGTTAGTAAACTTTTGTTACTTAATCTTCAAAACATGCGCATACCTTAAAACACTAAAAAGCGCTGCCCAAAAGGAATCCGATAAACTTTAAATAAAGGAAACACAAAAACAATACAAGAGACAGCAGGTATGTAGCATTCAGTCAGTCAGTCAAACCACTTTTATTTGATTATTTAAAATCACAAAAAGTACAATACACATTCAAAAATGATCACAATCTTATTAAATATATAAAACATAATGGGCAGAAGTAAATATTTCTTTAAAGTTAAAAACAGTCAAGTACATATCAAATTAAATCTGTGGAGAAATAAATGATTTCAAACAGGATTTATCGTACAGCTGCAACCAGAAAGTTAAAAATGTCCCAGGTTGTAATAAGATGATCTGTAGCCGAGTAGTATTGATTGATGATGGTTTATTGATGGATTTCAGGTTAAAACATGTAATCATTCAAGTATCATGTAAGGATCAGATAAGTATACTCAAGTCTCTCCTAAGCCCTACCAGGAGCAGTCCTCTTGCTACTCAACCCTCTCTTCCAACTGTCATCCATCCACCAGGCACACCACACATTCCATATTACCTCATACACTCAACATTCCACCATTCACCCAGATAGGCTGAGTAGCAAGACAGGTTAAAGAGAAAGGCACATGGTATCCAAACCAGGATACCACACCACCTTCCCCCTTAAAAGGAACAAACAAAAGAACAGTGTAAAAATGAGAATGGTCATTCTACAATTAAACATGCATTGTAAAACCTAACTATCATAAAACATAAAAGTATACAATGCGACCACCCCTTCCCCCTTTACACTTAAAACAGGAACTTCACAAGATTTAAGGAAAAGGATTCACCGTCACCCACACAACATGCTAGTTGGCCAGACCAGCAAAGTGAAAGAAACGGAGAAGTCACAATTAAAATACGCGAAAAAGAAAATCACAAAAAAGTACTTAATCAAATTATAATTCCTATAAAGTGACGTGTGCACAACGTACACTAAATTGGAATATGTAGATGAAATAGATGACAGTCACGTGCATAGAACAGAATTAAATATAATATTTGTATGAACAAATTTGTGACAGTTATGAGCATATATGCTAACGTGTAGCATTTAACTATAAACCATACATATGTGTATAGTATTGAACTTACTATACAAAATAGCAAATTAACTTTAGTATGCTATTTTTAAAATTCATGTAATAATCTTCTAGAATAGCAAATTAACTTAAGTATGCTACATTTAAAACCCTCTAGAATAGCAAATTAACTTTAGTATGCTACATTTAAAACTTATGTAGACAACCCACTAAAATAGTAAATTACCTTTAGTATGCTATTCTTTAAACACATGAAAATAAACTACAGTGGAACACAGGCTAGCACTTGAACATATAAAATAGCAAATTACCTTTAGAATGCTATTTTTAACACTTGTGAAAATAACCTTCTAAATTAGCAAATTAACTTTAGAATGCCAATTGCTTTCAGAATGCCACACTTGAATTGGAAAAGTACAAATATGTAGACTCTTGCAAAATTGTTGAATTATACACGATAAAGTCTAAATACAGACTTCCATAAAACAACAAACTAAAATAAATTAAGTGGACACCGTTGTCAGAATGAAGATCTGATCATAAATAGAAGGTAGACTTATATCCTTGAGCGAAAATGTAGGTTTTAAAATGAGGTGTAATTAAACCATAAATGAGAACATTTACTAAATGAGGAAAACTCAATTCAAAGAAACCTATGCAGGACATTCTGCCATGAAGGCTGAAAATTCTAGTGTGCCCATTGGTGACTTTTTAAAAAGTCTGACTGAAATAAGAACATTTAGCGTGCGCATCGCTGAAGTAAGTAATTAAATATAAACTAACGTGCGCGTCACTGAAGAATTGGGTGCGCTATGTCCTAAAGGTGTACCAAGCAGGACGAAGAAACAAAAGAAAACCAGTACCTGCTGCAAAGTCTTCGAGTAAATCTATGTGTAGGCACACCGGAGGTCCATGGAATACTTGGCTGGAAAAGCAATGAAAGCGTGCCCATCGCTGCAGAAAACACAGATAAACAATAGGCAATTCCATGACAAAGCGTGCCTATCGCTGAAAAGACAATCTGAAATGAAACGGCAAAAGAATGTTTACTGCACATGAGATGACGATAAAATGCCAAACTAAAATGGTGGTACGTCAACGTGGAAGATGCCGGGAAGTTCAAGGTGCGTGAACGTCCCCAAACGTCGTGAATCAGCCCACAGACTTGCCATGAAGAAGACGTCACTAAAACTTCGGACACCGTCGGAGGACTGACGAAAGGACAATGACGAGAAGGTGAGGCTGCTCGCACGAGCCGCATGAAGTGTTTTGAAATGAAAAGCGGCGGACCAACTGCCAATGTCCGAATACATGGCCTGTCCATTGTATGTATCAGATTGTGTTTACTTTTAACACTCCCAGTAGATTAATTACACACGAGCTGCCTGTTATCTTTTGAATTCTCAACAGGACTGCTCCACCTCGCGCCTCTCAAGTGCTTTGCCACTCGTGCTGTGTTTATACTTAAACATCATGTAAATCAACATTTAATCACACTCTGTCTCTTGTGCGTGAATAACCGGCAGTTAACATTACCATTTCTACTTCAGTTGTGGTTTAAACATTTCATGCTTTTATTTTCACTGTTCCTCGCTTTCAGTGCAAATAAATAAATCTCTTCAATGAAGTACGGCTCCCCTCTGCCCTGACTTGCTCATTTAGACAAAATATATTACACATGGTATCACGTTAGGCAGTTCTTTTCAAAATATAATATTCACTCTTCCTGTGCAGCTTACAATGACAATGTTCTACACATCCAGCGCTGATAACATTAACGATGTTTTAGAATTACGGTATTTTCTTACAGTTCTTCCTTTCCTTTTTTTAAATAAAATAAGTTAAACACAACTCGCAGAGGTTTTTAAATGTCGTGATAGAATCAAATACGTCTTTTTACTATTTCATCCGCTTTTTTTTTTCTCTCAAAGAATGCTGAACAAAGATTAGTGTCTCTTACCAGCACAGTAGTTCCTGACGCTCTTCAGTATTAACCAAGCAATGCTCACAATAACAAGTAGGAACTGGCAGGAAGAAGCGTTGTACAGGGACTGGCACACTTAAGTTGTATGCAGGGATAGACTGGCACATCCAATTTGGAAGGCGACCGGTGGAAGGTCACTGGTGGGGCTTTGTTGGATGGAGTGCCAGTAAACTTTGAATAGTTTTAAGAAATTATTTTTCCTTACTTGAAAATCTTGATTATGAAGTTTCATGGACATCCTTGAAGTTGCAAACCGCGTAGGTAGTCCAAACGTCGCCAAATGTAATAAGATGATCTGTAGCAGAGTAGTATTGATTGATGATGGTTTATTGATGGATTTCAGGTTAAATCATGTAATCATTCAAGTATCATCTAAGGATCATATAAGTATACTCAAGTCTCTCCTAAGCCCCACCAGGATCAGCTCTCTTGCTACTCAGCCCTCTCTTCCAACTGTCATCCATCCACCAGGCACACCACACATTCCATATTACCTCGCACACTCAACATTCCACCATTCACCCAGATAGGCTGAGTAGCAAGACAGGTTAAAGAGAAAGGCACATGGTATCCAAACCAGGATACCACACAGGTATTGCTAAGCATTTGTAAATATAGAAGAGCTGGCTTGACCTGTAGGAAACTCTTGCCCCTCAAAAGAGGGACTAGAAACCTCCTTCATATTTCTGCATAGAAGTCACAAACCATCATAAAATGAGGCAGCAGGGATGTAGCATTCAATACCTTTGCCTTGTCAGATCAATTGCCAAATGATTAATCTTGTATTAAAGAATTCTTTCATTAAACAGCTCTTTTTAGTATTTTATGCCTTTAAAGTCCATTCGTTTTTTCCACTAAATTAAAGATTTCAAAGAAATAATCCAAGAAATAGAGAGCGTTTCCCTGTTGCTTTTGTATAAAATGAAAAGGTTCGAGAGTTTCATGAGCGTTGCTTAGTAACCTCGTGTTTATTTCTGTTCAGTCAGGGCTCTGGAGCTGAAGTGGAGCCGGAAGAGAAGACAAGCAGGAAATCCCCGATGACGTGCTGGAATGACGTCAAATGCGGTGCAGAAGAATGGACGGATCAGGTGTCAGGTAAGGTGCTTGAGCTTTTAGAATCTGCCGGCGCTAGGGATGCCACGTGACCACAAGGTTCATCTGCGTTACACGTGAACACGTGAAGAATCAACTATTTTTGGAATCCCACGTTTTACAATTTGAGAATCAATTTATTAATAAGGGATTAACCAAACACTAAGCACTGATAAAACCAAGTTCTGTTTGACCTTTTTAGTGAATATGTTACAGAGTGTACAAGTGAGACAACAAAGGTGACACCCAATGGAATGTGTACTATTTGACTGGCATACAGTATGCTACCTCAGGGTTTCCCATAACAGTGTGGCTCTGACCTTGGCTCACTTTTCTGGTGCAGGCTGTCGTCCGACTTTACACCAGGTCAGAGCGGGTGTTAATTTTCTGCTGCTAACGCGCCTTATCGTATGTTTTGTGGTCGTATCGCTGATCTGGCTGGTCGTTGTGAATGTTGTGGAGTGGTGTTGTCTTGGCTTTTGGCACGGGAACGCCTACTCTGCATCTCATTAGCGATAATAGCGGGGGTCATCTGTGGAGATGTTTTTTGGGGCTGCTATTGTAGGTTAATTGGTGATATGGGCTGTTTGCACCAGCTTATGAATAGGGCGATGTATTTATCGCCACTTGGCTGTAATAAAGTGCCATTAACTCGGCGATAACTCCTTGAGAATGTGCCCCATGGTTTCTAAGGGCCTAGTGCTTGTAGCAGAGTCCCTGAAACACAGGCTGTGTTACACTGCACACTAGTCGGCCATGCTCACAAATATTCCAGACTCCTACAATCCCACCAAAAAATATCTGTCAGAGACTCCTCCGCGAGTACACCTCTTCTTTTCCTGTGCCCCATTTGTTAGTTATCACCATATAAGTATTTTACCCTCTTGGCCAGCCATCAATGAGATCC
The DNA here is from genome assembly GCF_964263255.1 of Lissotriton vulgaris. NCBI lineage: Eukaryota > Metazoa > Chordata > Amphibia > Caudata > Salamandridae > Lissotriton > Lissotriton vulgaris. The sequence continues at coordinate 25,340,206 of NC_141692.1, forward strand.
TAATATCCACATAGGGTTCCTTCAGCTGATTGCCAAAATCTGGTGTTGTCTTCCTCATAAATTCCACTCCAGACACAGTAAATTCTAAAGAGAACTCTTTATTAGGACACTGGTATATTGGGTGCTCCATTGAAGACAATAGAGTGATCCGAGAACAACATTTTTTTTTTTTCATTTCAGAGCTCTGAGAAACTTTTGCTTTTACAAATTATAACATTCGGAGTGGTGGCACTCTTAACATGTTATCTGCCTTTGCTCTCTGACTCATCCCACTCCTTATTGTACTACAGTGAGCTGCCATTACATATCCTGCTTGCTCCTGCCTCCTCTATTCCTCTTTGGATCTGGACTAACCCAGATTTGACTGCAATGATCGCCATTGTCCCTTTCTGGTGACTTCCCCCCCATTCACTCCTGTTGCTTATCCCATTCCTCATGATCCTAATGGGATGTCACTATGAACACTGTTCCTGTCCCTCATTCCTCGCAGCAGCTATATTGTGCTAAATTGGACTACTTTTTGGGTGGCTGTGGGCTGGAGTGTGCTCTGAGCATCTTGCTAGGCTGAACTTGTGTGCGGGACTTATGCATCCATATAGGAATCGTTGCCCACTACTTCCCCGCTGTTGCGACCACCAAGGACAGGCTAGATGGCATAATTCCTATCGATATTGGTACCCCTGCGGCTGCGGTGACAATGGACCTTCATGCGAGTAATGGTTTCTTTGATTTTGGTATTTGTTCCTGTGTCCCTCAGGGTGTCCGATGCTGATGGCTAAGTTGTCCATGATCGATTGTTGTGTATTGTTGGTGTGAAGTTGTTGCATGCCAGGGTGATGTGTTGAACTTACCTCTGGTGTGGTCCTCGAAGGCGTCGTATTTGTTGTTAGTGGACCAGGTAGAGCAGCGGCAGAGCTTGTAGGGCAGGATCCCTGACATGCAGGACCAAGGGGAGGTGTCTCTGAGTCAAGTATTTTGCTCTGTAGTTCTGTTTCTGCCATCTCTGAGGAGCTAGTTTTACCGCCTTGTTCAGATAGCCTGATTGGTACATCATAATTTGGTGGGCGGTCGGAGCGTCTGTTATTTTTTATTAGCTCCCTCCCACACCGTTGCGCAACGATCCGTAAACACATTGACAGACGGAAAATGGGCTATGTTTGCCCATGGTAATATGGCGGCCACGATGACCGCTTCTGGTGTGACTAAAATATATTTTTCCACCATTGTCAGCACCACCAAGCTGCCTACGACCGCCTTTGTAATGAGCCCCTTTGTTCCTACAATCCACTTAGGCAAAACCTTTACAAATGCACTGGACGTACTCCAGGCTGAGGATTCTTTGTGGTGATGGTCCAGGTGAGCTCTGTTAACCTGTAGCTTGCACAGAGTCCAATCTTTAGTCCTTTTGAAGCAGGTTTGATCCCCAGGTCTGTAGTTTCGGATGGTGCAAAAGGCACAATCTTCAGAGTGCAGGGCCTGGTGAATGCGCATCAAACTCTTCAGCGTGGGCCCTTCTGATTTCAAAAGCAGATCTGAGAGGCACTGTCCCTTTCAGCTACTTATTCAGTGCTCTCTGGGGTCAATCAGGATGACACTCCGGTCTACTGAGGTGTAGGGCAACACCCCAGAGCATGCCCACTTCCTCAAAAGTGTGGCACAATGCTAACCCAGAAGGTACTTGTCCTCCAAAATTCAATATGTCAGAAATTTCAGCAGAAAGAAAAGAGCTGACTAAAGACACCCCCTAGGATGGCTAATCTCCATAGTATCTCCACCTTGCATCTGCTCATTCCTTCCTAAAGCCTAGCATCTTCCTTGGTTCAAAGAGGAGAGTTATTCATGAAATGTATGTCTTTATCTTGTTTCCCTCTTCCCTTGAAGAGCATTCTTTACTACCCCTCCCCCTGGCTCTGGCATTCCTATGCTCAGCCACCTCTCCTCCCCAAGAGGCTTCCTAACCCCAGGGGTCCTTTAACCCCTCTTCAAAGCAGCCTGTCTCACCCACTTATCTCTGACCGATCAGGGCAGAGCATTACAGTGTGGAATTTTGGCTTACAGACAAACACGTCTTACAACTTCTTGTCTGTACATTTTAGAACAAATTCAACAAGACTACATTATTGTATTTATCATTACCAGTCATCTGAGTCCTTTAATCCTAGTTTCAGGGCTTTTCTTTCTCCAGTTATTAACTAATGACCTCTTCCAATGTTAACCTATAGGCTGGGGATCTGCAGTGGAAAAACGAAGTGGGCAGCTTCTCCAATACGAGGGCCTATAAAACAGGTTTTATAAGGACCCTGCTTATACCTACAGGACCCCACACCCTTGGAACACCTAGAAATTACTTTAGGGGTTCTGAATATATCCACATATTGCAGATCCTCCCTCCACCGTGCTCCTAGCACAAAAGTCGATTTTGGAAAGCACTTTGCTACAATGTGGGGAGGGAAATGTGCAATTTAACTAACTCCAGGGCATATAAAAACATTTTTATAATTCTCCATATAGGTACCTGACCCCCTCCCCCACCCCTGGAACACCTAGGGGAGACCCTAGGGGTACATACCATGCCCAAACATTGTAGGTTATTAATTTGAAAGTGCCCCAAACACAAATATTTTGTTTGGGCACAATTTGCATTTTACAAGCAGTCCTGCAACACAGGGCTTCTTTTAAACTGACCTCAGCCTCCAGCAGTGCACACATGCAAGTGTGAAAAGGGCTGCTGGCCTCTAAACTGCCATGCCCTATTATATACTAGGGTCTTAAAGATAGTTTCAATCCCCCTGTCCTATATGTACTAGGGCCTTATAGGGGAGGTCATGACAATCATAGGGGTACCCTATCCCATAGTGTACCCTAGTGCATGTATGTGTTTTCACTGTATTCCACATAGCACTGGTCCTGGGCATGGTTAGGCAGAGCCCAGGGTCAGTCAGAGTCCTTTACAATCAATACCAGTCAGCAAAACATTTGGGGGTGACCAGGGCACAGGATGACGTTGCAACAATGGGCATCTGAATAGCCCCAAACCTCAGCACCAAAAATGTGTGTCTTCAAGGGAGAAAACTATTTGATCGTCTACTTCTGTGTCAATTACCGGCATATCCGTACAAGATAACACCTGGTCAGAACTCAGAGTAGAATTGCCGTTGTTGTTCCATCATATAGCATAGAAAAATGGATCACCCATTCTTCGGGTTGAACATGGTGGTGAAATCCTTTTTATTCCTGTGTTTTGGCGTGTGTTGCTATGAGCCAGAAGGACCAATCATCTTTCATTTTGACAGCTGCGAGCATGTCGCACCAGATCTTATCATCCCAGTTCCTTCTGGTTTTACTCATAGCAAGGTTGTAATTACGTCTTACATCATTCATCATTTTACCAATCGGCCACCTTTCCCCATGAATTTTCTTCTGATCAGTTTCCTTGTAAACAATACTCTGTAGCTTGGGGAACAACTGCATATGTATATTTAATATAGGGATAGATGTACTTGGAAAGCCTAAGTGATCAGTTAGGCTACATACAAGACATAAATCTCTGCGAATAATTTCTGATTTTACAACACATTCGACCAGAAGTCACAACAGCAGTTATTAGCTAAAATGGGTTCGGGCACTATGGTGTTGTCATATCATTACTCTTCCTTAGAGAATTGTGGTAGCTATCCTCACGAGGGTCCACTCTCATATCGCCCAGTAATAGCCATGGTCTTACATCTAAAGAAAGTAATCCATAAAACTGGAGTGAAGGCCTCTTTTGAATGTCAAGATCAGAGGTTGTTTGCTCATTGCGTGCTCTTAATCCTCTGGCAACTGTCATGAAATCTAATTTTAATGCAGTAGCAGAGAAATTGCTTTGGGCATTCCCTGTGAAAAGGGGGCTATTCCATAATTTGTCCTCTATCTCTAGTAGCTCAGTTATATGTACAGAAGATTCAAAGGATTATTGAAATCTTGTGCAATCTTAGTATTAAAATGAAGGAAATCAATTACCTCGTCTAAAAGCAAACGTATATATTTATGAAAGCCAATCATATTCCTGTGGGCAATGTAATTGTAATCCCCATTATATCAGGTCAACCAACCTCTTGCTGAGTCTGTAGACCCAGAAAATCATTTTTAATCAAAATCCATAACTCTCCTCTAGCCCTTCCTGACTTCTCAGGAGATTTGTCTTCAATGTTATTAAGAGGAAAATCCATTTAAATAAAACTTCTCCATAGCCCAAGTCTCCTAAACTTACAAATATCACACCCATCTATATACAACAACCAATCAGAATCAACCAACTTCGGCTTTATCCTGGCCGGATTCCAAGAGATCATATTAAGACTAGGTTAGAAGTCATTGTCAAACTTAAGGCCTGCTGGCTTTGGACTTGCGGATTTCCTCTCTAGAAATGCTCAGATATATTTAATATTTCACCATTCTGACCCAAACAGATGACATCATTGTTATCACAATTAGAAGTTTCCTGAGAAATTCTATTATCACTGGGATATGCATTTCTCTGAGCAGAGTTTATACCTAGCTCATTCCATAGATTCAGTCAATCAACAGCGATCAAATTAGAAACTTCATTGTGCTCAAAAAAGTGGAAACCCTGCTGGCTGGGATTTCTATGATTAGTAGAACAGCCCCATAATGGGCTTATAGTTGGAGGTGGAGTCTTACCCTGCTCCCAGTCTCTAGTCCCTGCTGGAAGTTGACATGTGCGCAATTCAAAGATTATATGGCTCTCGGACAACAAATGGGTGCTCAGCAAAGCCAATCTCCAAATCTCCAATTGTGACTAGGTAAAATAGTCAGGCATCTCTTTTTTTTATTTGTTTATTCTTTTTTCTTTGTCCTCATTTACCGCCCATCTCACTTTGAGTGTGCATTCAGTCTGTCCGTACCCACACTCAGCGAACTGAGAGGCATAGGCGGCTATGAGTTTAACATCGCCCACCTACCGGCACTAAGACTTGCTGCACCCAGACGTCCACTGAGATATCTCTATTTTGCAAGCTTCCAGATCTAGATAACCTTGTCTTACAAGCTCCTCGCTTATGCTGGAGGTAGTTCCGACCTGGCCTCAGAGTGTTCAGGCAGCAGAATCATTGGACCCAAGAGGGGAAAAAAAAACAAAAAAAACCCTCTCCGGGTCTCATCGTGATTTCAAGATATTCCAGAAACTTCTCTTCTTTTGATTGCCAGTTCTTGATAGATCCAACTTAGAAGTCACCAGGCCTGAAGATTGCCATTCTAAAAAGGAAGGAGGGATAGGAACTGTTCATTTTATGCAAATGTGCCTCCTGGCCAGGAGCACAGCGCAGACAATTAAGATCTTACATGGCCTCTAACATTCTCCTGAAGGCCAAAAAAAGAAAGAAAAATCAATAACAATCGGGATTCCAATTAAGTCCGACATTAATCTGCCAAAGCTGTCCCAAAAAGAGGACAGAGCTGGGCATTCTTTAAACATATGTATGTCAGAAGCCAGGGCCAGACCACATTTCTTGCAACATATGGGCAGCTCTTTGAAATTTTAGAAAGCTTCAATGGGGTGAAGTAAGCACTGTACATAGTGTACAAATGATTCCTTTTTAGCCATGTAGGCTTTATTATGTTGTATAAAAGATTGCATGAAGCTTGCCACACGGTATCACACTCTTGGCCTGCTAAGACACTCCCCATAGATCTTGAGCAAGTTTAAACTCTCCATACGCTGCCTCCATCGCTGCCTGATACCAAAAGGAGACTTTTTCCTTCCCTCATGGTCTAGACAGAAGATTATACTTTAGGTCGGTGCCTTCCCCCAATAAGCCGCCCTTGATAGTTTGTAGCTAGCCAGCTGGCGGTGTTTGAACCTAGATAGACCTGTCGCAACCCTCTCACTATGTTGTTCCCATGTTAACAGTGTACCATCTAAGATCAGGTCCCCCCAGACTGCAAGGCCCGATTACCTTAACGGGGCTGCCAAACTATCCCTCAGACATTCCGGACCCCCGGGTGAATCCCACAACTGGGCCATACTAGAAAAATAACCCAGAGAGACTGCCCTCCTTAAGTCTGCCCATGTTTTTGCAAAGCCCTGTGACACCTTTAGCCTGACTTTCTTGAAGAACTTAACATCCCCAAACTTAAACAAAACGCCCTCCACAGGTAAATGTACACCCTGAAGCATTGCTAAAAAGATCTCTCCTATCCCAGTATTAACTAGCATTTTTAAAAACATTGGAAGTTGGAAGGAGTTGGAAGGCCCAAGCATAAAGTTGAATGTCAGGCAGGGCCAGGCCCACCTTCTCTCTACGGCGTCTCAGCTTTTTCCAGGCTAATCTTGCATATTTGTACTCCCAAACAAAAGAGTTAATCTCCCTCTGGATTTTATCAATTTGCATTTTATCAAAGTACAATGGGATGCAGTTAAAAAGAAAAGAGATTTTAGGAAGTATCAACATTTAAGCCAAGTTGGCCCTATCGATGATTAAGAGAAGCAATGAAGTCCAGGTCTTCATCAACTTCACACACTCTCTTACCACCGCCGTCAAATTAGTTTCCGCAATCTTGGCTATGTCTTGAACTATCTTGACCCCAATATCTCATGGTGAGGCTTATCTGATACTGATGCTGGCTTGCCACCTGGTACCAAAGCATTACCTCGGTTTTAGCCGCGTTGATTTCGTACCCCGAGACCAAACAGAAATCCTGGGCTTGACTGATGACAGCTGGAAAGGCCCTGTCAAGGTCGGCCGTAAAGAATAAAATATCATCGGCATACAGGGCTACCTTCCTATCCCATTCTCCATTTCTAAAAGGCTGAATGTTAATATCCTCCCTTAGCCGTTGAGCAAATGGCTCGATGTATAAATCGAAAAGGAGAGGGGAGAGTGGGAAGCCCTGTCTGGTGCCCCTAGATATATTAAAGGGTGCCGTAAGACCACCGTTTACCAACAAACTAGCCGAAGGGCTCCTGTAAATAGATTGTACGGTGCAACAGAACCTCTCTCCAAGGTTACATTTTTTCAAGGCCTCCAACTGGTACAACCAATTTACCCTGTTGACGGCCTTGGTGGCGTCTAGGGTCATTGCTGCCAGTGGTAGGGCATATGTGGACACCAGGTCTATTGCCCCGATAAGATCGTAAGTTAGATGTAATAACTGGCGGTCCTTCACAAAGCCCTTCTGATCTATATGCAGGACATCCCCCACCACTGTACCAAGTTGTGCTGCCATAATAGATGTAAAGATTTTATAATCAGCATTGAATAAAGATATGGGTCTATACGACCCGCAATTAGATGCTGCTTTCCGAGGTTTCAGTATCAATACTATGGTAGCCTCGTTCCATGAGTCTGGTGGGATCAGTCCATCTTGCAAGATCTGATTGAAGAGTTTGGTCATAATAGGAATAACCTGATCCCCTATAACGCTATATATCTCAGAGGGTAAGCCATCTGGCCCTGCGGCCTTGCCCTTCTTAGTATTGAAAATTGCCTCCCTTACTTCCAGACAGGAAAAATCCCTATCCAGATATCTTTGTTCTCCGGGGTAAGAGAGGGAAGCGTCATGTCCTCAAGCCACCTCTGGGCGCTCTGACTATCTACTTTGCCATCCTCAAGGTAGATATTCTGGAAGAATGACTGACAGGCATGTCGGATTTCCTCATCTGTTGCAGAAATGCCTCTTTCATCCCTGATCTCTCTAATATAGCTCCTTGCTTGGTCAGATTTACTCTTCATGCTTCTCTTTACATAAGTGATGTCTGATCTGATTATATGGAGACATTTGCGTTTTTATGTCAAGTTAGAGAGCGCAGCTGTCTCCTCAAGACCTTTTGTAATCAGTCTGTGGGCATTAAGTCCATCCACTTTCTTGAAATTGCTTTATATATCTCTGTCAGTGTCCTTCAAAAATCACTGCTTGCTAGTAGTCAGTCCTGCCTCTTTCTCTATCCCTTCTTTCTTCTGTTCATCCCAAAGAGCAGGGACTAAAAACTGTTTCATTCCGCAATGGCTCTTTATTTCTTCTTTGGGGGACTATTTTTTTTGGTTCACTGCTCTGTTACTGTTTGTCTGTGTTTTGCTTCAGGGACCTAGCTGCTTATTTTCAAATTTAGCATTTTTCATCCCACCTCCTCTTAAAGCCACAGTTGTGCTACTGCCACCTTTTTTTACTGCTGTGTCCTCCACCGTAACTCTAACTCGTTGCTTCCTTTCAAAGCAGCCGGCACCCAGGGCTTCATTTTTATTTCCAGCGCTTTCACTTTGACAGAGGTGGCCACGCCCCATTCTTTCTGCAGGGCTGGCTTGCTGTATTCAACATTTAAATGCAGTATTTTGTATTTACTTTATGTGTTGGTGGTTTACCTTTCTAGTGCAGTTTTCTCCTTATGGTCCACCCTCCGCCTCCCCACCTGGTACTGGACGTGTGACTCCCGTTGTGCAGCTGAAACTTTTTCCAGTTCCACAGGCATTGCTTGATCTTTGTCCTCTTGGACTCGAGAACTGTCCCAACCAGTCTGGACGGGCACACGCTGCAGCAATAGTGTTAGGATTGCAGTGCTCACCTCCCCATGACCCCTGCAACTAAAAGTGGCTTCCATCGCAATGTTGCCTGTGTGCCTACTCAGCACATTATTTTCGTTGGTCAATCATGCGCCATGCCATGAATTCACATTAACATTTTGCGCTGAATTCACTTTAACAATGTGCCTGTGCGCCTAATCGGATAATTTCTTTTACCTTAAGACAAAGGACCGGCTCACCATGCCCCAGTTCCTTTCCGGCCTCTCATCACAGCAGTTTGCACTTTAATTAATCTCCCTGGCTTCCCACAACCCTTCCTATCCTGGGCTCTGCATTTAAATAGCTGCGTTTACAATTATGCAGCCCGAGCAGGCCCTAGCAGGGAATGAGTTAAGCCAATACTGTTTGCAGTAAAACACATCTCGCAGACAGGCAAGCAGAGCAGGAGATGTAATCTGGTCAGTTTTTTTACTCTCCACGTGGCATTCAATCCCCTGCAGTTCCGGTGTATAAGTGTGTGTCTGAGAAGGTCGTGAAAGGGAGCAATGGATCCACTCCACTGCTCACTGTAAAACATGTTTTATTGCTGTATGTCACATACTACATGCCAATAGAATTGGTACTTTTGTCTGCAGATTGCATTTTCATTGTGCAGAACCTGACTCCAGACCCCCTATCCATTTTAACATTATTCTTTAAATTGAATGAAAATACGCATTGACACCAGTGGTCGAAGTGGGCAGCATCGGCATGGCACAGGGTGCACCTACTTCTTTAATTTAATGGAAACCATTCTCCTACAATTTCGTTAGATCGAGCCTGAGTCAGCAATCATCCTCTGCTTTGGAAAGCTGCTGTAGTGGATTATGGAAGAGAAGTCCCGCCCACTCTCTGCCTATATTTGTTATTGGCTTCAGTCTTTGTCCTTCATGAATGCAGGCTTCTGATTCAGTAATCGGTTTGTTAGTTTTCTACATTTGTATCCTCCTATGGCTATTGGTCCCTTTACTTCTGTTGCTACACGTTATGTGTTTATTAGGCTGTAAGCACTATTTTCTTTTGTCCTACTGCAGGCAGGACTACGTGCGCAGCCGGCACAATGGTGGCCGCTTATTTTATATATTGTATGCTTTTAGTAACCAGAGCTGCACTGGTGGTGTGCTGTGCTGCTTATGAAAAACGTACAATATTGAAAAAAATTGAGTTTGGCGAAACCCGTCGAACAAAAGAAAGGCATAGCCCGCTAAACTGTATTATGTTGTTAGGAATGAGCGCAGAAAAACTTAGAGTATTGACAAATTAGAGGTTGACAGGCGTGCTTTTTTTCATTGACACGGCTCGCCAAACTCTATTTTTTAATATTGTACGTTTTTCTGCCATTAAACCATTCACCATTACTCTGCCCCGTTTCTGTGAAATACTAGTATATCCCAAATTAGTATGTTCCCAGAATACATGATTTTCATTTGCACAACTGCTGGTAACTGTTCCCGCTACCATTGCTGAAGCCAGCGCTATGATATTGGCAGGCATTTAACTAATAAAGAGCCTCCATCTTTGAATTCGTCATCGAAATCATGCTTCTAACGAAGAACACAGCCATTTTGTGGTTAAATTTCCGGTGAATGTGTTATCCAGTGAGCGAGAGGTAAATTATTATATAACCAATAAGATACTGGGGTAAATGTTTCTTGTCACCACGGCCAAGGAACAAGGTGATTGCACGTGACCAATTGAAGGTGCCTTCACTTTTTCTTCTATGAGTACGGAAAGTGCACATTTCTTTTATAAACATGGCACGCGCTTTGCTATTTCCTATGCATGTGTTTTGAGCTCTTGCGCATGGCAGGCACCAAGTGATGGGGAGAGAGTTCCAGCAAGTGGTTCTATGATAGAATATGAATGCAACAAACAACGATGTTAAAATATCAATGAAAAAATATCGTCTACAAAAATATCGACTCCCATACCTTCACAGGTGAGTACAAATATATTGACTCAAAAATATCGATGTAAAAAATATCGATGCAAAAAAAATAGATCTTAAAATATATATAAAATAAAATAATATATATTAAATATATTAAATACTAATATTATTTTTAACAAAATTAATTAAATGTAATATACATTTTAACTAAATACAAAAAATAAACTTAATTAAAAAAATATAAACACACAAACATTATAATGTATACATATACATATATTTAATTAATATTAATTAACTATTATCTTTATTTAATTTTTAAACATTAAATTAGATAAAAATAAAATATATATGTATATAATTAAAAATTAAAAAAACATTCCATAATAAATGAAAACATTAAACTATTAAAAAATAATTAAACTAACATTTTCCCCATACAATAAGAGCAACAGTAGGGAAACTGTTAAATAGCAGAACAATTACATTTATTTTCCAACTCCAGTGAGTACAACAGTAGGGAAAGTCTTGGATAGAGGATGGGTAAACATTTCTATTCCCACTCCAGTGATAACAACAATAGGGAAAGTGTTGGATAGCGGAGGGGTAAAAATTACTATTCCCACTCCAGTGAGTGTATCAATATGGAAAGTGTTAAATAGCGATGGTGAAAAAGTACTATTACCACTCCAAAGAGTGCAACAGTAGGGAAAGTGTTGGATAGCAAAGGGGTAAAAATTACTATCCCCACTGCCGTGAGTGCAACAGTAAGAAAAATGTTGGATAGCGGAGGGATACAAATTACTATTCTTACTCCAGTGAGTGCAAAAGTAGGGTAAGTGCTGGATAGGGAGGGATTACATTTACTATTCCAACTCCAGTGAGTGCAACAACAGGAAAAGTGTTGGATAGCGGAGGGGCAAAAACTTACTATTCCCACTCTAATTAGTGCAACAGTAGGGAAAGTGTTGGATAGCGGAGGGAAACAATTACTAATAGCACTTAAACAGTTGAAACAAATTAAAAATTAAAAGGGACACATATTATAATATTAGTGATATATACAAAAGAAAACTACACATAATATATCAAATAAAGTAATACATACATTTATAAACAATAAATATTTAAAAGTAGCAAATATTAACAAACAAAAAAATTATTTAAAACATAAATGTATTTAATTTTTTTTCATACCCAACAACACCACACCAATAACAAAACACTTCAACTTTTTTCTTTACAATTATTTCCATTATTAACATGATTAATAATCAATTAAAAAATGTCTTATTACTAAACAAAAAAAATACATTAATGGAGTACATAAGCTTTAACACTCTAATATCCACAACACACACCTAAATTAAACTAAAATACAATTATAAATTATTTTTCAATGAAAAACTATTACTATTATCAACTAATAATTAAATACCACATTTTATTTAATACCCACCCTTTTCTCCTATAAAAGTAAAAACAAAGCACACAAAATAAATATTTAACAATAATTAACAACTATATATTAATTAAATAAACACAAATTACTTCCCACCCTTTACTCCTATAAACACGACAACACACATAAAATGAATTACACGGTTACCATAATAAATGACCAATTATTTAATTAAAATTAATTAACAACTAGTTATTAATTATTCAATTAAAAATAATTTACTTCCCACCCTTTTTACCTCTAAAAACTACCACACGCAAATATAATTATTTACCCAATTATCAAAATGAACTACAAATTAATTAATTAAAACTAATTAACAACCAGTAATTAATTAATACATTATTAATACATTTTGTCCCACAATTTACTCCCCTAAACATCACAACACACACCTAATATAATTACACAATTATCATAATGTATTACCAATGAATTAATTAAAATTAATTAACAACCAATTATTAATCTCGCAGAGATCCAATATGGCTTCAGAGAAAAACGGGGAACCTTAGAGCAATGCTCAAATTTACATCTCCTAATATCAAAGTACACGGTGGCCGGGGAGGGTTCCTTATATTTGGCCTTTATGGACCTCTCCTCGGCCTTCGACTTGGTTAATAGGACCAAGCTCTGGGCCATACTGCGCGAGCTCGGTATTGAGGATCCCTTGGTGGCCCTCATAGCAAGCTTGCACCAAGGCCTTACTGCGAAGGTACGGGTAACCAGGGAAGGGCGATGTTCTGACAGCTTTAGTTCAAATAAGGGTGTTCGCCAAGGCTGTATCCTGGCCCCACTTTTATTCACCATTTATATTAACGATCTAGGGAAGTCCCTGTTAGCCGGTAATGCTGATGTCCCGCGGGTAGGTGGGAAGCAGATTCCGGCTCTTTTATATGCGGATGATGCTGTTCTCATCGCCCGCACGGGCATTGGGCTACAGACCCTTTTGGAACTTTTTGGTTCCTTTATGGCTAAACTAGACCTAAAAATCAATGTGACTAAATCGCATACAATGATTGTGGGCCCACAGAAAAATAAATCACATACAAAAACCTTCCTCTGCAACGGCGAGGTTCTCTCCAGGGTCCCGGTCTTTCCTTACTTAGGGGTCCTGTTTGATGAGAAAGGCTCTTGGGTCCCGCAAATCAAGGCCAAACATATTTCTTTAGCCCGGTCCACAGCAGCCCTGATGGATTTTACCAAAAGATTAGGGGCTAAACCGATGGATGCTGTGTTAAAAGTTTATAAAAGTAAATGCATTTCGATAGCCTCATATGGTGCAGCTCTGTGGGGTTATACTAATCTGGATAGTATGCAGATAGTAGAGAATAAACTTATCAGACGAATTCTGTCGGTCCCTAACTCCACACCTACCTACTCCATACATGAGGAAGTTGGCCTACCTTACATTATAGATGGATTGAAAATGGCCCCTTTACTTTTTTGGGCCAATACCTGGTTAAATACCGAGCTGTCCCTAAATCACACAATCCTTAAAGATGTGACTGCAAGGGAGGGGGCAATGAAAATAGCCTGGCTGAAATACATAAAGTCATCATTCACTGCCCTCGGGAGACCTGACCTGTACACAACACCGTCAATAATCAGGAAAGCTGACATTGCATGGATCAAGAAGGAATTCCAGGGGAGGACACGTTTAGAGAGAGAGGAGCTTGAAGCTAACAAACCATTAGTAAGAGCACATCTGGTTTTGTCCTCTTCCCCCTCGATGGAACCATACCTGCAATATGTCTCTAAACCCTTGCACAAATTTTTGCTAACCAGATTTAGAATGAATCTGATCCACTATTCATTAGGCACCTTTCCTACGTGGGGTAAACCGGAACATGCACCACCCTGTGAGTGTGACCAGTTCTCTAATCAGGATACTATCCATTTTTTGTTTTTTTGTGCATTTTACAATAGTGAGAGGAGTAAATATTTAATCCCCCTCTTGAAAACACTGGGCTTCATTCAAGTGAGACCAGCCTTGTTTTATCTCCAAAGATTACCTGATGCATACGTCACTTTTTGTGTAGCAAGTTTTTTAACAGCCGCATACAGAGGTAGAAACAAAAGAATCCCTAGAACTGCATTGTTTTAAACTAAAAATTAATACACTAACTGTTATTTTACTGTATATATCATGGTGATTAATTAAGTGACTCTTCTATGGATACTGTGTAAAAACCAAATGAACTGTGGGTACTTTTTAAAATGTTTTTATATATATGTATGTTTTTGCCTTTTATGATTTTAACAAAAATCGAATAAAGTGTATTTTGACTGACTGACTGACTAATTAATTAATAATAAATTACTTTACACATTTAACACTATATGATCTCAATTAAATAAATATTAACAAAGAAATATTAATCAATAAATCAAATATGATTAAATTACTTCCCACCCTATTCCCCTAAAAACCAACAACCTGCAACAGAACTAAAAGGGTAAAATTTGCATTAAAAAAATTCATATCTACTAAAAAATGTAACATATTACAAATACAAACAAATCTGATACAAAAAACATACAACATATACATATAAAATGTAAGCTAAAATACATAACAATGCAAGCATGTGGCCACCCACCGCAATGCTAAAAAAGCAGGTTGCGCATTTCGTGGAATGCACCAGACAGTGCCTGCCACATAGTCATGTGAAATGTAGGGGGGTACCATTGGTACTCTACCAGTGCACCCACAACTCCCCATAACAAAAGAGGCCTGCAGTGGGCCCCCAAAACCAATCCCCACCAGCCTGTGATTGGCGGTTTGTAGGAGAGTAGGGTCTGCTTTCCTATGGTCACCCCATTTTTTTGCTTTTTTGCTTCACTGGTTTTCGACTTAATGTGGCTGTGGGCCTGCTAATCAGACCCACAGCCTGCTGTTCTCTCTCTAAATTCACAACCATGTACTTTAGGTAGATTACCAATTGGACATTGGGTCACCTTATCAGCCCCTGTACAGTGTACTATAGGTACCCAGGGCATAGGTGCATCCAAGGCCTACCAGGGGCTGCATCATATCTTTTGCCACCCCTGGCTGGCTATCCAATCTGACACAACTGGCTGATCACTCAGCTGGGGCAAAGTGGTGTAATCAGCCCTTGCTTAGATATAGTATACCTTTATCTAAACCTATATCTGGACACATATACACCTATGTAAATGTAAATTGATACTTGTATAGCGCACTACTGACCTGCAAGGGTCTCAAGGCGCTTGTACGAATACCACTGTGGAACCCATCCTGGCTTTCCCTGTGAGGCGTACACTCCTGGGCACCCCCAAGGAGGAGGCCAGGCATCCTTAGCATTGTGGGGGCCGTTGTGGAGATTAAGCAAGCTATTGCCCAGAGTTGCAGAGTGGGACTTCATGATTGGAATAGGCACCGAGGCGAGAATTATCAGGTCCGTGGAATTTTTGAGCCCAAGACCCGCCGAGGCGGGGAATTGAACCCTGGTCCCAGGCTAGACCTCTGCATCAGTGTCTGCCGCTCTAACCATTTTTTTTTTTTAACTTATAATGCGCAACAGCTACCCGCAGTGGGTTTCCTGGCGCCAGGGATAGACAAAAGAAGAAAAGAAGACACAGCACAGTGCAATGAGCCAGCTAGAGCAAAAGGGCAGATTTACTGAAAGAGCAATGTCTTAAGTTTTTTCCGAAAGCAAAACAAATCAGTCTCTGATTTCAGGGCGATAGGTAGTGCGTTCCAGGATTTGGGGCCTAGATGGGAGAAGGACCGGCCCCCCATCTTTACAAGTTTAAATCTTGGAACAACAAAATCGCCATTTGCAGAAGATCTCAATGTGCGACTGGGTTTTTATGTTTGGACAAGGCTCTGTAGATATTTTGGGGCCGAGCCCTGCTTAATTTTGAAGAGATGACACAGGGCTTTAAATTTGATACGGCGCTGGACCCTAAGCCAATGTAAGTCACGAAGAGCCAGTGAGGCCGAAGACCTCCTCGGTACATTACAGAGAAGTCGGGCCGACAAATTTTGCTCTACCTGAAGTTTGCTGATGGTTGAAGTGTCGGCACCGAGATATAGGACATTTCCGTAGTCCAGGCGGGAGATTACTATTGCCTGAACAACGGTTCTCTGGGTGGCACGGGGCAGCATCCATAGGATTTTCTGGTGCCATCGCAAGGTGGCAAAACAAACGGAGGCCACCTTAGTGGCCTGCTGCCTCATAGAGAGCTTGTCATCTATAAGAAATCCGAGTTTGCGAACCACAGAGACCGGCTGGGGAAGGGGTCCCATGTCACTAGGCCAGTGTTGAGGGCCCCAGAGATCTTTGTTCTTCCCCAAAACAACGATCTCGGTCTTGTCACCGTTTAACTTGAGGAGATGCTTCTGCATCCACTCGGCGACGCGCGACAGTCCGACCTTCAGGACCGATATGTTGCTGCACTCATTGCTGGAAAGGGAGAAAACAATCTGAGCCACACTTCTCCACCTCTCACCTATAAGTCACTCCTATGGCAGGCCTTAACAATCCTGGAGGCAGAGTGCTTTCTTTTTATGTGAGATGGTGCTCTAGCATGAGCTGAACCTGTCTGCAGCTTTCGGGACCAACTCCCTTAGCTGTTCTGGGATATTGTCATACCATATACTCTTAAGTGCATTATAATCCTCGTGGTTTCTTGCGAACTTTGGTTTGGCGTTATCAAAACATGTCGTGTAAGGTGTCATACGCTTTGGAATACTATCCCCTCGCCAGTTCTGGTGACGGGGGTAGCATTCCACCCTTCTAGAGGGAGAAGACATGTTACTTTGCTTAAACGCGGTTAAATCTAACCAGAGCCTCAGCATCACAAAATGGATGCTGCTGCCACAGACACAAGTCTGGCCTCCTGCTGCTGACCGAAACTCCGGCAGGGGAGGCCTGGACAAATGGTATCCTGTCACAGGGAGGTGTTACACCACCCCAGACAGGAGATAGTGGATTGGGGCAGGGAGGGCTGAATGAAACTAGACACTGCCTGGGGCGCACAAGGCGTCCCATGCATAGCCCAGTTCAAACCGGTGCTGGGTCATTCCAACCCTAGCTCTTGCGCGAAACTGGACAAAGGGAAAGGGGTGTAACCACCCCCTTCCTGGGTCCCACCCATAGGAGGGACCTAGTAGGTGATCCAGCCCCTTGATTTGGAATAAAGGTAGGAGCTCTGCCAATGCAAACTAGATCATCCTGACTGAAATTTTGAATCGAAACTCTGGACCCTTCGACATCCGACTCAACGTAGAAGACTGAAGTCAAGGAGAGGCCACCCTGTGCAAGCAGGCACCATCAGTGCATCAAGACTTCCTTTGCTGTTGCTGCCACCGGAGCTCGAACAACAAAGACCAACAAGACCTGGACTCCAAGACTTCCAACAGCCCGATCCACAGTCCTAGGAAAGCTTAGACCCGTGGATGTGACGTGAGACGTGGGACCGGCCATCTTGAAAAGTTGACAAAGTGCTTCCTGTGCAGCTCCCAAGGCTCCCTCGATGCTGTGCTTTGGGGTTTGAGAAGCCCCATCCCCGAGCAGCCTGTGCTCCAAAGATCACCTCTCCACACTCTCTGAGTGCTGCGTGGGGACCTTTTGCACTTTTCCTGCTTGACGCGTTGTCCGGTCGCTTGCCCATTGGCTAGTGGCCTCTGTGACAACGATCCATCAAAACTACACTGCTGGTCTCGTTGCTCCAGACTGGCCCCAGCTCCCCTTAAAAGAAGCCATCGATCTGACCTTCCCGGTCCGATCAAGAAGACATCTTTGAGTCCTGCGTGGGTTGCCTTTGCCAAGGCTTGGTGACTCCGATTCGAGTACCAACACTGCCGACAGCAAGAGCCTTTGTGGGACAGCTCGTGTTCACCAGCTGGTCATCCTCGATCCTTCCTGGTCCACATGGCAGCGGAGACAAACTACTCGACAGCACCTGATCGCAACCCGACATTGCCTGGTTCCGTCCTGGTTCCATCCTGGTCACTGGCTGGTGACCTAGACTCTGTCCCCTCTGCTTTCAGGTACTCTACATCTGCGATTCACCCTTGGTTCCAACCGGACTTTTCTCTCCTGGCCACCTGCAGCATCTTTTCCTCCAGGCTCCATAGAACTTTACGACGAAACCCGACACACTTTGGCACCTATGCACCCGCTTCCTGTGGGTGACGTAACGATATAACTCTGGTGCTCCTGTAGTGGTTTACACCTGTAGTGTCCTAGTTTTAAGTGGCTGAGTTCTAGTCCAGTCGGAAGACTCCTAAACTTTCAACTTTCTGATTTTTACGCACCATTGATTTGTATGGTAAACGCAGTTGCCTATATACACTGCACCCGCATCCTGTGGGACTCCTATGTCCTAACCTTCGTTAGTCCAGTGTAGGCCCAGCGATTCCCAAGACCCTAGGCCTGTTCATTGTTCGTGACGTGGTACTTATACCACTTTCTTAAAATATGGTTTGAGTGGCCACCCGGCCTATCCATAATTGTGCAGCTTATTGTATGTTATACTGTGTTCTTTGTTTAACACTTGTGCTTCTGTGCTCATAAAGAGTATAGGGGGTTATTCTAGAAATAAATACATATTTTATGTAATATATAACTTGTGTGGTGTCCTTTCATTTGGTATTTAAAAGGATTGCATATGGTAAAACAGCTGGCTTCACATGCTGTTGGACAGGCCACATGACGGGCCGCTCTCCCCCGGCTCGACCAGGCCCGAGCCCAGTCATACAAGCACCACACACCACCATTGTACGTCCTACGTCCCCTCAGGGACACCTGCCCTCGAACATGATCACCTCATGGGCCCGATCCACTGCCGACCCATGCGCTCAGCCTGGGCCGCCATCTTGGACACTTCATCACGAGGCCGCCTGGCCCCCGATCGACCTCAACCCTGGGCCTAGCCCGGCCTCAGACATTCCGGCACCACCCTCCACCCAGGAGGTGAGCGAGCTACTTGGCAGGTCAATGGGAGAAAGAGGTGTCGATGGCTCTCCCCCGGCCAGTGCCGCTCGCCCATCGCCTCCCCGGGCGCTGGCTCCACCCCCCCGCTGGGTGTCTGGACTCCCTCATCCCGGACCTCCCGACCTCCAAGTGCGAGGGTCCGGACATCAAAGCCCGCCAGCCCTATAACTGGGGCAGCTCCAGAGCAGGAAGGCAGTTGTATCTTGGAGTCGAGAGACGTAAAGAGGAACTCACCCTGGACGGACTACTGGCGCTGCCGTAGCTCTGTCCTGTGCACCATCGTCCTGCCTGTTGGCGCTGCCACAGCCGTCGTAACCTTCATCCTTCATCGTCGTCCGGATCTGCTGGCGAGGCCGCGGACCGTTGTAACCGTCATCTGCATCGGGACCTGCTTGGCTTCTCCACGGCCCGTCGACCATCCGTCATCCATCCCGGGACCTGCTTGGCTTCTCCACGGCCCGGCGATCATCCTTCGTCCATCTCGGGACCGGCTTGGCTCCTCCACGGCCCGATCAGCAAACACACCGAGCTCGAGGATTGAGAGCTATTTAACTCATTGGCAACTAAGACTGTCCCGCTACCCCTTTTTCCTCAACCAGAGATCAGAACCGAGGGGACCCCTGAGTCCAGACCTCCTTGTATCATATCAACGTAACCTAAGAATTGCCTATAAAGTCTCGTTAACCTTCAATCTTGTGTGGTGTCCGTCTGTGGGGGGGGAAGTTACTTATCTGTACAGTCGTTGGAGACGGCTCTCCCTGGAGACCTCTCCCCGTAATCTCGGCCGACCCTCCCGGTCCGTCTAACATTGGTGGCCAGCGGCGCGATCCGAATCACCGCATAACGTACAGAGAGTAGCTCACCCCACAACGAACAACAATGTCAACTAAAGAGAGCGGATCAACTGAGAAGTTCCAAATGGAAAAACTCGAGGAATACAGCCATCGTGAACTAAAGCAGTTCTGCATCGAACTGGGTATCGCTACCACCGGACTAAGTACCAAGGACGATTTCAAGCATGCCCTAGAATCTTGGGCAGAGACCGGGGATGTCGAAGCCCCTGAGCAAAGCACCGCGAAAAATACCAGCACGGGCCCTGAGGGGCAAAGAACCAGTCTCTCGCAAGACGAGATCCAAGAAAGAGAAAAAGCCCGACTACACGAACTCGAAATGGCCCGACTCAAGATGGACATAGAACTCAAATTGGCCGAGCAAAAAATAAACTTAGAGCACCTTCGCCTCCGAGAAGAAAGAGAGGAGAAACAGAGGCAAAGGGAGCTCGAGGAAAAAAGACTAACGTACGAGCACGAGCGGAACCTAGCCGAGATCAACCTGCGCAAACAGAATAAAGAGTTAGGGGTGCCTGACCGACCGTCCACCCCAGGGACCACGGAGAAAAAAGTGCACATCCCCAAGGATGTGGTCCGAGAATATTTTCGAGAAGACGACATCCAGCAATGGTTTAAGGCCTATGAAATCGCGATGACTGCGCACCGGATCGATAGAGCCGACTGGGGAGCCGGCCTATGGGGCAAATTCCTTAATGAGGGCCGCGATACTCTGTTACAGCTCCCAGACCACCAGATGACCTCCTACGACCATATGAAAGCGGCCCTCCTCACCCGCTATGGCCTCACGCCCGAGATGTACCGTCAGCGGTTCCGAGACTGCACACGCATTCCAGGTACAACTTGGGTGGACTATGTAACGTACTTTAGCAGAGCCTTCGAAGGCTGGATCAGAGGGAACAACGTCACGACCTACGAGCAGCTGTTCAATCTGATGGTATGGGAGCATCTGTCCAACAATTGCTTCATTGAACTACGCCAAAACACCTCCTCGACAGCAAGTTAACCGATCCCCGGCAGCTCGCAGCCGAAGCTGACCGGTGGGAGATCACCAGAGTGGGCCGGAATGGGTCCTACGAGCAGAACAGGAACAACAATGGTCACCCCCGACCCAGAGGAGGAGGAGGGGGCCAAGGACGAGGAAGAGACAACACTCCGGCCGCCCCCACTACCAGCACCACCCCCCCGGCCAACCGGGGCAGCACCCCGGCGCGACCGGGATACAGAGCCAATGTTACATGTCACCGATGCCAACGAGTCGGCCACTATGCAAACGACCCAAGCTGCCCGCAGTATCAGAGTCCAAGACCCCGCCAGGTGGCCGCCGCGGCACTAGGGGAAGAACAGATCTCCGAGGAACAAGAAACAGACGAGCAAGAGTATCAAGAGTGGGAGCCAGCAGCCATGACTCTCGCGTGCTTAGGGGGAAGAGACATGGTCCCGCGGGTCCCCCTACCCGCTAACACCCAGAAGTACAGCCAATGGGTGAGCATCAATGGACAACGGGCCGAAGCCCTTCGAGACACCGGGGCCAGTGTGACAGCCGTCCGCTGTCATCTGGTGACCCCAGAACAATATCTACCGAACATTCTCTGCCCTGTACGATCCGCCGACAACTCAGAGAGTCTGTGTCGGATGGCCTGCGTCCCCTTTGAGTGGGGAGGGGTCTCCGGCATGCTGAAGGTAACGGTCCGAGACGACGCCCCCGTGGACTGCCTCCTCGGAAATGACCTGGAAAGCTCCCCGTGGGCAGCCGTGGAGCGAAAAGAACACTTGGGGATGTTGGGCGTCCCAGACTGGGCGTGCGTCACCACCCGGTCCATGGCCGCCCGTGCCAACCCTCACCCCGAAGAACCAGAATGGCCGGCGCCACCGCCCCCGGTCGCCCCCGCCGAGACCCCCGACCATGGTATCCCCCTCGAACCTGCCCAACCTTCCGACCTTGCTAATCTTGACCAGTGGGCTCAAGAAGGGGGACCCACACAAGAACAATTTCGTCAGGAGCAGGAGACTTGTCCCTCCCTTGAGGGACTCCGACAACAAGCGCTCGCCCAAAGCGCAGGGGATACCTCCGGAACTCATTGGGTCTACTGGGACAATGACCTATTGTACAGCGAGCAACGAATCGCCGAGCTAGGGGCCAACCGAGTACTAGTGGTGCCCCTCCGCTTTAGAGACTTCCTGCTAAATCTGGCCCACGATGTCCCCCTGGCAGGGCACCTGGGACAAGATAAAACCTACAGCCGCCTAGTGACCCACTTCTTCTGGCCAAAAATGAGAAACGATGTGCACCAGCATTGCCGATCTTGCCCCACGTGCCAAGCCAGTGGGAAGAGCGGCCGCAAATTAAAGGCCCCCCTGCAACCCTTTCCAGTAGTCACGACCCCATTTGAGAGGGTCGGAATAGACATTGTGGGACCCCTAGACCCGCGTACAAGACAAGGCCATCGCTTCATCCTGGTACTAGTGGACCACGCCACCCGCTACCCTGAGGCTATTCCTCTCCGGACCGTGACAGCCCCAGTGGTCGGCCGGGCCCTGATGGGGATCTTCTCCCGTGTGGGGTTCCCCCGAGAAGTCGTCAGTGACAGAGGCACAAACTTTATTTCCAAATATATGAAGTCCCTCTGGCAACAGTGTGGGGTCACCTACCGCTTCACGACCCCCTATCACCCCCAAGGAAACGGACTTGTTGAGCGGTTCAATCGCACGCTAAAAGGGATGATCGGGGGATTGGAAGAGCCCCTCCGTCGCCAGTGGGATGTGCTGCTGCCGTGCCTCCTCTTCGCCTACCGGGAGGTCCCACAGAAGTCCCTAGGCTTCAGCCCATTCGAGCTGCTCTATGGGCACCCAGTACGGGGGCCACTCAGCCTGATCAAAGAAGGCTGGGAGATGCCTCCGGCCAAGAGTCCGCCCGATGTCTTCCGGTACCTCCTCACCCTCCGCAACCAGTCCCGAAGGTTCAGAGACCTAGCAAAAGCCAACCTAGAGACAAGTCAAGAGGACATGAAGAAATGGTATGACCAGAACGCCTCATCTATTGAATTCGAGCCGGGGCAACAGGTCTGGGTAATGTCCCCCACAGAACCGTGCGCTCTCCAAGACAAATGGACGGGACCCTTCAAGGTAATCGAGCGCAAGGGTCCTGCCACCTATCTGATCGATATGGAGTCCGCCCGGAATCCGCTCCGAGTCCTCCACACCAACAGACTGAAACCCCACTTTGCGCGAACAGAACTCAGTCTCTTGATGGCCACAGACAATGGGGTTGAAGACGACTCCGAACCTCTCCCTGACCTCTTGCGGACCCAGGAGCAAGACGGCTCCGTGGATGGGGTCCGACTCTCGGAGTCCCTCACCAGAGAACAACGCTGGAGCACCATAGAAAGGGAAGCCTTCGCTGTGGTATGGGCCCTCAAGAAGCTCCGGCCCTACCTTTTTGGCACCCACTTTCGGGTACAGACTGACCACCGACCCCTGCAGTGGTTGATGCATATGCGGGGGGAAAACCCAAAACTGCTACGCTGGTCCATCTCCTTGCAAGGTATGGACTTCACGGTTGAACACCGGCCTGGGTCCGACCACGCCAACGCGGATGGCCTGTCCCGGTTTTTCCGCCTCGACGAAGAGAGTCCCCAAGAGGATGGGTAACTCTCCCCGCCTTCAGCTGGGGGGGACGCATGTTGGACAGGCCACATGACGGGCCGCTCTCCCCCGGCTCGACCAGGCCCGAGCCCAGTCATACAAGCACCACACACCACCATTGTACGTCCTACGTCCCCTCAGGGACACCTGCCCTCGAACATGATCACCTCATGGGCCCGATCCACTGCCGACCCATGCGCTCAGCCTGGGCCGCCATCTTGGACACTTCATCACGAGGCCGCCTGGCCCCCGATCGACCTCAACCCTGGGCCTAGCCCGGCCTCAGACATTCCGGCACCACCCTCCACCCAGGAGGTGAGCGAGCTACTTGGCAGGTCAATGGGAGAAAGAGGTGTCGATGGCTCTCCCCCGGCCAGTGCCGCTCGCCCATCGCCTCCCCGGGCGCTGGCTCCACCCCCCCGCTGGGTGTCTGGACTCCCTCATCCCGGACCTCCCGACCTCCAAGTGCGAGGGTCCGGACATCAAAGCCCGCCAGCCCTATAACTGGGGCAGCTCCAGAGCAGGAAGGCAGTTGTATCTTGGAGTCGAGAGACGTAAAGAGGAACTCACCCTGGACGGACTACTGGCGCTGCCGTAGCTCTGTCCTGTGCACCATCGTCCTGCCTGTTGGCGCTGCCACAGCCGTCGTAACCTTCATCCTTCATCGTCGTCCGGATCTGCTGGCGAGGCCGCGGACCGTTGTAACCGTCATCTGCATCGGGACCTGCTTGGCTTCTCCACGGCCCGTCGACCATCCGTCATCCATCCCGGGACCTGCTTGGCTTCTCCACGGCCCGGCGATCATCCTTCGTCCATCTCGGGACCGGCTTGGCTCCTCCACGGCCCGATCAGCAAACACACCGAGCTCGAGGATTGAGAGCTATTTAACTCATTGGCAACTAAGACTGTCCCGCTACCCCTTTTTCCTCAACCAGAGATCAGAACCGAGGGGACCCCTGAGTCCAGACCTCCTTGTATCATATCAACGTAACCTAAGAATTGCCTATAAAGTCTCGTTAACCTTCAATCTTGTGTGGTGTCCGTCTGTGGGGGGGGAAGTTACTTATCTGTACAGTCGTTGGAGACGGCTCTCCCTGGAGACCTCTCCCCGTAATCTCGGCCGACCCTCCCGGTCCGTCTAACACATGCCCTCTTGAGTTTAGCCTAAGACTGCTTTTGTCCATGCTACCACTAGGATAGCTTGTCTATAAGGTTGACTTACAACCAATCAACATAAGGGTCGTTTGGACTGGTACAAGGTGCTCACTAGAATAGTGATTATCATATACCTGGCCAACTTCTCACACGGTTCCACCGCCATACACCGGCTGGCGGGGATGCAGTATTGTAATTTAGCGGATGTTGCCACCAAGGCACCACCACCATTTTACGCATGGTTACTGCTCCGCCAGGCAATCGGATCGATTGCCTGTGGCGTATCCGTGACAGGTAGTCTTTGCAACCGCCACAGTCTCGGACGGATTGTAATTTGGCAGAAGAAAATCACGGTCCGATGGTGGAAGGCCCGCCACTGCACGGCTGGAGGTGGCGGGCCTTTCGCCATCATATTGACCCCCTAAACTTTCAACAAATATATTTTTGCAAATTATACAAAAATCGATATTACTTCCCTTAAATCGATATTCTTTATCACGATATTCTTGCTGTCGATATTCCTGACCCACGATATTAATGACTTGCTATTTGTGCAACTCGATATTTTGCACTCAATATCTCTGCACCCCAGCAAGCAGCCTGAGGCCTCCTCCTTAGCATGAGAGGGCTCACTGCCCACAATCTTGGTCACCTTCACGTCTTTGTTTTACCACTGCTGCTCTCATGCCTATCCCCCCACGGTCTTGAGGATGCTGCTGCAGCAGTTGCGGGTGTCTAATCAATCCATCTTAACCTTCCCTTCTTTCTCCTCCTCCTGCCTCTATTTCATTTACGTGGACCCCGGCATGGTAAGAGTGACTGCTCCTGCACCACCGAATTGAGCCCACACCCACAAAGGATCCTGCTGTGGTTGTGCCTTCCTTTGACAACTGCGCTCTATCCTTCATACGCTGTCCAATGTCCAACATAGAAAGGTCAATTAATGTTCCCAATCCACATGTATTACCATTTAATAATCCATTGTTTTCTTGTAACATTCAATTTTTCCCGATCGTATTAGCATTTGCTTATTTCACTCATCCTTCCTAGAACTTCAGCCTGCACTCGAGCCCTCGTGCCCCTCTTGATCAATAATGTGCTGGGCTCATTCCTCCATGCAATATTTATTTATGTTGGTGTACGTGTATGCTGGGTAGCTCTCACTTTTTTTAATCCTCATACTGTCTATTCTGCCTTGATCATCAAGGTTGATAAGAGAGTCCCATTAAATTAGATAAGCAGCACCTATGGCAACACATTAGCAGTGGGACTTGGCAACATTCATTTCCTGATGCCTTTCAACCAGTGCATTGTTTGTGTATGGTTGGGTCGTCTCTTTGTGTTCTAGCAAACCTCTTAATTACACAACAGAATGCGCTCAAGTAACAATGAGCACCATGTTTGGAGCAGAACCTGTTTGCATGCTTGGTTTCAGGAATGTTAGATGACAACCTAGAGTTCTGTAGCACCCTTATCTGAAGAATGTATGACGTTACAACGCGATCATTTATTGGTATGTTACATTGCGGTTACTACAACGCAAGTCGACTTGCGCTATAGGTGCTGGACTTAGGAATAGTATGATTTACTATTCCAACTCCAGTGTGTGTAACCATAGGGAAGGTGTTGGAATAGTAAATCATACTATTCCTTAGTGTAGAGCGCCATCAAGAGCAAGTCGTTGTAACGACTTGCGTTGTAATGACTGCGATGTAAATGTATCGCAGTGTAACGACGGCGTTGTAAAGGTCATTCTCCTTATTCGAAGTATAAAGTGCTTTTTCACATTCTTCTACTCCCATCTAGGAAGTCAATGTGGGACGCTGCACCACTTTGAAGGATTACATTTCTAGTAATCATTTGAGGTCACACGAAGCCCATGGATTTTATATTTGGACACTAGCGATCCCGCTGTGTTCCACCTTAGATACTTAGCATTGCCACCGTAAGCCCTTGGAGGATATCCGAAAGAAAATAGACTTATAACACCATCCATGCTGACAGGGTCGACTGAACTATAAGTAACCTGGGAATGCCAGAAGGGCTGGTCTGACAGGTCAGTGTGTGGGCTTTTATTTTGCCAGTTTGTAGCCTGGTGTTATGGCATGTCAATGTCCATGATATTACAACAAACTTTGTCTGGAGCATCCACAAATGCATGCACTCTCCCATACCTTGCAAAACACCCATACAGGGTGTCTTTGCAAGGTCAAAACTACCCTGACATGAAATGGGGCCATTTTTTAGCAATGTGATTCACTAATGCACCACTTTTAATTTGGTGCCAGAGCCTATTTTTTGTCTCAGTCCTATCCTGCTTACTGACACTCTGATGTCGGTAAAGTATGTTGAAAGTTTAATGATTAGGTTGATCTAGCTTAAGGGTGATCTAGGGATCAGTGGTGAGTTCAGCGAACAGGTAACACTCATTCTAAGAAAGCTAGAGCTGTCCTTTTGGTGGCTTCAGCACAGTACAGTTTTGTTTTTAACAGCTTATTAGGGTGTCTCCTGGGTACACAGGAACACCTCTTTATGCGTCTGTGGCCTGTTCGCCCCTTCTCTCTCTTTCTAACATATTCTTTCTGATTCTCTGACTGGAGTTCATTCACCACTTCTTGCACAAATTGCCTATCCCTCTCTATCTTCCTTTCTATCTATTCTGTGCAGCTCTCATCTTATCTATTCGCCACACCACATATTTCCACTACATAAATACACAACACAAAACACAATTCCACAAATAACAATTCCAAATCGACACACATAATTCCAATCCACACAAATACATCCACTAAAAAAAAAACACGTGAGTAAAAGACATTGTCATTTGCAGCTCAAATAGCTCAAACTCTCGTAAATGCTAGATCTATTGCATTGCAAATGCTTGTTTTTAAGCATGCATCCAAGGGTGACAGAAATAGCCAGGGCCTATAGACAAGTCTCGGCAGGCAGGGAGGGCAGAGAAGTAAAAGGACTCGTTCTCTTCCTTCATGCCTGGCCAGATATGACAAGGACAGTGTTGACTTCTCCTCTGCCTCTGTCGGCCTCCCACCTCTCTCTTTCTTGCTTTCTCTTCTTCCCTCTGCCTCTGCCTTAATCCTACTCACTTGCTGAAAACCATGACTTCAAGACACGGTACTTACCCTCTCTTTCTGTCTCTGTCTCACTCCTCACTTGCTCAAAACACCGACTCTTACCCTTTCTTTCCCAAACTTTCCTTTATTTGTTCCCCTGTGAAATGGATCCAAAAAGGAAAAACACTTTTGCTGGAAAGGTCGTCTTTTTTCTGACATTTTTCTATTTAAAAGTGCAGCCTCGGGACGGAGGGAAATAAAAGTTTTAAAATATGAAAAATAAAAAAAACAAGACAAAGTGGTCGCAAAGTGGCTTGATGGATTTTATTCACACCCAAACACACTTTTGATTTCTCCTCTTTCATTGTTGTCTTTCTTTGAACAATGTTGTTCTCCCCGGGTGATGAATACAGGCCTCAGCAAGGCCCGTGAGTGCAAAAGGGTTTGCCCTTCTGTACTCAAAGTCCTCAGACTACATAAGAAATTGGCACGGAAACTGCAAATACAAAAACAAAGTTTAATAAACATTTAAAGGTGGTACTACAGCCCACACAACACTCTACAGTATTGTACAAGGTAGCACAAAGAACTCGAACATGCGGTCCCCTTTTATACACAAAGAAGGGGCTCATAAGTGGGCGGTTATAGCTCAAAGAGCATGATTTACGACCTTATATGGACATTTCTTAAACATGATCGATACATGGGTGGAGTTAACGGTCCATGAAGCTCCTCGAATACACATTCCAATCCCCTCTAAGCAGAAACAGATGTTACACGTCCTGGGCATGCGCTAAGCAAGCTGGAACTATTTATAGCCTGTTGTTGGGCAGACTCCAGGGGTGATGGTCAGTAAAGTAGGACTTGCCTCGTGGCAAGCGCATGGCGGAATGTAGCCTACAAGATGGACGCCGGAAAACAAGATGGAGTCCGGCCGTACTTTCAAGTATGAGCGGAAAAACTACAACGAAGACACAATAGCATGTCTTCAGTGAATGCTTAACATTATCGCTGTTTTATTTACAACACGGGTGGGGATGTGCACCATTCCTAAAGGTACTGCCATACCAGCTTGATGGGAAGATTGGGAAACAAATTGTGTCCTGTGGCTCTGTGCTCACAGCTGTGATCTTCTTAAACCATACTGCTTCTTAAACCATACTGCTTAAACCGTAATGCTTTGTAAGGGTATAAGGAATGGACATTGAAATGGGTCCCTTCCGGGCCCTGTAGTTACGTCCTTAACTATTCAGCCAAAAGCATTCACTGATTTCTGAATAGGGAGTGTTAAAGTGTTAAGGTAACCTCGTTGTTCCTTCTTACATATCATATGCGTTACTTAATCTTGCATTGCTTGAGTGTTTGCTTTTCCAGGATATTACTCTTGTCTATTAAATAATTTTGAAATGAATAACATCCAGGTGTTTATAGCAGAGCATAATTGGGTTGTAGCTGATGTTAGAGCAAGCTTCTTTCAGCAGAGCAGTATGGTTTTCAGGGGGATTAAAGGATGTGGCTATGTGGACAGAGCTGCCAAATTTGGAACTGGGGAACCAGGTTCAGACTTCATGACTAGTCCCCCAAACCACTCTCCTGAGGGAGCACATTCCCGTGCAAGACCTTAGAAACCCTGGGGCTGTATTACAATAAGTGCCGCGGCCATTTAAGCCCACTTTGCGTGGCCCCAGGGGCACTTTGGTATTACAGAAGGGGGTGCAGATGCTTGTGTGTCCGCTTTGATAATACAGAGAGCGCTTGCACACTTAAAGCGCCAGAGCTACCTTCAGAGAGTGTTCACTCCTTTGCTTAGGGGCGTGCCCTATGCAAATGAGGGGATTAGTTGACTCTACACCCGCGCCATATTACAGAAGCGGGCGCAGAGTCAAAGAAGCCCTAAGAAGGCGCACTGATAGTGCGCCATTTAAAAGGTGGTGCACTATCAGTGCTCCTCCTGAGAGCAGCCCTCTGCAGGGGTAAAAGGGGTCCTATGCACCCCTAGACGTCCCCTTGCAGGCGGGTCTAGTCATTGACTGCACCCACCTTCAAGGGCATCTCTATTACCCTTTAAAAGTGCAGGTAGGTTGCTGCTCCCTGTTTTCACATGAATGCGCTTCCCTGAGGTAGCACGAGTTCGAGGCTGCCCTGGTCGCGTTGTGATTGTTTGCGCCTGACACACCTTTTAAAAGGTAAACCGGGTGCAAACAATCACAATGCATAATACGACCCCTGCTGCCTTAGCACCAGCATTTGGACCTTAGCGGTGGCAAGTCTAGGTTAACCTTGAAGGCCTGTCCACCA
Source organism: Lissotriton vulgaris (assembly GCF_964263255.1). Taxonomy (NCBI): domain Eukaryota; kingdom Metazoa; phylum Chordata; class Amphibia; order Caudata; family Salamandridae; genus Lissotriton; species Lissotriton vulgaris. The sequence continues at coordinate 25,370,105 of NC_141692.1, forward strand.
CTATCCATATTGTAGTTCACCTCCACTCTTGCGGGCAGGCCTACGAAACAGCACCCTAGAGCAACAGTGACTCCATCTCTGAGGTCACAGGACTCTTGATGCCAGTCCGCCTCACACATTGGTATGTGCATGGGACCTGTTCCAGCAGTAATCGCTGCAACTCACCAGGGATCGGCATTGCAGGATTTGCACGCACACCAAACTTAGTTCTCAAACTTCTCATTCTTTCTGTTTCAAGCACAAGCACTTTTAACATGGGCTGCCTCCATTTCTGGCCATTGGAATTATGCAGCAACGGATGACAAAATGATGCTACAGTGTTGACTAAAATATACAGAAACAAAATTCTGCAGCATAATACTGTATAGTTTCTGATACTTTATTATTTTGACATTTTTACACATACTAACAGTCTCTTCAAAGAATTTGCCTCATTAGTACCAGTGTAACATAGAAATGCAGCAGAGAGAAAGTTGACCAGTCAACCATTGCACCTGGCAACAACATACTCCACTTTTTTTGATAACTTTTGATCCGTTAGAGTTACTAACAATTTATTAGTTAAATCATCAGTTTAAGCAGCAGATGGTGTATTATGTGGCAAATATGGCAGAGCTGTAATTATGTGGAAAACATTTTTGCAAACTAGTATATTTTTTATTCATGTTTGTACTGATCTAACGGGAAAAGGGAGGAGAAGTTCTAATGACAGAAACTGCATGGCTCAGAGACAAACGGCTTGGGATTCCACTTTAAAGCATATTTGTCACATTCTGTGATTGGAAACATATCCCACTTTGGGAATGTATTTTAATGTCAATAACTCATATTAAACCTTTAAATAAATATGTGCATAATTTGGTTGAATGAAATAACGGAATAAGCTGTCAATGAAATGCCAAACAAATACTACAAGTTGGGGTGTTTTGCTCTTTCTGGCCCCACCTCTGACTCCGCCCACTGACCCTCTCCTCGGGTTATTCCCTCCCTCTGACTCTCCACCCACAGTTGCCATACTTTTAACGCCTACATCCACCACTGATTGACACCTGTATTCTTTATGTACCAACACTTACTTCACTTGTATAAATTGGCTGACTCCCTATAGTTGCACCTCCAAACCTGCGTGAATTGTTTGTATCCCCCTGTACTCTTTTCTTTAGTTTTTCACACACTTTTAATGTAACATTTCTTGCTCAATACACTTGTTTTCAGTCTGTGGGCATGCAGTGCTTCACAAACACTTCATACAGGCTTGCACCTCCTGAGAGAATTGATGACACACCATTCTTAAGAGAAGGGAGGTTTAATGAGGCGAGTAACACCTCATGTTTAACACTAACAGCCTTTTAAACTTACACAATGACATTTGACAACTTGTCAACTTGTCACATTCCTGCCCTCCAGGCATCCCTCGTGTCGTTGCACTCTGAAACCTAGCATTTCTTGCTTTTTTTGTAAACGTTTTTATCAACATTATCAATTGTTTTCTTCAACAACTTTCCACCATTAGGAGTGAGTACAGGGGACTGTTTCCCTTTCATAAGGGGTTCTCATATTAATAGCAGGTTTTTATTATGCATGAATTAATATTTCATTTGAGAGGTAAGGTATGTCCACCCGGAAGATTAAACAACATTGCAATTTCATGTTTGCATGCATCTTCAGAAGTGAAATCTTGTTTTACCCCCTGTTTTTCCATCAAAGCAAAACTGCACATTTCGGTATACCGCCATATCAAACTTTTCAGATTTTTGTTCTTACACCTTTGGTCTCATTTACCTTTCTGTAGTACACAATTTGACCATGTTTGAAAACCATTTTGTATGTAATAAAGTATATAATTGTGAAGAAAGGGAATAAGGTGGGGGAGGAGCAAGAGTAGAACAAGCATTTGCAATGCAATAGGTCTCGCATTCACGAAAGTTTGAAATATTGGTATTGTAAACAATGTGTGATGAAAATCTGCGAGCGGTGCACAAACATACACTTTGTACTCATAGTTGTTGCTTACGAGAAGCAAGGCTGGCAGTAATCAATCAATCATATCATTTGTAAGCGCACTACTCACCCGTGAGGGTCTCAAGGCCCTGGGGTGGGGAATGCTGCTACTGCTCGAAAGGCCAGGTCTTGAGGAGTTTTCTGAAGGTCAGCAGGTCTTGGGTCTGCCGTAGGTGGATGGGGGGGTGTTCCAGGTCTTGGCGGCGAGGTGGGAGAACGATCTGCCGCTTGACATCGCTCTTTGGAAGCTGGGGACTGTAGCGAGGGCGAGGTCGGCGGAGCGGAGCTGGCGGGTGGGGGTGTAGAAGCTGAGTCTGTTGAGGTACGTTGGTCCGATGTTGTGGAGTGCCTTGTGTGCCTGGGTGAGGAGCTTGGAGGTTATCCTCTTGTTGACCGGGAGCCAGTGCAGGTCTCTCAGGTGGGGTGTGATGTGGCTGCGGCGAGGGATGTCGAGGATCAGGCGTGCAGAGGCGTTCTTGATGTGTTAGAGCCGTCTCCGGAGTTTGGCCGAGGCTCCTGCGTAGAAGGCGTTTCCATAGTTCAACCTGCTGCTGACAAGGGCCTGGGTGACTGTTCTTCTCGTTTTAGTGGGAATCCACTTGTAGATCCTACGGAGCATGCGGAGGGTGTTGAAGCAGGAGGAGGAGACGGCATTGACCTGTTTATTCTTGGAGAGGGTGGAGTCGAGGATGACCCCTAGGTTGCGTGCGTGGTCGGTGGGTGTTGGAGCGGTTCCCAGTGCGGTTGGCCACCAGGAGTCGTCCCAGGCCGAAGGGTTGGATCCGAGGATGAGGACCTCCGTCATGTCCGAGTTCAGCTCCAGTCGGCTGTTCCTCATCCATTCAGCAACGGCCTTCATTCCTTCGTAAGGTTGGTTTTGGTGGTTTGGGGGTCCTTGGTGAGGGAGAGTATCAGCTGGGTGTCATCGGTGTAGGAGAGGATGTTGAGGCCGTGCCGACGGGCGACTTGGGCGAGCGGTGCCATGTAGATGTCAAACAGAGTTGGGCTGAGGGATGAGCCCTGGGGTACGCCACAGATGATCTCGGTGGCTTCGGAGCGGAAGGGGGGAAGGTGGACGCTCTGTGTTCTGCCGGAGAGGAGGAGGTGGTCCAGTCCAGGGCCTTCTCTTGGATCCCAGCGTTGTGGAGGCGTGTTCGTAGTGTGTGGTGACAGACCGCAACGAAGGCGGCTGACAGGTCCAGGAGGATGAGGGCCGTCGTTTCTCCGTTGTCCAACAGGGACTTGATGTCATCGGTGGCGGCAATGAGGGCAGTCTCGGTGCTGTGGTTGCTGCGGAACCCAGACTGGGAAGGGTCCAGGATGTTGTTCTCCTCGAGGTAGCGGGTTAGTTGTTCGTTGACTGTTTTCTCGATGACCTTTGCCGGGAACGGGAGCAGGGAGATGGGCCGGAGGTTCTTGAGGTCCTTGGGTCCCGCCTTGGGTTTCTTGAGTAAGTCTTTGATCTCGGCGTGCTTCCAGCTCTCCGGGAAGGTTTCTGTCTCGAAGGAGGTGTTGATGACTTTCCGGAGATGGGGTGCGATGGATGTGCTGGCTTTGTTGAAGATGTGGTGTGGGCATGGATCTGACTGAGATCTGGAGTGGATGGTGTTCATGTTCTTGATGGTGTCATCGTCGTTGATGTTGGTCCAGTAGAGCAGGCGGTTGGTGCGGATGGTGGTCGTGGTGGTGGAGGTCTCAGTGGTTGTCGGGGCGGTCGTGGCATTGAAACTGTCGTGGATGTCTGTGATCTTGCGGTGGAAGAATGTGGCCAGCGAGTCACACAGGTCTTGCGAGGGTGGGACGTTGTTGGTGTTGGTGCGTCTCTTTTACTGCCAGCCATGCATCTCGAAAGCAAGGACTATCAGTACAAAGTGTGTGTTTACACACCACTTGCAGGTTTTAAAAACACATACAGAAAGGGCATTGTAAATTACAATGCCAATAGCTAAAAATCTCGCAGATATGAGACCAATTGCATTGCAAATGCTTGTTTTCTAAGCCAGTGGATGACTTTATTTGACAATGCGTTGAAGTCGACAAAGGAACCTGGGGTAGGTTTGGGCATTTGAGTCAGGTAGATTGTTCTCTTTGGATTAATTTTGGGGTTAGTTGAGTGTGAGTATGCTGGACTATTCTTGGGGTGCTATCTTTGTGCTCTTCAAACCATGATATGAATATGCGCCTCTAAGGTCGATGGGTGAACGCTAAGGTATTTTTTCAAAATGCTAACATTTGTCAATGATTAGCCTGATGAGTTGTCATATCTTTATGAGGAGGGGAAGTGTGAACCCCTGGCAGACTAAGTACTCTCTTTAGATAGTTGCCTCCCCTTCAAGTAAGGACTCCCCAATTTGGGCTATTTACTTGGAAGGTCCAGGTCCCATATTGGAACATCATAGTATCATCTGTGGTAGTTCCAGGGCTTTAAGTGGGCCGGGTCTCACCGGGTCTGAGCACCAGCAGTTTTTTAAAGGGGCCTGGAAACGGGTCTCTATCGGGCTCTGATTTGTGCCCCGGCACAGGCGGACTGCAGTGACAGTAGGCACATCGATGTGTGCTGGTCACACTGCTCACTTCTCACTAGTGGAGAAGCTACGGCATGACGTCATGCCAGGTGAACATTGTAGGGGAAGGGAAATCCTTGAAAGAGTCATTTTTTCCTCTGGATTTCCCTTCTCTTTTTGAAACTAAGGAGCAGCAACATTGTTGTGGTGTCACCAGGGCTTTAAGTGGAAGATTTTTCAATATTATATACAAGAAATAGTTGCTACTTATTTATCTTATGCAACTAACAACTATTGACAAAGCCAATAGTGCTGACTTGTTGTAGGTATGATGTTACTTGTTGTATCATATATCTGGATGCAATGACAGAAACAGCAAAATACAAGTCGGGCTGCACACTATGCTAAGCACAGATTTTTAGCTTATGTGTTTAAGCCACACCCTTAATTACATTGACCACACCCCTTTGAGAGACCCCCCAGTTTTTTCATCCCAATTAAAGCCCTGGGTAGTTCCATGTGGCAGCTGTTGGCCCTACGCACAATGCTTGATGGAACTGATATATACCCCGAGTTCTCCCATTGCATGAACCGCCACAGCCCAGTGTGGGGGGGGGGCGGTTTTTATGTCCACATTGTGAAGTATTATACTTAAACATAAACCTTTTAACCCCTTGGCTGCTGGGGTAATTTTCCTGCCTTGCTGGGGGGTAAGGGGGGCGCGCACAGCTACCCGGTGCTCATGACGAGCTCAGCTCGTCATGAGCTACAGTGCTCCTGTGCTCATGACGAGCTGAGCTCGTCACGGCCACACCCGTTTCAATAGAACGTTCAGCACAGCAGGGGAATTATCCCAGCGTGTGAGCGTTCTAATGGCCATGACAAGCTCAGCTCGTCATGAGCACCGGAGCACTGTAGCTCATGACGAGCTGAGCTCGTCATGAGCAGGCCTAGCTTTTGATGGAGTGTTTGTAAATCACCAGCGGTCACTCGAGGAATGTCACCATTAGTTTAATCAGCAGCCTTGTTTATGTTAAACCCCATAGCTTCCATAACTGTCAGGTCAAGCTGGTTAATCCCTTCCTCAGAGGTTAAAAGAGTGAATCTATTGGTACACATTATATCCGGAACAATTATAACTGTGAGTGTCAGAGGCTGTCGAGCTTTGCTCTGTGAGTTGATAGAGAGGGATTCTTTCTTCTGAGTGGAACCCAGTTCCACTGCCAGAGGGTATTTTAGTGGGGCATCAGGGACAGTAATTCCTTTGGACGCGTTGTCGCATGTAGATGAAGCTTTATCTTTAGTGAGCATGGCCATGACCTTTTGTGGGTTTCCAATAATAATAGTAGTTTTGGTTTTAAGCATAGATTCACCTCCTCAATAAGTTAGTCAATTGCATCTAGTGGAATATCATTCGTTTTGGCATGAGAGGAACCTGATTCATCTGCTGAAGGCTTTCTGGGTTCAAATAAGATTGTTGCAGCTTTAATATCACCCTCTGCCTTTCGTTTCCCCATGTTTAGTTGAATCAAAGTGACGGATAACAATTACAACAGTATGTAATCCAGAGAATAAAAGTGAACAATCTTATTTGAACAATGGTGATCAGTCACAAGTGGCTAAAAGAGATTGGTCCCTTCTGGGCGATGACCGGTGATTGTGCCGGATTCATATCTCATTTTATCTTATCTTACCACTCCTAAGAATCCTCGGCTGACTGGATCTTTTTTATCTGCTGAGAGGTGTAAAGGGGAGAAAACCAATACATTCACTACCAAACAGCATGGACCAATCAACTTGGACTCGAAAAGCACCACTGACTCCGAATTCCAATTTAGAGATTTACTACAAGTCAAAAAATAACTGAACATACAATCACCTCATGACGAGGTGGAAGAAATACAATCAATCAATCAAAGCATTTGTATAGCACACTACTCACCCAGGGGGTCTCAAGGCGCTAGGGGAGGGGGGGGTCCGCTACTGCTCGAATAGCCAGGTCTTGAGCTGCTTCCTGAAGGCGAGGTGGTCCTGGGTCAGGCGGATGTGGGTCGGGAGGGAGTTCCAGGTCTTGGCGACGAGGTAGGAGAAGGACCTTCCCCCTGTGGTGGCTCTTCGGATGCGTGGGACGGCGGCGAGGGCGTGGCTGGTCGATCGAAGCTGGCGTTTGGGAACGTAGAAGTTGAGGTGGCTGTTGAGGTATCCTGGGCTTTGGTTGTGCAGGGCTTTGTGTGCGTGGGTGAGGAGACGGAAGGTGATTCGCTTGTTGACCGGGAGCCAGTGCAGGTCTCTCAGGTGTCCGGAGATGTGGCTGCGGCGGGGGATGTCCAGGATGAGTCGTGCTGAGGCGTTCTGGATCCGCTGGAGTCTCTTCTGGAGTTTGGCGGTGGTTCCGGCGTAGAGGGAGTTGCCGTAGTCCAGTCGACTGGTGACGAGTGCCTGGGTGACCGTCTTCCTGGTCACGGTGGGGATCCACCGGAAGATCTTGCGTAGCATGCGTAGGGTATTGAAGCACGATGAGGAGACGGCGTTGATTTGTCTGGTCATGGAGAGGGAGGAGTCCAGGATGAAGCCCAGGTTGCGTGCGTGGTCCGTTGGTTTGGGTGTGCTGCCTAGGGCGGGGGGCCACCAGGAGTCGTCCCAGGCGGAGGGTGAGGATCCCAAGATGAGGACTTCCGTATTATCAGTTTTCAGTTTCAGGCAGCTGTTCTTCATCCATTCGGCTACCTCTTTCATCCCTTCGTGTAGGTTGGCTCTGGCGGTGGCGGGGTCGTTGGTGAGGGAGAGGATCAGCTGGGTGTCGTCGGCGTAGGAGATGATGTTGAGGTTGTGCTGGCGTGCAATGGCTGCGAGGGGACTCATGTAGACGTTGAAGAGGGTTGGGCTGAGGGAGGAGCCTTGAGGAACACCGCAGATGACTTCGGTCGCTTCTGATCTGAACGGGGGGAGGCAGACTCTCTGTGTCCTTCCGGCAGGGAAGGAGATGATCCACTCCAGTGCCTTCTCCTGGATTCCGACGTTGCTGAGGCGCTGTATTAGGGTGCGGTGGCAGACTGTGTCGAAGGCCGCGGAGAGGTCTAGGAGGATGAGGGCCGCCGTTTCTCCGTTGTCGAGCAGGGCTCGGATGTCATCGGTTGCTGCGATCAGGGCGGTCTCGGTGTTGTGGTTGGCTCGGAAGCCAGACTGCGAGAGGTCGAGGGATCCGTTCGTCTCGAGGAAGGCGGCCAGCTGTTTGTTGACGGTCTTCTCAATGACTTTTATGGGAAACGGGAGCAGCGAGATGGGTCGGTAGTTCTTGAGGTCGGTGGGGTCGGCTGATGGCTTCTTCAATAGGGCGCTGAGTTCTGCGTTCTTCCAGCTCTCCGGGAAGGTAGCGGTGTTGAAGGAGGTGTTGATGATGTCCCGTAGGTGGGGTGCGATGATAACGTCAGCCTTGTTGAAGACGTGGTCGGGGCAGGGGTCGGTCGGAGATCCGGAGTGGATGGAGTTCATCGTGCGGATGGTGTCTTCGGTGCTGATCGTGGTCCAGGCGCCGAGGGTGGTGGTGGGGGGCGGTGGTTCGGTTGTGGCGTGCGTCGGTTGCGTGCTGAAGCTGTTGTGTATGTCCGCGATCTTGTTGTGGAAGTAGGAGGCGAGGGAGTTGCAGAGGTCTTGCGAAGGGGTGATGTCGTTGTTTCCGGCGTTGGGGTTGGAGAGCTCCTTAACGATGTTGAAGAGTTCCTTGCTGTTGTGTGCATTGTTGTCCAGTCGTTCCTTGAATGCCGTCTTCTTGGTGGTGCGAATCAGTTGGTGGTGTTTTCGGGTGGCGAGTTTGAGGGCAATCATGTTGTTCGGGGTGGGGTCTCTGCGCCAGGCGTTCTCAAGGGCTCTGCAGTTCTTCTTGGAGCACTTGAGTTCGTCGGTGAACCAAGGGGCTTTCTTGCTGCCGGGTCTGCTAGGCGGGGTCCTCAGAGGGGCGAGGTCGTCTGCGCAGTCGCTGATCCACTTCGTGAGGTTGGTGGCCGCTTGGCTGGGGTTCGTTGCGCTGGTGGGTGGGCTCTTGTTCAGGGAAGTTGCGAGCTGTTCGGCTGTGATCTTGTTCCAACTTCTGCGTGCCACCTGTTGCTGGTGGTGGTGGATCGTGGTCCTTCTGAAGCTGAAGTGGACCCAGCTGTGGTCCGTCCAGTGGAGTCCGGTGGTGTGGCTGAAGGCGATGTCCTTGCTGGATGAGAAGACGGGGTCGAGTGTGTGTCCGGCGTAGTGGTTGGGGGTGGTCACCAGTTGCTTGAGACCGAGGATGGCGAGGTTGTCCTGCAGGGTGGTGGTGTTGCGGTCGTTGTTGTTCTCCAGGTGGAAGTTGAGGTCCCCGAGGAGGATGTAGTCAGCGGAGGGAAGGGCGTGCGGGGTGATGAAGTTGGCGATGTCCTCGCTGAATTGTGTGCGTGGTCCCGGGGGTCTGTAGATGAGGGTGCCTCTGAGGGTGGTCTTGGGGTCGATGTGGATCTGGAAGTGCAGGTGCTCAGCGACAGCGAGGGTGTCGTCGGTGTTGGTCGTGATGCGGATGGAGTTCCTGTGGATGATGGCGATGCCTCCTCCTGTCTGGTTGACGCGGTCCCTCCGGATGATCTTGAAGCCGTCCGGGATGGCGATGGCGATGTCGGGCGCTGAAGAGGCGTTCATCCAGGTTTCCGTGAGGAAGGCGACGTCTGGGGCTGTGGTGTCGATCAGGTTCCAGAGCTCGACGGCGTGTCTGTGGACGGAGCGGGTGTTGAGCAGGATGCACTTCAGGTGGCTGCTGTTGTTGCTCGTCTGGGTCTTGGGCACTGCTGGAGTGGTGCGGGTCCGGATGCAGGTGAACTTGCAGGAGAGGCAGCAGAAGTGTCCGTGGGTGCGTCTCGGGGTGGCTTGGTAGCAACCCGGGAGTCTGCCGGCGTTGAGTGCGTTGAGTTCGGTGGCGTTGTAGGCCCGCCTGGGCACTAATACAAAGTTCATCCTAAGCACCAGTCTGATCTGGTGCAGCATAAAAAGAATGAGCAACTCTAGAAATTCTAAACAGGCAATGACTGCTCCAACATCCAAATCAGTCTTCATCAGTACCTATAAGGGAAATTTGTTAAATCTGTCCCTACACTATCACTAAAGTGGCATCCCTACATAGCATCTCCCAAGCAAGATCGAGAAAAGGTGTCAGCTCGTGAAGACTTCCTAAGAAGTACACTCCCATTGTAAGGATCAGTAGCCGAAGCTAAGGCTTCCTTCTAAGAATCGATCCCTTCTCCTACTCTCTTAACGGCTCTCTGCTAACTCTTACCCCGGGGAACTGTCCCTAATAAAAAATGAACATTTAGTAGAACACGCCCCTGAAACACTTCCTTTGGCCAGGCACCTCTATTAGGTAACTTTCCACCGAAAGTCAGTCCAGCAACGGTTGATATGTCCTTGGGCCTCAGGCTTCTTCAGCGAGTTTCTAATTATCAGCATTCTCGGACACTATGTTGCAGGTCTCCCCCATACCTAACTCCTAAAACAAAGAGCATCAGTATAGCTAACGAGAACGATGTCCTTGCACCTGCAACAGAAGCATGTGAAGGTAACAACCTTGCATACACTAGAATCTTGCAGACTGTCTTCAAATGAGAGCTTTTCCAGGGAAGGAACACTTCGGGCCTACACAATTCAGCTAACATAAGAAATTACGAATAGGCCTTTCATAGCAAAACATGACCATTCATTTTAGGCCTTTACACAGCGAGGATTAAACACATTAATAATGTTGCATCTGCAAGCACTATATGTCATTACATAATCCTTTCTACACGTGCAGACTTTATGGTGCACGTTTAAATCTAATGCATTACATTACACACAAACTAACTCATTAGGCATTTGCAATAAGCAGTTACATTTAAACGTTGTTTTACTTCCTCAACTAATACAAACTAATTTTCTAACATTACACTTACATTTTTCATTATTGCGTTCACATGTCTATTGATCAATCTTTAGTTCAGCACAAGAATATATGCAGGTACAGACTATCCATGATTATGATGCACCCCTATAATTTTCAGAATATCATGACGCTCTATCACAAGCAAAGATTAATGAAGCAAGAACAATTGCTAATCAGTCACTCCTCCTAAAAATAGGTACACTGTCAGTTCAATTATTCCATGGCTAGCAATGTTTACACGAGTCAAGGGAGCAGAATAAAGTGGTTTTAGACCCTCACTTATGGAGGGGCCTGTCATCAGCAGAGCAAATGGGACAATCGTGTGTCGCTGCACAAAACAACCTGGATCGATACACCTCTTCACAGCGTGTCAAGTGCTAACAGCACTAGCACAGATTAGGGAATGTCTTCTCTGGGGTTTGACACACATGGTCTGTGACCTCCACAGGGAGCAAATGCGGTCCACTCGGGACAGAGAAGCCCAGGGAGTGTTGCCAGTCGATGCTCTTAACCCGCTGCACCCCGTACCTCTTTCTGGAGTGAAACTGATGTGGTCTGGGTGCACGCCCCACCCCATAGGGCAGAAGCTTCCTGAGCTGGGGGCGAGCCTGCAGTGTCTGTGCCCTGTTGACAGCTGCAGCGGCACCCCAGGGTCTCTGGGTACAGCTGTCTTTCCCGTTGGTCGGCTCTGACGTAGAGGGAAGGCTTGTGCAAAGGTGACGTCAGGCAGTCCCAGGAGCAGAATCAAGTGACGCAGGCTCGCCGCTGTGGTGTAATATCCCCTAGGCAAAGTGGTGGTCACACGGGTACTTTGCATTTTTTTTATCAGTTAAATGTTTGTTTGGAAAATGCTAATTTATCTTTTATCTCTGTAGTATTATATATGAATAATTGTATTTATTTAAATATGAATTTATTTGTTTTTAAATAATATAATATATTGTTATTAGTATTTAAATGTTTATAGTTAATTCTAATGTTTTAGCTGTATTTACTGCAGATGTTGTAGGTGTAGTATTTTCATGAGGTAATGTTTAACTTTTTGGGTGATGTAATTTTTAAAGTTTTTTTTCATGGATTTTTTTTAATAAGTTTAAGATGTGTTTGATGTAATTGATTTATGTAACAATATGGGCACTCTTGTGCCTGTTGGTGCGGGCATTAACTGGTTCCACACGGACTGTAGAATGCAGTATGCAGCACCCTTCATGGCTTTAGCCTCGGCGCCTCTCTGAGAGATCCTGTGTCCCTGGGACTGGATGTATTGGGTCTGGAGAATGCAGACCTGATGACTCTAGGCACTGAAACACTCATGATTGTGAACTGAATTATTCCACCCAGAGTTACCACAGTGGGTGAAACACCACAACTTGAACAAGGAACTATGAAGGCAAGAGACCATCGCCACTTCAAGAAAGACCTCCAAATGTTCCAGCTCACAGGCCATTCGACCCACCATCTTCCTGCAAGGTGATCTTTGCAAAGACTTTCACTGTTTCCTCGTTTCCACTTAGCATAATGAACTGTTTAAAAATTCCCTTCCCTTCCATCTGTTAATATCATCTAAACGTCTGTCCCTTTTCTTTTCCTTTCTTCCCTTTCTTCTCCACTTTGTTTCCAACCCTCACAGCTCTCTGCAGAGCTGCTGTTAGAACTGGGAGTCTCTAGTTGTCAGAGGTAGGTACCTTTGACCAAATAGGGACCCTTGCTAATAGTCAGGGTAAGAGGGTATACTTCTAAAGTAACCCCTGCTCACCCCCGTGGTAGCTTGCCACGAGCAGACAAGCTTATCTCAGACGCAGTGTGTAAAGCATTTGTGAACACATACAGTAATATGTGAAACACTACATATGGACACCACACCAGTTTAGAAAAATAATTAACCTTTACTAGACTTAACACTAGACCAAACGATAAAAATCAGCAATACTGCAAAAAAAAACAAACTTTAAAAAGGTAGAAAAAGGTTCAGTTTAATGTAGATGGTAAATGCAACACTTTACTCTCAAAAAACCTTGGATGCGTCTCGCAATACAACAAAAGGATCGAAGGGAAGGTGATGCGTTGGTTCCTTGCTTCGGGGAGGTGATGCATCGGTTCCTTACTGCAGCTCAGGGGAGGTGATGCATTGGTTCCTTACCGGAGAGGAGGTGATGCGTCAGTTTCTTACATTGATCCTGTGCGATGCAACATGATGGCGCCTCGATGCGATGCGACAATCCGGTGAGATGCAAGAAAATGGCATCTCGATGCAATGCGACAACGTTGGATGTGATGCGTGCATGCCTGACGCCCGTGCGGCAAACTCTGTAACTTCTGAGCCACGACAGGCCCTGTGACACGCTTCTCTGGTGATGTGACGGCAACCTCTGCGGCAGCGACACACTTCTCTGGTGATGCAAGACACTTTGTCGATGATGCGACAGCGAACAGATGCAGTGGCGGCATGCTTCTTCGGGGATGCAATGGCAACTTCTGCCGTGGCAACACACTTCTTCTCATTGCGCCACGCTTTCAGCTCCCAGTGACTTGCAGTCTTCTCAGCGGGCCCAAACAAAGGTAGGCACCTCTCTGCAGGCAGAATTCCACAGCAAGGAAATTCAGGGGAACTGGGGGTGAAGTCTTGTATCCCTGAGACGTCAGGCAGGAGGCACACACAGTTCCTTTTCTCCTTTCCTTGGCAAATAAAGTAACCACTGTAGGCCAACCCTCAACAGCACAGCACAGGGCAGTCTCCTCCTTACAGCTTCTTTGGTTCTTCTCCTTGGCAAAGGTTTGTTTTGATTCCCAGAAGTGATCTAAAATTCTGGGGTCTGGGTCCCCCCTTTTATACACCAAAATCCTTTGTCTCTGAAGGCAGATAGTGTCTTTGCCTAGTCCAAACAAGTTCTGTGCAGTCCTGGAGCACTTTGTTTACAGGACTCCTTCTTTCCTTTGACAGTGTGGGCCTGGGTCATCAGACATACCACAGGAGGTGGAGCCAGAATTGTGGAAGGCAGGCACTTCCCTATTGTTAATGTTATTGTTATTGTTATTGGTATGTGTATAGCGCAACTGTTACCTGGAGGTGTCCTGGCGCTGTGTGAAGGCCTACAGAGGATTGAATGGCATGGACAAAAATGGCAAGATCAGTTAGTAAACAGCCATGTTTTCAAAGCCTTCCTGAAGGCCAAAAGATTGGTCATGCTTCGCATATATAATGGCAGAGCATTCCATGCTCTGGCCGCATTCCCAGTAAAGATTCTACCTCCCCCAGTGGCTTTTTTTTACCCTAGGGACAGTTATGAGTCTTGCATCTGAAAACTGCAGTGTTCTATGAGGTGTACACCAGCGAAATCGTTGTTTTAAAAATTCTGGTCCGGGTCCCTGAAGGGCTTTAAACACCAGACAGAGGGACTTAAATTGAGTGCGCTTCCTAACAGGTAGCCAGTGAATTTTTTAAATTGTGGCTGAGATTTAATCAAACTTTGGTGTGCCTGTAAGGAGACTAGCTGCTGCATTCTGCAAAATCTGAAGTTTGTTTAAAGATCCTTCCTGGATTTTAAGATATAGACTGTTGCAATAGTCTAATCTGGACATTATTAATGCAGTGACAACTGTTTGTTGGGCATCTTTGGGTAGTAGTGGCATAATTATTTTTTTGCAAGATCTGAAGATATAAGAGGTTGATGAGGCCACTGTATTCACTTGGTGTCTAAAACTCAGTTTGTCGTCTATTCAAACTCCCAAATTCTTCACTTTCCTTATAGGAGTGGGGAGTGGACTTGACACCTCGGGTAAGCAGTCAGGGGTCAAGAAATTGGGGTTGTTACCGAATAGCACAACCTCCGTTTTGCTAGAGTTGAGTTTCAAGCAGTTTTGTGCCATCCACCTACCCACAGCGTTCATGCAGTCCTGTAGTCTCGATGCCGTTTCCTGGAACAATTCTGGTTGAATTGACACAACAATTTGGGTGTAATCCACGTAGGACATCAAGGCGAAGCCAAAGGATTCAATTAGAGGTGCCAATGACGACATATATATATTAAAAAGTGTTGGGCCTAATGATGACCCCTGAGGCACCGCAAGGTAGGTAGAAAGTTTCTGCCCACTGTTTGCATTCTATTGGAAAGGAAGGATCGGAAAAGTTTCCAAGCTGTGCCCCTGACTCCAATCTCATCCAATCGGCCCATCAGTAAAGCATGATGGACCGTGTCGAATGCTGCAGAGTGCTCCAACACGATCAATGCCGCCCTTCCTCTCTGATCCAGGATGGTTCGAATCTCTTCTCTGGACTTGAGAAGTGCACTTTCCATACTGTGGCCCTCTCTGAAACCCTACTGAGTTGGGTGCAGTGCTTGAGAGTCGAGCAGAAATTTGTTAAGTTAAGCATACACATTTCTTTAAATGATTTTTGCTGGCAGTGGCAGTCTGGATATAGGTCTAAAATTGTTTGGATCATTACCGTCCTAGCTAGGTTTCCTCAGTAGGGGAAGGATTGATGCATGTTTCCAAACTCTAGGAAAATATCCTTCTGTGTACATTGTGTTGAAAATGGAGGTCGGTTTTCGTGCAACTGGTTCTGCTGTTAGTTTTAGTACAGAACTCGGGCAGGGATCATACGGGGAGCCTGACTTTACCTTCGCCAGAAGATTGAGGGTGTCTGATTTTGTTATAGAGGCAAAGCTGTCTAATCGTAGGACATCGTCTTTTGCTTTCCTTTGATCGGATGCCACGTCACTACTAGTATTGGATGAGGTATATGAAAAGGTTTTGTAAATACCGTTAACGTTTCCAAAAAAGAATTCAGCAATTTTATTGCACAGTTCTTGACTGGCTGGAATAGTTGGGGAGCATGGGCGGGTCAGAGTATTTACTATTTTGAAAAGCTCTTTAGGACAGTTTTTGGCAGTTTTAATTCTGTTAGTAAAGTACTCCCGTTTTTTACTTTGAAGCAACTGCTTTGAGTATTCTAGGCCTGTTTTATATTCTTTTTTGTCCTTTTCCTTGTAATCCTTCCTCCAGGTTCTTTCAAGGTGTTTGCAGGCCGATGTTTGGTTCCTAAGCTCTTGAGAATACCAGGGGGAGGAAGGCTTTTGCCTAGTGTTGCGAAGGCAATTTTTGGGTACTAATTTGTTTCCTGAAGCTCCTATCCATTTGGTATATAACCTAGGCCCAGATGCAACTCCTCCCACCACTCTACATTCAGATAAGTCATTCAGCTCTGTTCCTACTCACCCTGTCTCCTGGAGCCCACCAGCCCCTGTCACTCACAAACCAGAAAAGGAATACACAACCTAGCAGAGGCAGGCTTGGATAGTTAGGCAAGAAAGGACCTACTTTCTAAAAGTGATATTTTCAAACACAGTATGTTAAAACCAACTTCACTAAAATATGTATTTTATCATTCTGAGTTCAGGCATACTAAATTCTACCTAGTTCCCTGAGTCAGTTAGGATTATAAGATGTTATAATCAAACTGCCCTTGCCTATGGTAGCCTTGCAATAGTAAAAAACGGAAATAGCTGTAATTCACTATCAGGATATGCCACACACATCACGGCATTACTTACTGCACACCCTGCCCTTGGGCCTACCTTAGGGGTGACTAATATGTCAAAAAGGGGAGGTGGGGGCACTTGCCGAGTCAGCATGGGAGCTCCGGGCTGCACACAGGCTCTGCAATAGCAGGTCTGAGTCACATTTTACAAGCTGCATCTGTGGGTGGCACAACCAGTTGCTTCAAGCCCACCAGCAGTATTTGATTTACAGGCCCTAGTCACACATGGTGCACTGTACTAGGGTCTGACAAGTAAATCAAATAAACCAATCATGGATTCATCAATCCAATGCAATCCTTTACAATAGGGAGAGCATATGCACTTTAACACTGATCAGCAGTGGTAAAGTGCCCAGAGTCATAAAACAGCCAACAACCGGTCAGATAAAATACAGGAGGAAGGCAAAAAGTTCAGGGATTACCCTGCAAAAATGGGCAAGTCCAACAGCTGCCAAGGTTTCAGATTGTTTATGCGTGACTTTTTCACAATTTCAGAGTATTTATGAGTGACATTCAACGACTATGAGTGACACTTTCTCGTGAGCAAAATCAAGCATTGAAGACGAGGGAAACATGTAAACATAGATGGCAAGTTTTCAGATTGCCCATTTATGACATTTCCCTGGCTTATGTGTACTTATGAGTCACATTGTGTGACACTTAGAGTGACACTTTGAGGGATATGTACAAGGAAGTGGCAGAGGGTGTCGTTAACCTCCTTGGCTTAACGGCACGATCCGGCACTTCTGATACGCAAGGCTGCACCATATTTTCAAGAATGTGATGCAGCTTTGCGTTTCCCCCTGTGATGGCACTAAGTTTAGCAACTTAGTGCCAACACAGGCCCCCTTGCACCACAGTTCAAGGGTGTCTGCATGAAGGGGAGGATTGTTTGTGTACAGGAAGGTGTCCCTTCCTGTACATAACAAATGAGAGTGTCGAATTGGCATTTTTTTAAAGGTTTGTTTATGTACAGGAAGGGACACCTTCCTGTACATAAACAAACCATGGCATTTTGCTTTTTCCATGTGTGCTGCACAAGGCAGCAAACATGGAAAAAGCACAAACGAGGAGAAATAAAGCATTTCTCTTTGGTTCGCCAAGTTAAGACCTGGCTTCAGAGTAGGGCATCTCAGCCCTATAATTCAAGCGATGCTGACAGTATAGCTTTTACAGCTGCGTTGGACTTGAGATTGCCACATATCATACCTACCGTTAATTTATTAATACCAGTCGTTCTCATTGTGAAACACAAAATAATCCCCCTCCCCTTCATTCCCCACCGCATTTCTGTGCTCCCACCCTAAAATATAAATTAGGAAAACATGGGCTGAATTCTGTAAACTACAATTACGTGTGGCCCAGTATGCGTGAGTAGTACGTGCTGAACAGAAGAGATAAAGACAGTGCAGTACAAGATTCACCGGATTGCTGTCTGTCCACAAGTATCCGGGACTGTGTTAACCAGGCTGAGCGCTTCGCTGGTTTGCTTTATCGCGAGTGTGGGATGACTTGGGGCTGAAGGTCTTCAGCCAGAATGGGCAGGGAAGTGGGCAGGGATGGCTTTAGTGATAGTGGCGGCTGGTGCGATAAGCCACGTCGCATGCCCGCCTCCTCAGATTCTCTCCCTACTACCTGCAAAGGTGCCCCTCATCTCTCCAATCATAAGATATTGCTAAACACAGCGCCCTCCTGAGGTCACAGAGCCCCTCTCCACAGGTCAGCGCCCAGTACGGCTGCACCAGTCGCACTGCCCTAAAGCCGGCTCTGGAAGTAGGCTAGGGCTGCAGCAGCAGGCAGAAGTTCAAGTTTGTCTCCTAGTCGAACTTAGAGTCACAGACATCAGTTTTACTCTCCTTACTCAGGAGAGTGTCACTAATATGTAAATATTGATAAAATAAATTATGCCACCGGCGAAATCCAGGTTTAGTGCGGGCCTGCAGGGACAGTAAAGAGCAATCACATGGCACTCCCTGATCTCGCGAAACTGCAGCCTGCATCCTCCAGCGCTGCCTTCCCTCTCCCCCCTCTGCCCACCCGCCATCACCAATCAGTGCTGTATTGACTGATCGCATGAGGACCGACCGTGGCAGTCAGCGAGTGGGAACTCCTCCAGGCAGCCTCTGCAGAGGAAAGGCCTAACTCTGGCAACGGAAGACATTGGACAAGCAAAATTGCCACCTCCTTAGTGTCTGCCTCTGTGGCCAATCAACCTGTGTGGTCAGTGCTGTGGGGCAGTGCCTTGCCATAAAACAATGATAGGCAAGGCGCTGCCCCCGTTTCCACGTGAGCCACAGTAGCCCAGTGACGGAAATTATTGGTAATTACTGTAGCACTGGTGAAGACACTTGCTGGATGGGCTCTGCTTGACCTGGGGGTGAGTAAAGACTTGACCACACGAAGCAACAAGTTCATTGACTCAACAGGCGAGGTACCACCCCTAGCCACTGGAGTCAAGCTAGCCGGGCTGATGAGAGGTGTTACCTCGAAACCGGTCCGGTCCTCGGATGCTTGATTCCGTTCTGGGAAGGACATGGCTTTTGTAGTTCGGACTGAACTGTTCCCATGGGGCACACGGTCGGAGCTGATTTGCATATCGCCATTGTCTAACCCGGGGTGGTGTGGAGTGCAAGAAAACGATGGATTTGGGCCCAGATCTTCGGACTGGGGTGAGTGTGTGACATTGATCCACATTCGGTCCATCACCTGTTGTGTTTGCAAATTCCGCCCTAAGTGCGCTGGGGATGCCCAGACGTGGGTCCCAGGCACTCCACACCACTGGAGTCAAGCTAGCCGGGTTGATGAGAGGTGTTACCTCGAAACCGGTCCGGTCCTCGGATGCTTGATTCCGTTCTGGGAAGGACATGGCTTTTGTAGTTCGGACTGGACTGTTCCCATGGGGCACAGGGTCAGAGCTGATTTGCATATCGCCATTGTCTAACCCGGGGTGGTGTGGAGTGCAAGAAAACGATGGATTTGGGCCCAGATCTTCGGACTGGGGTGAGTGTGTGACATTGATCCACATTCGGTCCATCACCTGTTGTGTTTGCAAATTCCGCCCTAAGTGCGCTGGGGATGCCCAGACGTGGGTCCCAGGCACTCCACAGCACTGGAGTCAAGCTATCCGGGCTGATGAGAGGTGTTACCTCGAAACCGGTCCGGTCCTCGGATGCTTGATTCCGTTCTGGGAAGGACATGGCTTTTGTACTTTGGACTGGACTGTTCCCATGGGGCACAGGGTCAGAGCTGATTTGCATATCGCCATTGTCTAACCCGGGGTGGTGTGGAGTGCAAGAAAACGATGGATTTGGGCCCAGATCTTCGGACTGGGGTGAGTGTGTGACATTGATCCACATTCGGTCCATCACCTGTTGTGGTTGCAAATTCCACCCCAGTGAGAGCAGCAGATTAGGAGCTCTGCTCACCTGATTCAAGTGATTTATTGATTCTCCCGGGGCAGCCAGCATTCATGTATTTTTTATTATCGTGCTACAGCCAGCTGCTACACACAAATTTGCAGCACTTCAGTGAGTGTGCACCTGAGACGGGCACTATGCATTATGCGTGACAATGCATTTCAGTGCGGTGATGCGGACCACCAAACTGAAATACGTTAATTTAATGCCTGATGCGTAATACTTGACAGGACTGCACCAACCAATCAGCTCTCGACCTCTGACGTGGGACAGCTCGTGAATCCTTCTGGCCTTCCACAGCGTCGCCAGGTCCACACAGCTGCAGCTCCAAGGTCACCAACAACTCTCCTGCATCTCCTGACATCGTGGGCATTCATCTTCTGTGGCTCCTGGTCACTCCTGAGTGGCATAGCCTATGTTCCCTCTGCTTGCAGGTACTCCTCACCTTGAATCCACCTTTGGGATCCACCTTCTGCAGCAGCAGTGGCATCTTCCTGAAGTCTCCCATTGAGTTCCACTGGCACTTCACACCTGTGCACCTGGCTTTCCTGCTGTAGGTATCCTGGTTCCTAGGGTATCGACGGGTGGGGTGGCTCCTCAATCTTCTTTCTTCCAAGGGGTATTTTCACGGTTCGCTGGAAGGGTCCTTCTACCTTAAAATTGCAACCGCGACTTACCCATTCACTTGCATTGATCCTGTTGTCTTGTTTCCACTCTGCACAGGGCCTCTGTGGGGTTTCTGGATACTTGGTGATTCCTTGGGTCCCCAGCACTTCTACGTCTTCTGTGTCCAGTCTTGACTTGAATCGTAGTTCACATACCACTATTTTAGTATATGGTTTGGGCTCCCCCTGGATATTTGTGCTACTTACCTGTTTTATTTGCAAAGTATTATGTGTATTGTGCTATATCTCTAGGTAGGAGATATTGTTATGTGTTAGTGAGTGTCTTATAATAAATATATATTTTTACTATTCACTGTGTGGTTCTTATTCACTCGGATGGTTTGGTGCACAGAGTGGTGAATTCAGATACTCAGCTCCTGCTTTTACTCGCGCTTCTGTGATTACAAAAATGTATAAATAATAATCACTGGAAGTTGTTGGGTCTAAGCTATGTTGTGGTGATTACCATCAGCTGGGGATGTGGTGCTGAAAATACATCTGAGCAAGCTTCATTGCAGTAATGTGTAATAATCTGCGGCATCGCTAAAAACGTAAAAGGTCCCAAAGGGAGACTGATTGCATTGCCAATGCTTGTTATGTCTTCAGCAGTCAGTGGACGAGGTTTCCAGTGGTGTCCCTCCTCCCCGCTGTACATCAGCGCCCCCTCCTCTTTCCCCTTTTGCACCCCCTCTGTACAGCCAGGTGCTGGACCAGATCCTAGTGTCCCTTGTTCACCTTTGTTACCAGCTCAATGCGTGGAGGACCTGGTTCAGGGTTTATTCCAAGTCACTGCTGCCCCAGAGTCTGTGGAGGAATGGGAGGGGCTGGTGGTGTTACCACAATGGTCCATGGAAGGTCTAGTTCAGGGTTTAGACCCGGTCACTGCTGACCCAGAGCTTGTGGTGGGATGGGGGGGCTCATGGTGTTACCAAACTGGTCAGTGTAAGGTCTGGTTCAGGGTTTAGACCCCGTCACTGCTGCCCCAGAGCCTGTGGAAGAATGAGAGGGGCTGGTGGTGTTACCACAATGGTCCGTGGAGGGTCTGGTTCAGGGTTTATTCCAAGTCACTGCTGCCCCAGAGCCTGTGGAGGAATGGGAGGGACTGGTGGTGTTACCACAATGGTCCTTGGAAGGTCTGGTTCAGGGTTTAGACCCGGTCACTGCTGACCCAGAGCTTGTGGTGGGATGGGGGGGCTCATGGTGTTACCAAACTGGTCCGTGGAAGGTCTGGTTCAGGGTATAGACGTCGTCACTGCTGCCCCAGAGTCTGTGGAGGAATGGGAGGGGCTGGTGGTGTTACCACAATGGTCCATGGAAGGTCTAGTTCAGGGTTTAGACCCGGTCACTGCTGACCCAGAGCTTGTGGTGGGATGGGGGGGCTCATGGTGTTACCAAACTGGTCAGTGTAAGGTCTGGTTCAGGGTTTAGACCCCGTCACTGCTGCCCCAGAGCCTGTGGAAGAATGAGAGGGGCTGGTGGTGTTACCACAATGGTCCGTGGAGGGTCTGGTTCAGGGTTTATTCCAAGTCACTGCTGCCCCAGAGCCTGTGGAGGAATGGGAGGGACTGGTGGTGTTACCACAATGGTCCTTGAAAGGTCTGGTTCAGGGTTTAGACCCGGTCACTGCTGACCCAGAGCTTGTGGTGGGATGGGGGGGCTCATGGTGTTACCAAACTGGTCCGTGGAAGGTCTGGTTCAGGGTATAGACGTCGTCACTGCTGCCCCAGAGCCTGTGGAAGAATGGGAGGGGCTGGTTTTGTTATCTTTTCTTACCACACTGGTCTGTGGAAGGTCTGGTTCAGGGTTCATACCCGGTCACTTCTGCCCCAGAGCCTGTAGAGGAATGGGAAGCGCTGGCGGTGTTACCACACTGGTCCGTGGAGGGTCTGGTTCAGGGTTCATACCCGGTCACTGCTGCCCCAGAGCTTGTGGAGGAATGGGAGAGGCTGGTGGTGTTACCACACTGTTCCATCTCTGTTGCCCCAGAGCCTGTGGAGGAATGGGAGGGGCTGACGGCGTTACCACACTCGTCCGTGGAGGGTCTGGTTCAGGGTTTATACCCCGTCACTGCTGCCCCGGAGCCTGTGGTGGGATTTGAGGGGCTGGTGGTGTTACCACGCTGGTCATTGGAGGGTCTGGTTCAGGGTTCAGACTCCGGCACAGCTGCTCCGGAGCGTGTAGTGGGATGGTGGGCTCATGGTGTTACCACGCTGATCACTGGAAGGTTCCGGATCAGGGTTTATTCCCTCTCACTGCTTCCCCAGAGCCTGTGGTGGGATGGGAGGGGCTAGTGGCGTTACCACGCTGGCCCATGGAGGGTCTGGTTCAGGGATTAGACCCGCTCACTGCTGCCCCACCACCAGCACCGAGGACCTCTGTCCAGTTAGCCGACTTTGTCCTGGAGAGGTGAGCCGGCGGCCTCCCAGGGTGGGCCAGGGCCCCATCCGAAGTGGCCACTTTGGTGGCATGTAAGCACTTTATAAAACCGCTTAAATAAATGAGTAAGTTGAGTGCTGTGGCCCCCACCCTGGAAGGTCTAACGTGTGGGGGCCACCAGGGTCCTTCCAGAGTCAAGGGGGCAACCTTGTAACATGGACCAATGGGTGAAGCGCTGACTCTGAGGAACTATCCCCATGGAGACAAAAGTTGCTTGTTTGCAATAGTTTGCAAATTTGTTGCTACAAACCAGGAGACGTCCTCGGGCTGTTTCGCCGGTGCGCGTGCTGGTGATAAGAATCTGAAAGCAGAGTGTGGGTGAGGACACTTCCGGGTGACGTATGTACAGGTACTTAACTTAAACCGGTTCCTCCTGGTACTGGTTACACTTGTAATAATGCAGATAGCTGCCTGACCCGTGCTGGAGTTCAGCAAAAATATGAACTGCAACAATATTAATGCACGGGATCTACACACAGTCTCATTCCAGATATTTGCAAATGAGAGCAGAGATAAGGCTGAGAAGCATCCTTTGAAAAGCTTCCCAGCTGGATGCGAGGACGGGAAGCTGCACACTGCACCTGGTTCTTGCAGTGGAACAACTTAGGACTATTTTCATCATAATTAACAGGAAATATATTGGATGGATTAACGTTATCAACCTCAATAAAGGGCTACATTTACAAGGTCATTTTATTTATCTACAACTCCGCGATTCGTGAAATGTGAGCTTGTGACCACAAAATGCCTTTTTTTTGGCCTGCATCAAACTCATTTGGGGTCAATAAATGCATTTCGAGCTCGTGAAATGCGTTGACTGGTAGATATTGAAAATATCCACGCTGAGGCTGGGCCCCACTTTGAGAGGTTCATGAGACAACAAAAAACTTGGCTTTTCTAGTTTTTCGACGCTTGATTACCTTAATCTCCTGCTTTTCAGCGCTGAGAAGCCCTGTGGAAGCAGCCAAGCGCTTGACTTCACATAACAAGGAGCCCTGCCGCACACTTTGTGGACCCCTTCAACTTCAGGGACCACTCTGCTAATTCTGCTTTTCTAAAACCACAACATTATTTAACAAATTACATTTTTTAAAGATGACTATTGGCCCAGCTGCCTGTCCAACAATGAGGTGTTCCACAAACCATGACAGAACCAAAGAACAATTGACAAAACCAAAAAGGCTGGTGCCAAAAGCCAGACCTTTTGGTTTTGCCAATGCTCATATAGAAATGACATTGCTATCAAGATCTAAGATGCCCCACTACATCTGTCGATTACCCTGCCTGGGAGTGAGAAAACAACAGGACCCCTGCAGACAACACCAAACCCTCGGGCAGGGAAAATGCATTTGAGAGCAAAAAGCCCGGGCAATTAACTGGTCATACATTAACCTTTGTTAGACACATTGATAAGAACATTGACTCGGTGTACTCAAACATTTATATGAAAAACTTCATTTTATTAATATAAGTTCATGATAAAAAGGGATGTGAAACTAAGGGTACATACTTTACTTAACATAAAGAGAAACATTAATATATGTACATACAAATATAGAACAATACGATATAAATACTTTCTAACATATAAAAGCTTAAACAGAATTATAAACTGTTTGTTTCTCATTGAAAGACAGTGGCTAGATGGTTGTTTTAAAGACACGCGCCCTCTCTCTGTTTTATTTCAATGATCAATTGCAAACGTAGGCCTCTTTTAAAACTATTAACTCATTGTCCCTTCAGAGGATCAAGAAACCTTTACCTTTATATTAGCATTAACACTAATGTTCAACATCTTGCTTAATATAAATTCTCACTATTATGGTAAGTTTATGTAGTAGTCATTCATTACTTTATTGACATTATTGCAACTCATAGAACCATAAAAGTACATTAGAAATATGCAGCCATTTTTAAAAGATGAATGCTTAGAAAACATGATTTATTCCAATACCATGATAAGCTTTCTAAAATATAAATACATTTAAAAAACGTAATTCATTCCGTGACATTAAAATTTAAAACAAATTCCATCCATCAAAGTTTAGAACACAAAGTGATACAGCCACTGAACGCATAAAATTAAAGAATGAAGCATTGGCGCAGCAACACAGCCTAAATATTTTTAAGGATAGTCAGCGATGATAAAAAATCTACTACTTACAGAGTGTGGAAACAATCACACATACCTTTTCCTTAAACACCAGATCGAAAGTAAGTATCTAGAAACAGCAAAAACAATAGGCTGGTGTGGATCAGTTTTCAGGATTCTAAGTGCTTCTAAACAGTGTGCTGTTTTTACAAAGTGCGACTAGCCTAGTAGAGACTGGACAGAAAACAAGCATTTGCAATGCAATCGGTCTCGCCTGTGGGAGCATGTAAGTTTTTAGCCATGCAGCACATTATACTGAACACTGCAACATCTACTGTTTTTTAACATGGCATTCTTCCCAAAGTCGGGGGCTGCTTAAAGCAACATATTTAAGGGGAGACTGAAAAATAAAGGAGGTATTGCTTTCTTTCACCTGTTCAAAATGTCTAGGGTCACCGGTTATGGAATGTATCAGATAGGGCAAGCTGAGAGTGTGCGTGAGAGAGCTTTAGCAAGAGTGTGTGTCTGTAAGGGTGAAACTGTGTGTGAGAGAAGGTGGGGGGTCTGAAAGCATGTGTGAGATACATGTGTGTTTGAGTATAAATTGGGGGCGTGCATTTGAGAGTAAATGTGTGCGTGAGAATGTGTTTGATAAACACTTTAAGAAGCAGTTCATGTATAGGTCTGTTTGAGAAACTGCGGTGTCTGAGAAAGAGAAAGTGTATGTGAGAGATCGAGGGTGTGAGAGAGATGAACATTTTTAGTAGTGCAGCAAAAACTAGGCAAAAGCAGGAGATAGCATGCAGCATCACGGGAGAGCTCGGCAATCCGAAACTTGACAGCTATCGCAGAATCAGCAGCGTTCAGAGTTTGGGAATTATGAGATGAGTGTGCGCGCTTTTTAAATAAATAGGGGGCATATTATCAAGAAACTGAGTTAAGATTATCAATGCTTTACTGCTGCTAAAGCGGTGATAATGAGCTTGATAATACGCCCTTGTGAATTTCTATAGAAGCCCATGTTCTGGTGTGAACATGGGCTTCTATTGAAATTCTCTACGGTGTATTATCAAGCCCAGTGGGACTCGTGTTTTCGCATTGCCCTCTAGTAACTGCACTTTACTGTGCCCCTGGGGCACAAGTGTACACACTGTGCGGTCCCCCAGGGCTCAAGCAGGCATCCCTTCCGGTGCACCAGGGGTTTGTTTCCTAAAGACCAGTGCTCTTTTCAAGGACTCGCGCTGCATGGATGGTGCGCGCTGAGTCCTTGGTAAACCTGCTCCCTACAATCCCGCTGCCGGTACCTCCAATACAGCAGAGGGTTTGAGACAGTCTGGCAGATGACGCAGACTCTCCGTCTCTTCCCTTCTTACTTGTGGGAGCAGTCCAGTGCGCCGCTGGGTTTACCAGGAAGAGCTGGGCAAGTGCCGGAGCTTCTGGGCACATTATAACAAGGGCGCAAAGACTTCCGAAAGGGAACAGAAACTTCGGGGCATATGATCTACAGATGCGCTAAATATCGCTAACTGCGTGTAGCGCAGTTTTATTTATTGCCGGCTATCGCTGGCTTTTATCGCCCGGTTAGCGCGTTATTAACAACGCTTATCACAAGGGCGATAAAAGATCCAGCGATAGCAGCATTTTAGGTGATATCGCTGGAAATCCAGCGATATAACTACAGAGATGGGGAAATCCTTGTAGATACGCCATGGTGGACTTAGCCTGACGATCCACCTCCCATTAAGGGGATGGCTAAGTCAGGATTTTAGGAGGGGTTAGAATCTGGCAAAAAGCACGATTAGTGTGACTTTTTACATCGTTAAGAGGTTGTGGGCCGCATTGTTAATATCGCGATGTTGAGTTAGTAACCTTTTCCGTGATGTTTCCAGGCAGAACGCCTACTTTGCACCTCATTAGCGATGTACATTGCTAAGATGCGTAGCGTCACTGAAACAGCTGCTAACATGTGCTAATGCATGTTAGTGCCACATTGTTAATAGGGCAATAGAATTTTTGCCGCTTCAGCGGCAAAATGTGCCGCTAAAGCGGCGATTAAGCCCTTGATAATATGCCCCTTTGTGTCTAGGCATCCTGACTCCCATTGATAGACTGAAGCCAGGATCACACAGCGCCTCGCCGTGCTGTGCCTGAGGTAATACGAGCCCGCGATAGATTGAATTTACTTCATGTTTTTATGTTTCTTAATTTCACACGCATCGTTATGTACACATTTTAGAAGGCTGCACTCATTTCTACTTCTTACCAAATGAAAGGGGCGCTGCTTCCAAACCCTGGTGATTTGCAGGGCTGAGTGAGCCGGATACAAGTACATGTTGGACGAAGCCAAGCTCCCTGCTCTCAGGGGATGCTTAGGCCTGCAGGTTTTGCTGCTGTTTCGATGTATACGTTGCATGTTCCAAAGGATATATATAATATTGAAGATTCCCTGCTGTTCAATTCTCTTTGCAGGACTCAACAAATTCCCCCCTCCGCCTCTCCGCAGGCTGCTGACGCATCTCCTACCCATGGCCACTCTCCTCGGGTCTTGAGATAAGCAAACCTCTAGGTGAAGGAGAGCGTCCATCCTGTGGGGCATATTATCAAGCAGGGCGTAAAAAATTATCGCCGTTTTAACGTAAACATTTCTGCCGGTAACCATTTCTCTGCCCCATCCATTCCTTTGTCTTTCAGAGCGGTGTTATGCTCTGGGACCGGAAGCTGGAAAACATCCTGCTTAAGAATTGGACCATAAAGGTATTTTGTTATAGAACTTATGTGGCTGCAGCTGCATCTCCTGGTTTTATATGTGCACCCATCTTTATAGTTCGAATCGAAATTTTTTAAAAAAACAGACTGACGCGCACATAAATGCAGCGTGCTCTAGTATTGGCATAGCGCATGGGCGTAGGAGACACTAAATTTCTGGGGGGGACAGGGACAACCTTGTGGACTTTCCGGTGACCCTATACAAATCGCCCATTGTGCGAGACCGTACGCGCGTTAAACGTATACAATCGCATAGTTATGAAGAGAAATATTGAGAAAGGCAGGCAAGTAGTCACAGTCTGCAAGTATGCTTTATTTTTATTTACATTCACAATAAAGACCAAATGGGAAAAAAATATGTATATGAATCTTGCATCTTCATGCACCAAGAAAACAAAGGCGTGACAGAAAAAGGAATAATAAACTAAACGCTCTTAGCGACATTCCTACATCTCAAAATGCAATCGGACAAATTAGAAATAGTTTTTCTTTCTGCAGGAATCTGTTTTAAAATTATGAACTTTATTTTGAAAAGCCAAATAATTTCTTGCGCCGTTCATTGCAGAGTCCATCATCTCTCTTATGTTGCTGCAAAGTGGAGGGCACTTTGCAAAGGTTGACTGGTCACCTTTCTCATTGCTGCATTTGTATGTTACACTGGTACTAACGAGGCAAAATCTTTGCAGAGACTGGAGGTATGTGTAAAAATGTCAAAATTCACTGGAAGTAACTTATTCCTTAAATTATTAATTGTTCCCCTAAATTAAGAATTTTAAACAAAACTAAAGTCATGTGTTTTTCACATGTCTTATAAAAACACATGTAATGTGTGTCACAGAACATATCCAATCACAACAGGATTTTGGTTTTCTGGATCATTCTATTTTTTCATGTCAGCTGATTTCATTGCTGTTTTAGTAGTAGTAATTCGCCCCCCCACCCCTTCCCGGACGATGTCACTGTCATGTCATACCTGTGAAATAAGACCAATTAGGTACGGAATGGCAAGTTTCACTGTTGTCTAAGCTGCATGCCAATACATTTAGTTCACAGCAGCACCAACCCACATTGCTGGGCTTCACCTTTGAGGATTTTGGATACAACGCAAGGGTGGGCAAAGGGACTAAAGTGATGAGCTCAAGAAAAAGGCCAGATACCAAGGAACAGGAAAAAGTGGCTGAATACCAGCACAGTCTCACTTTCCTTTGCAGTGTAGGCTGTTGCAGTGACGAACAGCCTACAATAACGTCAGTGTCTGTGGGGGGCTGCTTGCATTCTTGGGTCTGAGCTGAGCACCCCCCGCTGCTCAGAGGCCCCAGCTGACGTGGTGTTATGTTCTGGAGTCTGTCACCAGGCAATGTCGGGCCTAAACAGGCTGAAAGACATGAAACCTATTGAGTGCAGTGCATTGAAGGGTGAATGATGTCTGTGTGAGTGCAGGGTGAGCAGTGTGCCTGTGTGAGTCCAGGGTGAGTGATGTCTTTGTGAGTATAGGGTGAGCAGTGTGCCTGTGTGAGTCCAGGGTGAGTGATGTCTGTATGAGCGCAGGGTCAGCAGTGTGCCTGTGTGAGTGATGTCTGTGACAGTGCAAGGTCGGTGATGTCTGTGTGAGCGCAGGGTGAGCAGTGTGCCTGTGTGAGTCCAGGGTGAGTGATGTCTGTGTGAATATAGGGTGAGCAGTGTGCCTGTGTGAGTCCAGGGTGAGTGATGTCTGTGACAGTGCAGGGTTGGTGATGTCTGTGTAAGCGCAGGGTGAGCAGTGTGCCTGTGTGAGTCCAGGGTGAGTGATGTCTGTGTGAGTGCAGGTTGAGCAGTGTGCCTGTGTGAGTCCAGAGTGAGTGATGTGAATGGGTGAATACTGGCTTATTGATGTGTCAGGGAAGGGTGAGTAATGGGTCTATGAGTGCAGTGTGACTGTGCCTATGCGAATGCAGGGAGAGAGATGTATCTGTGCAAGTGCAAAGAGACTTGTCTGGCTACTCCCAGAGATGTATTGGCCAAGATACCTCTTTCTCAAATGTGCTTAAGAATGCACTATTTGCCCACTCTTTTTTCAAAATGTTCTCGTGGGAGAACCCCCGAATCCCCCATAGGTGGTTGGGCCTTGCTCGCTGCGCGTGCTCGTCACAGTGCAGTATTTACGCCTCACCACTTTCAAATGTCACCAGCCGCCCCGCGCCTTTTAAATGAAAATACACTATGAAAATTACAGTGTAGGCATAAGGTGATCACATATCATTTCACACCCTGACAAATCTGAATACACAATGTAATACAGCAATGTCTAGCACCATTCCCTAAATGAATATAAAAAAAAACCTTTTGACCTAATGTCAGATGTGTCAGTACGAATCTAGTTATACTGAAAACATTGACAGTCTTAACTATCACAGTAGTTTAAGGAAGAAAGTCTTGAAAATTTCCAAAAGGCTTCCTCAGAGTTCTTAAAGAACACTACAGCACGTCAACACAGAGCATTATATAAGTGCCCAATCTGCGGCTGGGCTGCGCCGCGCCGGGCCCGAGAAGAGACCGCCACCTGGTGTGCCCAGAGAACCAAAGGCGTGTGCGGAGCTGCGACTGTGTGAGATGACCTGGGGCCGCGATGTATACACTCACTGCACTGACTGCATGCCAAGAACAACGGTGCGGGACGCTGCTCACAAATGGACAGTAACAAGAATGACAGAACAGAAGGTAGCGCTAGCAACCCCAGCCTATGCGTTAAAAACACACAAATGTCCATTTTCGCACAACAATCTCCAAAATCTTTCCCCATCTTCCTACCTCGCAGATATTTCATTCACCCCTTGAAAGCCTTGTAAGCAGCCGTCTGATTAATTCCCAGTCCTTATGAGGTTAGATTTCTCACGTCCGCGCTCATAAAACTAAATCTACTTTGTAAGCCTCATTCAGATAATTAGAAAAGTATCACATTTAAGCAAGAATATTGAGCCACAATGCCCGTGAATAGCCGAATTTAGAGACCGCCCTGCAAACACTAGTCCGCGGTAACATTTACACAATTCCAATCTAATAATTACAGAAACACGGCGTGAAAGGGCCCTTTGTTTTCGGGAGTTATTCAAAGTGCGGAATTAAGACAGAACATACATGGGCACAATTTAAACTAAATGCGACGAGGAGAGGGCTTTCACGCACTATAAATAAAAAAAATAAAAAAGCAGCACTGGCAGCAGAGGGGAGGGCGAGGCAGAGCCGAGGCTCAGGCTGCACTCCAGACTCCACTCAGTCACAACTTGTAAACCCCACACCCCCACCACTTTCAGTGGCGTAACGAAACTGGAGGGGGCCCCCCTGCAAAGTACATAGAGGGGTCCCCCCACGCATCACTGCCAAGGTGCTAGGTTGCTTATGTGTGACATTTCAATGGCTGAAGTGTGCTTATGCGTGACTTTGCAGTGCCTTATGTGTGACACGTTGAGTGACACTTTATCGCAGGTCAAAGTAGCTGTGCCTGTGTAATAATGTTAATTTCAGAATGTCCTGAGAAACCCTGAAAGAGTGGAGTAAAGGCGTATGTAGGTAGGAATGTGCTTGTTTCCTGCAAAAGGGACAAAGCCTGGTGAGTGTTGCATGTGTCCCAGTCTAAATTATAAAAAATATAAGAAAATACCCCAAGTAGCAGGCTGGCTACACAGGGATTTTGCCAGGATACAACATCTGTAGTAAGCTCTGGTGTCACCATGTGCTGAGTTCAGCCACACATACCTGCAGTAAAAAAAACGCAGCAAGGCTGAGACTGTAACAGCTAGGGGATGGTATGACCAAGACATTACAAACACAAGGAGATGATGGACAGAGCACTGAAACATTTCAGACACTCACCCCCAGTCACAGATCTGGGTTGAATCCATCATCGTTCTTTAGCACACTTCGCCACCCCAGTTCAGAGCCACCCATATGCAAATCAGTCTTACCCTGTGCCTCATGGGAACTGTCCAGACCGAACTGCCAAGCCAGGTCTTTCCTGGACCGGATTCAAGCATCCTTGGAACGGTTTTGGGGTATCACCCATCATCCTCTAGGTTAGCTTGAATCCAGTGACAAAGTGAGCAAGGGACCCACGTCTGGGCATACCCTGCCGGCTGAGGGCAAACAAAGCAAACACAAGGAGATGATGGACGGAGCACTGAACATTTCAGACACTCACCCATAGTCACAGATCTGGGTTGAATCCATTAGGGTTCTTTAGCGCACTTCGCTACCCCAGTTCAGACCCCGCCATATGCAAATCAGTCTTGACCATGTGCCTCATCGGAACAGTCAAGACCAAACTGCCAAGCCAGGTATTCCTTGGACCGGAATCAAGCATCCTGGGACCGATTTCAGGGTAACACCCCTCATCAGCCAGGCTAGCTTGAATCCAGTGGCAAAGTGAGCAAAGGACCCACGTCTCGGCATACCCGTCCCATTCGGGGTGACAAATACAAAAAGAACAATTGATGGACAGAATACAGAAACAATGTCAGACGTGGGTCCCATGCTCTCCATGCCACTGGAGTCAAGCTATCCTGGCTGAAGGGGGGTGAAACCCAGAAACTGGTCCTAGGTTGCTTGTTTCCAGTCCTAGGAATACACCCACTGTCATCTCTCATTCACAAACAAACTGGTTGTGTTAATAATGACGTCTTTTTTCAGGCAATGCAGTTAAATATATAAGGGTAGCACTATAACTGCCTTTCCACTTTCTGCCTCCTTTCCCACCACATACTGGAAGTCATCCACCACCATCCATATCTGGGCTCCCCATCCTCTCTCCTCCAGCGAGTCTGTATCTTCATGCCCAGTGTGTCAGCCATTCAGACCTGGTGCTTTGGTGAGGAGTCAGCACTTTTATTGCATGAACAAAGTAAATAAACTCTTGAATCTTGCCTCTACAAAGTTGATTGGGGAGTCCGAGCCAAAGGGACAGAAAAAAACAGAAGCACTTCATGAAGGACTACAAATCCTAGTGTGTGAGTGAATTCTATGTTTGATCCTTTTTCTATCATTTCTTGTTGCCTCAACGAACACATTAAACAAAATGGTAAACAAAATCTAGCAATAATTGGGGTACATTGGTCCAATCACAGGCTTTTGCCCCAGTGCCACAGCACCTGCTGCACTGATTATCGATGGGCCTGCTCCTTCCTGCAGAATCCAATGATACTGGCCTATGGCCTAGTTGTGTGCGATACAAGTAATATTTGGCAACACCAAGAGAACCCTCATCCCGTGATTTCGGAAACCTTAACCCCTCCTGCCCAGATATCGGATAATTCCTGTCCATTTCATTGGCGCTCTTTTTGACTCACCCTCATATGCAATAAATAAATTGAAGTTTCATTAAAACAACTAGGAGTTTCCCTCAAAACTAGAAAGCCCAGAAGGGTTTGTTGTATGTTTGTGACATGGGTTATTACATCAATGTATTTTGTGGTTTCCCTCTCTGCCACAGCCACAGAACTTTACAGAATCTATTTTACACACGTCACGGTTACAGAGCAGTCCTGGATGTTATCGGCTTGATGAGGATGAGTAGCAGAGACAGCCCCGCTGACATCTGAGCCTGTTTATTGTACATTTGATAAAAAATATCCACAAAAGGCACGCACGGTCCTGCATCACCACAGTCCTCCCTACCCCACAAACACCCATTGGAGTTTACAGATACAACATGCAGAATCTTTGTACTTTCCTAAAGGCACTGACTCCATTGGTTGTTCTGCAAGGGCTGGGTGACCTGTGTTCATCTGACAGCCTTTCCAGATTTTTAAGGCTCATAGTCTATTTTAGGGGCAGATACAGAACCTTTAACTTTTCACCTAACACAATTCATTGGCCATCCTATGAATATTTGCCCGCTACCTTTACAGGAACCTTTCACATATGAAAATAAAAAATGTTCAATAAAAAAAAGCTGTGCAATATTGTAGGGGGTGGCTGTTTTGAATTGGGGTGGGAAGCTGTGAAGTATTTCCTTTGCAAATTTCTCAATTCCTGAGAAAACTATCATTATTACCAATTGTAGTTGTATGTTGGTTTTCAAGTTAAAATAAGACATTTGTCAACCAATTAAGTTGCATAATGGAAAATTAATCTACATGCAATGCACCTTCATTTTTAGTTCCAACTACTGCTTTCAAAGAAATGTTTCCGTTTTGTGGGTAAAATGACACCACTAAACGTTAATGAAACAAGAACCTCCTAGTTGGGCAAGTAGGCCAATAATCTGAATCTACGGAGACTTTGCTCATGTAATAAAAAATGCGCTACCCGTGCTTTGATGTGCCTGAATAAAATATCAGGGAATTCTGATATCCAATACTGTCAGTATACAAGAGAATTTCGTTTCAGGCTTTGGCTTACTTGAAATTTTACAGTGTTCTGCTGCTGATTTTCAGCAGAGCCCACTGTGCAGATGCTCTGGGAGCTGGGACGGCTGACCTGCCTAGTTCCTGCTGCTGCAATCTGGGTGTTCAGTCTAGGTTGCCAACATGTGCCCTATGCTGAGTTCACCCAACCCTGGAGAAAGGGCTGAGCAGACCTCTGGGCGCAGCGCTTACCTTCTCACTTAAGAGCTGGCTCTCAACATGCTGCTGATGCTGAGACAGCCGTCCCTGACTCTGGTACACGTGGTCGCCCAGGTGTGGCAGTGACACTGCTGTTAAGTTTCTGGGCTTACAAGGCACCATCCATTACATCCTGTACCGTCAGACAGCACGATTCAATCACAGCAGCACAGGGGTCCCGGATTCGAACAAGATGTGACAAAAGGCATGATAGAAATAACATTGTAACAATCCGGGCCCAGAGACGAATTCCATGGCAAACATAGTAATCTGTCTCTGGGCCGGCTTGTACACCCCTGGAAACATTTAAATGTGTAAACAGACGAGCTGTGAATGCGCACTTGCCGGAATGACTCTCCAAAGCTCCTTTACAAAGGGACAGGGGCCCAAATGCGTGATTATCTTTTTTATTGCAGTGATTCGAGACGTGACTTCAAATGCCTTAGGCATGATGCTTGGCAGGGCTGGCCCACGCTGCCTACCCAGTCTGGTGCTCTTTGGCCTTCCCGTGCACAGTGCTGAAGGGGGCCCCCCTTGAGCTCGGGCCCCCCCACACTGCATGGGCTGCGGGGGTTATTGCTACGCCCCTGATCACTTTCAAATGTCACCAGGCACCCCTGGCAATGCAGTGTAACAGCCCTTGCCCCTACTTACAAGTTAACCGAGCGTCAGAGCGTGTTGCTGCCTGCAGCCCTTCTGTCTTCAAGCCTGCAACAGAGAAGTCCGATGCCGAGGTCAGGTCAGCCAGCAAATCAACCAGAGCACTGGCTACAGGCAGCTGATGTGAGAACTAAATCATTCCTGGAGCCTCAGGGGTGCTGAGCCACACAAAGAGTTCAAAAGGGCAGTGGCAGGGGGGCGAGTGGCCTCTGACGTCACCTTATGCTGTGACTATCGGATCATTGGTGGCTCACAGACAGGTAACTGGAGAGGCGCCAGGTCAAGTGCAGGGCCATTGATCCGATAGTCACAGCATAAGGTGACGTCAGAGGCCACTCGCCCCCCTGCCACTGCCCTTTTGAACTCTCTCAGTGCTGATGGCCTGCCAATCTCCCTCTCAGGAGGTAGAGGGGAAATTTGTTTGACCCCTCGGACCCCCCACCCTTGTCCCCTGTGTCCCCCCCACTCCAAAATCTGGGGGGGATATGTCCTCCGCGTCCCCCACAGTTCCTACGCCCATGGCATAGCGCCTTGAAGCTATGAATGCTGTTGGCGCAGTGAGTAAAAAGCTACTCATTTAGTTGTGCCTGTTTGGTGCTGTGTGTGTTTATAGTGATCTGTGTGTGAAGCATTTAAATGTGGCGCTTCAATGAAGGAAAACACAAGACATGAGATTGAAGCTAGTGACAAAGTCTAATTAGAAAAGTGACAACTGTTGAAAAGGAAGCCAGTACAGCCTGTCACAGCGCAAGGTATGCACATGAGCAGTAAGTAATCATGTATTTACTAGAAGCGTTAATTATTTGTGGCGTGCAGTTTTTCTGTTGATTCAGCACGTCTATTTGTGGTACGAAATGAAAACTGAGAATAGGCAATTATAGTCAACAAAGCCACTTCCGTGTATGGAAATAGTACAACTAGAAAAGAAACTGCCACTTAAGTAAATGCTGGGGGTAGAGTAAGTGCTGGAGTAGCAGACAGGTGGAGGAACAACTGTAAAAACACAAAA
Organism: Lissotriton vulgaris; assembly: GCF_964263255.1. Classification (NCBI taxonomy): domain Eukaryota; kingdom Metazoa; phylum Chordata; class Amphibia; order Caudata; family Salamandridae; genus Lissotriton; species Lissotriton vulgaris. The sequence goes on from NC_141692.1 coordinate 25,405,700, forward strand.
GCCACTTGTGCAAGTCTTCACTTGAATAGCATCTTCTGAGCCATTTAGAAACAGGAAACAGAAAACTACTAAATACACAGTTGAACACCAACCCTCCACGTACCCCAACTATTCATGAAAAGCCCCATTCAGGACCAAGGCCAATGAATATCCGCGAGAGTAGGGACCCTTGGGGGCTTCACCACATTCTGGGGGATGGGGCAGCATCATTTTGAGACTAGCAGGTTGCAAGTATTCTGTATGCACAAAGAGATTGGAGATTAAAGATGATTTCCATTCCATTCCTTAGACTTGAATAGACTGCCACCTTTCCCCTCTTTTATGTGTATGGTTCTGGAGACAGGGATACAGTTTTAACGTGTTTCATACCCGTCTGAGATTGATGCCTGCCATACCCCAGGGCAGTACCACTCAGAGTAACGATGGAAGCTCGGCAGCAGGTGTCTTCCACAAGGAAGTAGTGTCACCTCCACATAAAGGCAAGCCTTTGTCTGTCCATATTCCTGGTAAGTGTAGCTTTCAGGCTGCAGGCTTCCACTTTGCCACAGCTATACAGTTACCTTTATTATTTCACTCTAACTGTCCCAGGAGAGGTTACATTGATTTAGTGCATGCATATCCAATCTAAGTCCAAAGCCCAAGCTATATTAGAACATTGGAATGCTGGGAGCTCCATTGAAAACAATGGAGTGCTCCGGGCTTATAATGTCTGGTATAAACCCGGAGCTCCAACATTATAATGTTTCTTTGATCACAGCTCTGGCAGTGAACAAAGGTTTAAGGGAGCCTGCGGGGACTCCAATCCCCTTGTGCTCCCTTACGGCTTTGTTTTATTTGTTAGAACATTCTACCCTCTAGTAGCAGAATGTTCTAATAGCCTTATAGCCCTTTGTAGCTGGCCTTCAGCTCGGGCCTTTAACACTGGAGAGGGCCTTAATAGCCGGTATAGCCCTCTACGGCGGGCTATAAGGCTAGAGTAACTGTGATAATTGTAGGTATGCTGAATATAAATGAAAACCGGTTAAGTATAGTGAATGGTTATCATGAAAATCTGCAGTGGTTTGGCTCACGAGGCCATTGGACACTCAGTTTTTTGGCTTAGACTCGACCTCTTAATATTGGGGTTGCTCAGTGTATTCAAGAGGCTTGATATTAAGAAACATTTTCTAATATTACTCTCAGTTCTGCCATGTACCATCATAAATTGTGAACCTTAGTGCTAAGTGTGACCTTACTGCTAGAGCGGCCGACCTCGAAGCTCGGGAACCAGGTTCTAGTCTCGGCAGGGACGCTAAACATCCTGTAATTCTGGGCAAATCACTTAATTTCTCCATGCCTAACAAAAAAACTGAATGTGTCCTTGTGTAACGAAACTGGTGCTCATGTAAAGCGCTCTGATACCTGAAACCTTCAGGTCAAGCTCGTGCTATATGAAACTCCGGGGAAAAAAAGTGCAATTTTACCCTAAAGGATACTTGTCTTTTGTGTGATACAGTTAATATGAATTTTTATTTTTTAGTCTTTCCTTCTAGCACCTCCATTTGCAGGTCTCACCTAGGCAGCGCTTGCACTCTTTCTTACAGACATGCTGTATTCAGGTATGGACTTAAGCACCCACCCATTTTCCACACATCTTTTCAATTGGTTCCAGTTACTGTCCTTTCTAAATGGTTACTTTTGATTTGTGAATAACCTCAGTAGTCCCTCCTTTTTTCCTTTTGTAACCTTCCATAAGGACTGTTGTTACATCTGTTGATATGTGCTCTTCCGATTGTCTCATGTTATCACTTCACTGCAAAAAAATGAATAAAAAAATGTAATTGCAATGCGATAGGTCTCGCATCACTGAAAGTTTGAGCTATTGGTGTTGCAAACAATAATGCACCTCTAATAGCTCAAACTTTCTGTAATGCGAGACCTATTGCATTGCAAATGCTTGTTTATTGTTTCCTGCCCGTTGCCATTCAGTATTTATCATTCTACCTATATACTTTAATTTAACGTTCTGAGATTTGTTCCTGAGCCTGTTTCGGATTAGATCGCATGATGCTGCAGTGGGTGCTGTGTTGTCCGGCGGCCGCCATGGGCTCTGACCTGTTTCGGCCCACACAGCAGTCACTTCTTGCAGAGGCTGCCCCAAGGGGGGCTAGAGAGCCGGCGCCGTGCCCCCTGACAAAACCAGTTTGCGGCCATTTTTTTGGTGCACAAAAACATAGAAGAACCGGAAAAACACCCTAGCCCCCCCCCACAGCGGCCGCCAAAGAGGCGCCGGCCCCCCAGCCAATGGGGGCCCAGGCGAGATACAAACACCCCAATAGGGGAAAGCGCCTACCTGAGATGGAAAGAAAGGGGGATATAAACACTGATCCCCCAGGTAAACTCCTATCTTCATGGAGCGGGGAGCAGCATCGGCGGCAGAACTTTTTGTATGGAGTCTGTTTTTCGAGGCGATGCCCTGCCCTGCCAAGAGACCAGCCGCTGCTGCCCAGAGAACCGAGCTGAAGCAGGAAGGAGACGATCGGGAGCCCACCCTGCTTCGTCTGTTTATGTTTCGAGCTGAGAAGGAAGAAGATGACCGGGAGCCCGCTCCGCTTCACTTTCAGGGAGGCTAGCCCTGGCCCGAGCGAGAATCAACCGCCGCTGCCCAGGTACCAACCGGGAGCCCACCCGCGTCACGTTCCGAGAGGCAGACCCTGGCCCGTGCGAGAATCAGCTGCTACTTCCCAGCATCACCGTCTAGGTGAGCAGAGGCCTTGGTCGGTGCAGCGCTGGCAAAAAAGGCAGCGGGTGCTTACCCGACATCACCCCGGAGCAGCTGCCTAGTAAGCTCGAGCTGGCAGAGAGGAGCAGCGGGTCGCCGCCTTCACCGGAGGACCGCTGGAGCGGCACACCCACAAGCCAGGAGTATCGCAGGAAGTACCATGAGACGCTGCAAGCCTGGCAGACGTGCCTCACACTAGAGGAGGCAGCGGGCAGCAAACACGGTGAGAGGCCGGGCACGGGCTGCCGGGGGAAGTGAGGCCAGTATTTACCGAAGCTGGGAGCAAAGCAGAAGGCTCTCCCTTCGGGGATTACTCAGTCGGGCCTTGCACACGGACCCAGTTTTCCACTGAGGTGCTAGCACTCACCGCGAAGAGCTGTGGATGCGCAACGCCTCCTCTTGAGGCCCAAGCGAGGAGTGAAGCTCGTGCAGCTAGAGGGGGAGTTAACAAAGGAGCAGCTGGTGAAGTAAAGGGACACACACAATTTATGGTGGCTGCAGCCAGACTCACAGTACAAAGGGGCATTCTACAACAGAAGAAGGCTACTTTTGGTGCATAAGACAGCAGCAGCACCCTGCTAGGACCAAAAGACTTATTTTGGTGCATAAACCAACGGCAGCACCCCGCTTTTTTGGCAAGTCAAGGGGCGCCCGACAACAAAAGGAATGGCAAGGAGCGGGAGCTAGGTGCAGCAGCAGGAGGAGCTGAAAGACCTGCTGAGGAAAATCCAGGCAGCATCGGAAGTCCACAGGAGTGACTGGCTGCAGCCTCACCTGCTGCACAACGCTGGTGAAGGACCAAGCCACCAGCAAAGCAGCAGCAGTGCACCAGCAGCCAAGCAATGGAGGATGGCACCAGATAAGCTCACGGAGGCAGCAGCACCCAGGAAGGTTCCCCTGAAGAGGACCCAGCCACCTGTAGGCAACACAGCGGCGGCAGGACCAAGTCGGGAGACCAGAGACACAGCAGCGAGCAGTGATCATATCAGCACGATTGTGCAGGAATGCTTCAGAACTATGGCAGCACTTCTGCTGAAAGGCTTAGGCATGCAGGGTGCAGGGGCAACAGGGGCACAGTCAGAGGGGCGGCAGGGATCCACCCAGGGAGGCCACAACGGGAACCCAGGAAGGGGAGGAGACCTCTGAGCTACCGTGGCACCTGATAGACTCAGGCCAGGCGCCCCAGAACCGCTTGGTGGAGCAGGCCTCAGCTGGGGGAAGGGGAGAGATAGGGCCCCCCATGGTGTCTTGGGGGAACTCAACCCCTACAAATATTCCTTCTGCCACAGTAGCGGTACCTGATGCATATACAAGGCCATCACTGGACCCTGCGTCCTTGACTACAAGGGCCACAGGGTTGGCAAGCCTCATACCGTTAGCAGTCAAAGAGAGAATTTGGAGGAAGGAATTACTTTTACTCTTACTTTTATTTCATTTGTATAGCGCATAAATCACCTGAAGGTCTCAGAGCGCTTGCAGAGAAAGTCCTACAGAAAACCAGAGCAGGCCATAGACAAGAGCTAGAAGAACCATGTTTTTAACTGTCTGCGGAATCTCATATAGTCAGGTTCCAACCTAATCTAGAGGGGCAGAGAGTTCCATGTTTCAGGAGCTGTTTCACTGAAGGCTGTATCTCCATTTCTGGCAGTACGCACTCTGGGGACACTTAGGAGGTACTTGGTAGATGATCTAAGAATTCATAGACATTTTTTCACTGCTGGAGATACTATTAGAGGGGCTTGATTTGACACCTGTGATAAAAAAAGATGAAGATAAGAGGGAACGGAGAAAGGAGCATAAAGATAGGAACTTTGACAATTGGTTAGATGCATTCTGAATATTAGCTTTTATAATAGTCGAGAATTTACCGCACTGCGCAGCCAACCTGTGGCATTATGAAGCCAACATCCACAATGCACAGAGGCAATTTCCGGGTGATGCATGGCTAGAGTACGATAAAGGGTTCAGGCTAAATATGCATACTCACCCGGAAATGGAGTGGAATGAGGAGGATGTCTCCGGTTTTATTTACAAAATGATGGTAGCGTGAGAGGCGAAGACATGGGTAGGAAAGAACGAGCAGTCCTTTCGTGGGTCCTTTCACAGAGGGAAGGGGAGGCCTTTTCAAAGACACAAACAATATGGCGCAGGGAAAGGAACACACACTAGCATGTAAATTCCAGCATATATGCTCCTCGTGTGGAGGAGGGCACCCAGCAGTGGGATGCAAGCACAAGAAAGACCATAAAGGAGACAAGAAAGAGGAAAAGAAGTAGTGAGTCAGACACAGGGGGCACCAAGGCGACAACAGGACCTCAACAATACAGGCTAGCATGGTCCCCCATTAATATGCACAAACTGCGCAGGCTAGCCAACAGATACCACAACAGGTCAGACGCGGAGACATTAGTCCACGGCTTCGAAGAAGGTTTCCCCATCCAGTTCACGGGCCCCCTCCCCCCAGGCCGTGGAAACAACTTAAAATCTGCACTGCAGCACCCGGGGGTGGTGACAAAGAAAATAGAGGAGGAGAAGCCATTAGGTAGAATAGAGGGACCCCTCCCCGCCCAGTTGAGCAACAGCTGGTGATCTCTCTGCTAGGGGTGGTTCCCTATAAAAAGCAGGGCCAATACCTGTTAATCCACCATTTATCAATCCCAGACGGTACGTCATTAAACGATGGGATCAGCACAGAGGTCTGTTAAGTGAGTTACGCCACAATAGACAATGCCATAGATGTGGTTATGGCAATTGGCCGGGGGACCCTCATGGCAAAGGCGGACATCAAGTCCGCTTTTCGCCTACTCCCTGTTCACCCCTCAGTCCTGGAAACAGATGTCAGGTTTTAAGAGGAGGTGGGGGTGTGCTACTTTGAAGGTTTAGGCTGCTGGATGTTAAATCCTATAATGGGGTTTGACAAGCAAGCCCCCTGCTCCATGTACTCACTTAATTGTAAAATGGCCAGAGACTTGGATGTAATGAAGGGGGCTTGAGGAAAGCGGTGGAGGGGAGAAGCAGGGGGGATTTCTTGCAGCTGCTGGCAAGAAGAACACCAAGGCAGCGCCCCCTAGGCACTGCTTTCTGTATGTGGGATATCACAGTTTTTACAGCAGAGTGACTCCAGTTGTTGCTTAGAAGGATTAGAAGTGCAGAACTGGCTGCCTCACAGTATTGCACAGAGCTGCTGATGTGTTTTACAAAAAAAAATTGAAATGGGCAGAACTCCTCGGAATGTCCCAACATTTCTATGGAATTCCACAGAGTAAAACTCTGCGAGTTCCGCCCACCCTAGTGCACACAACAACTAACTTGACTCTTAGTTCACTAATGGTATTGTCCAGTGGTGAAAGTGGTGGGGTGTAAAAGTCAACTAGCCTAATCCTAACACATGATTCTGAAGTGGGAAGAAAGCACATTTTAATCGCTATAATAACAATGTATTATATATATGTGGGTGTGTGAGTGTCTGTATACATATTCACTAAAAAACAAAGGTTACAGGGATATTATAGTTAGGGGCTGATTTTATTCGTTGAGACGAGATTTTTTAGGGTTTAGGGTGGATATGGCTTTTTCGGTGGTAAGGGAATTTTGGGGATTTAGGGTAGGTGTAGGTTTTTGAGTGGCAAGGAAACTTTAGAGTTTAGTTTGTGTATCGTTTTTGGGCGGCATGGTATTTTTCAAGGTGTGGGGTTTTTGGGTGGCAAGGGAATTTTTAGGGTTTAGGGTGGGTATGGGTTTTTGGGCGGAAATTGAATTTTTAGATTTTAGGATGGGTATGGCTTTTTGGGTTGTAAGGGATTTTTTAGGGTTTAGGGTGAGTATGAGTTTTTGGATGGCAAGGGAATTATTAGGGTTTAGGGTGGGTATGGGTTTTGGTTGAGAAGGTATTTTATAGGGTTTAGAGTGGGTGTGTTTGTTTTTAGTGGTGAGGGAGTTTTGGTATTTAGGGTTGGAATGGGTTTTTGGTCAGCAAGGGAACTTTTAGGGTTTAGGGTGGGCATGCGTTTTGCCTGGATTGAGAACAATTGGAGCGGTGCACTACCCTGGTCCTCTGTTTCAGTAACAACAGGTAATCATTAGCCTTGTATGAAAAACGTTCTTTATTCAGATAATCCAACATTTATGTGCAAACAGCCTCAGCCAACGCGTTTCGTTCAACAGGATTGAACTTCGTCAGGGCGTGTGTGTATGCCGGAGAGTTCAAATATGACATGTAGTAGCCGGGTCTCCAGTCAGTGAGTGACCGTGAAGGGATGTGGGAGAGGTCACTGGCGGTTCAAAGAACAACAAAGAGAGCCTCCTTGATAATGGCCCAATGGGCGGATCTGGAGCTGTGGTGTGTCTGTACTCCTTCCTCGTACTGCCTCTGGATAATGTGGAGTTTAGAGGTCGGTATCGGTTATTGGCTGGTAATTAATTTTTCAGGGTTCAGCGTTTGTATGGGTATTTGGCAAGTTTTTTAGGGTTTAGGATGGGTGTGGATTTTTGGGTGGTAAGAGATTTCCGTTGGGTTTAGGGTGGGTGTGGGTTTTTGGATGGTAAGGGAATTTTTTGGGCTTATGGTGGGTGTGGGTTTATGGGTGGGATGTTAGTTTTTAGAGTTTAGGGTAGGTTATGAGATTTTGAGTGGTAAGGGATTTTTTAAGATTAGGGTTGTTATGGCTTTTTGGGTGTTGAGGGATTTGTTTTGGGTTAAGGTAGCAATGGAATCTTTAGGGTTTAGGATGGGTATGGGATTTTAGATGGCAATGGAATTTCTAGGGTTTAGGGTGGGTATGGGGTTTTGGGTGTTAAGTGAATTTTTAGGGTTTTAGGTGGGTACTGGTCTTTGCGTGGTAAGGGATTTGTTAGGGTTTAAGGTGGCAAGGGAATGTTTAGGGTTTGGGGTGTGTATGGGTTTTGATTGGCAAGGGAATATTTGGAGGTTAGGGTGAGTATGTATTATTGGATGGCAAGGGAAATTATAGCATTATTTAACTTCCCTATATATTTGGCATTGGTTGACAAATCTAACCTAAAAACATGCCAGTGATTCTAATTGTGCATTGAAAGGTTCATGGGCATAGAAATGGTCAGAGGTCAAAAAAAGTATATCTCCCATATTAAATACCTATAGTGTATAGACATTACTCCAGCCTGAACCACTTGAAATAATTATTCAAAATTTGGCAGAAGGTAGTTTCTGTTCCAGAGTTCATGCTTTTTTTTATTTGGTGTAAATCTGTACAGTAGTTTTTGAGATATTATAGGAAACCAAATTTGTATATTTGGCCATATGTGCTACTTTTTCAGTACGTTAGTATTGTTTAAAACGCGTATTTAATCAGAATGAGGGAAGAGGAATAGCTGCCCTATCTGTTCCCCAGAACTAGGTAGAATTCATTAAAATGGATAGGACACTTGTGACCACTTATTCCAAGAGATATATTGAAAAACCCTCATAAACGTTGTGTATTACGAGAAGCGGTATATCTTGTTCTCCGCCCCACACAGACGTTATGGCAACAGTCATTGGGTTTTTTCAATCAGTATCTTGCCAGCCTCACCCGAGGCAATCTCTGGTTTTATCGTGGCAGTATCCAGAGAAAGTGTTGGGTTACCCCACTGAAGCTGAGAAAATGAATAAAATAGTTTCCAGACGATTACATGCTTTATTCAGATCGCTGGACCACTAGTTAAAAATGTTATGGGTATGCTCTGGGGATATTTAGGAATCCTTAGCATAGGTCATTAGGACAGAAAAAAAACGTCAACATGTTTCTGCTCTCTTGGCCAGTGGGTCTAAGAGCATTCGTCAGGACATATAACAAAAAACATACAGTAAAAGACTACTATCACTATTTGTGACGTAAATGGGTCAATACAACATAATAGTCTTACCCATGAAGGTTCTTAATAGTCACCTAAAGGATTAGAAAGGAAAGGGGTAACTGGTGGCATTTTAACAGATTCATGTTAAAATCGTGGTCAGAAAAACATGCATTGTGTTTATCAAAGGTTACGCGCTCTTTTTTGAGGCATTATATGCAAATTATCAGGAAACAAACAACGAAAGTATTGACATCATGGCGAGTTAAAGAGGGGGTTTGCGATATGGTAGTAAGCAATGCGCAGACTCATATAATTAAAAATCATACCTCTATGTTAGGTGTACACAGAATGAACCTGGTGGAAAAAACGGAGGTAATATGTAATACTACTCTCACTGAATATTTGGTGCTCGGTTACCCCTTGAGAGGTCTTACCTTGAGGCAATTTTAACCAGGTCCCATCAGGAGGTGTGGACTATGTCCCAGGCTATAAAGACATCAGAGAGATATTGTAAACTCGATGTCTGCCGGTGACTGTTCTGCGGCAGGTGGTAGGGGAAATACTCACCGGCGGCAGTAGGGGAAACACTCACCCGCGTTAGGAAGCGTGTTCCGCGTCTTGTGCTGGCTCTGCTTCCTGGACGCTAGGAGCACGCTTCCGATGGCGTTTTCTTCATTACTGGCCATAGAGCTAGAAAGAGGACTGTGTTTTCAAGGAACGAGGAACAAGTTTAGAACTCTAAAGTATAGAGTTTAACTTCCTTTAGATACATTAATTACTAATTTAGCGTTATGAACAAAGATTTTATATAATTATCATAACGCTAATGGTTTAAATCAAAAATGTGAAAAATTGGCACAATCTAATGCTGGGCTTGCACCAAAATAGCAATGGCTTTTGTTACAGAGGCTAACTCACGTGTGGTTGAAAAAAGTCAAAAGTCAACGTGCAAAATGATGCCATGAAATTTCATCGTTTAAACCATACTGATTAGTTTTGAGGCGATCCACCCAACGTTGTTCTTTTTCATATAGTACCTTTTCAACATTGGGCGTCACTTCTGATATCTTTTCTATAACAGTCCATCTCAAATCCTCAATGCTGTGTTTTTGCTCAACGAAATGGGAACAGAGTTTCGTAGTATTCTTTTGAAGGCGAATATTACTTTTGTGTTCCCCTATACGTAATTTCACCTTTCTGCAAGTCATCCCAATGTATTTCTTTTCACATGGACAGGTGACCATATAGATCACATGAGATGAATTGCAGTTACTGTGTTGTCTCTGTGTCCAATTGAGTGTTGGGGATAGTTGTAGTGTTTTTGAGCTGGTGGTTGATTTACAAGCTAAACATGAACCACATGGGTAATGTCCTGTTACTGGAGCCATGTGGGCATTTCTGATTTGTTTTGGCAAGGTTGTTTGTCTGGGGCGAGTGTGGACCAACAGGTCACGTAAGTTCTTAGTTCGTTTATTTGCAAAGCGTGGTTTGGGCCACGTCACCAACAGGTCAGTTGTTTAAAACGCATCAACTTTTAGAAAAGACAAACAATCACTGGATGATGTCATCAGTAATGCCATTTGAGATGTCATCTGAGAGGTCATGAGTAATGTCTTTGACCATGTCATGACTGATCTAATATGTGGGGCCATAAAAGGTGCATTGTGGGGTCATAAATTATAGTTATCTCAGGTAACTGCTGAATTTAACCGGTTTTGTACGAGTAAAATATGAACCTAACTATAATGTTCCTGTAACCTTTGATTTCTTCAGTGAATTTCTAAGTTTTTTAAATTCTATTTTCTAACTATAACATCCATATAACTTTTGTTATTTTCCAAGAGTTTCTAAGGTTTTTTATTTTATGTAAGATGCACATCTCAATGCACAGTGGGGGTGTTGAACACAGGGTCTGGCCTGGCATTTTAATGCCCAAGGCAAGTTTGCTGCTCCCGCCTCCTCCTCCTTGCCATCCATTGTCTAAGTCTATGACCCTGCCCGCTCATTATAGATGTTTGTGGCCATTGCTCCACCACTTAGCTTCCTGCTCCATCTTTCTCCTCCCTAACCTCTGTTGTCCAGTCCATGCTTGGCTCTCCTCCCTCCTGCCCAGCATGGTCTGAGGTGCTTCCACTGCCCTCTATTCGGTTTGATGTCCCTGCCCACTCCTCCTGCCCTCCATTTCCCAGTTCGTTGCTCCATCATTGCCCCCCTGCTTAGCCTCTTTACTTAGCTTGCTGCCCCTACTCTCCTTCCACTTGCCCTCTGATGTCTGTGTGTATGCCCCTGCTCCCTACTTTCTGCCCACCATAACCCATGGACCTGCCACACTCTTATCTACTCTGAGTGTTCTGTTGAACTGCCACTGTCCCTCCCACATGCCTAGCATTGTCAGATGGCTGCTAGCTGTCCCTGCCACCTCCACTCTGCCTGTCCAAGTTCCATTCCCAATCACCTCTCTCCTGTCCACCATGCTCACTTCTATTGCCCTCAGTGCTCTGTTTTGCTGCAACTGCTCCTCCTGCCTGCCTTGCATGGTCTATTGTGAAGTCCCTTTCTTCTTGTGTCTGTGTACAGCCCCTACCCCTCCCTTATGTCCTCCATGGTCCTTTATGCATGCCCCTGTCCCCTCCCTCTTGCCTACCCTGGCCTTTGTGCTGGCCGTTGTGCTACCACAAACCCCCCTGCTTGCCATGGATAGTCTTTCATGCTGCCACATCCTCTCCCACCTGCCCTGTGTAGTCAGCTTGCTTCCCCTGCCCCTGACCCCCTTCCTACCTTCCCTCCAATGTCTGTGTGTATGCCACTATAGTCTCACTGTTGCCCCCCATGGTGTGTTCTGCTTCCAGTGCACATCCCTCCTGCCCTCCATGGTCAGCTTGCTGCTCCTGTCCTGCCCCCTTGCTCATGGCCTCCTTTTTCCATGTGCAGACCCCTATGCCCTTCCTCCTGCCTTGTCTGGTCCTTTGTTATGTCCCTGCCCACTCCGTCCTGCCCGTTATGGTTCATTATGCTGCAAATATCCCTCCTGTCTGTCCGGTATGGTCAGCTTGCTGCCCTTGCCTCTGTCGCCACTACTGTTTGTTGTCAGTGTGCATGGCCCTGTCCTTTCTCTATTGCTTTCCATGGTCCGTTGTGCTGCACTGCCATCCTGCATGCCCTGTGTGGTATGTTGTGATGATACAAACCCTGATGCATCTCTGTAAGGTCGGTTTGGTGCTACTGCCTGGCTTCCTCCAGTCCTCTCTTATCTGAGGCCAAGTCCCTACCCCATTCCTCCTGCCAGCAGTGATCCAATTTACCTTATTTGCCAACATTTTGAAATTGGTAAGAAGGAGATTTTGAAAAAGAAACCCGGGGAATTGAAAAAGATAAGCTTTTAGGCAGGTGACAGATAAAATAAAGCCCTTTGGGGCTTAAAATCATCGAAGAGTCTCCTTCCTGAATCAGGTCTGTTGGCATGTATGGTTGTACTGCCACTGTCTCTTCCTTCTGCCTTCAATTGTCTTTCATGTTGCCACAGCCTCTTTTTGTCTGTACTGCTAGTTGGTTTGCTGCCCTTGCCCCCTTTCTTCTGCCCTCCTTAGTCCAATGGACTACCACTGCTCCTCCTGTCTACTTAGCGTGGTCAACTAGTTGCCTCTGCACCTGCCTCTATGAGAGGGTCTTATTCCCAGGAGAAATTATGGTTAGTGCTCTAAGCAACTAAAATGAGGACAAATTTCCTGAGTTCTCAAATAGCGATAAAGCACTTTTAAATAATTTGCTCTTTTTATATTTTTTTATCGAATTGATCACTTGATTATTTGTTACATTTAAGGTAGAGGGTATGGCCTTATGGCGAGCGCTGCAGAGTTTGCAACTCGGGAACCAGGTTCGAGTTTGACATCAGCATGGCATCCAGTGATTCTGGACAAATCACTCAATCTCTCTATGCCTAAAAACTAAATTATTGAGTCCTTGAGTAATGATGGTCATGTAATGCACTTCACTACCTCTGGGTCAAGCCGGTGCCTTATAAAATGCAAAAAAAAAAAAAAAAAGTGTTTGGCGCACTTTTGAAATTGGGCTATGATTAAGCTACATTTGGTTCATATTTGTGCTATATTTGGGCTCTTTTTTCACTGATGGCAGTCCTGAGAGACGTATTTGTTATGAAGCTCTCTAATTTCCTCACACACTGCTGTATCCTCAGTAAAAATGCATTAAGTGTTCTACTTTCATTCTATCAAAATGGGATTCAGATGTTCCACACTTTTGGCATACATTCAGAATGCTAGCACTGTAGTTGCTCATTACAACACTGTAGTAAAGCTGCTGAGCACCAGGGAGTTAACTGGCAATCTACTGTTGGTGTTGAAAGTGCAGGTTTCAGTCTGCTGGCCAGAGTGTTTTAATGGAATAGAAGATGATGAAACTGAGAACTCACTTGAAATATGTCTTAATTTTCCTTAATAAAGAACTAACCAGAATTTCTCTGACAAACTGAACCCCCTCATTTTGTTCCTTACCAAATTAAATGTTTTAAGTTCTACTAGTTTGATTCAATCATGCCTCCAAATGTGCCATAGTTTTGTCATAAGTGAGACTGTTAGCGCTCTAGTTGTTCTTTAAAACACTCTGGAGGCTGCAGTAGAACACTGGGTATCAGCTGACAGGCTGCTCCTGTTTGAAGTACATGATTCACTGGGAAAATCAGGCCTTATTTTCGTATGCCTAAGAAAGAAAGTGTGAATTTACAGAAAATACGATCTCCATTTTAGCTTCTGGCTCTGACACCCTAAATCGAACAACCAATATTTTTTCCCAAAAGATTTTTTAATTATCCTTTGGGTATATTTATATATACTGTCTGATTTTTCACGTTGATTTTACAAAACATTCATGCCTGTCACTAGGCAAACTAGACACTGTTATCTTGCTTTCTCTATCTCTTTTTTAGATAAATACACGTCAAACAAACAATCAACACAATGTGCCCAAAGATTATATACAGTGCAAGAAATATGGGTTTTTAAAAAACATACAGTGCAGTATTCAAATAAATAATAATAAATCAAAAATAAAGCTCAGGTACATGTAACATCCCAAAACATTGCATCAGGTGCAGACTGATCCTATTACACTATATCAGCATAGGATGAAACAAAGGCAAGTTGCTACTTTTCTTGTCCTTGAATTATAATATTCTTATGGCCAAGGGAGAGGTCAAGGATAGAAATCAGAGCTCAAGTTTAGTGCCCCTTTACGGGGTTCTATTGTGTCCAATTAAAGGACCCTATTCCGACTCGGTTCTGTGGTGAACCTCCCTTGGGTGAAACCAATGCGTTTCAACCTTCTTGCTGGCTGTGCTTTAAACGAAGGTCTTAATCAGGGATAATGTGTCTTTCAAAACGGGAGGGTTAGGGAGAAAAATGTCAGTGTTGTGTAAGGTATCTCACGTGGATCTTTCTGGAACACGGGACATAGACACCTACCATGTACGGTTCTTGGGAGCCCAAGGAGGGAGTAGAATTGTCCTTGGGCTTTTCAAATTACGGCAAATGCTGGAGGGGAAGAACAGCACATGACTGTGGGTTAACTACCTTCAAAGTGCTGTTCTTAATGAGTATTTGTTGGTACTGTGAGCATCTTGTTGTAAGTCCAAATGGTTTCAGAGGTGGAGTGACTAAAACAATTAGTGGACATAACTGTGATGATTCTAAAATGGCTGCACTAATCAGTGGCTGTGTATAAGTTTCAGTGCTCGTTACTGCCGGTGTTACTGGCACCTGCTTTTTTGGGGGGGAGAGAGAGAGAAGAGCAGCGGTTGTGTGGCCAGTGCATGGATATCTTTAAAGGACCAGGGACTGTCACCAGTTCTGCTAGCATGGGTGCCCAGCAAGAGTCAAACACAGAAGGGTACCTTTAAGTGTCTGTGATCCCGTGGGGGTATCTTCACCTCTGGGTGATCGCCATCCTGCCCAGTGGATGGGTCGTGTACGAGGTACCCCGAGTCAATGACTGAGATGCATCTTGCAATGGATTTGCATTGTGTATCTGGTATAAAGCAATTAATTTTATGAAATTTAACGTTTCCCTGAATGGCTACCAAAAAAGCAGGTGCCCCCTATCTATCACAAAATAACCTGGCTTTGCAAGGAACACCTCCTTTTTGGGTATGGGGTTCGGAGGCCATCTACAGAAACCTACCAATCTCAGACATATCTCAAAGTAAGACACCCGGGGGAGTCCAGGGAAGTGTGGCTTGCCTGGATCCTCAACGTTTTCTTACCCTGATCCCTTGCAAACCTAAAATTGGCTAAAAAAACACATTTTCCTCATTCCTGTCTGGGATTCCCATGCCGGCACATAATACCTTCCACCCAGTGTTCCCCTCTGCCTGCTGAGTAAAATGATATGTCACTTGTGTGGGTGGGCCAAGGGCTTGTGACTGCGATGGGGCCAAACACATAGGGATTGAGGGGATAGCACAGAGAGGTCTATGTGCTATATTTGTTTTTTATATGCATGTTTAGGCTGACTCTGCATTAGATACCTGCACAAGTGAAGTATCATTTTTATTAGAAGACCATGAGGAATGCTGGGCGGTAGGACATTTGTGCAAACGTGCTGCTCCCGGGCAGAAACGTAGGGAACATTTGATTTTGTTTCACCTAAATTGCTGTGAGGCAAGCCTAATATATTGATGCAATTCTGTCCTAGAAGTGGCGCAATGAAATCTATTTTACAATCCTATATTCTGTGTGAACGCCCACCCTGCATACATTATACCTGACGCAGTTACAATGTGGAGCAGCAAAGTAATGCATCTGCCTAGATGCAACACTTTGTAAATATGGCACATGTTCAAGTTCAAGTTCAGGAATTTGTATAGCGCACTACTCACCCAGAGGGTCTC
This sequence comes from Lissotriton vulgaris, assembly GCF_964263255.1. Classification (NCBI taxonomy): domain Eukaryota; kingdom Metazoa; phylum Chordata; class Amphibia; order Caudata; family Salamandridae; genus Lissotriton; species Lissotriton vulgaris. Next base: position 25,421,176 of record NC_141692.1, read on the forward strand.
AAGGCGCTTGGGGGAGGGGGTGCATTATTTATCGAAAAGCCAGGTTTTAAGTTCCTTTCTGAAGGAAATGTGGTTGTGCGGAGGTGAGTGGGGAGAGAATTCCAGGTCTTGGCCGCCAAGTAGGAGAAGGATCTTCCTCCCATGGTGGATCTGTGCATGCGCGGAACTGCGGCGAGGGCTTGATTGGAGGATCTTAGTTGGCGGGTGGGTGTGTAGAAGGACAGTAGTGTGTTGAGGCATTCGGGTCCTAGTTTGTAAAGGGCCTTGTGTGCGTGGGTGAGGAGACGGAATGTTATTCTCTTGTTGACGGGAAGCCAGTGGAGGTCTTTCAGGTGACCGATAATGTGAGCTTGGCGAGGGATGTCCAATATGAGTCTGGCTGATGCGTTTTGGATGCGTTGGAGTTTTTTCTGTAATTTGGCTGTGGTTCCGGCGTAGAGGGTGTTTCCATAGTCCAGTCGGCTAGTGACCAGTGCGTGGGTGACAGTCTTTCTTGTTTCGGTGGGGATCCAACGAAAGATTTTCTTGAGCATACGAAGTACGCTGAAGCAAGAGGATGAGACGGCGTTGACTTGTCTGGTCATCGAGAGGGAGGAGTCTAGGATGAAGCCTAGGTTACGTGCGTGGTCTGTGGGTATGGGTGCCATGCCCAGGGCTGATGGCCACCATGAGTCGTCCCAGGCAGAGGGGGATGATCCTAGGATGAGGACTTCAGTTTTGTCTGAGTTAAGTTTTAGGCGGCTGTTTTTCATTCATTCGGCTACCTCTTTCATGCCTTCGTGAAGATTGGTTTTGGCGGTGTTAGGGTCTTTGGTGAGGGAAAGGATCAGCTGGGTGTCGTCAGCGTAAGAGATGATGTTAAGGTTGTGTTGTTGTGTGATGGATGCGAGGGGACTCATGTAAACGTTGAAGAGGGTGGGACTGAGTGATGATCCTTGTGGTACTCCGCAGATGACTTCGGTGGCCTCTGATTTGAATGGGGGGAGTCGGACTCACTGGGTTCTCCCGGCGAGGAACGAGATGATCCAGTCCAAGGCTTTTCCTTGTATGCCGATGTTGCTGAGGCATTGTATGAGGGTGCTATGGCAGACTGTGTCGAAGGCGGCGGAGAGGTCGAGTAGGATGAGGGCAACTGTTTCTCCGTAGTCCAGAAGCGTTCAGATGTCGTCTGTCGCTGCAATGAGGGCGGTTTCGGTGCAGTGTTTGGCTCGGAAGCCGGACTGTGAGGTGTCGAAGGAGTTGTTGGATTCAAGGAAGGCGGCGAGCTGGCTATTGACGGCTTTCCCAATGACTTTGGCAGGGAATGGGTGGAGGGAGATGGGGCGGTAGTTCTTAAGTTCAGAGGGGTCTGCTGTGGGTTTCTTCAGGAGGGCGCAGAGTTCGGCGTGTTTCCAGCTTTCTGGGAAGGTAGCGGAGTTGAAGGAGCAGTTGATGACATCACGGAGATGGGGTGCGATGATGGAGTCTGCTTTGTTGAAGATGTGGTTGGGACAGGGGTCGGTTGGCGAACCTGAATGGATGGAGTTCATTAGGCGAATGGTGTCTTCAGTGGTGATTGGGTTCCAGGCGCTAAGGTTATTAGAGGGCGGTTTGGGTTCGGAGGTGGGTGGAGTGGACTGTTCATTGGAAATGTTCTCAAAGCTGTTATGTATGTCGGCTATTTTGTTGTAGAAGAAAGAGGATAACGAATCGCAGAGGTCTTGGGAGGGAGTAATGTCGTTTGAGGCTGCGGTGGGGTTGGTAAATTCTTTGACGATGTTGAATAGTTCCTTGCTGTTATGGGCGTTGTTGTCGAGTCGATCCTTGAATGCTGATTTCTTGGTGGATCGGATCAATTGGTGGTGTTTGCGGGTGGCTGTCTTGAAGGTGGTCAGGTTGTCAGTGGTTGGGTTTTTTCTCCATGTTTTCTCGAGAGTACGGCATAGTTTCTTGGATTTCTTAAGGTCATCGTTGAACCAGGGGGCCTTTTTGCTACCCTGTTTGGTTCGGTGGTTTTTCAAGGGTGCTAATTAGTCAAAGCTGTGAGTGATCCATTGTTTGAGTTTGGTGGCAGCTTGGTTTGGGTCCGATGAGAGGGCGGGAGGGTTTTGTTTGAGCGATGTGAGGAGTTGGTCGGTGGTGATTTTGTTCCAGTTTCTTCGCGGAATAGGTTGTGGGGAGTTGTGGGTCGAGGTAGTTTTGTAGCTGAAGTGAACACAGCTGTGGTCCGTCCAATGGAGAGCTGGGGTGTGATCGAAGGAGATGTGCTTGCTGGAGGTGAAGATTGGGTCGAGCGTATGTCCGGCTACATGGGTGGGGGTGTCAACAAGTTGTTTGAGTCTGAGATTGGCCAGGTTGTCCAGAAGGGTGGTGGTGTTGCTGTCGTTTTTCTTTTCCAGGTGGAAGTTGAGGTCTCCCAGTAGAATGTAGTTCTCAGAGGTGAGGGCGTGTGGGCTGATGAAGTCAGTGATGTCTTCGCTGAATTGTTGACGGGTTCCTGGTGGTCTGTAGATGAGGGTGCCTCTAAGTGTGGTCCTGGGGTCGGTGTGGATCTGGAAGTGGAGGTGTTCGGCGGTTGCAAGGTTATCGTTGAAACTGGTCGTGATTCTGATGGTGTTCTTATGGACGATGGCGATGCCTCCTCCTGTTTGGTTGGTGCGGTCTTTTCGGATGATCTTGCAAGCGTTCGGGATGGCTAAGGCGATGTCGGGTGCTGATGATGCGTTCATCCAGGTTTCTGTAAGGAAGGCGATGTCCGGTGAAGCAGTGTCGAGTAGGTCCCAGAGTTCAGTGGCATGTCTGTGGACCGAGCGGGTGTTCAGCAGGATGCACTTCAGGTGGTTAGAGTCGGAGCTGTGTTTGGAGTTAGTGGATTTGGTGTGGGTCTTGATGCAGGCGAACTTGCAGGAGTGGCAGGCGAAGGGACTGTGGGTACGTCCTGGGGCAGCTTCGTAGCATTGTGGTGTGCGTCCGGGGTTGAGGGCTAGGAGGGTGGCGGCGTCGTACGTTATGCGGGCGGAGTGGGTTTTACGAGGACCAGGGGTTCTGGAGCTGGGCGCGGTCCAGGAGCGGACGGGCGTAGACAGGCTTACCTTTGGCGCACCTTCGGACGCGCATGGGGCGTGAACGCTGCGCACAAATGCATCTGTCATAAATGGATAGTGGAAGGGGAGGGGCGAGGGAGGGTCAGCTGGGAGGCGGGAGCGTGGTCGGGGGACGGGCTGGGATTCACAACAACAAAATGGCAGCGAGCCAAAAGGGAAACAGGACGCACTATGTAAATAGCCACAAAGCGCTATGAAAAACAATGCTGGCAGCAGAGCGCTATATCAATTAATGCTATATCAAATTAATTCAAGGCACCAAAATGCTGTTTGGCAGCAAAGCGCTATGTCAAATAATGCAAGGCACCATGGCGCGCTCAGCAAAGCGCTACGATACCAGTCGGCAGGGGGCGGGGGGAGCGACCGCCTCTGATGGAGTCAGGAATGGTCACAGCGTTGGAGCGGTCAGGTCAGCTCCTATCTTCCAGTGGGAGGGAGGGTCAGCTGGGAGGCGGGAGCGTGGTGGGGGGACGGGCTGGGATTCACAACAACAAAATGGCAGCGAGCCAAAAGTGAAACAGGACGCACTATGTAAATAGCCACAAAGCGCTATGGAAAACAATGCTGGCAGCAGAGCGCTATATCAATTAATGCTATATCAAATTAATTCAAGGCACCAAAACGCTGTTTGGCAGCAAAGCGCTATGTCAAATAATGCAAGGCACCAAGGCGCGCTCAGCAAAGCGCTACGATACCAGTCGGCAGGGAGGGAGGGGAGCGACCGCCTCTGATGGAGTCATGGCGTATTATTAACACTGCCACAGCGCCACAAAGAGTCATGCAACAGTAGCATAAAAGTGTCACAAGGGCTCATAAATAAGCCCCAAATACTTTTGTAATTGACATTTTTGAAGTCTCCACAGTACGTTTTGGGCCATTTCCTAACCACACAAGTGAGGTACCTTTTTATCAGGAGACTTCTGGGTGGGTGGACGTTTGTGGCTATTTTTAACATGTCCAGTGGGCTTCCTCCTGTCCTTGGTGGCACAATGGGGGCTATTGCCCCAATTTGCCCCCCTGGGGTGCAGAAAGACTGTGACCCTTTTTTAAGTATGGTGTTGGCATTAACATGCCCATTCTGGGCAACCCCCACCCATACATATAAAAAACAGCATAATTACTTGACCCTAGTGGGCCCTCTGCCAGCCCAGGGGAGGCAGATTGGGGGTTTTGCCCCAATCTTCCTCCCAGGGGAAGCACCCTATCTGCCTCTGGGGGGGCTGAAAGACTGTGGCAATTATTTCTGGGGGGTTGGGGCATTGGCATGCACTTACTGGGCAGCCCCCCACCCCTATGTATAAAAAAAAAGCCCTGGTGCCTAGTGGGCTCTCTGCCACAGGGGGGCTGAAAGACTTTGGCATTTCTTGAGGAGGGGTGGGGGCATTAGCATGCCCACTCCGGGCAGCTCACACCCCTGAACTTTGAAAAAAGAATCCCTGGTGCCTAGTGGGCTTTCTGCCCACTGGGGGCGAGGTCATGGTCTAATTTCTCCATATGTCTCCTGAGGAGGGCATGTAAGGGGCTGTTGCTCCCATTAGCCTCATGGGGGTCATAAATACTGTTAAAATATTTTTTGGGGGTGGGGGCACTGGAAGGCACTACTGGTCAGCCCCCAACGCTTCGTATAATAAAAAAACCGAATACCAGGTGCTAGTGGGCTTTCTGCACCCCGAGGGGGGAGGGATATCATGGGCTATTTCCTGTATATGCCTCCTGAGGAGGGCAGAAAGAGTTTTTCATTTTTAGGAGGATGGGTGGGGTCATTGGCATGCCCATTCTGGGCAGTCCCCACCCCTGGCCTGTAAAATAAATCTCATGGGTCTCGGGAGGGTGGGCAGAAAGACAATACATGCCCATTTATATTGGGGAGGCAAAGGCCCTTGCCCAATTGCCGCACGCCCCTCCCTGGTGCCTAGTGGATGGATCCCTGCTTAGGGATCAACCTTCCGGGGCAATACCCAAGTAGAGATCCACTAGGGGTGGGTACAGTTGAAACGCAGAGATCCTCCCCTTTCCAGTGATACCTCTCCTGTGTGTTTTAGTGCTCAGGGGTCTGAGATAGCCCCAAGGGCACCGAAACAGTGAAACTGAAACTACTTTGAGTTTCATTTTCAATGTTATGATGTCAGTGCGCCTTGCACGCGATAGTCATTGCGTTGAAAACAAATAAGGCTTCCTGAGGACAAAAAAAGGAAATCCCTCTGCTGTTTGTAGCAGAGGGATTTAGTGCTCATGTGCACATGATTGACAGAATGGTTCCGTCATCAGCAATTAGCACTGGTGCTCATGACAGAACCATTCTGTTATGAGCACAGAAGGGGCTAAGATTGTTATATTTATATTTCCATGGTAGGTGGTGATGAAAGCGGTGGATCAATGTCCTTCTGCCCCTTAACAGGAACCTCCGCTAATATCGTTGACAGAGTGGGGGCATGAATGTTTCTACATTCATGTTTAAAATCTCTTTCAGTGAATGCATTTCAATGGAGTGATATCATCTGATGCGCTAAAATGAAACACTTATCAAAGTAATATACTTTTTTAATTTTAAAGACACTTTATCATATATTTATATAATATCTGTTGCCTGATTTCTATGCCAAATGTTCCCATTGTTCAGCTTGTGTCTTGGCTCAGCTCTCCCTTTTAATTTGTTGGCACACCCATTGCTACTACAGTCTTGTGTTTAACAGTTAATCTAGTTTCCCCTCTCTCAGTGTCTTGCTCTGGGGGGTAACATCTTATTATCAGAGATTCTGGTTTGTTTCCGCAGGTCTCAGAAGGCTATTCTTGCTTCTGGATTTAATAAAGAAGAATTGTGCATTAGCGACACCAAGAAGTTGTTTTTTAAAGTTATCTGTTTATTTCTTTAGGATACAAAAAAACAACATACCCTACACTCATTGATTTTCCAATTTCCGTCACTTTGTCCTCAGTAAATCTATGTTCTTTTACTGACTGCCATAGTTGCCTGCCACCCTTTAGACTGAACACAGTGACTGTCTTTCTTCACAAGCCACCCAGCAGCATGAGAATAACTTCTCCGACATCTGCTAGTGTCAGATAGCCAGAGCCTATTGACAAGCTCAATTTTTCCATGTACAAAACTGAGCATGCATTCTGCTTGTCCTTCCGGTAAGTGCACTTCCTAGCCTTCACAGTGCCCATACAGGTGCTGCAGGATAGTCTGCTGCTCGGATTCTGACTCCTACAGCTAAGGGAGGTAGCAGCAAGCTACAAAAGCTCCTGTGGACCTAATAGGTAGAGAACCTACAGGGTTTGTGAATAATATCAGCAGCAAACAAATATCAAGTGTCATGCATGTACCATGCCCATTGAGCATGAGAGTGGTAACAGTGTTTGATGTAGCTGCCATTGCATGTAGAAGTCCACTGTCACAAACATATTCCTAATCATGGTGGGGTAACCACAACCATTTTAACGGACAGCACATTTTCTATTGAAAGTACCACTAAATTTGCACAGACATACCATTTTAATGATTAAACTATATAGTGCACAAATGATAATTAAAAAAGTGCTTTATTTGTGCTTTCACAAATGTTTATTTATTTTGAAATATTTGTACTGTTATGAGAAAATGACATCATGCAACCTTCCCTTTCACACATCAGGATTGTCACATATTTCAATTTACAAAATACTCAAACTTTGCTGTAAGACATAGAAAAGTAAACACTAACCACCATATTAAAATTACTAGCAATTCGCCAGACTGACAACGAAGCTCTGTCTTTGAATGCACAGCAAATTTGACAGGATAAAAAGGCGTGTTACAGTCTTCTGTAATACTCGATCACCTTCGTAACACCAGCATGGTTCTTTAAGAGGAGTCCCAGGACTCAGGTGCTGGTATACACCTGTTACAACGCATTTGTTACTCCGCACTACCATTACAACGCGACTTTTACAACGCATACCATTACAACGCATTGCGCTGGGGGGCGCTCTAGGATAGGGAATAAGTATAATTTACTATCCAACACCTTCCCTAGGGTCCACGGGGACTGGAGTTAGAATAGTAAATTATACTTACCACTATCCAGCACCTCAAAGCGCTATGCGTTGTAATGGTATGCGTTGTAATGGTCGCGTTGTAACGGTAGGTAGTTGTAATAGTATGCGTTGTAACATGGTACATCCCAGGTGATGCTGTAAATGGGGCCCTTCATACCTCTGGGCCCCATTGTATTGCACCGTGTGCACCCCTGGTAGTTAGTTACACTGCTGCTCAGTAGATGGAAACTCCTGCTGGAGAATGGGTTACTCAGTGACATGTGAGAGTGGCTGCTGTAACTGCAACCAAGAGGGGTCACTGCAGGTTCTGCTAGCAGAGTAGCACTAGTGAGCTAATAATTTCACCCGCTCACTGCAGGTTCTGTGGGTGATTCTCTTCTGGAATGTAGCTGTAGAAACAGCAGGGTGGGCAATCAGGAGACACTGGGACCAGATCCTCTCCGCTCCCTCCTTGATGCCCACTCACCTCTGGCATGCAGCAGGGTCTCAGCAAGGAATCTTTATAGAATGCTCAGTCTTGTTGATCCTCTAGTGCGGGTGCTCTGCAGATGGTCCTCTGTGCTGCACTGCAGCAGGTGCCTGAGCAGGGCACCTTCAGAGGATGGTGAGGCGTGCAGCTCCTTCTCTAGTGCTGGCAATCTTGTAGATAGGGTAAAGTCCTGCACTGCAGCAGAAGCCTGTGCGGGGAACCTTCAGATGATCTGAGGCATGCTCCATCTCTAGTTATTCTGCTCTGGCAGATGATCCCAGTGCTTCACTGCAACAGGTTCTTGAGCAGTGAGCCTTCAGAGGATGCTGAGGCATGCAGCTCCTTCCCTATTGTAAGTACTCTGCCAGATGCTTCCAGTGCTGCACTGCAGCAGAGGCCTGAGCAGGGAACGTTCAGAGGATGCTGTGATATTCAGCCTCTCTAGTGTTGATGCTCAGGCAGATGGTCACCAGTGCTGCACTGCAGTAGGGGGCGGAACAGGGAACCTTGAAAGGATAGTGCAGCATGCAGCTATTTTAGTGCTACTGCCCTGGCAGATGTCTCAAGTGCTGCACTGTGATGGGGGCCTGAGCAAGGAACCATTAGAGGATTTTGAGTCATACAGATCCTCTGAGCCTGTACTCTTGCAGATTGTCTCCCATGCTGCACATTAAGGGCAACAAATGCAAAAACAACAATTGATGGACATAATGCAGACCAATGTCATACATTCACCCCAGTACAGAGATCTGGGCCTAAATCCATCGTTTTTTTGCACTCCACACCACCCCAGTTCAGACATGGCCATATGCAAATCAGCCTTGACCATGTGCCTCTTGGGAACAGTCCAGCCCGAACTGCCAAGCCATGTCTTTCCTGGACCGGAATCAAGCATCCTAGGACCGGTTTCTGGCTATTAGCCGTCTTCAGCCAGGATAGCTTGACTCCAGTGGTGTGGAGAGCATGGGACTCACGTCTGAGCGTACCCATCCCACTCGGGTGATAAATGCAAAAACAATTGATGGACAGAATGCAGAACAATGTCATACATTCACCTTAGTACAGAGATCTGGGCCTAAATCCATCGTTTTTTTGCAGTCCACACCACCCCAGTTCAGACATGGCCATATGCAAATCAGCCTTTACCCTGTGCCTCATGGGAACAGTCCAGCCCGAACTGCCAAGCCATGTCTTTCCTGGACCGGAATCAAGGATCCTAGGACTGGTTTCTGGCTATCAGCCGTCTTCAGCCAGGATAGCTTGACTCCAGAGGTGTGCAGAGCATGGGACTCACGTCTGAGCATACCCATCCCACTCGGGGTGACAAATGCAAAAACAACAATTGATGGACAGAATGCAGAACAATGTCATACATTCTCCCCAGTACAGAGATCTGGGCCTAAATCCATCGTTTTTTTGCACTCCACACATGGCTTGGCAGTTTGGGCTGGACTTTTCCCATGAGGCACAGGGTCAAGACTGATTTGTATATGGCCATGTCTGAACTGGGGTGGCGTGGAGTGCAAAAAAACGATGGATTTAGGCCCAGGTCTCTGTACTGAGGTGAATGTATGACATTGTTCTGCATTCTGTCCATCAACTGTTGTTTTTGCATTTGTCACCCCGAGTGGGACAGGTATGCTCAGACGTGAGTTCTGTGCTCTCCACACCACTGGAGTCAAGCTATTCTGGCTGATGACGGCTGATAGCCAGAAATCGGTCCTAGGATACTTGATTCCGGTCCAGGGAAGACATGGCTTGGCAGTTCGGGCTGGACTGTTCCCATGAGGCACAGGGTCAAGACTGATTTGCATATGGCCATGTCTGAACACTATAGATTTGACATAGGACTGAGGTCAGTATGTCTCTATAGAGTACATTAAACTTAATTACTTGTGTGTGCCAGCTAACTCAGAGGTCACTAGAAACTTCTCGAATATACAAGAAGGGATTTGTTTCTGACAACCGCATAAACATGACAACTTTGTTTCCCTTTAGAATTGGAACAGTCTCAGAATCGTGGAAACAATAGATAACAGTTTCACTCAGTCAATCGTGCATGTTTTGTTTCTACCGAGTTGTACAGAAATAGAGAGACAGGCATTTCAATTAAAAGGGTTTATTGAACAGTCTTATTTCTCGTGTAAGAGATATTAGCTGCTACAATTGTAAGACAGAATGCGAAGTATAATACGTACAGCATTAGCATTAAGATAAAATAATACTGTAATAGCATGGTTTGTAGCTATGACATATATTCATAAAATACATACATAAATAACACAGGCTAAAATATGAATACTCACCTGGTGCTTCTAGCTAGTTCCACCCCAGTGTACCTATCCTAGGTGCAGTACGAGGTGAGAAGTAGGTGCCGTTTTTTCTATAGTCTAGTTGGGCTATAGTTTAGATTGGTGTTGCCAAGATTTGCCAAAAGTACCTCTAGGGTCTCGTCGGCTCCATATCTTAGAATGGGAGAGGTTGGAATCTCTTTCCAGGTCTTGATCTCTAACACCCCGCCAGGGTAGTCAGAAACACTGGAGCTGGATTCTCTGTGAGGAGGATGACAGCATCTGGTCAGTGTGACAGGCGGGGACTTGACTTCCTTCTGAACTTGCTGTGGCGAGCCGGGCAAATATGCAGCGGAATCGTGCCATGGTTTGCCATGGCAAGTGAAGGTATATTTATACTTTGAAGGTGTTTAGGAATGCCAGTATTGACGTAAAAGTCAGGCAGAAGAACGTCATGAATGAACCACTAAGGAATAGATGTTCATGCATAGTAAATTAGTTCTTGGAGAAATCAATGATCCAAGCAAGGGGAAGTCCTAAAGGCTTAAGAGTCTGGTTTTCCAAGAACTTGTTGTGACGTGCATGGACGGATGTAGGTGGCCATGCCTGTATTTGGTTAGCATGGATAATGCCTAAAAAAGGGTAGGATTTGTATGCCTAGATAAGGACAATGCGAATTATGCCTATATAAGGGCGTACATCGGAAAACCTATATATGGTATCTAAATCAACACACAAAACCCACTCCACTTTCGTATGAATTACATTACTAAATTTCAAACATGCAAATTCAGAGTCTTCCCGGTACTGTGTGCTGAATCAAAAGTCAGTGTATGGGGATGGAAAAAACATCAAATCTTCTAATCCTGTAGACTAAAAGTCATCTACTGTTGTAGGTAAAAGTTGAATTACCTTGTTTAGAAGACTAACCGCACATAGATGAGAAGCATCACCTTCAGCAATGGTCGCATCAGCAATGTTCGTATCGGATGTTAACTTTTTAAAAAAATATATTTTATTTTTTTAAATACCTGGTACAACAACAATAAATACATTTTATACTGCAATCTGTTAAATTCCAACATACACAGATTTATAAGATGCAAAATCAATCAGAATACAAAATGGGATATGACTTTCTACTATGAGTTAAGAAGCAATTCATTAATACACAATAGCATCAAGAGGGCATCAAGATGAGGGACTATAAAATATATATCACATAACCTTACAAGGCCTTTGACAATATTAAATTTAATTTATAGTGTGCACAGCTACCCTGAACAGTGTTTCCTGGCGCAAACGTGTCCACTACTGCAGACTGAGTAATCGAAAAGCTGGTCACTGAGAAAAAAGCCAGGTCTTAAGATCTCGCCGGAACTTAAGAGAGAAAGATTCGTGTTTCATGGAACTGGGAAGAGAATTCCATAGTCTAGGACCCAGACATGAAAAGGAGCGTCCACCCATTCTGGTTAGTCTGTAACTAGGAGTTACCAAGTTACCTTGAGTGGATGTGCGTAAACACTGAGATGGGACATATGGATGGATAAGCTCCTGAAGATAAGATGGAGCAGTCCCTTGTTTGATTTTAACCCTTTCGTTGCTCATGAGGAGCTCAGCTCGTCATGATGCACAGTTGAGCTGTGCTGATGACGAGCTGAGCTCGTCATGAATAAAGTAATAAAGCAATTTCCAGCACAGGGGGGGAAAACGCCTAGCAGCCAAGGTGTTAAAGACAAAGCATAAGGTCTTGAATTTGATACAGCTGTCAATGCGGAGCCAATGTAGGTCCCGAAGGAAAGGAGAGATGGAAGATTTCCTTGGGATATGGCATAGAGGCGAGCCGCGGAATTCTGGACCACCTGCAGCTTCTTCAACACCTCCTGACTTCCACCCAAGTACAGAACATTGCCGTAGTCCAGGCGAGAGGTGGCAAGCGCCTGGACTACCGTTCTTTTAGTGGAGTCTGGAAGCATCCAGATGATCTTCCGCAACCATCTTAGAATGGTGAAACAGGTGGCTGCAACACTGACCGTCTGTTGCCGCATTGAGAGGTTGTTGTCAATAATAAACCCAAGATTACGAACTTGGGTAACAGGTAGAGGAAGCATACTCATTTCCTGAGGCCAATGTTGGGGGCCCCAGAGATGCTTGTGTTTGCCTAAAATAACAACCTCGGTCTTGTCTCTGTTTAGTTTCAACAAATTAGCACACATCCACTCCGACACCCGCCGAAGACCAAGCTAAATGGAGGATACCGAACCTTCCTTCATGGAGGACAGAGGAAAAATAATATGCGTGCCATCAGCGTACGAGTAAAGGGACAGACCAGCATCCTCCACAATAGATGCCAGGGGTCTAACATAGATGTTGAAGAGCACAGGGCTCAGAGTAGACACCTGGGGAACTCCGTACGCAGATGATCGAACAGTAGATGAAGATTGAGAAGAAAAGACCTAGAATGTACGGTCACTGAGAAAGGAGGAAAACCAAGTTAAAGCAGGGCCTTTAACCCCTGCCAACTGGAGGGACTTTAAAAGGATGGAATGTGACACTGTATCGAATGCGGCGCTCAAATCAAGTAGAATGAGAGCCGTACTCTCCCCCCTATCCAGGCATGAGGGCAGTTTCTCAGTGACCCCCAATAACGTGGTTTCTGTAGAAAAATGGGTTCTGAAACCAGATTGGGACGGATGTAAAAAGCCTGAGCTTTCCACATGGGCTGAAAGCTGACAGTTAACATGTTTTTCCAAGATTTTGGAAAGTACCGGCAACAATGACATTAGACGGAAATTTGACATAATCGTAGGATCAGCTCCAGGCTTTTTTAGCAAAGGAACAACCATTGCACGCTTCCAATCTAGAGGGACGCTAGATTCTCGTAAAGATGCGTTGAGAAGTATATACAGATCGGGAGGCAAAATGGCGACCTTAACGGTCGCGTGAGCTAGCTGCTCTGCCGGACCTTGCAAACTTTGGCGTCTTCGGCTGAAAGCTGGGGCTTGGAAAGCTGATGGAAGGACAAAACAACCCCCGCTACTATTGCTGATGGGGGATTGTATGTGGAGGCTGTCTCGGAGAACTTGGGAGCGGCAAGCGGACACTTTGCTTTTGGTGACGGCTTCGATCGGAGCGGGATAGAGGAGATCGCAGCGGCTGCGCCGCGCTGGTTACGGAGGGCGCGCCCAGTAAGACGGCACACCTGTGGCAGCTGCAGCACGGGCGTCGAGGCTCGGAGAGCAGAGCCGAGCCGTAAGAATAACAGCGGAGACACGGCTTCTGTCTCGGATTTGGCAAAATACTTGGCAAATATAATATTTAAGAAATGCCTCCTAAGGGGCGAAGGTGCCGGGGGCAGGCCGCCCCCGGGGCTGAGACACAGGCTGAGACACAGGGAGAGCGTTTGAATTCGGATGCAGATAACGCTGCTTCAACACCTATGCGGAACACTCCGAGCAGAGGCAACAATCGAGCGGAGGCACCGGCCAAGGAACTTGAAAGGGCTGGAAAAGGTAATCCACGACTGCATGAGAAGGAGTTGGAGAGTGCACTGCATGAGGCATCTAACACTGTTAAGACTGCTAAAGTGACTAAAGGTATTCCTAAACTTTTTAATTCTATGAAAAATAAGGAGCTGTCAAAAGGTACAAAGCATATTCTATGTCAGGACTCTGGTAAAGATTTTGTGCCTGTAGAATCTGTTGAGGCTCTGATAGAGCGTATCGAGACTGGTCAGGGGCCACAAGGAGGCTCTGATAATTTGCTGATTGAAGAGGCATAGCTAAATGATGATGACTGTGAGGGTGAGGGTGGAGGATTGTGTGAAAAGAATGAGATACAGCCGGTAGAGACTGTCATGGTTCAAGAGGCTGTAGAAAATATTGGTCTCCCTGTTGGTATTACCCCCGTCAAATACATTGAGAGTACAGACTCTGCAGATTTTTACTCTCTTTCAGAGCACTCCATATCATCTACGGAGGATCTTGCTCAACAGTATGCAGTACAGATGAGCATGGCTGAAGGAAGCTTTAATAGCAGCTATGAGGCTGAAGACGGGGGTTCTGAGTAAATGAATGGACAGTCTGGACAGACTGTACGCCGATTGCGGCTGACACAGGATGGGCATTATGATCACACAGGAGCTGCCTCACAGTCTGGAGAGGAGCAAGATGAAGAGATATCACTCGAGCTTTTTTTCAAGACCATGATGATACACAGAGAGGAGCATAGACAAGACAAGACAGTCTAAGAGTGCAGAACTCATGTAAAAAAATATATATACTTCCTCTCGTGCTAAAAAGCTATTAAATGCCACTAATAAAGCTCTTGGTCTCTGATCACGGTGTTCCGAATGGTTTGACCATATTTTGAAAGGGAAACGATGCGCTCTTTCAACTTCCCGGTCCCAATCCCATCTGGTTGAGTCTGGAAATGATTTTTTAAGTATATAAGAAGGCAAGGCCAGATAAGAAAATCAGCGTATTTGGTTGTGAATATTTTGTCCGCCCGGATATGTTTAAACAAACGGTGGATTTGAGATGGCAATTGCGACAGCTTATTCCTCTTTTTCAATCCAAAGGAGCTCAGGTCTATCTTATGTTCCCTGCAAAAATGAAAATTGTTTATAAAGAGCGCACTCATTATTTCACAACATCACTGGCAGCCAAGACTTTTTTGGACTCAATGTAATTAGATTTAGTTAATGTGTAAGCTTATGTAGTGAAATGAGTACATAATGATTATACTGCATCGTTAGAGGTCTATCTAAGAGCGGGGTAATTATGTTTATGGCCAAGGCCTCAGTTCAGTTGGAGGACGTATATGATTATATCATGCTGTTTTCTTTTCTTTAAATCAGCACTAAGTTCGCGGGCGAAGGCAGGGAGAATGGGGCAAGCTCGCATCAAGAGGACCATAAGTCCAAAAGCCTCAATAAAGGGTTGGGGAGGGGGGAAGGGGACACTTGCTCGGGGGGGGGTTTGAGGGTGGCACAGTGGGGAGGTGTAGGGAGGAAAAGTGGGAAAAAATAGTTCTTGGGCACAGTGAACTGCAAATTGAGAAGTCTAATTGTGATCTAGCGCTGGTATGGAGTATTATGTTTTTTGTTGTATGTGAGTGTTTAGAAATGATTTGGATCTTGAATATAACTCGAAATATTAGATTAAAAGGATATCTATCTAGACTTTTTCAATGGCAACTAAGCGTTTAAAAATCTGTTCTCTAAATGTATCAGGACTTAATAATGTGAATAAAAGACAGAAAGTTGCCTCTGAATTGAGGTATATAGGACCACATATCGTATGTATACAGGAGACTCACTTACCTTGGTCTAAGAGATTGGTCTTAAGAGAATTGGGATATACACTTGTAACCGCTACAGGTCAAACTAGTCTGATTAGGGGGGTAGCTATTATGTCTAAAGGCAACACTGTTGTAATAGGTAAAACTTTGGCGGACAAAAAGGGAAGATGGGCAATAGCGGAAATAAGTGTAGAAGGTAAGAAGCTAACGCTTTGTAATATTTATGGCTCAAACTTAGATGACCCAGAGGCTTTAGTGGAAATGAATATTGAGTTAACTACTTGGGCCCAACCTATAATTATTTGTGGAGATATGAACATAAATTTGACTAATACTGCTATAAAGGAAGGGCTGGCTACGTATAAAGGCCGCAAACCAAAGGTATACAAGGCGTTGGTAAGCTTAGCGCAGGACCATTGGTTGGTGGATGTGTGGGGGCAATTAAGACCACAAGATACTGGGTATACGTTTTATTCTTACCCTCACAAAAAATTAGTTAGACTTGATTATTCTTTTTACTCCTGTCTCAATTACTTCAGGTGCAACTATTTCTGTATATCCTAGAATTTCATCTGATCATTCTCCGTTACTATTAGAGATTGATATGACGCTAAATAAACCTAGACAAACTAGTTTCACATTTGACAGGAAATACATTTTTAATGAGGAGTTTAGAGAACATATAAGGAAATGAATGAAACTATATTTTGAAGAGAACGAGGGATCCAGTTCACAGGGTATAATATGGGATACTTTTAAAGCTGGATTTCAGGGAGAATGTATAAGCTTTTCGTGCAGGATTAAAAAAAAGCTAAACAAGTGTTAGATAGATTATATGAGCAATTGATTTATTCTGAAACACAGTTAATGCAGGAGATAATCAATAAGGGGGCAGGTCTAACTACATTGGAGGATAAAGTGGCCAGGGATAAAGCGAAAATATCAGGTATCTGGTCAGAGGAAAATGCTAGGAAATATCTTTCTTCAAAAATGGATAGACACGAATATGGAGAAGCAATTGGGAGAAGATTGGCGATTCAATTACGTATTAAAGAGTCGGCCAGAAATATTGCTCAAATGAGAGATTTGACAGGGGTGATACAATCGACACCACAGGAGATACTTAAGATTTTCCAACAATTTTACTCTGAGCTATATGGTGGACCATCTGTTTCAGGACCAAACTGGAATACAACATTAGCAGAAGGCCTAAAAATAGTGGACTCAACTGATTCTTTGGGGCTAGAGGACATAATTACAGAGGAGGAGCTGGATAGGGCTGTTAAATGTTTAGCCAAGGGTAAAGCTGCTGGCCCCGATAGACTACCCAGTGAAATATATATACAATTTTATCAGGATATTAAAAAAGAACTTCTAAAAACAGTGAGAGAAGCTCAGGTGGGAAATCCCCCAAGAACATGGGCAGAAGCTACTATTGCAGTCTTCTGTAAAAAAGGTAAACCACCAGATTGCGTTGGTCATATAGACCGATCTCGCTGTTAAATTCCGATAACAAAATCTATTCTAAAATCTTAGCCAATCGGTTGTCTGATTGTATCACCCCTTTAGTATCACAGCATCAACATGGTTTTATTCCCAGAAGGGGGACGGTAGAACACGTCAATAAAGTCATCTC
The DNA here is from genome assembly GCF_964263255.1 of Lissotriton vulgaris. Taxonomy (NCBI): domain Eukaryota; kingdom Metazoa; phylum Chordata; class Amphibia; order Caudata; family Salamandridae; genus Lissotriton; species Lissotriton vulgaris. Next base: position 25,437,994 of record NC_141692.1, read on the forward strand.
TCTCTTTGACACTGCCTCAGTACATAAGAATGATCTAGCGCTGATTCTGTTGGACGCGGAAAAAGCGTTTGATCGTGTGCAGTGAGAGTACCTCTGGGAATTAATGAGAAAAATGGGATTTGCGGTGAAATTTATTAGAGCAATACAATCTTTGTATTCAAAACCCGTAGCAAAGATATCAGTTATGGGCCAACTCTCTGACAATGTTATTATATCACGCGGTACGCGACAAGGTTGCCCCTCCTCCCCCCTTTTATTTGCTCTCTATATAAACCCTTTTATTGAGTTATTGAGTCAGAATATTTTGATTCCTCCCTATAAAGTTCAGAATTTGTATTTTTCTGTTTTTGCTTACGCTGACGATATTGCAGTGGCAACAACTAATCCTGCAACAGCAATTAAAGAAATTGAACGATTAGCACAGGTATTCGGTCTTATAGCAGGCTATAAATTGAATGAGACTAAAACCCAAATCCTCTGCTCTGATATGATTATTTGGCAAGATAGGAGGGTAGTTAAAGAAGTGATGTATCTGGGAATTTTAATCAGGGCAAATATGACGGAATTAGTGCAAGTCAATTGGAATACATTAATGGCAAAAATTACGGCATCTTTGGATAGATGGGAAAGGCTGTACTTAACCATTATTGGAAGATCAAATGTGATAAAAATGAATATATTGCCAAAGGTTTTGTATTTGTTTAGATCGATACCTTTAGAAATAACTAAAGATAAAATACAGGACTTGCAATCTAAATGCGGGAAATTTATATGGAGTCCTGGGAGACCTAGAACGGCAATGAAATATATGACGCTGCCTGCTCTAAGGGGAGGAATGGGGGTACCTGATTTTTTTCTTTATTATATCACTTGTTTTTTTATTGAAAATGAAAGTTCTGATAATAGGAGTAAATGAAGCTGATGATCCTAACATGTCAAATATTTTTGATATACAGTTAGGGACAAATGCAAAGCATATTCTTGTTAAAGAAATTGATGGGAGCTATTTCAAGCGAACAAGGTTCAAGGTAACCATGGGGGCTTTTAAGGTCTGGAAATGGTTCATGAAAAATATGGATTTAACAAGAGTGTCATATTATACTCCGCTCAATGCACATAAGATTTTACCAGGCATTTTTTCTGATGTAATGTCTAATAAGTGGCAGCAGAAAGGCATTAAGACGTTAGGACATATCGTTAATAAGAATGGGATGTGTAAATCTTTTGAAGAGATCAAGGATGAATATTCACTGCCCAGATGGTATTTCTTTAAATATCTACAAATACGGGATTATTTAAATCAAAGGGGTGGGAACTTAATTCAACATCAAGTCATTGAAGAAATTAGCAGATCAGTTAAAATTGGAGTGATTTATCAATCCTTGATCTCTGCCAAGATAGATGATTTAGAAAAAGTGCAGCTGAAATGGAGAGAATCTCTAGGAGATCTCGAGATTGACGTAGAGGATCTCTTAATTTTGTCAATGGAGGGGCTCATGTCGGAAAAATCTGAAAGCTCAGTTTTTTAAATCACTATTTGATTTATATTATACGCCCAAGCGAATGGCAAAATGGGCAGTGGGAAATCAAGGTAAATGCTTTCATTGTGGGGAGGAGGATGCTGGGGCGATACATATTTTTTACAGCTGTGTTAAGTTAAAGGAATTTATTGAGCACCTGGAAAAATTCATCTCTTCAGTGATTAAAATTACGGTCGTTATCTCTCCAGCAATGATGCTGTTAGGAAAAATTCACAAAGACAATATTGTGGAAACACTTTTTCAACATCGACATTTTTATTTTTTTTGCGATGACAGTTGCACGTCTATGCATCGCCAGGGAATAGTTACATGAAAAACCACCGGATTTTCATCAATGGCGTGCTAAAATGCTGAGTTTATATAATTTGGAGTGGAGTTTATTTTCAATTAAAGGATCAAGGAAAAAGAGACTGGGTATTAAAATTTGGAGTGCCTTCCAAGACTACTATGAATCATGAGCTTATCTCTCCTGAAAGCTAATATAATTTGGACATTATTATTTGACGATAAACCTGTTGTATATCAATCTGAGATATTGTTTGCAATTTGCTGTGCTAAGAACAATAATAAATAAATAAAAAAAAGGAAAAATAATATGCGTGTCATCGGCGTACGAGTAAAGGGACAGACCAGCATCCTCCACAATAGACGCCAGGGGTCTAACATAGATGTTGAAGAGCACAGGGCTCAGAGTAGACCCCTGGGGAACTCCGTACGCAGATGACCGAACAGTAGATGAAGATTGAGAAGAAAAGACCTAGAATGTACGGTCACTGAGAAAGGAGGACAACCAAGTTAAAGCAGGGCCTTCAACCCCTGCCAACTGGAGGGACTTTACAAGGATGGAATGTGTATCGAATGCGGCGCTCAAATCAAGTAGAATGAGAGCCGTACTCTCCCCCCTATCCAGGCATGAGGACAGTTTCTCAGTGACCCCCAATAACGTGGTCTCTGTAGAAAAATGGGTTCTGGAACCAGATTGGGACGGATGTAAAAAGCCTGAGCTTTCCACATGGGCTGAAAGCTGACAGTTAACATGTTTTTCCAAAATTTTGGAAAGTACCGGCAACAATGACACTGGACGGAAATTTGACATAATCGTAGGATCAGCTCCAGGCTTTTTTAGCAAAGGAACAACCATTGCACGCTTCCAATCTAGGGGGACGCTAGATTCTCGTAAAGATGCGTTGAGAAGTGCTTTGAGAACTCCAAGGGCATTTGGTGATAGCTGTTGCAGGATATTAGCAGGAAGAGGATCTAAAGGAGAACCAGATGTTATCCTAGCAAGGCAATCAAAGAAAGATCTATCAACCAAGGGAGACCATGTAGAGATCTTGGCCACAGAGGAGTAGTGGCTCCCGCAGGTCCTAACAGGCACGGAACTCACTATATTCCCAGGAATGGGGGTCTTTAATGAGCTGTATATCGTCTCAACCTTAGTGACAAAGTAATTTGCAATGGTATCGCATTGGGTCTCATCCAGGACATGTGGCATGGGAGCAGTGTTTTATCCTGCCAGCTTCTTGACCATGGAAAATAAAGCCCGTCGACGGTTCAATGAGTTGGTAATGGTGTTGGAGACAAAGGAAACTTTTGCCGCCTTACAAGCCAGATGGTACGCATTTAAGGCGGCCTTCTACTCAGCATTCCTGCTGAGGGTATAGGTCTTACGCCATTTTCTTTCCAAGTGCTTGCACTTGGATTTCATGACCTTTAGCTCATTATTAAACCATGGGGCGGGAGGATGGTGAGTAAAACTAAGTTTTGGTACCAGGGGCAGGCATGTATCAATGGACTTAGCTAACCAATTAGCCACAGCAGAATTTAAGGAACAACAAGGTAAATTGATGTCCGGAGGATGCGCCATTAAAAACTTATTAAAAGCGTCTAAGTCTAACTTCTTCCAGGGCCTCCTACTGACTAAGGCGTGTCTGCAGGCAGGCACAGTATACCCTGAAGTGACTAATTTAAATCGAATGGCATAGTGGTCAGACCACCCCAGGGGAAGCGAGGGCAAACTACAGTCCCATGCAAGATTGGAAAAATTGGATCAAACAAATGACCCGCCTGATGAGTGGGTCCCTGATTATGTAACAATAGATTGAGAGCTTCAAACTCCGCTAAAAGAGTTGAGCTCCCGGTGTTTAGGGGGCCCTCTAAATGAAAGTTAAGGTCCCCCAAAATTGTAAAATTGGCGGCCTTCAGTACAAGCGGGGCTACTAAGTCAGGGAATGTAGACAACCAATTCTTAGGATTCCTCGGGGGACGGTAAATAAGCAGGCCAGATAGAGTCATTTGGGGGGAAACAACAAATTTGAATAGGGCGGCTTCGCAATCTAGGAAGGGTTGGGGCTCAAGTTTGCAGGAGTAAGTGTCTTTAAAAATTACAGCAATCCCACCTCCTCTCTTAATTCCTCTGTCACTTCTAGAAATGACATAGCCAGGGAGAAGGGCACTAGCGACATCTGGGCCTGAACTAGCATGGAGCCAGGTTTCGGTTAGGAACAGAGCATTGGGAGTCTCAGACATCAAAAAATCAAATATATGAACTTTGTTCTTGGGAAGGGAACGGCAGTTCATGCTCCAGAAATGTATGTGTTTGCCTGCCTTTGGAGAAAAAGTTTTGTGTGTGGTGGTGTCCCTACCTCTAGATACGGTAGTTACCTATTTAGTATACTTATGCCCCAACCTAAAACCACAGTCAGAACATCTAAACCAGAGTTTGATCTTAAAGCCTAGCAGCCCCTCCTAGAACTTCTCAATCTCCCCATGGATTAAGCTTAGTTTATCACATTGATGGAACATATATAACAAGTTAGTAGGCCCTTCCAAGCACAGTATTGGATGTTACCTGCGTGCCTGCTGTTTCCTCTCGTACCTCAGCAGTAGCAATTTGCGTCTGTGAGATCTCAATGAATGCCGTCATCAGGATTGGTAGCCGCTGGGGGCAACACAGAGCATGGGCCATCACCGGGTCCAGTAGAGTATCGATATCCGTAGGCATGACTGATGGGAGTGTTAGACAGATGTCTAGCATGCATTCTTCACTGCAAAGCAGGCAGCGTAGAACAGGTAAGATGCAATCTTGCCAGATTGGTCTGACTGACAGAAACCATGTGGTATTTAATTCTCGTAGACAAGGTAAACCCAAAATTTGGACGATGCGCTCATGTTACTTCATCTCCAAAAGAGCTCTCTCTATGGTGCTTGGAGTGACGCTGGTGATTTGGCTTGCCATCTCGGAGCAGTAGGATCAAAAATAGGATACCTGCAACGAGTACTAAAAGTAGCGGCAGTCCGCCAAAAAAAGAGTGCATGAAGTTGGGAAGTATTCCGAGGACTGCTTGAAAAGATGCTAACAGTCCTGAAAACACGTTCTTAAATACATGTACAATACCACTCGTATTAGACATGTTTAAGATACGTTTCAACATTTCTGAGAAATGTATAGTTCAGCTTGTATTCAAAAGGGCTTGTATCTCGGCAGAAGTCTTTTCGACTTGTAGATCATAGGTTTCTTTGGACGAGGTCAGAGGCACTGTCTGCATAAAAGAATGGCTTTCATTATGCTTGAGTATCAATTCGTATAGAAGAGATATTCAGTGAAGGCCATAGAGTGCTTCCTGGCTGTCTCTATTTGGGGGAACAAGACTTGCATACAGCAATTGACCCTGGATGTAACAGTAATTAGATATGGGATACCTGACAACATGCCACAGCAGCTGTGATCATTCCACATAATGTAACTCCCATTCGAAAGTTGGCAAAAAATTAGATTAATCACTGCAGCCGGTGAACATTGCAGGTGGCAGGATAAGTTTGTAGTGGAACCATCACAGGCCCCGTGTAAATTAATACCCTCTCATAGGAGAGAACCGCTTAGTGCGTTTTCACAATTTGTACCGCTAAGAAACACATCACGCCCCCCACATCAACATCTATGTGTGTAAGGTAAATCCCAGGATGTCTTGATGTATCCTTTACCCAACCTTTCTTATTTGCCTGCCTACTGGTATATGATTTGGGCAATACTGAAAATGGAAAGTTGTAAGAGGCAAAGTAATTTTACCATGTACGAGCCACTCAGTAGCTGTTTTTTCTGCCACTGTGAATGGTAATTTTTCCAGTTTTTCAATGATCAGCACCGTATAGTCTGCTCCCCTTTGTGCCAGTTTGATCTGTTTATCAGTGAGATTGAATTCAGAAAACAGTGACGTAGTGTTGATTAAACGTCAAGGCACATAGACTTCAAGCCAGTTTTGTAGCGCCCAGCCCAATAGCATGATAGAACGTAACTGAGACTGAGCATGTTGCAACATGACCAAGTCTTGTTCCATGAGGTTTATGGCAGAAGATACAATGCTGTCCATTGAATATATCCTGGATGACAGAGCCATTGTCTACTACAGCAAGAGATTTCTCTAAATTATTACGATAAATTTCTCGTATTCTTTCTTCAGTTGCTGCTTGGGTAACCTTCCATATTTCATTATAAGCAGCGTAGGTACTGGCACATATGAAACATTTTTGACGCTATTTTCTTGGTCCTAGCAAGAATTCCCTAAGGTTTGCACCTTCTTTAGGTAAAGTTAAGTGTTGTTGTACATCCTCTAGTGTAGCTTTCTGTAGCCAATCAAGGCAAAGTTTCCATACACTGTATGTTGTTACTACCCCTGGATACTGTCTTTGAACATAGTGTGGGTCTGGCCTATTGATAGTGAAACCCTGTGTTTTGTTCAGGAATCAATTTTGACAGTTGTTTTTGTCTGTGGGCCAGAGCAACCATTTTTTCCATTCATGATCTGTTCTGTTGTGATGCAAAATAGTATGTACGTCGACCTCCCCCTGTGTAGTGCTATTACTTGCAGGTGCAGGATTGAATGGAGTGTTCATGTCTTTTACCTTGGCTAACCCAAGGCAAGACGTTTGTTGGACAGTGTCATTCAAAAACATAATTTGCTCAGGGATGATACAAAGCTTCTACCCCCTGTACTTGCCAATCTTTTGTACCCCAGACAGATTTTGTCTCAATGTTTTCTTACCAAAAGTTGAAACCATGTCTAGACAATTGGGCAATAAAGGCTGCAGAATAAATCTGTTTTTTATTCGTTAACATATTTTTTGTTCCTGTCTTGTTCACATTTTTAACGAAAAACATTTCAGGATTAGACAAATTGTGCCCTAAAAAATATGGAAATTTCATTGCAAATGTTTTTGAGATACCCTTTGGAGGTGTAGGATAATGTTACCATTGGTTATCCATAAATACATTTTTAGGTGTTGCAGTTTTATGCAAGAAATGATGACCATAATGGTTATAACAATTAAGCATGGGTGGAAAATCCGTTTCGCTCGCGGATTTTGCGGATTTTCGGTAAATTCGCAATCCGCGAACGCTCGCGAATTGACCGAAAATCCGCAAATTCGTACGCAGCGGATTTTTTTTTCTTGGTGATACAATTTTGCGGCGCGCAGCGTTTACTTACCGTCATTCAGCGTTTGCCGAGTTGTTTTTCTCGATATTGTGCGAGTGCTGCGCCATTTTGGATCTTGCTGTGGGATCCCGCGGGAATTTGGCGAGCGCGATTACTTCATCGCGGCTTACCAACTTGCACAGCGAGAGTTTGTCAACGCGAGTACGCCGTGATCACGTATCGCGGGACTTCGCAATTGCGACCTTGTAGATGCGGCGAGCAGCAACAATCTCGCACTCGCGAAAATACAAAATTTGCAATTCTGCACAAGAAATCCACCAGCAAGCAGCATAAACCTTCTGTAAATGATGATTTTTATCTGAATAACTCCTCAGGTTGACATTTGCCTGCACTTTGTTTGCGAGGAGTCCATTTTGGGGAGGAGGGGGGGGGGAGGAAGGAAGTGCCCCACAGTCTTCAACTTCCTGTTCCTGTCCAGCAGGCTCCTCCCAGTGCTTTGTCCATCTCCTGGGCACTTTTCATTTGGATCTGGAGCTGGAAGGATTACTTTTTGTGGATGCTGCTGGATAGTAGGATTTGAGGCCTTTTTGACTTTCTTTGGATCACTTTTGGATTAGAAATTTCACAAGTAAGTTTGTTTGGGGCATTACAGTTGCTGCAACTACAATTTTGGAATTTTCGATTTTTGGGCTGTTTTGGGGCCTTTTGCCCAGGGGTACTCAGTGGTGGGTGGACTGAGTCTTTCTGTGGGGTGTCTTGAATTTAAACATCATGGAGGGGCTGGATGGCTTGGGATTGTGCTGATTTTTCTGTGATTTTCGTTTTTTTGGCCTGTTGTTGTGGCCTTTTCACCAGGGGTAGTGAGTGTTGCATGGGCCTAGTCTTTCTGTGGGGTGTCTTGAATTTAAACATCATGGAGGGCCTGGATGGTTTGGGATTGTGCTGATTTTTCTGTGATTTTAGTTTTTTTGGCCTGTTATTGTGGCCTTTTCACCAGGGGTAGTGAGTGTTGCATGGGCCTAGTCTTTCTGTGGGGTGTCTTGAATTTAAACATCATGGAGGGCATGGATGGAATGGGATTGTGCTGATTTTTCTGTGTTTTTCGATTTTTGGGGGTGTTAGTGGGGACAGGCCATGTGAGTGGGGGCCATTTTGAGTGCTGCTACAGGCCCTGGCCATGTGCTGGGAGGGAGGGGGCAGTTTTGAATGCTGGCAGTGTTCTCAGGTATGCAACCATTTTGCCTAGCTTTCAACCTTTATGCCCAGGGGTACTCAGTGGTGGGTGGACCGAGTCTTTCTGTGGGGTGTCTTGAATTTAAACATCATGGAGGGCATGGATGGAATGGGATTGTGCTGATTTTTCAGTGATTTCTGTTTTTTTGGCCTGTTGTTGTGGCCTTTTCACCAGGGGTAGTGAGTGTTGCATGGGCCTAGTCTTTCTGTGGGGTGTCTTGAATTTAAACATCAAGGAGGGCATGGGATTGTGCTGATTTTTCTGTGTTTTTTCGATTTTTTTGGGGTGTATAACTGAACTGATGTTCCTCTGTCTTCCATTGCTTTTAGGTGCACAAGACTCAAGAGAACCACCAGTGCCAGGAAGAAGTCCTGCAGCGGTGTGTGTGTGCAGCATAACGTCACGCGACGTCACGTCTGGCCACAGACATCTCTGCAACTCGTGCAACTGCGGCCTGCTGTTCTGACCTGCTCTGAAGAAGATGGCCCCAAAAAAAGGTCCCCGTAGCTCCTCTAGCAAGAAAGTTGCCAGTAAGGAGCAGAAGAAGCAAGTTGCCAAGGAGGCTGGTGTGCCGGCCGCCACATTTTTTGGGAGTAAAAATACAAGTACGCCTGCAGCAGCAGCGGGATCTGCTGGGGACCAAGCTGGGAGCAGCCCCCCCCGCTCCATTGGGCTTAGTGCCGCCACCACCACGCAGAGGCAGTCAGTGTACTTCTTCAATCACCATCGACCAGTGATGTGGGCTCATCGCAAGAAAGTAGCAGCAATGTCCCTGAATCAACACAGGTCGTTGTAACTCATCTGACAAGTGTTGAACAACCACAGCCGCAACAACAACCACATCTGCAAGTACAAGCACAAGTACATGTGGAAGGAGAGGCAGCGCAAGGAGATGCGCAAGCAGAGGTGCATGGAGGGTCACAAGTGCCCACAATAGTTGTTCCTCCTGAAGTAGGGGCACATCAGGAAATCGACAATCAAGCCGAGGTATCATTTGAGGAAGCCGCTCCTCCTGATGATCATTCATTGTCTTCCACATCCCTAGCAAGGAAAAGATCAAGGGGGGTGTCTACATCTTCTTCAAGCCCACCTCCTTCTGATGATCTGGATGAAAATTGGGAACCACCACGGCCGTCTGAGAGTGAGGCACACCATGATCTGACAAAGGTACTTAAGCGTAAAAGGAAGGTCGTCGAAAAACTCATAGTTATGGAGTGTGATGAGGCTCAACAAGAAGTGGCGGATACTGCTGCTGATAAAGCCTCTCACGGCGACGAGCCAGTCATCATAAAGGTCACTGCAGCCCCAGCGGGCATGCAGCAAAGAGACATTTTGACCTTAGCCCGAAAACTGCTGAGCGTGATGATGATGTCGACGAGGAGGCAATGGAAACACAACAATTATTGGAGTTAAGTAGTACACCAACACGTACCGCTTCCATATTTCTTCCTCGCAAGAAGGGACCTCCATCCACCTCGACCTCAATTATTGGTGGTGAAAGTGCACAACGTACTAAAGTTCGGCAATCCACATCCTCCACTTCATCTGGCATTAGCAGCAAGACCACCGCCACCAGTATCGCCGCCTCCTCCGGCCCCCACAGACAATTCAAATCCCCAGCTTGGGACTTCTTTAGTGTTTGCCCAAAAAGGGAAAACTTTGCCATTTGTAGCATTTGTAAGCTTGCAGTTAGTCGTGGTAAGTTTGGTACCAACTATGGTACCGGAGGCCAGAGATGTCATCTTAAGAGACAGCACGCTGTCCAATGGTTTGCGCACCTACAGGCGATCAAGGAAGCCCTAATTGCACGTAATGAAAACGTTGATTTTTCATCTGATGATGACGAGGAGGAAGAAGACGTGTCAAACACTTCACTTACACCCAGTACCCCTGTCAGCAGCACACCCCATGTGAGCCACACTAAGAGTGTGGGAGAGAGTGAGACACCAATGCGAAAAAGTTCATCGGCGAGCGTAACTGGGTCGAAGATATCATCATCATCATCATCCCGTAAATGCTTGGTCCAGGGCAACATTAAAAAGATGTTGTTTACAGAAGCGCAATATGAACGCAACCACCCACTGACGCGTCTGTATAACACTAAGCTGGCTAAAATGCTAGCTCTGGACCTTCTCCCTTTTTCTTTTGTAGAAGGTGTTGGTTTTCGAGTATTAGTGGCAGCGCTCTGCCCTAAATGGAAGGTTCCTAGCCGGTTCTATTTTGCCAGAGTTGCGGTTCCAGCACTACATGAAGATGTGCTGGAGGTGATTGGGGCAGCTTTGCAGAAGAGTGCTGTTCACACTATACATCTGACAACAGACATGTGGACCAGTGGCGCAGGCGCTGATTACATGTGCATCAATGCACACTGGGTCTCTTTTTCAGGGGTTAAAGCAAAGCTAAACGCAGGTGTTGACCCGGACCAAGTTTTTAAAGCTGCTCGGAAACATGCAACACTAGTCATGTTTGGTTTGGAGAAACGTCACACAGCACAAAACATTTTGGATGAGTTTAACACAAAGGTCCTTGACTGGCTGTCCCCCAAAAAACGCCAGATTTATTTATTTATTTATTTATTTATTTATGGGTTTCTATAGCGCTGGAATCGACTCCAACCGGAGTATCTCTGCGCTGTGATACCAAATAGAGTCCAACACTATGCAGATGAGGGATAGGTCTAGATTTTATCAGTGAATAGAAGAGTTTTGAGTTGCTTCCTGAACTTTAAGTGATCTGTGCAGAGCCTAAGGGCCAAAGGCAGTTTGTTCCACAGTGTAGGCCCCGCAACAGATAGAGCTTTCCCTCCATGTCTGGTTTTTTTCGCACGAGGTACAGCCAACAGAAAATTCTCACTAGATCTCAACGATCTGGAGGGAGTATAGAAGGTAAATTTCTGCTCCAGATATGTAGGGCCATTTCCATTCAGGCATTTATGAATGATACAACATATCTTGAACTTGGCTCTTTGTCGAATGCTCAACCAGTGTAGTTTCTGTAGTAGAGGTTTTGATGCTGTTCTAGGGGGAGCATTTAGGACAAGGCGAGCTGCCGTGTTCTGGACCACCTGGAGCCTGTCCAGAACTCCTTCATTGGCAGAAAGGAGCAGCCCATTACAATAGTCAATACGACTCAGTATAAGGGCTTGCACCAATGTTTTTCTGAAGGAGTCCGGTAGCAGTGGAAATATTCTACGCATCATGCTTATGATGTGGAAGCATGAGCCAGCTACCATATTGCTGTGCTGTTTGAGAGAAAGGTCGTGATCAAGGCGTATCCCCAGATTTTTGACAATCTGTTTGGGCTACGGAACAGTACCGAGATCCGAAGGCCACCAGTCAGGGGTCCACAGTAATTTGGCGTCTCCAAACAGCATTACTTCCGTCTTGCTGACATTGCACTGTAGGAAGTTGGTGGACATCCACTGTGCGACGGCTTTCATGCCAGCGGAGAAGGAGTTTCTTATTTCTGTGGTGAGATTTTGAAAGGGGAAGAGGAGCTGCGTGTCATCCGCATATGACACGGGGATGAAACCAAATTTGCGCATCACTCTTGCCAGGGGTGCCACGTAGATGTTAAAGAGTGTTGGGCTCAGGCAGGAGCCCTGTGGCACCCCTTTCGTAATCCCTACCTCAGTTGATCTGTATTTGCCCATGGTGACAGTCTGGGTCCGATCCGTAAGAAAACTCCTTAGCCAGGCAAGGGCGTTATTCTTGACCCCTACGTTCGACAACCGGTCAATGAGGATGTTATGTGACACGGTGTCGAACGCGGCTGAAAGGTCTAATAACACCAAAATTACTGAGTAGCCTTTGTCTTGAAACATATGCAAATCGTCAGTAACAGACAGGAGGGTGGACTCTGTACTGTGTTTCGGCCTAAACCCGGATTGAGAAAAGTCTAGGCCGCCAGCTTTCTCAATGTAGCTAGATAACTGACGATTAACATACGTCTCAGCGAGCTTTCCCAAATATGGCAGCAACGAAATAGGTCTAAGGTTAGACAAGTCATTCCAAGGAGTTGTGGTGTTTTTCCTGATTGGTCTGACCAAGGCTTGTTTCCACTGCTTAGGGACAGAACCTGTAGAAAGGGATAGGTTAACAAGTTTCTCAATGGTGGGAGATAAGATTCCAAGCAAAATGGGCATGAGTCTTGCCGGGATGATGTCATCAGGACTTCCACTTTTAATCTGCGCCATGAGCAGGGATACCTCTTTATGAGTGATAGGGGAGAAGAGGTCTAAAGTATGAGAGCCACTGTCAAGTTCTGAATCCTGAAAAATCGGGGCTGTGTTTGTAGTCAGGATATTGTTCGCATTTACTATTTTAGCATAGATAAGGTCGATTTTATTGCAGAAGAATTGCGATATATTTTCGCAAAGTAGTTGCGACGAAATGTCTGCACTCTCACATGCTGTGGGATTGGTGAAAGAGTGAAGGACCTGGTACAGTACTCTGGGAGAGTTATCTGCAGCCGTAATAAGATTAGTAATATGGGTTTTACGCGCCATTCTGATGGCTTTGTGATATATACTTAGGGCGTCCCAATAATGTTTCCTATCTGTTACCAGATGGGTAGATCTCCATATTTTTTCTAGTTTCCTGGCTGCTTTCTTGAGATTTCTGAGCTCTTCAGAGAACCAGATCTCTTGTTTTTTGGCTGGTCGGGGTCTAAATTGCTTTAAAGGAGCTATCTTATCTATGGCAGTTTTAGTGTCTTTACTGAACATATCAATAGCTTTATCGATATCATCAGGAATCTCATGGTAGGATTGAACAAATTTTTCAGCAAATGAGGCCTCATTAACTTTATGCCATTGCCGCCGTATTTCAGGGATATTGGTGGTTTTGAGGGCAGTAGTTGCAGGATAGGGAGTATGAAACTCAAGGATAAAATGGTCCGTCCAACTGACCTGTGTGGGGGGCAGGCATGTGACATTAGGGAAGTTAGTTATAATCAGGTCTAGGGTGTGTCCGGCCACATGAGTTGGGCCCACATTGTGTGGTTGAAGACCTAACAATGAAAGATCATTAAGAAAAGCCTGTGCTTCTTTGCAATTTGTAAGCTCGCTGTGAAGGTTAAAATCACCTATTAACAAAAATTCTTTGTCCTTTTGAACATAAGGCGCAAGATTTTCCAGTAATGTATTAACAAAGTTAGAGCTAGGTCCAGGGGGACGATAAACCAAGGCTCCTAATCTGGTTTGTTTGGTGGAAAGAGTTGTTTTAAAAACCAGCAATTCGATGTCTGGAGTGCAGAGTTCAGCCAAAACAGAACAATCAATGTGACTTTTATGAGCAATAGCAATTCCTCCACCTATTTTCTTAGGTCTATCTAACCGGATAATTTTATATCCCGAAGGGATGGCCAATGTAATGGAAGGAGTAGAATGGGGTTTAAGCCACGTTTCAGTCATGAAACAGTAGTCAGGTGCATTTGTGGAGATTATATCCCATACTTCAGAGGTATGCTTAGGTAAGGAGCGTACATTACAAAGAATGTTTTTATGACCAGTGATTTTAGATGTTTTATGAGATGGTGTATTACTGTTCACACATCTATCAGGGTTTTCCTCCTCCATAGTAGTAAACTGGGATTTGCAGTGTAAACATGAGAAAGGACCTTCAATAATTTGTTTAAGGGGTCCATGACAATCAATACTCTGTAAATCCTTTAGTACCTGGGCTGAGTATGTAATCCTGGCAGGGAGCGGGACAAGCGGGGAAATAGGTGAGTCCGCCATGGCCCCTGGCACCGTCCTGGCGCGGACGGGCGCAGACGGGCAGGTCTTTGGCTTGTCTTCGGCGCGTCTAGAGGCGCCTCCCTGCGCGCAAGATTGGTTATGTTTCCACGGATATTGGCGCCAATGTAGTTAAGGCCATGGAGCTGGGTCACTATTTCAGAGTGCCATGTTTGGCGCACTGTATAAACCTGGTTGTCAAAAAATTCTTGAGTGATAAAGACAGTGCAGCGTACGAGGTAGTGGAGACCTGCCGAAAAAAGTGCAACCATTTCAGCCATTCTTTTAAGGCCCGGAAGCATCTGAGGAGCCTGCTACATGAACGTCGAATGCCAGTGAAAGCACTCATCCAGGAGGTGGCAACACGTTGGAACTCAACCTTCTACATGCTTGAGCGTCTGTATGAGCAGTATACGGTACTCGATCACTATTTCTTAAAACAGGGTACAGCTCAGAAGGACCTGAGGATGGGTGCGCCGCAATGGGACATAGTTAAAAGCCTGACACGAATGCTTCGTCCTTTTGAGGTCTTCACGCGTGCAGTCAGCAAGGAGGACTGTAATTTGGGAAAAGCTATCCCATTGTTGTACATGCTGGAGCACCAACTGAAGGTGTGTTCTGTGTTTCAAAAAGATGAAAAAAACAAAGACCCTTTTGTTTTGGCGGAGAAATTATTAGAGCGCCTACAAGGTGATGAACGTCTTAAAATGATCCACTCAAACAAGCATTACATTTGTGCTACTATTCTGGATCCACGCTACAAAAAGGCGCTGGCAGGCCGAGCATTCTTTCCTTTTGCTGATGAAGATGTTACAAAGTACAAACGTTGGCTAGCCTTGCCAGCCAAGAGGTTTGAAAGAGAACAGCAGAAAATTGAAGGAAAAGGCAGTACATCAGCATCAGCATGCCATCCCCAGTCAAAACAATCGACTTCTGCACCTGTGGCTGTGGCACAAGTGACCTCTCAGCCATTAAAGACACCGGCAACCGGATCATCTGCACCAGACACAACAGTAATATTGGAGGCGGAAGAGGATTGGCTAGCTCGGCTTGGGTTTGGTTCTCAAAAGGTCACAGCAACAGCTAAGCAAAGTGGAGGAACCTTGGAGGAGGACCTTGAGTCGATGGTGAAGGACTATCTGAATGACTCAACAGAGGTCTATGTTAATGCTGACCCATTGGCGTATTGGCATGGGAAAAAAGAATTGTGGCCACAGCTCTCCAACCTGGCTTTAAACTACTTGTCTTGCCCACTCGCAAGCGTGTCTTCTGAACGTGTTTTCAGTGCTGCTGGTGGCATTGTAACTCCCAAACGGAGCCGCCTCTCGCCCAAAAATGTGGAGAGGTTAACAATGATCAAGATGAATCAGCACCTCATACCACCAGATTACAGAGTACGAGGGAATTTCTTCTCTGTCAGGTGACACTGAGCTCACCCTGCCTGAATTCGCAGAGTATGATGACGAAGCCTTATTCTTATTCCTGGACCCTGACACCGAGCCCTGAAAATTAGACAATGAATCAATAACTTTCTTTTTCGTCCTTATTCACTTTTATTCCTGTGTGTCTGTCTTTCTTTGTTGTGCACAGTTAATATAATTCAAACTTTAATCACTTAATCACAAAAACAAGCCCATCAGCAGAACTGTCTTCACTTGTTTGCTTATTGATTTGAAGGTGCCGCAGTCTGCATTCCTCAGGTTCACAAGTTCAGAAGAACATGCTCCTCTATCCTCCTCCTCCAGACTCCTATTTCCATCAAAGCAGAGGGCTGGATTACGCCCAATGAAGAAAGACTCAGCACTTGTGGGGGGGGTTCTACTTCTTTGCGGGTGAGTTGACGGCTCTGGGGCCATTGCTGGGAAGCTCTAATACCGGATAAAAGTGGTTTGGACCAAATCGGAGGCGGAATATTTTTTGTGTTTTTGCTGACTTGCTTGCCTTTGAAGAGCTCTTTGGGGGGGTTCCGGGTGTTTGTGGGTGAGTTTTGGGGTCTGGGAGCACTGCTGGGACACTCTAATCTTGATTGCATTTGCTTTTCAGGAAATCCGTGGTGGAAAACTGGAGTTATGGCCTAGCTGCACAGCGCGTTTGGACCGAAGGCCAAGAAATATTGTAAGTATGAGATTTTCCTTTTGGGCTGTTTGGGGGTGTTGTGCTTTTTGGCAGGTGGGTTGGCGGGTCTTGGGGCATTCCTGGGAAGGTCTAATACCGGATAGAAGTGGTTGGGACAAAATCCACGCTGATTTTTTGTTGTTGCTATTTCTGACATTTTGCTCAATGTAGCGTTTTCGGGGGCCTGTTTGGGGGGCTTCCTGGTGTTTGTGGGTGGGTTTCGGGGTCTGGGAGCACTGCTGGCTATGGATACTTTAGTTTTCAAGAGGTTTGAAGCAAATCCATGGTGGCAGAGGGGAGTTAGGGCCTAGCTGCAGAGCGCGCGTGGAGTGATTTGGGAAATTGGCAAAAAAATGACTATATCCCCATTTTTGTACTTTTGCTTTTTGGCTGTTTGGGGGTCTTCTACTAGTTTTCTCCTGGGTTGACGGCTCTGGGGCCATTGCTGGGAAGCTCTAATACCGGATAAAAGTGGTTTGGACCAAATCGGAGGCGGAAATCTTTGTGTGTTTTTGCTGACTTGCTTGCCTTTGAGGAGCTCTTTGGGGGGTTCCGGATGTTTGTGGGTGAGTTTTGGGGTCTGGGAGCACTGCTGGGACACTCTAATCTTGATTGCATTTGCTTTTCAGGAAATCCGTGGTGGAAAACTGGAGTTATGGCCTAGCTGCACAGCGCGTTTGGACCGAAGGCCGAGAAATATTGTAAGTATGAGATTTTCCTTTTGGGCTGTTTGGGGGTGTTGTGCTTTTTGGCGGGTCTTGGGGCATTCCTGGGAAGGTCTAATACCGGATAGAAGTGGTTGGGACAAAATCCAAGCTGATTTTTTGTTGTTGCTATTTCTGACATTTTGCTCAATGTAGCGTTTTCGGGGGCCTGTTTGGGGGGCTTCCTGGTGTTTGTGGGTGGGTTTCGGGGTCTGGGAGCACTGCTGGCTATGGATACT
The DNA here is from genome assembly GCF_964263255.1 of Lissotriton vulgaris. NCBI lineage: Eukaryota > Metazoa > Chordata > Amphibia > Caudata > Salamandridae > Lissotriton > Lissotriton vulgaris. The sequence continues at coordinate 25,454,999 of NC_141692.1, forward strand.
TTAGTTTGCAAGAGGTTTGAAGCAAATCCATGGTGGCAGAGGGGAGTTAGGGCCTAGCTGCAGAGCGCGTTTGGAGTGATTTGGGAAATTGGCAAACAAAGGACTAAGTCCCCATTTTTGTACTTTTGCTTTTTGGCTGTTTGGGGGTCTTCTGCTAGTTTTCTCCTGGGTTGACGGCTCTGGGGCCATTGCTGGCAAGCTCTAATACCGGATAAAAGTGGTTTGGACCAAATCGGAAACAGATTTTTTTTGTGTTTTTGCTGACTTGCTTGCCTTTGAGGTGCTCTTTGGGGGGGTTCCGGGTGTTTGTGGGTGAGTTTTGAGGTCTGGGAGCACTGCTGGGACAGTCTAATCTTGATTGCATTTGCTTTTCAGGAAATCCGTGGTGGAAAACTGGAGTTGTGGCCTAGCTGCACAGCGCGTTTGGACCGAAGGCCGAGAAATATTGTAAGTATGAGATTTTCCTTTTTGGCTGTTTGGGGGTGTTGTGCTTTTTGGCGGGTGGGTTGGCGGGTCCTGGGGCATTCCTGGGAAGGTCTAATACCGAATAGAAGTGGTTGGGACAAAATCCACGCTGATTTTTTTTGTTGCTATTTCTGACATTTTGCTCAATGTAGTGTTTTCGGGGGCCTGTTTGGGGGGCTTCCTGGTGTTTGTGGGTGGGTTTCGGGGTCTGGGAGCACTGCTGGCTATTTATTTATTTAGTTTATTTATAGTCTTATAGCGCGCATGAATCAGCCCCGAAGGGGTATCTCCGCGCGTGGCTACTGTGTGATATGGACAAACTATAAATTGGGAGTGACAGAGGGAAGCTGAATTAATCTTGTGTGAATAAGTAAGTTTTTAGTATCTTCCTAAAGTTGAAAAGGTTGGAAGTTTGTCTTAGCTGGGGGGGGAGGGAATTCCACAGCAAGGGACCTTTAAGGGAGGGGGCGCGGCCACCCTGTCTCGCTCTGGTTACTTTAGGTACATATAGCAGCATAGTGTTGCTGGAGCGTAGAGTGCGTCCGGGAGAGTAGGGAAAGAAAATATCTTTCAGGTATTTGGGACCAGACCCATAGATGCATTTATGCATGATGCAGCAGAGTTTAAAATGTACCCGCTGTTGCACTGGAAGCCAGTGAAGGTGGGAGAGGAGAGGACGGGAGGGGGTACGGGGAGGGGCATTCAGGATAAGTCTTGCCGCAGTGTTCTGCACCACCTGCAGTCTGCGCAGTTGTTCCTGGTTGGCGGAAATGAGTAGACTATTACAATAGTCTACCCGTCCAAGGACTAGTGCCTGAACCAGCGTTTTCCTATGGACGTTTGGTAGGAGAGGGAAGATACGCCGTAAAAGACCAATTGTACGGAAACACGTTCCCGTGACCTGGCTGACATGATCTTTCATAATCAGAGTTTGGTCTAGGTGTACCCCCAGGTTTTTGATGGTTTGTTTGGGCGCTGGGACAGGTCCAAGCTCAGGTGGCCACCATTCCGGGGACCAGAGCAGGGTGGCCCCTCCAAACAACATGACCTCCGTTTTGGTCACGTTGCATTGGAGGAAGTTCTGGGCCATCCAACCTGCCACCGCTCTCATGCCGTCTTGGAAAGATTGCATGACTGCAGGTGTGATGGTTTGAAAAGGAAACAGCAGCTGAGTATCGTCAGCGTAAGAGATTGGTGAGAACCCGTGAGATCTAATAATCTCTGCCAAGGGGGCCACATATACGTTGAATAACGTGGGGCTCAGACATGAGCCCTGTGGCACCCCCTTGGTAAGCTTCCTGCAGACAGATTTATGGGAGCCTAGTTTGACACCTTGTTGTCTGTCTTCAAGAAAGCTTTCCAGCCACGCAAGAGCGGTCCCTTTTACTCCTACTCCCTTCAGACGGTCGAGAAGAATTTTGTGCGACACCGTGTCGAAGGCAGCGGACAAATCCAATAGCACCAAAATCACTGAGCTCCCTCTGTCAAGTGACATTCTGATGTTATCTGTCACTGACAGAAGGGCTGATTCGGTGCTATGGTTGGGCCTAAAACCAGATTGCGAGTGGTCTAGGCCGCCCGCTGCCTCGATGTAATTAGACAGGTGTGCGTTGACATGTTTCTCGACCATCTTACTGTAGAAAGGTAGAAGGGAGATAGGGCGGAGGTTGGAAAGCTCCGTCCATGGGAGAGCCGCATTCTTGCGGATAGGGTTCACCACTGCTCTTTTCCATTCAGTTGGTACTTTTCCCTCTTTAAGAGACTGGTTGATAATATCCTGAATGTAAGGAGCTAACAGGGTACGGAGGGGGGTTAAGGTTTTAACAGGGATAAGGTCATCCGGTGATCCAGATTTTACTTGGGTCATTATTGTATCAAGCTCTTCAGTGTTGATAGGAGGGAATGTAGTTAGAGTAAGGTTGGTATTTTCATTGGGGGAGGAGGCATTAAAGGAGTCACCGTTTGGTTGGGATACTAAGATCTTTCCATAAATGGATTCTATTTTGTTTTCAAAGTAAGATGACACTTCTTCACATAGACTTTGTGAAAAGTTATCTGGACATATACATGCCATAGGTTTTACAAATGTTTCGAGAATCCTGTACAGTTCTCTGGGAGAATTATCGGCTTCCATGAGCTGTTGAGCAATGTTATTTTTACGGGCAGCCTTGATATGTTTGTAATAGTTGGCTTGGGCTGCACGATGTGCCTTTTTATTATCCTCAGAGTGTGATTTCCTCCATCTCTTCTCTATCCTTCTACATTCTTGCTTCTCTTTCCTGAGAGCTTCGGTATACCATTTTTCCTGTTTGGCCACAGGAAACTGTCTAAATGTTTTCAATGGGGCAATTTTATCAATGGCTGCCGTCAGAGATTGCTGAAGCATAGTTAACTTATGTTCTACTTCATCAGTATCTCTGATCTCGGGTTTTTCCCACACCTTTTCTAGCGTGTCCAGTGTGAGTTTGTGCCACTGTCTACGTATAGTGGAGGGTAGGGAGTTTTTTGGGGGACCTTTATTAACTTTAAAAATAGTAAATTGTAATAAAAAATTATCTGACCAGTAGACTTGAGTAGGTTTATGACACAGTATATTGTCGAAGTTGGTGTATATCAGGTCGATGCAGTGTCCACCTTCATGGGTGGGATCCTGATTCCTTTGTGTGAGACCGATGGTTGTCATATCAGTCGACAGACTTTTGGTCCCTGTGGATTCAAATTGGTCAGTGTGAATATTAAAATCTCCAAGGAGAAGGAAATCTTCATTGGCCCGCATGTAAGGGCCAAGCATCTCTAAAAGAGATGTAGAAAAACTGGGGCATGGAAGAGGTGGTCGGTATACAAATGCACCTTTGCTGGTCTTTCTGTTGGGGAAGGTAATTCTGAAAATCATTGTTTTCATTTCTCTGCAACATTGTTTATCTAAAATGTCTAATTTAATAGACTCTTTATAGATTATAGCGATGCCACCGCCAATTTTATCTGGGCGGTCAGAGTGGTGAAGTTTGTATCCCATAGGTACTCCCAAAGTGATGGCAGATACCGTGTGGGGTTTTAACCAAGTTTCGGTGATGAAACATAGATCTGGGGACAGGGAGTATATTAAGTCCCAGATCGCAATTTGGTGTTTAGGCATCGAACGAACATTCATGAGAATGCATTGTAGATCATTAAATGATTTACAAGGTTCGTGAGAGTTATTAAAGTGCATTGAGGTATAATGGCATTTGTTACACGAGAATGGGCCATCAAAACAGGGTCTATTATCCTCTGCATAACATGGAGAGGAAAGTTGCCTCAATGAAGTCAGAAAGCTAGACTCATACCTGATATGTTTGAAAGCGCCGAGAGGCGGCATGATGTTAAAATACCGCCCGTCACCTCGTCCTGGCGCGGACGGGCGCAGACGGGCAGCTCTTTGGCTGGTCTTCGGCTGTGATGAGGCTGCGCGCAATCGCTGCGCGCTTCCTGTGAGGCGATGGCTAAATAGTCCCCAGTTGAGCACTAGAGCGCTGACCGCTCCCGGAAGTGCCTGGCCCTCACCTGTCCGCCCTCCGCACAACGGTAATGAATTTCCGAGTCGGACCGAGGCGGGCAGGCACAGGAATCGAGACCAGCACTCCGGATAAGTTTTAAAACAATATTAAACTAATTCGAGCTGCACACTCGCTAAAATCGTGCACAAGGAGTTTTAAAAATGAAATGGTTAAGAAGCGCTAATATTTCAGCAGCGCTCTACCAGTTACTCTATAATTTTACCAGCTCATCCAGTAGCCAGCGAGCGGAGTATGGACACTGCCACTGTCTTCCCCCGCAGCTGCGCTGACCGAAGGCTCCGCCTAAATAGCCCCCAGTTGAGCACTAGAGCGCTGACCGCTCCCGGAAGAGCCTGGCCCTCACCTGTCCGCCCTCCGCACAACGGTAATGAATTACCGAGTCGGACCGAGGCGGGCAGGCACAGGAATCGAGACCAGCACTCCGGATAAGTTTTAAAACAATATTAAACTAATTCGAGCTGCACACTCGCTAAAATCGTGCACAAGGAGTTTTAAAAATGAAATGGTTAAGAAGCGCTAATATTTCAGCAGCGCTCTACCAGTTACTCTATAATTTTACCAGCTCATCCAGTAGCCAGCGAGCGGAGTATGGACACTGCCACTGTCTTCCCCCGCTATGGATAATTTAGTTTGCAAGAGGTTTGAAGCAAATCCATGGTGGCAAAGGGGAGTTAGGGCCTAGCTGCAGAGCGCGCGCGGGGTGATTTGGGAAATTGGCAAAAAAATGACTAAGTCCTCATTTTTGTACTTTTGCTTTTTGGCTGTTTGGGGGTCTACTACTAGTTTTCTCCTGGGTTGACGGCTTTGGGGCCATTGCTGGGAAGCTCTAATACGGGATAAAAGTTGTTTGGACCAAATCGGAGGCGGAATTTTTTTTGTGTTTTTGCTGACTTGCTTGCCTTTGAGGTGCTCTTTGGGGGGGTTCCGGGTGTTTGTGGGTGAGTTTTGGGGTCTGGGAGCACTGCTGGGACAGTCTAATCTTGATTGCATTTGCTTTTCAGGAAATCCGTGGTGCAAAACGGGAGTTATGGCCTAGCTGCACAGCGCGTTTGGACCGAAGGCCGAGAAATATTGTAAGTATGAGATTTTCCTTTTTGGCTGTTTGGGGGTGTTGTTCTTTTTGGCGGGTGGTTTGGCGGGTCTTGGGGCATTCCTGGGAATATCTAATACCGGATAGAAGTGGTTGGGACAAAATCCATAAGGAAAAGCCTTTTGGCACTTTTGTAACTTAGGGTTCGTTAGGGTTAGCCCTAGCAGCAGGATTGCATGTGTTTCGGGGTGTTCTAAATTTTTGCAACTGAGTTCTGGGGTCTTAGAGCACTCGTGAGAATGTGTAATTTTGGTTGCAAGTCATTTGAAGAAAATCCATGGTGGGAAAGGGGGGATTTGGCATAGTTAAAGAAAGCCTTTGCCACTATTCTTAACTTAGGGCTCGTTAGGGTTAGCAGTATTTCTATTGCATGTGTTTGGGTGGGGGGGTTTTCCAGTCTTGGAGCGATGCTGGCTTTGGATACTTTTGCTTGCTTGCAAGTGGTTTGAATACAATCCACGGTGGGTAAGGGGGTATTTGGGCCTACTTTTACTTTCAAAGTACGTTTTGTCACCAGTTTTCTGCTAGGCCTCGTTTTTTGAGATCTGATTGGGGGTCTTCTACATCTTTGCGACTGGCTTTAGTAAGGGTCTGGGTGAGAGCACTGCTGGGAAGGTCTAATTTTGTTCTAAAACACAGTTTACAGTACACCTAGCTTGAGGGGAAAGATCCGCTACATTAATTTGCCCATACTTATTTATCCTTCAAAAGGTGACTTAGACAGAGTACGCACTTTCAAAAATATTGTACTGTCTATTAGGAAAATCAAAGTGTGACTTTTTGCACTACACAGCCTACATACCTTTTATTTATTTATCAGTGGTGTTGTAATATTATATCACTTCCTGTTTTTCGTTCAATAATTACAGGCCGGGTTTCAGTCTGTGCAATGGGGAAAAAAGGATGGAGTCAGGCTTCACATTAGCGAGCCGCAATTCAGCATCCGCCAGGCAGGCAGTGGACAGGGTGTCTTCTGGTCACCAACATTGATGGACGAAGCGTCAGCTGGAATGGAGGAGTGCCGCTAATAAGAGGAATTGTTTGCTGCATGCAACTTACTTACCAAATTCAACAGGACAACTACAACAACATACAGATACAGTATCCATTGTTTTCTTCTATGAGTGTGACTCTGAGTGCAGAGATAGGCAAGTGAAAACGCTGCAGCCCTGTACTGTCTCATTCTAGTACTACTTACTTTTCAGTAACAATGCATGCAGTAGTGCATGCACTTCCTTTATGTCACTTAAAAGATTTATGGTTAGCTTTGTACCCAAAGATTTCTTTATCTTCAATTATTGTTTGTCCATGCTGTGCTTTTTTTACAGGGTGTCTTCTGGTCACCAACATTGATGGACGAAGCGTCAGCTGGAATGGAGGAGTGCCGCTAATAAGAGGAATTTTTTTCTGCATGCAACTTACTTACTAAATTCAACAGGACAACTACAACAACATACAGATACAGTACCCATTGTTTTCTTCTATGACTGTGACTGCATTTCTTGGATCTCTCTCTGCTTCTGAATTGATCCCTACAGCCATTCTATAGGTTTTACTTTGGCTATTTTTTAAACCTAATTTAATGTAAGAAGTGTTTCTCTGAGTGCATTCTGTCATTCACGGTTGTCGAACGTACTACTAACTTTTCAGTAACAATTCATTCAGTAGTGCATGCACTTCCTTTATGTCACGTAAAAGATTTATGGTTAGCTTTGTACCCAAAAATTTCTTTATGTTCAATTATTGTTTGTCCATGCTGTGCTTTTTTTTTTTCTCTCAACAAAACCTACTCAAAAAGAAACCCCCATTCCCATCCATTTTACAAACCCTAACCCTCTTCCCCCGGGCTGTGTGGTTTTGCTTGATGTGTGACTAAATGACATCAATAATTCCACACACTTGCTGGGGAGGATAAGGTCATAGCAACAGGCTGGTGAAGGAATCCGAGGATATATTCTAGACTTCTCAGCTTCAGTACTATTTCTTGTAGTAGTAGCCAATGTCAAAGAAATCCTACATAAGTACAAGTTATACTATCAATACTTTACCATTTGTTAGGCTACATTGTGGCACTGTTCTAGTCTAGTGTACTGTCACCTGCTATATTCTCTATCGTACCGTTGTAATGCTACAGTAAGGACAAACCAGGTTTCATTTTCTTTTTTTCCATAGCCATGCAACTGCCACTGTGTCACACCACTAGTACCACAGCAATGAGGAGGAAATTTCATCCGCCCTGGATTGCCAACCTTAATCGCCATTTTCTGTGGAGCCAGCCCTGGGCCTAGCCCTACTTTCAAACACAAATTACAGGTAAGATAAGCGTTTGGTTGGAGGTAGTATAATGGAGTATTAGGAGAGACGAGAGATTGACGGTAGTACTACTAAAGTCCTAGGACTATTCAGGAAAACAAACTTACTGTTATACCCCCACCCACCAGACTCAAAAGCAGTAAAAAACAGGTATGGTCAGATAAAGTTTCAAAAAGTATATTTTTATAGCCCTAACAAAATAATCTCCCGCAAGACCCTCCCTAACCCCAACGATTGTCCTTCAAAAGTCCCCAAAAAACCCAACTCCCAATTCCCACCCCCCAAAAGTCTCTAAAAAAGGGGCAAGGGACACTACGGCAGGGTGCTGTTGACTTTAGCAGCCAGGGCATCATGCTCCTTGCGGAGGGTGGCATGTTCGAAGCGGAGGCCCTCCACCAAGTTCTTATAGCTTAGGACCTCCTGCTCCAGGTAGGACACTCTGAGGCATAAGTGGCGCCGGCGTGCCTTGCAAATCCTGTGGGGGGCAGCTGCTGTCTTTGCTGCTCGGCGGTGGCGTTTGGCTTTGGTAGCCCAGCTCCGTACCGCTGGAGCACTGCGCTGGCTGGCAGCCCGTGGGGGCGCGGAGGAGGATGCAGCTGTCCCAGTGGATGTTGTTGTAGTACCAGACTGCGTCTCCTCCTCCTCCAGGGCCACCAGCCGCCGATATTCAGCGACAGTGGCATCCAGCCTCCGTTGCCGGGCCATTCGAGCCAGCTCCCTCCTCCTTGATGGTCTCTTGGATTTGGAAGGAGCAACTATATGAAGAAAGAAAGACAAAGTCTGTAACCAATGCTCCTTAAGATTAACACAAAATGATTGAGCAGAAAGTTGTGTCACAGTACAAGTAGCAAATTGAAAGCACAGTACATAACTATTGAGGACAGTATCTATGTAACCTCCGACTTCTTAATCCTTGCTCTAACATTAGTGGGAGTTTAAGGAACAAATTCTACGAGCACTATTCACTTGCATTACAGTCGACTATGACAGTACACCAGTCTTATTCTTCTTCTTCTCTCTTGTTTAGGAAAATTGGTACGTTATCTTATGCAAGCTGGCATAATGCCAGCGCAGTGAACTTGCACCCGAGAAAAACAGACGCACACCATGGTGAGTGAGACAGACTTGCGTTACTGTACCGGTCCAGTACATGTAGGTGGTGAAGCTCTTACTTTTCTATTACGGGTGGCACTGAGAATACTCTGTTAAAAGGGCTACTGCTTAATTAATTTAGCTTTCACCCTATAGTGCAAATGAGTATTAGAAAAGGAAAATGAAGAAGCTAAATAATCTGATTATCTATCACTTCACATGGGATGTATTTGATGACATATGGGATGACTTTAGGTGCTTTGCTTATTATTGAGTGAACAGTGATACACCCACACATGAATGACGTACTACTACTAAACTAAAGTTATTAAGAGAGGTAGGGAGTGTCCACCGTAATAACCGGATATATGCTGTGCTTGCAGTTGCAATACAAACTACTGCTACTATTCATGGTAGTATTTGGAGAAAATTACAACTTCTTTTCCTTGCCTTTCCTACACTGGAACGGACGTGCGGGTGCGGTGTTACATGCTCTTCAAAGTAACACTTAGTTCATCCAGTGACCGTCTACTCTCTCTAGATACACATATGCTATCTAAGAGTCAGATAGTACCATGATCCAGGCATCCATCCATTCAAAGTATATGCACACATACAGTTTCTGTTTCACCCACCCAGGCTATTCTCCTTCCACCCATCGTTGCTTCATCATTCACCCAGCCATGCACCATACCATATTCTTTCCTCCCCAGCCACCTCGGGGACCAAGCAAACACATATCATTCTTCTTTGCCAGTCATCATTACATTTCTCATCCTTCCACACTTACTTACACCCTTCTTTCGCTTTTCGTTCATCCCATCCATCAACTTCATCTCATATCTGATTGGGATTCTTCTCGCCAAAAACTTCACAGCTAAGTCGAAGTACATTTAGAGGAGGCTACTACCTGGTTGATTTATAATACACCCGTGCAGAAAGCACACTCTGCAGTCTTCAATCTCAATAAGTAAGGAATATATAGCTTACCTCTGCCCGCCACCACCTTGTGAACCCTCACAGGATTGTCCGGCACTTCCACCGCCTCCTCCCCAGAGTTGTTCCCCTCCTCCAATGCCACCACGTCCGCGCTGGCCCCGCCTCCAGATGTTCCACCTACAAAGTACATTTAATAATGTTAGAATACACCACTCACTACTATATAATATTTGGTCTAGGAGGAAGAAAGAAATGTGAAAAAAACAGAATACAATTTAATAATTTGTGACTGTCTACTCTAAAGTAAAAATGTCCCTTTTTCCAGGGAAGGCTGTTGTCTTGTTGCACTTTTTGGCACAACTGATGAATGCTTGCTTTTTATTTTTAACACGCACCACTTTTTCTCCTAACAGACAGAAGCTTGACTTCTAAGAACACGAGCAGGATCAAGTTCAAACCAGGTGAGAGCTCGGCTCGACCACAAGAAATGTGTCCAATTAATCGTCAGCACTAAGCACTTTTCCATTTTCAGTTAAACGTTTACTTTTATGACAAACTTGATTTTAATAAATGTGTTTACTTTTAATAAAGCTTTTAAACTTAAATAGACTCTGTGGTTTTTGGTCCTCCAGACTAGAGTGGATGAGCTAAAGGTTTTGGAATTTTTGCAAGCATGAGTCCGTGCCTCTGACATCGGTAACTCTTGGAGCTAAATGACTCTGCCACACTATCTAGTCAGTAAGGAGATTGGGGGTTCAACTACAAAGTCTGTTATCACTGAGGTATGTGGAAAGTCTAACAGCACCTATTATAATTGATAAGCTAAGCAATGCATTATTTAGTGTCCATAGTTCTGTTTGTGCAGATTTGTCCCTGCAACAGTAGTAGAATGGATTGTCCTCCTATCCAAACCAAAAGTAAAGTAGTATCTTATTCTTTCTTGGTGGTCATTCACCTTTTTATTGTTGGCAATTGCCAAAGCATAAACATTTAGAAGACTTGAAAAGACATTATGGACAATCCCAGAGGACTGCACTCAGTGCATAAAGCTATTGCTGACTAGAATGGGAGTCCAATGGAATTGCCAAATGTGCAATCTTAGTTAGCTACACAGACAGACTAATAAGAATAATCTAGTAATACCACACAGAGTCATAGTCGAGGCAGGATAAGAATTTAGATCTAGTCTACAAGAAGATCAAAGACGATTTAGAAAAAATCGAATGAGGAACGCTAGGAAAAAATAAGTACTCTATATTAAAATTAAAACTTACTGGGGCCAGCAAAGGAGCCCTCGCCTGCCCGATCCTGGCCTGCATCCTGAACAGCACCCTCCTCCTCCTCCTCCTCCTGTGTCCTCCTCTTGCCCCTGGGGGAAGCTGATGTACAACATGAAAGAGAGAAAAACAGAAAACATGGATGATATTTGTCAACCAAATAAAACATTTCAAAAGAACTAACAAAATATTTAGGCGAAATAGCAAATAGACAACTATTCCACGGGATATATTATTGACCAATCTCATGTGGTCTACTACGTTATTAGTATTGCTTGATTTGCGGACCGTCGAATTGGAAACTTCTTATGTAACTCACTAAACAAAGTACTAAAAAGGTTTGCCTAGGATTGGCAGGCAGCAGTCTGCAGCACGCGAAGTGACAGCCATATCCATCGTGATTGCAGATCAGCGACAACACTAAAGTTTCCTACTACATTAACCAGTCATTAAAATACTCAAACTATCAATCCACCACCACTATTTCTTCTTATCGCCATGTGTACAAAGGAAGGACTGGACTTGAGTCTGTAGGGGCTGATTTAGAAGCCCCTTACGGCTCTTTTGCTCCATTGTTGCGTGACTTTTGTGAGGCAGCGGCAGCACAAAAGAGGCGCAATGGTGCGGCGTATATTAACAACGTGACGCATATGGGAGATGCATCACGTTGTAAAGCCCTGCGCCATCAGGGGGCGGTCCGGCGCAAGGGAGGGCGTTCCTGCGCAGGAACGCATCCTAAAAGTGACTGAGGGAAATCTACAAGATTTCAATCACTCACTTTAACGACAATGATGCGTGACTCAAACCCTGCGCCTGCTTGAAGCAGACGTACGGCTTGACGCAGCATTGGGGAGATAGGGCACCCCAGAGCATTGATGGAGCTGCGCCATCATTGCGACGCAACTCCAGCAATGCGCCGCCTTTACGGCACAGATGCGTAATGCTTTGGTGACGTTTTGGGCCCATGGTGCGCCGCATTGTAAATACGGCGCACCATGGGTGATGGTGGCGTGGCGCACAATTACTGGCGCATCCCTGCTACTTTGCAGGGATGCGCCGGTAATTAAAAATCTGAACCTTAGTGTGTAGCATTACGCAGTTCTTTAAACTACACTCAAACATAATTTCACAGGCCAATGAAATGAAAACAAAATCGAAAACAAATAAGCATAGTAGCAACACTATGGAGAAGGAGAGCCGTGCACCTGAAATGCACAAAAGATTTTGAAATATAATTTACCTACAATGTAATGAGCAGCATTATTGCTCTTGGGAAAAAACAAAAATTTGCAATATAATAACACAGCAGGAGAAAACAGAGTAGTAAAGAAATAGCTACTACTACTCACCAAGCCCGGGGATCTCAAGGCCAAGCAGGTCGAGCAGATCTCGTTCACGGGTCAGGACATCCGACCAGCGGTGGGTGGCCTGGATGTAGGTGCGCCAGACCCGAGAGTGGTGGTACATGGCCCGGCACACCTTATCCCACCGCTTCCGGCGCTCCCGGATCCCGTACCCGACACCGATCCTGCCGCCTGCCATGATGGTCCTGGGGAGGCGGCGCTGAGCATAAAAAATGAGTGCGCCCACCTCCTCCGGGCTAAAGATCTCCCTGGGTACGACCTTCTCACCCCTCAAACGCCCGCACGGGGTGCGGGACCCTTCCCCTTCTCGGGAGGCTTCCCGGCTCCCTTCACCATGGTCTGGGCGGAAAGGAATAAAGAAAATAGAATAGGGAAGAGAAGAAAAGAAAAGAGTTTAAAAAAGTAGTTTAAAATTAACCAAAAGTAGCAGTAAACACAAAAATATAGGGCTAGAAAAATAGAGGGATAGATAATAAGTAAAATAGATTAAAAAAACTTCAAACAAGCAAAGGATGGCAGAGATTTAGAGAGGATACAAAGAGCATGCCCAGAACCATAGCAATGAATGAGAAACAAGATGGCCGCGCCAGTTCATGACCGCACGGGTAAGTTCGCGCGAGATTTTCCTCGCGGACACTCGCGAAATTGTACTGGCGAGCCGCACACTTTGCGAGATTACACTTCGCGCCCGGAAACGGAAATACGTCATGCAAACAAGATGGCCGCGCCCTTGAACGACCGCGAGGGTAACTTCGCGCCTTGCGCTACAAGCGGCTCGCGAAAACGCACAAAACCTTGCGAACTAACACACCGCAAAAAAACAAATTGCATATTCGCACAAATTCGCGGCTTCTAAATCCTATCTCGCGCTTGTTCGCGCACCGCGAATCCCGCGAAATTGCAGAAAAACGAGTTTTGCAAAGCTGAAAGCACTCGGCAGGTGCAAGAGTTCAAACTCATCATTAGTAACCATTCCCTGTAGTGCTTCCTGACTGGGGCCCCTCCAGAGTTCAGTTGCTAGTTGCAACAATTGTATGACCATGCTCTGACCCTCACAGCAGGCTCATAGAATAGCTACAAGTAGGTCACAAAGGTCCTGGAAAAAAAATTGCACTGCAACAGAAAGCAAATTACTGATAAGGAAGCAGGTGCCAGACCTGGAATTTTAAAACAGTGACACATTAATAAACTAACCCCAAATTAATTCATGTCAGTTGAAGCAGGGTAGGTGTGCTTGATTTCCCCCCCCCATAATCTACAGTGATGATGAACCAGAGGGTGGCATTGATGTAACAGAGGGTGGCATGGGTGAAACAGAGGGTGGCAGTGGTGAAACAGAGGGTGCTGGGAACCTGTGATGATGAACCAGACGTAGAAACAACATAGTCGCGACCGTTGCGAGCCGACAAGTAAGTTCGCGATTGCGAACTAGTACCAAACCCTCACGAACTGGCAGAAACCCTTGCGAACACAAAAAAAAAAAATCCGCAAATTCGCGAGAATTTGCGGATTTTGCAGATTGCAAGTTCGCAAATTTGCAAAATTCGCAAACGCCAGATTCGCAAAATTCGCCCATGCTTAATAACAATGCCTGTGTTCATAGTGAATGAATCAATGAATATGTACTCATAAAAGTGCATGGCTACCAAAGGCCTCCCAGCGCTAACGATAGAGCCAATTACCGACAATAGGAACATCAAGGGAACAGCAGGGTCTTTAGAGATTTACCAAAAGAGAGGTGATTGGTCTCGAGCCGAGTAAGATCTGGAAGTTGATTCCAACGCTTCGCCGATATGGTGGAGAACAGTCGTCCATCGCTCTGCACTTGATTACCTCTCGGGACGACTGCGAGAAGGTTTCATCTCCGAGCGTAGTGATGATAGTTCTTAGAATCAGAGGTACCTAGAAGGCAGCACCTTATGGGCAATGCACAAGGCCTTAAACTGAATTCTCTCGGCCTCTGGCAACCAGTGCAGAGAGGCAATCAAGGACTTGGCCGATGCCCAGTATGAAGCCTGCATAAGAGAGCGTGCAGCGCAGTTTTGAACCGTTTGATGCTTTTTGATGGTGGCGCATGAGGATCCAAGATAAAGCCCATTGGTTTAGTCAAGCCGTGACAAAATCAGGGACTGCACTGAAAGGTAGCAAGGGGAGGATTTTCCTAATCATTTTAAGGATTCGAAATCAGGTGGCTGCCACTCTGCATGCTTGCTCCTTAAACTCCAATTTGTGATCGAACCACACCCCAAGACTTTTATATGTTCTTTAGGTGGGGGCATAACACCTAAGCATTTAGGCCAAAGAATGCAAGGATTAATGCTAGTGGTTTTTCCTAAAAACATCAGTTCAGTTTTAGCACCGTTTAGCTTTAGGAAGGAGTTATCTATCCAGGCGGATAATCTCTCCAGGCAATTGGCCAAGCTGTACTGTTTATCATTCAGCTAATTGAGGGACACAATCAGCTGCGTATCATTTGTGTACGAAACGATCTTAACCCCAAAGGGCTTGACCACTTCTGCCAAAGGTCGCAGATAAACATTAAAAAGTGTGGGGCTCAGGGATGATCCCTGAGGTACCCCACAGCGCAAAGGCATTCTCTCTGAGATAAAGTTATCCTCAAAGGACCTATCCCCAAGTAATGACTCCAGCCATTTAAGTAAGGCTCCTGAAACCCCAATCTCTCTAAGTCTTTTAATCAGAAGTTGGTGATTGACTGTGTCGAAGGCCGAGCTGAGATAGAGTAGTACAATGACTGTGGATCCCACCGCAATGTAGAATTTTCCTGGATTCTTTAACCACTGCTAGCAAGGCCGTTTCTGTGCCTTGCTGTGGTCGGAACCCAGTTTGATAGGCGTGCAGGCGATCGTTCTCCTCCAAAAAGGCGGAGAGATTAGAATTACCATATTTTTCGCAAACTTTTGAAATCCCTGGGAAAAGTAAGATTGGCCGATAGTTTGCAAAGATTTTTGGGTCCAGGGTAGGTTTCTACAAGAAAGCTCTAACCATGGCCCGTTTCCATGGGGATAAAACAATCCCAGTGGACAGTGAAAGGTTAATGAGGTCCATATTAACTGAAATAATGGAGTCAAAAACCTAGTTAATAAAAACAGGGGCAACCACATCAATGGGGGAACCGAATTTCAACTGGTGTGAATAAGCTTTTAGAGATTTCATGTCCATGGGAGGAATGGTCTCAATGCCTGGGACTGGAGGTTGGACTAGGCTATCTGGAGGAGAGATAACTACGAGTCCTGGTGGAGGTGAGAAGGTAGATTAGATATCATCAATTTTCTTGAAGAAGAAATGTGCCAAATTATTACACCACCCTAAGGGGTCAACAGAAGGAAGGGGAGGCTCAGATGGCTTGAGGAGGGATGTAGTAATTTTTTTAAATTTCCCGGTGGGAGTTGGAGGCAGAGAAAATCTTCTTTCCATAGTACTCGGCTTGTGCTAACCTAATTTCAGCCTTATAGGCTTTAATGGCTTCGCTATACTTCAATTTCTAGATCACTGAGAAGTCCTTTCTCCAGCTTATTTCCAAGCGCTTACAAATTTGTTTCTGCTCCTTAAGTTTGGAGTTGTACCATTCTGAACAGCGACTATCTTTTTTGCTGGTCATTAGTTTTTTCGGGATTAGTGAAACTAGTGATATTTCCAGCCATCATTTCACTTTATTATTGGCTATTTCAAGGATCATTGCATAAGATAGTCTGATGAACCTTCCAAATATTCATGATTTGTGAATACTCCAGACATTTCTAGATCAGACATCATGTTATTAACAGTCACGAAGTCCCAATCATCAGAAAAGGTCCTAGAGGTAATAAAGTAAATTTTAAATAAGTGTGGAATCTTCAAAAGTTCCAACGGGCCAAAAATGTCAAATTCGGTTTTGTCCCAACCTATACCATCTGGTATAGGAACGGCTGTGATGTTTACTGCTGACAAGTCTCTTGCTTCATGATGGTATGATTTGTGTGGTTGGAGAAGTAAGTTCACTATATTATTTGCTGTGTCAATTTGAATATATCTTCAATTTATCAGCATACCCAGAGTTATTACCACAGCTAACAAAAGTAGAAAGAAGAATATTCCTAAAACAATCAATAGTTCAATCCATGGTGAAACTAGATATGTCTTTTTCAGGAAATGAAAAAAGTCTGTTGCTTGTTCTTTGAAAGTTCTTTGTGCTGGTGTTGTTTCAGGTTCGCTGGGATCCTCAGAAAATGTATCAACGTTAATGAAATAGTCAGAGGCAGTTCTGTCAATGGTTGGAATTGCATCAGGATTCATTGAAATAGCTGGAACCAGTTGATCACTTGTCACTTCATTGTAGACAGGTTTATCAGGACGAACTGTTATTTGGGTTTCAAGAGGAACGAGTTCCATAGCATTGTTGTTTTAATCCTTCATTTCTCACTGTAGAATCTTCAAAGGTGATGAGTCTCTCAGTTTGAACCTCTTGGATTGTAGCTAGAGGAGTGTGTATGCTACATTGTCGGAGTCCACTTGGCCTACTGCTTAGTATCGGCCACATAGTGTGATTTGATCAGGTCAATGGACACAAATCTTTTCTCCTTTTCACCAGCAAGGGGCAGCAGAAGTACTGTTCTTTATCCGTGGATTGCTAGGACAGGTTATCTGTGAGAAGGCCGAAATTCCTTCTTGTCCGCAATCTTCTCTCTGACTAGGCAACTAAGCTTTGGGATCCAGACGCTCCACCTCAGACAGATAACATCGCTCCCCATCTTCGCAAGAAACCTCAAAACCTGGCTGTTTGACAGACCCCCTACTTGATGGCTGGAACCTGCGAACCCTCCCCACACCCCAAGCACCTTGAGACCCTTACGGGTGAGTAGTCGCGGTTAACAAACACCTGATTTGATTTGATTTAGACAGGCCGGATTTTCCCCAGTGGTGGTTGGCTTCAGGAACACATTGCTTTGTTTCGATCTTAGTTCATTTGAGTCCTGTAAAACAGCCAAACGATCTTTGATGTAAAAATCTTTATTTTCCATCACTGTGCCTTTCATATCAAGGTCCGGTACCAACATTCTAGTCCCAAATAGGACCTCATATGAAGTTACACCCCCTAGAGATCTTCTTGACAGATTGTTTATTGAGCATTGGACCCCATAAAGATGTTTGACCCACCCATCACCCAAACTCAATACCCTGGCTATTATAAACTGCTTTATGTCCCAGTTTTTTCTTTCAATAACAGAATTCCCCTCGGGATGGAATTGAGAACAATATCACAATGCTACGCCCAAACTGGCCATGGCTTCTTTTTAAGTTCGAGAGCTAAACGCAGGGCCATGGTCAGAGTGCAGTGTGCCAATTGTGTATGTGCTGATAAAGACTCACAAATCTCTTATAACAGTTTTAGCGTCAGCCGAGCGCTGAGGCCATATCCAAAGAAACCTTGACTTAATGTTTGTTGCACTGCATTCGTCCACAAGGACACCTGCATCTAATTAGTCTATTGCTGTCTAACAATGGTGTCTGAACTGGGCTGGCTATAGTCAGATGTCTGGTGGGGTTCTGTACTACGATCTCTATTGCATGCTATACAGTTAATGATGAAGATGTGAATCTGAGTATTCATCCCTTGCCACAAGCATATCTCCTTTTAACTCTAATATTGTTTTAGAGATCCCTTGATGTATCAGACCCTCTCCCAAATGTACTTCATAAATCAAAGCTGTCCTACCTTCCATGTTTGAAATGACCCTATCCCCCACTCCAGGGATTCGAGCAAATGGAATGCTGTTCGCATCAATTATGTATAAGTATTTGAGTGGAAACTTTTTAGGTAACGCTGCACCGCTGCCTTTGCTCGAAGCATTGACACCCAGTATTATTTTACTGTCTATTTCTGTTTTTGAATGAGTGATTGCAGCTACGAAAGCCATTTGCACAGCCCCTTTTGCGGCTTCATCAGCCAATAAATTCCCTTCAACGTGAACGCCATCACGTTGATGACTCAGCGTGTGTATCCCTTGAGTGTTTTGTCGTCCGTTTCGCAACTGAACTACTTGTTCCCAAAGCATTCTGTGCTTGATTGTGCCACCTTTTGCATCTTTGAATCCATTTTGAAGCCAATTCTGTAAATATTCACTATATGATTGAACACAGTAAAAAGAATCACACACTATGAGTGTGGGAAATTTGCGAGCCGTATTTTCAAGAACCATTTTAAATGTTTGTAGTTCAGCTCGCTGAGCTGTACAATTTCCTAGAGATGTGTTTTTTTGACCATTGGTCTGAATTTGCCATCGCGCATACAACCTTTAACGATTGCGCATGCTGCACTATACGCGTGCTTACCCTTCGTAGCGGGTTGTGCAGATCCGTGAGTATAAATTATAAATTCGTACTGATCAAGAGGGAGAATTTCAGTAGGCAGAGGACATTCATGTTCATATTGCTGGAATGCTTGGGTTTTCAAAGAATGTATGACGTTACAACGCATACATTCACAACACATACCATCACAACGGAACTTTTACAACTCAAGATCCATTACAACGCATGCTATTACAACGCATGTCATTACAACGCAGATGCTATTACAACACATGCCATTACAACGTAAGTATGGGTAAGTATTTAATTTTATTAATATAAATTTAATTTCAATTTAATTACAAAAATGTTGTTTTTTATAATATATATTTTTTTAATATATTTTTATTTACTATTCTAACTCCAGGGGGTGTAATAGTAGGGTAAGTGTTGGATAGTGTAGGGGTTAGAATTACTATTCTAACTCCAGGGGGGTGTAATAGTAGGGTAAGTGTTGGATAGTGTAGGGTTTAAAATTGCTTTTCTAACTTCAGGGGGGTGTAATAGTAGGGGAAGTGTGGGATAGTGTACGGGTTTAAATTATTATTCTAACACCAGGGGGTGTAATAGTAGGGTAAGTGTTGGATAGTGTAGGGGTTAAAATTACTATTCTAACTCCAGGGTGGTGTAATAGTAGGGTAAGTATTGGATAGTGTAGGGCTTAAAATTACTATTCTAACTCCAGGGGTGTGTAATAGTAGGGTAAGTGTTGGATAGTGTAGGTGTTAAAATTACTATTCTAACCCCAGGGGGGTGTAATAGTAGGGTAAGTGTTAGATAGTGTAGGGCTTAAAATTACTATTCTAACTCCAGGGGGGTGTAACAGTAGGGTAAGTGTTGGATAGTATAGGAGTTAAAATTACTATTCTAACTCCAGGGGGGTGTAATAGTAGGGTAAGTGTTGGATAGAGTAGGGGTTAAAATTACTATTCTAATTCCAGTGGGTTTAATTAAAATAAATTAAATTTAAATTAATTTTAATTACAATTAAAAATAATTAAAAAAATTAAATCAATTTAAGAAAATTAAATTAAAATAAAATAAATTAATATTTTTTAAATTAAACACTTACCCATACTTACGTTGTAATGGCATGCATTGTAATAGCATCTTCGTTGTAATGGCATGAGTTGTAATAGCATGGTTGTAATGGATATTGCGTTGTAAAAGTTTTGTTGTAATGGTAGTGCGTTGTGAAAGTTGCTTTGTAATGGTTGTTTCCCGTTTTGAAATAAGGATCAAAACATATTCAACAAAAGTTGCAGCAAGTGAATTAACCCATTGTATCCATCTTTGATGTAAAGCATTTGCATTTAGAATGCTAGCTTTTGTAACTGCCTGTAAGGCTGGTATAGGAGTCACAACCATAATGATTTTCCCCTGTGTTATGGCTCTTTCTTTTGCTACAGCGGTTTGAACTGCTGTCAGAATCTTTTCTGTAGAAGTGAATTTCATTTCTGCTAGTGTGATTTGTATGCAATTGGTACTGTTTCACCTTCGTTAAAAGTTAAGTAGGTGAATCCACATTGATCTGGAATGATTTGGATCACTAAGTTGCGTACGTTTGCGCTTGTTTGTGTTTTGTTGCTAACATGTCAGTTTGAAGTGAACGCAGAATTTCTGTATGTTCTTGTGTCCAATGTGTAATTTTAAAATCAGGTTTGATTAATCCGTAGAGAGGTTTAACCCTTTCTTAACCCTTTCTTAGTAGTTCAGAATGTATGTTCTTCCAAAATTCAGGAAACCTAGAATTGACTGTAAATTTTTCAGCGTTTTTGGAGGTTGGAGCAGTGCACATTTTTCTAAAAAGATGGCTGCCAGGCTTTTGCCTTCACTTGATAGTTCATATCCTAGAAAAAGGATGTTAAGATGGGCAATTCTAGATTTTATGACACTGCCTCGTCATCATACATTTTTTGTAACTCTGTTACCCTTGCTGAGAATAATCCCGATCTGTTATCGAACCCCTGAAAGTGGGAGTCGACAGAATTGCTGCTTGGTCCCCATTATTGAGAAAGCTTTCAGGTGCAATGTTTTGACAAAAGAAACCGTTAGAAATATCTAATGTGGTTTTATAATTTTTAAGCTCAATGTTATTCATTAATGCTGTACTATGTGCATTTTGCACTGCAAATGTTTTGCAACAAGAGTTTAGGTGTCTGTAATCCAAAACTAGACAATATGTATTGTCTGGTTTGGAAACAGGAAACAAAGTATTGTATATTGGTGAGGTGCACGTTTCAATCCCCCCTTGGTATTCAAGTTGATCTAAGTTCTCCCTGACCTGGTGGTTTTTAGCCTTTTGCTTAACTGGGTACTGCCTTTGTGCAGTTGGTTGATTTTTTAACTAGATCCTGTGGTGAGGTGAGCCCTCGTCCCATCCTAAATGATTTTTATATTATGCTGGGACTTGGGCCACTGCCCATTTCCAGGCATAAGTATATTTTAAATGTACTGGAACATGGTTGGAGAAGGCTGGCATAATGATGTCTTCGCCATGTGGGCACACCCTGACAAATTCTGGTGGCCAGTCCTGTTCTGCTAGAAGTATGTCATAACCCTTTGAAAGTCCTTTCCAAAAGAGTGCTTTCACTTTTCTTGGTATGTCTTCCTCCATCTGGAGTATTATTTCATATAACCTATGTGGAGAGCTAACCCTGGTAGCTGCAGTCTCAATTTTAATGTCTTCATTCAGGTCCACTGTCTCCAGAAGTCCCTTCAGGTTCTTGCGAGCCATTGTTACTTCTGCTGCACTGTCCAACATTGTCTGAGGCCATTCTCTGTTCTTGAGCTGTGTCCTCAGAATTTCCGGCATGTCTGATCTTCTGACCTGCTACCTTCTTTTTAGACAATTGAGGTTTTGGTTTGTTTTTCTGAACCTGTTGATTGTCTTTGGACTTCATGCGCTCTTCTTTTTGTTCTGACCGTCCTATTCATTGACGATATCTGAAAGGTACAAGTATCAGTATCCTGATACCTATCAGGTTTTCTCAAAATATCCCTATTCCTGAGGTATACCTCCTTTCAGAGGTCTCCTTTTGAGGAGACCTACCTCGGGATTGAGAATATTTATCTTTTGAATGTTGTTTGTTATTTTCCCACTTCTTTTTAGAAGATGTAGGATTGTGTTTAATAGAGTCCTTTTTAGGACCTTCAGACACTTGTGGTTTAACTGGTTTTCCACCCAAACTGTCTGCCTAATTCTACATAGGATTTTTCAATTATTCTTGCAAATTCTTGTGGTTGTTCTGTTCCATCAGATACCCTTAATTTCTGGCGGATTGCCACTGATGCTGCTTCTCCTTTAATATTAGATAATATTATTGTTGAGACCGCGTCAAAATTTTTAATTAACTTCATACCTAAATTCAGAGCAGGCTCTGCCCCTTATTCGTTTTGAATCTGTTTCAGGACATCAGGTATTACCGCCATAGACGGAACACCATGTGTTTCTGTATAGATAGCAGCAAAGACAGCGCCCCAAGTGTTACAGTCTTCCAGATGTGATGGTATCCCCATTGGTAAACAGATTGTTAGAATTCTGTGTTTCTCATAAGGACTGGTATTAGGAAATACCGCTTCAATTTGAGTAATTTTTAGAGCTATCCATAATGGAATTTGTTCACGTTTTGTGGGCATTTTACCCATGACTGCGTGTAATGTCTGTGGAGTAATTTTTTGTGTATTCCCCTGGTGAGAGGTTTGTTGTTGAATAGCTAATGGTGGTTGGACTGTGAAAGTCCGCATGCCATATCTAACCAATTGTCTGTACATTTTTATTAACTCTTTGAGTTGAGCAAGTAATTCTACATGTTATTTCTTCAATATCAGGATGTGGTGTGTGGTCGGCAAAAATCGGCCATGTTGCTCCTGGTCTACCTAGTAGACCGAGCCTGGTAATGTGGCTTAAATGTTTTAGGGTGCCTTTAAACCAGAGCTTATGCTCCTGGTATGTGAGTGGAATTTCAATATCCTTGAAAGGAATGTATTCCTCTGGTGGACCATCTTCTTTGTAGAAGTGAAACACAAGTGTTATTGGATTTGCTTCAGGGAAGACTATTACTGAATAGAATACATCTGTCTGGTGAGATTCGTATGCCTCTATCAGAAAAACTGCTTTACCACCTCTTGGTGTTAGGCCATGTTTTATAAGTTTTAGGGTGATGGCTCTCCTTAAATTTGGAGGGATGATGACAGCATACTCGTTGGTTTCTTGAAAACCTGTATGATTAAAAGCTGTTGCGACTTGGTCGATTACAGCTCCGCCGGTTCCGGTGTTTGTCTTGTTATTAGACATTTGTTTAATGTGCAGAGCAAGTTTCAAGGAAACAAAGATAAGGTGCACAATATTTTGAACACTGTATCCTTCAACGTTGAACAAACCAAACAGCTAATACATAGGATTTTCGTCCTACTCAGCTATGGCGGATATTATCCCTACCAACTCCAGACGTTTTATGGAGTTTTATGAGTAGGGGTCTCTGAGAAAAGCATGACTGAGTTACAACAGTATCTAGCGTTAAATTAGTGCCTTACCAAACCGTTGTCTGCCATGTAGTGTAGTTCCAATATCCCTGAAAGGCTCTGCGCATTGGAATAATATACACAATAGATTTGACATAGGACTGAGGTCAGTATGTCTCTATTGAGTACATTAAACTTAATTACTTGTGTGTGCCAGCTAACTCAGAGGTCACTAGAAACTTCTAGAATATACAAGAAGGGATTAGTTTCTGACAACCGCATAAACATGACAACTTTGTGTCCCTTTAGTATCGGAACAGTCTCAGAATTATTATTATTGTTATTTTAGTACTTTTATAGCGCTAGCTGTCACCCTACTGGTATCCTGGTGCTTCTGACTGAGAGGGGAACCTTGATGGAGATAAGGTCGGGCCAGGTATATAGCAGGTGTAGGGCTAAGATTTTGGAAAGAGCCAGGTTTTCAGGCTCTTACGGAATTCAGTCAGGGTGTCTGCTTGTCTTAGTTTCAGAGGGAGTTCATTCCAGAGGCGGCCACCCACCATGCTGAATGCCCTCCCTCCAGCCCTGGCCCGTTTGAACCTGGGGACCGACAGGAGGCCAATACTCGAAGAGCGAAGATTCCGCTTGGGTTGATACCACCTACATTTTTCCTGCATGGGAGTCGAGCCCAGTTTGTGCACTGCTCTGAAAATCAAACATAAGGACTTAAAATGTATCATTTCTTTAATTGGTAGCCAATGTAGCTCTCTAAGAGCCAAGGTGGAAGATGAGCTACGCGACCTATTGAGTGCCA
Source organism: Lissotriton vulgaris (assembly GCF_964263255.1). Taxonomy (NCBI): domain Eukaryota; kingdom Metazoa; phylum Chordata; class Amphibia; order Caudata; family Salamandridae; genus Lissotriton; species Lissotriton vulgaris. The sequence continues at coordinate 25,478,722 of NC_141692.1, forward strand.
ATTTTGCCGCAGCAGACTGTACTCTCTGCAAGCCCTGAATGATGTAACAAGGGGCACCCAAGTACAGAGAGTTACAGTAATCCAGCCTGCTTAGTACTGAGCTTCTTACTACCTCCGCACGAGAATCCATTGGTAGTAGCATTAGAATTTTGCGCAGCAACCGTATCAAGGAGAAGCATACATTAGCAGTCTTATTTGCATGAGACTCCATCTGGAGGTTGTCGTCAATCCAAACCCCCAGGTTGCATACCTTCTTGACCGGCGCTATAGGTCCCTCCTCAGGCGTGAGTTTGAAATCAAAAGGTAGAGGTTTAGGTATCCTTGCGGATGAGCAATACAGTACCTCGGTCTTTCCGCTATTCAATTGAAGGGAGTTTCTCCTGAGCCAACCAGCCGTGCTTTGCATGCACTGCTGGAAGGTATCCAGGAAGATCGCGTGTTCACCTTCAAAAGAAAACGCCAACTGAGTATCATCAGCATAGTTTACTAGGCTGATTCCAAAGGATTTAATACTCAGAAGCAAGGGGTGCAGATATATATTGAACAAAATGGGGCTGATCGCAGAGCCCTGCGGCACTCCATATAGTATCAACGATTTACTAGAGGAATATGGTGCTAAAGACACAACCTGCTGTCTCCCCGTCAAGTAAGACTGGATCCATTGCAGTGCTCGTCCCTTCACCCCCAGCCTCCTGAGTCTCTCACTAGGATAGAGTGGTTAACTGTGTCGAATGCTGCCGACATGTCGAGAAGCACTAAAACTGTGGCTTTCCTGTTGTAGGGACACATTCGCAGGTTATCCATCATGGTGACAAGTGCCGCCTCAGTCTCGTGGCCTGGTCGAAACCCAAATTGGTCTTTGTCAAGTAGTAGATTTTCTTCCAGAAAACACGACAGTGTCCTACTGACTGCCTTCTCCAGGATTTTGACCGGATAGGGCAAAAGAGAAATTGGTCTAAAACTGTCCGGGACTGATGGATCAAGGGTAGATTTCTTTAATCAGCGGGGTCACCACCGCCTGTTTCCAGCAGTCCGGGACAGTTCCCTCCAACAGTGATTGATTACAAATCTGTCTCAGCCACGGGAGGGTTTCTTTGCCAACTGTCTTCCAGACTTTTGGGGGTAGGGGATCAAGGGGAGACCCCGATGTGACACTGTGCGCCAAACTGTTAAAGGCTTCAACATCAAGTGCCGGAAAAACATCCACGGCTGCTTGCTGTGGAGGATCTTCTTCCCCGGTAGTTCTACTTTATCAAGGCCTTCATTATTAGGATGAAGAGTGTTAACAATTTTTATAATTTTGTCATGAAAATGGTGAGACATATCATCACATAGTTTTTGTGATGCTGCTACCTTATTGTTTAGACATGTTGGAGCAGACAGGTCTTTGATGATTTTAAAAAGAGCTTTTGCTCCGTTCGGCGCTTGTATGATGGAGGAGCATAGAATTCGGCCTTGGTTTTGTGAATAAGTTCTGTATATTTTAATTGTATTAGTCTTAATTCTTTTTTGCCTTCCTCAGTGTATCCCCTTCTCCATTTCCTTTCCGTCTGCTTGCGGAGCATTCTTAGCTGTTTCAGCTCTTCATTGTACCAAGGGGCCGTAATTTTATTCCTAATTTTTAGCTTCTTTTAGGAATTATCTGATCTAGAGAATCTGTGATATAGCTGGTATAGATTTTATAGTTCTCTTCAACAGTCAGCCTAGAAGAAGAAGAATTTTCTCCCTTATTACATAGGAGTGAGCCCGACTAATCCAATTTTGCCCATTCCCTGCCGCTTCTGTAGGAATTCTGCTGATTGTTTGTGGCCTCTAGGCAGGGCAACTAAGGGCTAGATGTAGGAGCCCTAATACCGGTCGGTAACGGCCGAATTCGGCCGTTACCGACCGGTATTAGGGTTTTCAGATGTAGGGGGCCTATATTTTACCGATTCTGTAAATTTACCAAATCGGTAATTTTATAGAATCGGTAAAATACTGAATCAGTATATTTACCGATTCGGTAAATTCACATGTAGGTGGCACTTCTAAGAGTGCCACAGGCCCTTAAGAATCGGTATTTTACCACCCAATCCTATTGGGTGGTAAAATACAGAATTCAGGTGTGCATGCACATCTGTGCATGCACACCTGTGCAATATGACACACAGACATGCCCTTAGGGCATGTCTGTGTGCCACATGGCACACAAGTCTGGAATTGGGGTGCTAGAGGGTGTCAAAGTGACACCCCCTGCACCCTTGCAGGATTCGGTATTTACCGATTCGGTAAATACCGAATCGGTATTGCCCATTGATTCCTATGGGCTTAATGGCCCATAGGAATCAATGGGCAATATTGATTCGGTATTTACCGATTCGGTAAATACCGAATCCTACCGATTCGGTAATTCTTAAATTCGAATTACCTACATCTCCCCCCTTCCTATTTACCGACTCTTAAATACCGGATCGGAAAAATTCGGTATTTAAGAGTCGGTAAATAGGAATTACCTACATCTGGGCCTTAGTCTCAAACTGAATTAGGTGGTGATCCGTCCAAGTCTGGGGTAATATATTTAGTATCTTGGAAGTGTCCTGATTGGCAAACAGTAAATCTAGGATGTGGCCCCCTTGATGCGTGGCCTGTTCCACTAGCTGTACAAGATTCAGGTTAGCACATGTGTGATTTAAATCTCTCAGATGGTTACTAAGATTCCCCTCCTCCCTAATATTGAAATCTCCCAGTACAATCATCCTAGTATGTGTCAAGGTTAGGCTGGTAATGATATCTAGGAGGTTATGATATTGCGTGTTGCTGCCAGGGGGTCTGTAGCAGAGCAGTCCTGACAATAGATTGACCCCAGGTGTCTGCAGCGTAAAATCCATAGTTTCTATCCCCTCTACTTCCTCTTCCGATAGGGACATAAGGTTTAATTCCTCCTTAAATAAAATTCCCACACCTCCCCCTTGGCCTGTAGTTCTTTGTGGAAACAATAGATAACAGTTTTACTCAGTCAATCGTGCATGCTTCATTTCTACAGAGTTGCACAGAAATAGAGAGAAGGGCATTTAAAAAAAAAGGGTTTACTGAGCAGTCTTATTTCTCATGCAAGAGATATGAGCTGATTCAATCGTAAGACAGTATAATACGTACAGCGTTAGTAGTAAGATAAAATAATACTGCAATAGCATGGTTTGTAGCTATGACATATATTCATAAAATACATACATAAATAACACAGGCTTAAATGTGAATACTCATCTTTTACTTCAAGCTAGTTCTACCCCAGTGTACCTAACCTAAGTGTAGTACAAGAGAGAAGTAAGTGCCGTTTTTTTCTATAGTCTAGTTGGGCTATGGTTTAGATTGGTGTTGCCTAGATTTGCAAAAAGTCCCTCTAGGTTCTAGTCTGCTCCATACCTTAGAATGAGAGAAGTTGGAATCTCTTTATGGGTCTCGATCTCTAACACCCTGCAAGGGGAGTCAGAAACACTGGAGCTGGATTCTCTGCGAGGAGGATGACAGCATCTGGTCAGTGCGTCAGGCAGGAACTTGACTTCCTTCTGAACTTGCCATGGTGAGCCGTGCAAGTATGCAGCTGAATCGTGCCATAGTTTGCCATGGCAAGTGAAGGTATATTTATACCTTGAAGGTGTTTATAAATGCCAGTATTGACGTATAATTTGGGCAGAAGAACGTCATGAATGAACCCCAAAGGAATAGATGTTCATGCATAATAAATGAGTTCTTGGAGAAATCAATAATCCAAGCAAGGGGAAGTCCTAAAGGCTTAAGAGTCTGGCTTTCCAAGAACTTGTTGTGACGTGGATGGACAGATGTAGGTGGACGTGCCTGTATTTGGTTAGCATGGATAATGCCTAAATAAGGGTAGGGTTTCTATGCCTAAATAAGGGCAATGCGAATTGTGCCTATTTAAGGGCGTAAATTGGGAAACCTATATACGGTATCTAAATTGACACACAACGCAACTCCATTCCGCTAACGACATGTTGCAGCCTCACCATATTGCTTCTGTATTTGGAGCGCTCAACGGGCTACAAAACAGTAAAATCTCTGGATTCACTTACCATTTTTTCTGATGTTTCTTGTTCCTTGGATGTCTAGTGTTATTTCCTTCCTCCTTTATCTTCGTCAGACCACTGTACCTCAACAATCAACATCTTCTAACTTTGGAAAGGAATCTTTTTGCAATCCAAAAGGAGTCCAAAGGTAGCTATTGGGTAAGTTATAAGTAAAGGGTTTATTAAGCTTAGTTACAGGATAAGATGGTACATAGTAGATAGGAAGTCCAGCCCCCACAAAGAGCAGCATCCTTGCTGCTCACCCCACACACTCCAACTGTCTTTCTTTCACCCACAATAAGCACTCCAGCCTTCTACTACCTCATCAAGCAATCCATACATTCCATACACAACAGATCTATACTGGCGGGCAGCAGGAAACAGGTAACTAAGGGAAAGGATGCATAATGATAATACAAGTCACAACCTGTCTCTTGTATTTTCTTGCTGATTTTAGGAGCCCTATGTTTTACTATTGTGTTTCCTCCTATGTTGCCCTGTTGCTTGCCTATGCCTCTGGATTGGTGTCTGAAGCCCCTTGCCTATTTCTGTCACTTTGGTTCTGCGCCTGTCCTTCCTATGTGACTAATAGGAAACCTTTAGGATTATGATATTCCTAGTAGGATAATAGGAATATTCAACTAGTGGCTCCTTCTGTATGGGCGTTGGTGACTGAAACACTGAATGCAGCATTTTGTGTGTCTTTTCGCTCCTTCTCTTATTAGACGTGCTCAGTTAGCAGTGGCCTTGAGGATTGTAACCAAGGAGAAAATGATTGTCAGGTGAGTGGGGGCTTGACAACAGGGGTGTCAAGCCACTTACCCCCTGTCCTGAATCTATGTACCCACAAGTTGCAGGTGTGTCGTGCCCTTTAGTGCGTATTCACAACTGTATTCATCTTGAATTGTAAGGGAATCTCTGCCAGCCCCCAATGTCACCAGGATCATCAACTTGGGCTAACCAGATGCCCCAAGGGCACTTCTCCTTGTATTTACATGGAAGCATTTTGGGCAAACCTCATGCAAGCCATGGTCTTTCCGACTGGCTCAATATGCACTATCACTAACTTATGTGTGTATGTCAAGCAGCCAGAATTTCTAGTTTGAGTCTCCAGGATACACCGCGCACTGGTGAGGAAGTAAGTTCAGAAAATTATCTTTACAGATTGTTGCACACATTCCTTTCATTGCTGCATTGTGGCTGTGGGTGGACAGGTATTTGTTTACCAATAGGAGTGCAGTCAAGAAAGGAACCAGTCAAAAATTGTTCTTTCCTCCCTCCCAACATGTACCCCTACTTGGAGGCTGGTAGATATAAGTAACACAGGACACCTTGCTCACATCTCCACCAAACACCAACCCTCAGCAGTCCCAGCGCTCACCTCTCTGTTTCTGCATTTTCTTAGCAGTTACTTCCTGCAGACACACTCCATGGTTAGCAATTAAGCATGACTTGGCGCCGTCAATCCCAGCTCCTGGGCTTCCTGCTCATTTGGACAGCAACCACCATAGGACAGAGCTCTGAAGGTAAGGCAGTGCTACCAGCTTCTGGGCAGCACCAAAGCTCACGTCAAGAACCTTAATAACTGATAGGGCGCTGCTAGTGCTTCTGTGTAAGGAAAAGCATATTTAATATGTGAAGGCATGCAACATTGAATTTGCAGTAGAATTAGGCTTTCCTGTTTCCGGTTTCTATTTTTGGTAAATTCTGCAGTTTTTTTCCAAGTGTTTTCAAGTGATTTCAATACCTTAAAAAATAGTGGTTATCAGTGGTTACATATTTTTGCGCCATTGAATGCAACAGAAATAGTGTTTTTCCATTTCTTGCCTTTGGCATCATCACTCCACAAACATTCTGTAAACAGATGCAACATTGAATTCAAGGCTTCTGGCACTAAGAACCACCAGCTAAATGATATGGTTAGTATGACTTTCTTTGATGCTACACAACGCACAAAATGAGAAATATTTGCATTCTAGTTCCTGAACATAACAAAACAGTGCGCTAAAATGGACAAAGGAGTCAATAGTATTCTTCATTAATTCTGAAAATTGTAAAGATGCCTTCAGCACACCCTCTAGCAAGTGGCAAGGATCGTCTACAAGGAAACACTTCAGCTCAGGTATCAATTTTGACAGGTTGTTCAAACAACCTGTTCATATACAAAGCTAAATCGCTACAAATACAAACAATATCACTCCAATCTTTGTTGAACTTTGTAGGAGCTTGTGCAGATGCATTCCAAGTGACACTGAGTTCCATGTTTTCCAAAAGTCTGGTGTCATATTTTCACCACTATCCCAGATGCTTGGTGACAGCACTCTTTTCACATATACCTGTCACTACACCTTGCATTGAATGTTTAAAGCAAGGGATGTTTGGCAATTCACCTAGTATCAATACTGCCTCACTAGAACTCACTCACTAGAATACTGATGTATCAAAGAGTTTTACCCATTCTCTGAACGTAAACGTGATGGTACATATTGGGAAAGATTCTTATGCAACCAGACATTTTACCTATCAGTGAAAGAATCAAATGACCAAATGTAGCCAAAATATCAAATATGATTGTGTTAGTTCCTCATTCTCTACAGTTTATGACATTTTTAGACAAGACCTAAAACCTGATTTTAAACCCCTACATCTTTAGAATAAAGCCCACAAAATTGAAAAAGCAAAAGGAAGAAGAAACAATATTTTAATGGTATCCTTAAACAACAATACTATGGCAGAATAATGTTAGCCTATTCTTTCTTGCTGCTACCTTGTATAAGAAAGTTACATTGTATTGGCCCCTTCAGAAAGAAATACAAATTGCTCTTTCACTCTCCTTTTCCTTTCTTTGAATGGCATTTAGTTTGTGGTTGTGCAAGTGTTTTTTCAGTGTTTATATGTTTACACTAGTGAGTGCTATTTCCCTTTCGGTGGGATTTTATCAGTTATTATAGGTTTAAACCTAAAACAGGATACCCGAAGTCTAAGCGATTGTGTGCAGGGATCTGATATGTAACATACAGTATTTACACTTCTGTGCAGGCATGTGATATTTGCTGTGCAAATAGGAACACCTCTGTGTTGCCTTGTGATATATACCTTTCACTGACAGGTCTTTTCCTTCCCCTGTGCCTAGCCTTTTTTTTTGGCTATTTAGGGTAGTTTGCGCTTTGGCCATTGTAACCTTTTAACCACATAAGGTATCCACGGCAAATTTGTGTCCTTTTCTTCCAACATCATGGGGATTTTAAAAGTACCTAGGGTTTGTTGATTCCCTTGGAGGGAACCCAGAAATTAGCCAAAATACAGCCAAATTTGTTTTTTTGTTTGGGATAAATTGGAAAAAAATTGCTGAAGAGAAAAGCGTCAGTTTTTCCCCCCTGAAAATGGAATCAACAAAGGGTTCTTCCCAGCTTTCCGGGACAGACTGGCATTTGTCAGAAAACCATTTTTTTTTACAGTTTTGGCATTTTACTGGAACATAGCCTATTTTTGCTATTTTTTGTGCTTTCAACCTCCTTCCAGTTGATGGTAGAAATAGGTATAAATGCAATAATTGATTCTTGAAAGCTATATATTTCAAGAAAGTTGACAAAAATCTGATTCCATCAAGGGGTCAGTTTTGAAGACCCTTCAAGGTTTTTTTTTATAGAAACTAACAGTTGAAAATAGGAAAAATTGAAAATTAGTTGCTAAGCCATTTGTGCCAACGTTTTCACCTGTAACTTAATTTAAGTATGATAGATTTTCAAAGCTATATACTGTTGAATTCACTGGACCCTTCTGGTTGTGGGGATATATAGGACCTGTATATTCACCAAGAACCCAATGAACCCGGAGCAAATCACTGAGCAGCACCTTGCAATGATTTTTTATTGTGTACCAGGTATATAGCAATACATTTGGGAAAATATAAACAGTGAAAAATTGGTATGAAAGTCATCAGGGCACTGCGGACATGCGAGTTATAGTTAGCAGAACTAACTATAACAGAGGAATTTCTATGGTTTTGGATGAGTGAAATGTTCAGCTAACTATAACTATAACATCCCTGAAACCTATGTTTTTTTCTGTATATACATATATATATATTATCTACTGGCGGTCGCTAGTAGGTAGTTATAGTTAGGACCTATTTTCCATAGGAAATCAAAACATTCTATTTGGAATAACTTTGGTGCCAGTCGACGAATCTTCACAAAATTCTCAAAGGAGATGGCCTGCTCTGATCCGCTCCTTCCCTGAAAGTTTTGGGGTGATTTGTCGAGTGGGGGCTGAGAAAAAAGGGGGGTCCCAAAATGTGTTTTCCTCATGCAATTTTCCATAGGGACCATTAAGAGAGGCTACAGCCCGAACTGCTGAACAGAATTACACCACATTTGGCAAAAAGGTAAAGTTTGTTTCGCAGATTACGCTTTTTGTTAAAGGGTGTAAATCCGTTTAATAGTTCCTGAGAAAATCATAGATATATCTATAAATGAAATACTGTACGCGTACTGTCCGAGGATAGTACGTGTACCATTACGAGCACAAGCTGCATGCTAATTGGCTGTAAACTGTCTTTCAACATTCCAATCCAGGAAGTGTTGGCAGCCATCTTGTGCATCGGTAGAACCAAGGCACAAGAAAACAGAAAAAGAAATGCAGAAAACGTGAAAAGGGGGCAGGGTAGAAACACCCTGACCCCCTAGGCCTGCTCAGGGGGTCCCACACCCCTACGCTGGATGAGCGTAGGGGATGCGTACCCTGCCGATCCCCCTCAAAAATTAAGGCACCACTCTACAAATGCGCCCCTGGCGCGTTTGCAGAGGGGGAAATAATACCCCTTGAATACTGGGGGTCCCTGGGGGACAAGTAGCCCACCAGGAACCTCCAGGATGCTCCAGGGTGCTCCCTTGCAGAGAAGTGTAAAGAGGCCAAACCCCTTTTTACACCTCTCTGCAACGCGGCACCCTGGCGCATACGGAAGGTTCCTGGTGGGCTAGTTGGCCCCCAGGGACCCCCTGTATTCAAAAGGAATTAGTTCCCCTCTGTAAAGGTGCCAGGGGGCTGCCTTGCTGAGATGTGTAAAGAGGCCACGCCCCTTTTTACACCTCTCTGCAACACAGCCTCCTGGCGCATATTGGAGGTTCCTGGTGGGCTTGTTGGCCCCCAGGGACCCCCAGTATTCAAGGGGAATTAGTTCCCCCTCTGGAAACATGCCAGGGGACTGCGTTACAGAGAGGTGTAATGAGGCCACGCCCCTTTTTACACCTCTCTGCAAGGCAGCCCCCTGGCGCATACTGGAGGTTCCTGACCCCCTAGGCCCGCTCAGGGAGCCCCACAAGGACCCCCAAGGACTAAAAAAAAAATATTTTTTATTTTTAAGTCACAGGCTGCGCATTTGGTACGCTTACCCTGCCGAACCCCCCCAAAAAAAACTTAAGGCACCACTCTGCAAACGCGACCCCTGGTGCATTTGCAGAGTGGGAAAAATTCCCCTTGAATACTGGGGGTCCCTGGGGGCCAACTAGCCCACCAGGAACATTCAGTATGCGCCAGGGGGCTGCCTTGCTGAGATGTGTAAAGGTTCCATGCCCCTTTTTATACCTCTCTGCAATGCAGCCCACTGGCGCATACTTTAGGTTCCTGGTGGGCTAGTTGGCCCACAGGGACCCCCAGTATTCAAGGGGAATTAGTTCCCACTCTGCAAACGTGCCAGGGGCAGCATTGCAGAGAGGTGTAATGAGGCCACACCCCTTTTTACACCTCTCTGCAATGCAGCCCCCTGGCGCATACTGGAGTTCCTGGTGGGCTAGTTGGCTCCCAGAGACCCCCAGTAATCAAGGGAAATTGCTTCCCCCGCTGCAAACGCACCAGGGGGCTGCGTTGCAGAGAGGTGTAAAGAGGTCACACCCCTTTTTACACCTTTCTGCAAGGCAGCCCCCTGGCGCATACTGGAGGTTCCTGGTGGGATAGTTGGCCCCCAAGGACCCCCAGTATTCAAAGGGAATTAGTTCCCCATCTGCAAACGCGCCAGGGGGCTGCGTTGCAGAGAGGTGTAATGAGGCCACGCCCCTTTTTACACCTCTCTGCAACGCAGCCGCCGGCACATACTGGAGGTTCTGGGTGGGCTAGTTGGCCCCCATGGACCCCTCGTATGCAAGGGGAATTAATCCCCCAACTAAGAACGCGCTACGGGGTGCGTTTGCACAGTGGTAAAGGTAGGGGGCGGGGCTTGAGGTGATGTGTGCAAACATGCCTTGTGGCCCGTTTTAAGTTGTGAAATTTATTCTTCAATCCAGAGGTCCTCTAGGGGCCAACTAGCGCACCAGGTACCTCCAGTAAGCACCACTGAGCTGCATTGCAGAGTGTTATAAAAAGGGGGCGTGGCCTTTGAACACCTCTCTGTAGGGCAGCTCCCTGGCGGATACTGGAGGTACCTGGTGGGCTAGTTGGCCCACAGGGGACCTCAGGATTGTAGAGGAATGAATTACCCAACTTAAAACGTGCCAAAGGGCGTGTTTGCACACGTCACCTCAGGCCCCGCCCCCTTCCTTCAATATTGAGCAAAATATTCCTCTAAAATCAGGTGAACTGCGAATTCCAATTTACTCACCTGTTGTCAGTAGAGACGTCAGTGCTGCATCTTTCAGCCCACTACTGATCCTGAAAAGTAATTCTAATCATACTTACAGTAACTTGAATTTCCTTCCATAGGCTAACATTGACTGGTTTCACTTGGAAATTCTTCTAAGTGTGGAGTTTTGGAACTTAAAAAAATTCCTCTAAAATCAGCCGAACTTTGAATACCGATTTACTCTTCTGTTATCAGGGGAAACCTCAGTGCTGCATCGTTCAGCCCACTACTGATTAAGTATGGGCGCATTTTGCAAATTCGCTGTTCGCGCATTTGCAAAAAAATCTGCGAATTCGCGGATTTCCCCGAAAATCGCAGATTTTTTTGCAATTGCACTATACTCAACTGGAGTACTTTTTACTGGCTAATCATTAAGTGCTACCTCGTTGGGTAAATGTATCATGCTTTTCCTACACTACAGCTGAGTAAAGGCCCAGAAGAGTTGTCCAGTCACCACGTGTGTCTGTAACTTTGCCACCGCGCCCATAGGCGCCGAGGTCCCTCGAGTGAGCTGTCCATCACAGTGGGGGAAAGGGCGGGAAGAGGTTGCATAGCCTAGTGTGTGTGGGGCCGGGTTTCTGTGCAATTTCACATGCATCTTTTTTTTAAAGGATCAGAGACCGATCAGTGCATAAGATGAGGCGAAAGCAGTAAGTGCTACCTCGCTGGGTAAATATATTGTGCTTTTCCTACACTACAGCTGCGTAAAGGCCCAGAAGAGTTGTCCAGTCACCATGTGTGTCTGTAACTTTGCCACCACGCCCATAGGCGCCGAGGTCCCTCGAGTGAGCTGTCCATCACAGTGGGGGAAAGGGCGGGAAGAGGTTGCATAGCCTAGTGTGTGTGGGGCCGAACTTCTGCGAGAGTTGACGTGTCTCTTGTTTATAAAGGGTCAGAGACCGATCAGAGCAGCAGATGAGGAGAAATCAGTAAGTGCTACCACGTTGGGTAAATGTATTGTGCTTTTTCTACACTACAGCTGCGTAAAGGCTCAGAAGAGTTGTCAAGTCACCACATGTGTCTGTAACTTTGCCACCGCGCCCATAGGCGCCGATGTCCTTTGAGTGAGCTGTGCATCACAGTGGGGGAAAGGGCGGGAAGAGGTTGCATAGCCTAGTGTGTGTGGGGCCGGGCTTCTGTGCGAGTTCACATGCCTCTTGTTTATAAAGGGTCAGACACCAATCAGAGCATCAGATGAGGAGAAAGCAGTAAGTGCTACCTCATTGGGTAAATGTATTGTGCTTTTCCTACACTACAGCTGCTTAAAGGCCCAGAAGAGTTGTCCAGTCACCACGTGTGTCTGTAACTTTGCCACCGCACCTATAGGCGCCGAGGTCCCTCGAGTGAGCTGTCCATCACAGTGGGGGAAAGGGCGGGAAGAGGTTGCATAGCCTAGTGTGTGTGGGGCCAGGCTTCGGTGTGAGTTCACATGCCTCTTGTTTAATAAAGGGTCAGAAACCGATCAGAGCATCAGATGAGGAAAAAGCAGCCTCCTGGTCACTGGAAGTACAGGGGGATTGCGCTCACGAAACTCGTGGATGCCTAGACCTCCATCACGGATTACAGCTATTTGTAGACGGTAGATATTGGGAGAAAGCACACCTGCCTAGCATCGACCGTGCTCACTAGATTCTTGGGCTGATTATAATAATGCAAAACTCAATTTGAGCTTCAACTCGGGCACCTGCTTTATTTATATATGTAAGTGCTTCCTGCTGAGGTTTATTTTTTGTGACAGGAGCCTCGTTGCCTAATTGTAACTATTCTCTGACCCTGCTTCAAGGGTCAGAGCAGGGTCAGAGAATAGTTGCAAGTAGGCAACGAGGCGCCGCTCAGGAAGCACTTACAGGGTTACAGCAGGTGCCCAAGTTGAAGTTAATTTCTTTGTAACCCTTTTGTAAATGGTTACAAAGAAATTAGCTTCAACTTGAGCACCTGCTGTAACACTGTAAGTTCTTCCAGAACAAAATTCGACTCGCTCGTGGATTCGCGGATTTTGCCGCAATTTCGCAAGATTCGCGGATCGCGAAATTGCAGAAAATCTGCAAATTCTGCGAGCGGAACGAATGTTCGCCGAATACTTACTACTAATCCTGAAAAGTAATTCTAACCGTACCCACAGTAACTTGAATTTCCTACATTGACTGGTTTCACTTGGAAATTCTTCTACGTGCGGAGTTTTGGAGCTTTAAAAAATTCCTCTAAAATCAGCTGAACTACGAATTCCGATTTACTCACCTGTTATCAGGAGAGACCTCAGTGCAGAATCTTTCAGCCCACTACTGATCCTGAAAAGTAATTCTAACTGTACGTACAGTAACTTGAATTTCCTTCCATAGGCTAACATTGACTGGTTTCACTTGGAAATTCTTATAAGTGTGGAGTTTTGGAACTTTAAAAAATTCCTCAAACATCAGCCGTACTACGAATTCTGAGTTACTCACCTGTTATCACGAGAGACCTCAGTGCTGCATCTTTCAGCACTGTGCTGATCCTGAAAAGTAATTTTAACCATACTTACCAGTAACTTGAATTTCCTTCCCCAGGATATCATTGCCTGCTATATAAATATATATAAATTAAAAAAAATATCAAATGAAAAAAAATATATATTATAATTTCAATACTTTTCAAAACATTTTTTTTCAATTTATACAAAAAATATGTAATGTAATTAAAAAAAAATATCTAAAAATAAGTACTTAAAACAATGTAGGAAATCAGTATAAACAATATAACAAATAATACATTTAAAAATTATCATTTACAAAACCTTTGAAATTCACTGAAAAAACCATAGGTTTCAGCCACGTTATAGTTAGGAATTAGCATTTAAAAAACCTTATAAATTCACTGAAAGAACCATAGGTTTTAGCCACGTTATAGTTAGGAATTAGCATTTAAAAAACCTTAGAAATTCACTAAAAAAAACATAGGTTTCACAAATGTTATAGTTAGCTGGGCATTTCACTCATACAAAACCATTGAAATTCCCCCGTTATAGTTAATTCAGCGAACTATAACCTGTGCGCTCACAATGCACTGCTGTTGACGTCACATATTACATCACTCATGCATGGTCAGTGACATCACTCATGAAATCACTGATGACATCTCAAATGACATCACTGATGACATCCTCCTTGGAAAGAGTGGCAGACCTCCTTTCACCTTAATATAACCTTTGATTCACAAATTCAAAAATAAAAAATAAAATTTTCAAAAAAATTGAGACTTTAATACCAGTTACAACAACCTATTCAGTAATTCCAACATCTACATACACATCCACTCATTCACCAACAGTTCTATATAGTCACTCATACATGTACTCACTCATCATATGTACTCATACACCTATACATCCTGTTACACACCAATACTCATCCATAGAGTTACTCACACACATACTCACACATGCAAATAAACTATCAAACATCCATTTACTTGCATATACAGCTATACACACACCACTACACTTACTTCTTCAGAAACGTACACATACTTACTCTCTTAAACAATCACATATAGAAACACATACTTATTTATACAGGAACTCTTCCAATCTCTCTCTCTCACATATACTCACTTATATTGTAGTGTAGTTCCTATATTCCCAATAGGCTCTGCGCATTGGAATAATATATCCTGTAGCTTAGACGTAGGACTTAGGTCTACTAGGTCTCTACCGGTTATATTAGACTTAATTGTGACTGCCAGCTAGCTCAGAGGTCACTAGAAACATTCTAGAATAAACAAGAAGGGATTAGTTTCTGACAACCGCATAAAACATGACAACTTTATTTCCCAAGAATAAGAAATCAAATCTCTAGAGTCGCAGAAACAATAGATACCTATTTCACTCAGTCAATCGTGCATGCTTAGTTTCACAAGAGGTGCAAGAGAAATAGAGAGACGTGCGTTTTCAATAAAAAGGTATTTATTGAACAGTCTTCTTTATCAAGCATTGAAAATGAACTGCTACAATAGTAAGGCTTACTATGAAGTACAATGCATATAATACAAACAGTATTATAAAGTAGTACTGTAAAAGCATGATATGGTTTCTAAGCCATAAAGTGCATAAAATGTATAAAATACATAAAATACATACAGTACATACAGTGATAAAAGGATTACTAAAATACTCAACTGGTGCTTCTAGAATACGCCTACCCTGGTGTACCTAACCTAAGTCTGGTAAGAGGGAGGGAGTATAAGAGGAGGAGTTTAAGTCTAGGAGTTCTCTGCCAGGAATCTGATTCCGATAATTCTCCAAGAGGTCTAATCAGCTCCGTACCTTTGTGCTAGAATGAAGGAGGTCTTGTATCTCGTTCCCGGGACTCGATTTCCCAGATACCCGCAAGGGTAGCCTGGAAACACTGGAGCTGGAATTCTCGGCACGAGAAAGACAGAGTCTCGCAGATCATCTGCTGGAGGGTCGGTTTCCTTCGGCACTTGCTGCTGCAGGGCGTCGGGCAAGTAGATAGTCGATCTGCTCCACACCACCGTGTGTTTGTTAAGGCAAATCAAGGCATATTTATACTTTGAAGGTGCTGAGTTTGACGCATGTTTGGACTTAATAACGTCACTCAAAGTCTCATTTCTTGGAAAACGCCAGGAGTACTAGGAGAACTTAATATTCAAGCAGGGGGAAGTCCCGAGCTGCTGAAGGCGGGTTTTTCCAAGAAAATGTTGTTAATTCTTGGAGTTTAGTGGAAGTATCTATGCCGTATTTGGGCTGTATGGTTTAAGCCAAATATGGTAATGATTTCTATGCCTATATAAGGAAATGATAAAGTATACCTATATAAGGGCATGAATCGGGAAATATATACTAGGGTCCGAGATTCATTTACACACCCACTCCACGGATATTAAGTTCAATAAAGCTAAACTAGCAAGTACTGAACATATCTAAAGCTAGTGTTTACAATCCCACCCCAATACAAAGAATGCATTTGAACTGGGTATGCAGGAAAAATATTCTACAGTACACAATATACTTAAGGGAAAAATTTCTAAGCATACCGTCATTGATCTAATTTATGCAATTTGACAAGATTCATGAGATTACATTCATGATAACGTCTCTTAAATACAGAAGAAAAGTCGAGATCGTTTCATAACATAACATGTCATAGCAATCTTTCTAGTTATAGGGATGAGGTCTAAATAGTTCTTTTAGTCTGCGTTCAAAAAATGAATTGTTCTCAAAGAATAGTTCTGCTGTAAGCAGATTAGTCTGTGCCAAAAGTTCAATGTTTTGAAAAGAGAGAAAAATTACAACTTTGTTGTGGAAATATAGTTCCAAATGTTAGAAGTCATTGTTTTAAAAAAATGAACAATATCACTCCAATCTTTGTTGAACTTTGTAGGAACTTGTGCAGATGCATTCCAAGTGACACTGAGTTCCATGTTTTCCAAAAGTCTGGTGTCATATTTTCACCACTATCCCAGATGCTTGGTGACAGCACTCTTTTCACATATACCTGTCACTACACCTTGCATTGAATGTTTAAAGCAAGGGATGTTTGGCAATTCACCTACTATCAATACTGCCTCACTAGAACTCACTCACTAGAATACTGATGTATCAAAGAGTTTTACCCATTCTCCGAGGGTAAACGTGATGGTACATATTGGGAAAGATTCTTATGCAACCAGACATTTTACCTATCAGTGAAAGAATCAAATGACCAAATGTAGCCAAAATATCAAATATGATTTTGTTAAATCCTCATTCTCTACAGTTTATGACATTTTTAGACCTAAAACATGATTTTAAACCCCTACATCTTTAGAATAAAGTCCACAAAACTGAAAAAACAAAAGGAAGAAGAAACAATATTTTAATGGTAACCTTAAACAACAATACTAGAGCAGAATAATGTTAGCCTATTCTTTCTTGCTGCTACCTTGTATAAGAAAGTTACATTGTATTGCCCCTTCAGAAATAAATACAAATTGCTCTTTCACTCTCCTTTTCCTTTCTTTGAATGGCATTTAGTTTGTGGTTTTGCAAGTGTTTTTTCAGTGTTTATATGTTTACACTAGTGAGTGCTATTTCCCTTTCGGTGGGATTTTATCAGTTATTATAGGTTTAAACCTAAAACAGGATACCCGAAGTCTAAGCGATTGTGTGCAGGGATCTGATATGTAACATACAGTATTAACACTTCTGTGCAGGCATGTGATATTTGCTGTGCAAATAGGAACACCTCTGTGTAGCCTTTTGATATATACCTTTCGCTGCCAGGTCTTTTCCTTCCCCTGTGCTAAGCCTTTTTTTTGGCTATTTAGGGTAGTTTGCGCTTTGGCCATTGTAACCTTTTAACCACATAAGGTATCCACTGCAAATTTGTGCCCTTTTCTTCCAACATCATGGGGATTTTAAAAGTACCTAGGGTTTGTTGATTCCCTTGGAGGGAACCCAGAAATTAGCCAAAATACAGCCAAATTTGTTTTTTTGTTTGGGATAAATTGGAAAAAAATTGCTGAAGAGAAAAGCGTAAGTTTTTTCCCCTGAAAATGGAATCAACAAAGGGTTTATGGTGATGAAATCACCATCTTCCCAGCTTTCCGGGACAGACTGGCATTTGTCAGAAAACCAATTTTTTTTACAGTTTTGGCATTTTACTGGAACATAGCCTATTTTTGCTATTTTTTGTGCTTTCAACCTCCTTCCAGTTGATGGTAGAAATAGGTATAAAAGCAATAATTGATTCTTGAAAGCTATATATTTCAAGAAAGTTGACAAAAATCTGATTTCAGCAAGGGGTCAGTTTTGTAGACCCTTCAAGGTTTTTTTAATAGAAACTAACAGTTGAAAATAGGAAAAATGAAAATTAGTTGCTAAGCCATTTGTGCCAACGTTTTCACCTGTAACTTCATTTAAGTATGATAGATTTTCAAAGCTATATACCGTTGAATCCGCTGGACCCTTCTGGTTGTGGGGATATATAGGACCTGTATATTCACCAAGAACCCAATGAACCCGGAGCAAATCACTGAGCAGCACCTTGCAATGATTTTTTATTGTGTACCAGGTATATAGCAATACATTTGGGAAAATATAAACAGTGAAAAATTGGTATGAAAGTCAGCAGTGCATTGCGGACGTGCGAGTTATAGTTAGCAGAACTAACTATAACAGAGGAATTTCTATGGTTTTGGATGAGTGAAATGTTCAGCTAACTATAACTATAACATCCCTGAAACCTCTGGTTTTTTCTGTGTATACATATATATATTACCTACTGGCGGTCGCTAGTAGGTAGTTATAGTTAGGACCTATTTTCCATAGGAAATCCGCAACATTCTATTTGGAATAACTTTGGCGCCAGTCAACGAATCTTCACAAAATTCTCAAAGGAGATGGCCTGCTCTGATCCGCTCCTTCCCTGAAAGTTTTGGGGTGATTTGTCAAGTGGGGGCTGAGAAAAAAGGGGGTCCCAAAATGTGTTTTCCTCATGCAAGTTTCCATAGGGACCATTAAGTGAGGCTACAACCCGAACTGCTGAACAGAACTACACCACATTTGGCAAAATGGTAGAGTTTGTTTTGCAGATTACGCTTTTTGTTAAAAGGTGTAAATCCGTTTAATAGTTCCTGAGAAAATCATAGATATATCTATAGATGAAATACTGTACGCGTACTGTCCGAGGATAGTACGCGTACCTTTACGAGCACAAGCTGCATGCTAATTGGCTGTAAACTGTCTGTCAACATTCCAATCCAGGAAGTGTTGGCAGCCATCATGTGCATCGGTAGAACCAAGGCACAAGAAAACAGAAAAAGAAATGCAGAAAACGTGAAAAGGGGGCAGGGTAGAAATGCCCTGACCCCCTAGGCCTGCTCAGGGGGTCCCTAACCTCTAAGCGGGATGCGCGTAGGGGATGCGTACCCTGCAGATCCCCTCAAAAATTAAGGCACCACTCTACAAATGCGCCCCTGGTGCGTTTGCAGAGGGGGAAATAATACCCCTTGAATACTGGGGGTCCCTGGGGGACAAGTAGCCCACCAGGAACCTCCAGGATGCTCCAGGGTGCTCCCTTGCAGAGAAGTGTAAAGAGGCCAAACCCCTTTTTACACCTCTCTGCAACGCGGCACCCTGGTGCATACGGAAGGTTCCTGGTGGGCTAGTTGGCCCCCAGGGACCCCCAGTATTGAAGGGGAATTAGTTCCCCCTCTGTAAATGTGCCAGGGGGCTGCCTTGCTGAGATATGTAAAGAGGCCACGCCCCTTTTTAGACCTCTCTGCAACACAGCCTCCTGGCGCATATTGGAGGTTCCTGGTGGGCTTGTTGGCCCACAGGGACCCCCAGTATTCAAGGGAAATTGGTTCCCCCGCTACAAACACACCAGGGGGCTGCGTTGCAGAGAGGTGTAAAGAGGTCACACCCCTTTTTACACCTCTCTGCAAGGCAGCCCCCTGGCTCATACTGGAGGTTCCTGGTGGGCTAGTTGGCCCCCAGGGACCCCCAGTATTCAAAGGGAATTAGTTCCCCCTCTGAAAACGCGCCAGGGGGCTGCGTTGCAGTGAGGTGTAATGATGCCACGCCCCTTTTTACACCTCTCTGCAACGCAGCCCCGGCACATACTGGAGGTTCTGGGTGAGCTAGTTGGCCCCCAGGGACCCCTAGTATGCAAGGGGAATTAATCCCCCAACTAAGAACGCGCTACGGGGTGCGTTTGCACAGTGGTAAAGGTAGGGGGTGGGGCTTGAGGTGATGTGTGCAAACATGCCTTGTGGCCCGTTTTAAGTTGGGGAATTTATTCTTCGATCCAGAGGTCCTTTAGGGGCCAACTAGGGCACCAGGAACCTCCAGTAAGCACCACTGAGCTGCGTTGCAGAGTGTTATAAAAATGGCCTTTGAACACCTCTCTGCAGGGCAGCTCCCTGGTGCATACTGGAGGTACCTGGTGGGCTAGTTGGCCCACAGGGGACCTCAGGATTGTAGAGGAATGAATTCCCCAACTTAAAACGTGCCAAAGGGCGTGTTTGCACACGTCACCTCAGGCCCCGCCCCCTTCCTTCAATATTGAGCAAAATATTCCTCTAAAATCAGGCGAACTACGAATTCCAATTTACTCACCTGTTATCAGGAGAGACGTCAGTGCTGCTTCTTTCAGCCCACTACTGATCCTGAAAAGTAATTCTAACCATACTTACAGTAACTTGAATTTCCTTCCATAGGCTAACATTGACTGGTTTCACTTGGAAATTCATCTAAGTGTGGAGTTTTGGAACTTAAAAAAATTCCTCTAAAATCAGCTGAACTTCGAATACTGATTTACTCTCCTGTTATCAGGAGAGACCTCAGTGCTGCATCGTTCAGCCCACTACTGGTTAAGTATGGGCGAATTTTGCATATTCGCGGTTCGCGCATTCGCAAAAATATCTGCGAATTCGCGGATTTCCCCGAAAATCGCAGATTTTTTTGCAATTGCACTATACTCAACTGGAGTACTTTTTACTGGCTAATCATTAAGTGCTATCTCGTTGGGTAAATGTATCATGCTTTTCCTACACTACAGCTGAGTAAAGGCCCAGAAGAGTTGTCCATTCACCACGTGTGTCTGTAACTTTGCCACCGCACCCATAGGCGCCGAGGTCCCTCGAGTGAGCTGTCCATCACAGTGGGGGAAAGGGCGGGAAGAGGTTGCATAGCCTAGTGTGTGTGGGGTCGGATTTCTGTGCAAGTTCACATGCATCTTTTTTTTAAAGGATCAGAGACCGATCAGTGGATAAGATGAGGAGAAAGCAGTAAGTGCTACCTCGTTGGGAAATGTATCGTGCTTTTCCTACACTACAGCTGTGTAAAGGCCCAGAAGAGTTGTCCAGTCGCCATGTGTGTCTGTAACTTTGCCACCACGCCCATAGGCGCCGAGGTCCCTCGAGTGAGCTGTCCATCACAGTGGGGGAAAGGGCGGGAAGAGGTTGCATAGCCTAGTGTGTGTGGGGCCGGGCTTCTGTGAGAGTTGACGTGTCTCTTGTTTATAAAGGGTCAGAGACCGATCAGAGCAGCAGATGAGGATAAAGCAGTAAGTGCTACCTCGTTGGGTAAATGTATCGTGCTTTTCCTATACTACATCTGCGTAAAGGCCCAGAAGAGTTGTCCAGTCACCACGTGTGTCTGTAACTTTGCCACCGCACCCATAGGCGCCAAGGTCCCTCGAGTGAGTTGTCCATCACAGTGGGGGAAAGGGCAGGAAGAGGTTGCATAGCCTAGTGTGTGTGGGGCAGGGCTTCTGTGCGAGTTCACATGCCTCTTGTTTATAAAGGGTCAGAGGCCAATCAGAGCATCAGATGAGGAGAAAGCAGTAAGTGCTACCTCGTTGGGTAAATATATCGTGCTTTTTCTACACTACAGCTGCGTAAAGGCTCAGAAGAGTTGTCCAGTCACCACATGTGTCTGTAATTTGCCACCGCGCCCATAGGCGCCGAGGTACCTCGAATGAGCTGTGCATCACAGTGGGGGAAAGGGCGGGAAGAGGTTTCATAGCATAGTGTGTGTGGGGCCAGGCTTCTGTGCGAGTTCACATGCCTCTTGTTTAATAAAGGGTCAGAAACCGATCAGAGCATCAGATGAGGAGAAAGCAGCCTCCTGGTCACTGGAAGTACAGGGGGATTGCACTCGAGAAACTCGTGGATGCCTAGACCTCCATCACGGATTACAGCTATTTGTAGACTGTAGATATTGGGAGAAAGCACACCTGCCTAGCATCGACCGTGCTCACTAGATTCTTGGGCTGATTATAATAATGCGATACTCAATTTGAGCTTCAACTCGGGCACCTGCTTTATTTATATATGTAAGTGCTTCCTGCTGAGGTTTAATTTTTGTGACAGGAGCCTCGTTGCCTAATTGTAACTATTCTCTGACCCTGCTTTGAGGGTCAGAGCTGGGTCAGAGAATAGTTGCAAGTAGGCAACGAGGCGCCGCTCAGGAAGCACTTACATGGTTACAGCAGGTGCCCAAGTTGAAGTTAATTTCTTTGTAACCCTTTTGTAAATGGTTACAAAGAAATTAGCTTCAACTTGAGCACCTTCTGTAACCCTGTAAGTTCTTCCAGAACAAAATTAGACCCGCTCGTGGATTCGCGGATTTAGCCGCAATTTCGCAAGATTCACGGATCGCGAAATTGCAGAAAATCTGCAAATTCTGCGAGCGGAACAAATTTTCGCCGAATCCTTACTACTGATCCTGAAAAGTAATTCTAACCGTACTTACAGTAACTTGAATTTCCTTCATTGACTGGTTTCACTTGGAAATTCTTCTACGTGCGGAGTTTTGGAGCTTTAAAAAATTCCTCTAAAATCAGCTGAACTACGAATTCCGAATTACTCACCTGTTATCAGGAGAGACCTCAGTGCAGCATCTTTCAGCCCACTACTGATCCTGAAAAGTAATTCTAACCGTACGTACAGTAACTTGAATTTCCTTCCATAGGCTAACATTGACTGGTTTCACTTGGAAATTCTTATAAGTGTGGAGTTTTGGAACTTTAAAAAATTCCTCAAACATCAGCCAAACTACGAATTCTGATTTACTCACCTGTTATCATGAGAGACCTCAGTGCTGCATCTTTCAGCACAGTGCTGATCCTGAAAATTAATTTTAACCGTACTTACCAGTAACTTGAATTTCCTTCCATAGGATATCATTGCCTGCTATATAAATATATATAAATTTAAAAAAATATCAAATGAAAAAAAATATATATTATAATTTCAATATTTTTCAATTTTTTTTTTCAATTTATACTAAAAATATGTAATGTAATAAAAAAAATATCTAAAAATAAATACTTTAAAACAATGTAGTAAATCAGTATAAAAAATATAACAATTAATACATTTAAAAATTATAATTTACAAAACCTTTGAAATTCACTGAAAAAACCATAGGTTTCAGCCACCTTATAGTTAGGAATTAGCATTTAAAAAACCTTAGAAATTCACTACAAAAACATAGGTTTCACAAATGTTATAGTTAGCTGGGAATTTCACTCATACAAAACCATTGAAATTCCCCCGTTATAGTTAGTTCAGCGAACTATAACTTGTGCGCTCACAATGCACTGCTGTTATAAATAAACTATCAAACATCCATTTACTTGCATATACAGCTATACACACACACCACTACACTTACATCTACAGAAACGTACACATACTTACTCTCTTAAACAATCACATATAGAAACACATACTTATTTATACAGGAACTGTTACAATCTCTCACTCTCACATATACTCACTTATATTGTAGTGTAGTTCCTATATTCCCAATAGGCTCTGCGCATTGGAATAATATATCCTGTAGTTTTGACGTAGGACTTAGGTCTACTATGTCTCTACCGGTTATATTAGACTTAATTGTGACTACCAGCTAGCTCAGAGGTCACTAGAAACTTTCTCGAATAAACAAGAAGGGATTCGTTTCTGACAACCGCATAAAACATGACAGCTTTGTTTCCCAAGAATAAGAAATCAAATCTCTAGAGTCGCAGAAACAATAGATAACTATTTCACTCAGTCAATCGTGCATGCTTAGTTTCACAAGAGGTGCAAGAGAAATAGAGAGACGTGCGTTTTCAATAAAAAGGTATTTATTGAACAGTCTTCTTTATCAAGTATTGAAAATGAACTGCTACAATAGTAAGGCTTACTATGAAGTACAATGCATATAATACGAACAGTATTATAAAGTAGTACTGTAAAAGCATGATATGGTTTCTAAGCCATAAAGTGCATAAAATGTATAAAATACATAAAATACATACAGTACATACAGTGATAAAAGGATTACTAAAATACTCAACTAGTGCTTCTAGAATACGCCTACCCTGGTGTACCTAACCTAAGTCTGGTAAGAGGGAGGGAGTATAAGAGGAGGAGTTTAAGTCTAGGAGTTCTCTGCCAGGAATCTGATTCCGATAATTCTCTAAGATGTCTAATCAGCTCCGTACCTTTGTTCTAGAATGAAGGAGGTCTTATATCTCGTTCCCGAGACTCGATTTCCCAGATACCCGCAAGGGTTGCCTGGAAACACTGGAGCTGGATTTCTCGGCACGAGAAATGACAGAGTCTCGCAGTGCGTCTGCTGGAGGGTCGGCTTCCTTCGGCACTTGCTGCTGCAGGGCGTCAGGCAAGTAGATAGTCGATCTGCTCCACACCACCGTGTGTTTGTTCAGGCAAATCAAGGCATATTTATACTTTGAAGGTGCCGAGTTTGACGCATGTTTGGACTTAATAACGTCACTCAAAGGCTCATTTCTTGGAAAACGCCAGGAGTTCTAGGAGAACTTAATATTCAAGCAGGGGAAAGTCCCGAGCTGCTGAAGGCTTCCAAGAAAACGTTGTTAATTCTTGGAGCTTAGTGGAAGTATCCATGCCGTATTTGGGCTGTATGGTTTAAGCCAAATATGGTAATAATTTCTATGCCTATTTAAGGAAATGATAAAGTATACCTATATAAGGGCATGAATCGGGAAATTTATACTAGGGTCCGAGATTCATTTACACCACCCACTCCACGGATATTAAGTTCAATAAAGCTAAACTAGCAAATACTGAACATATCTAAAGCTAGTGTTTACAATCCCACCCCAATACAAAGAATGCATTTGAACTGGGTATGCAGGAAAAATATTCTACAGTACACAATATACTTAAGGGAAAAATTTCTAAGCATACAGTCATTGATCTAATTTATACAATTTGACAAGATTCATGAGATTACATTCATGATAACGTCACTTAAATACAGAAGAAAAGTCGAGATCGTTTCATAACATAACATGTCATAGCAATCTTTCTAGTAATAGGGATGAGGTCTAAATAGTTCTTTTAGTCTGCGTTCAAAAAATGAATTGTTCTCTAAGAATAGTTCTACTGTAAGCAGATTAGTCTGTGCCAAAAGTTCAATGTTTTGGAAAGAGAGAAAAACTAGAACTTTGTTGTTGAAATATAGTTCCAAATGTTAGAAGTTATTGTTTTAAAAAAATGAAGGCCGCATTTCAGAGTTCAGAGAACACTGTGTGCATGACTCAAAAGTTATTTTCGGTGTCAGGAGAAAACATCAAGTCGTCTATACTGGCAAAGAAATCGTCTACCACAGTAGGTGAAAGTGGAACCACTTGATCCAGCAGATCAAATGTGCATAGATGAGAGGCATTGCCGTCAGCGCTTGCTGCCCCGTTAGCAATGGTCATATCAGATGGTACCTGTATGCCTGGTGTTTCTCGTGCCTCACCCTCACTTAGACTTACTACTGGTGAGATCTCAATGAATGCTGTCATCAGGATCTGTAGCCGTTGGGGAAACACAATGCATGAGCCGTTACAGGACCTAGCAAGGCGTCGACATCCGATGGCAGGACTGATGGAAGTATAAGACAAATGTCTAACACGCATTCCTCTCCACAAAGTAGGCATCGTAGAACAGGTAAGATGCAATCTTGCCAGATTGGTCTGAACGATAGAAGCCATGTCGTATTCAGATCTCTTAAACGAGCCAAGCCGAGAATCTGTGTTATCCTCTCACGATACCTCTGGGCACGGACCGTCTGTTCCATGAGCTTCTGGGTATCGTCGGTTACTGGACTTGCCATATCGGAGCAGAAGAAATAAAAATAGTATTCCTGCTATGAGTCCCAAGATGAGAGGCAGGCCGCCGAACACAGAGTGCACGAAATTTGGGAAAATGCTGAGGACTGCTTCAAATGGTGCTAACAGTCCCGAAAAAATCGTCTTAAATACATGTGCGATGCCACTGGTATCAGACATGTTTAAGATTTGACAGGGCAGTTTGTTGATAATAATGCATGTATCTCTGCAGATGTCCTTGCTACTTGCAGATCATACGCTTCTTTTGATGATGTCAGTGGCACAGATTTTTGCAAAAGAATAGACTTTAGTCTGCTTAAAGTATAAATTTGTATAGAAGAGATATTCAATGAGGGCCATATTGCCGTCTGATTGTCTGACTTGTGAGTTGGATACAATACTTGCATACAACAAGTGACCATGGACGACACAGTAACCAGATAAAGTTTTCCTGGCACCATGCCACAGCAGCTGTGATCATTTAATATAACGTAACTGCCATTGGATAGCTGCCTGAAAACGGGTTCTATCAGTGTGGAGGGAGTACCGTGCAGGTGGCATGAAAGGTTATTCGTTGAACCATCGCAGGCTCCGTGTAAATTAATACCCTGGCACAGAAGTGTACCACTTAGTGAATTTTTACAATTTTTCCCACTAAGGAATACTTCTTTCCCCTTATTCCAACAACTGTGTGTGTATGGTAAAGTCCATGTTTACTTAATGTATTCTTTACCCAACCTTTCATGCAGGCCTTCTGGTATATGCTGTAGACAATACTGAAACTGGAAAATCATCACTGGAATCATGATGGTGCCGTGAATTATCCATTCTATTACAGGTTTCTCAGAAACTGTCAATGGTAATCTTTCCAGTTTTTCAATGCTCAGCACCATATAGTATACTCCTCTTTGTGCCAAAGAGATTTGTTTATCTGTAAGGTTAAACCCAGTAAACAATGACCTTGTGTTGATAAGCCTCCATGGCACGTAGCCTGAATGCAGATTTTGTAATGTCCAGCCTAGCTGCATTATAGAACGTAATTGAGACTGGCCATGTTGTAACATTAGCAAGTCTTGCTCCATTATGTCAATTGCAGAGGATACAATGCTGTCCAATGAATATATTCTGGAGGACAGAGTGGTTAACCCATTGTCCATTACAGAGAGAGCTTTCTCCAAGTTAATACGATCAATTTCTCGTATTCTTTCTGCAGTTTCTAATTGTGGTATTTTCCAAGCCTCGTTGTACGCAGCATATATACCAGTGTATATGAAACGTTTTTGCCGTGGTTTGCGAGGTCCCAACAAGAAATCTCGCAAATCATTGCTTTCTTTAAGTAAAGTCAAGTGTTGTTTAATTTCAGGAAGTGTAGAAGTTTTCAGCCATTCAAGGCATAGTTTTCCTACACTATATGTTGTTACTATCCCTGATGTTGTCTCTGGGAGTATCTTGGATCTGGCCTGTTAAGAATTAAACCATGTTTTTTGTTCAGGAATCTATCTTGACAGTTATTGGTGTCTGTGGGCCAGATTAACCATTTTTTCCAATGAGGACTAGTTCTGGTCAATTTGAAAACATATTCTACGTCTATCTCCCCTTCTGTCGTTTTGTTATTTTCAGGAATGGGTTTTGGTATAGACGGTTTATTTAAATCTTTTATTTTTGCTATGCCAAGACAAGATGTTTGTTGCACATTGTCATCTAAAAACATTATTTGTTCAGGTATAATGCAGGCTCTGAATAAAGCTTCCAGACCTTGCATCTGCCATTCTTTTGTGCCCCAGACAGTTTTTGTCTCGATGTTGTCTTTCCAGAAGTTGTAACCCAATGTGGACAACTTAGCAAAAAAGTTTGCAGAATAAATTTGTTTCGTATTGGTCAACATTGTTTTCAATCCTGTATTATTACATTTGTGAAATAGAAGTAAGGAAACATTTCATAAAATGTTTTAGAGCTGCCTTTTTGTGGTGTTGGACAATGTTCCCATTGATTATACATAAAAACATTTCTCAGGCTTGCAGATTTGTGCAAATAGTGATGACCAAAATGGTTAAAACAATACATTTGTTCATAGTCTGATGACCCTTCTAAATAATTCATGTTTAGTATATTTCACAGACATTTCTAAATCTGACATCATATTATTAATTGTCTCAAAGTCCTAATCATCAGAGAATCTGCTGGTTGTTACTATGTCATTCACAGAAACCTTGAACTGATGTGGAATCCTCTGCATCTCTACCCGGCCATAGATATCATAATCAGTTCTATCCCATACTATACCTCCTGGTATAGGGATGGCTGTGATGTTTACTCATGACAGTTCTCTTTTTTCAACATGTGATGATTTGTTCGGTTTTAGGACCAAGTTGATTTTCTGACTTGCTGTGTCCATTGTACTGTATTTTCCTTCTATCATTCGCCCCAGGCGTAAAACCAATATTAGTCAGAGCAGGAGGAAAGATGCACCTAAACCAATCCAAAATTCAGTCCATGGTGAAACCAGATATATTTTTTCAAGTTCATGAAAAAGTTCTGTCATTTTTTCTTTGAGAGATTTCTTTGTTGTTGTATCTTCAGGTTCACTTGGATCCTCAGAAAACTTATCAAAGTTGATGAAATATCCAGATGCAGTTCTGTCAATTGTTTGAATGGCATCGATGTTTGTTGAAACTGCTGCAACTGATTTCTCCTTTGTCATGTTAGTGTATTCAGGTGCTACATCATTGTAGACTGGTGTTTCTGGTCGAACAGATATTTGGGTCTCAAGAGGCACGAGTTCCATTGCTTTGTTGTAGAGTCCTTCTTTTCTTACTGCAGGTTTATCAAAGGTGATAAGTCTTTCAGTTTGAACCTTTTGGATTGTAGCAAGATTTGGCTGTCTGCTACATCTTGGGAGTCCACTTGGCCTACTACTTATCATTGGCCACATGTTGTGGTTTTACCAGGTCGATGGACACGACTCTGTTCTCCTTTTTACCAGCAAGGGGCGATAGTACTACTGATCTTGTTCCTTGGATTGCTAAGAGACGTACTGCTTTTCTGTAAGAAGGCCCAAATTCCTTCTTCACCGCTATCTTTTCCCTGACTAGGGGGCAGATGTATCAAGCCTTTTGCGATTCTCAAAGGCCAGAATTCTGCGAATTCCGTTCTTTGCGATTCATAAAAGGCTTTTTTTGATTTTTTAACATGTATCAAAAAATTTTAAAGTAAGGAATCGCAAAAATTTGCGATTCCTTATTTTGCTTAAGCATTTAAGGAATCGCAAATTCTGCGATTCCTTAAATGCGATGTATGTAGGTTTATGTGATTGCGAATTTGGGTTAAAAAATTGCAAATTACCACCAACTTGTAGTTGTTGGTAATTTGCGAATTCTTTTAAAAATGCCCTAATTGGCATTTGTGAGGGTGGCATGTGACGCACATACATGCCCATAGAGCATGTATGTGTGCCATATGCAGACACATGCAGATTTCAGGGGTACAGCAGGGTGTCTTTGAGACACCCCTGCACCCTTGAAATTATTCTCAATTTGCGATTAGCAAATTGCGAATCGCAAAAATTGAGAATATTTTCATAATCATTCCTATGGGCCTCCTGACCCATAGGAATGCATGGGAAATTATTCCTTATTTGCGAATTCACAAAATGCGAATTCGCAAATAAGGAAGACTAAGAAATCGCTAAAAAATAGCGATTATCTACATACATTCCATTTTGCGATTTCTAAAAATCGTTATTTAGAAATAAACGCAGGACCCTGATCAGAATGTAGCCTGCCTATTGCGTATGTGCCGATAAAGTCTCGCAAATCCTCTATAACAGTTCTGGCGTCAGCCGAGCGCAGGGGCCATAACCAAATAAATCTCATGCAGGAATCCACTGCGACCATGATATATTTATAGTTGCCATCCCGTGTTAAGGGACCACAGTGGTCCAGATAAACACGCGCTAGTGGTTTATCTGAAATCAAAAGGGGCGTTTGTGCAGGACGTTTCACTGTAGAGACTTTCATTTTCTGACAGATTTCACATTCCAGTACATAGTCTCTAGTTCTTTTCCTCATGCCTGGCCACCAGTATCTCTGTTTTAATAATGATACCGTGGCGGAAACACCTGCGTGTGCAGAAGCAAGCCCTTCATGTGCTGCAATGATTAGTTCTAACCTGTGTTCCATGTTTGGTATTGCCCTATCCTCCACTCCAGGGATTCGAGCAAAAGGAACATTGTTTGCATCAGTTATATATGAGTATTTTACTGGAAAGCCTTTCGGGAGTGTCTTACCACTGTCTTTGATTGAAGAAGTGACAGCTTGCAGTATTTCGCTGTCTATTTTTGTTTTTGACCGGGTGATAGCAGCTACGGAAGCCGTTTGCACAGCTACCTTCGCGGCTTCAACATGAGGAAATATACATTTTATGGTCAAGAAATGTTCCCTAACGTGTACCCCACCGTCTCCATGTACCAGCTTAAAGTGCATGTAACTTCCCTCCTGTGCCAGCTATGAAGACGCAAATACATTTGCGTCCAACGTTAACATGTCCTCTTTCAGATCCACCCTAAATGGGTTGAATATTCCGTTCCTAAGTATGCCATGCCAACGTCTTTTTGTGGTGTACTTTACACGTTTTTCAGCTCTGGCGAAGTAGGCCCTGAATTCTGCCATCGAGCCTTTTTCTGCCTTCTGATTCTGAACGCCTCAGCATGGGCTGCCTCTGTACCCGTGACCTCTGCCTTACTCCCTGTGCGGCTAACGGCGCTTAGCTCAGCCTGCTGCCTGCCAACACTGTATTCAACCTTCGAATTATCTGTTCCGCTCCTCAAACATACATTCCTGCCTACTAGTTCAAGTAAACATCTTCCAGCTGCAGAGCAAAGGGCCCGGCCTCACTGTCTCCGTGCAAGTAATTCATAGCCTCTGTTACCATGGTAGGCCCATGCCCCCTCGCATCTTATGCAGACACTTAGACGCTTATACACGCACTCACAGTCAGTATAGAATAGCCTCTGCCCAAGAGACCTTTTCCTCTAGATAATATGGTTCCCAAACATTAGATATCAGATATGATATAGGTACGAGTTGATCTGACATGCCAGACTTCTGTCTCTTTCCGCCAGTGTAAATGTCAAGTCCCCTGCACCCTCCAGTTCCACGTCATTCACGCGTCATGCAGCTGCGCGCGCATCCAGGCCTCAGATTTCTGCTGACATTAAAAGATTCTGCTTTGTTGCCACCTACTCGTGACACTTACATGTGACGTTTCTAGCACACACCTCTATGTTCACGCCTAGTTCACGCCTTCTAATTACGTATCACTACCACGTGTGTACTCTTATCTTGTTTCTCTCAGCTGTTACGCCTCCTGTATTGGTTTCTATTGTATGATTTAAGTATATAAGCTATGTATTGTCAATAAAATATTGCTCTATCCCTTCCTGCACCCCAGTGGTGGCAGGAACAAGATATCCGATCTGGTACCATGACCATTCCTTTTTAAGGAATAAAACCACCAAGAACACTAACACCACGGACTCTGCCTCTTTCTTTCCGATTGAGTTATTATTGATTAAGTACTTACCTGCATAGAAATTAGGACGGTAAATCAAATATTTACCACATTATTTTGGCGCCCGAATAGGGACCCCTCCCCCACCACACGCGCCGGTTGGTGCGTTGCAAGCTTTGCCCCCTGCCATCAGTCACGACGGAACTACGCGTACCCGCAGGATTTCCTGTATCTCCCTCTGGCCCACGGAGGTGACGGAGACTGCGATCAGCACCCAGACGAGGCGGTGAGGAGTGCGGAGGATCCCGACCAGAGCCTAGCCGAAAGAAGCAAGGTCCGAGGTGTCAAGAGGCCCACCAGTTTCCGAAGTATCCACGTGTCGAGTTGAGTCGAGTCCAGTCCGGTCCAGTCCAGTCGAGTTTTCCGAGGCCTTCCGATTCCGTGCTTCCCGGTGAGTACCATTGCTGGGACGTATCTAGACGGGTGCATTATTATGTATCCGGTAAAGACGGGTTTGGGTACACAAACGCGGTCTGCACTGTTTTAGACAGTGTATCTGTACTGTTTAGCAGTATATCAGTTATTCAAGTTCTTGCACTGTCTTCGACAGTGTATCTGTGCTGTTTAGCAGTACATCCAGTATCTAGGGTAGAGATATATGTTCAAAAAGGTTTTTTCATGTGATTAATGTCGTGGTATGAGTGATTGTTTAATGTGCATTATTGTGTTTTTGTGTAACTAGCTGTGTTCAGAATAAGTAACCAGTACCAAGTATCCAGTACTAAGTAACAAGATGCCGTTCTTCAATAAACTAAGACAGATAGGAACTAGGAAAGGGATACTAGAGGAAGAAATTCCTATCCCCCCAGGGACACTCCTGGAAACTTTATGTACCATAAGCATGGCATAGACTCCATATTGTATCTAGATTTATGGGCCGAATATACAAGCATCTAGAAGAAAGACACAGATGGCCCGTTACAGGAACGTGGGATGCTGAGTGCATCCTGAAAGTAGAAGAAGCACTATGGAGAAAGAAAGCCAGACAATCTCAGAAAGACGCCATAAAATTGTGGCGTAAAGAATCACATAAACGAGCCGAGAAAGAGCTCCGTAGAGAAGATAGACATAGAGAAGAGTCAGATAGAGCCCGAGAGAACGAATTAGTTAATGAAGGAATCTGAGTAAAAGCAGAACAAGTAGACCGCGCACGAAACAATCTTGTAAATGGCATGTATCTTGTGGCCGAGGGTTCGCCTGAAGCCACTTCAGAAATACCGAAAAATCTGCCGCCACCATTGGTTCCAACTAAAGTAAAGCACAGGACTACTAAAGACATATTTCTGAATTCCTATCTAGACGATGTAGCACCCGCTTACACCAATTCACAGGCCCCGCCTACTGACGGTGACGGGGACGGAGGTGGCAACCCGCCTACAGACCATATCCCGCCATTACCGCAACAAGGTTCCCCCGTCCGACAGCCTGTCGTTCCTCCACCTCCACCACTTCCCTCACCTAAGGTTAAGATACCAAATCCGTTTTGCCTGATCCTATTAAGAGACAAGTTCAAGTACACATACAGACTCCACAGAGGGATAATGCCCAAGCCTCTGCCTCAGGAGGTGCGACCGGGGGTTACCAGACCCCGCCAGCAACACACAGATTACACCTTAGGGACATGCAGAACCACCCTACGCTCCAGTCACCCCGTCTCGACATACTCAAAGAACCGCTTCCAGTTTGCAGATACGATCCAGTACCCGGCAAAGACGATAGAATGTTGATAGCATCACTACGCTTACGACAAGCTACAGATTACCTAGTGTTATTCTCAGGGATGACTGATCACCTAGATAGAATATATCACTTTGTCCAGACTGGGGAAAATCCTGAAAGTATTAAGGAGGCCCTGGCACATCAGAAAGTTGACACTCAAGCATATATACTACGTTTTTTCATAAATTGCTTAATAAGAGACTGAGACAGGCCAGAGACAGAACAGGATGAAATGGAAGCACTAAACAGGTGGGGTCAAAATATAGCCGAAGGAAAACATGATAAAGTTAATTGTATATCAAGCATGTACAAGAAAATAAGAAAAGCAGTAATAGAAATACACGAAAAAGAAAAAGAAAATGCTTCCTCCGAGGAGGAGGAAGGACCTGAAGAACGAGAAATAACTACCGGTACAATAGCATATGTAGGTAAGGGAACTTACCTTAGGAAAGGCATTCGTCCAGAAAGCAAGAGAGTTTTTCTCTCTGGCATATCAAAACCGAATTCGCCCGAATATCTGTTTCAAGACACTGATAAAATGCTTCGAGAACGAATGGGGTACCATGTACTCAATTCTATGGATGAACAAGAACTAGCCCGGTCAGCAGTACTATGGGCTGACAATCCTAATATATACAATGATGACACAGTAGCGCAGACATTTCTGAACCTATCCCCAGACGAGCAGAAATTAGCAGGTATATATATGATTCAGCACCTCCTCACGTTATACAGAAATAAACATTCTGATCCAGGTCCCTTACACGATACATTAGAAGCACTACTCATGGATAGATGGAGAGGCCTAAGTACCAAGTTAATCCAAATAATTCTAGAACAACGGCACAGATATAACACTTTCTTAGGCCCACAATATGTTCCCGCTCCGCCCCCAGAAAGAAAAATGTATCATATGGAACGTTTAGAAAGGCGGAACCCGTTACGAGAAGTACATCCAGTTATGGGTACCGATAATACCTTGAAACGTGTGTATGTACACACACCTCTGACCAAGTTAGAACTATTGGAGATGAAGAAACTAGTACCCTGTCACGATAAAGACCCTGCAGGTTTTCACAGAGAACTTAAAGACATGTTACTGATGGGTGATTACACATATACTGATATCATGAAAATGTTAAAGGTACTGCTGCCCACCGGCATCTACGAGAAACTCAAGGAAAGAGAATGGGAGGTGGGAGACAAAAAGATTATATGGACAGAAATAGAAGACGAGGAGAAAACTCGTACCCCAGGGCTAGGCCTTGGGGAGAAAGCTAAAGCATTACCAGGTTTGATAGTACAGGTTCTGCCAAGATTACTGACCACCAAAAAGGAAGACTGGGACGCAATCTCAGCCTGTAAACAGAAACACGATGAAGATACCAGTGACTTCTATTCAAGATTCGAGAAATGTTTTATTAGTAATAGTGGCCTAAAACCAGGTAGCGAGTCGTACCCACATCTTTTTGTATCAAAGTTAGTCGAGAATTCCCTGACAGCAGTCAAAAACCGTGTATATAAAGTTGAAAGTACTTGGCAAGCAAATACGCCGTCCCAGATGTTACAAATGTTACAATACCATCAGAACAGAATTAGAGAAGAACAGGATCACGAACAGAGACGTATGAAAGACACGAAAATGAAAATGCTAGTGGCCCAGTCGGTTCCAGCCGACGGCCAGAGAAAGGGTACGACCCAGACAGGTAATACCGCAGCTCCCGTTAAAGGGACATGCAATTATTGCAAGCAGCCAGGTCACTACGTACATGAATGCCCAGTCCTGAAACACAATATAGCAACAGGTAAAACTAAAGAAAGACCGCATCCGCCTAGACAAGACCAGGGCCAGCAACAGACTTCACAGAATTCACAACCTATGCATGCTCAACCACACACAGCACAGACAGCAGCGGTATCACAGCCACAGTCACAGCCCATAGCCGCAACACAGCAAGTTTCACGGCAGATGTGCCAGTATGCACAATCTGATTATCCCGATTATCAACGATACACATGAAACAGCCTAGAGAGGGAGGTTGGCTTGCCTCTTATTGAGATTCCTGTAGATCAAGAGGGTCCTTACGTACACAGTCGAGTATTGGGAAAAGATAGAAAGTTTTTAATTGACACAGGGGCAAGCCGCACAACAATCAGCCATAATGAAGTCCCAGGGGCACCCCTCTCAGGCTCACAGAATGTTTCCCTTGGTTTTTCAGGACAGCCTATTGTAAATGAGGTATCTAAACCAGTCCCCCTGGCTGTGGGTCCATTATCACGTGTTACAGACTTATTACTCACGAAATCATGTCCAGAAAATCTGTTAGGTATCAAAACATTGAAGGCTCTAGGAGCTGTGATATGTTGTTCTCCGGAAGGAGTTAGACTCTTTTTGCGTGACTTTAAGGGTCACTATGTATTACGAGAGTTTGATGTCAGATTGAAAAATGTACCGAAGCACCTGTGGGCACAAGGCCCGACCGATGTAGGTTGCATGCACATCACACCATACCGTGTTACACTCAAGCCAGGAGTTGTTTTACCAAGAATGAGACAATACAAGTTACCACCCGATGCTTTAGTGGCTTTACTGGAAATCATTGAAGAGCTCATTGCCCAGGGAGTGGTCGTAGAGACCGACTCCAATATCTGTAATTCCCCTATCATTCCGATTCTTAAACGTACTGATCCCAATGCACCGCCAGTATATCGGTTGGTGATTGATTTACGAGAACTAAATAAATGCATCGTTCCACAGTACCCTGTGGTTCCCGACATCTCTTCCCTATTGACTGCTATTGATTCAGAAGCAACGTTCTTTACTGTAATTGATCTCAAGAACGCCTTCTTCAGTGTGCCCATTGATCCAGAGAGCCAATACCTCTTCGGATTCAGTTTAGATGGACGAAGTTTCAAATTTTCACGCGCACCTCAGGGATTCACAGAAAGCCCCAGCATCTATAGTCAAGCACTGAAAAGACAACTCGATTGTATTCAAATGCCAGTTAACACCGCTTTACTGCAATACGTCGATGATCTGCTGATCACCGCACAAAGTGAGCCCGAATGTGAACAAGCATCACTGACAGTTTTACATTTCCTGGCCAACAAGGGACACAAGGTGTCTCCTTCGAAGCTACAATTCTGTGTTCAGCAAGTTGTGTACTTGGGTCACTTGCTGTCCAAAGTGGGGAGACAGCTCACTCCCGATCGCATCCAGTTAATTGTAAATATGCCACAACCCCAGACACAAAAGGAAGTGCGGGCCTTTATAGGCCTCACCTCGTACCGCAGACAATGGATTCCCCAGTATGCATTTCTAGCTAAACCACTCATTCAGTTGACAACACAGGAGGCAGCGACTTCGACTGCCCTTCCTTGGACTCAGGAACATACACAGGCCTTTGAGGAATTAAAGAAAGCTTTATGTCAAGCACCAGTTTTAGCGACACCATGTTACAGCAAACCCTTTACACTTTTTGTTACAGAACGTGATGGTACAGCGTTGTCTGTCCTCACTCAAGATCAAGCAGGTTCACATAAGCCTTGCGCTTATTTTTCAAGTACATTGGATTCAGTAGCCCAGGCGCTCCCTGCGTGCTTAAAGTCAGTAGCAGCGACAGCCCTAGCAATCAGACAGAGCGATTCAATTGTTTTAGGACATCAATTAACAGTACAAGTTCCACATTCTGTAGAGGTTCTTTTAAACAGAACTCAGACTCAACACTTGACTATAGCACGACTGACAGGTTATGAACTGACACTATTCCAGCCACACATAGAAATCAGACGCTGTAACATCTTGAATCCCGCAACATTGTTACCTTCGATTATGACAGATCCAGCCCCGCATGATTGTATAGAGATCATTAATGCAGTAACAAAGCCCCGACGAGACTTAACAGATGTTCCACTGACAAATCCAGACCTGACACTTTATGTGGATGGTTCATGTATGAGAACAAACACAGGAGAATTAGTGGCCGCCTATGCACTGACCACTGAAACTGAAGTTAAAGAAACATATCGTATTGATACACTGTCCGCTCAAGCAGCAGAGCTCATCGCTCTGACCCGAGCCTGTATACTAGCTAAGAACAGAAATGTTAACATATACACAGATTCACGTTATGCTTTCGGAGTTGTACACGACTTCGGAGTGTTATGGCAAGAACGAGGTTTCCTGACCTCTCACGTTGCCAAGATCCAACACGGTCCCCTCATTCAAGCACTATTAGAGGCAATACATCTGCCTTCAGGCATATCCATCATGAAGTGCAAAGCACATACTAAAGTTACAGATTCTGTTTCCCAGGGTAACGACCTGGCAGACCAAACAGCAAAACATACAGTATTGACTCACACCCAGACAACTGATATGACAAAGACAATAGCACCGACACATTGTATGACAGTTAGGGATCCCACACTAGATGTAATCGATATTCAGACACATGCTACTCCAGATGAAATAAAGAAATGGACTGAACTAGGAGGGATCCAGACAGATCAAGGTTGGATGACAAAGGGAAAATCTACATGGTTTCTCCCCGACTCTATGGTTCAAGTCATAATAAATACAGCACATAGTCCAGCACATCTAGGAGAAAAAGCTATGTTAGACAGCTTACAGAATCTCTGGTACAACAAACACTTACGAGCAGCAGCAAAACAGAAAGTGCGTACTTGCATGATCTGTTGTCAGTTCAATCCAGGTAAAAGCGTCCCTGTAGAGCAAGGTGGATTCCATCCTCCTGATCACCCTTTTGAAGTCCTCCAGATGGATTATATCCAGATGGACCGTTGTTGAGGATTTAAGTGAGTCCTCGTAGTCGTTTGTGCACTTTCCCGTTGGACCGAAGCATATCCAGTCCCAGATTACACTGCCCCGACCACTGCCAGGCAGCTGGTTCGAGAATTCTTCCCACGGTACGGCTTGCCTCGTGTCGTGTACTCAGATAACGGACAGCCATTCTCATCCGAGCTCATGAAACAGGTTTCCCTTCTGCTAGGATATCAGTGGAGATTCCACTGCGTCCGACATCCCGAAGCCGCTGGCCTTGTAGAGAGGCATAACCAGACACTGAAAACCCGCCTTGCTAAAATCTGTAAAGAGAAAGGGGTCGACTGGATAGTCGCCCTGCCAGTTGCACTGTTCTATATGAGAATGGTCGCCCATTCGAGATCAGGACTATCCCCGTATGAAGTGGTCTTTGGCAGACCACCGAATATGTGGGGGACGCCCATGCCTAAGAAAATAACTGATGTTGATTGTAACATGCTGACAGATTACCTTGCCTCCTTGATGTCTGCACTCCAATCATGTTGTTCACAGGTTGCTGCAGCCTTTCCCGACAACACTGATGTAAAGCCACACGATGTCCGTCCCGGGGATACAGTCTTAATTCGCAACTTCGACAGGAAAAGCCCGCTGGAGCCCCGCTGGAAGGAGCCGAAGATCGTCCTTCTTACCACGAGGACCGCAATCAAAGTGGAAGGCCGAAAGGGGTGGATCCACACGAGTCATATTAAAAAATGTAATGAACTGTTGCCAGAAACTGACTCGTCCACCCCCTCCAAGGACTGCCTCGATACTAAAGACTTCAAAGTTCCAAAAAGAGAGAAAACTCCCCAAGAGGAGTATCGAACTAAACTTCGATCTAGCAAGTCAGACAGTTTAATTGTTTAAGTCCTCCCCTAGGTGAATCGGTTAAATAGTTTCTGACATGTATCCCCTAGATCGAGATAGAGAGAGAGAGAGACAACTCAAGAAACATGCATATTGTAAATCACTCCGTAGTCACTGTATAGTGACATTATTGATTATGTTTTTTCTAAGTCTTCTGATTATTGTTGCTAGTATATTGCTTCCCATATACTACCCTATCTTCAAGCGTGAACAATCTGCTTACAATGTCACCGCCGAACATTCTTTTAGCGAGTTACCCCCCCATGAACTATCTTACAGACTTGCGCTGCGCAACAACACCTTCATTAGTATGTTACATCACTCCCATCAGACTAATAATGCTACAAACTGTTGGATATGTGGCCGACTCCCTCCCTATCAGAAGTACAAGGGAGTTCTGCCCCTCTTTCCGTACCCGTTTACACACAATGGCTCTTGTGGAGCATGGTTTAGAATAATTAATTCCTTAGATCCCGATATTGCTGTTTTCGAAGGAAACTGGGTTTGGGGAAACTTGAACTTAGTTCTGCTTAATGCCTGTTACCCTGACAAGAAGGGACTTCCCACTAGAATAGGAACTGATCTAGAAAATGAAGTGTATGGATTAGGTAATTATACAATTAACCTTATGATTCTTACTGTCGAATCCGAAGCTGCACCAGTTCTCCCTGCTATGTCAGTATTACCAGTCAAAGGTGACTTATGTGTCAGAAAGAAGGGTTCAGTACACTTAGGTCATAGTAAATGTACTACTGTGGTCGAATTCAGTGATCATGGCAAGTCTTCCTTTAGAGCTACTCCTCATTCCTACTTTGTTTGCGGCCATACCGCATACATACGCTTACCTCTAGATTGGGATGGTACCTGTTACATTGCATTCCTTCTGCCACCTGTTTTTTTAGCCCCTCCTGATTATCACAGAAATACAAATCTAGTAAAGAATAGACTCAGAAGAGATCTCCCGATTGTCGACTATACTGAAACGGCATGGGAGCAATACACAGATTTCAATAAAGGATTCTTTTTCTTCACAGGTCCCGTCCAAAATAGTAAACTGATACGAAGATTAACTAGAACACTCGAAGCAGTAGTGAATGAAACTACCTCCGCTCTAGGCAACTTAACAGAGGAGCAATCTGCCATGCGGGTTGTTGTTCTCCAGAATCGTCTTGTTATTGACGTCATCCTAGCAGATAGGGGCGGAGCTTGTAAGGTCATCGGGTCAAGTTGCTGTGTTTTCATTCCAGAAAGCGCGCCTACAGTATACAAAGCTATTACACGTCTTCATAAGATTGCAAGTTTGATACATCAGAATCCAGGCACCTGGACTTGGTCCGGTTGGTTCTGGACGACGTTGACCGCTTGCGGATGGAAGATCCTATCCTTCCTAGGCATTGCCCTTGTCATAGTATTCAGTTGCTGCCTGTGCCTACAGTGTGGGCCAGCGATTTGTGGTCTGTGCGCCACTTCATGTATTGCACATTCCAGTTTTCACTTAAAACGCGAAAAGAAGAAAGAAGAGCAAATAATGTTACAAGAACAGACTGATCGGTTTATGAGAATCGATATATCATGAAGGGTCCGTAGGGAACAAGGAGGGAATGAGGAAATATAAATTTTATGGTCAAGAAATGTTCCCTAACGTGTACCCCACCGTCTCCATGTACCAGCTTAAAGTGCATGTAACTTCCCTCCTGTGCCAGCTATGAAGACGCAAATACATTTGCGTCCAACGTTAACATGTCCTCTTTCAGATCCACCCTAAATGGGTTGAATATTCCGTTCCTAAGTATGCCATCCCAACGTCTTTTTGTGGTGTACTTTACACGTTTTTCAGCTCTGGCGAAGTAGGCCCTGAATTCTGCCATCGAGCCTTTTTCTGCCTTCTGATTCTGAACGCCTCAGCCTGGGCTGCCTCTGTACCCGTGACCTCTGCCTTACTCCCTGTGCGGCTAACGGCGCTTAGCTCAGCCTGCTGCCTGACAACACTGTATTCAACCTTCGAATTATCTGTTCCGCTCCTCAAACATACATTCCTGCCTACTAGTTCAAGTAAACATCTTCCAGCTGCAGAGCAAAGGGCCCGGCCTCACTGTCTCCGTCCAAGTAATTCATAGCCTCTGTTACCATGGTAGGCCCATGCCCCCTCGCATCTTATGCAGACACTTAGACGCTTATACACGCACTCACAGTCAGTATAGAATAGCCTCTGCCCAAGAGACCTTTTCCTCTAGATAATAT
Organism: Lissotriton vulgaris; assembly: GCF_964263255.1. Lineage (NCBI taxonomy): Eukaryota > Metazoa > Chordata > Amphibia > Caudata > Salamandridae > Lissotriton > Lissotriton vulgaris. The sequence continues at coordinate 25,519,234 of NC_141692.1, forward strand.
GGTTCCCAAACATTAGATATCAGATATGATATAGGTACGAGTTGATCTGACATGCCAGACTTCTGTCTCTTTCCGCTAGTGTAAATGTCAAGTCCCCTGCACCCTCCAGTTCCACGTCATTCACGCGTCATGCAGCTGCGCGCGCATCCAGGCCTCAGATTTCTGCTGACATTACAAGATTCTGCTTTGTTGCCACCTACTCGTGACACTTACATGTGACGTTTCTAGCACACACCTCTATGTTCACGCCTAGTTCACGCCTTCTAATTACATATCACTACCACGTGTGTACTCTTATCTTGTTGCTCTCAGCTGTTACGCCTCCTGTATTGGTTTCTATTGTATGATTTAAGTATATAAGCTATGTATTGTCAATAAAATATTGCTCTATCCCTTCCTGCACCCCAGTGGTGGCAGGAACAAGATATCCGATCTGGTACCATGACCATTCCTTTTTAAGGAATAAAACCACCAAGAACTCTAACACCACGGACTCTGCCTCTTTCTTTCCGATTGAGTTATTATTGATTAAGTACTTACCTGCATAGAAATTAGGACGGTAAATCAAATATTTACCACAAACAGGCAATGAATTCCCTGCAACGTGAACGCCATCATGCTGATGACTCAGTGTATGTATCACGTGAGTCTTTTGTAGTTCTTTCTGCAAAAGAACTACTTGTTCCCAAAACAATTTATGCTTGATTGTTCCACCTTTAGCATCTTTGAATCAGTTTTTAACCCAGTTATGCAGATACCTTTTGTAAGAGTGGACGCAGTAATACGAATCGCACACTATGAGTGTGGGGAATTCGTGATCAGTATTTTCAAGCGCCATCTTGAAAGCATGTAGTTCAGCTCGCTGAGCTGTACAGTCTTCGAGTGATTGAGTTTTTGTGACCATAGGTCTAAATTTGCCTTTGCGCCAGCTATCTTTAACAATCGCGCACGCAGCACTATAGGCTTGTTTACCCTAATTGCGGGCTGTGCTGATCCATCTGTATATATTATACAGCCATAATGTTCAAGAGGAAGAATTTCGATCGGCAGAGGACATTTGTGTTCATATTGGAGAAATTATTGTGTCTTTAGACTAGGGTCAAAAAAGTATTGAACGTCTGTTACAGCAAGAGAGTAAACCCATTGTATCCATCTCGGATGTAGAGCTTTCGAATTAGGAATGCTTGCTCTTGTCACTGCCTCTAAGGCAGGTACAGGTGTAACGATCATTATGCGTTTACCCTTCGCGAGAGCTCTATGTTTTGCTACAGAAGTTTGAACCGCTGTCAGAATTTTCTCTGTAGAAGTGAACTTCATTTCTGCTTGTGTGTACAAGTGTGATTTGTAAGCTATTGGTACCGTTTCTCCTTCATTAAAGGTTAGGTACGTGAATCCACATCTTCCTGGGAAGATTCGGATTACAAGGTTGCGCACGTTTTCGCGTGTGTCTAGTTTAGTTTTTACTAACATGTCTGTTTGGACTGAACGCAAAATTTCTGTGTGTGTTTGAGTCCAATGTGTTGGTTTAAAATCAGGTTTGAATAATTCGTACAGAGGTTTAACCCTCTCTGCGTAATTTAGAACATAAGTTCTTCCAAAATTCAGGAAACCTAGAATTGATTGTAAGTTTTTCAGTGTTTTTGGGGGTTGGAGCAGCGCACATTTCTCTAGAAAGTTTGCTGCTAGGCTTTTGCCTTCACTTGACAATTCATATCCCAAGAATATGACATTGAGGTGGGCAATTCTTTATTCTTTAAAATTGAATTTATACCCCTCAGAAGCGAACCCAAGTATTATGGTGTTCACTCTTTTCAAGTGCTTGTCCAAGTCGTCATCCGTAAGATAGATGTTATCGACATAAGATAATGCCTCATCATCGTACGTTTGGAGTAACTCCGTTACTCTCGCCGAAAATAACCCTGGGCTATTCTTGAATCCTTGGGGGAGACGACAAAATTTTCGCTGTGTCCCCAATATTGAGAAGGCGGTCAAATGCCTGCTTTCTGGTGCAATATTTTGACAGAAAAATCCATTTGAAATATCTAATGTTGTTTTATATTTTTTGCGCACAATGTTATTCATCAGTGCTGCACTGTGTGAGCTTTGTACTGCAAATGCTTTGCAACAAGAGTTTAAGTGTCTGTAATCCAGTACTAGACGATATGAATTGTCTGGTTTGGATACAGGAAACAAAGGATTGCTCATAGATGAGGTGCATGTTACAATTGGCTCCGATTAAGAGTAATCAGACACCTGATTTCGCGGGCACTTTTGTAAAAAGCGCGGCCTTTTTACAAAAGTGCCGATTTCACGATTATTTTGCAAATGGCAAAATCGCGAAATCCTGGAGGGTCTGATTATAGTCCGTGTGTGCTCGCCCAAAGGTTATCGACTGAAAGAGACCTGTGTTATACATAACATGCTTTCAGCAGGAAATCCATTCTGTTAATGACAACCTCATGAGTTTTACCTGTGCTTACAATCGCCAATACAACAAGTTGTTCTGTTAGTGACTTAGAAAGCAGAGCAAATCTCACAAGCTCACAACATCCCCACCTCAGTTTTTGTGGCATTACAGCCAGCTTCTAAAAAGCCTGTGTGCTGCAAGCAGTAAACTGAAAGTCCACGAGTTCCTTCCGAGGGCAGAGGGAGAGCTTAACTTGCCCATGAGTGTGCAAATTTGAGGATGCTAGGGATAGTGAAAGTGAAAGCAGAGGCAATTAAAAAAATGCCAACAATGAAGCGCAAGTAAGTTTCAGAGGAAAAGCTGTACTTCACTGTAGCTGTCTTCCGAAAAAAATCTCTATGCAGTAAACACTTCACGTCCTCGCATTTAGCAAACTGGACGGTATTTTAGTTTTGTGTGCAACACTTAACTTTTAATGGAAAAAGTAAGGCTAAATTACGCCTGCTCACCTCCTCACATATTAAGGACCTGACGCTGCCTCTGCCCTTCGCGCCGCAACCAGAAACAAGCATTTCACTGAAATCGCGGCACTCGTGCTTGCAATCGCGGCACTCGTGCTTTGGCTGTAAACATCTTAAGCTAAAGCGGGTGCTGCGAATGGTTCAAAAGTAAAGAAATAGAAAAAAACATATTTTCTATTTTCTTTACTTTTGAAGCAATCGAGGCACCCGTGCTTTAGCTTGAGATGTTTACAGCCAAAGCACGAGTGCCATGTTTGAAACCAAAGTAAATAAAGAGAAAAAAAAGCAGACGCACGTTTTTATTCTCTTTAATTACTTTGGTTACAATGGCCGTACTCGAGCTTTAACTGTAAATAGCCTAAGCTTAAGCGTGTTCCACGAAAGGTTCAAAAGTAATGAAATTGAAAAAAAAAGTTTTTTTCTATTTCTTGACTTTTGAAGCAATCGTGGCTTTGTGCTTTAGGTTAAGATATTTACAGTTAAAGCGCAAGTGCAGCGATTGAAACCAAAATAAATAAAAAGGAAAAAAGGCATGCACATGTGTTTACCAATGCAACTAGCCATCAGAAAGGTGCGGCCACCATTTTTCCTACAAGGGTGCTGTGCTGGATACATTTAAAACAAGCATTTGCAATGCAATCAGTCTCACAATTGCGAGAGTTTGAGCTGTTTGGATTTAAATGACAATGTCTTTTAGGCTGGCAGTAACTGTGCCTCTTTAACTGCCAGCCTTGCTTATCGTAAGAAAGGACTATAAGTACAAGGTGCGTCTTTACACACCACTATCTTTTTTAATTTAAATCACAGAGATAGGCGAAGCATTATACAAGTACGGCTCGGAATACTACCCCTGAAATCACACACTTTTAAGTGGTCATTAAAAGAAGGAGAGACTAATCTCTGTGACTTATGTAAAGGTGGGGTGCAAGACCTAGAACACGTTCTGTTTGTCTGTTCAAATGAGTCTGTTGAAGCAGCCAGGAACAGATACATTACTCTGATTAAAACAAAATGTAAAATAAATTCGGTCCAGAATTTGATTTCCCTCTATTTATTTATTTATTTTTATTTATTTTTTGCATTTGTAATGCGCACAGATACCCACAAAGGGTTTCCCGGCGCCAGGGCTAAGAGGTCAAAACATAGAGGGCAGTAACTGTCAAGGACCACAATTCTTTATTAAAAAGCCAAGTTTTAACGTTTTTCTTAAAACTGGCAAAATTCTCCTCCTTCCGTAAGGCTATGGGGAGGGAGTTCCAAAGAACTGGTCCCAGATGGGAGAAAGATTTCCCCCCCACTCGGGCCAGTTTGAACCTGGGAACCACGAAATTTGCTCCATTTAAAGAACGGAGATTACGTGCGGGAACATGGGGCCTAACCAATTTTTGCAGGTATTTTGGTGCGGTTCCTGCCCTGATCTTGAACATGTATGTCAAGGCTTTGAACCGAACTCGGTTCTCTACCCTCAACCAATGCAGGTCCCTCAGATGCTTCGAGATCCTTGCTGTCCTAGGAATCTTGCACAGCAACCTGGCTGCGGAGTTCTGGACCAGCTGCAATCTCCTGGTCACGGCTAGATTGGAACCCAGGTATAAGATGTTACCGTAGTCAAGCCTAGATGTAATTAATGCATTGACTACGGTCTTCTGGGTATCCACAGGCAGCATCCAGATAATCTTCCGCAGCCATTTAAGGATCGTGAAGCAGATACCAGCCACTTTGTTGGCCTGCTGTTTCATTGGCAGCTCTCCCAAGCTTAACATGTATAACTTTTTTAAATCATTTTTAAAATTATATTAGTGTGATAATTTTCTCAGTAAAAAATGTAATTTTTATTGCTTAAAAATGTGTTGTTCTCGTAAGAGAACTGAATCAAATGAATTATTTCATTTAATTTCATTTAATTTCATTAATTTCATTTCATTTCATTCATTTCATTTCACACCACTTGCAGGTTTTCAATCCACATAACTAAAAGGCATTGTCATTTACAATGCCAATAGCCCAAACTCTTGCAAATGCAAGACCTATTGCATTGCAAATGCTTGTTTATTGACTGTCTTTTAAAAGTACACACTTCACAGTTTAGCTGGCAGCTCCTTTAGAATATCTCTCAAAAAGAATACTCCAGTGGGATCGCCAGCCAGCAGTCCTGACTTCATCCCTGGTAGTCAATGGTCCAGGGATATCACAATTTCTTGAGGGATAATTTTGTTTCATCAAATGTGGCTGTTCTAAATGGACGAGTTCGTCAATATTTCAATTGCAATAATCTTTCTACCCGTTTTCATGCTGACCTTAACCAGGTTTAAAATGTGCTGCAGAGATGACTAATGAGAGGTAAAGGATCACCTTCAGTACTTACAATAGCTCAGTTGTGAGAGTCGAGGGCTGTAAGAGAGACTCTGGTTTGAATCTGCCATGAAAGACTTCTCTTTTTGTTTTTGTTTTATGTGTGTTTCATAAAAGGTGAAATGATTAAAAACTTGGAAAATTCTAAATTTTCTCTTTCGTCGCCCCGTGACGTTTCTGTGAAAGTTTTAATTTCCGTTCCGGCCAGTTGTGGTTGTGAGGTTAGGAGACCCTGCAAGAGGAGGGCGGGAGATAATGGGGCAGAAGAGGTGGTTGCAGAGACTGCAGGATGGGTGGATAGGGAAGTAACGAGGACTTGTAACATTTTCCTCTACCACCGCTAGCATCGGCCCAGACACCCTAATGTGATCAGTGGTGTCGGCTAAAAAGCCTGGTCTGGCAGGAGTGTCGAGCACCACATGCAGCCACGTGTAGGTGCTAAGAAAGGGACACCATGTAGAGAAGTGCTGCAGGAAACCAGTGCTCGGCTCGCTGGAAATATTAAAAACTAGTACATAGCTGCCAAGGTTTCAGATTGCTACGTGTGACATTTTCATATTTTTGGTGTAATTATGAGTGACATTACCACAAATAGGAGTGACACCTTTCACAAGCAAAATCAATGAAAACGAGGGAAACACAAATATCATAAATAACACCTATCTGAGCAATGACAAACACGTTAGTTAGCTGCTGCAAAGCCCCACAAATGGAAGGGCAATAACATAGTGCCCTTCACGACTAGGCCGCCCTAACAATCATGTGCGAGGCCTCACCAAACTCTTACCCAAAGCAGAAGAGGTCCACGGCCCAGACGGCGCGCCGCTACGTTCCCAGCACCGGTGTAGCCAGTGGCCCAGGTGAGTTGCCTAATGAGCCAAACAACTTGAGAGTCGAATTACAGCGTCAGAGAGCCCCGGTCCGCTGATTTATTCCGGGAACAAAGCTGCGAAGCCAGGCTGCGAGGCGCACGCACGCATCCACACACAGTGCGGCAGCTGAGTGAGCCATTGCCAACGGCGCATGATTCAAATAAAGTGTGTTACAGAGCGCTGCGCTACATAACGCAAATTTTACCTGCAGTAATCTGTTGAAAATAAACTTACTTACATTGCAGGGGGTGAACGGCAATCTGGAAATGCGGTTCAAGACCGGGCCGCCCCCTCCTCATAGTGAGTCCTTCATGCCTCAACTGTCTACCGGGCTCCCTCAGCCAGCTGCATTCAAGGCTCAGCTGCAGTTCTGTAGCATGTGCCTGGACTCCAGCCGCGGTTGCGTTGATTCAATCACAGCGCGGCCGTGAGAGTCGCAATTGCCCAGCCAGGCTTCCAGTTCCAAACCCGTAGCCTCACTCCTGCCACCGCAGGAGGCGGCAGCGCAACGTAACGTCCTGCAAAGCGAAAACAACAATTGGGCACGGCCTCTACTGACACAGATCACTGTCAGAAAATAAGGTCGCGCCCAGGAATACTTTATACATTGTATCCAAGCTCCGCTTCAGTCAGCCCCCGAAGCCTGGGAGCAGCATGCTCCTAACAGCGCCAAAGTCAGCATTGCAGCGCTGCGGCTTGACAGCCGAGGCAGAGCTTCTGCCTCGGCTGTCATGCCTACAATTCGTGACTTTGCATTTCAGTGCGGTGATGCGGATCACCACACTGAAATGCGTTAGTCTCAAGCCCCTTGCGTGATACTTGGCAGAAATGCTATTATTGAAACTACAGTTTTAAGAACCTGGACGAAGAGATTTATAATGCCAGGTCTGGCATCTGACTGACATTCTTAGAATTCTGGGCAAAATCACGTAATTTGTTAGGAAAGGAAAACAGTGGAAGTCGAAAAACTACAGGAAAAGTCAGAGGCTTCTAAAGAAAGAAAGATACATCTGTGAATTTCATCAGGCAAGACACAGCACAAAAAAGCGGTTCACTTGGGCTTCAACTGAAAAGCCAGTGCAACTTACTGGAAATGGCTGCAACGTTGCGTGTAATAATCAGATGCCAATATCCAAAATATAAATCGGGATTGTTTTTTAAAGGATTGGTAGGGGTGGGGTTAAACCACTTATTTGTTTGCCCTTGTTAAAGAAAACTTGGCACCAAGTCTCTTTAGTTAATCCGCAGGGAGGAAAAAACAAGCATTGGCATAGCCAATAGGTCTCGCCTTTAGGACCTTATAAGTGTTTAGCCATGCACCAGTTGATGTTGTTGCACCAAGGACATTGTGATGGATAACTAAACACTTATCAGGTCCCAAAGGCGAGACCTATTGGCTATGCCAACACAGGAGCATCACCACCTCACTCCTATTTACAAAACAAATATAATGAACAATAATAACACTGTGGCATAATAGTTCCCCTTTATCAGCAAACTATTATTTTAGTGGTTTGGAGACCATGTTTCCCAACTTTATTCCTGAAGTGTATTGGGTGTATAGAGCACACACAGAAAAGACACCAGTATTCGCTGTATACAGTTTACGATACTTAAAAAGCAAGATAATAGTAGGCATCGACAGCAAGCCTCGTACATTGTGGTACAGTTAGGCCATGGTTCTAAAATGTTAACTATGCACAGGCCATTAACAGAAGAGCAGATAAATTAACCCAAAATTAGAGAGAGCCCTAGAGGGGAAGCAAAACTAGCTAATCCATGTCTGCAATCTCATCACGGGTCTGGTAGAGCCTGGTCCTCCTTTCAACCTGCACCTCACTGACAGGTGGCACTGCGGAGCACCGGGTGCATGAGGCTAGAATCACTGCAGACCTCGACTCCCAGGGGGATCCCACAGTGTTATCACCCCCTTTGAGTGTACCATTCCAGACGATTCGAGACAAGTCTGTGATGAGAGCTCAATCTTCCCTCCTCTGTTCCCCAGTGAAAAGATATTCTGTTGTATCTGAGGATTATGCTAATATTTCTTTCTGAGGCAACAACAGGAGGAACCGGGGAGGGAAGGATGCTGGTTATGGCAGACTGTCTGATTCAAGACACAAAAGGACAAAGTCGGTTTGGAAACGGAAATCTTGAGCGATGCGATGTAGCGCCTCCTGTGACAGCTCGCCTAGCACTAATGCATCACTTGTTATTTCTGCAGGGGGAGGTGCCTTTTATGAGCTGTCAGTAGAAATGAGCGGCCCAACCTTAAGGTTTATATAAACTGTCATCCTTAATCAAAAGACAGCGGGGAGAGTGTCAGCTCGTATAACGCACAAACCGGCTGAAAAATGAGACTGTTCTGTTCCGTTAGCGCATACTTGAGTCGGGAGTAATGCTTTTCCTGGCAGTGCCCTAACACAGCCCTGGCAGAGAGCTGGCCTTCTGACTCAGTACAGGGGGCCCTCTAAAAGAGCCAGAGAGACAGAGGGCCACAGGGGGAGAGCGGCTGGAGAGAGGTGGAGAAATGGCGAGGGTGAAGACGGAGATGGAAAGAGGGGTGAGAAACGGACAGATAAGAGTGGGGAGTGCAGAAATCTGAGGGACGAGTGAGGAGTGGGGTCAGACAGCTAAAGTACAAAAAAAACAAAGAAAGTGGAGTGAGAAATGGAAAGATAGGAGTGGGGAGAGCAGGAAACTAAGGGAAGAATGAGGGGGGTCAGACAGCTAAAGCTAAAAGTAAAAAGTAAAAAGAAATTCACCAAACGTCAAAGCGTTTCCCTTGTGGGAGTGGGCAGCGCCAGGAGTAATTATTGTAAACACATGGCACCAAAGCTCACTCCCACAAGGGAATCGCCAAATGTGCACGCATTACAATTGAAAGCAATGCAACGTGTGCACGTTTTTTGGGCGAAAAGTGAAGCGATTTCAAAAGGTCTTTTTCCTAAGCAGCGCATGCACACTGCGTAGGCGAGACCTAAAAAGATAGTTGCAGCGATTACTAAACCAAAAAAAATGAAAGAAAGAAAAAAAAAGAAAAAAAAGAAACAGCATGGGGTCAATCCAATACTTACTGCACAAAGTCCAGAGTTCCTGTGTGCGACAACTCTTTCTGGTGTTGTGGGCAGGCTCAGCGGCTGATCACTGTGGCTCTTGCAGCTGTATAAGTGATCCCGGGAGAGACTGAGCCCAGCTGATGATAAAGATGAAGTGTCCTTAACCCGGCAGCGGGAAGGGTGGGGGAAGGGGGAGGGAGGTGCATTAACTAGGTAGCCTGTTTTTAGTGGTCGAAGGGTGGGCAACCTACGGAGAAATGCAGTTGAAGCAGCAACAAAACATTAAGGGTGATCCCGGGAGAGTCTGGACCCAGCCAATGATGACTCGTTAACCAAGTAATGGAGATGGGAGGAGAGTTAAATAGGCACCCTGTTTTTGTTGGTGGGAGGGAGGGCACCCTACGGGGAGGTGCAGATTTGAAGCCGAATGCACGGCCCTCCTGAAATGGGCATGGTCAGCGGAATAGTTGAAAGTTATTAAAACAAGAGGCAGAGGCAGACTGTTGGCGCACATGTGTGCGATGTAAAGCATCGGGTGCATGCAAGAGTTTGTACAGGTCAGGCAAAAGAAAGTGGGAATGCAGGCAGCCAATCATATGAAAAAATAGCATTTACAAATGCAATTGGACTCTTATGTATGCGAGTCCTATTGCATTTTAAACAAAAATGCGGGCGCCGAAGAAGGCAGGAACAGGAGTGAGTGGGGGGGTGGTGGTGGCCAGAGACGTCACTGACTGCGGGATGGAACAGAGGGAGGCAGGGAAACAAAAGAGTTGCTGAAGTAAAGGGGCTGAAAGTCATGGAAGGAGTAAAATGACGACATGGTCGTCAGGAGGCGGGACTAACTTCCTGTAAACGAATTACAATGCAGAATTGAAAATTTCAGTCAACAAAAAAGATAGGTACAGCTATAATGTATACAGCATATCTCACAAGACAGAGCATGCGCTGCATAGGCGAGACCTAAAAAACTAGGATGAAGCTGTTGCCTTACCCACACTGCAAGGAACCCCCTGAATGGGCTGGGACGGTCACAGAGCACATGGAGGAGTGGGAGGGGCTGCAATGACTCATGCCTTCTCACAAACAAGGCTTCAACAAGACCAATCCCCCATAAAAGGAAGCTCAAAACGAACCAAATATCCTACCACAAACTAGCCCAACTGCTGTTACACATCAAAAAGTAGAAAAAGGCGAATTTGAATAAATACAATCAACAGAGCTGGAGGAATGGAGAGCAAGGCAGTACTGACACAATTGTGGCATTAGGAGGAGATGGGAGGGAGGAATGATATATTTACATGTAAGCAGCTTTGCCTCCAAAGCTAAACAAACGCAAACTGTAACAGACCAGGAAACAAAGAAAAAAAATAGTCCCGCCAAGAACACATAAAGAGGCATATCGGAATAAGACAGTACTTAGTCCCTGCTGCATGGGAGCAACAGAAGGGAAAAAGGGAGGAACAAGGAGGCAGTGCTGACCACTAGCAAGCAAGGATTTCGAAAGGACACTGAAACACGCAAATCAAAAGCAGGGGGATGGCTTTAAGCCAACATGAGAAATTCCAACAGGTCTCGAATACTAAACCTAAAAATAAATATGCCCTTGTGTTATGTAACTGGTACCCATGTAAAGCACTCAAAGTTTGCGCTACATAAAACTGAAAAAACAAGTCTCTTTGACATTACATCAAAGGCATTGACGGGTTGCAGAATGAAGTTTTTTTTTTCTTTTTTCGCCATGAAGGTAAAAATGGAGAGCCCGATAGTGTCTTGTCTCAGCACCTGCTTTTTAAAAACTGGTAGTGCTGAACACCGGCAGGACCCGGCCCACTTAAAGCCCTGACCTGGGGCATAGGCAGGCCTCCAATGGTTGTGCCTGTATATCGATATACAGAATTTAAACAAGAGTCCTGAGTCAAGATATGAGTCTTGGTGCTAAAAATATTTGTCATTACGTCCATAAATTTAAATTAAGACACCTCAGTATATTTAAAATGTAGGTCTTCCTTTAATAACCATTGCAGAGATTTCACTTATTGTGAGCATAGGATAAACGTTTGGCAGTTGTCTCATGAAAGTAAAATGAAAGTTATACTGATTAAGATGGCTGCCACTATTTCATTCTGTTAATATTTGTTGTAGATGGGGGGACATGTATACAGGACCAATAATATTGCTGCTGCTTTGCTCTGCTGGTCTGGTGCGCACAGCCGTAGAGGCAGAGCTGCTGCAGGCAGATACTGGAGACTATGAGACAAGGAGCCAACACAGACTGCCACATAAGCAGAGTGATCCCGCAACCAAACCCGACAGGCTCCAACAGCTGAGACAGCGTATATATAGGGTCTGGGGCTGGGCCAGAAATGGGAATCATTGCTACTGGAGAGTGGTCTGAGTCGTTGTGGCCATGTGCCACCCAATTGCTGCTGTGCGCGCCTGCTTCAAGACAAAGTAATGAACGAAGTGTGACTGCCTGAGCCCGCGGCACTGTTATGTAGTACTTGCTATGGCTGTTATATTATTAAATAAAATACATTGCTTCAATCATTTTGAGGTGCCGGCGCCCCCTGCCTGTAGTGTACTGAGTCTGAGAACCGTGCAGCCATGCAGTGTCTGACTCTGCTCTGCTCAGTTTTCAGCTGCCTGCCAATAACACACTTTAGTTGTGACCCAGATGGGTAAATTCCTGATATTTGTTTCCTTCAACTTCATTGCTTAATTTTGCTTGCTAGGAAATGTCACTTACAGCAATCTGAAACCTTGGCAACTATAGGAAAGAAGCATTTGATTTTGTGCGCAAAGCCTACTCGCTACAACGAAAAAGTGTATTCAATTTGCAAGTCAGTCATTAACATACACAAAATATGAATTTCTCACACTATTTACCTGAAGATATTTTGAGGGTTTGGTTTGCAGTTCGGTTCGGTTTGCGGCCATGCTGTATTCCGTCTGTGGAGTTTGGCCACTCGCACCACTTTTCATAGGTGCTTCCTCTTCCTTTGAAGCTGTCTTTCTTTTGTGTGGTGCATTGGTGCCATTTGTCCTTCCTTTTGCTGTGTTTGTCACACCCTTGGCGACAAGGGTCATTTCGCTTCAGGCTATGTCTCTTACTTGCAGTGCTCTGTTTTCTAAACATTTGTTTTGGCCGGAAAACAAATGCTCATGTTGTGAGTGTTGTTGTTTTCTGGTCATAACTTCATTTTTACATCTCCTCAATGCATCCACACAACCGGAGATGCAGTGCCCCCTCATCCATATTAACACATTTTAAATGTATGTTTTGGGGACATAATACATTTACAATATTACCCCAAAGTATCAGAGCTCACCAGTGAGGTACAGAGTGTGCCATCTTAGGCTAGCTTGTTTGTGAATATTCCAGGATACACAAAAGGGTACGTCAGGATGCACTCCTGGGTGAGCTTTTTTTATCTCTGCTGCTTTCTTTAGACAATCTGCAGTTTGTAAAAGTAATGTGGATGTGATACTGGCTGCCCCCCTGGCCAACCCCTGTACTCATCCTCAGCAGCCTTCGGACTCTGGGTTTTAAGCTACACCGGAGACCCTCATGCATGAGAGATGTAGAACCAGGCAAGAGAGGTGTAGAAAGAGGGAACTGTTGTGCAGACAGGGAAGAGAGGTACTGAAAGAGACAAGAGAAGTGCAGAAGGAAGCAAGAGAGGTGCTGAAAGAGGCAAGAGAGGTGCATAAGGAGGCAAGAGAAGTGCAGAGAGAAGCAAGAGAGGTTCTTGAAGAGGCAAGAGAAGTGCAGAAAAAAGCAATAGAGGAGCAGAGAGAAGGAAGAAAGTTGCAGAACGAAGCAAGAGAGGTACAGAAAGAAGTGAGTGAGTTGCAGAAAGAGGCAATAGATATGCAGAAAGAGACAAGAGAAGTGCAAAAAGAGGTAACAGAGGTGCAGAAAGAGGCAATAAAAGTGCAGAAAGAGGGAACAGATGTTCAGACAGAAGCAAGACAAGAGAGATGCAGAAACAGGCAAGAGAGGTGCAGAAAGTGGGACCAGGAACAGGAGTGCAGACAGAGGCAAGAGAGGTAAAAAAAGAGGCAGGAGAAGTACAGAAAGAGGCAAGAGAGGTACAGAAAGAAGCAAAAGACGTTTATAAGGAGGTAAGAGAAGAGCAGAGAGAAGCAAGAGAGGTGCTGAAATAGGCATTAGAACTGCATAGAGAGGAAGAAAGGTGCAGCAAGAGGAAGAAAGGCTCATGAAGTGCAGAAAAAAGAAAGAGAGATGCAGAATGAAGCAAGAGAGGTGCAGAAAGGGGCAAGAGATATGGAGAGACGCAAGGGAGGCTAGAGAAGTTCAGATAGAGACAAGAGAGGTGCAGAAAGAAGGAAGAGTTGCAGAACAAAGCAAGAGAGGGACAGAAAGAAGTGAGTGAGTTACAGAAAGAGGCAAGAGAGGTGCAGAAAGAGGCAAGAGATAAGGAGAAAGAGGCAAGGGAGGTGCGGATAGAGGCAAGAGAAGTGCAGAAAGAAGTAACAGAGGTGCAGAAACAGGCAAAGGGATGTACACACAGGCAAGTGAGTTATAGAAAGAGTGTACAGAGGTGCAGACAGAGGCAATAGAAGTGCATAAAGAGACAAGAAAAGGGCAGTAAGAGGCAAGAGAGGTTCAGAAAGATGGAACAGCTGTACAGACAGAGGCAAAAGAGATGCAGAAACAAGAAAGATCAGTGTAGAAAGAGGGAACAGATGTGCAGACAGGGAAGAGAGGTACTGATAGAGACAAAAGAAGTGAAGAAAGAAGCAACAGAGGGTCTGAACGAGGCAAGAGAAGTACATAAGGAGGCAAGAGAAGTGCAGAGAGAAGCAAGAGAGGTGCTTGAAAGGCAAGAGAAGTGCAGAAAGAAGCAGTAGAGGTGCAGAAAGAAGGAAGAGAGTTGCAGAACGAAGCAAGAGAGGTACAGAAAGAAGTGAGTGAGTTGTAGAAAGAGGCAACAGATGTGCAAAAAAGAGGCAATTGGAATGCAGGAAGAGGGAACAGATGTGCAGACAGTAGCAAGACGAGAGAGATGCAGAAACAGGCAAGAGAGGTGCAGAAAGTGGGAACAGGAGTGCAGACAGAGGCAAGAGAGGTAAAAAAAGGCAAGAGAAGTACAGAAGAGGCAAGACAGGTACAGAAAGAAGCAAGAGAAGTGTATAAGGAGGCAAGAGAAGTGCAGAAAGAAGCAAGAGAGGTGCTGAAAGAGGCAATAGAACTGCATAGAGAGAAAGAACGGTGCAGCAAGAGGAAGAAAGGTTCATAAAGTGCAAAAAAAGCAAGAGAGATGCAGAACGAAGCAAGAGAGGTGCAGAAAGGGGCAAGAGATATGCAGAGATGCAAGGGAGGTACAGAAAGAGGCTAGAGAAGTTCAGAAAGAGGCAAGAGAGGTACAGAAAGAAGGAAGAGAGTTGCAGAACGAAGCAAGAGAGGGACAGAAAGAAGTGAGTGAGTTACAGAAAGAGGCAAGAGAGGTGCAGAAAGAGGCAAGAGATATGGAGAAAGAGGCAAGGGAGGTGCAGAAAGAGGGAAAAGAAGTACAGAAAGAAGTAACAGAGGTGCAGCAACAGGCAAGGGGGTGCAGACATAGGCAAGAGAGATATAGAAAGAGGGAACATGGTTGCAGACAGAGGCAAGAGAGGTGCAAAAAGAGACAGAGGAAGCTCAGTAAGAGGCAAGAGAGGTGCAGAAAGAATGAACAGCTGTACAGACAGAAGCAAGAGAGATGCAGAAACAGGTAAGAGAGGTGTAGAAAGAGGGAACAGATGTGCAGACAGGGAGAGAGGTGCTGATAGAGACAAGAGAAGTGAAGAAAGAAACAAGAGAGGGTCTGAAAGAGGCAAGATAAGTGCATAAGGAGGCAAGAGAAGTACGCAGAGAAGCAAGAGAGGTGCTTAAAGAGGCAAGAGAAGTGCAGAAAGAAGCAATAGATGTGCAGAAAGAAGGAAGAAAGTTGCAGATCGAAGCAAGAGAGGTATAGAAAGAAGTAAGTGAGTTGCAGAAAGAGGCAAGGGAGGTGCAAAAAGAAGCAATAGATATGGAGAAAGAGACAAAAGAAGTGCAAAAAGAGACAACAGAGGTACAGAAAGAGGCAATTGAAGTACAGAAAGAGGGAACAGATGTGCAGACAGAAGCAAGACATGAGAAGTGCAGAAAGAGGCAGGAGAGGTGCAGAAAGAAGAAACACAAGTGCATAAGGAGGCAAGCGAAGTGCAGAGAGGTGCTGAAAGAGGCAAAAGAAGTGCAGAAGGAAGCAAGAGATGTGCAAAATAAAGCAAGAGAAATGCAGAACGAAGCAAGAGAGGTGCAGAAAGGGGCAAGAGATATGCAGAGAGGCAAGGGAGGTACAGAAAGAGGCGAGAGAGGTGCAGAACGAAGGAAGAGAGTTATATAACGAAGCAAGAGAGGTACAGAAAGAAGTGGGTGAGTTGCAGAACGAGGCAAGTGAGGTGCAGAAAGAGGCAAGATATATGGAGAAAGAGGCAAGTGAGGTGCAGAAAGAGGCAAGAGAAGTGAAGAAGGAATCAAGAGAGGGTCTGAAAGAGGCAAGAGAATTGTATAAGGAGGCAAGAGAAGTGCACTGAGAAGCAAGAGAGGTGCTTAAAGAGGCAAGAGAAGTGCAGAAAGAAGCAATAGAGGTGCAGAAAGAAGGACGAGAGTTATATAACGAAGCAAGAGAGGAACAGAAAGAAGTGAGTGAGTTGCAGAAAGAGGCAAGTGAGGTGCAGAAAGAGGCAAGAGATATGGAGAAAGAGGCAAGTGAGGTGCAGAAAGACGCAAGAGAAGTGCAGAAAAAAGCAACAGAGGTGCAGAAACAGGCAAGGGGGTGCAGACACAGGCAAGTGAGTTATAGAAAGAGGGTACAGGGGTGCAGACAAAGGCAATAGAGGTGCATAAAGAGGCAAGAAAAGTGCAGTAAGGGACAAGAGAGGTTCAGAAACAAGAAACAGCTGTACAGACAGAGGCAAAAGATATGCAGAAACAGGCAAGTTAGGTGTAGAAAGAGGGAACAGATGTGCAGACAGGGAAGAGAGGAATTGATAGGGACAAGAGAAGTGAAGAAAGAAGCAAGAGAGGGGCTGAAAGAGGCAAGAGAAGTGCATAAGGAGGCAAGAGGAGTGCAGAGAGAAGAAAGAGAGATGCTTAAAGAGGCAATAGAGGTGCAGAAACAAGCAATAGAGGTGCAGAAAGAAGGAAGAGAGTTGCAGAACAAAGCAAGACAGGTGCAAAAAGAAGCAATAGATATGCTGAAAGAGACAAAAGAAGTGCAAAAAGAGGTAACAGAGGTGCAGACAGAGGCAATTGAAGTGCAGAAAGAGGGAACAGATGTGCAGACAGAAGCAAGACAAGAGAGATGCAGAAACAGGCAAGAGAGGTGCAGAAAGTGGGAACAGGAGTGCAGACAGCGGCAAGAGAGGTGCAAAAAGAAGCAATAGATATTCAGAAAAAGACAAAAGAGTGCAAAAAGAGACAACAGAGGTGCAGAAAGAGGCAATTGAAGTACAGAAAGAGGGAACAGATGTGCAGACAGAAGCAAGACAAGAGAAGTGCAAAAAGAGGCAGGAGAGGTGCAGAAAGAAGAAACACAAGTCCATAAGGAGGCAAGAGAAGTGCAGAGAGGTGCTGAAAGAGGCAAAAGAAGTGCAGAAGGAAGCAAGAGATGTACAGAATAAAGCAAGAGAAATGCAGAATGAAGCAAGAGAGGTGCAGAAAGGGGCAAGAGATATGCAGAGAGGCAAGGGAGGTGCAGAAAGAGGCGAGAGAGGTGCAGAAAGGGGCAAGAGATATGCAGAGAGGCAAGGGAGGTGCAGAAAGAGGCGAGAGAGGTGCAGAAAGAAGGAAGAGAGTTATATAAAGAAGCAAGAGAGGTACAGAAAGAAGTGAGTGAGTTGCAAAAAGAGGCAAGAGGTACAGAAAGAGGCAAGAGATATGGAGAAAGAGGCAAGTGAGGTGCAGAAAGAGGCAAGAGAAGTGCAGAAAAAAGCAACATAGGTACAGAAACAGGCAAGGGGGTGCAGACACAGGCAAGTGAGTTATAGAAAGAGGGTACAGGGTGCAGACAAAGGCAGTAGAGGTGCATAAAGAGCCAAGAAAAGTGCAGTAAAGGACAAGAGAGGTTCAGAAACAAGAAACAGCTGTACAGACAGAGGCAAAAGAGATGGAGAAACAGGCAAGATAGGTGTAGAAAGAGGGAACAGATGTGCAGACAGGGAAGAGAGGAATTGATAGAGACAAGAGAAGTGAAGAAAGAAGCAAGAGAGGGGCTGAAAGAGGCAAGAGAAGTGCATAAGGAGGCAAGAGAAGTGCAGAGAGAAGCAAGAGAGATGCTTAAAGAGGCAAGAGAAGTGCAGAAACAAGCAATAGAGGTGCAGAAAGAAGGAAGAGAGTTGCAGAACAAAGCAAGAGAGGTACAGAAAGAAGTGAGTGAGTTGCAGCAAGACAGGTGCAAAAAGAAGCAATAGATATGCAGAAAGAGACAAAAGAAGTGCAAAAAGAGGTAACAGAGGTGCAGACAGATGCAATTGAAGTGCAGAAAGAGGGAACAGATGTGCAGACAGAAGCAAGACAAGAGAGACGCAGAAACAGGCAAGAGAGTTGCAGAAAGTGGGAACTGGAGTGTAGACAGAGGCAAGAGAGGTCAATAAGAGGCAAGAGAAGTACAGAAAGACGCAAGAGAGGTGCAGAAAGAAGCAAGAAAAGTGCATAAGGAGGCAAGAGAAGTGCAGAGAGAAGCAAGAGAGGTGCTGAAAGAGGCAAGAGAAGTTCAGAAGGAAGCAATAGAACTGCAAAGAGAGGAAGAAAGGTGAAGCAAGAGGAAGAAAGGCTCCTAAAGTAGCAAGAGAAGTGCAGAAAGGGGCAAGAGATTTGCAGAGATGCAAGGGAGGTGCAGAAAGAGGCGAGAACAGTACAGAAAGAGGCAGGAGAGGTGCAGAAAGAAGGAAGAGAGTTGCAGAACGAAGCACGAGAGGTTCAGAAAGAAGTGAGTGAGTTGCAGAAAGAGGCAAGAGAGATGCAGAAAGAGTCAAGAGATATGGAGAAAGAGGCAAGTGAGGTGCAGAAAGAGGCAAGAGAAGTCCAGAAAAAAGCATCAGAGGTGGAGAAACAGGCAGGGGGTGCAGACACATGCAAGTGAGGTGTAGAAAGAGGGAACAGGGGTGCAGACAGAGGCAGTAGAGGTGCATAAAGAGACAAGAAAAGTGCAGTAACAGGCAAGAGAGGTACAGAAATAAGGAACAGCTGTACAGACAGAGGAAAAAGAAATGCAGAAACAGGCAAGAGAGGTGTGGAAAGAGGGAACAGAGATGTGCAGAGAGGCAAGAGAGGTGCAGAAAGAGGCAAGAGAAGTGCAGAAAGGGCAAGAGAGGTGCAGAAAGAAGGAAGAGAGTTGCAGAACGAAGCAAGAGAGGGACAGAAAGAAGTGAGTGAGTTACAGAAAGAGGCAAGAGAGGTGCAGAAAGAGGCAAGGAAGGTGCAGAAAGAGGGAAAAGAAGTACAGAAAGAAGTAACAGAGGTGCAGCAACAGGCAAGGGGGTGCAGACACAGGCAAGAGAGATATAGAAAGAGGGAACATGGTTGCAGACAGAGGCAAGAGAGGTGCAAAAAGAGACAGAGGAAGTGTAGTAAGAGGCAAGAGAGGTGCAGAAAGAAGGAACAGCTGTACAGACAGAAGCAAGAGAGATGCAGAAACAGGTAAGAGAGGTGTAGAAATAGGGAACAGATGTGCAGACAGGGAGAGATGTGCCGATAGAGACAAGAGAAGTGAAGAAAGAAACAAGAGAGGGTCTGAAAGAGGCAAGAGAAGTGCATAAGGAAGCAAGAGAAGTACACAGAGAAGCAAGAGAGGTGCTTAAAGAGGCAAGAGAAGTGCAGAAAGAAGCAATAGAGGTACAGAAAGAAGGAAGAGAGTTGTAGATCGAAGCAAGAGAGGTACAGAAAGAAGTAAGTGAGTTGCAGAAAGAGGCAAGCGAGGTGCAAAAAGAAGCAATAGATATGCAGAAACAGACAAAAGAAGTGCAAAAAGAGACAACAGAGATGCAAAAAGAGGCAATTGAAGTGCAGAAAGAGGGAACAGATGTGCAGACAGAAGCAATACAAGAGAGATGCAGAAACAGGCAAGAGAGGTGCAGAAAGTGGGAACAGGAGTGCAGACAGCGGCAAGTGAGGTGCAAAAAGAAGCGATAGATATGCAGAAAGAGACAAAAGAAGTACAAAAAGAGACAACAGAGGTGCAATGTAGGAGAATAGGGTCTGCAATCCTATGATCACTCAGATTTTTTGCTTTTGTTTCACTGGTTTACGACTTTCTCTGGCTGTGGCCCTGCCAATCAGACCCACAGCCTAGCTGTTCTCTCACTAAATTGACATGTGTACCTTAGGTGCATTCTCCAATTGGGACTGGGCCACCTTATCAGACCCTGTAACTCAGGGCATAGGTGTACCCAGGGCCTACCAGGGGCTGAAGCATGTATTATGCCACCCCTGGATGGCCATCTAAATCTGACACAACTGGCTGCACGACAGCTGGGGCAAGGTGGTGTAATCACCCTTTGCTTTAGATATAGTATGCCTATATCTAACCCTAAAATGGACACAAAGATTCCTATCAGTCACTCCTATGGCAGGCCTTGACAATCCTGAAGGCAGAGTGCTTGGAATCGTGTGAAATGGTGCTCTGGCATGAGCTGAGCCCGTTTGCAGCTTGCGGAACCAAGTCCTAATAGCTGTTCCATGATAACGCATACCATATACTCTTAAGTGCATTATAATCCTTGCGGTTAAATGCTATCTTTGGTATTGCTTTATCAAAACATGTCGAGTAAGGTGTCATACGACTTGGAATACTAACCCCTCGCCAATTCTGGCGACGGGGTTAGCATTCCACCCTTCTAGAGGGACACGACATGTATGTAACTGTGAACCCCGGTTAAAGTTAACTGAAGCCTCAGTGTCACGATTCGCTCCCTATGTTCTCGTGTCCACCACCAGGGGGCTGAACTGTGGGACTCTCCAGCGTTCTAATATGCTTCCTGACACTCCCCTGCATGCCAATCTTGATATCCAGCCGTTTGGACACTATTTGGGAATTGACATCCATTCCCAATCCATGCCGGGTTTTGTGAAAGCCAGCCTGCTTAGACTTAAAGCCAGCCTACTCATGCCTGAAACTCCATTGCCCAGAATTCCCTGCTCACTGCTTTGTCTCCACCCCTGCAGGCCAAGGATGGGTGGAGGAATTCAGCTCACCTGTGGCTGGCTGCTGCTAGCCTGCTCACACCAGCTGCATGTGATTACTATGAGCTCTTTTAAGCCCCGGCTCCCTTCAGGCAAAGGTTGGTCATTGTAGCTGTTTACCGGTGAGACCAATCCTTGGTTCCAGAGTTCCCTGAGCTTTTGCTATTCTTGTTTCCAGTGTTTCCTGAGCTTTAATTATGCCTTGTTCCTGACCTGCTGCTGTTTTCCCTGTTCCTGAATTAGCATTGCCTGCAGTGCTAGCCTGACCCCATAGCCTTATCATTTCCTTGTTCCTGAACTGCAGCAGTTTCCCTTCTCCTGAATTAGCACTGCTTGCAGTGCTACCTTGTTTCCTGAGTTCCTGAGCTATAGCTATTCCCTGTACCTGAATTAGCACTGCCTGCAGTGCTACCTTGTTTCCTGAGTTCCTGAGCTATAGTTATTCTTTGTTCCTGGGCTTATCTATTTCTTGTTCCTGATTTGCACTGCCTGCAGTGCTCTCTTGACTCCTTGTTTCCTGAGCTGTAGCTATGTCCTGTTTCCTTGAACCAGTATTGCCTGCAGTGCTACCTTGACTCCTAAGCTCTAGTAATTTCCCTGTTCCTGAATCAGCACTGTTTGCAGTGCTGCCTTGACTTCTGAGCCTTAGCTCACTTCTTGTTCCTGCCCCAGCACTGCCTTCTCTGCTACTTTGTTTTCTTGATTCCTTAACCTGCACTATTCTAGTATACCCTTGTAGCCTTCCCTTCTGTATATCCGTTTCCAGTCCCTGCCTTGCTTCCCATTTCCTTGGTTCCAGTTCTAGTCTGCTGCCTTTCTATTCTGCTGTCTTACTTCTGTTACCTTGTATGTTTGTTGCCTGCTTTCTGCCAAGTGTGCCCTGTCATTTCCTTCCTTTCCTGTTAAGCACTCCTCCTTGCTAGCTCCTTGTCTATTGTGTATGTGTTTAGTTCTACCCCTTTGCTGTTACTGCCTTGCGCGTTCCTGTTTGATCGCCAGGATCCGTGGGCTCAGCTGACTACCTAGGTGGTGTTTCTTGTTCACTGTGAGTTTTGTCTTTGAGTTACATTTATAACATCACTATAGGTATAAGCTCCACAGACCCTGCATTTGAATGCATATCCTACATGTGGGTATTTGCAGTCAGTATCTGTAACAGCAATTGCGGATAAGAAACTTACTGAGCTTCAGTCCTACCATGTGGAGCTCCTGAGTGCTTTACCCCACACCCCCCTTTATTGTTAATGTTGTATTATATATATGTCTTGCACGTCCATCCTGGGTGTAGTTAGTTGAATGCTAAATTGCCTTGTGAGTGCCCTTCCTTTCTGAGTCTTACCCATCTTGTTCACTTGTACAGGCTTCCCCTTTGGATCCCTCTTTCTCCTCTGACTCCCTGTATGATCCTGGGCAGCACTGTACTCCTCCTTTCTGTGTACGTCTTCTACCCAGTTCCCAGTCCTTGTCCAAGTCCCTGACTGTGTTCCCCACATAGTCCCGGACAGTCCCTGACAGAATGACCAACCCACATTTCCAGGGTCACTTCTGAGGTTTCTTTGCATTCAGTTAGCTACCTTTTTCTGTTTCATGTGTGTGTGCAAATATTAAGTGTGTCATAATGAGATGTTTAAGAAAGAGACACACCAGTGCATCATTTAAGTTTGTTCAGGGCAGTTCCCCAGTGGTCACCAATGAGAGACATTTAGGGTCTACTTTCCAGTTTGAAAATGTTCACCCTAGTCCTGAAACAAGTAATCCTCTTATGAAAAATGGACATTTACGTTCTGAGTATTTTACTCATTGGCTCTCCAACACCTTTTGCCAGATCCTGACTTGCTCTTCTGTTCTGATCCGGATTCAATGTCTGTGCCAGAATTGCAAAAGTAAAATAATACCTTACTCAGTTTGCTGAACAAGAATTCTGATTCTCACATGTCTGCTGACAGTGGTTGTAAAATACAATGTTCAACCACACACCCAAAGAAAGAGCAGATCCATTTCATAAACTCTGTTTTCCATTCACATAATGTTACCCAGTCTTTTAGTCCAGTAAAAATCACAGTCCCGGATACTAAAGGGACCTTGTTAAATACCACATTCAAAGTAAACAATAATCAGTTCAACAAAAGAGAGAAAAGACCTACTAGAACACAGGAGGCTAATAGCCACTTTGAACAAAATCCAAGGTATAGCTCTGTTGCTTGTGAAGTTGCCAAGTCTGCCACTGTCCTTATAGAGAAAGATCTGCAGTCCTCGCAGGATATGCTTTCATCTAAGATTCTTGAATTACAACAAGAGAATAAAATGTTTCCGACTCTGTTAAAAAAGTATAACCCAGAGTTCAAGTGGGAATTTAAAACCCCTGTAGAAAACAACTTTTCCACCTCTATGTTAGCCTCCTTAGAAATGGAGAATGAAGCCTTGCGCTCTCTTTTGCGTTCTCCTCTGAGCTGGTCCAGCAATTGTGTTAATAATTCTGTGGC
This sequence comes from Lissotriton vulgaris, assembly GCF_964263255.1. Lineage (NCBI taxonomy): Eukaryota > Metazoa > Chordata > Amphibia > Caudata > Salamandridae > Lissotriton > Lissotriton vulgaris. The sequence goes on from NC_141692.1 coordinate 25,542,161, forward strand.
CGATCACTCAGATACCATTCAGAACAACCATAGTACCTTGTCTGACAGTCCAGCTAAGGAAAGTATTTGTTGGAATCCTGAAATGTCTAACTCCTCTGTTTTGTCTTCTAGTACTAAATTACATCCAGGCGCTACATCTGAGATGTGTCCCTCCACTTTTCAGGAACCCCAAATGCCAGGCAAGACAAAACACATCTCTTTGCTTTCTTTTCCTGGTAATGAGGTCAGTTCTATATCAGAGATAAGCCAGGGACAGGTCATTGACATAAAGACAAAACCTGAACCGGTGATCCACATAATCCCTGCTGTGACAATGTCCTGTGACTCAGACCATGCTCTAAATTTAACTACTACAACTGAAGACAACCTCACTGAGAAGGAACAAAATCCTGACCCCTTGTTTGCTCTTCCACGTTCAAGCTTGCCACATATTGAAAAGTCAGGAAATATTACTCTATGCTCTGATGCATCTGTACCACCTTACAATGCAGAAGGAATTGAACAAATCTCTCATGACCATAAAGTTTCCGACCTACTTCCTCTGACTAAGAGATGTGAAGTGCTAAAAAGTAAAGGAAGTCTGATCAACAGAGACTCTAAAATAAGCAGTATTCTTAGCCATCCCGAAGAAATCACTTCAGTATGTTTTAATGGGCCAAGGAACTGTGAAGATTTCACTATTGACAATAGGGATGTTCACAGGCAATTGCCATTTTCAGAATTTAAAGACTGTCGTCCTTGTGCCTCTCTGCCATCAGCTTGTCTGCTTTCAGAGTCTTCAGAGTCCTCAGCCGGCCTGCTGCCTCCTGAACTTCAGCCTGCAGCTTTCCTGCCATCTGGGCACGAGCCTGCAGTCTTCCTGCCATCAGTACCAGGGCCTCCAGACTACCTTCCTTCAGAGCCTGAGTCCTCAGCCGGCCTACCTACAGAACTTCAGCCTGCAGTCTGCCTGCCTACTGAGCCTCCAACCAATTTGCTTATAGAGCCGACTCCTCCTAAAAGCCTGTTTATGGAGCCAAAGCTTCCAAAGAGCATGTCTACAGCACCAGTACCTGCAGGCCGCCTGCCTCCAGCACCAGTACCTGCAGGCCGCCTGCCTCCAGCACCAGTACCTGCAGGCCGCCTGCCTCCAGCACCAGTACCTGCAGGCCGCCTGCCTCCAGCACCAGTACCTGCAGGCCGCCTGCCTCCAGCACCAGTACCTACCTGCAGGCCGCCTTCCTCCAGCACCAGAGCTTCCAGGCTCCCTGCCTTCTGCAGCAGAGCTTCCAGGCTCCCTGCCTCCAGTACCAGAGCTTCCAGGCTCCCTGCCTCCTGCAGCAGAGCTTCCAGGCTCCCTGCCTTCTGCAGCAGAGCTTCCAGGCTCCCTGCCTCCAGTACCAGAGCTTCCAGGCTCCCTGCCTTCTGCAGCAGAGCTTCCAGGCTCCCTGCCTCCAGCACCAGAGCTTCCAGGCTCCCTGCCTCCTGCAGCAGAGCTTCCAGGCTCCCTGCCTCCAGTACCAGAGCTTCCAGGCTCCCTGCCTCCTGCAGCAGAGCTTCCAGGCTCCCTGCCTCCTTCAGCAGAGCTTCCAGGCTCCCTGCCTCCAGTACCAGAGCTTCCAGGCTCCCTGCCTCCTTCAGCAGAGCTTCCAGGCTCCCTGCCTTCTGCAGCAGAGCTTCCAGGCTCCCTGCCTCCTGCAGCAGAGCTTCCAGGCTCCCTGCCTCCTGCAGCAGAGCTTCCAGACTCCCTGCCTCCTGCAGCAGAGCTTCCAGGCTCCCTGCCTCCTGCAGCAGAGCTTCCAGGCTCCCTGCCTCCTGCAGCAGAGCTTCCAGGCTCCCTGCCTTCTGCAGTAGAGCTTCCAGGCTCCCTGCCTCCTGCAGCAGAGCTTCCAGGCTCCCTGCCTCCTTCAGCAGAGCTTCCAGGCTCCCTGCCTCCTTCAGCAGAGCTTCCAGGCTCCCTGCCTCCTGCAGCAGAGCTTCCAGGCTCCCTGCCTCCTGCAGCAGAGCTTCCAGGCTCCCTGCCTCCTGCAGCAGAGCTTCCAGGCTCCCTGCCTCCTTCAGCAGAGCTTCCAGGCTCCCTGCCTTCTGCAGCAGAGCTTCCAGGCTCCCTGCCTCCTGCAGCAGAGCTTCCAGGCTCCCTGCCTTCTGCAGCAGAGCTTCCAGGCTCCCTGCCTCCAGCACCAGAGCTTCCAGGCTCCCTGCCTCCAGTACCAGAGCTTCCAGGCTCCCTGCCTTCTGCAGCAGAGCTTCCAGGCTCCCTGCCTTCTGCAGCAGAGCTTCCAGGCTCCCTGCCTTCTGCAGCAGAGCTTCAAGGCTCCCTGCCTTCTGCAGCAGAGCTTCCAGGCTCCCTGCCTCCTTCAGCAGAGCTTCCAGGCTCCCTGCCTCCAGCACCAGAGCTTCCAGGCTCCCTGCCTCCAGCACCAGAGCTTCCAGGCTCCCTGCCTCCTGCAGCAGAGCTTCCAGGCTCCCTGCCTCCTGCAGCAGAGCTTCCAGGCTCCCTGCCTCCTGCAGCAGAGCTTCCAGGCTCCCTGCCTTCTGCAGCAGAGCTTCCAGGCTCCCTGCCTCCTGCAGCAGAGCTTCCAGGCTCCCTGCCTCCAGTACCAGAGCTTCCAGGCTCCCTGCCTTCTGCAGCAGAGCTTCCAGGCTCCCTGCCTTCTGCAGCAGAGCTTCCAGGCTCCCTGCCTCCTGCAGCAGAGCTTCCAGGCTCCCTGCCTCCAGCACCAGAGCTTCCAGGCTCCCTGCCTCCTGCAGCAGAGCTTCCAGGCTCCCTGCCTCCTGCAGCAGAGCTTCCAGGCTCCCTGCCTTCTGCAGCAGAGCTTCCAGGCTCCCTGCCTTCTGCAGCAGAGCTTCCAGGCTCCCTGCCTCCTGCAGCAGAGCTTCCAGGCTCCCTGCCTTCTGCACCAGTGCTTCCAGGCTCCCTGCCTCCTGCAGCAGAGCTTCCAGGCTCCCTGCCTCCAGTACCAGAGCTTCCAGGCTCCCTGCCTTCTGCAGCAGAGCTTCCAGGCTCCCTGCCTTCTGCAGCAGAGCTTCCAGGCTCCCTGCCTCCTGCAGCAGAGCTTCCAGGCTCCCTGCCTCCAGCACCAGAGCTTCCAGGCTCCCTGCCTTCTGCAGCAGAGCTTCCAGGCTCCCTGCCTCCTGCAGCAGAGCTTCCAGGCTCCCTGCCTTCTGCAGCAGAGCTTCCAGGCTCCCTGCCTCCTTCAGCAGAGCTTCCAGGCTCCCTGCCTCCTGCAGCAGAGCTTCCAGGCTCCCTGCCTTCTGCAGCAGAGCTTCCAGGCTCCCTGCCTCCTTCAGCAGAGCTTCCAGGCTCCCTGCCTCCTGCAGCAGAGCTTCCAGGCTCCCTGCCTCCTGCAGCAGAGCTTCCAGGCTCCCTGCCTCCTGCATCAGAGCTTCCAGGCTCCCTGCCTCCAGTACCAGAGCTTCCAGGCTCCCTGCCTTCTGCAGCAGAGCTTCCAGGCTCCCTGCCTCCAGCACCAGAGCTTCCAGGCTCCCTGCCTCCTTCACCAGAGCTTCCAGGCTCCCTGCCTCCTTCAGCAGAGCTTCCAGGCTCCCTGCCTTCTGCAGCAGAGCTTCCAGGCTCCCTGCCTCCAGTACCAGAGCTTCCAGGCTCCCTGCCTTCTGCAGCAGAGCTTCCAGGCTCCCTGCCTTCTGCAGCAGAGCTTCCAGGCTCCCTGCCTTCTGCAGCAGAGCTTCCAGGCTCCCTGCCTTCTGCAGCAGAGCTTCCAGGCTCCCTGCCTTCTGCAGCAGAGCTTCCAGGCTCCCTGCCTCCTGCAGCAGAGCTTCCAGGCTCCCTGCCTCCAGTACCAGAGCTTCCAGGCTCCCTGCCTTCTGCAGCAGAGCTTCCAGGCTCCCTGCCTTCTGCAGCAGAGCTTCCAGGCTCCCTGCCTCCTGCAGCAGAGCTTCCAGGCTCCCTGCCTCCAGCACCAGAGCTTCCAGGCTCCCTGCCTTCTGCAGCAGAGCTTCCAGGCTCCCTGCCTCCTTCAGCAGAGCTTCCAGGCTCCCTGCCTCCTTCAGCAGAGCTTCCAGGCTCCCTGCCTCCAGTACCAGAGCTTCCAGGCTCCCTGCCTCCTGCACCAGAGCTTCCAGGCTCCCTGCCTTCTGCAGCAGAGCTTCCAGGCTCCCTGCCTCCAGCACCAGAGCTTCCAGGCTCCCTGCCTTCTGCAGCAGAGCTTCCAGGCTCCCTGCCTCCTGCAGCAGAGCTTCCAGGCTCCCTGCCTCCTGCAGCAGAGCTTCCAGGCTCCCTGCCTCCTGCAGCAGAGCTTCCAGGCTCCCTGCCTTCTGCAGCAGAGCTTCCAGGCTCCCTGCCTCCTGCAGCAGAGCTTCCAGGCTCCCTGCCTCCAGCACCAGTACCTGCAGGCCGCCTGCCTCCAGCACCAGTACCTACCTGCAGGCCGCCTTCCTCCAGCACCAGAGCTTCCAGGCTCCCTGCCTTCTGCAGCAGAGCTTCCAGGCTCCCTGCCTCCTTCAGCAGAGCTTCCAGGCTCCCTGCCTCCTTCAGCAGAGCTTCCAGGCTCCCTGCCTCCAGTACCAGAGCTTCCAGGCTCCCTGCCTCCTGCAGCAGAGCTTCCAGGCTCCCTGCATCCTGCAGCAGAGCTTCCAGGCTCCCTGCCTTCTGCAGCAGAGCTTCCAGGCTCCCTGCCTTCTGCAGCAGAGCTTCCAGGCTCCCTGCCTTCTGCAGCAGAGCTTCCAGGCTCCCTGCCTTCTGCAGCAGAGCTTCCAGGCTCCCTGCCTCCTTCAGCAGAGCTTCCAGGCTCCCTGCCTCCAGCACCAGAGCTTCCAGGCTCCCTGCCTCCAGTACCAGAGCTTCCAGGCTCCCTGCCTTCTGCAGCAGAGCTTCCAGGCTCCCTGCCTTCTGCAGCAGAGCTTCCAGGCTCCCTGCCTCCTGCAGCAGAGCTTCCAGGCTCCCCTCCTCCTTCAGCAGAGCTTCCAGGCCCCCTGCCTCCAGCACCAGAGCTTCCAGGCTCCCTGCCTTCTGCAGCAGAGCTTCCAGGCTCCCTGCCTCCAGTACCAGAGCTTCCAGGCTCCCTGCCTTCTGCAGCAGAGCTTCCAGGCTCCCTGCCTCCAGCACCAGAGCTTCCAGGCTCCCTGCCTCCAGCACCAGAGCTTCCAGGCTCCCTGCCTCCTGCAGCAGAGCTTCCAGGCTCCCTGCCTCCTGCAGCAGAGCTTCCAGGCTCCCTGCCTCCTGCAGCAGAGCTTCCAGGCTCCCTGCCTCCTTCAGCAGAGCTTCCAGGCTCCCTGCCTCCTTCAGCAGAGCTTCCAGGCTCCCTGCCTTCTGCAGCAGAGCTTCCAGGCTCCCTGCCTCCTGCAGCAGAGCTTCCAGGCTCCCTGCCTTCTGCAGCAGAGCTTCCAGGCTCCCTGCCTCCAGCACCAGAGCTTCCAGGCTCCCTGCCTCCTGCAGCAGAGCTTCCAGGATCCCTGCCTCCAGTACCAGAGCTTCCAGGCTCCCTGCCTTCTGCAGCAGAGCTTCCAGGCTCCCTGCCTTCTGCAGCAGAGTTTCCAGGCTCCCTGCCTTCTGCAGCAGAGCTTCCAGGCTCCCTGCCTTCTGCAGCAGAGCTTCCAGGCTCCCTGCCTTCTGCAGCAGAGCTTCCAGGCTCCCTGCCTCCAGCACCAGAGCTTCCAGGCTCCCTGCCTCCAGCACCAGAGCTTCCAGGCTCCCTGCCTCCTGCAGCAGAGCTTCCAGGCTCCCTGCCTCCTGCAGCAGAGCTTCCAGGCTCCCTGCCTCCTGCAGCAGAGCTTCCAGGCTCCCTGCCTTCTGCAGCAGAGCTTCCAGGCTCCCTGCCTCCTGCAGCAGAGCTTCCAGGCTCCCTGCCTCCAGTACCAGAGCTTCCAGGCTCCCTGCCTTCTGCAGCAGAGCTTCCAGGCTCCCTGCCTTCTGCAGCAGAGCTTCCAGGCTCCCTGCCTTCTGCACCAGAGCTTCCAGGCTCCCTGCCTTCTGCAGCAGAGCTTCCAGGCTCCCTGCCTCCTTCAGCAGAGCTTCCAGGCTCCCTGCCTCCTTCAGCAGAGCTTCCAGGCTCCCTGCCTCCAGCACCAGAGCTTCCAGGCTCCCTGCCTCCTGCAGCAGAGCTTCCAGGCTCCCTGCCTCCTTCAGCAGAGCTTCCAGGCTCCCTGCCTCCAGCACCAGAGCTTCCAGGCTCCCTGCCTTCTGCAGCAGAGCTTCCAGGCTCCCTGCCTCCTTCAGCAGAGCTTCCAGGCTCCCTGCCTCCAGTACCAGAGCTTCCAGGCTCCCTGCCTCCTGCAGCAGAGCTTCCAGGCTCCCTGCCTTCTGCAGCAGAGCTTCCAGGCTCCCTGCCTTCTGCAGCAGAGCTTCCAGGCTCCCTGCCTCCTTCAGCAGAGCTTCCAGGCTCCCTGCCTCCAGCACCAGAGCTTCCAGGCTCCCTGCCTCCAGCACCAGAGCTTCCAGGCTCCCTGCCTTCTGCAGCAGAGCTTCCAGGCTCCCTGCCTTCTGCAGCAGAGCTTCCAGGCTCCCTGCCTTCTGCAGCAGAGCTTCCAGGCTCCCTGCCTCCTGCAGCAGAGCTTCCAGGCTCCCTGCCTCCTTCAGCAGAGCTTCCAGGCTCCCTGCCTCCTTCAGCAGAGCTTCCAGGCTCCCTGCCTCCTGCAGCAGAGCTTCCAGGCTCCCTGCCTCCTGCAGCAGAGCTTCCAGGCTCCCTGCCTCCTTCAGCAGAGCTTCCAGGCTCCCTGCCTTCTGCAGCAGAGCTTCCAGGCTCCCTGCCTCCTGCAGCAGAGCTTCCAGGCTCCCTGCCTTCTGCAGCAGAGCTTCCAGGCTCCCTGCCTCCAGCACCAGAGCTTCCAGGCTCCCTGCCTCCAGTACCAGAGCTTCCAGGCTCCCTGCCTTCTGCAGCAGAGCTTCCAGGCTCCCTGCCTTCTGCAGCAGAGCTTCCAGGCTCCCTGCCTTCTGCAGCAGAGCTTCCAGGCTCCCTGCCTTCTGCAGCAGAGCTTCCAGGCTCCCTGCCTCCTTCAGCAGAGCTTCCAGGCTCCCTGCCTCCAGCACCAGAGCTTCCAGGCTCCCTGCCTCCAGCACCAGAGCTTCCAGGCTCCCTGCCTCCTGCAGCAGAGCTTCCAGGCTCCCTGCCTCCTGCAGCAGAGCTTCCAGGCTCCCTGCCTTCTGCAGCAGAGCTTCCAGGCTCCCTGCCTCCTGCAGCAGAGCTTCCAGGCTCCCTGCCTCCAGTACCAGAGCTTCCAGGCTCCCTGCCTTCTGCAGCAGAGCTTCCAGGCTCCCTGCCTTCTGCAGCAGAGCTTCCAGGCTCCCTGCCTCCTGCAGCAGAGCTTCCAGGCTCCCTGCCTCCAGCACCAGAGCTTCCAGGCTCCCTGCCTCCTGCAGCAGAGCTTCCAGGCTCCCTGCCTCCTGCAGCAGAGCTTCCAGGCTCCCTGCCTTCTGCAGCAGAGCTTCCAGGCTCCCTGCCTTCTGCAGCAGAGCTTCCAGGCTCCCTGCCTCCTGCAGCAGAGCTTCCAGGCTCCCTGCCTTCTGCACCAGTGCTTCCAGGCTCCCTGCCTCCTGCAGCAGAGCTTCCAGGCTCCCTGCCTCCAGTACCAGAGTTTCCAGGCTCCCTGCCTTCTGCAGCAGAGCTTCCAGGCTCCCTGCCTTCTGCAGCAGAGCTTCCAGGCTCCCTGCCTCCTGCAGCAGAGCTTCCAGGCTCCCTGCCTCCAGCACCAGAGCTTCCAGGCTCCCTGCCTTCTGCAGCAGAGCTTCCAGGCTCCCTGCCTCCTGCAGCAGAGCTTCCAGGCTCCCTGCCTTCTGCGGCAGAGCTTCCAGGCTCCCTGCCTCCTTCAGCAGAGCTTCCAGGCTCCCTGCCTCCTGCAGCAGAGCTTCCAGGCTCCCTGCCTTCTGCAGCAGAGCTTCCAGGCTCCCTGCCTCCTGCAGCAGAGCTTCCAGGCTCCCTGCCTTCTGCAGCAGAGCTTCCAGGCTCCCTGCCTCCTTCAGCAGAGCTTCCAGGCTCCCTGCCTCCTGCAGCAGAGCTTCCAGGCTCCCTGCCTCCTGCAGCAGAGCTTCCAGGCTCCCTGCCTCCTGCATCAGAGCTTCCAGGCTCCCTGCCTCCAGTACCAGAGCTTCCAGGCTCCCTGCCTTCTGCAGCAGAGCTTCCAGGCTCCCTGCCTCCAGCACCAGAGCTTCCAGGCTCCCTGCCTCCTTCACCAGAGCTTCCAGGCTCCCTGCCTCCTTCAGCAGAGCTTCCAGGCTCCCTGCCTTCTGCAGCAGAGCTTCCAGGCTCCCTGCCTCCAGTACCAGAGCTTCCAGGCTCCCTGCCTTCTGCAGCAGAGCTTCCAGGCTCCCTGCCTTCTGCAGCAGAGCTTCCAGGCTCCCTGCCTTCTGCAGCAGAGCTTCCAGGCTCCCTGCCTTCTGCAGCGGAGCTTCCAGGCTCCCTGCCTTCTGCAGCAGAGCTTCCAGGCTCCCTGCCTCCTGCAGCAGAGCTTCCAGGCTCCCTGCCTCCTTCAGCAGAGCTTCCAGGCTCCCTGCCTCCTGCAGCAGAGCTTCCAGGCTCCCTGCCTCCTGCAGCAGAGCTTCCAGGCTCCCTGCCTCCTGCATCAGAGCTTCCAGGCTCCCTGCCTCCAGTACCAGAGCTTCCAGGCTCCCTGCCTTCTGCAGCAGAGCTTCCAGGCTCCCTGCCTCCAGCACCAGAGCTTCCAGGCTCCCTGCCTCCTTCACCAGAGCTTCCAGGCTCCCTGCCTCCTTCAGCAGAGCTTCCAGGCTCCCTGCCTTCTGCAGCAGAGCTTCCAGGCTCCCTGCCTCCAGTACCAGAGCTTCCAGGCTCCCTGCCTTCTGCAGCAGAGCTTCCAGGCTCCCTGCCTTCTGCAGCAGAGCTTCCAGGCTCCCTGCCTTCTGCAGCAGAGCTTCCAGGCTCCCTGCCTTCTGCAGCGGAGCTTCCAGGCTCCCTGCCTTCTGCAGCAGAGCTTCCAGGCTCCCTGCCTCCTGCAGCAGAGCTTCCAGGCTCCCTGCCTCCAGTACCAGAGCTTCCAGGCTCCCTGCCTTCTGCAGCAGAGCTTCCAGGCTCCCTGCCTTCTGCAGCAGAGCTTCCAGGCTCCCTGCCTCCTGCAGCAGAGCTTCCAGGCTCCCTGCCTCCAGCACCAGAGCTTCCAGGCTCCCTGCCTTCTGCAGCAGAGCTTCCAGGCTCCCTGCCTCCTTCAGCAGAGCTTCCAGGCTCCCTGCCTCCTTCAGCAGAGCTTCCAGGCTCCCTGCCTCCAGTACCAGAGCTTCCAGGCTCCCTGCCTCCTGCACCAGAGCTTCCAGGCTCCCTGCCTTCTGCAGCAGAGCTTCCAGGCTCCCTGCCTCCAGCACCAGAGCTTCCAGGCTCCCTGCCTTCTGCAGCAGAGCTTCCAGGCTCCCTGCCTCCTGCAGCAGAGCTTCCAGGCTCCCTGCCTTCTGCAGCAGAGCTTCCAGGCTCCCTGCCTCCTGCAGCAGAGCTTCCAGGCTCCCTGCCTTCTGCAGCAGAGCTTCCAGGCTCCCTGCCTCCTGCAGCAGAGCTTCCAGGCTCCCTGCCTCCAGCACCAGTACCTGCAGGCCGCCTGCCTCCAGCACCAGTACCTACCTGCAGGCCGCCTTCCTCCAGCACCAGAGCTTCCAGGCTCCCTGCCTTCTGCAGCAGAGCTTCCAGGCTCCCTGCCTCCAGTACCAGAGCTTCCAGGCTCCCTGCCTCCTGCAGCAGAGCTTCCAGGCTCCCTGCATCCTGCAGCAGAGCTTCCAGGCTCCCTGCCTTCTGCAGCAGAGCTTCCAGGCTCCCTGCCTTCTGCAGCAGAGCTTCCAGGCTCCCTGCCTTCTGCAGCAGAGCTTCCAGGCTCCCTGCCTTCTGCAGCAGAGCTTCCAGGCTCCCTGCCTTCTGCAGCAGAGCTTCCAGGCTCCCTGCCTCCTTCAGCAGAGCTTCCAGGCTCCCTGCCTCCAGCACCAGAGCTTCCAGGCTCCCTGCCTCCAGTACCAGAGCTTCCAGGCTCCCTGCCTTCTGCAGCAGAGCTTCCAGGCTCCCTGCCTTCTGCAGCAGAGCTTCCAGGCTCCCTGCCTCCTGCAGCAGAGCTTCCAGGCTCCCCTCCTCCTTCAGCAGAGCTTCCAGGCTCCCTGCCTCCAGCACCAGAGCTTCCAGGCTCCCAGCCTTCTGCAGCAGAGCTTCCAGGCTCCCTGCCTCCAGTACCAGAGCTTCCAGGCTCCCTGCCTTCTGCAGCAGAGCTTCCAGGCTCCCTGCCTCCAGCACCAGAGCTTCCAGGCTCCCTGCCTCCAGCACCAGAGCTTCCAGGCTCCCTGCCTCCTGCAGCAGAGCTTCCAGGCTCCCTGCCTCCTGCAGCAGAGCTTCCAGGCTCCCTGCCTCCTTCAGCAGAGCTTCCAGGCTCCCTGCCTCCTTCAGCAGAGCTTCCAGGCTCCCTGCCTTCTGCAGCAGAGCTTCCAGGCTCCCTGCCTCCTGCAGCAGAGCTTCCAGGCTCCCTGCCTTCTGCAGCAGAGCTTCCAGGCTCCCTGCCTCCAGCACCAGAGCTTCCAGGCTCCCTGCCTCCTGCAGCAGAGCTTCCAGGCTCCCTGCCTCCAGTACCAGAGCTTCCAGGCTCCCTGCCTTCTGCAGCAGAGCTTCCAGGCTCCCTGCCTTCTGCAGCAGAGTTTCCAGGCTCCCTGCCTTCTGCAGCAGAGCTTCCAGGCTCCCTGCCTTCTGCAGCAGAGCTTCCAGGCTCCCTGCCTTCTGCAGCAGAGCTTCCAGGCTCCCTGCCTCCAGCACCAGAGCTTCCAGGCTCCCTGCCTCCAGCACCAGAGCTTCCAGGCTCCCTGCCTCCTGCAGCAGAGCTTCCAGGCTCCCTGCCTCCTGCAGCAGAGCTTCCAGGCTCCCTGCCTCCTGCAGCAGAGCTTCCAGGCTCCCTGCCTTCTGCAGCAGAGCTTCCAGGCTCCCTGCCTCCTGCAGCAGAGCTTCCAGGCTCCCTGCCTCCAGTACCAGAGCTTCCAGGCTCCCTGCCTTCTGCAGCAGAGCTTCCAGGCTCCCTGCCTTCTGCAGCAGAGCTTCCAGGCTCCCTGCCTTCTGCACCAGAGCTTCCAGGCTCCCTGCCTTCTGCAGCAGAGCTTCCAGGCTCCCTGCCTCCTTCAGCAGAGCTTCCAGGCTCCCTGCCTCCTTCAGCAGAGCTTCCAGGCTCCCTGCCTCCAGCACCAGAGCTTCCAGGCTCCCTGCCTCCTTCAGCAGAGCTTCCAGGCTCCCTGCCTCCAGCACCAGAGCTTCCAGGCTCCCTGCCTTCTGCAGCAGAGCTTCCAGGCTCCCTGCCTCCTTCAGCAGAGCTTCCAGGCTCCCTGCCTCCAGTACCAGAGCTTCCAGGCTCCCTGCCTCCTGCACCAGAGCTTCCAGGCTCCCTGCCTTCTGCAGCAGAGCTTCCAGGCTCCCTGCCTTCTGCAGCAGAGCTTCCAGGCTCCCTGCCTTCTGCAGCAGAGCTTCCAGGCTCCCTGCCTCCTTCAGCAGAGCTTCCAGGCTCCCTGCCTCCAGCACCAGAGCTTCCAGGCTCCCTGCCTTCTGCAGCAGAGCTTCCAGGCTCCCTGCCTTCTGCAGCAGAGCTTCCAGGCTCCCTGCCTTCTGCAGCAGAGCTTCCAGGCTCCCTGCCTCCTTCAGCAGAGCTTCCAGGCTCCCTGCCTCCGGCACCAGAGCTTCCAGGCTCCCTGCCTTCTGCAGCAGAGCTTCCAGGCTCCCTGCCTCCTTCAGCAGAGCTTCCAGGCTCCCTGCCTCCAGCACCAGAGCTTCCAGGCTCCCTGCCTCCAGTACCAGAGCTTCCAGGCTCCCTGCCTCCAGCACCAGAGCTTCCAGGCTCCCTGCCTCCAGTACCAGAGCTTCCAGGCTCCCTGCCTTCTGCAGCAGAGCTTCCAGGCTCCCTGCCTTCTGCAGCAGAGCTTCCAGGCTCCCTGCCTTCTGCAGCAGAGCTTCCAGGCTCCCTGCCTCCTTCAGCAGAGCTTCCAGGCTCCCTGCCTCCAGCACCAGAGCTTCCAGGCTCCCTGCCTTCTGCAGCAGAGCTTCCAAGCTCCCTGCCTCCTTCAGCAGAGCTTCCAGGCTCCCTGCCTCCAGCACCAGAGCTTCCAGGCTCCCTGCCTCCAGTACCAGAGCTTCCAGGCTCCCTGCCTTCTGCAGCAGAGCTTCCAGGCTCCCTGCCTTCTGCAGCAGAGCTTCCAGGCTCCCTGCCTTCTGCAGCAGAGCTTCCAGGCTCCCTGCCTCCTTCAGCAGAGCTTCCAGGCTCCCTGCCTCCAGCACCAGAGCTTCCAGGCTCCCTGCCTCCAGCACCAGAGCTTCCAGGCTCCCTGCCTCCTGCAGCAGAGCTTCCAGGCTCCCTGCCTTCTGCAGCAGAGCTTCCAGGCTCCCTGCCTCCAGTACCAGAGCTTCCAGGCTCCCTGCCTCCAGTACCAGAGCTTCCAGGCTCCCTGCCTTCTGCAGCAGAGCTTCCAGGCTCCCTGCCTCCTGCACCAGAGCTTCCAGGCTCCCTGCCTTCTGCAGCAGAGCTTCCAGGCTCCCTGCCTCCTGCAGCAGAGCTTCCAGGCTCCCTGCCTCCTGCAGCAGAGCTTCCAGGCTCCCTGCCTCCAGCACCAGAGCTTCCAGGCTCCCTGCCTTCTGCAGCAGAGCTTCCAGGCTCCCTGCCTTCTGCAGCAGAGCTTCCAGGCTCCCTGCCTTCTGCAGCAGAGCTTCCAGGCTCCCTGCCTCCTTCAGCAGAGCTTCCAGGCTCCCTGCCTCCTGCAGCAGAGCTTCCAGGCTCCCTGCCTCCAGCACCAGGGCTTCCAGGCTCCCTGCCTCCAGCACCAGAGCTTCCAGGCTCCCTGCCTCCTGCAGCAGAGCTTCCAGGCTCCCTGCCTCCTTCAGCAGAGCTTCCAGGCTCCCTGCCTCCAGCACCAGAGCTTCCAGGCTCCCTGCCTCCAGCACCAGAGCTTCCAGGCTCCCTGCCTCCTGCAGCAGAGCTTCCAGGCTCCCTGCCTCCTTCAGCAGAGCTTCCAGGCTCCCTGCCTCCAGCACCAGAGCTTCCAGGCTCCCTGCCTCCAGCACCAGAGCTTCCAGGCTCCCTGCCTCCAGTACCAGAGCTTCCATGCTCCCTGCCTTCTGCAGCAGAGCTTCCAGGCTCCCTGCCTTCTGCAGCAGAGCTTCCAGGCTCCCTGCCTTCTGCAGCAGAGCTTCCAGGCTCCCTGCCTCCTGCAGCAGAGCTTCCAGGCTCCCTGCCTCCTTCAGCAGAGCTTCCAGGCTCCCTGCCTCCTGCAGCAGAGCTTCCAGGCTCCCTGCCTCCAGCACCAGAGCTTCCAGGCTCCCTGCCTCCTGCAGCAGAGCTTCCAGGCTCCCTGCCTTCTGCAGCAGAGCTTCCAGGCTCCCTGCCTTCTGCAGCAGAGCTTCCAGGCTCCCTGCCTTCTGCAGCAGAGCTTCCAGGCTCCCTGCCTCCAGCACCAGAGCTTCCAGGCTCCCTGCCTCCAGCACCAGAGCTTCCAGGCTCCCTGCCTCCAGCACCAGAGCTTCCAGGCTCCCTGCCTCCTGCAGCAGAGCTTCCAGGCTCCCTGCCTTCTGCAGCAGAGCTTCCAGGCTCCCTGCCTTCTGCAGCAGAGCTTCCAGGCTCCCTGCCTCCTTCAGCAGAGCTTCCAGGCTCCCTGCCTCCTGCAGCAGAGCTTCCAGGCTCCCTGCCTCCAGTACCAGAGCTTCCAGGCTCCCTGCCTCCTTCAGCAGAGCTTCCAGGCTCCCTGCCTCCTGCAGCAGAGCTTCCAGGCTCCCTGCCTCCTTCAGCAGAGCTTCCAGGCTCCCTGCCTCCAGCACCAGAGCTTCCAGGCTCCCTGCCTCCTTCAGCAGAGCTTCCAGGCTCCCTGCCTCCTGCAGCAGAGCTTCCAGGCTCCCTGCCTCCTTCAGCAGAGCTTCCAGGCTCCCTGCCTCCAGCACCAGAGCTTCCAGGCTCCCTGCCTCCAGTACCAGAGCTTCCAGGCTCCCTGCCTTCTGCACCAGAGCTTCCAGGCTCCCTGCCTCCAGCACCAGAGCTTCCAGGCTCCCTGCCTCCAGTACCAGAGCTTCCAGGCTCCCTGCCTTCTGCAGCAGAGCTTCCAGGCTCCCTGCCTTCTGCAGCAGAGCTTCCAGGCTCCCTGCCTCCAGTACCAGAGCTTCCAGGCTCCCTTCCTTCTGCACCAGAGCTTCCAGGCTCCCTGCCTACAGCACCAGAGCTTCCAGGCTCCCTGCCTTCTGCAGCAGAGCTTCCAGGCTCCCTGCCTTCTGCAGCAGAGCTTCCAGGCTCCCTGCCTCCTTCAGCAGAGCTTCCAGGCTCCCTGCCTCCAGCACCAGAGCTTCCAGGCTCCCTGCCTCCAGTACCAGAGCTTCCAGGCTCCCTGCCTTCTGCAGCAGAGCTTCCAGGCTCCCTGCCTTCTGCAGCAGAGCTTCCAGGCTCCCTGCCTTCTGCACCAGTGCTTCCAGGCTCCCTGCCTTCTGCAGCAGAGCTTCCAGGCTCCCTGCCTCCTTCAGCAGAGCTTCCAGGCTCCCTGCCTCCTGCAGCAGAGCTTCCAGGCTCCCTGCCTCCTGCAGCAGAGCTTCCAGGCTCCCTGCCTCCTGCAGCAGAGCTTCCAGGCTCCCTGCCTCCAGTACCAGAGCTTCCAGGCTCCCTGCCTTCTGCAGCAGAGCTTCCAGGCTCCCTGCCTCCAGCACCAGAGCTTCCAGGCTCCCTGCCTCCTTCACCAGAGCTTCCAGGCTCCCTGCCTCCTTCAGCAGAGCTTCCAGGCTCCCTGCCTCCTGCAGCAGAGCTTCCAGGCTCCCTGCCTCCTGCACCAGAGCTTCCAGGCTCCCTGCCTCCAGTACCAGAGCTTCCAGGCTCCCTGCCTCCAGTACCAGAGTTTCCAGGCTCCCTGCCTTCTGCAGCAGAGCTTCCAGGCTCCCTGCCTTCTGCAGCAGAGCTTCCAGGCTCCCTGCCTCCAGCACCAGAGCTTCCAGGCTCCCTGCCTCCAGTACCAGAGCTTCCAGGCTCCCTGCCTTCTGCAGCAGAGCTTCCAGGCTCCCTGCCTTCTGCAGCAGAGCTTCCAGGCTCCCTGCCTTCTGCAGCAGAGCTTCCAGGCTCCCTGCCTTCTGCAGCAGAGCTTCCAGGCTCCCTGCCTCCTTCAGCAGAGCTTCCAGGCTCCCTGCCTCCTGCAGCAGAGCTTCCAGGCTCCCTGCCTCCTTCAGCAGAGCTTCCAGGCTCCCTGCCTCCTTCAGCAGAGCTTCCAGGCTCCCTGCCTTCTGCAGCAGAGCTTCCAGGCTCCCTGCCTCCTGCAGCAGAGCTTCCAGGCTCCCTGCCTTCTGCAGCAGAGCTTCCAGGCTCCCTGCCTCCTGCAGCAGAGCTTCCAGGCTCCCTGCCTCCTGCAGCAGAGCTTCCAGGCTCCCTGCCTCCTTCAGCAGAGCTTCCAGGCTCCCTGCCTCCAGCACCGGAGCTTCCAGGCTCCCTGCCTCCTTCACCAGAGCTTCCAGGCTCCCTGCCTCCTTCAGCAGAGCTTCCAGGCTCCCTGCCTCCTGCAGCAGAGCTTCCAGGCTCCCTGCCTCCTTCAGCAGAGCTTCCAGGCTCCCTGCCTTCTGCAGCAGAGCTTCCAGGCTCCCTGCCTCCTTCAGCAGAGCTTCCAGGCTCCCTGCCTCCAGTACCAGAGCTTCCAGGCTCCCTGCCTTCTGCAGCAGAGCTTCCAGGCTCCCTGCCTTCTGCAGCAGAGCTTCCAGGCTCCCTGCCTTCTGCAGCAGAGCTTCCAGGCTCCCTGCCTTCAGTACCAGAGCTTCCAGGCTCCCTGCCTCCTTCAGCAGAGCTTCCAGGCTCCCTGCCTCCAGCACCAGAGCTTCCAGGCTCCCTGCCTCCTGCAGCAGAGCTTCCAGGCTCCCTGCCTCCTGCACCAGAGCTTCCAGGCTCCCTGCCTTCTGCAGCAGAGCTTCCAGGCTCCCTGCCTCCTTCAGCAGAGCTTCCAGGCTCCCTGCCTCCTGCACCAGAACCTGCAGGCCGCCTGCCTCCTGCACCAGAGCTTCCAGGCTCCCTGCCTCCTGCACCAGAGCTTCCAGGCTCCCTGCCTCCAGTACCAGAGCTTCCAGGCTCCCTGCCTCCAGTACCAGAGCTTCCAGGCTCCCTGCCTCCTGCACCAGAGCTTCCAGGCTCCCTGCCTCCTGCACCAGAGCTTCCAGGCTCCCTGCCTTCTGCAGCAGAGCTTCCAGGCTCCCTGCCTTCTGCAGCAGAGCTTCCAGGCTCCCTGCCTTCTGCAGCAGAGCTTCCAGGCTCCCTGCCTTCTGCAGCAGAGCTTCCAGGCTCCCTGCCTCCTTCAGCAGAGCTTCCAGGCTCCCTGCCTTCTGCAGCAGAGCTTCCAGGCTCCCTGCCTTCTGCAGCAGAGCTTCCAGGCTCCCTGCCTTCTGCAGCAGAGCTTCCAGGCTCCCTGCCTTCTGCAGCAGAGCTTCCAGGCTCCCTGCCTCCTGCAGCAGAGCTTCCAGGCTCCCTGCCTCCAGCACCAGAGCTTCCAGGCTCCCTGCCTTCTGCACCAGAGCTTCCAGGCTCCCTGCCTCCTGCACCAGAGCTTCCAGGCTCCCTGCCTCCAGTACCAGAGCTTCCAGGCTCCCTGCCTCCAGTACCAGAGCTTCCAGGCTCCCTGCCTCCTGCACCAGAGCTTCCAGGCTCCCTGCCTCCTGCAGCAGAGCTTCCAGGCTCCCTGCCTTCTGCAGCAGAGCTTCCAGGCTCCCTGCCTTCTGCAGCAGAGCTTCCAGGCTCCCTGCCTTCTGCAGCAGAGCTTCCAGGCTCCCTGCCTTCTGCAGCAGAGCTTCCAGGCTCCCTGCCTTCTGCAGCAGAGCTTCCAGGCTCCCTGCCTCCTGCAGCAGAGCTTCCAGGCTCCCTGCCTCCTGCAGCAGAGCTTCCAGGCTCCCTGCCTCCTGCACCAGAGCTTCCAGGCTCCCTGCCTTCTGCAGCAGAGCTTCCAGGCTCCCTGCCTTCTGCAGCAGAGCTTCCAGGCTCCCTGCCTTCTGCAGCAGAGCTTCCAGGCTCCCTGCCTCCAGCACCGGAGCTTCCAGGCTCCCTGTCTCCAGCACCAGAGCTTCCAGGCTCCCTGCCTCCAGTACCAGAGCTTCCAGGCTCCCTGCCTTCTGCAGCAGAGCTTCCAGGCTCCCTGCCTCCTGCAGCAGAGCTTCCAGGCTCCCTGCCTCCTGCAGCAGAGCTTCCAGGCTCCCTGCCTCCAGCACCAGAGCTTCCAGGCTCCCTGCCTCCTGCAGCAGAGCTTCCAGGCTCCCTGCCTCCTGCAGCAGAGCTTCCAGGCTCCCTGCCTCCTGCAGCAGAGCTTCCAGGCTCCCTGCCTCCTGCAGCAGAGCTTCCAGGCTCCCTGCCTTCTGCAGCAGAGCTTCCAGGCTCCCTGCCTCCTGCAGCAGAGCTTCCAGGCTCCCTGCCTCCAGTACCAGAGCTTCCAGGCTCCCTGCCTTCTGCAGCAGAGCTTCCAGGCTCCCTGCCTTCTGCAGCAGAGCTTCCAGGCTCCCTGCCTTCTGCAGCAGAGCTTCCAGGCTCCCTGCCTCCAGTACCAGAGCTTCCAGGCTCCCTGCCTCCTTCAGCAGAGCTTCCAGGCTCCCTGCCTCCTGCAGCAGAGCTTCCAGGCTCCCTGCCTCCTTCAGCAGAGCTTCCAGGCTCCCTGCCTCCAGCACCAGAGCTTCCAGGCTCCCTGCCTCCTTCAGCAGAGCTTCCAGGCTCCCTGCCTCCTGCAGCAGAGCTTCCAGGCTCCCTGCCTTCTGCAGCAGAGCTTCCAGGCTCCCTGCCTTCTGCAGCAGTGCTTCCAGGCTCCCTGCCTTCTGCAGCAGAGCTTCCAGGCTCCCTGCCTCCAGCACCAGAGCTTCCAGGCTCCCTGCCTTCTGCACCAGAGCTTCCAGGCTCCCTGCCTCCTGCAGCAGAGCTTCCAGGCTCCCTGCCTCCAGCACCAGAGCTTCCAGGCTCCCTGCCTCCTTCAGCAGAGCTTCCAGGCTCCCTGCCTCCTGCAGCAGAGCTTCCAGGCTCCCTGCCTCCAGCACCAGAGCTTCCAGGCTCCCTGCCTCCTTCAGCAGAGCTTCCAGGCTCCCTGCCTCCAGCACCAGAGCTTCCAGGCTCCCTGCCTTCTGCAGCAGAGCTTCCAGGCTCCCTGCCTCCTTCAGCAGAGCTTCCAGGCTCCCTGCCTCCAGTACCAGAGCTTCCAGGCTCCCTGCCTCCTGCAGCAGAGCTTCCAGGCTCCCTGCCTTCTGCAGCAGAGCTTCCAGGCTCCCTGCCTCCAGCACCAGAGCTTCCAGGCTCCCTGCCTCCTGCAGCAGAGCTTCCAGGCTCCCTGCCTCCTGCAGCAGAGCTTCCAGGCTCCCTGCCTTCTGCAGCAGAGCTTCCAGGCTCCCTGCCTTCTGCAGCAGAGCTTCCAGGCTCCCTGCCTTCTGCAGCAGAGCTTCCAGGCTCCCTGCCTCCTGCAGCAGAGCTTCCAGGCTCCCTGCCTCCTGCAGCAGAGCTTCCAGGCTCCCTGCCTTCTGCAGCAGAGCTTCCAGGCTCCCTGCCTCCTGCAGCAGAGCTTCCAGGCTCCCTGCCTCCTGCAGCAGAGCTTCCAGGCTCCCTGCCTTCTGCAGCAGAGCTTCCAGGCTCCCTGCCTCCTTCAGCAGAGCTTCCAGGCTCCCTGCCTCCAGCACCAGAGCTTCCAGGCTCCCTGCCTCCAGCACCAGAGCTTCCAGGCTCCCTGCCTTCTGCAGCAGAGCTTCCAGGCTCCCTGCCTCCTTCAGCAGAGCTTCCAGGCTCCCTGCCTCCAGCACCAGAGCTTCCAGGCTCCCTGCCTCCAGTACCAGAGCTTCCAGGCTCCCTGCCTTCTGCAGCAGAGCTTCCAGGCTCCCTGCCTTCTGCAGCAGAGCTTCCAGGCTCCCTGCCTTCTGCAGCAGAGCTTCCAGGCTCCCTGCCTTCTGCAGCAGAGCTTACAGGCTCCCTGCCTCCTTCAGCAGAGCTTCCAGGCTCCCTGCCTCCAGCACCAGAGCTTCCAGGCTCCCTGCCTCCAGTACCAGAGCTTCCAGGCTCCCTGCCTTCTGCAGCAGAGCTTCCAGGCTCCCTGCCTTCTGCAGCAGAGCTTCCAGGCTCCCTGCCTTCTGCAGCAGAGCTTCCAGGCTCCCTGCCTTCTGCAGCAGAGCTTACAGGCTCCCTGCCTCCTTCAGCAGAGCTTCCAGGCTCCCTGCCTCCAGCACCAGAGCTTCCAGGCTCCCTGCCTCCAGTACCAGAGCTTCCAGGCTCCCTGCCTTCTGCAGCAGAGCTTCCAGGCTCCCTGCCTTCTGCAGCAGAGCTTCCAGGCTCCCTGCCTCCAGTACCAGAGCTTCCAGGCTCCCTGCCTTCTGCAGCAGAGCTTCCAGGCTCCCTGCCTTCTGCAGCAGAGCTTCCAGGCTCCCTGCCTCCTTCAGCAGAGCTTCCAGGCTCCCTGCCTCCTGCAGCAGAGCTTCCAGGCTCCCTGCCTCCTGCACCAGAGCTTCCAGGCTCCCTGCCTTCTGCAGCAGAGCTTCCAGGCTCCCTGCCTCCTTCAGCAGAGCTTCCAGGCTCCCTGCCTCCAGCACCAGAGCTTCCAGGCTCCCTGCCTCCAGCACCAGAGCTTCCAGGCTCCCTGCCTTCTGCAGCAGAGCTTCCAGGCTCCCTGCCTCCTTCAGCAGAGCTTCCAGGCTCCCTGCCTCCAGCACCAGAGCTTCCAGGCTCCCTGCCTTCTGCAGCAGAGCTTCCAGGCTCCCTGCCTTCTGCAGCAGAGCTTCCAGGCTCCCTGCCTTCTGCAGCAGAGCTTCCAGGCTCCCTGCCTTCTGCAGCAGAGCTTCCAGGCTCCCTGCCTTCTGCACCAGAGCTTCCAGGCTCCCTGCCTCCAGTACCAGAGCTTCCAGGCTCCCTGCCTCCAGCACCAGAGCTTCCAGGCTCCCTGCCTTCTGCAGCAGAGCTTCCAGGCTCCCTGCCTTCTGCAGCAGAGCTTCCAGGCTCCCTGCCTTCTGCAGCAGAGCTTCCAGGCTCCCTGCCTTCTGCAGCAGAGCTTCCAGGCTCCCTGCCTCCTTCAGCAGAGCTTCCAGGCTCCCTGCCTCCAGCACCAGAGCTTCCAGGCTCCCTGCCTCCAGTACCAGAGCTTCCAGGCTCCCTGCCTCCTTCAGCAGAGCTTCCAGGCTCCCTGCCTCCAGCACCAGAGCTTCCAGGCTCCCTGCCTCCAGTACCAGAGCTTCCAGGCTCCCTGCCTTCTGCAGCAGAGCTTCCAGGCTCCCTGCCTTCTGCAGCAGAGCTTCCAGGCTCCCTGCCTCCAGTACCAGAGCTTCCAGGCTCCCTGCCTTCTGCAGCAGAGCTTCCAGGCTCCCTGCCTTCTGCAGCAGAGCTTCCAGGCTCCCTGCCTTCTGCAGCAGAGCTTCCAGGCTCCCTGCCTTCTGCAGCAGAGCTTCCAGGCTCCCTGCCTTCTGCAGCAGAGCTTCCAGGCTCCCTGCCTTCTGCAGCAGAGCTTCCAGGCTCCCTGCCTTCTGCAGCAGAGCTTCCAGGCTCCCTGCCTCCAGTACCAGAGCTTCCAGGCTCCCTGCCCTCTGCAGCAGAGCTTCCAGGCTCCCTGCCTTCTGCAGCAGAGCTTCCAGGCTCCCTGCCTTCTGCAGCAGAGCTTCCAGGCTCCCTGCCTTCTGCAGCAGAGCTTCCAGGCTCCCTGCCTCCTTCAGCAGAGCTTCCAGGCTCCCTGCCTTCTGCAGCAGAGCTTCCAGGCTCCCTGCCTTCTGCAGCAGAGCTTCCAGGCTCCCTGCCTTCTGCAGCAGAGCTTCCAGGCTCCCTGCCTCCTTCAGCAGAGCTTCCAGGCTCCCTGCCTCCAGCACCAGAGCTTCCAGGCTCCCTGCCTTCTGCAGCAGAGCTTCCAGGCTCCCTGCCTCCTGCAGCAGAGCTTCCAGGCTCCCTGCCTCCTTCAGCAGAGCTTCCAGGCTCCCTGCCTCCTGCAGCAGAGCTTCCAGGCTCCCTGCCTCCTGCAGCAGAGCTTCCAGGCTCCCTGCCTCCTGCAGCAGAGCTTCCAGGCTCCCTGCCTCCTTCAGCAGAGCTTCCAGGCTCCCTGCCTCCTGCAGCAGAGCTTCCAGGCTCCCTGCCTCCTTCAGCAGAGCTTCCAGGCTCCCTGCCTCCTGCAGCAGAGCTTCCAGGCTCCCTGCCTCCTGCAGCAGAGCTTCCAGGCTCCCTGCCTTCTGCAGCAGAGCTTCCAGGCTCCCTGCCTTCTGCAGCAGAGCTTCCAGGCTCCCTGCCTTCTGCAGCAGAGCTTCCAGGCTCCCTGCCTCCTTCAGCAGAGCTTCCAGGCTCCCTGCCTCCTTCAGCAGAGCTTCCAGGCTCCCTGCCTCCTTCAGCAGAGCTTCCAGGCTCCCTGCCTCCTGCAGCAGAGCTTCCAGGCTCCCTGCCTCCTGCAGCAGAGCTTCCAGGCTCCCTGCCTCCTGCAGCAGAGCTTCCAGGCTCCCTGCCTCCTTCAGCAGAGCTTCCAGGCTCCCTGCCTCCTGCAGCAGAGCTTCCAGGCTCCCTGCCTCCTGCAGCAGAGCTTCCAGGCTCCCTGCCTCCAGCAGCAGAGCTTCCAGGCTCCCTGCCTTCTGCAGCAGAGCTTCCAGGCTCCCTGCCTCCTGCAGCAGAGCTTCCAGGCTCCCTGCCTCCAGCACCAGAGCTTCCAAGCTCCCTGCCTCCAGCACCAGAGCTTCCAGGCTCCCTGCCTTCTGCAGCAGAGCTTCCAGGCTCCCTGCCTTCTGCAGCAGAGCTTCCAGGCTCCCTGCCTTCTGCAGCAGAGCTTCCAGGCTCCCTGCCTTCTGCAGCAGAGCTTCCAGGCTCCCTGCCTTCTGCAGCAGAGCTTCCAGGCTCCCTGCCTCCTGCAGAGCTTCCAGGCTCCCTGCCTCCTGCAGCAGAGCTTCCAGGCTCCCTGCCTTCTGCAGCAGAGCTTCCAGGCTCCCTGCCTTCTGCAGCAGAGCTTCCAGGCTCCCTGCCTTCCGCAGCAGAGCTTCCAGGCTCCCTGCCTCCAGCACCAGAGCTTCCAGGCTCCCTGCCTCCTGCAGCAGAGCTTCCAGGCTCCCTGCCTTCTGCAGCAGAGCTTCCAGGCTCCCTGCCTTCTGCAGCAGAGCTTCCAGGCTCCCTGCCTTCTGCAGCAGAGCTTCCAGGCTCCCTGCCTCCTGCAGCAGAGCTTCCAGGCTCCCTGCCTCCTGCAGCAGAGCTTCCAGGCTCCCTGCCTCCTGCAGCAGAGCTTCCAGGCTCCCTGCCTCCTGCAGCAGAGCTTCCAGGCTCCCTGCCTCCTGCAGCAGAGCTTCCAGGCTCCCTGCCTTCTGCAGCAGAGCTTCCAGGCTCCCTGCCTTCTGCACCAGACCTTCCAGACTCCCTGCCTTCTACACCAGAGCTTCCAGGCTCCCTGCCTCCTGCACCAGAGCTTCCAGGCTCCCTGCCTCCAGCACCAGAGCTTCCAGGCTCCCTGCCTTCTGCAGCAGAGCTTCCAGGCTCCCTGCCTTCTGCAGCAGAGCTTCCAGGCTCCCTGCCTTCTGCAGCAGAGCTTCCAGGCTCCCTGCCTCCTGCACCAGAGCTTCCAGGCTCCCTGCCTCCAGCACCAGAGCTTCCAGGCTCCCTGCCTCCTGCAGCAGAGCTTCCAGGCTCCCTGCCTCCTGCAGCAGAGCTTCCAGGCTCCCTGCCTTCTGCAGCAGAGCTTCCAGGCTCCCTGCCTTCTGCAGCAGAGCTTCCAGGCTCCCTGCCTCCTTCAGCAGAGCTTCCAGGCTCCCTGCCTCCTGCAGCAGAGCTTCCAGGCTCCCTGCCTCCTTCAGCAGAGCTTCGAGGCTCCCTGCCTTCTGCAGCAGAGCTTCCAGGCTCCCTGCCTTCTGCAGCAGAGCTTCCAGGCTCCCTGCCTTCTGCAGCAGAGCTTCCAGGCTCCCTGCCTTCTGCAGCAGAGCTTCCAGGCTCCCTGCCTCCAGCACCAGAGCTTCCAGGCTCCCTGCCTCCAGCACCAGAGCTTCCAGGCTTCCTGCCTTCTGCACCAGAGCTTCCAGGCTCCCTGCCTCCAGTACCAGAGCTTCCAGGCTCCCTGCCTCCTGCAGCAGAGCTTCCAGGCTCCCTGCCTTCTGCAGCAGAGCTTCCAGGCTCCCTGCCTCCAGTACCAGAGCTTCCAGGCTCCCTGCCTCCAGTACCAGAGCTTCCAGGCTCCCTGCCTCCTTCAGCAGAGCTTCCAGGCTCCCTGCCTCCAGTACCAGAGCTTCCAGGCTCCCTGCCTTCTGCAGCAGAGCTTCCAGGCTCCCTGCCTCCTTCAGCAGAGCTTCCAGGCTCCCTGCCTCCAGCACCAGAGCTTCCAGGCTCCCTGCCTCCAGTACCAGAGCTTCCAGGCTCCCTGCCTTCTGCAGCAGAGCTTCCAGGCTCCCTGCCTTCTGCAGCAGAGCTTCCAGGCTCCCTGCCTTCTGCAGCAGAGCTTCCAGGCTCCCTGCCTTCTGCAGCAGAGCTTACAGGCTCCCTGCCTCCTTCAGCAGAGCTTCCAGGCTCCCTGCCTCCAGCACCAGAGCTTCCAGGCTCCCTGCCTCCAGTACCAGAGCTTCCAGGCTCCCTGCCTTCTGCAGCAGAGCTTCCAGGCTCCCTGCCTTCTGCAGCAGAGCTTCCAGGCTCCCTGCCTTCTGCAGCAGAGCTTCCAGGCTCCCTGCCTTCTGCAGCAGAGCTTACAGGCTCCCTGCCTCCTTCAGCAGAGCTTCCAGGCTCCCTGCCTCCAGCACCAGAGCTTCCAGGCTCCCTGCCTCCAGTACCAGAGCTTCCAGGCTCCCTGCCTTCTGCAGCAGAGCTTCCAGGCTCCCTGCCTTCTGCAGCAGAGCTTCCAGGCTCCCTGCCTCCAGTACCAGAGCTTCCAGGCTCCCTGCCTTCTGCAGCAGAGCTTCCAGGCTCCCTGCCTTCTGCAGCAGAGCTTCCAGGCTCCCTGCCTCCTTCAGCAGAGCTTCCAGGCTCCCTGCCTCCTGCAGCAGAGCTTCCAGGCTCCCTGCCTCCTGCACCAGAGCTTCCAGGCTCCCTGCCTTCTGCAGCAGAGCTTCCAGGCTCCCTGCCTCCTTCAGCAGAGCTTCCAGGCTCCCTGCCTCCAGCACCAGAGCTTCCAGGCTCCCTGCCTCCAGCACCAGAGCTTCCAGGCTCCCTGCCTTCTGCAGCAGAGCTTCCAGGCTCCCTGCCTCCTTCAGCAGAGCTTCCAGGCTCCCTGCCTCCAGCACCAGAGCTTCCAGGCTCCCTGCCTTCTGCAGCAGAGCTTCCAGGCTCCCTGCCTTCTGCAGCAGAGCTTCCAGGCTCCCTGCCTTCTGCAGCAGAGCTTCCAGGCTCCCTGCCTTCTGCAGCAGAGCTTCCAGGCTCCCTGCCTTCTGCACCAGAGCTTCCAGGCTCCCTGCCTCCAGTACCAGAGCTTCCAGGCTCCCTGCCTCCAGCACCAGAGCTTCCAGGCTCCCTGCCTTCTGCAGCAGAGCTTCCAGGCTCCCTGCCTTCTGCAGCAGAGCTTCCAGGCTCCCTGCCTTCTGCAGCAGAGCTTCCAGGCTCCCTGCCTTCTGCAGCAGAGCTTCCAGGCTCCCTGCCTCCTTCAGCAGAGCTTCCAGGCTCCCTGCCTCCAGCACCAGAGCTTCCAGGCTCCCTGCCTCCAGTACCAGAGCTTCCAGGCTCCCTGCCTCCTTCAGCAGAGCTTCCAGGCTCCCTGCCTCCAGCACCAGAGCTTCCAGGCTCCCTGCCTCCAGTACCAGAGCTTCCAGGCTCCCTGCCTTCTGCAGCAGAGCTTCCAGGCTCCCTGCCTCCAGTACCAGAGCTTCCAGGCTCCCTGCCTTCTGCAGCAGAGCTTCCAGGCTCCCTGCCTTCTGCAGCAGAGCTTCCAGGCTCCCTGCCTTCTGCAGCAGAGCTTCCAGGCTCCCTGCCTTCTGCAGCAGAGCTTCCAGGCTCCCTGCCTTCTGCAGCAGAGCTTCCAGGCTCCCTGCCTTCTGCAGCAGAGCTTCCAGGCTCCCTGCCTCCAGTACCAGAGCTTCCAGGCTCCCTGCCCTCTGCAGCAGAGCTTCCAGGCTCCCTGCCTTCTGCAGCAGAGCTTCCAGGCTCCCTGCCTTCTGCAGCAGAGCTTCCAGGCTCCCTGCCTTCTGCAGCAGAGCTTCCAGGCTCCCTGCCTCCTTCAGCAGAGCTTCCAGGCTCCCTGCCTTCTGCAGCAGAGCTTCCAGGCTCCCTGCCTTCTGCAGCAGAGCTTCCAGGCTCCCTGCCTTCTGCAGCAGAGCTTCCAGGCTCCCTGCCTCCTTCAGCAGAGCTTCCAGGCTCCCTGCCTCCAGCACCAGAGCTTCCAGGCTCCCTGTCTTCTGCAGCAGAGCTTCCAGGCTCCCTGCCTCCTGCAGCAGAGCTTCCAGGCTCCCTGCCTCCTTCAGCAGAGCTTCCAGGCTCCCTGCCTCCTGCAGCAGAGCTTCCAGGCTCCCTGCCTCCTGCAGCAGAGCTTCCAGGCTCCCTGCCTCCTGCAGCAGAGCTTCCAGGCTCCCTGCCTCCTTCAGCAGAGCTTCCAGGCTCCCTGCCTCCTGCAGCAGAGCTTCCAGGCTCCCTGCCTCCTTCAGCAGAGCTTCCAGGCTCCCTGCCTCCTGCAGCAGAGCTTCCAGGCTCCCTGCCTTCTGCAGCAGAGCTTCCAGGCTCCCTGCCTTCTGCAGCAGAGCTTCCAGGCTCCCTGCCTTCTGCAGCAGAGCTTCCAGGCTCCCTGCCTCCTTCAGCAGAGCTTCCAGGCTCCCTGCCTCCTGCAGCAGAGCTTCCAGGCTCCCTGCCTCCTTCAGCAGAGCTTCCAGGCTCCCTGCCTCCTTCAGCAGAGCTTCCAGGCTCCCTGCCTCCTGCAGCAGAGCTTCCAGGCTCCCTGCCTCCTGCAGCAGAGCTTCCAGGCTCCCTGCCTCCTGCAGCAGAGCTTCCAGGCTCCCTGCCTTCTGCAGCAGAGCTTCCAGGCTCCCTGCCTTCTGCAGCAGAGCTTCCAGGCTCCCTGCCTCCTTCAGCAGAGCTTCCAGGCTCCCTGCCTCCTGCAGCAGAGCTTCCAGGCTCCCTGCCTCCTTCAGCAGAGCTTCCAGGCTCCCTGCCTCCTGCAGCAGAGCTTCCAGGCTCCCTGCCTCCTGCAGCAGAGCTTCCAGGCTCCCTGCCTCCAGCAGCAGAGCTTCCAGGCTCCCTGCCTTCTGCAGCAGAGCTTCCAGGCTCCCTGCCTCCTGCAGCAGAGCTTCCAGGCTCCCTGCCTCCAGCACCAGAGCTTCCAGGCTCCCTGCCTCCAGCACCAGAGCTTCCAGGCTCCCTGCCTTCTGCAGCAGAGCTTCCAGGCTCCCTGCCTTCTGCAGCAGAGCTTCCAGGCTCCCTGCCTTCTGCAGCAGAGCTTCCAGGCTCCCTGCCTTCTGCAGCAGAGCTTCCAGGCTCCCTGCCTCCTGCAGCAGAGCTTCCAGGCTCCCTGCCTCCTGCAGCAGAGCTTCCAGGCTCCCTGCCTTCTGCAGCAGAGCTTCCAGGCTCCCTGCCTTCTGCAGCAGAGCTTCCAGGCTCCCTGCCTTCTGCAGCAGAGCTTCCAGGCTCCCTGCCTTCTGCAGCAGAGCTTCCAGGCTCCCTGCCTCCAGCACCAGAGCTTCCAGGCTCCCTGCCTCCTGCAGCAGAGCTTCCAGGCTCCCTGCCTTCTGCAGCAGAGCTTCCAGGCTCCCTGCCTTCTGCAGCAGAGCTTCCAGGCTCCCTGCCTTCTGCAGCAGAGCTTCCAGGCTCCCTGCCTCCTGCAGCAGAGCTTCCAGGCTCCCTGCCTCCTGCAGCAGAGCTTCCAGGCTCCCTGCCTCCTGCAGCAGAGCTTCCAGGCTCCCTGCCTCCTGCAGCAGAGCTTCCAGGCTCCCTGCCTCCTGCAGCAGAGCTTCCAGGCTCCCTGCCTTCTGCAGCAGAGCTTCCAGGCTCCCTGCCTTCTGCACCAGACCTTCCAGACTCCCTGCCTTCTACACCAGAGCTTCCAGGCTCCCTGCCTCCTGCACCAGAGCTTCCAGGCTCCCTGCCTCCAGCACCAGAGCTTCCAGGCTCCCTGCCTTCTGCAGCAGAGCTTCCAGGCTCCCTGCCTTCTGCAGCAGAGCTTCCAGGCTCCCTGCCTTCTGCAGCAGAGCTTCCAGGCTCCCTGCCTCCTGCACCAGAGCTTCCAGGCTCCCTGCCTCCAGCACCAGAGCTTCCAGGCTCCCTGCCTCCTGCAGCAGAGCTTCCAGGCTCCCTGCCTCCTGCAGCAGAGCTTCCAGGCTCCCTGCCTTCTGCAGCAGAGCTTCCAGGCTCCCTGCCTTCTGCAGCAGAGCTTCCAGGCTCCCTGCCTCCTTCAGCAGAGCTTCCAGGCTCCCTGCCTCCTGCAGCAGAGCTTCCAGGCTCCCTGCCTCCTTCAGCAGAGCTTCGAGGCTCCCTGCCTTCTGCAGCAGAGCTTCCAGGCTCCCTGCCTTCTGCAGCAGAGCTTCCAGGCTCCCTGCCTTCTGCAGCAGAGCTTCCAGGCTCCCTGCCTTCTGCAGCAGAGCTTCCAGGCTCCCTGCCTTCTGCAGCAGAGCTTCCAGGCTCCCTGCCTCCAGCACCAGAGCTTCCAGGCTCCCTGCCTCCAGCACCAGAGCTTCCAGGCTTCCTGCCTTCTGCACCAGAGCTTCCAGGCTCCCTGCCTCCAGTACCAGAGCTTCCAGGCTCCCTGCCTCCTGCAGCAGAGCTTCCAGGCTCCCTGCCTTCTGCAGCAGAGCTTCCAGGCTCCCTGCCTCCAGTACCAGAGCTTCCAGGCTCCCTGCCTCCAGTACCAGAGCTTCCAGGCTCCCTGCCTCCTTCAGCAGAGCTTCCAGGCTCCCTGCCTCCAGTACCAGAGCTTCCAGGCTCCCTGCCTTCTGCAGCAGAGCTTCCAGGCTCCCTGCCTCCTTCAGCAGAGCTTCCAGGCTCCCTGCCTTCTGGACTTGAGCCTCTACTGTGCCAACTTTTTGCCCCTGTGCTTCCAGTTTCACAGCTTTCAGAGGTCTCAATACATATACATTCAGAGACTAAACCTCCAGCACTAGAGACAAAACTCTCAACATGTAAGCCTCCAGGGCCTGGGTCTCCTGCATACCTGCTTCCTAAGTCTCCTGCATGTGTATCTTTAGTATGTTTTCTTCCGGGGCCAGAACTTCAGGTCTGCTTCCTATCACCTCCTTCATTTTCAGCCAGTTTGTCTTTGACCTCTGTGCCTCCTGCCAATCCGTTATCTGCTTTTGACCCTACAGTCAATCAGCCTTTGTTTTCAGAGTGCTACTCTAGCCTGTCATCAGGACTTCAAACACATTCAATGCAGGCTTCTAAGCCCTTGTCACTGGATTTGGACTTTTCAAGTTCTACCATCAATACTGCTGTTAATTTACAGAGCATTATCCAACTCTCCAGAACAACACAATTTACCTTCAGTCCTCTGATAGCATGCACTAAATCTATGATGGGAATTGACTTAATTCTTAGGAGCAAAGTCTTTAGAACCAGTTCCAGACTCCGGGAGACGGTCTTTGGAGGGGGAGTACTGTCACGATTCGCTCCCTATGTTCTCGTGTCCACCACCAGGGGGCAGAACTGTGGGACTCTCCAGTGTTCTACTATGCTTCCTGACACTCCCCTGCATGCCAATCTTGATATCCAGCCGTTTGGACACTATTTGGGAATTGACATACATTCCCAATCCATGCCGGGTTTTGTGAAAGCCAGCCTGCTTAGACTTAAAGCCAGCCTACTCATGCCTGAAACTCCATTGCCCAGAATTCCCTGCTCACTGCTTTGTCTCCACCCCTGCAGGCCAAGGATGGGTGGAGGAATTCAGCTCACCTGTGGCTGGCTGCTGCTAGCCTGCTCACACCAGCTGCATGTGATTACTATGAGCTCTTTTAAGCCCCAACTCCCTTCAGGCAAAGGTTGGTCATTGTAGCTGTTTACCGGTGAGACCAATCCTTGGTTCCAGAGTTCCCTGAGCTTTTGCTATTCTTGTTTCCAGTGTTTCCTGAGCTTTAATTATGCCTTGTTCCTGACCTGCTGCTGTTTTCCCTGTTCCTGAATTAGCACTGCCTGCAGTGCTACCCTGACCCCATAGCCTTATCATTTCCTTGTTCCTGAACTGCAGCAGTTTCCCTTCTCCTGAATTAGCACTGCTTGCAGTGCTACCTTGTTTCCTGAGTTCCTGAGCTATAGCTATTCCCTGTACCTGGCTTAGCACTGCCTGCAGTGCTACCTTGTTTCCTGAGTTCCTGAGCTATAGTTATTCTTTGTTCCTGGGCTTATCTATTTCTTGTTCCTGATTTGCACTGCCTGCAGTGCTCTCTTGACTCCTTGTTTCCTGAGCTGTAGCTATGTCCTGTTTCCTTGAACCAGTATTGCCTGCAGTGCTACCTTGACTCCTAAGCTCTAGTAATTTCCCTGTTCCTGAATCAGCACTGTTTGCAGTGCTGCCTTGACTTCTGAGCCTTAGCTCACTTCTTGTTCCTGCCCCAGCACTGCCTTCTCTGCTACTTTGTTTTCTTGATTCCTTAACCTGCACTATTCTAGTATACCCTTGTAGCCTTCCCTTCTGTATATCCGTTTCCAGTCCCTGCCTTGCTTCCCATTTCCTTGGTTCCAGTTCTAGTCTGCTGCCTTTCTATTCTGCTGTCTTACTTCTGTTACCTTGTATGTTTGTTACCTGCTTTCTACCAAGTGTGCCCTGTCATTTCCTTCCTTTCCTGTTAAGCACTCCTCCTTGCTAGCTCCTTGTCTATTGTGCATGTGTTTAGTTCTACCCCTTTGCTGTTACTGCCTTGCGCGTTCCTGTTTGATCGCCAGGATCCGTGGGCTCAGCTGACTACCTAGGTGGTGTTTCTTGTTCACTGTGAGTTTTGTCTTTGAGTTACATTTATAACATCACTATAGGTATAAGCTCCACAGACCCTGCATTTGAATGCATATCCTACATGTGGGTATTTGCAGTCAGTATCTGTAACAGCAATTGCGGGTAAGAAACTTACTGAGCTTCAGTCTTACCATGTGGAGCTCCTGAGTGCTTTACCCCACACCCCCCTTTATTGTTAATGTTGTATTATATATATGTCTTGCACGTCCATCCTGGGTGTAGTTAGTCTGAATGCTAAATTGCCTTGTGAGTGCCCTTCCTTTCTGAGTCTTACCCATCTTGTTCACTTGTACAGGCTTCCCCTTTGGATCCCTCTTTCTCCTCTGACTCCCTGTATGATCCTGGGCAGCACTGTACTCCTCCTTTCTGTGTACATCTTCTACCCAGTTCCCAGTCCTAGTCCAAGTCCCTGACTGTGTTCCCCACATAGTCCCGGACAGTCCCTGACACTCAGCTCCACAAAATGGATGCTGCCACCACAGACACGAGTCTGACCTCCTGCTGCTGGGAGTCCTTCCAGCGAGGAGAGCTTGGACAAAGGGTTTCCTGTCAGGGGCGGTGCTAGCACCATCCCAGACAGGGTTTTGTGTATCCTGGGTAGGCAGGGCTTTACAGGAAGGTGACTGCAAAGTGGCACCCCGGTGCTCACTACGCATCTGCCGGCTAGAACCAGTTCCAGGGGCACACCAGCCCCTGGCCTGGGGAAGTCCGGCATGGGAGAGGGGTGTAACCACCCCCCTTCCTGGTCCCACCCCTAGGGCAGGACCTAGTTGCGTACCCACCCCTTTCTTTAGGATAAAGGCAGGAGCGGGGACCCTTCCAAATTAGATTATCTTTGAATCAAGAAACTACTTTCTACGAAAGGAACTCAAGACTCTTCTCAAGATTTCTCCCTTGAGTAGTCACCCTGCATCCGCAGGCACCATCTAAGAACTCTGCGGTTTGCTGCACGTCCTTCCTCAGGAATCCGACCGACCAGCACAACGAGACCCGGCTTCCCTGGCACCTCTGACCTCTACCTACCTCTACAGCTAAGCTGAGAACCGTAGGTGCGATGAGACCTTGAGGGACCGGCCATCATCAGAACTGCACGACTTCTATCAAGCACGACCGCCGAGGGATCCTCTGGTGAGGTCTTTGGGGTCCGAGAAGCCCCGACCCTGAGCAGCTCCAGCACCGAAGTCCAGCCTCCCAGCATCCACTGCGTGGGGCCCTTCTGCTTTTTGCTGCTCACCGCGTTGTTTGGCTACTAGCCCGCTGGCTTGTGGCCTTACCGACGACGATCAATGACGACAACACTGCTGGTCTGGTTGCTCCAGACTGGCCCTTGCTCCCTTCCAAAATAGGAGCACCCCGGACCCTCCTGGTCCACTCCAGACGCCATTTTGAGTCCACCGCGTGGGCTTGAATTTGCCAAGACTTGTTGCCCCAATCCTGGGTCCAGCGACGTCGACAGCATCAACCATCGTGGGACAGCTCGCACCTCCATCCTGGTTGCCGACAACGCCTCCTGGTCCTTGAGACTGAAGAGCCTAGCGTCGCCCACTCACCTGGTCGAGGTGACTTCGCCCGGTGCCATCCTGGTACCCACACAATCACTGGCTAGTGATTAAGAACTTGGTCCCCTCTGCTTTCAGGTGTCATCCATCTTCGATCCAGGCTTGGATCACTTGAAAGAGACAAAAGAATTGCAAAAAGAGGTAACAGAGGTGCAGACAGAGGCAATTGAAGTGCAGAAAGAGGGAACAGATGTGCAGACAGAAGCAAGACAAGAGAGATGCAGAAACAGGCAAGAGAGTTGCAGAAAGTGGGAACAGGAGTGTAGACAGAGGCAAGAGAGGTCAAAAAGAGGCAAGAGAAGTACAGAAAGAGGCAAGAGAGGTGCAGAAAGAAGCAAGAAAAGTGCATAAGGAGGCAGGAGAAGTGCAGAGAGAAGCAAGAGAGGTGCTGAAAGAGGCAAGAGAAGTGCAGAAGGAAGCAATAGAACTGCAAAGCGAGGAAGAAAGGTGCAGCAAGAGGAAGAAAGGCTCCTAAAGTAGCAAGAGAAGTGCAGAAAGGGGCAAGAGATTTGCAGAGATGCAAGGGAGGTGCAGAAAGAGGCGAGAACAGTACAGAAAGAGACAGGAGAGGTGCAGAAAGAAGGAAAGAAGGAAGAGAGTTGCAGAACGAAGCACGAGAGGTTCAGAAAGAAGTGAGTGAGTTGCAGAAAGAGGCAAGATAGATGCAGAAAGAGACAAGAGATATGGAGAAAGAGGCAAGTGAGGTGCAGAAAGAGGCAAGAGAAGTCCAGAAAAAAGCATCAGAGGTGGAGAAACAGGCAAGGGAATGCAGACACATGCAAGTGAGGTGTAGAACGAGGGAACAGGGATGCAGACAGAGGCAATAGAGGTGCATAAAGAGACAAGAAAACTGCAGTAAGAGGCTGTACAGACAGAGGAAAAAGAAATGCAGAAACAGGCAAGAGAGGTGTGGAAAGAGGGAACAGAGAGGCAAGAGAGGTGCAAAAAGAGGCAAGAGAAGTGCATAAAGGGTGAGAGAGGTGTATAAGGAGGCAAGAGAAGTACAGAATGAAACAACAGAAGTGCAGAAAGAAGTAATGGAACTGCAGAGAGAGGAAGAAAGGTACAGAAAGAAGAAGAAAGGCGCAGAATGTAGCAATTAAGTGCAGAATGAAGCAAGAGTGGTGCAAAAAAAGCAAGAGAGGTACAGAACAAAGCAAGAGAGGTGCAGAAAGAAGAGAGTGAGGTGTAGAAAGAGGCAAGAGATATGCAGAAAGAGGCAAGGGAGATGCAGAAAGAGAGAAGAGAAGTGCAGAAAGAAGCAAGAGAGGTACAGAAAAAAATAAGAGTTGCAGAAGGAGGCAATAGATTAGGAAGAGAGTTGCAGATTATGCAGCAATAGAGGTTTCTCTAGTGTCTGTGTAAGCATTAAGAATTAAGTCTGAATTCCGCAGAAAAATGATAGACAATCTGGGCTCAAATAAAATCTTTGGATGTTTGATATCTGATGTAGCACTTTTCATCATGAGAAAAACGTAAATAAGAGAGAGACAGTTATGCCCACTGAATATCTTCTGCCTGCAGCATCCTTCGTAGTCAACCAAAAGCAGCAATTATCCAGTGTTAAACAGCCTGCAAAAACCAAAAGGACATTTCAATGCCCCAGCCTTTGTTCAAGTGTTCTCTTTGGGCAGGTTACACCTTGCCTTCTGGAAACATGTAATGTTCAGTTACATGCAACTAACTGCCCTTCACATTATGATAATTCAATGTCAAACACTGCCCCTAGCTTTACAAGCATTCCAGTGGGAGGGGTGCCCCAAGGAGCAGCAACGTAGGCATGCAGGGAGAGGGAAGAGAATAAACTCTGGTTACCAGTAACTAAGAGCCATCCAACAACTTTAGAGGACGTGTACAAGCAGGCAGGAAAGACTGCACCATGGATACAATACCGGACATGTAACAGGTTGATTGGCCATTCATGTGGATCAGGATAGGATCTGTGCTCCACAAACCTGGCTTGGTTATGGCTGATATGATGTAATCTTGGGTCACATTTCATAATTACTTGGGCTGTACAGAGAACAGGACAAATGGACACATTGGGTAACTCTCCACACTTCTTCTTTAAAAACTTTATTTTGATTCATAGAAACAGAATCATAAAAGTATAACATAACATATTACAATTTAAAAGAACCATGCAATAAAATTCCAAACATTATAAATGTCAATACATGATTTACAAATTGATTAAAAAAATTCATGTGTATTAAAAGAAACACTTTACCAATACAGATACAATAAATGAATATTGGTGCCCAACTCTAAACTGATCGCATTTGAGGGAATCAACAATCCATAAACATAATTAATATCGGTTTCTGATGCTAAGTGCTACTCTGATAAAACTAAGAACTGCATTGCATATTTCTGGAGTTGATAGTGAGAGTAGGTGTTCATATCCCTCTTTATAATAGCGGGATCCAAGAGATAACAGAATTGGTCTAATAAATCTACTCCTTGGATCTTTGTACAGGGATCAAAAAAGTATTAAATGGAGAGTGTTTTGAGAAACTTTGTTGTTACAAGCACACAAGGGTAAACTCTCACACCAGCCCACCTGTTGTGGAAATGCAAACAGAAAATGTAATGTCCACACATTGGGTAACTCTCTGCAACTTTGTCAGGCAATGGCGGAGATGTTCTAAAGCATGGACAAAGTGGGCTCTGACCCAGGGCCCCAGCCTTTGAGGGGGGCCCCTGATAAAGCCAGCTCTGTTCTGTTCTATAGAGTCTTGTCCTGATTACTTTGAATCATTGTAATTCTTAAAGAGAATGTTTCAAATGCTGTTTTCCTTTTATTTATTTTTAATGTGAGTGATGTGTGAAAGTCTGTTACAGACATTTTGTAGAGAAATGTTGTGTTTTCATGCAGCAGCAATAAAAATGGTTCCTTTTAGATCAAAACTGGACCTCACATATTCATATGTGACAACGATTATTTGCAGTAATATTAGCAAGCTGCTGGTCTGTTACAATACTGAAAGCACACTTCACTATCCCTAAATATTAGATGTAAACATATTTAAAATTTGCATCAGTGTGACTGTGCACTGTCAGTGACCAGGCCGTAGAGTGCATGAATCAGTGAAACTGGATCATAAATTCAAAGCTGTTCCGAAAAGGGGCCCCTAAAATACGTTTGGCCCAGAGCCCCCAAAATCCTTAAGATGTCCCTGGGCAATGGGAGTATTCTTGAATGTTATTTTTGTTATGATTTTTTATTTCTTTAAATAAATATCACTAAATTCAGTGATAAAATCTTATGTGCTTATTTGAGACACTGAGACGAGACGTGCTGAATATAAATATATATTTTATTTTCATTCCCAGACATTTGTTGTCTTAGTTACATCTTCGGATGCCTCAGTTTGTGTTTTGACTCTCAAAACCAAGCCTGACTCCTGGCTCTCTCTTCTCTCTCCAAGCTTGCTCATGTGCTTCCAACCACCCCCTCAAAATGTAGTATCCCCTAAACCCTTGGCAGAGTTGGTCACATATTAGCCAGGGGGAAAGAGTCAGTCACCCCCCTTATCCAGGACACCGAGGGAAAAGTCAGTCATGTGTCAGGCTCCTCATTGAAGAGTGAGTCACAAATCCAGAAGGGTGGGGGAAGAGTCCGTCATAAATTCAATTCTAGCAAGGGGCAGGGAATGTGACAACAGTCATGTCACATTCACCTCATGAATAGAACACTAATTCACACGCCAGGCTGTGCCTAACATGTTCATGTCTTTACCGCAAAACTGATATGTGACTGACTCTGCCCCAGGCCTTTCGTCCTATCAGAGCAGAGACTTATGGGGAAGTCTCTCTATTTACGTGGGAATGTTTCGCTCTTCCTAAATGTCTTTAATAAATGAAATGAATGAAATGAAATGATTTCGCACTTGTATAGCGCACGACTACCCGTAGGCATCTCGGCGCTTGTACGAATACCGCTGAGGAACCCTTCCTGGCCTTTCCCTGTGAGGAGCCCACTCCTGGGCACCCCCAAGGTGAAGTCAGGCATCCTCAGCATTGTTGGGGCCGTGGTAGAGATTAAGCAAGCTATTGCCCAGAGGTGCAGAGTGGGACTCATGATTAGAATAGGCACCAAAGCGAGAATTATCAGGTCCAAGGAAATTGAGCCCGAGACCCGCCGAGGCGGGAATTGAACCCTGGTCCCGGCCAGACTACTGCATCAGGGTCTGCCGCTCTAACCATTGAGCCACACTTCTCTACAATATAAAGACTTCTCTATAAAGACATTTACAAAGAGCGAAACTTTAATCAGAGAAGCAGGAAGCGACTGCAGGCTGAGGTCTCCGGCCCGTCACGTGGTCACAGTATAATGACTAGGGGTGGGCGGAATTTGCGGAATCCTTTTACGCAAATCTCTGCAAAACTGTCAAAATTCTCCAAGAACACGCAGAAATTCCGCAAACACGCAGAATTGCTTGTTGGCGATGCTTTTTTCCTGTTCGCAATCCCTGTTTGCGTGCTCGGGGAGAAATATCTTGCAAACACGCATTTTGAGAACGCGAGCAAGCAAAAACAGTCGCTAAGTCACGGAACGCTGAATTTTGGGCAATTTCGCGTTCTCCGCGGAACGCAAAATTACAAAATTCCGCAAATTCACGAGCGGAATGGAATTTACCACCCAGGCATAATAATGACCAAAAGCCATCACAACAGAAAACCATTTGCCCAACAGCCAAATAGTATGCATTACAATACAATTATATATTTTCATGAGACTGGGAATGTTGCTTGAATTTCTTGCATTACCTTCATTAAATAGGCCAGGGCCGAGTGAGTCAGGTACTCATTTCCCTCAACAGGCAGCTGCAAAGTTTTTTTTCCCATTTAGTTGCTGGTCGACTCACTGGAGCGAAGCTTCATGCAAGATAAGTCATTTGGAGTGAAATGCCATCCTGAAATAAGTGCAGCGCGGGAAGCAGACACTTCAAGTCTGCGAAGTGTGTCTTCAGAATTCAAGAAGACAAACTGCACAGACACGATTCTTTAGCTTCCCGGCTGCCTGCAGCCTTCACTTTACACTTTCTTAACACATCACAGGGTGAGGCCCACCCCACCCTGTGATGAGCTGGGAAAGGGTGGGGTATGGGTTAATCATGCTCTCGAGTCTCCACTGCCTGATTGATGGGAAGCCAAAGTAATGCAGGGCTTCAGTGTAAAATGCCCGGGGCTATTTTTATCCACGGAGCATCAGGGGTGGAAACTGATGAACAAGACTATGTCTTAGCCAAGCTGATGACCTCACAGGCCTCAGGGCTGTGAGCGCATAAGCCCAGCAAATACTCTAGAGTTCGGGCATGCCCAGGGGGAGCAATTTAAGGAATACATCCCGGCAAGGTGGGTGGTAGGGGGCATCAGCCCCTCATTCAGTAGGCAAAACGTGTGTGCACATTTTATTTAATTAAAAAGTAACTGTTTTATAGGAAAACAAAATTCTTATATTTTGTCCTCCCCAGGGCTGAAAATAAAGGGGTTGGAGCCCCAACACCCTCGAGGACGATCCCCCACCGCTCTCTTGCCTCTTACTGCACTTCTTCTGTCTCTTTTTGCACCTTTCTTGCCACTGTCTGCACATCTGTTCCTTCTTTCTACACCTCTCTTGCCTGTTTCTGAACCCCCTTGCCTTTTTCTGCACCTCTGTTGCCCCTTTCTGCACTTTTCTTGCCTCTTTCTGCACATCCTTTACCTCTTTCTGCATATCTCTTGCCTCTTTCTGCACCTCTTTTGCCTCTTTTTACAACTCACACTCTTCTTTCTGCACCTCTCTTCGTTCTGCAACTCTCTTCCTTCTTTATGTACCTCTTTTCCTATTTCTATAATTCTCTTGCCTCTTTCTGCACCTCCCTTGCCTCTCTGCATATCTCTTGCACCTTTCTGTACCTCTCTTGATTTTTTCAGCACCTCTTTTGCTTCTTTCTGCACTTCTCTTGCCTCTTTCAGCACCTCTCTTGCTTCTTTCTGCACTGCTTGTACCTCCTTATGCACCTCTCTTGCTTCTTTTTGCACCTTTCTTGTCTCTTTCTGCACTTCTCGTGCCTCTTTCTGCTCCTCTCTTGCCTCTCTCTGCACCTCCCTTGCCTCTTACTGCACTTCTATTGTCTCTTTCTGTAACTCTATTGCCTCTTACTGGACTTCTCTTGTCTCTTTCTGTACCTTTCTTGTCTCTATCTGCACCCCTGTACCCTCTTTCTGCACAGCTGTTCCCTCTTTCTGCACTTCTATTGCCTCTTTCTGCACCTCTGCTGCTTCTTTCTGCACTTCTGTTACCTCTTTCTGCATTTCTTTTGCTTCTTTCAGCACTTCTCTTGCTTCTTTCTGCACACCCCTTGCCTCTTTCTGCAGCTCTGTTGCTTCTGTCTGCACGTCACTTACCTCTTTATGCATCTCCCTTGCCTCTTTCTGCATATTTATTTATTTATTTATAACAATATTTGTAGAGCGCGAACGAAGGCCCTTGGGCATCTCGGCGCTGAAGTTACTGCAGTGTTTAACCAACAAGGGGGGCTGAGGTTCATTGATTAAAAAGCCAGGTCTTAAGTTGCTTGCGGAAAGACCAAAGGGAGGTGCTGGTTTTGATTGACTGTGGCAGTGTGTTCCATAATTTCGGTGCGGCTACAAGAAATCTTCTGTCACCCCATGTGACAGATTTGGTTCGGGGGACCACCAGTTTATGTGAGCTGGATGAGCGCAGTGTTCTGGATGGGCAGTAGGGGATGAGATTTTGGGTGAAAAACGCGGGTCCAGCATTCTGTAGAGCCTTGTATACCAAGCACAGGGACTTGAACTTGATCCTCAATCTCACCGGAAGCCAGTGAAGCTGTCTTATGGTGGGTGACACCGGTTGATATTTGGGAATGCGTCCTAGGAGCCTGGCGGCTGCATTCTGAATAGCCTGCATTTTCAGTAGCACTCTCTCCTGGGCACCTAGAAACAAGGCGTTACAATAGTCTAGGGTAGACAAGACCAGGGAGCTCACCAATGTTTTGCCGGCATTCTCGGGTAGGAAAGGCAGAATTTTCTTGATAAGCCTTAATTTATGGAAGGCTGAGGAGGAAATCTGGTTTGCATGTGGTAAGAAGTTCAGACGATTGTCGAACATGACTCCCAAGTTCCTCACCTTGTTGACCGGGTCTGGGGGCTGGCCCATGGATGAAGGCCACCAAAGGGGGGACCATTCTGGGGATAAATTGCCGAAAATTACAACTTCCGATTTATCGGAGTTTAATTTCAGGCAATTATGAGCCATCCAGCTCCCAATTGCCAACATGCCCTGATTGAAATTGTTGGCTATTTTAAACCCGTCATTTTTGACGGCGAGGACCAGTTGAGTGTCATCTGCGTAGGAAGTGAGGCTCATCCCGTGTGCCCTGATGACTTTGGCAAGGTCCGACACATAAATGTTGAATAGTGTCGGACTTAGGGATGAGCCTTGAGGAACTCCACATGGCAGTGGCAGGGGGGAAGATTCAAAAGGTCCGACAGTGACGACCTGGGACCTGTTTGCCAGGAAGGAGGCAAGGAGATTCTTAGCGTTGCCTCGGATGCCTACGCTCTCGACACGGCCGACCAAGGTGGCATGGTCGACCGTGTCGAAGGCCGCCGATAGATCCAACAGGATCAGAACAGCTGTTCCTCCCGCATCCCGGATGGATCTGATATCATTCGCCGCTTTGATCAAGGCAGTCTCAGTTCCATGGAATTGGCGGAAGCCAAACTGAGATTCATCCAGGAGTTTGTTTTCCTCGATAAAGGAAGAGAGTTGGGAGGTCATGATTTGTTCTACTATTTTCGCTAGTAGTGGGAGACTGGCAATAGGGCAGTAACTTTTAAGTTCTTCCTTGTCGAGGGTGGGTTTTTTGAGGAGTGGTTTTATAAGGGTTTTTTTTAATGTCTCTGGGTAAATGCCTGTACAGAACATGGAGTTACAAATAGCAGTCATGGCTGGAAGAACTGCCTCCATGATCGGACGTAGGACCTTCAGGGGACATGGGTCTAGGGCCGAGCCGGATTTGATGGACAATACGATGTTCTGTACCTGTAAACAAGTGACCTCTCTGAACTGCGGAAAGATGGGACCCTGATGGTAAGTTGAAGGCTTTTGGGAAGGAGTGGTGTTGTTGGCAAAAATCCGGTAGATATCATCAACTTTGCTAAAGAAAAATTTGGACAGAGCATCGCAAAGAGCTTGGGACGGGGTAGGTGTTAGATCAACAGAGAGACCAGCTAATTGTTTAGTGGTCTCATATAGAGATTTGTTCGAGTTTTTTGCAGTTTCTATTTTATCACAGTAATACTTTTTCTTAGCATCAAAAATTAGTTTTTTGTATTTGGCCACTGATTCTTTGTACAAAGATTTGGCTTTGACTGTGTAATCTTTCCGCCAATGTCTCTCTCTGTTTCTGCACTGTTGCTTTTGTGTGCGTAATTCCTCAGAATACCATGGGGCCGATGGGGTTGATCTATTGCGAGACCGCTGTTTGACTTGAACCAAGTCTGTGGCCGCAGAGCTCACCCAGTTGTAGAATTGGGAGGTAGCGGCGTTAGGGTCGGAAGATAGTGTGGGGGAGGTATCCTTAAGCATGGTTTCCAGCCTGATTTCGTCTATGTCATCCCATGCCAAATAAGGTTGGCGGGGATTGGGATTGGATTTGTCAGCCAGGGAATCCTGCGCTGGCAGGGATGCCAGGATAAGATGGTGATCAGACCAGGTCAAGGGAAGTATTTGAGTGACTTGGAAGCCCAAGGCATTGGTGAAAATGCCATCTAACGTGTGACCTCCTTCATGCGTGGGGGAATGAACCAAGGAGAGAAGACCGAAAGTGGACATGTCGGCTAAGAGAGTGGCGGTATCAGGATTATCTAGGGTGTCAAAATGAAAATTAAAATCACCTAGAATAGTGAGTGAGTTGTCAAGCGCAGATGTTTCCAAAAAGGACCTAAGATCAATAATGAAATTGTTCCTAGGACCAGGAGGTCGATAGAGGAGAATCCCTTTGAAGGTATGAGAAGGGGACAGTTTGATCGCAAATTCTAGGGCTTCACAGGAGGTTTGTGTAATCATTTTGGACCTTACTGCGAAGGTGTCACGGGCAATGATGGCAATGCCACCGCCTTTTTTCTTTATTTGCCTATCCAATCTGTGTGTGGTAAACCCAGCAGGAACGGCGATAACTAGATCTGGGTCGGACGCCTGACCCATCCATGTTTCTGTCATAAACAGAAGATCTATTTTATGATCATGGATCAGCTCATGGATGTCTTGGCTGTGTTTGCCAAGCGAGCGGACATTCGTGAGCGCGATGGTGTAGGTTTTCGTAGGATAGTGCTTGCCACCAGAAGGTGGTTTGTGGGTAGAAGGTATCGTGGCGTGACAGCCTGGACAATACGTAATTGGGCTTGTGAGCATAGAGTTTGGATTGGATATGAGACATGTCTGACAAGTCGGTGGGCGAAGATGCAAGAGCTGGGCGGCAGAGTAGTGAATACGTGGGGGCGGAGGATGTGAACCAGGGGGGATGGCCCTGGGCCCGGCGCACCGCCGGCGCGCCCGCTGCGCCCGCCCGCTGCGCGGTCGGGCGGATCTGTTGTTAATATACATAGTTGGGGCGGGGCGGGAGGAGGGTGGGAGGGGCGCAGAGCTATCCGGCCAGCCTTCCCTATTGAAGATGGCGCCCGAAGTTATGCAGAAGGCTTCCCAGCGCCTGGGAACAGCGGCGCTGTGGGAGGACAGAGTGCAAGAGCCTCGGCAAATTAGTCTCGCCTTGAGGTGGTGGGCGGATGTGTTAAAATAGCACAATTAAAATATAGTACAGATTTAAAAACCGATTATCAGATCAATCGTTACAATTCCACATAAAGGGCAAGAGAGCATAGAATACCTCCGGCTTCCGCCTCAGAGGGAAACAGCAAACAGAACCTTGGGAGAATGAAGGGTAACGCCCTCAAATACCCTGGGAGGGCGGGAGGGGCGCAGAGCTATCCGGCCAGCCTTCCCTATTGAAGATGGCGCCCGAAGTTATGCAGAAGGCTTCCCAGCGCCTG
Source organism: Lissotriton vulgaris (assembly GCF_964263255.1). Lineage (NCBI taxonomy): Eukaryota > Metazoa > Chordata > Amphibia > Caudata > Salamandridae > Lissotriton > Lissotriton vulgaris. The sequence continues at coordinate 25,583,456 of NC_141692.1, forward strand.
GGAACAGCGGCGCTGTGGGAGGACAGAGTGCAAGAGCCTCGGCGATTTAGTCTCGCCTTGAGGTGGGGGGCGGATGTGTTAAAATAGCACAATTAAAATATAGTACAGATTTAAAAACCGATTATCAGATCAATCGTTACAATTCCACATAAAGGGCAAGAGAGCATAGAATACCTCCGGCTTCCGCCTCAGAGGGAAACAGCAAACAGAATATCTCTTGCCTCTTACTGCAACTTTCTTGCCTCTTTCTACAACTCATTCTCTTCTTTCTGTACCTCTCTTGCTTCGTTCTGACCCACTCTTGCTTCTTTCTGCACCTCTCTTGTTTCTTTCTGTGTATTTCTTCATCTTTCTGCACCTTTCTTCCTCTCTGCAGTTCTCTTGCTTCTTTCTTGCACTTCTCTTGCCTCTTTCAGCACCTCTTTTGCATCTTTCTGCACTTCTCTTGTCTCCTTCTATACATCTCTTGCCTTTTCTGCACGTCTCTTACCTATTTCTGCACCTCTCTTGCCTCCTTCTGTACCTCTCTTGCCTCTTAATGCACCTCAATTGCCTGTTACTGCACTCCTCTCACCTCATTCTGCTCCCCTCTTGCCTCTTTCTGCACCTCGTTTGATCTTACTGCACTTATCTTGACTCTTATTGTACCTTTCTTTTTCTTTCTGCACCTCTTTCTTCTTTCTACTCAACTCTTACCTCTTTAAGCACCTCTCTTACCTCTTTAAGCACCTCTCTTGCCTCTTTCAACACCTCTCTTGCTTCGTTCTGCACTTCTCTTGTGCAGGAGCACCCCCATGCAATTTTAAAAATAAAGCCCTGGGGAGGTGGCGGTCCCTGGAATGGGGGGCATGTTCATTAATATAGCATCCAGGACCTGGCCCACCCAGGGGCTTAAAAGAAACAAAGTGCTTAGACCTCGTTTGTTTTGTAAAAAATGTTGGTGGGATTTGCATACCCAGTGTGAATCCCGCTGAAAATAAAATAAATGTTTTTTTAGCCCTTGCGGTCACTGTGGGACCCCCTGAGCAGGCCTTGGGGGTCAGGGTGTTTTTTATTCTGACCCCTTTTCTTGATTTCTTAACTTTTGTCTTGTGACTCGGTTCAACAGAGTAACAAGATGGCTGAAAACACTTCCTGGTTTGAAGTTTGGGCAGGCAATCAGATCTCAGGCACGAGATTGGGTGGATTTGCAGATCCTTCACGTCCCTAGATATACACTTTGGAATTTCTTTACATTTCTCAAAAACTGCTGAATTGATTTACACAATTTGACAATTTGGTGTAAGTCCGTTCAGCAGTTCGGGCTGTAGCCGTGTCTAAAGTTTCAGAAGGAATTTTACATTAAGTAAGCAAGTTTTGAGACCCCATTTTTATCTGCCCGCTTGATGAATCACCTCAAAACTGTCAACACCACACCTGAAGTGAGCAGGCCATTAGTTTTGAAAAGTTTGCAAAGTTTCATCAATCATAGTCAAAGTTATAGGCAAATCAAAAAACGCTTTTCATATGGTAACTAGGTGCTAACTATAATTACCTACTGGTGACCTATATATAGTATGAAGAGGTAGCTAAAGCTCTCTCAAAGACCAGATCAAAAAAGGACAGATGATCAGAGGTAAGCGGCTGTGAAAGTGATGTGCCAAGAGGTATGAGTCATAGACAGATTCAAAGATCTAAGCATCTTTAGCACATTCAAGAGTTCAAACTTTATTGACATTTTACATCAGTGATGCCTGTCACACGGGATAGCATACGGAGGTTATGCATTTGTCTACATTTATGGGGGGGCTACTAATATCAACAATTCTAATGTTACAAGTGGAGGTAGTTATTGTTAAAGCCTGTCTGTTGTATATATGTGCTTTTAATTGGAAGCAACTCTACAACACTGACCACCACAAACTTCTCAACACCTAGGACCACACCAGGCAGCACACATCTTGTAACAACAGGTACACTTTGTGTCTTGATTTATGTAAAATGTTTTGTTGGTAACAAAGTCACATGATGTCTGCTTTAGAATCATCCTAAAAAGTGGAATGCTAAAAACACAACTTTTCTCTCATAAAACTTATAGAACTTTTATGTAATACTTATTCATATTTTGTCACGCTTAGCTCTGAGTCAGAAGATAGGATAAACTGTGTGGTTTGTGATAGGAAGCATGTAACTGATGTTTCTTTCTAAATAATATTTGGGCACCAGCTGTCTTTCTGTTTCCTGTTTTTTTGGTGTCAGTAAGTTTATATCTCAATGTGTAAGTGACTAATAGCAAAAGTCCATCATGTTATGTGTGGCACAGATAACCTCGGTTTTCAAACCAAGAACAAAATGGAGAAACATCTTCCTTATCCATCTACAACTAAACTCACCATTGTCCCCTCCCAAAGCTTTAGAGGGGAGATTTTCACATCTATTCTGAATGGGAATATACTAATTCAAGCATCAGACCACCACCTCACCATCTTTGATCAAAACTTCTTGTCACTTTTCACCTTATGAACACAATGAGGTCCTGCCCCTCGCCCATCTCCCTCCCTTCCACCCCAGTAATTAACCCAGAACACATATGCCTCCAGGACCCCTCTGCCACACTGTGCACCACTACAGCCCCCCCCGGACGCACTCTTTCGTCTAGTAAGCAACAGTCCATCCTCCACAGCACCCACCCTAACTAATAATCACACCAAAACATAGCCTTTTGATGTGCACATTGGAAATTATGGTGCCAGCATCAACTCAAGACCATATACAATGGAGTCCCCCTCGAACATTACCCGACTTCCAATGTAGAACACCAAGCAGCCCAAACAAACCCTCTGCATTTCCTATTCCTACCTCGGTGATTCCACCCTCCCTTATATCGAGGATCGCCTACCCTCCATAGGCACAGGACATGCCGCCTGTCTACACACCTATGGAAGTGGGAGCATTCCCAATACCCTTACCCTGTTCTTAAGCAGAATAGAACACAAACTTTATTCTCTATACCAATACATTTCTCATGTAAAAAACAACCTTGTGACCCAAGCAAAGTTAACTCACAACTCCACCCAGAGGAGACAAGTTGACCCCCCCTAATGGTTTCCAAGTGATAGCCTGCACACTTGCCAGACCTCCATTCCCTTGAGCCACCTGTCGAGAGACCATACTGAGATCACAGCCCCTATCCTCTATTAAAGCAGAATCACTCAGCGAATCCTACAGCACAAACACCCCATAGGCAGACACCAAGCCCCCGCCAAAATCCCAGTAATCTTGGCCACAAATCGAATCCCTCCATCTGCTCAATACACCACTATCAAGACACTTCAAACTCTAAATATTAGGCCTACTTCCCTCAACTGCATTCTCCTTAACTGCAGACCAGCAATGAAATGCCACAGAATTCATTGAAATTATACACGCAGACAGAATCAACATTGCAACGGAAACCTGGCTCAACAATTACTCAAACCCTATTCTCGACCTGCTCACACCTCCTGGCTATTCTATCATCAGATAGGACAGACAAGGACAAACAGGGGGTGGGCTAGCTATCGTTCATAAAAAATCAAGCTTAACACCCACGAGACCACAAACTTCTCAGCCTTAGAATACCTCAGAGTCAAACTCATAACTAAATGCAGCACTTATACCAAACTCCACACCATCTACCAGCTCCCTGGTAATAACACACTCTTCACTGTGCTCCCTAACCAACACCAATAATGTCTTCCTAGGCGAAGTTAAACTGCACTGGAATGACACAAAACACGTCACAATCTGCAACTTAATCAATCTTCTTGATATCATTGAACTCAAGAAACTCTGGAAAGAACAGACCAACAATAAATGCTCTACTCTAAATGTTATAATCAGCAGAAGTGAGCGTGTCTTTCTTCGATCTATCATGCCCATCGACCGGTCTGACCACCTTCTCATATTGTTCAACATCAAGGTTCACCCCATAGCCTACCCAGCCCCTTGCAAAATAACCACGCACTGGGCAAGGAACATCAAACAAATCCTAGAGCTGGAATTCAGGATTAGCTCCCAATTGCACTTACAACCTCTCCTTCAGACCGTTGAACTCACCGCCCACTATAGCTCAGTGATGACTGACTTCCTTGACCATGGTGCCCCGCTCAAATGAATCTGGAAAAATCAAATTTAAATCCTGGTTCAACATAGACCTTAACAATGAGAGGTTACAGAATGAAAGACTATGGAGTCAGAATCCCTCACCATAACACCTCACACTCCTGGGATCCGCATGGCTCTCCTGCAAGAAGTATACCTTTAAAGTAAAAGCCACCTTCTTTCACAATCAACTTGATTGTGTGAATAACAGAACAAGGGAGCTCTCCTGAGTGAGATCTGAGCCTAACTCTAATCTCCCTGTAACCTTTGTTTTTTTCTACTTTTAAACTTTTTAATTCCAACTGTAACCTGTCACCTTTGAGAGTGGGTGTGTGAGTGGCTGTGTAGGTCTATGAGTGGGTCTGTGAGTACAAACAGCTATCTCCCAAGGGGGGCACCTCAGGAGATAACAGGAGCCGGTACTGGGGAGTGGTGGTCCCCTGGGTCAAATAAGGCTCCAGGAAGAGGGCCACACAGCCCTTCTACTTTTTTCTGCATGAGCCAGACCAGGAAAGTGGTGGTCCCAAGGTCATATATGGCCGGGGAGGGTAGGCATGTGGACCCCTCCCTCCCTTTTTGTAAAAATGTAATTGGTCCCTGGTCAAGTGATGGTCCCTGGGGTTGGGGGTCTGTGCAGACTCCCTCTTTCATTTTCAAACTCTCCTCGGGGAAGTGTTGGTCACTGGGGCTTCTGAAAGCTCCAGGATGGGAATATGTGCAGTCCCCTTCTATTTTTTGAGAAATTCCCAGAAAGGTGGCAGTCCCTGGGTACCTAGGGGGTCCACACGGCCCACTACATAATTATTTTAAATTAGCCCTGGGCAAGTGGTGATGCCAATTTCATAAGTAAGCCCTTGGAGAGCGAGCCTTAGTGCACCTTCCATTTTTTTCTGCATGCCCCTGGGATCTACACATAGGCGGCTCCCCTGACACTCACAGGGAGCTTAGCCGGGCACTACACGGCATCACTGAGCCGAAATTGCTTTTAAAAAAGTTATTTTCGAAGTTGGTTAGAAAAAATTTGTTTTACTTTTTAATTCACTTCTTGTCACAGCGCCTGGTCATATTAGCTGTTGGGGGCATTTTCGAGCCGTTTCTGGGCTCTGAATGACCTCTGGTAACCAAAGTCTAAACCAGAAGGTCCCGCCATCTTGGATTGGGAAGAGGGCATTTTGCGCTCTAGTGCGAGGGCGAACATAGGCCCTCGTGCTATAAATTGAGGCAGGAGCCTCGTGCGCAGCCTGTACACATAGGCGGCTCCCCTGACACTCACAGGGAGCTTAGCCGGGCACTACATGGCATCACTGAGCCGAAATTGCTTTAAAAAAAGTTATTTTCGAAGTTGGTTAGAAAAAAATTGTTTTACTTTTTAATTCACTCCTTGTCACAGCGCCTGGTCATATTAGCTGTTCGGGGCATTTTCGAGCCGTTTCTGGGCTCTGAATGACCTCTGGTAACCAAAGTCTAAACCGGAAGGTCCCGCCATCTTGGATTGGGAAGAGGGCATTTTGCGCTCTAGTGCGAGGGCGAACATAGGCCATCGTGCTTCATAAATGGCCGCACTCACTCGTCCGCGTAGCGGGCGCGCCGATGGCGCGCCGGAGGCGCACCAGAGGCAAGCCCGTCTGGGCCCGTCCGGGCCCGTACGGACCTAGGGCCAGACATGCTGCCCAAAGCAAAGCGAGGGCCTCTCACATACTCGCAAGAACAACTTTTGTCTCTCTGCCCCAAAGCCTCCTGCCTCTGTCTGAGGAGATTGAGGATGGATGTGCTTTTCAAAGTCTGCGATCTATGTACTACAGAAAGTAAAGAGGCCCAGAATGCTCCCCCCCCCTAGGGAACTGATGGAGCAAGGATTTGCACGTAAAGCGACTTGCTCTTACTCAAGAACCTCGCCTAACTTGTAATAATATTAATTCAACCTGTCCGTCATTTATTTCACCTTTTCCCCAACACGCGGATGTCCCTAGGAGGCTTGCCTATGTGTCTTTTCATCTTAACCATGCTTGCACTACGGAAATGGCCGCTTCGCAGAAATCCAATCTGCGCATGCGTCGGTCATACCCACGTGATGTGACGCATTCGCATTTGGAGGGATATTGTTGCTCATGCGCATTATCGCAAACATGGCCGCTTGTCTTTAACCATGCTCTTTGCTAGCTCATGCTGCTTCTGCATACTTGTCTTTTTCGCACTAAACTTTAATGCTATAGATATTATAAAGTAGGGGGTGCAGTGAAGCTTTTTACGGTATACAGTGTATTCATTTTTTTCATATGATTCTAATTTGTTCTTGCTTACTTTTCATGTACCGCGTATCTATGGGCCTGGGGATGGGGAGCCGCTCCATATTGAAGCTCCTCTCTACCCTGTCATGTGACGTGGGAGAAACCCGACTGCGCAGAAGCTGAAGCAAGCCAGCTGGCCTCTGAAGCAAAATGCGCCTGGGAACTCACCTCCAAAATAGGAGGAGATACTGAATTGTACCATAAAACTGTTACATTTGTTTCTTTCTACTATGAACACCATTGTTTTTCCCTCACGTATACCCTGGGAACTGAAATGTAAGGGGTGGGTACTGTCACTTGCATATTAATCATGGGAACACTAAATTTTAGGAGGTGACAATGACATAACCTCCTCGCTTGACCAATCATAAGGTGGGACCTTGTCACTTGCAACATTTGTGGGTGGTCTAGGGGTCCCAGAAGAGTATAACTAGTCTAGTTTAGCGTAGAGAAATTGTCCGACTTGTCCGAGTAGCAGACCTGTCACTGACCCTACGAACTCTATAGGTGATTGATACAGAGCGCTGCGGAGCACTCTGTCCATACTTTCCACAAACTCCAAGGGGTGGAAATAGTCTTAAGTGCTGGCGAAGCACTTTGCTGGGAGACTCGAAAACCCAATCGGGGTTATTGGCGGATTCCGTGCAGAGAGGGGGTAACGCAGGCGTTGCATCCGAAGCTGCAGGTGTTGGTCTTGCCCTTTGATGAGCCCAGTCCTGATCACAAACCTGAGGGGTATCCTGTCCTGACTGTCCCGAGCTGTACCTGCTCGATTTCTGGTATTTCAATCTTTGAGGGTCCTCGTCCCCGTCCTTCCAAACTGACCCGTGGCCAGGGTTAGTCCTCATTCTGTCCTAGGTAATTATAAGCTGTGGGTGTGCGTCATTCTATCACACTTTCTTTTCCTTTTCTCATTAAAGCACTCTTGCCTGTGATATTGCCCTATCACCTTTAAAGTGATTTATATGCAATTGTTTATTAGTGATGTTCCACTTCTCTCCCTACCTGTAGGATATTATTAAAATTGTCATATTATTTTACCGTGTTCCATTTCCCTTTTCCTTTAGTATATTTGCAGTGAATTTAGTAAGAATAGCATAAAGTTTAGTTTAAATGCACTTATTAGGTCCTTCTCACGTCCCTTGCCTTAGTTTAAGCTCGTGCTGAATAGCTTGGTTCCCCAATGCTCATACCCTGTAGTGTTCCTAATTACTCTAATGGTACTTGCCCTAATCCATAGTTACATTGTGGCATTAATTCTAATCATTGATGTGCTGATTTGTATCTGCCTCATTATCCTGGCATACTCATTCTGAAATTTCATATATAAACTTTGAAAACCCATCAGGTGTCTGTGGTCATTATACATTATAAAGTGTGGATAAATGTACTAAGTGTATAAAAGTTCTACTCCTTTTTAGGAATCTTGTTACCTGTCCACTGCTAGCTCCTGATCCATCAGGAGTAATGTGCCTGTGGTAAGTCAGGTACATGAATAGTAAGTGGTGTAAGAGTCACCCCCCGAAATACTCATAGTAGCGTGGAAAGGTTTCACCCGGTTCATGCAAACCACTGTCATCGTATGCACGCCAGGGCCCAGTGCGTGGAAATTTGGTAAACTAGTGACCCGGGTGACCTGCGCGCTCTATCAGTAATTTTCTGGTAGCAGAGGATGGTTAGGACTAGTTAAGATAGGTAGACAGGATAGTTAATAAACAAACCGTGAAAATAAATGTGCTGCTGCTTTATTGATTGCATTGCTTCAAATATTGCGCAAATGTTTTAAAGGATTTATATATATATGTAAGTATTATATGTAATATTAACAAAATTGTTTGTGAGCGTTCAGTGTAGTCCGAATCCCCGGGGAAGTCTATAGCTAACGGTGAGCAGAATCCGGTTAGCTGATGAGGTCGCTTGTCGTGAGTCATTAGTGCATGGTTAGGAAGGACCGGAAGCACTAATTAGGAACTTTTTGCATCTGAATAATTGATAGCTACGAGTCCTTAAAACTTCCATTGTGATATCACCTAGTAAGGGTCACATGCGGAAGGAGTAATAGGGTCTCCGAGGCTTGATTGATAAGCAAGGTAGTCCGCTGGTGAAAGCCTGACTTAGTATATATCCCGGAAAGAAGTGGATGAGTCAGAGGAGTAGCAGGTTCTATATTGCTCGTGTGGGAGGTTAGACAGAGAAGTCTATCCAGAGTGAATGAAAAGTAGACAGAAGTGGTTTACTTGTAGTGAGAGAAAAATTTTCTTTCTATTTAGAACACTCAGACACAGCGGCAAACGTTGCATATTGTTAACTAAACTTTGCACTCGCACTTTAGGAAAAATTCAAAGTTTCCGTTACCTTGTGAAGAAGGGAGTCAGTCGGAAGACTGCCCTGACGTCACTCCGTGCCGCGCTGGTATTGGTCGAGACAGCGGGTGCATAGTGGAGCTGAAATTGTAAGGGAGGGGTGAGTGCCGGAGCGTGAGACCTTGTCTCACAAAAGGCCGCCACCCATTGGATAAGGATTTTTGTAGTCACAGTGTTGATTGGTTACTACAAGATAGAAGTCGCGTTAGCATTGGAAGCTCCAAGGTAAACAAAATTAATCAACAGGAGCTTGAGAAGAGTTTGGAAAGGTGTATGTGGTATCCTGAGTTTATACCTAATCCACAGTACTTAGGCTTTCATAAGGAACAGATTCTACGAGGTAGACCGCACATAATGTACGGAGTAAAGAGAAAAATGTCATTTGCCGATAAATTAAAGATTTTTTTTAAAACAGACAAGCCCATTAGAACGAGGGAGGGTGTGATCATTCCCCCGCCAAATACTCCTGCCTCCTTCATGATGTTTGAAAAAGGGTATCATACCTGTGTATGGTTAGAAAACTGGGTAAAGTATACTGCAGATGACGGAGTCTTAGCATTTCCTATTGATGGTACTTTTAATGGCAGAGTCCTGTTTAACTTAAGAACCCGAATGAATGAATTACATCCCAGACCCAGATTAACCCAGTACGAAGCTCTAGAAGAATGGGAGATTGAGGCTCTGGAAAGAGATAGACCCCGGATGGACAAGGGAGTAAGCAAATGGTATCCAAAGGTCCAAAAAGAAACCAAAGAGCAGAAAATTAAACAGTGGAGACAGAATATGATGGTTGAGGGGTTGTTTCCAATGATGGGGGTACTCGGACCAGAGAAAGGGAAATGTACGGAGAAAACCCGCCACTTAATGGCTATGGGGGACTCAGAAGATGAACACCTAGAGGATTTGTGGATAAAAAATCCACCTCCCTATGTTGCAGAGTCAGAGCCTACGAGTCCACTGAACCCGTTCTCAAAATATCCCAGGTATCGAAGGGCCAGTGAGACAGACGTAATTAGCACTGAAAGTAAAGCCAGTGAGGGTGATGGGTTTTGCAGACCTAGTGCCGCGATTCCAAATTATCGTCCTTTTGGGGAAGAACGACCAAGTTTGGTCCTTCCGACTGCCCCAAATATTTACCCTACATTGGTACCCCAAGTGATGCATGACAATTCTTCAGAAAGGGTTTTGCGTGAGCGAGAAAGGGAAACCCTGAACAGACAGCGAATGGATTTGATTCAGACTATAGCCCAGATAAATCCCAGTCCAGATTCACTGACTATCCCAGTAACTATTGGTCCTGCTATACCTCTTTATGGGGATAGATTGACTAGTCCCAGAACCCCTATTATAACTCCAATCCTGCCAACTCCCATCATTCCTCCCCCAAGAAAAGAGCCGCTCATAGTCGATGATCAAGAAAGTGAATGTGAGTCAGTGATCTCTTTAATGGATCTGCCTATCAGGGAACCTGGAACCAGTGTACCTAGGGCAAGACATCAGGCTAGGACAAAAGAGGTCCTGATTGGAACCACTTCAGGGGTCAGGAGTGCCACTGTAGTTTCTCCAGAAGAATTGGATAGATGGACCAAAGAATTAGAAAGGGACACCCCAAAAGACACACCTCAACCCAAACCTTTAGAAATCTATAGGCTAAGGATCGAAATAGAGGAGCTAATGGCTGGTAATATAGGATTGGACCGGTCTAAACTCCTTTAGTGAAGACGAGTTACTGTTCATCAGCAAAAACCTTACCCGGAACACTAGATTGCTCCATGAGAGATTGATGGACACTGCCGCAGATATGGGAATTAATGTTAGTCATTCCAAAGTCCTTCAGAAACCCTACAGAGCAGATTTTTCCGACAAAGACTTAGGAAACATGAATGTGTCAGGAAAACAAACCCAGATAAAGGAATTGTTAAAGCTCCTACAGAAATGGGGGGATGTAGAGAAATGGAAAACCCGGTGGGCGAAGAAAAAGGAAGATAGTAGGGCTAGACCCATGGCTTCAGAATACGTGCTGAAAGAAGTAGGTCCCACAGAGAAATTGTGTCCTATGAGAGAAGTACCTGGGGGAAAATATGTCCATGTCCCTTGGTCCCAACAAGATATTGTGTCATTTACTAATGACTTCCCAAAAGTACGGGAGAAACCAGTTGACTGGTATAGGTAGGTCGAACGCTTCATAAAAGTTCAGAAATGTCTTCTGAAAGACCTGGATGGGTTTTTCGACATTGTGGTGCCTGTAGATTTATGGACTGAGTGCAAAATTGAAATTGATTGGCCCAGTGAAGAATATGAGAGAGACGACAAAACTGGAGCTCCCTCACCTGAAGTAATGAGGAAGTATGATAAAGTCATACAATACCTGAAGAAAAAGGTGCCCGCAAAGGAAACTGATTGGACCCTGATAGATAGGACTACCCAGGAGCGAGATGAAACTGTCCACTCCTTTTATGAACGGTTGCTGCAGGTGTTCAAAACTTATAGTGGAATCGATAATGTGGACATGAAGGACATGACTCATTTCAGTTATCGATTCGTGCTAGGATTAAGGCCTGAAATATCCCAGTGGATTCGAGATAATAAAATCAGTTGGCAGGGAAAGCCCATAGATGATGTCCTCAAGTATGCCAAATACTGCGAGGATGAGATAGAAAACAAGAAGAAAGCCCTCAAGGAGAAGGTCATGTGGGCACAGGTGAAATTGGCTGAACAGCAAGAAAAACAGTTAAGTAAATTGAATACTAATAATAATGCTCAAAATTCCAATGCTGGGGGAGGAGGGAAACCCCGAGTAAAAATGAGTCGGGAGGAGGCTATGAAAAAGTTCCCCTGCCATGGGTGCGGTCAGATAGGGCATTGGAGAGACGAGTGTCCACATGTGCAGGCCGGTAATGCCCCCGTAAGTGGTTTAAATCCACAGGTGCAGAAAGAGGGGACACGAAAGAACCAACAACAGGTAAAGCTGCCTCCATTGCCTCGCGCTCCTAGACAGAATTATAAGAATCAGGGTCAGCAGAATGAAAGGGCCGAGGTATGGGAAGGAGAGAATGAGAGAAATGCAGCAATTCCGCAGTTTTTGTTAAATGATTCCTTCCTCTGTGATGAACAAGATTGACGGGGCCTGAGGGGGGAGGACAAGGAGTGCGTACTTGGCACCTCCTTACCGGTAGACCAGACAGGTCCATACATTGAAGGAAAGGTTGAAGGAAAAGACGTCACCTTTCTGTTGGACACTGGTGCTACCCGTTCTACTGTAAGAACAATGGATGTTCCTAACCTACCCCTCTCGGGAGAAGCTATCCAAGTAGTGGGTGTTTCAAATCAGATAATCAGTACTCCGGTAACTGAACCAATGGAGATTTCCATAGGGAATTTCAAGGAAATGCACAGATTTGTAGTCTGTGACTCCAGTCCCGTGAACCTGTTAGGACGAGATTTGTTGTGCAAAATGAACTGTACCATCTTTTGCACACCAAACGGCGTCGAAATTCAGACTCCTGATGAAGATAGCCTGTACAAATTGATGCTATTAAGGCCAGACACGGAAACTAGGCCCCTGTCCATTCAAGACTTACCCGAAGAACTACAGCAAAAAGTTTTACTGGAAGAGACGTAGGCTTAATGGCAAATGTAGACCCAGTTAAAATAGCCATGAAAACAAATGCTGTTTACCCAAAAACCAGACAATACAAAATGAGTGCAGAAGTAAAAGCTGGAGTTGCAATCGAAGTAAACCGGCTGCTAGAAGCGAACATCATACAGGAAGTAATGAGCAGTCCCTGTAACTCGCCCATAATTGGAATTAAAAAGCCTAGCGGAAAATACCGGGTAGTGCAGGACCTGCGCAAGGTAAACCAAATTGTTGTGCCTTGCTGTCCCATTGTGCCAAACCCCGCAGTGATACTGTATCAGATTCCTTGGAATGCGGAATGGTTCACTGTCATTGACCTTTGCCATGCATTCTTTTCCATCCCATTGCATCCCGAAAGCAAATTTCTTTTTAGTTTTGAATTTGACAGCCATGTCTATGTCTGGAATCGTGTCCCCCGGGGTACACCAAAAGTCCATCGATTTTCAACCAGATACTAAAAAGATGCCTTGAATCTTTAGTACTGCCAAGAGAGTCTGTTCTGGTACAGTACATAGACGACCTTCTGGTGGCGTCTAAAAGTCAAACTGACTGTGTCACTGATACCATTGCCTTGTTGAATCACCTAGGAAAGGGAGGACATAAGGTATCACCAGACAAATTACAGTTCTGTAGGAACTCAGTGAAATATCTGGGGCACCAGATAGAGAAAGGGATTTGAAAGGTCACTACAGAAAGGATCAAGATAATTCAAAATATGGACCTACCCAGAACCCAGAAAGAAGTGAGAATGTTCCTAGGAGTTGTAGGATACTGCAGACAATGGATTGTGGGATTCGCAGCTCTAGCCAAACCCCTGATAAAAATGACCAAGAAAGGAGTGGAAGACCCAGTCAGTTGGGACGATGAAAGTATGTCCGCTTGGGTAAAATTGCGAAATTGTCTGTGCTCAGCTCCTGCATTAGGAATGCCTGATTATTCCAAGAACTTCGAACTGTTCTGTGACACAAGAGACAATTGTGCGCTCTCAGTACTGACCCAGGAGCATGGGCTGATCAGGCGTCCCGTGGCCTATTTTTCGGCCACCTTAGATCCAGTGGCTGCTGGATTACCCGGATGCCTGAAAGCAGTAGCTGCTACTTGCGCTAGTCTAGAACAAAGTGAGAATATTGTCATGGGATATCCTGTAACGGTCTATGTTCCACATTCAGTTGTGATCCTACTAACCCAAACCAAAACACAGTATCTCACTCCTAGTCGGCTGACTAAATATGAGAGAATTCTAATAGGTGCTGAGAATGTAATCATTTCCCGGTGCAATGTCTTGAACCCTGCAACCCTGTTGCCCATTCCTCTGGATGTAGATGCCGAGGATGAAATGGAGCATAACTGCATAGATTTAACAGAATTTAGCACTAAGCCACGTCCTGATATCAGAGAAATAGCCTTACTTGATGAGGATATTATGATGTTTGTGGATGGCTCATGTTTAAGACATGAGGATGGAGGTCTGAGTGCTGCCTATGCCGTAGTCACATTGGCGACAACCCTGGAAGCCTCTTACCTATGCGAAGTAAAATCTGCACAAGTAGCAGAACTAATCGCATTGACAAGAGCTTGTAAGCGGGGGAAAAACAAAAGAATAACTGTTTATACTGATAGCCAGTACTGTTATGGGGTTGTTCATGACTTCGGCCAACTATGGTTACAAAGAGAATTCATGACTTCCTCCGGTAATGGAAAGGTGGTACAGAACTTACTGGAAGCAATTCAATTGCCCAAAGAATTGGCTGTGGTCAAGTGTGCGGCTCACAGATCAGGAAACGATGATGTGACAGCCGGCAATCGATACGCTGACCAAATCGCCCAGTTTTGTGCCCGACATAAAATGTCCCTCCAAATTGGATTATGGGGAGGTGGAAACAGTTGCCAACTTATGTTGTTTGAGAGTATATCTACATGGGAGGAATTGAAAGAACTACAACAGGCAACAGACAGGGAGGAAAAAGACAGATGGAGGACGAACGAATGCAGAATCAGGAATGATGGTGTTGTGGTTAACCAAACTGGTGTGCCTGTACTACCAGACAGCCTGATTGATCCAATGGCCAGAATGATACATGAACACACACATATTGGGAGGGATGCCATGTGTCGTATGTTTGAGAAGGTATTCTATAACTCAAAATTCAGAAACACCGCGGAGAAGCTTTGTCAGAGGTGTTTAGTGTGCCAACAATTTAACGCAGGAAAGAGGACAGTAGTGGAACAAAGTACGATTGGAAAGGCAGAAGGTCCCTTTGTCAGAATGCAGGAGGACTTTATAACCATGCCCAAGTGCAAGGGATATAGATATGTCCTGGTCATAGTTTGTCTGTTTTCCAGGTGGGTGGAGGCATACCCAGCAAAGAAAAATGACGCCCTGACTGTAGCCAAATTATTGCTTAGAGAGCTGATACCTAGATTTGGAATTCCTGAGACGATCGAAACAGACCAAGGTGGGCATTTTTCCAACGACGCCCTAAAGGAACTCTGTAGAGCCTTTAAGATGGAGCAAAGGTTGCACTGTGCATATCATCCAGAGGCTTCTGGAATAGTCGAACAAGTTAATGGCACTATCAAATCCAGACTGGCGAACATGTGTGATTCCACCAAAATGAACTGGATAGAAGCTTTGCCCCTTGTACTGATGAGTTTGAGGAGTATCCCGAACCGAAAAACAGGCCTGAGCCCCCATGAAGTACTAATGGGAAGAGTGATGCGACAGGCATGGGTACCTGGACACAAACTGCTAAGTATTTCTGATGATTTGGTGCTAGAATACTGCAAGCAGCTGGGTGACCAAGTGCGTTCTATCTCTCACCAGATTGGAGAGACTGCTGTCGAATGGCCTGCGACTCCAGCACATAAACTGAAACCAGGTGATTGGGTGGTGTTAAAGAAACACACCCGGAAGAGTTGCCTTGAACCAAAGTGGGGAAAGCCAAGACAAGTGATCCTTGTCACCACAACTGCTGTAAAGTGTGCTGGCGTACCGAAGTGGATCCATGCCAGCCACACGAAGCGGGTAACCGGAGAAAACGCAACTGAAGCTGAAGGTAGTCCAGCTGAGGAGACTCCCGAAGAGGGTCCGGATCTCGCTGACATCGAACTACCGAGCACAAGTCAAGACGTTGAATGGTTCCCTGCCGACGACCAAGTTCTTGATCCAATAAGAACCAGAAAATATTCTTACCTAGACAGTGAGTGGGATAGCGAGGGTGAGACAGAACTAGAGGACAAAGGTCAGGTCATCGAGACTCACATCAAACCTGACCAGGAATTAGGCCAAGTAGGGACAGACCAAGTTATCGACACTCCTCCTGAAACTCCAGAAACTGGAAAGGGTCAGATAGTGATTAAAGCTGAAGTTCATGCGGAAGAAAATCAAGGGATCGAAGTGCATGAACAGGAACAGATAGATATAGACGAACGTGTTCAGGAAACAGAGTCTAAATTACCTGAAAACAAAGAACACCTACAGCTTCAACCTGAACCAGGCCAGCTTAGAGACCAGGCGGAAGAAAATAATGAAAGACCTGGGACTAGTCAGACAGGAAGGGAAATAGACACTGCCGAAACAAAAGTGCCACAACGAAGTGAAATCAAGAGAATTCACGAGGAAGGTCAAGTTTCCTCGACTACTGAAAGCCACAAGAATAAGGGTGAACCCCGATACATCAAGAGACTAAGACTAAGAATAAAAACAGTTGAAGAAAAACTAAAAGACCGAAAAAGGGCTGAAAGTGAAAGAAAAGAAGCCCGAGGAAAATCTAACAGAAAGAGCACCAGAGTAAAGAAACAGAACAGGTTGTATCGGAGCCCTGAATGGACTTACTTGGTGTTGTAAGAAATTGACGAACCCAACAACAGTGGCAAAAGTGACGAAGAGTCCATTGCTGATCGGAGTTCTGACGAAGACCCTCCTTGAAACGAACCCGAGTGAGCCTCTGGTGTGAAGAGACAAAGAGGGGTTAAAAAGCCACCTGTAAGCTATAATGTCTGATTCAAGTGTAAATGGAAGATCCACATTTAGTTGTTGCAAAACCTGCTGTAAAATATGCTTATGTAGTGTAGCTATGTTGATAGTGATATGGATAGGACTAACAGTCTTTATACCCTTTATGATAAGTAAAGATCCTAACTTGTATCCAACTAACCCAATGACTCTAGACACGGAAGCTGTACCGACTGAAGAAACACCACGAAGTGTAGAAAGACGTGACAATGCTGCTGTACTGAGACAAAAACGACCTGACTTAGAAGCATCAGATGAAGGTGGACTACATTTTCACAAAATGAAAAACAGAACACAGTTAAATGTCTTTGCAAATCTTTTAGTGCACTATGTAGAGGCTATGGAAATAGAAGATTGTTATGTCTGCATGAAGCTACCTACTTCTGTAGCTGAAAGTGTGACATATCACCATTTACCCCTGACCTATGGAATTTCCTGTAGTATATTAGCAAGCTTATTCTATAGAAACACTTTACAGTACTACTACTCAAACACTGACGTAATCTTTTCAGAACTCCCTATTAGAGGAAACCTGAACGTTGTACATATCAGAAGCGAGGTAACCCGTTATATGGGAGAATATTTCCTGACTATAGGCGACATAGACTTAGATGAAGCTAGAAAGGCTAATCTCACCTGTTCCTTACAGGAGCAGGAAAAGATGTTTCTGAAAATGGCAGAAAGAAGGAGGGAGAAATTCCAGAAAAAGGCAAATGATGAGAAAGATAGAATCCCTAGATGGGCAGAAAATATGGAAAGCACCTCAGATGGCGAAGCTGCTCCTGCATTGTTGCTGGATTTTGAACGGAAAGGGAAACTCTGTCTTCATAGAGGAAAGACTGATTATTATAACAATGTATTCATCGGTTCCAGCGAGTGTGAACATAATTACAAGGTAATTGGAGGTTGGGGTTTCAAAAATGGGTCAGAACCTGTGTTTCCAGGAATTTATTATATATGTAGGAACAAGGCTTATTTTAAATTGCCGGATCACTGGTATGGAAGCTGCTACTTTGGCATTGTTTTCCCAAAAATATACCATGTGAACAACGCTGCTGGAAGCAATGAAGATACTAATGGTTTAGTGCGTAGTAAACGTGAAAGTGTAGGAGAAATTATAGGTGATATATTTAGTGCACTGATACCTGGAATGGGGGTAGTTCTGAATACTCACCGAATTTGCAAATTGTCTACAGTAGTGGATCGGTTATCTACCGACACTGCACCTGGATTCCTGATGGTCAATACTGAAATGGTTGCGATTAGGTCAATGGTTTTACAGAATCGCCTTGCTCTTGATACCTTATTGGCAAAAGAGAGCGGAGTCTGCAGAATGCTGAAGGCGCAACATTGTTGCACTTACATTCCGGACAAGAGTGTCGAAATTAAGAAATATGTAAGAAACATAACCAATTTGGAAAAAGAACTCAAACCATTAGAGGTTGATAGTGCCTGGAAGAGACTGACTGATGGTCTCTCCTCTGTAGGTAGTTGGTTTTCTAACTTAGGTAAAAATCTTCTATGGAAATTACTGATGCCAATAGCTGGAATAGGTGTGGTTGTACTGATCATATTCATCTGCTGTAAATGCCAAAAATGCAAAAAGAAATACACGGTGAATAAGAGAGGAGTGAAGAGAAATGTTGATGAGCTAGAAGTAGAAGAATTAAGAAACCAGATTTATAAGAAAGCTAAAAATCACCACTCTCATAGAGAAGCTGAAAGAAAATTCAACAATAAGTTTGTTGAAATAGAAATGAACGAAATGGAAGAATGAAGTTGGCATCTGTTTCCTTTATAGTGATGATAGTAAATATCATCAAAGAGGGGATTGATGGAGCAAGGATTCGCACGTAAAGCGACTTGCTCTTACTCAAGAACCTCGCCTCGTAATAATATTAATTCAACCTGTCCGTCATTTATTTCACCTTTTCCCCAACACGCGGGTGTCCCTAGGAGGCTTGCCTATGTGTCTTTTCATCTTAACCATGCTTGCACTACGGAAATGGCCGCTTCGCAGAAATCCAATCTGCGCATGCGTCGGTCATACCCACGTGATGTGACGCATTCGCATTTGGAGGGATATTGTTGCTCATGCGCATTATCGCAAACATGGCCGCTTGTCTTTAACCATGCTCTTTGCTAGCTCATGCTGCTTCTGCATACTTGTCTTTTTCGCACTTAACTTTAATGCTATAGATATTATAAAGTAGGGGGTCCAGTGAAGCTTTTTACGGTATACAGTGTATTCATTTTTTTCATATGATTCTAATTTGTTCTCGCTTACTTTTCATGTACCGCGTATCTATGGGCCTGGGGATGGGGAGCCGCTCCATATTGAAGCTCCTCTCTACCCTGTCATGTGACGTGGGAGAAACCCGACTGCGCAGAAGCTGAAGCAAGCCAGCTGGCCTCTGAAGCAAAATGCGCCTGGGAACTCACCTCCAAAATAGGAGGAGATACTGAATTGTACCATAAAACTGTTACATTTGTTTCTTTCTACTATGAACACCATTGTTTTTCCCTCACGTATACCCTGGGAACTGAAATGTAAGGGGTGGGTACTGTCACTTGCATATTAATCATGGGAACACTACATTTTAGGAGGTGACAATGACATAACCTCCTCACTTGACCAATCATAAGGTGGGACCTTGTCACTTGCAACCTTTGTAGGTGGTCTAGGGGTCCCAGAAGAGTATAACTAGTCTAGTTTAGCGTAGAGAAATTGTCCGATTTGTCCGAGTAGCAGACCTGTCACTGACCCTACGAACTCTATAGGTGATTGATACAGAGCGCTGCGGAACACTCTGTCCATACTTTCCACAAACTCCAAGGGGTGGAAATAGTCTTAAGTGCTGGCGAAGCACTTTGCTGGGAGACTCGAAAACCCAATCGGGGTTATTGGCGGATTCCGTGCAGAGAGGGGGTAACGCAGGCGTTGCATCCGAAGCTGCAGGTGTTGGTTTTGCCCTTTGATGAGCCCAGTCCTGATCACAAACCTGAGGGGTATCCTGTCCTGACTGTCCCCGAGCTGTACCTGCTCGATTTCTGGTATTCCAATCTTTGAGGGTCCTCGTCCCCGTCCTTCCAAACTGACCCGTGGCCAGGGTTAGTCCTCATTCTGTCCTAGGTAATTATAAGCTGTGGGTGTGCGTCATTCTATCACACTTTCTTTTCCTTTTCTCATTAAAGCACTCTTGCCTGTGATATTGCCCTATCACTTTTAAAGTGATTTATATGCAATTGTTTATTAGTGATGTTCCACTTCTCTCCCTACCTGTAGGATATTATTAAAATTGTCATATTATTTTAACGTGTTCCATTTCCCTTTTCCTTTAGTATATTTGCAGTGAACTTAGTAAGAATAGCATAAAGTTTAGTTTAAATGCACTTATTAGGTCCTTCTCACGTCCCTTGCCTTAGTTTAAGCTTGTGCTGAATAGCTTGGTTCCTAATTACTCTAATGGTACTTGCCCTAATCCATAGTTACATTGTGGCATTCATTCTAATCATTGATGTGCTGATTTGTATCTGCCTCATTATCCTGGCATACTCATTCTGAAATTTCATATATAAACTTTGAAAACCCATCAGGTGTCTGTGGTCATTATACATTATAAAGTGTGGATAAATGTACTAAGTGTATAAAAGTTCTACTCCTTTTTAGGAATCTTGATACCTGTCCACTGCTAGCTCCTGATCCATCAGGAGTAATGTGCCTGTGGTAAGTCAGGTACATGAATAGTAAGTGGTGTAAGAGTCACCCCCCGAATTACTATAGTAGCGTGGAAAGGTTTCACCCGGTTCATGCAAACCACTGTCATCGTATGCACGCCAGGGCCCAGTGCGTGGAAATTTGGTAAACTAGTGACCCGGGTGACCTGCGCGCTCTATCAGAACCACTTCGACTAGCCCTCCTGAACTGTAGATCTTTACCTAGGCACTCCTTACACATCCACCATCTGATTTTGGATCACAAGCTTGATGCACTATTTTTGTCGGAAACGTGGACATCTGACAGTTCGGACTTCGACATGGCGAACGCTCTTCCCCCTGGATTTTGTATCTTCTGCCTGCACAGACCGCGAGGCAGAGGGGGCGGGCTGGCCATTATATATAGAGACACTTTTACATGTAGGGCCGCTGAAGGGTCTATCATGGATGCAGAAAGTTGTAGATTTAAGATTCAACTGTCCCCCAACGACTCACTGTCGGGGCTGCTGATTTACCGGCCCCCGGGTAACATCAAGCAGTTCGTGAACTCCCTGCTTGAAGAGGCCCCAATGCTAATAGCGTCGGCACCCAATTTTCTCCTGCTTGGAGATTTAAACCTACATTTCGACTCAGCGGAGGATAAAGCTGCAAACGACCTAAGATCCGAACTTGGGTTGGGGAACATCACCCTCCATAATCAGGAGCCCACTCACGTCAAGGGCCATTTATTGGATACGGTGTTTTCTAATCTTCCCCTTCTCTCCATGTCACCGTCCCTGCCTCTCACTTGGACTGACCACTTCCTGATCCCCTTTCAACTGGGTTTTGTTACAGCTCCCCCACCTACCCCGGCAGCCACAGCACAAGTACCAGTAAGGGCATGGTCGAAACTCCCGGTCAGCGATCTTACACGGAAGCTGACACACACCATCCCGGTGCTTAATAGGGATCCTATAGAGGCAGATGAGGCTTTCCGCGAATGGCTCAGCACAGCCTTAGATGCGGTACTTCCCCTGAAAATAGCCAACAGGAAGACGGGGGGGCCCCACATCCTTATGGTTCACCCCAGAGCTGGGTCTTCTGAGAATAATTTGTAAAAAGAAAGAACGTGACTGGCGGAAAAACTGGGCAGGAAACTCCAAAGAAGAGTACAGGGCAGCCATGAAAACGTATAAAGTGGCACGCAATGCCACCAAAGCGGTCTACCTTGAAAATAGGATAAAATCATCAGCCAATTCTTCAAGGGAAACCTATAAAATTCTCAAAGAGCTGCTCAAAGTTCCAGTATCTCCAGAACCCTCAGAGGGGAGTACGGACCGTTGTAACCTTCTGGCCCAGTACTTTGACCAGAAAATTCAAAACATCATAGCCGGCCTCCCCTTGCCCCGTCAGAGCCCGCCCTTAGGGGAGAGCTGTCTGGCCACTGATAGAGCTGTGCTGGACAAGTTTGCCCCGATCACTAGGGAAGCTTTCTGTAAAGAGCTGGCCGCGCAAAAAAGTGGCTCTCTCCGACGGATCCCATGCCTATGTACATCCTAAAGCAGTTTACGGATGTCATAGCGGGTCCGGCAGTAGAGCTACTCAACGCCTCCTTTGCCGCCGCCAAGGTCCCCCCCAGTTGGAAGCAGGCTATAGTAAAAGCCCTGCTAAAAAAAGCGGGGCTTGACCCCGCCGATTTGTCCAACTTTCGGCCAATCTCCTTACTGCCAGGGATGGGAAAGATTGCTGAGAAATGGGTTAACCGGCAACTCTCGTCCTTTTTGGAATCCAACGACTTGTTATGGCACACCCAGACTGGCTTTCGGCCCGGTCAGGGCACTGACTCGGCGCTGATCACCATGGTAGAAGAGGGCAGGTGCATCTTAGATTCAGGAGGATCAGCAGCCCTGGTCCTCCTGGATCTGAGCGCGGCATTTGACACGGTGGATCACAAGATCTTGATCCACCGGTTGGAGGAGCTTGGAGTAAGAGGCCTGGCGCTCACCTGGCTAACGTCATTCTTGAGTGATCGAACATATCAAGTGTGCGAGGGCAACAATAGATCAGTGCCCACCCCCCTTCAGTGTGGTGTCCCGCAGGGCTCATCACTGAGCCCTACGCTTTTTAACGTCTACATGGCCCCACTGGAGGGGGAGGTCGCACCCTTTGGAGTCAAACTCGCAACGTACGCGGATGACACCCAATTGATTGTTTTGCTCTCGCTCGCAGAAAACCATGGTGAGAAGTTTGCCGCCTGCCTTTCCAACATCATGGCATGGATGGCCGACTCAAGACTCAAGCTTAATGCCTCCAAAACCGAGGTGATGTTGCTGGGAAATCTCTGCACCTCCCTCCCCAAATGTATGTGGCCGGCCTGCTTAGGAGATCCTCCGACCCCAAAGGGATCCATAAAAAGTCTCGGCGTCTGGCTTGAACCGGAGCTGTCAATGCACACTCAGGCGAAAAAAACCGCAGGGTGTTGCTATGGGCTGCTCCGCTCAATACGGAAAGTTATGCCCTTACTCCCACTAGACTCCAGGAAATTACTGGTACAGGGCCTTATTCTGTCAAGACTGGATTATAACAACGCCCTTTTCCTGGCTGCACCGGAATACACCCTGAACGTGCTCCAGAGGGCACAGAATGCAGCCGCAAGACTGCTGATGAATACATCCAGAAGAACGTCAGCGAAACCGGCCTTGAAAGCACTCCATTGGCTGCCCATAAGAGCGAGAGTGAAATTCAAAGCGCTCTGTACAGTGTTCAGAGTCCTCCAAGGCACAGGCCCTCCGATTCTCAGAGATCTGATCCGCCCTTACAAATCATCACGAACGCTCCGCTCTGGCGAGGAAAACCTGGTAGCTATCCCGAGAGCAAAAAGAGCAAGGACCGGAGGACGCCGCTTTTCAATAAATGCGGGTCAGCTATGGAACTCCCTCCCAACATCAATGAGGAAAGAACCTAGCTTGACCAGATTCCGAAAATCTCTGAAAACGTTCCTTTTCCCCCAGAATGACTAACATCTCTGGATGCGGTTCAGAGGAGGTCTGTCTGTGTGTACACGTAGCGCTGGGACGCTCAAGGGCAGCCATGCGCTTTAGAAATTCTTTTTCATTTCATTTCATTTCATTCATTTCATTTCATCTTGCCCAATTGGGGGCTACATTAAAAACAAGCAGAGGAGAATGCACTTTTTTTTATTCATGCCGATATTCACAAATATTCACAAATTTCCCCATGGATTAAAAAAAACAAGATGATTCTGCCCTGACGGGGTCCCTGTGGCACCCCTGGACCAAGGCTATTGGGTTAGGGTATTCTTACCATGCACCCGTTTCTTTTCTTTTTGCATTTATTTGGGGACTCGGCTTCAGACGAGTCCCAAAATGGCTGCCAACACTTCCTGGTTGAAGTGTTGGCAGCCAATCAGAGCTCTAGAGATCTCTGCACTAGCTCATCATTTTTCCTGAAGGCCTTGTGACCCTAGATTTACAAAATTGGATTTCCTTTAATATCTCAAACACTACTGAACGGATTTCACCAAATACCAAAAGTATTGCTTTCTGGACCAAAAGCTACCTGTTTGACAAATTTGGTGTAATTCAGTCTAGCGTTCAGGCTGTAGATTGTGTCTAAAATGTCTAAGGGATTTAACAAGGAAAATTCCTTTTTTGCCCCCCCCTTCTTCTCAGTCCCAGCTTCACAGATCACCCTGAAACTTTCCATGCACAAACAGACACAACTTGACACTTTTTTAAAAACGTTGTGAAGATTCGCAAAGCTACGCAAAAGATATAGGTAAGTCAAAAAACGCTTTTCCTTTGAAAAATATATATTACCTACTGGCAGTCGCCAGTAGGTGGTTATGGTTGGGAATTCATTTCTATTAAAAAGCTGTCTTCCAGTTGGCTATATCCTTGGCGCTGGTTAATGAATCTTCATGAAATTTCCCAAAAACATTCAACAGTCATGTCAGCTTGTGTCCAGACAGTGTCAGTTGGGCCATCAAGCGGGAGTAGAGAAAAAAAGGGGGGCAAACACATTTTTTATATGTTGATTCCCTTGGGAGTTTTGTACACGACTACAGCCCAAACAGCTGGACGGAATTACACTAAATGTAGCAGAAAGGTAGATTTTGTTCCACAGATCACTTTTTTTGTGATTTGGTGTAAATCTAGTTTTAGAGATATTAACAGGAAAATACATTTGTATATATAGGGATGCGAAACTTCAGCGGAATCCACCCACAGGTGTCCCCAACGCCATGTTCCGCAGCGAAGTCCTAATTGGCTGCCTGCAGCTTGACAGAAAATGTGCTGCCGACTCGGTGATGCAGGTTGCGCAATGTAAGTGTTTTTCTTTTTTTATTTAGGATTCCCTTGTCTCTGTCTGTCGACTCCGCCGCCCCACTGCTCTTAAATGCATGAGCCATGCCTGGTTTCCAAAGTGGGGGAAAAGAGGGTTGGGCCTCAGACAAGCTCTCAGGAATCCAGTTATTTAGGACTTACAGGAGGTACCAGGAGGGCTATTGAGAGGTGCGTTTGCAGAATGATGGATTAAGGGGGCATCGCCTCCGACCACCTCTCAGCATCCTCTTACTGAAGGTAACAGGAGGTCTTGTTGACCCCTAAGGAACCTTAGCAGCCAAGAGGACTTCATCCCCAAATCAGGAGCATGCCAGGAGGTGAGTTTGCCGAGTAGTGGAGAAAGGGTAGGGGCCTCCGGCAAGTTGCCTGCTGTTTTTTTTAGGAAGGGGGTGTCGCAAGGATTCTGCTCCTAAACAGAACTGTGCACAGAGACCCAGGACCTCAGTGAATTGTGGTAGACCAAAAAATTCACCTTAGTGCCTAGAAACCCTAACCAGCTAGCATCAGTCTCTCATTAGCTCTTCGTCCTATAGCAAAGGAACAAATGGTTAGACAACCCAGAACATACGACTTAGTATATACTCAGGAATGGTGGGAGACAAGAACACTCTTTCGTTATACTCTCATACCAGTCCACAACAGGAGTAAAGAAGAGACAAAGGAAGAGTTAAAAGATGTATTTTAACGACGTGCTCTAAGATACAGTATTTTTGCTAGCATAAGTAGATATATGATTAGAAATAATATGGTCAGCATTGTTACAATTCCATAAAACACAAAACGAGAAATCATAGTACAATGATGGTAAAAAAAGGTACTAAAGCGCCTAGTACATTACCCTTCCTAGATAGGAACTATGTTTTATAAAACTATAGAAAGTTTCTTAGGTTTATTTGGGGGACCCCATACCTCTAAGATCAGCAGGGATGAATCACATCAAGCTCTGCAAAAGCTCTTTTTCTCTGGAACCGGGAATCTTCCAAGTGTGCAATCATCCTTACAGTGTGATATTAAAGGCGCCAGAATCATGTTGTTTTGCAGATGCCTGTATGTTATGGCTAGAAACGTGTGTTAATGTTAATGTTAATGTTAATTGGGGTGCTTCTATAGCGCACGGCTACTCCGAGGAGTGTCCCGGCGCTGTCCGAGCCTCACAGGTCAAAAGGGGAAAACAAAACAGGCGGAGCAGGCAGCAAGAGGAGAGGACGCGGTAAAAAGGACTTATTGCTGAAACAGCCAGGTTTTCAAATCCTTCCTGAATGTCAAAAGATTGGAACAGGATCTGAGCGCGAGAGGAAGATCGTTCCACAGCAGAGGCGCAAGATGTTTAAAGGAACGTCCGCCGCGGCCGGCTCGATGTATCCTAGGGGTGACTGCCCTAGCTTGTGACGAAGAACGAAGGGATCTCGAAGGAAGGTAGAAAGTGATCCACTTCTGAAGATAGCGGGCACCTAAACCATGCAGGGCTTTAAAGGCGACGGTCAGGGCTTTAAAGGCGATCCGCTTCTTTATGGGCAGCCAATGAAGAGTTCTGAGGAGCTCCGTGGCCCTGGCTCTTCTGGTAAGGCCAAAGATGGCCCGGGCTGCCGAGTTCTGTACTATTTGGAGGCGCGATATGAGGTATTCCGGCAGACCAAGGTACAGAACGTTGCCGTAGTCCAGGCGAGAGCCAATCAGGGCCTGCACCGTGATCTTTCTGTGCTCGAAGGATAGTAAGGGCAGGAACTTCCTCAGCCTCCTCAGGATCGCAAAGCATCTGCCAGCCAGGCCCGACACCTGACCACTGAAGAAGAGGCAGTTGTCTACCTCAATACCTAGGTTCTTCGCAGACCCAGAGTCACTGTCAGAAGGAAACATGGCGGCAGGCCACCACTCCTTCCACCTGGGATCAGCGGGGCAGCCAAAGAAGAGTACTTCCGACTTTTCGGAGTTGCACTTGAGGCAGTGTCGGCTGAACCAGTCAAACACCGCCCCAAGGCAGCCCCGAATAGAAGTCCCGTCAAAGTCATGGCCCTTGTCGCAGGTGAACAGGAGATGTGTATCGTCAGCGTACGATACGATCTGGGCCCCAAAGCCCTCCGTGAGTGCCGCCAAAGGGGTCATGTAAATGTTAAAAAGTGAAGGGCTCAGAATAGAACCCTACGGAACTCCAACCTCCAGAGGTGGCATCGCGGCGGAAAAAGGTGGAGCCCAGATAGTTTGCTGTCGATTAGAGAGGAAGGACCGGAACCAGCTGAACACCGTCCCCCTTAGACCCACGTCCCAGAGTCTTGCTAGGAGGCGGTCATGGGGGACGGTGTCGAAAGCCGCAGAGAGGTCGAGCATCACCAGCAAGACTTTTCCTCCCTTGTCCAAGGTTGCCTTGATCACTTCGGTGACCTTGAGAAGAGCGGTTTCGGTGCTCAGGTTAGAGCGAAAGCCAGACTGGGATCTATGTAGTATGTCATTTGTCTCTAGAAAGTGGGACAGAGAGATGTGTACATATTTCTCAACCACTTTCGCAAGGGCAGGCAAGAGGGAGATGGGTCGGTAATTGGCATGAGAGTCGGGGTTCAGATTGGGTTTCTTGAGTAATGGCAGGATGAGCGCCTATTTCCAAGGCTGCGGCACTTCACCTGTGCTAAGTGAGAGGTTAAGGATCGGGTTTTATGAGATGATTAAGAGTAGGGGCCAGTTGGGCAAGGGTTTTGGCAGGGCAAGTGTCGAGGGGGGAGCCTGATTTGAGTTTAGTGAGGAGGTCCAGCGGCGCCTGAAGAGACATAAAAGGGATCGTGTACCGATCACTTTCGAAAAACAGCTACTCTGTTATGATAACCTTGGAGTCTCGAGCACTCACTGTGCAGACTAGTGACACAATGTAAGTCTAGGGAAGCTGAAAGCATGCCTTTCT
Source organism: Lissotriton vulgaris (assembly GCF_964263255.1). Lineage (NCBI taxonomy): Eukaryota > Metazoa > Chordata > Amphibia > Caudata > Salamandridae > Lissotriton > Lissotriton vulgaris. The sequence goes on from NC_141692.1 coordinate 25,610,834, forward strand.
AATGTAAAGTATTACAACAATAATTATATGCAGTGTCATGTGCAAAAGTAGCAAAAAGGTAAAATGGCATTTAAACTTCTAATAAGCTCGTGCTAACATAACAGTGTACATAAACCAGGTCCACACCATGCCACAGGGTGCCACATGAAGAGGGAGCCATGCGGCCCACCTTGCTTGGACCATTTTGGCTTTGACCTCATCCACCGGGGCCTGACCCTTTTTCTATTTATTTAATTAAAAAATGAAAGTGGAGCCTCGTGGCCCGCCTCCCTTGCCATTTTTGGCCCAGGGGACCCCATTCCCCAGGGCATGCGTATTTTGTTTAAATGCTCCAGCCCCCTCCCAAGGCCGATTTCAACCCCAGGGCCAGACCTTTTCTTCTTTTAAAAACAAAAATCTTTCTAAGGAGGGGGCTGAGTCCCCCCTACCATGCCACCTTTGTGCCTAGGGACCCCAACCTCCGGGTCCTGGCCTCCCTGTTGGGGACCGCAAGGGGAGCTTGAAGTCCTGTTCCCAGCGTCCCAAAGCAAGGTGTCTGTTTCCCTGCTTGCTTTATATTGGGCATGGAAACATATATTGCTCTGCTTTTATCAAACAAGGCCATTTTTGATCTTGCCTCCTGAAAACAGAATTTGCTATGGCTTGCCAAGCCATAGCAAACTGCATTGTCCGAGGGATGGGTACCCCAGAACATTGCTGGAGCCAGCCCTGGACTGGTGGCAGTTCCCAGGGACAACTAAGGCTCCTTTGTAAATTAAGCCCCTGTGAGTTGGCGGTAACTGGGGCCGGTTGTCCACAATGGACCCCCTTCATTTATTACTGTATTTCTTCCCTGGGGAAATGGCGGTCCCCAGGGCAGCAGGGAAGCTGTGTGGCACCCCCACATATTCTTACTGCTCCGGAAAGGTGGCAGTCCACGGGGCAGCAGGGGAGCTATGTGGCTCCTCCACATATTCTTACTGCTCCATGGAGGTGGTGGTCTCCGGGCTGCTTGGGAGGCATAGGGCGAAGTATAGAGCCTCCCTTGCTTTGTTTTTTAAATCAATGAATGTATGTGCCTCTGGGAGGTGGCGGCCCCTCTGCATCTATATTATTCAGAGCCCTGTGGAGGTGACGGTCCCCGGGGCTTAACAACAGAACAGGAGGGGGGCCCCATGAGACCCCTTCCTTCATTGGACCTGATTGACCTGGGGGTTATTCCAAAACAAGCACAGGAGTCCAAGATTACTTTAAAAAAATATTTTTCCACAAATTTGCAGATTCACCATTGAGTCTGCCGCAAAATTGAAAAAAAGCTTTTTACCTCTGTCCCTTACCATAATCGGGAGTTCAGGGTATTCCTACCCTGCCCCTTTTCTTTTTTAAACATTTTTTCTGGGACTTGGCTTCAAGCTGAGTCCAGAGATGGCTGCCAACACTTCCTGGTTGAAGTGTTGACAGCCAATCAAATTTTCGTAGGATTCACGAGTCCACTGCAAGGACTCGTGTCCCTAGATCTCTATATTTTTTCAAGTCTGAACAGATTTACCCCAAATCACAAAAAGCATTCTTTCTTGATGAACATCTAGTTTCTGCCAAATTTTGTGTAATTCGGTTTAGCAGTTTGGGCTGTACTCGTGTTAAAAAAATGAAAAATCACTTAGACTCAACATTGGAAACAGGCATTTTGAGACCCCTTTTTTCTCGGCCCCCGCTTGATGGATCACCCCAAAACTTTCAACACAGCAGCTGAACCAAAAAAGGGGACGTTTTTGGGACATTTCGTGAAGATTCATCAAGTTCAAGTTCAAAGATTTATATAGCGCACTACTCACCCAGAGGGTCTCAAGGCACTTGGGGAAGGAGGGTGTATTTACTTATCGAATATCCAAGTTTTTAGTTGCTTTCTGAAGGAGAGGTGGTTCTGAGTAAGGTGGATGTGGGTGGGGAGAGAATTCCAGATCTTGGCCGCTAAGTAGGAGAAGAATCTGCCCTCCATGGTGGATCTATGGATGCGCGTAATGGCTGCTAGGGCTTGATTGGACGATCGTAGTTGGCGGGTGGGGGTGTAGAAGGACAGTCTCGTGTTGAGGCATTCGGGTCCTAGGTCGTAGAGGGCTTTGTGTGCGTGGGTGAGGAGACAAAATGTTATTCTCTTGTTGACGGGGAGCCAGTGGAGGTCTTTCAGGTGGCCGGAAATGTGAGCATGATGAGGGATGTCCAGTATGAGTTTGGCTGAGGCATTTTGGATGCGTTGGAGTTTTTTCTGTAGTTTGGCAGTGGTTCCGGCGTAAAGGGGGTTTCCGTAGTCCAGTCGACTTGTGACTAGTGCGTGGGTGACCGTCTTTCTTGTTTCGGTGGGGATCCAGCGGTAGACTTTTTTGAGCATGCGTAGGATGTTGAAGCAGGATGAGGAGACGGCGTTGGCTTGTCTGTTCCTCGAGAGGGAGGAGTCCAGGATGAAGCCCAAGTTGCATGCGTGATCCATTGGAATGGGTGCGGTTCCCAGAGCCGGTGGCCACCAAGAGTCGTCCCAGGCAGAGGGGGATGAACCTAAGATGAGGACTTCCGTTTTGTCCGAGTTTAGTTTTAAAAGGCTGTTCTTCATCCAATCGGGCTACTTCTTTCATTCCTTCATGTAGGTTGGTTTTGGCGTTGTTTGGGTCTTTGGTGAGAGCGAGGATCAGCTGGGTGTTGTCTGCGTAGGAGTTGATGTTGAGGTTGTGTTGGCGTGCGATGGATGCGAGGGGGCTCATGTATACGTTGAAGAGGGTGGGACTGAGTGATGATCCTTGTGGTACGCCGCAGATGACTTCGGTGGCCTCTGATCTGAAAGGGGGGAGGCAGACTCTCTGTGTTCCAGCGAGGAACAAGAGGATCCAGTCCAATGCTTTTCCTTGTATTCCGTCATTGCTGTGGGCAAAAAAATTATTGGCAAAACAAAAAATGATTTTCCTATGGAAACTTTGGTCCTAACAATAACTACCTAAAATTGAAAATGTATTTACCAACACACCAATACTGGGAACCGTGAGCAATGAGAGTGCATGGTGTGTTGGTGAATAAACTTTCAAAAACATTAAGAATGTATATAATGTAAAATATTGTTGACTAATTATCTTTATATATAAATATCTACATATATTACCTACTGGCGGTCGCCAGTAGTTAGTTATAGTTAGGACCTATTATCCATAAGAAAAGCAATTTTTAATTTGCCAGTATCTTTGCCGCCATTTGACGAATCTTCACGAAGTTTTCAAACCTAATGGTTCACTCAGGTTAGCTCCTGACTTGAAGGTTTGGGGGCAATTTGTCAAGCGGGGGCCAAGAAAAAGGGGGTCCCAAAATGCACCTCTGTTGCTTCTTCCTGCCCTTCTCTTCCTTCTTTCTACAACCCTTGTGCCTCTTTCAGCATCTATGTTACTTCTTTCTGCACCCCTGGGGCCTCCTTCCGCATATCTATTGCTTCTTTCAGCACCTCTGTTGGTTCTTTCTGCACTGCTACTACTTCTTTCTGCACCTCACTTGCCTCTTTCTGCACATCTCTTGCTTGTTACTGCACCTCTCTTGAGTCTTTCTGCACCTCTGTTGCCTCTTTCTGAACTTCACTTGCTTCTTTCTGCACCTTTCTTACATCTATCGGCCCCTCTGTTGCTTCTTTCTGCACCCCTCCTGCCTCTTTCTGCACCCGTCTTCCCTATTTGTCCAACTCTCTTGCCTCTTTCTACACCTCTCTTCCCTCTTTCTGCACCACTAGGTATAAATAGTTAGGATTTTTTCTCTATGGAACTTTTGAAAATTCTATGTCTAATAACTTTGGCGTTTGTGGACGGAATCGGCTGAAATTTTCAGGAAAATGGCACATTTTGTTTCTGAGCAGCCCCTGAAAATTTGGGGGGGGTTCGTCAAGGGGGGGCCGAGAAAAAAGGGGGGGTCCCAAAACGCGTTTTTCCCATGTTAATTTCCATAGGGCGGTTGGCCTCACTTTTAGCTCGAACGGCTGAATGGATTTACACGAAACTTGGCAAAATTGTAGGGACTGTTAGCCCGATGTGCCTTTGCTGGGTCTCAATATATGTGCTCCAGTGGATTTTGAGAAATTAATGTTTAAAAAAACAGATATATCTGTGACAGCGTCCCGGATAGCTCTCCAGATCGCGTACTTTTCGCGAAACGGAGCTTTGCGAAGCGAAGCTGATTGGCTCTCCGGTGTCTGTCAACATTCTAAACAGTCCGGTGCGGCCGCCATCTTGTCTCTCGGTAGGATCGAGAGACAAGAGGAGGAGAAAAACGAAGGGGGAATTTAATGAAAGGGGGCAAGGTAGACTCCTCTTGACCCCCTAGGAATGATGTTGGGGTTATTAAAGGGTCCCGTGGGGCAAATAAAAAAAATTAGATTTTTCGCGGTAGAAGTGCTTCTCGGTTCGCGAACCGGGTCGCAGACTGGTAGCGAAACGGGAATTTGCCATTTTGTGTTTCGATTTAATTAAATTACAAGATGGAGGAAAAGCAATGTGAGTATTGGGTATAAGGGGGTATGGGAGACGTATCCTGACCCCCTATGTTTTCTGAGGGTGGTTGAGGAGGCTCATATATGTTGATACTTGTCTTCCAGGGGTTGCGCGTGAGCGTTTTTTTTTTTTTTTTGCTGCGTGACTTCTGTTAACGTTCGATTCAAAGGAAATCAGGAAGTGTTGACCGCCATTTTGACACTGCGAGTAAATATATTGTTAAAAATAATTGTTATAAATTAATCCGTATTGATAAACATTGTCTGCGCCATCTTGCTTTTTGTCCAATGCCACACTTTTGTCGTGCACGGCAGCCATTTTAGATGCCTTTACCAGACCCACTCTCTGCACGCAGCCGATCCTCAGCATGGCTCCCCACCCTCGGAAGCATCTCCCCCATGCACTGGTCACCCACGCTCTCTCTCTCATGTATGGGCCATAAACCTCCTCCCATATGCGCTGCTCTTCCCTGAGAATCACACATCCACGCTCTCTCTCTCATGTATGGTCCATAAACCTCCTCCCATATGCGCTGCTCTTCCCTGAGAATCACACCCCGTGCTGAGGAAAATTCAGCCCAGATTACAACCGATGCCCAGGCTGCTGGCACAAGACGCCACTTAGTTCCCATCTTGAACGGTTACCAAATAAAGAGACGGGTGCTGGAAGCAGGAACACAAGAACAGAGTTTTATTTCTCATGAGGAGAGCCTGTCATTTCACTCTACATATCATACAAGTACCACTCAGCCCCCCAGCCCCCTAATCCTGAGGCAGAATTTCCACTGCAACAAAGGACTTAAACTTCTGCAAAGAACACCATGTAACATTTAATATCATTTACCACCAATGTTTTCATATATCAGTGTTGCTGAACTCACTCAGTGAAATGTCGCTCATTTCATTAAATCACTTTTAAAGCATGCCTTATAACAATGCACCCAATCCTATGTGGAAGTGCTTATATTAAACATGACATTGCTTTAACCAGGATAGACAAAGAAATGACACAGTGATGTAAAAGTTTCTGAAAGAAATGCCAAGAACGTCCCATGTGAAAATGTTCTTTAATATGGGACCTCCTTGGCTGTTCTTTTAAAAACACCCTTGTCCCTTGCTCCTGTTCCTCGTCTTCCTCTTCTTCCTCCTCTTGTTGGAGGATGACCTGTGGAGTTGGTCCTCTCTTCCTTGGAGGTGGTGGTGGTGGTCGGGATACACCAGCTGCAGCTACTACAGATGCCATGACTGAACAAGCAGAAACAGGTGTTTCTCTCATAAAAATGAAAGTCAGAGTGAGGAAAAAAGGTGGGACTTTCATCATTTGGGAAAAAAAATGTTCTAAACCAATGAAAAGTGTTTATTTTACATCATATGAACAAGCCTTCCATCATTAGGAAACTAAAAGTAAAATGAACCAATGAAAAGTTTTATGAACTAATCACATGACCTGTTATGCTTACGTTACGTGCTCCGCGCCGCGCCTCGGATTGTTTCCGGGGCTCTGCGTTTCGCGCCTTGGTTCACGTTCCAGAGCGCTTCCGGGTGCGCTAACGCGGTGCGTCATAAGGCGCATTACGCAGTAACGCGATATGTTGCGATTACGTGACGCGTCACGATGTGGCTTTCTAACGCGGTACTTGCACTAACGGAACGTTTACCGGTTCGCGTACCGGCAGCGAAACAATAAAAAATAATTTAAATTATAATATAAATTAAATTAAAAAAATATAATACAAAAATATATAAAATATATTTTTCATTTAAAAGAAGAATACATTTTACAGCTTTCGATATTTGCTATTAAAAAACCATTGCAATTCACTGAAAAAACCATAGGTTATAGACCATATATAGTTAGGAATTAGCATTTACAAAACCTTGAAAATTCACTGAAAAAACCATAGTTTATAGACCATATATAGTTAGGGATTAGCATTTACAAAACCTTATTTTACTCGCACAACACCATTGAAATTCGCATATATAGTTAGTTGCACTAACTATATATCGCGCACCCGCAATCCACTGCTGATGATGTCACATATTACATCATTCATTACATGGTCAGTGAAATCTCATTTGACATCAGTGATGACATCATCCAGTGACTGTATGTTTCTGTAAAGTTAAAATATGTCTTACATATTGAAGAATGAGTGGATGTATAAGTTTCTGGATGAAGGATTTAGTAGGTGCATCACTGACTGTATGAGAGAGTGATTAAATGTGTCTCACTGAGTGCATGGGTTAGTGACTAAACTGTCTTAATTTGTGCATCATTATATCTGTTGTTCTGTAAACTGCTGCATGTGTAGATCAGTAGCTATATGAGTAACTATATGGGTTATTGATTGGTTGCCCAAGTATTTGTATGGGAGAGTGAGTGTGTGTGTGGGCGTGGCTGGGAGGTGTGTGACTCTGTGCATAGATGTGTGAACAGTTGATTCACTAGATGTATGGGTTCAAAACTGCATGTGGAAACAGCTGTGTGGGTGGTTGACTGTGTGCATGAGTGTATTGGTGAGTGCTTGCTTAATCTCCACAACGGCCCACCCGCGGCGGAATGCCTGCCTTTCACCTTGGGGATGCCCAGCACGGGTGGTCTCACAGGGAAAAACCAGGACGGGTTCCCAAGGCAAGCGCCGAGATGCCCAAGGGTAACATCGAGCGCTATATAAGAACATACATACATACATACATACATATATTTCAAAGTAAGTACATATGTAAAACACAGTACATGTGAGAGTTGACATATATAACTGTGCATAAGAGCCAGTGAATGTGTGAGTGGCTGTATGGATCATTGTGAACTTGTATCAGGGACCGTATAGGATATTAAATATGTGTTAGAATATGTTTAAATTAGTAAGGTGTGTATAACTGTATAGTTGAGGAAATGGAGGTGTGATTGATTCTTTGCATGACTGACTAGATGTATGAATAACTCCATGGATGAGTGACAATCTGTGAGTGTCTTTTTACACTGATTGTATCTAAGGTTATATTAGAGTCTGAAGAGGTTCATTCTATTATCACATGAATGATATTATCAGTGATGTTGTCAGTGATGTCATTTGAGTTGTCATCACTGATGTCAAATGAGATGTCACTGACCATCAGCAGTGGATTGCGGGTACGCGATATATAGTTAGTGCAACTAACTATATATGCAAATTTCAATGGTTTTGTGCGAGTAAAATAAGGTTTTGTAAATGCTAATCCCTAACTATATATGGTCTATAACCTATGGTTTTTTCAGTGAATTTTCAAGGTTTTGTAAATGCTAATTCCTAACTATATATGGTCTATAACCTATGGTTTTTTCAGTGAATATATATATTACCTACTGGCGGTCGCCAGTAGGTATATATAGTTAGGATTTTTTCCCTATGGGATTTTTGAAAATTCTATGTCTAATAACTTTGGCGTTTGTGGACGGAATCGGCTGAAATTTCCAGGAAAATGGCACATTTTCTTTCTGAGCAGCCCCTGAAAATTTGGTGGGGTTTCGTCAAGGGGGGGCTGAGAAAAAAGGGGGGTCCCAAAACGCGTTTTTAACATTGAGTTTTCCATAGGGCGGTTGGACTCACTTTTAGCTCGAACGGCTGAATGGATTTGCACGAAACTTGGCAAAATTGTAGGGACTGTTAGCCCGATGTGCCTTTGCTAGGGCAGAGATCCGGTCCGCTTACTTTTCGCGTTTCGGAACTTTGCGCGCAGAAAGCTGATTGGCTCTCCGGTGTCTGTCAACATTCTAAACAGTCCGGAGCGGCCGCCATCTTGTCTCTCGGTAGGATCGAGAGAGAAGAAGAGGTGAAAAACGAAGGGGGAATTTAATGAAAGGGGGCAAGGTATCCCCCTCTTGACCCCCTAGGAATGTTGTTGGGGTTATTAAAGGGTCCAGTGGGGAAAAGAAAAAAAAAAATGATTTTTCACGGTAGAAGCGCTTCACGGGCCGCAAACTGGGCCGCAAACTGGTAGCGAAACGGGAATTCGCCATTTTGTGCTTCGTTAATTAAATTACTAGGTATAAGGGGGTGCGGGAGACGTATCCTAATCCCCTATGTTTCCTGAGGGTGGCTGAGGAGGCTGATATATGTTGATACATCTCTTCCAGCGGCTGCGGCATCTTGCCTTTTTTCCAATGCCACAATTTTGTCGTGCACGGCAGCCATTTTAGATGCCAGGCTGGTCCCAGGCTATCACCTACCCCTGCGGATGTAGTTTATGGCCCCAGCTGTAGAGAATTCAGACATGCCAACCCTCCCGATTCAGGCGTGAGACTACTGATTTCAGTGCTAGTCTCCCGCCTCCCGATTTCTGCAAGCAAAAACCCGGGGGCATATTACGAACAACTAGCGATAATTTTTGTCTCTAACTTGTTTAGAGACAAAAATTATCGCCGCACATCGGCGATTTTTATCGCAGATAAACCTTGCTATTATCGCAGAAAAGTCAGCGATATTCATGTATTATCGAGCAAATGCTCTTAGCCATGTTATCCACCTCCCATTGGATAACATGGCTAAGAACTGCTCAGGGCAGGTGTTAGATTTTGGAGATATTCGCGCTTAGCGCGAATATCTCCAAAAGTTGGTAATAGGAGATAGCGATGTTAGGGACTGTTTCCAGTCGCTAACATCTTGGCACGCCACTTTGCATGTCATTAGTTATAAGTATCACTGACATGCAAAGCGGGGCCCAAGATGGTCGCTATCTCCTTTTAGCTGTCACTAACTGGTGTTAGCGACAGCTTGGTAATAGGGAGATAATTTTATCTCCGCTTTCATGGCTTTTAAAGCCAAACAAGCGGAGATAAACCCCCTTGATAATATGCCCCACGATTCCTTGGGGGTTTCAGCTGACAGGGCTTGGTATTGTGTTACATGGTAATTTTTCCAGGAAACGTCAGAGGGTCGATGCAGGGGTTCTAGAAGAGGTGATAAACCATTTAAGCCTCATGAACAAGCGCATGGTCTTTTAAAGATTTGTGAAGTACTCGGGGCGGCGGTGTGTGTGTGCCCTCTTTCAGGAGCGGGCGGGGGGGCACTGCCAGCAACTTGCCAGGTCAGGTAGTGTTCAACACGTGCATCACCCTTTCTCTGCCTGCTATTGCACTCCATGCTTCGGAAAGGTAAGAAAAAGAACGTGCATTTGAGTTTGAAATGTCCGATCCTGCAGCAGCACACTTCCAAAGCCCACACATGACAATAACCCGATTCAAGGCCCCATTCACCCGTTTTTAAAAAAATAGATAACACTCCAACAAAGTAAGATTATAAAACTTTATTAACTTTTAACTATAATGAACGGAACAAAAACTAAAAACATTTAAACATTTTTCAACCCAAAAAAGCAACAATGGTTAGAAGCTGTCTTTTGTGCGAATAGTCCCAAGGCAGCACAACGTGCAGAGTTCTGGACGGCACCCAGGTGATGTCGCCTGGGTGCAGCACTGGTTTTGGGATCCTACAATGCAGCACAGAAAAACAGCGTGGGGCGTCCCGGGTGGTGCGGGGGGAGGCCTCGTCAGTAGCGGTCTGTTGTGCGAATAGTCCCAAGACAGCAGAACGCGTTGAGATGTTGATGGCACTGTGTCCAGTGTCCCATGGCTGACACAACATGTACGACAGGCACCCAGGTGATGTCCAGTAAACTGCCGCACTGGTTTTGGTATCCTACAATGCTGCTCCGAAAATTGGCGTGCGGCGGCCCGGGGGGGGAGGGGGGCGTGGGGGAGGCGGCGTGAACGGGCCTCCCCAGGTGGCGGCCATCCAGCTGAGTTGCGCCCGCTCTTGCGGCTACAGCGTCTCGCTCACCATGTTGTTGAGTTGCTCCCACTCTTGCTTGCAGTGCAGCGATAGGCGGCTGCCACATGACTCTTAAAATGGCGGACGGCTCCCCGGTTTTGGGCCTGGTCCACTGAAATGGCCCTGGGACACCTTGGAACTCGGACGCTTGCCTGCTAGGGCTTGGGCTCCATTCTCGAAAAGCGTCCCCTCAGCCGTGAAGATTCTACAAAAGTCTTGGGGGCCCCCGACTCCCGCAGGCTTCCGGTGGGGAGCGGCTGCCATGATTGCTCGCGGAATGACCACGACAGAGCCACGAGATGGTGGTGCTCTCATGCTGACGCCAGCTTCAGTCTGAATGATCCAGAAACAAGGTGGGGCTTTCATCGTTTGGGAAAAAAACATGTTCTAAACCAATGAAAAGTGTTATTTTTAGGTCATATGACCAAGCCTTCCATCTTTAGGAAACCAAAAGTAAAATGAACCAATGAAAAGTTTTATAAACAAGTCACATGACCTGTTATGCGGCATAGGGCTACAAAAAGCGTAGAAAATCCGTTGGCACGTGAGGCGGCGTCAGTAGCGGACCGATGTGCGAATAGGCCGAAGGCAGCACAACGCGCCGAGATCCGGATGGCACCGAGGTGGTGTCCAGCAAATTGCCGCACTGGTGTGGCCATCCTACAATGCTGCGCCGAAAGACGGCGTGTCCAGCTGAGTTGCGGTCACTGTTGCGGTACAGTGACTCGAACGCGCCGAGATCCGGATGGCACCGAGGTGGTGTCCAGCAAATTGCCGCACTGGTGTGGCCATCCTACAATGCTGCGCCGAAAGACGGCGTGTCCAGCTGAGTTGCGGTCACTGTTGCGGTACAGTGACTCGAACGCGCCGAGATCCGGATGGCACCGAGGTGGTGTCCAGCAAATTGCCGCACTGGTGTGGCCATCCTACAATGCTGCGCCGAAAGACGGCGTGTCCAGCTGAGTTGCGGTACAGTGAGTCGAACGCGCCGAGATCTGGATGGCCCCGATGTTGTGTCCAGCAAGTTGCCGCACTGGTGTGGCCATCCTACAATGCTGCGCCGAAAGTCGGCGTGGGGTGCCCCGTTGGCTTATGAGGTGATGTCAGTAGTGGACCGATGTGTGAATAGGTCGGAACCAGCACAAGGCGCCAAGATCCGAATGGCAAGTCCTGGATGTTGAGTGCCTCAGTTGAGAGTTCTGAGCAGTGCTTGTAAGACTGTCTGAAGCTTATTTGCACCTGCTGCAGCTTCACTATTGCCCTGGTGTGGCCAAAGGTCGCACATGACATAGGCGGCCGGCTCCCGAGGTCCGGCGGAACTTTTTGCCTTTTCCTTTCTGCTTCTTTTCCTACAATCCGTTTCATCTGAAGACACGACCAGGTCCCTGAATGTGTGCAGGGGGACGCTATTGATTGAATGAAAATGGCGGCTTGACACAAAGCTGACTCAAGCGTTACTGTTGATGCTATACAGACAAAAATTGGTTTTCAGTTTGTACATTCTTCAGGATTTTTTTTTCCATCCAAGTCTGATTGAGAGTTTGTAGAAAAATGGCTTCAGATTTTCCACATACTACTCTTCAACATTCTTCCTAAATGTAACAATGTGAAACTCACTAGGAGAACGGCTGTTTCTGTTTCCTTTCAAAATGCTGCCAACAATATTTTCTGAATGGAAGACACCATCTTGTAGCATAAAGGGCCGAAAGGGGTTCTGGTCTGGCCGATGGTTGGTAGAGACATTTTGACTATATCTTGGACCTGCCCGGCCTCGCCCAAAATGGCGCCGGTATAAATGGGACTCGTAACTCCTTGCCCGCAAATGTATATCTAGAAAATGTTATTGTAAGTGGCCCTGTCTTATTTTAATTACAAAATGTACGTCCACCGATTCCGCAACTGTTAGACACCTTTGTTCTTGCAACCTAATGGCCCGCTCGTTACGTTCTTCTACAGTGTAAATGTCTCCTCATCATATACGATTTCAGTTTGCTCCGTGGCCGGCCCACGTGGTTATAGGCCCGTATTTGTATACTGACATTTTTACAATAAAGGTTTTTAAAACAAAACACGGTAGTAGTATTTACATTGGTAAAGTTTTTACTTTTAGTCACTGTTTTCGAATCAGTAAAAGGCAAGTGAAATAAAGCAGTCCAATTACATGACGGATAAAAGGTATAATATGTAGGAACGCAGTAAAGATAAATGGTCAAGGGCAGTTGTGTTTTTCATGTCTGCAACATAAAGTGATCGATAAGAATCTGATAATCAGGCGTATCGGCGACTAAGACAGCAGGCCGAATCTCTTTTACTCAACGGCTCCGTCATGGAAGGAAGAAACGCCCTTTTTCTCGAAAAAGGAATATATTTTACTTGCAAGACAGTTGTAAATTTTCCGGGAAAGTACATTAGCCTGGAATATTATAACATATGTTTGAAAAAAAAATATTGTTCGAAAACAATAAAAAGCGTAATTTTTAGGTCATATGACCAAGCTTTTCATCATTAAATTAACAAAAGTAAAATGAACCAATGAAAAGTTTTATTAACAAGTCACATGACCTGTTATGCTTACGTTACGCGCTGCGCGCCGCGCCTCGGATCACTTCCGGGTGCGCTAACGCGGCGTGTCATATAACGCATTACGCGACAACGTAGGTCAAGAATATAGTCAAAATGTCTCCACCAACCAGCGTTCGGAACACAACCCCTTTCAGCAGTCCAAAAAGTTCTGTTAAATGACAACAGAGGGGACAGGCAACAAGAACCATCAGTCAAAGAGGGGAGGGCAAGTTCTTCTCTTCCGGGTCATGTTGGGGCGCTACCGGAACTGATCGAATTGGTAGTCTACAGTGTTTCTGGATGTTTCAGACTAAAGCTGGCATCAGCATGAGACCACTACCATCTCGTAGCTCCGTCGTGGCCATTCCACGAGCAATCATGGCAGCCGCTTCCCACCAGAAGCCTGCGGGAGTCGGAGGCCCCCAAGACTTTTGTAGAATCTTCACGGCTGAGGGGACGCTTTTCGAGAATGGGACCCAAGCCCTATCAGGGAAGCGTCCGAGTTCAAAGGTGTCCCAGGGCCATTTTAGTGGACCAGGCCCAAAACCGAAGAGCCGGCCGCCATTTTGAGAGTCCTGTGGCAGCCGCCTATCGCTGCACCGCAAGAGCGGGAGCAACTCAACTACATGATGAGCGAGACGCTGTAGTCGCAAGAGCGGGCGGTAAACAGCTGAATGGCGGAAGAGGCACAGTGTAGCAAAAGCGGGCGGAATGGCAACTGAAACGGTAAAGGGGCGCCCCACTACAGCGTGTCTTCAGGTCAAACGGATTGTGGGACAAGGTTCAGAATTGAAGAGTCATCAAAAGGCAAAAAGTTCCGCCGGACCCCGGGAGCCGGCCGCCTATGTCGGGGGCGATCTCAGGCTACACCAGTGCTATAAGACTTGGGGAGGGTGTCGGAGCCAAGCGTCTTCTCCGAGTCCATGGCCATCACACCGCCCCTCAGGGGCCTCCGTCAAGCTGTTTAGGAAGGTAACATATCACATTGTTTTCTAATGCAGTCAGGTCCACAAACGACACTCACTTACTTTGAGAATAGTGAAGCTGCAGTAGGTGGAAATAAGCTTCAGACAGTGTTACAAGCACTGCTCAGAACTCTTAACTATGGCACCCAACATCCAGAACTTATGCCATTTGAGAATGGCAGTGACATCGAAGCAACTCAGGGACCAAAACCATTAACGTACTTTCACGTATGAAAATCTTACTTGGGGAGGGGGCAGGAGCGAAGCGCCCCCTCCCAGTCAGCGCCACCACACCGTATGTTGAAAATTTGAAGCCATCGTTCTACAAAGTCAACCAAACTTGGATTGAAAAATCTAGAAAAATGTACAAACTGAAAACCAGTTTTGGTCTGCATAGCATCAGTAGCAACGCTTGAGTCAGCTTTGTGTCAAGCCGCCATTTTGATTCAACAAAGCACAGGCATTGAAAAAGGCTCAAACTCAGAACTCTGAACTATGGCACCCAACATCCAGGAGCTTGCCATCCGGATCTTGGAGCCTTGTGCTGCTTTCGACCTATTCACACATCGGTCCACTACTGACATCATCTTATAAACCAACGTTATGTAAATAGTTTTTTAATAAAATGTTTTACCCTGTTTCTTTGCTGGTGTATTGTCTATATTTTTAATATTTGCATAGGGTTTGTCGTTATTTTGTGCGGGATGGGTGATGGAGCCGAGCTGTCTTGCAGCCCTCATGGTGTGGAGCTCAGTTCATCTCACTATTTTCGTATTTCTCATGAAGGGTTGTTCCTAATATTTCTATTTTAGCGAGGTCAAAAAGAGATCCAATTAGTGGCCTACTGATTTTGCTCGATTACTTTTATTTTTTTACACGATTTTTCACTATCTGCAAAGACTAAACAGAGTATTGCGACTTTGTGCTTGTTTGTAAATAGAGAATGATCCAAAGAGAACCAATTCTAAAACAGTAAATGCTTGGACAACAATCAATCAAATGGAGAGACAAGCAGGCACGACGGATTACAACGGGGGCAAAGGCTTGCGTTAACTACCGTTCACTATCTGCAAAGAGAGAGTACTACTAAGACAAAAGAGGGGAGCGGGGGGTGCAGCATTCAAAGCACATCAGCGTGCATAAATACGAAAATGTTTTTATCTATCACGTACTTGACATTTTAAAGCTTTTCATATTTGCTATTAAAAAACCAATGAAATTCACAGAAAAAACCATAGGTTATAGTGGATATATAGTTAGGAATTTGCATTTACAAAACCTTGAAAATTCAATGAAAAAACCATTGGTTTTAGGCCATATATAGTTAGGGATTTGCATTTACAAAACCTTATTTTACTCGCATAAAACCATTGAAATTCCATATATAGTTAGATGCGCTAACTATATATCGCGCACCCGCAATCCACTGCTGATGATGTCACATATTACATCATTCATGACATGGTCAGTGACATCACTGATGACATCACTGATGACATCTCAAATGACATCACTGATGACATCTCAAATGACATCACTGATGACATCACTGATGACATCTCATTTGACATTACTGATCACATCACTGATGATATCATTCATGTGATAATACGATGAACCTCTTCAGACTCTAATATAACCTTAGATACAATCAGTGTAAACAGACACTCACAGACTGTCACTCATCCATGGAGTTACTCACACACCTAGTCAGTCATGCAAAGAATCAATCACACCTCCATTTCCTCAACTATACAGTTATACAAACTTTACTTATTCAAACATATACTAACACATATTTACTCTCTTATACAATCCCTGATACAAGTTCACAATGATCCATACAGCCACTCACACATTCACTGGCTCTTATGCACAGTTATTTATATATGTCAACTCTCACATGTACTGTGTTTTACATATGTACTTACTTTGACATGTAGCACTGAGATATCCATTCACTCACCAATACACTCATGCACACAGTCAACCGCCCATACAGCTGTTTCCACATGCACTTTTGAAACCATACATCTAGTGAATCAACTGCTCACACATCTATGCACAGAGTCATACACCTCCCAGCCACCCACACACACACTCAGTCTCCCATACAAATACTTGGGCAACCAATCAATAACCCATATAGTTACTCATATAGCTACTTATCAACACATGCAACAGTTTACAGAACAACAGACATAATGATGCACAAATTAAGACAGTTTAGTCACTAACCCATGCACTCAGTGAGACACATTTAATCACTCACTCATACAGTCAGTCATGCACCTACTAAATCCTTCATCCAGACACTTATACATCCACTCATTCTTCAATATGTAAGACATATTTTAACTTTACAGAAACATACAGTCACTGGGTGTTGTCATCAGTGATGTCATCAGTGATGTCATTTGAGATGTCATCAGTGATGTCATCAGTGATGTCACTGACCATGTCATGAATGATGTAATATGTGACATCATCAGCAGTGGATTGCGGGTGCGCGATATATAGTTAGCGCATCTAACTATATATGGAATTTCAATGGTTTTATGCGAGTAAAATAAGGTTTTGTAAATGCAAATCCCTAACTATATATGGCCTAAAACCAATGGTTTTTTCATTGAATATATATATATACACAAACACATACATATGTGTTTACATAGGAATATATGTCTGGTTGGGGCCAGGGGCCAGGTACCCTGCTGAAGTACCGGGTTTTTAAGAACCCGGCGGTGCCAGGGCACAACACCCGAAGACTCGAGTCCTTCCTGTTTCGGACTACAGAAACCCAGAGTCTTCTTGGTGAAGTCAAAGATCGTATTTATTGGCTGCAACCAGTAACAGGTATCCTAGAAGTACAACAGCATGGAGACTGCTCAAAGTTACAAAGCCAGTCTTCTTCTTTTATACGGAATAATAAGCTTCAGGCAAACATTCCTTATTTTACAGTTGACCATACACATATTTTCACTACAAAGAAAAAGCAGAGTCATGATGACAAACACATATTTCAGTTCGTCCAGCCCATAATTGATTACCCGGCAAGGCCCAGTATTTTCATCAGATATCGACGGACCCCCAATAAATTTGGGCACCTCCTCCTCGTAAAGCAAGTCATAAAGCAAAAAGACAGAGACAGGTGTGTGTGAGATTAGGCATGGTTTGTGTGCGAAGAAAGGTTTATGATATGTTGCGCCTTGATACTAATCTCGCTCGGCCACTGGGAAAGGACCTGGCCGAACAGGTTTGGCTTCGGGCAGTGAAGTCAGCTTGCCCAGGTCACAGAGGAGTATGCAAAGTGTACGTGTCCTTCGGACTCGCATTTGGTTTAGTCACTTGGCTATGTGAGGGCAATCACAAAATGGGTGCCGTTCACAAAATGGAACCCGAGGGTTCGGAACGAAAATGCTGATTTCAGGGTGATTTCGTCACTCGATCATGACGGAAATGCTTGTGTATACCGCACTCGCCATTTGCGGTTCGCTGATACCAACATCGTCATGAATCAACGATGTTTATAACACAGGTCCAGAATTCTCAGTACCACACTGCTCCTCATATTTCAGATTGGTACGTTTATAGCTCAGAACAGTTAAAACAATTAAACTCAGTCCATAGACCGAACTGCAAACACCCTATTAACCCTTGTAGCCTAGTCTCTAGTTGTGAGCACTGCACATTTAAGCTCTGGTCGCACTCGTTTACCTTTCCCTGTGCACGCCCATCGGTCAATCACTTCAAATTGTTAGTGCTCAACTGCAGGTCTCTGCCTAAACATGCTACAGAGCTGTTTATGCTTTTAATGGAAGAAAACCCTGATGTTTTTTTTCTCACTGAGAGTTGGACGAACGCGGGCTCTGACCCCGACATCATCCAAACTCTCCCTCCCGACTATGTATTGCAAAGGTTGGACAGGACCTCAGGCAAAAAAGGAGGAAATGCTATCTATATATATATAAAAACTAATGTATGTCTGTCTGTCTGTTTGTCCTTTATGCATTACTACACCATTCATCCGATCGCCATGAAACTTTGGGAAGTTGTTGAGTACACTCCAGCGAAGGTTTCTGGCAAAACATTTTTTTTTAAATCAACCCAGAAGGGCCCTCATAATCTTTCTAATACTGAAATTGTCAGTGAATATGCGAACATTGTCAACAGTTTTGCCCCCCAAACGGAAATCGATTTGTCGATCTACATCTAAAGCACGAAAGAAAAAGGCATTACAAGCTTCAGAAACAGACGAGCAACGGGAAGCAAGATTAGAAGCTGTTCGAACACAAACTGGTCAAGCACGTTCTTCTCAAACGAACGAGCAAAGAAAATCAAGATTGTAAGCCGATCGAGTACGCACTGCTCAAGCACGTTCTTCACAAACGAACGAGCAACGAGAATCAAGATTGGAAACAGATCGATTAGGCTCTGCTCAAGCCCGCTCGAATGAAACAGGAGAGCAACGAGAAACAAGATTGGAAACCGATCAATTACGCACTGCTCACGCCCACTCGAATGAAACAGGAGAGCAACGAGAATCAAGATTGGAAGCCACACTTTCAAATGTTTTCGATATTAAAAAGAATACATTTCAAAAAATAAGAAACAATGTAAATTGAATGTTATCATATCGAGTTGCCTTGAATTTCATTTCAACTGAGATTGCAGTAACACACGACGGGTAAGGTAGTCATCTATAAAAATCACCTCATTTGATGAACTCTCTGGAGCCCTCTGCCTGACTGTGAGAACCACCACTTCTCAATAGGATTCTCTCCCACACTCTTCCTCTCGAGTATTTTAGTTTATCGATCCCCCGGACCCATTGGTCAATTTCATAAATTATTACCAGAAATAGTCGCAGAACTAGCATGCACAGTCTCAAATTTTACCCTTCTAGGTGATTTTAACATTCACTTTGATGACTCTACATCAACTTCCGCAACTGAGCTCACCCATGGTCGTGCAGGTCTACAACTCACACAGGAGGTGCCTCTTGCAACAAACTCAAAAGGACTCCTCCTTGACCCCATATTCTCCAACATAGAGGAGTTACTCTGTCAGGAACCAATTTCTATTCCATCGTCAGACCATTCTTTGATTCCCTTTCGCTGGTACCCCTCCGAAGTCACCCCCTCGACCCGGCAAACACAAACAATGGCATGTCTCTGCCGAAACTTTCTTTAGAAAAGTGGGTCTGTGTTAGAAAAAAAAGTCTAAGCCACCCTCACACTCTGACCCCATACTGGCTAATGCATGATTTAATAATTGGATTGAGGGGAAACTAGACCAGTTCCTCCCAAAGAAGACCATAAAGGTGCATATGGGGTCCAACTGAACGGCCTGGTACACCCCCAAACTCTAAGAGCTCAAGCAGAGTTTTCCCAAGCAAGAAAAGGGGTTACAGGGAGGTTATTAAAGTTTATAAGATGGAAATTAAAAAGGCTTAAACCTGCTATTACAAGGAAAAAATGTCCCTGGCAGTCAACTCCCCTTGTGATATATTTCGCATCACAAAGAAACTGTTGAAAGCCCCCACTTTCCCTGATACTCATGAAGCAACAGATCGCCGCTGCAATGAACTTGCTAAGTATTTTTATAACAAGATTCAAACAATATGCTGCTCTTTCACCTCAACGGACTATCACACTAGTCCCCACCAGAGGATGTTAGTTCTTGGAGCAGGGAACAACCGCTGGAATCTTTTTCCTTAATGATTTATGATACACTCCAGATAACCTCTGCACTTGTAAAAAGCGGGTCGCCCAGAGACCCCGCCCCACCCAAAACCTTGAAATTAGTGGCTGAATCAGTTAGTCCTATTATTTTGGACCTGATGAATTCCTCACTATCTGCCGGTGTGGTCCCTCTGTTATGGAAAAAAGCTATAGTGAAACCCCTACTGAAAAAACCTAGCCCGACCCTGAATTTCTTGGTACTTACCGGCCCATCTCACTCCTTCTAGGGATCAGCAAAATCCTAGAGAAGCATGTCAACTCGGTGCTATCTAGACACCTAGAAGCTTCTACCCTTCTCCATTTCTCTCAAATGGGCTTTCATCCGCGTCAAGGAACAGAAACGGCCCTACTGGCAGTCTTTGAAGACTCCAGGAACATCCTCGACGCCGAGGCTCTTTGGCTGTGATTCTTTTAGACCTGTTATATTTTATGTTATATGCTGTTTTATACCGCGCTCAATTACTACCGGAGTATCCTGGCACAAATAGACCGCTGGGGAATTCGTCCTGGCTTTCCTTGTGAGATGAAGGTGAAACCAGGCATCCCCGGCGTATGTGGGGGGCCGTTGTGGAGATGAGGCAAGCTAATGCCCAGAGTTGCCGAGTGTGATCCCTGGTTAGAGTAGGCACCGAGGTGAGAATTATTGAGTCCGCTGACCCTGGTCCACGACCCTGCCGCGTCGGGAATTGAACCCTGGTCCCGGGCTGTCCTCTGCTCCCGGGTCTGCCGCCTCTAACCAGTGAGCCACACCACTCCACCACCTCAGTGCAGCACTTAATACTGTTAGCCACTGTATTTTGGTCAAACAGCTCTGAAGCCTGGGTGTGTCGGGAGTCACTCTGACCTGGCTGTAATCGTTCCTGGAGGACAGATCCTTCCAAGTCTTTGAGAGTTAGGCCATCTCAGACCCTCTGCCCTATATTGTGGGGTCCTGCAGGGGTCGTCTCTGATCCCTACTCTCTTTAATGCTTATATGGCCCCTCTTGACAATATCCTTCTTCCTTTTGGGGTGCATATCGTCACATATGCAGACCACACCCAATTGGTTGTCACTTTGAATCATGCTGACAGGGCCTCTATCCATCTCCATTCTTGCCTCGAAGAGGTAACAAGATGGATGAAACAATCACACCTCAAATTGAACGGTGATGAGAGCGAGCTCATGCTCCTCGGCAATCCCTCTCTCTTTGTGGTAGACACCATGTGGCCAGTGTGTATGGGCCCTGGGCCCACCCCTAAGCCAGAGATAAAGAGCTTAGGCTTCTTGCTTGGGCATTCTAAGAATGCTTCGCAAAGTGCCCCCTTTGGTACCATTTCAAGCAAGAAAGCTTATGGTCCAGGCACCTATTCTATCGCGCCTGGACTACGGAAACGGCCTTTATCTGGGCGCCCCATGTTCAGTCCTGGCAAAGCTTCAAACTGTGCTGAATTGCGTCGCAAGGATCCTCCTGGGGTTCCCGAGCCGGCAATCAGCTGAACGGCCTTGAAGTCTCTCCATTGGCTCCCGGTCCAGGAGAGAGTCTTTTTTAAGGCCTTGTGTATTACTCACAAGTTGATTAGAAAGAAAGGACCAGCCATCATATCCTCCCTGGTCCAGCCCTATCGAGCTAACAGGCGGTTGCGCTCAGATGAGCTCCACCTGGCTTTGGTTCCCAGAATTAAGAGGGCCAGAAGTGGTGGTCAGCGTTTCTCGTATAATGCCACCAAACTCTGGAAGGTCCTCCCTCTTCAGGAACAAAAGGAACCCAATCACTTGGCCTTCCGTAAAGCTGTGCAAACATAGCTCTTCCCCAAAACCCTGATGTGGTTTCAGCTGCCCTGCTTTGCGCTGGGATGCTTCCGGGTAGCCATGCGCTTTACAAGTGTTGTGTCATTCATTCATGTATTTAAATATTATAAAATATATTACATACTACTTTAAACTCTACAATAAGAGTGTTAACAATTCTTTTCCCCAATATTTTTGTACTTATCATTATAAGTATAGGAGACCAACATTATAGTGAACGATATTTTAGACACAGTATTATTGTCAACGATATTGTTTACCACAATATTGTGTCAGTATATTGTTGCACTGGCCATTTTCAAACTACAATATTTTTTTTAAAAGAGCACTTATAAAATGCAAATTCAGTCAATTCAAGTATGCAACTTCGCACTGGAGTGGCACAATGCTTTGCCGCATGTGCTTTCATGATAGTGTATTCCACATCTTTGAAAAATTGTGTTGTGCCACTTTGTAAAAGTGACACAGCGTCATATGCTTGGCTTATAGAATTGTCATGTACGAATTTATTATTCAACTGGTCTTTGTCTATTATTCAACTAGTCTGTGTTATATATTTTGGCGTGCAAATGTGTTTCACCAGACCATGAATGAATGAATGAAAATATATTTTTGAATTGTAGCTGTTGCTTCTGAAGAAGTGTCCAAGTAAGACAGAAATGACAGCTCAACAAACAGAACTGTCTTCAGCTGTGCCTTAAACAAATGTTTCACTAGAAATGGACTGCAGGAAGGGTGGGAGGTCATTCAAGAAGTGGAAGCCAAAAGGAGAACGACCTGCCCCCAGATCTGGCTTTGTGAAATTAAGGGATGCATAAGTTGTGATTAGAAGGCCTGGGCAATCTTACAGGAAGATATTTTGTTAGCTTGTCTTGGATGTAGCTGATGCCCTTCTGGTGGAATGCACTGGGTGTGGTCATGACATTTTAAAATGTGATCTTTGATATAATTGGTAACCTGTGCAGTTCTTTCAGCCCTTGTCTTAAAATGTGTCATTTAGGGATGTTCAGAATGAGCCTGGCTATGGAAATGTGTACACTCTGAAGCTGAGCAAGCATATTCTGTGGAGTACCCAGATAGAGTATATGAAAATAATCCAACCTGGGGTTGATTAGCAAACGTGCATTCCCCTTACGTGTGCCTAAGGGAAGATATTTTAGAACCTTCCTTAATGATTTTATCAACCCTAAACAGGTACCAGCAGTTGCCTGAGCATGATGTTTGAAAGATAGAGCCATATCCTTCAGAACCCCCAGGTTCCTGATCACTGTAGAAGGAATGAGTCCGAGCCCTAACTCAGAAGGCCAAAGTCGCATCGCACCAAGAGGGAAGGAGGTGCCAAATATCAACCTTTTCAGGTTCATCAGACGTGAGTTGTAGACAGCTGATATGTATCCATTGAGCAATGAACGTAAGACAAGCTTGACAATCATCAACCATAGTTTCATTTAGCTGATGTGAAGCTAGCACACGTTGTGTATGGTCAGCATAACAAACACTGTTCATACCCGATTTCTGAGCAACCTTTGTGCAATTTCAGCTAAAGGAGCCAGATACAATTTGAGAATCGTTGGGCTTCATGCTGATACCTGAGCAAGACCACTGCTTATGGGTCTAAACTGGAAGGTAAAAGAAATACTGCCTGCTGTCTATCAGCTAAATATGAACAAGGTCTTTTCAAGGTATTTCCTACCTGCTCCAACTTTTGTGCATGGGTCTTGTGTAATAATGTATCGAATGCAGTTGAGAAGTCTAATGCTATGACCACCACTTTTTGCCCTGAGTCAAGATTACCTCTGATGTATTCAGTGATTTCGAAGAGGGCTAATTCCGTACTAAAGCCAGAGTGGAAACCAGTTTGGGTAGGATGTAGAACGTTGTTCTTTTCCACATACCTGATGCTCTGACAGTTCACCAGGGATTCCAACATCTTTGCCAGATGAGAAGGAGAAAGATGGCCCTGTAGATGCTCTAGGTACAGGGGTCTACTTTAACCATTTTTAAAAAGGGTACCACCAATGACTTTTTCCAACTAAGAGGCACTTTTACACATTCTAAAGACAGGTTGAAGAGGGCATTGATTTGAGGATTGATGTCCATACATGCTTTATCAACCATACCAGCTCACAGTTGCATATAAACATCTATTAATGCTACCAAGAATATTCCTCACTTTTCCAAATGACAAATTCTACTAATTCAATCAATCAATCAATCAAGAAATTTGTATAGCGCGCTACTCACCCGGAGGGTCTCAAGGCGCTTGGGGGAGAGGGGTCCGCTACTGCTCGAACAGCCAAGTCTTGAGTTGCTTCCAGAAGGAGAAGTGGTCTTGGGTAAGACGGAGGTGGATGGGGAGGGAGTTCCAAGTCTTGGCTGCCAGGTAGGAGAAGGATCTTCCTCCCATGGTGGCTCTTCGAATGCGTGGAACGGCGGCGAGGGCGTGGCTGGTCGATTGTAGCTGGCGGGTGGGAGTGTAGAAGGTCAGGCAGTTGTTGAGGTACCTTGGGCCCAGGTCGTGGAGGGCCTTGTGTGCGTGGGTGAGGAGTCGGAACGTGATTCTCTTGCTGATGGGGAGCCAGTGCAGGTCTCTCAGGTGTCCGGAGATGTAGCTGTGTTGGGGGATGTCCAGGATGCGTAGTGCGGAGGCGTTCTGGATGCGTTGGAGTCTTTTCTGCAGTTTGGCTGTGGTTCCGGTGTAGAGGGTGTTTCCGTAGTCCAGTCGGCTGGTGACGAGTGCCTCGGTGACCGTCTTCCTGGTTTCGGTGGGGATCCATCGGAAGATCTTTCGGAGCATGCGTAGGATGTTGAAACACGATGATGAGACGGCGTTGACTTGTCTGGTCATCCAGAGGGAGGAGTCCAGGATGAACCAGGTTGCGTGCGTGGTCCGTTGGTTTGGGTGCGCTGCCCAGGGCAGGGGGCCACCAGGAGTCGTCCCAGGCAGAGGGTGATGATCCAAGGATGAGGACTTCCGTCTTGTCTGAGTTCAGTTTCAGGCGGCTGTTCATCATCCACTCGGCTACGTCTTTCATCCCTTCATGTAGGTTGGTTCTGGCGGTGGCTGGGTTGTTGGTGAGGGAGAGGATCAGCTGGGTGTTGTCGGCGTAGGAGATGATGTTGAGGTTGTGTTGGCGTGCGATGGCTGCGAGGGGGCTCATGTAGACGTTGAAGAGGGTGGGGCTGAGTGATGATCCTTGTGGTACGCCGCAGATGACTTCGGTGGCCTCGGATCTGAACGGGGGGAGGCATACTCTCTGGGTTCTTCCGGCGAGGAACGAGATGATCCACTCCAGTGCCTTCTCTTGGATTCCGATGTTGCTGAGGCGTTGTACTAGGGTGCGGTGGCAGACAGTATCGAACGCTGCAGAGAGGTCCAGGAGGATGAGGGCCGCTGTTTCCCCGTTGTCGAGCAGGGCTCAGATGTCGTCAGTGGCTGCGATGAGGGCGGTATGGGTGCTGTGGTTGGCTCGGAAGCCGGACTGCGAGTGGTCGAGGGATCCGTTCGTCTCGAGGAAGGCGGAAAGCTGTCTGTTGACGGTCTTCTCGATGACGTTGGCAGGAAACGGGAGGAGCGAGATGGGACGGTAGTTCTTGCGGTTGGTGGGGTCTGCTGATGGTTTCTTCAGGAGGGCGCTGAGTTCGGCATGCTTCCAGCTCTCCGGGAAGGTGGCGGTGTTGAAGGAGCAGTTGATGATGTCCCAGAGTTGGGGTGCGATGACGGAGTCGGCCTTGTTGAAGACGTGGTGGGGGCATGGGTCGGTTGGCGATGGTGTTCATCGTGTAGATGGTGTCTTCGGTGCTGACCGGGGTCCACGCGCGGAGGGTGGTGGTGGGGGGCGTTGGTTCTGTGGTTGGGTGCGTTGTCTGTGCGCCGAAGCTGTTGTTATGTCTGCGATCTTGCTGTGGAAGAACGAGGCAAGTGAGTCGCAGAGGTCTTGTGAAGGAGTGATGTCTTTGTTTCCGGCGCTGGGGTTGGAGAGCTCTTTGACGATGCTGAAGAGTTCCTTGCTGTTGTGTGCATTGTTGTCTAGTCGATCCTTGAATGCTGTCTTCTTGGTGGTATGGATCAGCTGGTGGTGTTTGCGGGTGGCGTGCTTGAGGGCGGTCATGTTGTCTGTAGTCTGGTTTTTTCTCCAGGCTTTCTCGAGGGTACGGCAGTTCTTCTTGGAGTTCTTGAAGTCGTTGTTGAACCAGGAGGTTTTCTTGCTGCCGGGCCTGCTGGGGTGGTTTTTCAGGGGTGCGAGGTCGTCAGCGCAGTTGGTGATCCACTGTGTGAGGTTGTTGGCTGCTTGGTTGGGGTCCGTTGATCTGGCGGGATGGTTCTGGTTCAGTGATGTGGTGAGCTGGTCGGTGGTGATCTTGTTCCAGCTCCTGCGGGGAACCTGTTGCGGGTGGTGGTGAGTCGTGGTCCTTCTGAAGCTGAAGTGGACGCAGCTGTGAATAGTCCAGTGGAGTCCGGTAGAGTGGCTGAAAGAGATGTACTTGCTGGAGGAGAAGACTGGGTCAAGCGTGTGTCCGGCGTAGTGGGTGGGGGTGTTCACCAGTTGCTTGAGTCCGAGGTTGGCGAGGTTGTCTAGCAGGGTGGTGGTGTTGTTATCGTTGTTGTTCTCCAAGTGGAAGTTGAGGTCCCCTAGGAGGATGTAGTCAGCGGAGGGGAGGGAGTGTGGGCTGATGAAGTCTGCGATGTCTTCGCTGAATTGTGTGCGGGGTCCTGGGGTCTGTAGATGAGGGTGCCTCTGAGTGTGGTCTTGGGGTCGGTGTGTATCTGGAAGTGAAGATGTTCGGCGGCTGTGAGGGTGTCGTCGGAGTTGGTCGTGATGCGGATGGTGTTCTTGTGGACGATGGCAATGCCTCCTCCTGTCTGGTTGATGCAGTCCCTCCGAGTGATCTTGTATCTGTCCGGGATGGCAATGGCAATGTCGGGTGCTGAGGAGGCGTTCATCCAAGTTTCCGTGAAGAAGTCGACATCTGGAGATGTGGTGTCGAGCAGGTTACATAGTTCCACGGCGTGTCTGTGGACGGAGTGGGTGTTGAGCAGGATGCACTTCAGGTGGTTGCTGCTGGTGCTCGGCTTGGCGGGTGCTGTGCAGGTCCAGATGCAGGAGAACTTGCAGGATTGGCAGGTGAAGGGTCCGTGGGTACGTCCTGGGGTGGCTCGGTGGCAGCTGGGTATCCGGCCGGTGTTGAGTGCGTTGAGGGTGGCGGCGTTGTACGTCCGGCGGGTGGGATGGCATCTGCGGGGGCCAGGGGGTCTGGCGCTGGGCGCGGTCCAGGCGCGGACGGGCACAGACGGGCTTGCCTTTGGCGCGCCTTCGGTGCACAATTGGCACACCCGCTGCGCGTGAACGCTGCATGTGAACGCTGCGCGTACGCGCGGACTCTGCCATAAATGGAGAATGGGGTGGCGGAGCGAGGGAGGAGCAGCTGGGAGGCGGGAGCGGGGTGGCAAGTGGGGAGGGGAGCGGTGCGGTGATGCTGGAGGGAATGGGGGTGGGGCCGCAGGGGAGCAGCAGCAGGGAGCGGGGAGCGGGGTGGAGCAGCGGGAGAGAAACGTCGGTGGAGGCACACAAAAGCAATCAGGGGCACAACAGAGGACAAGAGAAATACAATTACTGGCACAATACAATTACTGGAAAAGTACAATTACTGGCACAATACAATTACTGGAAAAATGCAATTACTGGCACAACGAGATCAAGGGCACAACAGTGAGGCAGATACAAACGGGCAGCTGCTGCAGCAAATGGAGACCGGGCACACTAAGGATGGGCAGGTCAGGTCACCACTAATTCAGTCCCAGAGCAAACCATGCCCCAGGCCATCCATTCTCTTTTTTTAGTTGGGTGTACTATATTGCTTGTTGAGAGGTGTTAGTCTTACCCCACCCAATATTATTAACTAAGCTACACCGCTGATCACTGTCTGTCTTCATATTACAAAGGCCACTACCATTGCTAAAGGATAAGGTCAAGACAGTTGGCAAAGAAGAGCAGATCAGTTCCTGCCTCACCTCAGCAGGCCCACGCCTCTGCACCCATCTCTAGGCGGAGACATAAAAAGCAGGATGAAAGGGTCAGAGGTACATAGCGGGGTAGGTATATGTTTAAAAGCATGAATCACAAACTGAATCAAAGGTCAAGACATTCAAGATTTAAAACGTTATTGTCAATTTACGTTAGAGGTGCCTGTCACACTGATAAGACTCACTCTTTTGTGAGGACTCGTCCTTTAGTGAGGAGCTAATACATCTGTCAACCTCATGGGGGCTAGAGGGTTATTATTTAGTAATTCTAGTGTTACAAGTGGAGGTAGTTAGTGTTGTAGCCTGTTTGCCTTAGTACTAATGACATTGTATGCATCTTTTTTTAACAGGAAGCAACTCGACAACAGAATCATCCACAAGCTCTGTATCCACAACACCTGGGACCACTCCATGCCACTCTACAATACGACCTATTGCAACCTCTACATCCACAACACCTGGGACCACTCCAAACTGCTCTCCAACACAGCCCACCACAAGCTCTGCATCTACAGCACCTGGGACTGCCTCCAGAAGCTCCTCAGCTCCACCCACTACAACTTCTGTATCCACAACACCTGAGACCATTCCAAACTGCTCTCCAACACAGCCCACCACAAGCTCTGCATCTACAGCACCTGGGACCGCCTCCAGAAGCTCTACAACTCCACCCACTACAACTTCTGTATCCACAACACCTGAGTCTACTCCACGCCACTCTACAATACCACCTATCACAACCTCTACATCCACAATACCTGGGACCACTACAAGCAGCTCTACAACACCTCCCACCCCAAGCTCTGAATCCACAACACCAGGGACCACCCCAAGAAGCAAATATCCTGTAACAGCAGGTACTTTTTGTGTCTTCATTTCTACTGAATTGTTTATTGGTAACATACAAATATGATGTCTGCCCTACAAACATCCTCGAATTACAATTTCCTCAAAATGCTAGCCAACACTTGTTTAGTTGCTGGTCAGATATTCCAATCTAGTTCCCTGAGGTTTAAAAAAGCAATGACAAATAAAAAATCCATAATGGAACTAATATTGTGGATCGGAATTACATAAACTAGGAGTATAAATGGTGTAAAGAGAGGAACTGAAAAGAAATAATATCTGTGTGAATTTTTGTCCAATTTCCATTTATTATCTACAAAGTATATGCATAGGTTCAACAGATGTGATACACCAGAAGAATTAAAAATGTGATTCTGAGTATAGGATTCATAAGCAATCACCATAGGTACATTGTGGTCTTGAACGAAATATGCTAATCACAGATCACAAATCAAAGCTAGAAAAAAAAAAAACACAACGTAACACTGTTAATATAGATCTTCAAGATTCTCGCTGTACATTAACAGTCATTATCCAAGCACAAAATCCTAATTTGAGTTAATTGATCAATCACTGAATCGAAGGAGCTTATTTACAAGTCCCTTGGGCTGCTGGTGTGTCACTTTTAATATGTCATAAAGTGACATACTGGTGGCGCAAGGGGCTTGTAAATAATCTCCTAAGTGACTAACAGTGAAACTCCAGAGTTACGGGGAAAATATATCAGGTGGAAAGTACTCCGCGTTATTCCTCACAAAGTAGTTAAGTAAAGAGTCATGGGTAAGCACATTATTATAATTAATTGTAAGCTTGTGCTCAATGGGAGGACTTAAGCATAGCCTCAGTGAGCAAGACCCTTGCTATCAGTCATCAAGGACTAAGCGTAGTATGTGGGTAAAGGGCAAGAATTAAACACACTCAATAAGAAGTTGGATATATAGGGGCAGATTTACAAGCCCCTTGCAACACTTTTACACTGCCGTTGCGTCACTTTTTTGATGCAGCGGCAGCGTGAACAATGTGCCACTATGCAACATATTTACAACGTGACGCCTCTAGTTAGATGCGTCACGTTGTAAAATCCTGCGCTACATCATACCTGCGTCAGGTATAATGTATGAGGGTGGGCGTTCCTTCACAAGGTAGCCCTGTAAAAAGTGACGTAGTGAAATCTTGTAGATTTCACTGAGTCACATTTATGTCCCCGCTGTGGCATATTAGGTATAGGGCACCCCTGAGCAGTGCTAGAGTTGTGCTTGCAACACAACTCCAGCACTGCGTCACCCCTGTGCCGACAGATGCGTCACGCATCCGTCTATCCTTGCACCATGGTGCGCCACATTGTAAATGCGGCGCATCCATGGTGGCGCAAGGGTTTTTTTGAGTCACGCACAATAACTGGGGCATTCCTGCTAATATGCAGGGATGTATGTATGTATTTCGATTTATATAGCGCACAAATCACCCGAAGGTCTCAGGGCGCTTGCTTAGGGAACCCGTCCTGGTATTCCCCTGTGAGATACCCCGGCCGGGTATCCACAAGGTGAAAGCCAGGCATCCCGCAGCGAGCGGCCGTAGTGGAGATTAAGCAAGCTATTGCCCAGAGTCGCAGAGTGTGACCCCTTGAGTCGAGTAGGCACCAGAGCGAGAATTGTCGACTCCGTGGAATTTTTGAGCCCGAGACCCACCGAGGCGGGGAATCAAACCCTGGTCCATGGTTGATCTCAGCTTCCGGGTCTGCCGCCTCTAACCACTGAGCCACGCTTCTCCACTGGGATGCGCCAGTTATTGTAAATCCGCCCCTCAGTATTTAGTATATTCAGAAGTCTAAATGTATTCATTATTCATGATTAAAATGTGAAAATTGTAGAGTATTTTACTGTAAACACAATATCCTTACTATACATCAAAAGACAAACAGGAAGGATATAAATCACATCAATCAATCAATCAGGAGTTGTAAAGCGTGCTAATCCCCCAATAGAGTAACCAGACGCTTGCAGGCCCAGGAGGCTTACTCGAACAGCCAGGTCTTGAGGGCCATTTGGAATTCCGGAAGTGAGGAGATGGTTCAGAGGTACATGGGGAGGCTGTTTCATGTCTTTGCTGCGATGTGGAGCGTCCTCCGATTCTGCTTTGGTGGAAGCGCGAGTATTGGTAAGTGAAAGGGAGGTGGAGCGTAGTCTTCTCCATGGTTTGTGGAAGTTCAGATGGTAGTTAATGTAGGCAGTCCTACGTTTTGTAAAGCCTTGTGTGCGTGAGTCAGCAGCATGAATTGGCATCTCTTCTGTATGGGAAGCCACTGTAGTTTGCTGAGGTGAGGTGTGATGTGGGTTCATCCGGAAAGATGGGGATTAATCTGGCTGCGGCGTTATGTATGGTCGAAGTCTCTGAAGAAGTTGTAAATAATATCTCCAAAGACTCTGAAGACAAACTAAACTGGGAGAACCTATGACCAGAGTAAGCAGTAAAACATAAAAAGTGGCCAAATACTGACCAAGGAAGTCACATTTATGGGAAGTCTACATGTTACAATGGGTAGCAGGGGCTAAACAGCAACAAATGACACTTACCATAGACACATAAAATCACATCGGAACAGTATTGTAGAAAACAAGATAAATTAGGACAAGTGCCCGAGTAAGAGGGACTAGCCACCACACATCCTTTGTAAAGGAATAACTCCTATATTGTTGTGTGTTTACCTAGGAACCATAATCAATATTACCATTCTATGCCCTTACATGATGTAACGATTGTCGGGGAGGGGGGGGGGTAGATACGTTGTAGGAATGAGGCAAGGTCAAAACAAATATCCTATGCAATAGTTGGGGGTTTATTGGTAGAGTCTCACAGGGCTGACAAGAACCGAAAGTCTCAAAGGGTTAACGATAAAGTAAGTCTATCAGTGGCTCCTTTCTTCTTCCTGTATAGGACTCCCCGGGTTGGGTCTGGTGGAATGTCTTCTTCCTTGCGGAGCCGTTTCCCCAAAAGAGAAAGAAAGAAAGAAACGCCGGGTTACTGGCGTGACTGGTACCATTCAGATACAGGAGGGGGGGGGGAGGGCGTGAAGGGGATCACCAGGGACCACCACCGTTCGGTGCTCGTTTATATCCGTGAAAGTGATAGTGCTTTCTGAGACACTCCGGTCTTGAGAGCACCCAGCTGCCCTCTACCCGCTCCCTCCTTCTGTGACAAACACTCTCCGTATGCGTGCCCGTACCTTGCGGAGCCACACTTCTCCAGGTGAAGTGTGGCTGGGCGGAGCGTGGTTCCATTGGCCTCCTGGCTTGTCCTGCGGTGGTCTGTTGGCTGGTCCTGCTTCAGGGGCGGGTAACGGCAATCCAGCTCCGGTGTCCTCCCGTGCAACGGTGAACTCTACAGGCGCTTCCTCCTCAGCTCCGGCGTTCGCGCTGTTCCGCTCCAACTCTCGCGCTATCAGCGCCGTCGAGGTCTTGGATAGGCCAGCCGGGGATGACGTCGTAGACGGTGCTCTCGCTTCCGGGTAACCCCAAGCGGCCGCTGAGGGGGCGTGGTTGTCCTGCACTCGCCGAGGTGGAAAGGAAGAGGGACAGTGGTCAGCTTCAGACTCGTGGCAGGTAGGGAACCCCTGACACATCCCTCCCCCAGGATTTCCCCGATCGGGGGAAAGAGGAAACCGGGATAGAAAGTCAGCGTTCCCCTGTTCGAGACCCTTGCGATGACGGACCTCAATTTGAAAGGGTTGTAGAGCCAGAAACCACCTAAGGATACGGTCATTGTGTCCACGGTTCCTTTGCAGCCATGTCAGAGGAGCATGGTCCGTTTTCAGGACAAAAGGTCGTCCCTCCAGATAATACCAGAGTTTCTCCACACTCCAGCGGACAGCCAAACATTCCTTTTCTATGGTGGAGTAAGCCTGTTCTCTGGGGAACAATTTGTGGCTGATATAGAGCACTGGTCTTTCCAACCCCTCTGAGTCTTCCTGGGAAAGAACTGCCCCGATACCCACCCCGGAGGCATCTGTCTGAAGAATGAAGGGTTTCTTGTAGTCCAGTGAAACCAAGATGGGCGAGGTGGTAAGGACTGTCTGTAGTGTCCGAAAAGCCTTGGTTTCTTTGGGAGTAGGGGCTGGTAGCCTAGGAGAGGACAGGGATTTTTTTAACAAGTCTGTCAGAGGACCGATCAGGTCCGCAAACTGTGGGATAAACCTCCTATAGTATCCGACCAGGCCCAAAAACGCTCTCATCTCTCTTTTGGTTTTGGGATATGGGAGGTCTAGGATAGCCTTCACTTTCTCTGTTTGGGGTTCTATCAGTCAGTTTCCTAAAACGTAACCTAGGTATTTCACCT
This sequence comes from Lissotriton vulgaris, assembly GCF_964263255.1. Classification (NCBI taxonomy): domain Eukaryota; kingdom Metazoa; phylum Chordata; class Amphibia; order Caudata; family Salamandridae; genus Lissotriton; species Lissotriton vulgaris. Next base: position 25,643,402 of record NC_141692.1, read on the forward strand.
TTCTGAAGGCGACTCTGGTTTTCTTGGCATTGATGTGAAAGCCTGTGGTTCGTAGGCTAAGGAGGATTCTCTCAAGGTGTGTTTTGTGGTCTTCCTAGGTTTTACTATAGACGACAATGTCGTCCAAGTAAGCGGAAGAGTATTGTTGATGGGAAGACAAGACTGTGTCCATTGCCCTTTGGAAGGTGGCCGGGGCCCCATGCAGACCAAAGGGAAGAACGGTAAACTGATAGTGCCCTGAGGGGGTAGAGAAGGCTGTTTTTTCTTGGTATGCTGGGTTTAGCGGAATTTGCCAATACCCCTTGGTGAGGTCAATAGTCGTGATGTATTGGGCTTCACCAAGACGTTCCAGCAGTTCGTCCACACGAGGCAGTGGATACGCATCCTGTTTCGAGACCTTATTGAGGGCTCTGAAATCAATGCAAAACCGGATACTCCCGTCCGGTTTGGGAACAAGTACTACCGGAGAACACCAGTTACTGTGTGATGGTACAATCACCCCTGAACGCAACATCTGGTTGATCTCCTCTTGAAATGCGCGTCTTCTGGCTTCAGGGACCTATAGGGTTTTTGTTTCACTACAGTCCCGGGGAGAGTGGGAATGGAATGTACCGCTATGTTTGTTCTTCCGGATTGGTCAGAGAAAACATCGCTATAACGGAGAAGAAGGGATAGGACTTCCTCTCGTTGGGTCTCTGTTATGTCTGGGTTGATAGGAGTGTCAAGCACTGTATGAGGGACAGTCGTGATGGTTTGTACGACTTGCGGGGGTTTCCCCAACCACTTCTTTAACAGGTTAATTTGATAAATTTGTGTCTTATTCCCCTTTAGACGTAGGATGTAGGCAGTTTTTCCGATTTTACGGATAACCTCAAAAGGACCTTGCCATTCTTTTCTTAGTTTGTGTGTAGAGGAAGGCAACAATACCAAGGCCCAGTCACCCACGTCCAACTCCCTCCACTTCTTTCCCTTGTCATAGAACGTCTTTTGTTTTTTCTGCGCTATGGCGAGATGGTCATGGGCCAATGTCCTCAGTTTATGTAGCCTAGTCTGGAGTTGTCGTGTATAGTCCAACAAGGCCTCCGCCTCGTGGGCTCCCTCCTTTTCCCAGCTGTCTTTTGTGATCTCCAGAAGTGTTCTTGGAGCACGGCCAAACAGTACCTCAAAAGGAGAGGTGCCTAGACTGGCTTGTTTTTGGCTCTGGAGGACAAAAAGGGCCAGGGGTAATCACTGATCCCAATGCTTGCCATCCCCAGACAAAAGCTTCTTCAGGGTGAGCTTTAGACTACCGTTATACCTCTCAACGAGGCCATCCATCTGGGGATGGTAAACAGAGGTTTTAATGTGTTTGATTCTTAGTTGTTTACACACTTGGGCCATCAAGCGTGAAACGAACAGTGTACCTTGGTCTGTTATGATTTCGCGAGGAAAGCCCATTCTAGAAAAGACCTCCACCAGTTTTTGAGCGATGGCTGTAGAAGTAGCTGCCGTGAGTGGGAATGCCTCCGGATAACGAGTGGAATAGTCCACTAAGACCAAGGCATACAGATGTCCCCTTGCAGATTTAGGTAATGGGCCTATGAGGTCCATCCCAATCCTATCAAATGGTTTCCCTATGATAGGTAATGGATTCAGAGGAACCGGCGGGGGAACATAGGGGTTCCGTCGCTGACATATCTGACACTCCTGACAATAGCGTTGTATCTGTGCATATACTCCGGGCCAAAAGAAATGCTTTAGAATGGCCTGCCCTGTCTTTTCTGCCCCTGAATGCCCCGCCAGTAAATGCGCGTGTGCAAAAAAGAGTATCTAGTCCCTGAAGGCAAGGGGTACTAAGAGCTGTGGTACGTCATCAGGTTTAGCCACTCTATACAATAACCCATTTTTCTCAATGAAGGTGGGATACGTCCTCTGTAGAGGATCCTGACCTGCTCGAGCGATCTGCCAAGCGTTAGTTAGCGTGGCGTCGTTCAACTGTGCTGTTCTAAAGTGGGTATCCCTAGCCCAGGGTTCAGGAATAAGCAGAGCGTCGCGTGGGACGGTTTGTAAGGGGTCAGACAGAAGGGTGTTAAAACTAGGGTTGTCTGTTCCTATGATCACAGGTTCAGGAAGAAAAGCCATGACACCAACCACTACTTCTGTTCTGGTACCTGCAGCAGTACAGAGGCTAATGGTAGCTAACGGGTACTCCTTAACGTCCCCATGAACGCAGCGTATGTGCACAGTCTTCCCTGGCAGTAGACATGAGGGAGGGACGAGTTCCTGTCGGACTACCGAATGTCTACAGCCAGAATCTAGTAAGGCCCTAACCACTTTCCCGTGTATGGTCACACTCACATAGAAGACTGGTCCTGTCTCCTGCGCAAAGAGAAGGGAATATGGAGCGTAACTGACATCCATGGGTTCTTCGTCTCTCTCCTTTGGTTTTTCCTGCAAAATCTCGCTATATGACCCCACTCACCACAGTCATAGCATTGGGGACCAGGATTGGGTTGCAAGTCAGGTTTGGGAAAACGTGGCCGTGGGGGTTCAAACGGGGGTTTTGGGTACTTCTTTTCGTTTTTTCCTGGCGTAGGTTTCAGAGGTTTCTCTGGCTCTCTAATAGGGGGACGCCCTTGGGCGCGGGCATAGGAAGTGGCCATTTCAATGGCGTGTTCGAGAGTCAGCCCTGCGTGTTGCTTCAACGCTGTGTACCATAGGACAGTGCCTCGAGAAATTGCTCGAGGTATATTTTGTTCATCACATCGTCTATATTCCCCTCCTGGGGCTTTAGCCAAAGGTCAGCGGCTGCTTTCAGTTTATAGAACAGAGTCTTAGGAAGGTCCCCAGGTGTTCCACGTTCCTGTCGGAATTTGAGCCTGTGTGTCTCTTCGTCCACACCCAAACGGTCCAAGATGTATTGTTTCACTACGGCATAAACCGAGGTGCCGTCTTTATTAATCATCTGATAAGCGGATTGGGCTTCTCCCGTTAACAGAGGGGCAAGGTAAAAAGGCCATCGATCTCCAGGCCAAGCACTGGCCCTAGCAGCCCTCTCAAAATTCAAAAAGAAAGCCAAAGGGTCATCTCCTGGCGTGAACTTTTGTAGAGGGACTACAGTTCTTGGGGGTGGGGTGTTTGTCCTGCCTTGTCCCAATACAGTCATTAGTTGGTTCTGACCCTCAGCTAGTTTCAATAGGCTATCTGCCTGAGTCTGTATGGCACTAGTAAATGCTGTGCGATCCGCTTCGGCCTGGGTAGAAGTTTGGCCAATTGCCCACTCGAGTTTGTCCTGGCCCTCTTTCATTTGCTGTATTAGGGCTTCCATCTTGTATCAGCGGATGGTTCGGGGGGATCCGAGTCACGGCACCACTTGTAACGATTGTCGGGGGGGGAATGGGTAGATACGTTGTAGGAATGAGGCAAGGTCAAAACAAACATCCTGTGCAATAGTTGGGGGTTTATTGGTACAGTCTCACAGGGCTGACAAGAACCGAAAGTCTGAAAGGGTTAACGATGAAGTAAGTCTAACAGTGGCTCCTTTCTTCTTCCTGTATAGGACTCCCCGGGTTGGGTCTGGTGGAATGTCTTCTTCCTTTCGGAGCCGTTTCCCCAAAAGAGAAAGAAAGAAAGAAACGCCGGGTTACTGGCGTGACTGGTACCATTCAGATACATGAGGGGGGGGGAAAGGGCGTGAAGGGGATCACCAGGGACCACCACCGTTCGGTGCTCGTTTATATCCGTGAAAGTGATAGTGCTTTCGGAGACACTCCCGTCTTGAGAGCACCCAGCCGCCCTCTACCCGCTCCCTCCCTCTGTGACAAACACTCCCCGTATGCGTGCCCGTACCTTGCGGAGCCACACTTCTCCAGGTGAAGTGTGGCTGGGCGGAGCGTGGTTCCGTTGGCCTCCTGGCTTGTCCTGCGGTGGTCTGTTGGCTGGTCCTGCTTCAGGCTCGGGTAGCGGCAATCCAGCTCCGGTGTCCTCCCGTGCAACGGCGAACTCTACAGGCGCTTCCTCCTCTGCTCCGGCGTTCGCGCTGTTCCACTACAACTCTCGCGCTATCAGCGCCGTCGAGGTCACGGATAGGCCAGCCGGGGATGACGTCGTAGACGGTGCTCTCGCTTCCGGGTAACCCCAAGCGGCCGCTGAGGGGGCGTGGTTGTCCTGCACTCGCCGAGGTGGAAAGGAAGAGGGACAATGGTCAGCTTCAGACCCGTGGCAGGTAGGGACACCCTGACACATGACTATAATCGATAATATCCATATAACGGCATAAGGATCAGATCCATATTTTAGTAAATCGCCCTTGCAGTCCAAAGCACGGCAAAAGCTACTTCCTTAGATTCCTAGAAAGCACAACGAGTTCTTTCAACATACCAAACCTCTAGCAACCTGGGAAATCCCTGTTAGCTTTGTTTTGATTTGTAATAGAACTCTTGCAAGCACTGTAAGAACGGCCAGTTCTTAGTGACATCTTTATTGACGTCTTATGTCCCACCTTACGTCAAACCCGGCACCTTTCAGGTATAAATATGCCAACGTTGCCTTAAGCAAACACACGGTGGTGAATTCTGGAGCAGAGCAGCTGTCCCCTTGCAGAGAGCCCAGCAGACGCGAGAAGCCCACGGACGCTGCCCCTCCTCTTTGACGCGCTGAGAAAGACGCTGTCTTTTCTCCTGCAGAGAAAATCCAGCTCCGGCGTTTCCAGCCTACCCTTGCGGGTGACTGGGCTATCGAGTCCTGAGAGAGAGATACTAGACCTCCTACATTCGATTCCAAAGGTACGGTGCTGACTAAACCCTTAGAGAGAATTCTTGGATCAGATTCTTGGCAAAACCAACTTAACTTAAACTGCTACTTACTTACTCCCTCCCACGTATTAGGCTTAGGTCAGGTACACCGGGGTAGGCGTAGTTAGAAGCACCAGTTGAGGTCGTTAGCCAATGTGTATATGAATGTATATATATTGTATATATTTTATTCATTTTAAGTATCTTATGGCTAAGAAACCATATCAATGCTTTTACAGTATTATTTTATAATACTCCTTTTACTGTACGTATTTTACTTTATCTTAAGTATTGCAATTGTGGCAATCCATTTCTCTTGCATGAGAAGGAAGACTGTTCAATAAATAATACATTTTATTGAAAACGCCCGTCTCTCTCTTCTCTGCACTCTGGTGAAACTAAGAACGCACATCTGACTGAGTGAAATAATTGTCTATTGTTTTCACACGACTCTAGAAATGTACTCTTATTCTGGGGAGCAAAGTTGTCATGTTTATGCGGTTGTCGGAAGCTGAATCCCTTCTTGTCTGAGCCAGGGAAGCTGATCACTTCCTATTCAGCCAAGAAAGTTTCCAGTGACCTCTGAGCTAGCTGGCGCAAACCTAAATTAAGTCTAACATAGTCAGTAGAGACCTAGAAGACCTCAGTCCTACGTCTACACTGCTGTTTATGTTATTCCAATGCGCAGGGCCTATAGGGAAAATTGGAACTACAATACATGGCGCCCAACGTTTGGTAAGGCGATAAAACTAACGCAAGACGTTAGAGTAACTCAGTCGTGCTTTTTCACACAGACCCTTTTCCCCGTAAATACTCCAATAGACGTCTGGAGTGGGTGAAAGGTTAAAATCCGCCGGAACTTAGTAGGAAGAGATTCCTATGTAGAGTTTCTGGTTTAGTCAAAGTTGAAGGATACAGTGTTCCAAAATATTGTGCACCTAATCTTTTGTTTTCTTGAAACCTGATCTGCAACAAAAAACTTTGCCAGTAAAATGGTAGAAGGTGCGGAAGAAACGGAGGCTCTGAGAATAGCAAATCAACTCCTAGAGGATGACACAAGTCTCCTACAGAATGACCCGAATGCTATCCTCATTCCGGTCAACATAAGAAAAACTATAACTTTAAAACTTATAGAAAATGGACTGACAGCACGAGGTGGTACAGTAATTTTCGTGATAGAGGCACACAAATATCGGCAGACAGAGGTATTCTATTCATGGATAAGCTTTCTAGCGGCAAACGCTACATCACACGAATTCCACTATTACAAAATAGAGGAACCTCCGGATGAATACGCTCCTTTCAAGGAGATTGAAATCCCATTAAAATACCAAGAGCACCTGCTCTGGTTTAAAGGCGCCCTAAAACGTAATGATCACATCACCAGGCTCGGTCCACTAGGTAGACCAGGAGCAACGTGTCCGGTTCTAGCCAGCTACACACCACATCCTGACATCGAAAACATGTCAAGCGAAGAACTCTTAGTTAAAATAAAAGAATTAACAAAGGCATATAGAGAGTTAGTTCAATTGGCAATGGAGGATATAACTTACCTCCGGAAATTGAAAGAGACAGATATAACAGATCAACCAATTGAACTTGCCAGAATCATAGAAAAATCCTATGAAGAACTAGGTAGAGATAGTTTGGGAGGGAAACCGGTAAAACCCCAACTACTTGAAAATCCTGACAAGATATTTATTAAAAATAATCAAAACACTCCAAAAAAAGCTGGGATGGAAATAAACGATCCAGTCCCAAAGAAAAATGATTCCAGTCCAGAGGAAGGTCTCCTCGGCGGAGGGAAAGAACTCCAAACCGAGAACACCAGTCTCCCCAAAGGGAGCCCTCTGAGAAAAGATACAACCTTAGAAATAGGGATAATTTGAAAAAACCTGATAGATATCAAAGTAATGATACACATCCCTCTCGATCTTTTTCGCAGAAATCGGAAAGAAGAGGACGGTCAGAACAAAGGGAAGAGCACGCCAAGTCCAAAGACAAGGAACCTGCTCAAAGTAAAAAATTACAATTTCCAAGAAAGAAGGTAGCCAGTATTAGAGTAATCGAACATGCCGAGAATACTGAGGACACAGCTGAAAAATGGAGAGTGGGCACAGACAATGCTAGACAGTGCAGCAGAAATCAGCATAGCTCGCAAGATCCTGATGAATCATCTGGAGACAGTGGACACGAATGAATACATTCAAGTGGAAACTGCAGATACCAGAGTTAGCGAACCTCATAAGATATACGAAATAACACTGCGTATAGAGGGAGATAAGACTAGGAAAATAAGGGGTCTGTTTTGGGATAACCTCTCAAAAGGCTATGACATCTTATTAGCTGAAAAAGACTGGCCACCAGAGTTTGTCAGGGAGTGCCCTCATGGCGAAGAAATGATTATGCCTGCCTTCTCAAATCATATTCCAATTCATAGAAAATATGTATATGCTAGAAAATGGGCAGTAGCTCAAGCACCTGCATTATATAAGAATCATGTAGGATGGGATGAGGACTCTCCTCCTCACAAAATCCAGTTAAAATGTCAACCAACTGCACAAAGGCAGTACCCAATTAAGCAAGAAGCTAAAAAACAGGTCAGGGAGATTTTAGATCAACTTGAATACCAAGGGGTGATTGAAACATGCACCTCTCAAATGAACAATCCTTTGTTTCCTGTCTCCAAACCAGACAATTCAAATCGTCTAGTCTTGTACTACAGACACCTTAACTCGTGTTGCAAAACATTTGCGGTACAAAATTCGCACAGTGCGGCACTAATGAATAACATAGTTCGCAAAAAATGCAAAACAACATTAGACATTTCTAATGGATTCTTTTGTCAAAACATTGCACCCGAAAGCAGGTATTTAACCGCTTTCTCAATAATGGGGTCGCAGAAAAATTTCTGTCGACTCCCACAGGGATTCGAGAACAGCCCAGGATTATTCTCAGCCAGAGTAACAAGAGTTACTACAAATGTATGATGATGAGGCATTATCTTATGTCGATGACATCTATCTTACAGACGACGACTTGGATACTCACTTAAAAAGAGTGAACACCATAATACTTGGGTTCGCAGCAGAGGGTTACAAATTCAACTTTAAAAAGTCACGAACTGCCCATCTGACGGTCCTGTTCTTAGGATACGAATTATCAAGTGAAGGCAAGAGCCTAGCAGACAACTTTTTAGAGAAGTGCGCTGTACTCCAATCACCAAAAACGCTGAAGAACTTACAATCAGTACTAGGCTTCCTGAATTTCGGAAGAACTTACATTCTAAATTATGCAGAGAGGGTTAAACCTCTCTACGAATTAATAAAACCTGATTTCAAACCAATACATTGGACTCAGACACACACAGAAATTTTAAGATCACTGCAAACAGACATGTTAGCGAAAACAAAATTAGAAACACGTGACAATACACGCAACCTTGTAATCCGAGTCATCCCAGGAAGATGCAGATTCACGTACCTGACCTCTAATGAGGGAGAAACGGTACCAATAGCTTACAAATCACATTTGTACACACAAACAGAAAAAACATTCAGTCTTAAAGAAAATACTGTGAAGGCGATACAAACTGCTATAGCAAAAGAAAGAGCCCTAGCCCAAGGCAAAAGGATAACTGTTTTTACAGCAGAATCAGCCTTTGAGGCGCTATTCAGCCCAGTCAATCTAAAAACAGTAGCATTAGATCCTAAATGGATACAGTGGGAAAATCCTCTTGCGGCAGAAGACGTGACATACTATTTTGTCCCAGACATGAAAAAACTGAATGATTTGAAATATGAAAAAGAATATCCTCTGCCAATCGAAATTCTGCCTCTCCAACAGTACTCTTGTATAATCTATATGGACAGATTTTTACAACATTACAATGAACATGATAAATCCTACAATGCAGCCTGCGCGATTGTTAAGGGTCGCTGGCTCTGCGGTAAATTCAGACCGAAAATAACAAAAACTGAATCATTGAGAAATTGTTAGGCTAAGCGAGCTGAAATCAAATCTTTAAAGATGGCGCTTGAGAATGCCGATCGTGAATTCCAGACACTAATAGTGTGCGATTCACATTCCTGCATCAAATCTTACAATAATGATTTGCAGAAATGGGTTCAAAACGGTTACAAAGATGACACAGGTGCCACAATCAAGCATAAATTGCTTTGGGAACAAGTAGTTCTTTTACAAAAAGAACTACAGAATCCTCACGTGATACACATATCGAGTCATCAACGTGATGGCGTTCACGTTGCAGGGAATTAATTGGCTAATACAGCCACAGTGGAAGCAACTCAACCGGCTTCCGTAGCCACAAAAAAGCGTTCAGAAAAATACATAGATGGGGAAACCCTGCTGGCGGTAAAAACGTCTTCAAAAGGCAACTGTGCAGCACTACCCGTGAACTAGACACTCAATTATACATACATAATTGATGCAAACTCCGTTCCTTTTGCTCGAATCCCTGGAGTGGGGGATAGGGTAATTCCAAACACGAATCGGAGAATCTTTTTAATAGCAGACGCACAAGTGGGATTGGGTCCAAGGAACAAACAGATAAAAGAATCTTTAATAGAATTACAATCAGAATACTGGTGGCCGGGGATGAGCATGCAACATTACAAATTTGCAAAGAGCTGTCCGAACAGCAACAGAGATCGTAGCAGTGAGCCGACCGGTGTAGTGCCATGGCCATTCGAGTAGATAGCATAAGGCTATCTATATGTAAAATCCGGCATCCAATTAATTTCTTTTAAGACAAAACACATTTAAAAATGTAGAACACCAGCGCTCGGCTGACACCAGAACTGTTATAAAAGATTTGCGAGTCTTTATCGGCACATACGCAATTGCCATGCTACATTCTGACCAAGGTCCTGCTTTTAGCTGTCGAGCTTATAAGGAGGCCATGACCAGTATGGGTATTGAATTGCGATACTCTTGTCCCTTCCATCCTGAGGGAAACAGGATTGTGGAAAGAAAAAACCGAGACATAAAGCAATCTATAACAGCAAAGGTATTAGGTTCGGGTGATGGGTGGGTCCCTCATTTAATAAGTGTCCAACGAAGTCTTAATAACCTGCCAAAAATTCTCTAAAAGGTTTCAGCCCGTACAAACTATTGTTCGGAACTAGAATGTATATTCAGGATTTAGATAGTCATGCTTCAGTGGTGGAAGATAAGAAAAAATGCTTTGACATCAAAGATCGTTTGGCTGTTTTACAGGACTTAAATGAAACAAGAAAAGCCCTGAGCAACGTAAAATTAAAACTAGAGCCAACAACCACTGAAGAACCACCACCTGTCCCAGCAAGACCTGTCTGGATTCCAAAGATTGGGGATCTGGTCAGAGAGAAGATCGCGGTGAAGAAGGAATTTGGGCCTTCTTACAGAAAAGCAGTACCTGTCTTAGCCATCAACGGAACAAGATCAGTTGTACCACCACCCCTTGCTGGTAAAAAGGAGAACCGAGTTGTATCCATCGACCTGGTAAAACCACAATCATGTGGCCAATAATAAATAGTAGGCCCAGTGGACTCCCAAGAAATAACAGAATACCCAAATTTGCTACAATCCAAGAGGTTCAAACTGAAAGACCAATCACATTTGATAAACCTACAGTGAATAAAAAAGGACTATGCAACAATGCCATGGAACTTGTGCCTCTTGAAACTCAAATTGAAACAGTTCGTCAAGAAACACCAGTCTACAACGATGTAGCATCAGACTGTGCTGATGAAAGACAAATTGGAAAAACAATCCCAAAAATTGACAGAAATGCATCTGGCTACTTTATCAATTTCGATAACTTTTCTGAAGATCCAAGTGAACCAGAAGAAACGCCAAAAACAAAAACATTTAAAGACAAAGCAACAAAACTCCTGCTTCAACTCAAAGAAACCTATCTGATTTCTCCATGGATTGAATTTTGGATTGTGTTAGGTGTACTTTTCCTCCTGCTTTGGCTCATCATGGTACTTTGTTTGGGAAAATTCATTGAAGGAAAATACAGTACAATGGACACAGCGAGTCAGAACATCAACTTGGTCCTAAAACCACACAAGTCATCTCATCAGTGAATGTCACAGCCATTCCAATACCCGGCGGGGTAGTTTGGTACAAAACGGATTATGAAATATATGGCCCGGTCGAGCTATTGAAATATCCACATCAAATCAAGGTTTCATTAAGGGACTTTGTAAAACCAAGTACATTTTCAGATGATTGGGACTTTGAGAGCATTAATAATATGATGTCAGATCTAGTATTGTCAGCAAAATTGACAGAACATGATTATTTACAGGGGTCATCAAACTATGACCAGATGTATTGCTACAACCATTATGCACACCACTAGTTGCATAAATCTGCACAACCTAGAAATGTTTTTAAATATAATCAATGGGAACATTGTGCAACACCACCCAAAAGCAGCTCAAAAACATTTTATGAGAAATTTCCATATTTCTCAGAGTTCAACACAAGTGATGCAGAAACATTTTATTATAAACTGTTAGATAAGACAGGGACAAAAACGTGCTGACAAATACTAAACTGATTTATTCTGAAATGTTTTATGAAAAAATGATTACTTTTGGTTTTGATTTCTGGAAAAATAACATTGAAACAAAAACCATCTGGGGTACAAAAGAGTGGCAGGTACATGGCCTAGAAGCATTATTTCGAGCCTGTATGATCCCAGAACAAATTATGTTATAGAATGATACAATTCAACAAAATACCTGTCTTGGCCTAGCCAATATTAAAGACCTTAACAAACCGTCTATTCCAAAGCCAATACCTGATAATGCAACCACAGATATTGAGATAGACGTATCCCAAATTTTACATGAAAACAGAACACATCCTGATTGGAAAAAGTGGTTAATCTGGCCTACAGACACAAATAACTGTCAAGATAGATTCCTGAACAAAATACAGGGGTTAAAAATGACCAGACCAGACCCTAGATACTCCCAGAGACAACATCCAGGGATAGTAACTACATACAGTGTAGGGAAACTATGCCTTGAATGGCTACAAACATCCACACTGGCAGAAATTAAGCAACACTTGACTTTACTTAAAGACGGTGCTGACTTGCGTGATTTCATAATGGGACCACGCAAACAGCGTCAGAAACGTTTCATAGCTGCAAGTATATATGCGACATACAACGAGGCATGGAAAGTCATGCAAATTGAAACAGCAGAAAAAATACGAGAAATTGATCGTATTAATTTGGAAAAATCACTTTCTGTTGTGGACAATGGGTTAATGACTCTGTCCTCTAGAATATATTCACTGATCAGTATTGTATCCTCTGCTATCAATATAATAGACCAGGACTTGCTAATGTTACAACATGGCCAGTCCCAATTACGTTCTATTGTACAGCTAGGCTGGACGTTGCAAAACCTGCGTTCAGGCTATGTGCCATGACGTTTAATCAACACAACGTCATTGTTTTCTATCTTTGACCTTACTGATAAACAAATCAGTTTGGCACAAAAAGGAGCAGACTATACAATTCTGAGCATTGAAAAACTTGAGAGATTACCATTGACAATGTCAGAAAGACCTGTCATTGAATGGATAATACACGGAATAATCACAATTCATATAACAACTTTCCAATTTAAAAATTGCCAAAAGTATATACCGGCAGGCCAGTATGAAAGGTTGGGTAAAGGGTACATTAAGTCATCATGGAAATTACCTTATACACACACATGTTATAGTGACAATAACAAACATTTATTTCTTAGTGGTAATGATTGTAAACAATCACTAAGCGGTATACTTTTGTGCCAAGGTATTAACTTGCATGGGGCCTGTGAGGGGACATCAAATAACCTTTCATGCCACCAGCACGGCACACCTGCAACACAGATAGAGCCATTCTTTAGACAACTTTCTAACGGGAGTTACGCTCTAATAACGGACCACAGCTGTTGTGGCATGGAGCCAGGGAAAGCATATCTCGTACGGGTTACTTCCATGGTCACTTGCTGTATGTAAGCATTGTATCCAAATGGCCCTGGAGACTCAGAGCCTCCGATTTGGCCTCCGTTGAATATCTCTTCTATACGAATTGATACTTTAAGCAGAATGACGTCTGTACTTTTACAGACAACAGTGCCCATCACGTCATCAAAAGAATTTGAATTTGAATTTTAACAGATTTGTAGAGCGCGCTTATACCGGGACGGTTTCATGGCGCTAGGTAGCGATGAACCAGTGGACATAAAGACGGAGGCTAGACTGCTAGAGATCTGGAGAACAAGAAGGTCTTAAGATGTTTGCGGAATTCCGCATAGGAGGTAGAAGCTCTAAGGGCAGAAGGGAGAGAGTTCCAAAAGGATGGAGCTAGGACCGCAAATCTTGTCCCCCCGGACCTCTTCTTCCTAAAGCGGGGAATTGTCAAGAGGGCCTGGTGAGATGAGCGGAGCTCTCTGGCCGGAAGGTAGGGTGATATGACATCACAGAGGAAGACAGGGGCAGTCCCTGACCTAGCCTGATAAGTCATGCAGCCCAACTTGAAGAGAGCCCTCTCCTTCACCGGTAACCAGTGCAGAGATTGCAGCAGAGGGGTGGCATGATGAAATTTAGGGAGCCCGTAAATCAGGCGGGCAGCCTGATTTTGAATCTGTTGAAGGCGACCGATCAGGTAGTCTGGGGCGCCATTGTAGACCACATTCCCATAGTCAAGGCGCGATAGCACCATGGCCATGAGGATAAGCTTAAGGGCGGGAACAGAAAAAAAACGGGAAACCTTACGAATAGTGCGAAGTGAAAAGAAGCAAGAGGACACCACTGAGTGAACCTGCGTGTGAAGGGAGAGCTGGGAGTTGATAAAGATGCCCAGGGTTTTAACCTTTGGAACCGGGAGGGGAGGGGGACCAAGTGAGTCGGGCCAAAAAGACGGGGACCAGAGACTGCAACCACTCCCGGTCAAAACCAGTTCGGTTTTGTCGGGATTTAGTTTGAGGTGGTTGCAGTTCATCCAATCTTGGATGAAGAGCATCACCCTCTGGAAATTCTGGGCAGAGGAGGGAGAATGGGAAAGGTTAAAAATAAGTTGGAGGTCGTCGGCGTAATTGAACACCGAGACCTCCATCTGCTGTAAAGAAAAAATAAGGGGTGAGATGTATAAATTAAATAGCAGGGGAGACAAAGAGGAGCCCTGGGGAACGCCGCATGTCACTCTACGAGGAGGGGCAGCAAAGTCGGCCAGATGGACAGCCTGCTCCCTGTCCGTTAGAAAAGACCGGAGCCAGGCATGGGCCGTGCCCCCAATGCCCGCCGCCTCGACACGGGTCAACAGGATGTCATGATCCACCGTGTCGAACGCCGCGGACAGATCTAAGAGGACCAGGGCCTGGGGGAGGCAGATGTCAATGCCCTCCCTCAGTTTGTCCATCACCGAAACTACTACCTTCTCGGTTGAGTGCAGCGGGCGAAAACCTGCCTGACAAGAGGAAAGGCGGCCGGTAGACTCCACAAAGGAGCTCAGAGTACCGGTGACATGAGCCTCTGAGACCTTCGCTAAGTAAGGGAGAAGGGAAATGGGACGATAGTTAGCGGGCAGAGATGGATCGGCACCTGCCTTTTTCAGAATCGGAATGATAACTGCTGATTTATGGGTGTTTGGGACGATGCCAGTTTTAAGGGAGTGGTTGATTAATGTGAGTGGAGGGGAATAACAGCTGGAGAAAATCTCTTTCAGGGCAAACGCCGGGCCGATGTCCTGGGGTGAGCCCGATTTTACCCGAGCCAGTATGGGAAGGAGGGTTTCTCGTGTCAAAGGGGGAAGCTGAGTGAGGAGTGGAGCAGCAGGAGGCCAGGGAGCAGTGGACGGTGTCGGGAGTGAGGGAGGGATGTTGGCCTTAATGAGAGCTACCTTCTCAATAAAGAAGGAGTTGAGGGAATTGCAAAGTGATTGAGACGGAGGAATTTTGGAAATCACCCTGTCGGAGGCAGCGAGCTCGTGTACCGTGGCGAATATTTCCTTAGGCTGATTTTCCGCTGCCAGAATTCTACCAGAAAAGTACTCAGTTTTAGCTTTTAAAATGTCCCTTTTATATTCATTGAGTACCAGGCAGTACTTTGCTCTAAGAAGGGGACAATAGGTGCGTCGCCATGCTCGTTCTGCTCTGCGCGCCGCCAACTTCTTGTCCCTGAGGAGAGGAGTGAACCACCTGTTGGCAGCGTGGGCGCGTTTAATAGCTACTCTCTTAAGGGGAACAACACTGTTGCATGCCTTTAGCAGCCAGTTGTTGATGGCTGTGAGCTGAGTGGGGAGGGATAGATCACTAAGCTCAGGGCTAGATGCCGCAAGGGAAGAGCAGACTTCAGGAAGATCAGCCTTGTCCCACTTTCTAACCCAGATGTTTTTGGGCAAAGAAGGTTTAGGCGGCTGTCCAAGGTTTAGTGCAAAGGAGATAAGGGAGTGGTCTGACCAGGGACAGGGCGAGGTGATAGGAGAATTGGTTGGGATGTTGAGGGTCCATATTTGGTCAAGCTGATGACCTAGGATGTGAGTTGGTGTAGCAAGCTGGGGGAGGAAGTTGAGACTAACAAGCAGGGCTGTGAACTCCTTAGATCTGGCGTCCTCCGCCGGGTCATTTGGCCAATAGTTTAGATCTCCGAGAACCAGGACCGCTGAATTGTTCACTACTAAAGTGGCCAAAAGGTCCTCAATGGAAGTGAGAAATTGGGGAGTGGACTGAGGGGGACGATAAATAAGTACACAAGTCAGGGGAACCCCAAATGAAGTGGAACGGACTACTAGACAGTCTACAGCGGGAATAGGGGAGGAAGGTAGTGTCTGGAAGTGAAAATCAGTTCGGGTTATCAGGGCGACACCTCCTCCTGTCTTTCTCCCGGAGCGATCCATTCTAATAGCCGAGTAGGTCGGGGGCAGCATGGCTAGAAGGCTCGGAAGGGAATCATCCCTGAACCACGTTTCTGTGAGAAACAATAGGTCGGGATGACGAGAGTCGAGCAGGTGGAATAGCTCAAGCTGATGCCCGACCGCAGACCTGGTGTTGAGGAGGATCGCGGTGGTGGTATACTGGGGGCTACAGGGGGTGCACAGAGGGGTGTAATCGAGAGTAAGTGCCTGATGATCAAGGGGTGGTGGGGCATGAGGCCGCTGGTGTATTGACAAATCAAGACGTGATTGTGCAGAGGGAAAGCAGCATAGCCCAAGAGAGGCGGTGCGCTCTAGCACTGGGGAGGGTGGAGGACACAAGTGCCAAAGGGAGAGCATGGCCGCCGGGGGGTATCTGATGAGTGATGGGGCAGAGTGGCGGGCCCCTAGCCCCGGCCAGCCGCGAACTCCGGCGCGCCTTCGTCGCGCCCGCTGCGCTCGTCCGCTGCGCTGACACATACTACCCGTAAAAGTAGGGAGCAGCGTGGGGGGAGTGGCTACCAAGTGAACTCGGCTTTCAACCCAAGCCAAGATGGCGCCCGCGATCGTGGGAGCCCCTCGCCCAGCCCAGAGCAAACTCCAGAGCCCCTGAAAATGTAAGTACAGGTTAGACACACCTGTTAACTTTGAGTACAGGGGTTAGATTAAAAATGTGCAGGCAACAATAAAATACATTGCAGCAACTCGTAGTCAGCAGTGCAAAAAGTTAAAGAAAACGAAAACTGTGTCCACAGCTCCTCGGCAGTGCCAGGTAAGACCCTCTGCCACTGGGTCAATTGCTATCACCTTGCCGGGGGCCGGAACTGCAGCTAAGTAGGGAGCAGCGTGGGGGGAGTGGCTACCAAGTCAACTCGGCTTTCAACCCAAGCCAAGATGGCGCCCGCGATCGTGGGAGCCCCTCGCCCAGCCCACAGCAAACTCCAGAGCCCCTGAAAATGTAAGTACAGGTTAGACACACCTGTTAACTTTGAGTACAGGGGTTAGATTAAAAATGTGCAGGCAACAATAAAATACATTGCAGCAACTCGTAGTCAGCAGTGCAAAAAGTTAAAGAAAACGAAAACTGTGTCCACAGCTCCTCGGCAGTGCCAGGTAAGACCCTCTGCCACTGGGTCAATTGCTATCACCTTGCCGGGGGCCGGAACTGCAGCTAAGTAGGGAGCAGCATGGGGGGAGTGGCTACCAAGTCAACTCGGCTTTCAACCCAAGCCAAGATGGCGCCCGCGATCGTGGGAGCCCCTCGCCCAGCCCACAGCAAACTCCAGAGCCCCTGAAAATGTAAGTACAGGTTAGACACACCTGTTAACTTTGAGTACAGGGGTTAGATTAAAAATGTGCAGGCAACAATAAAATAGACGTATGATCTCAAAGTTGCAAGGACAACTGCAGAGATACATACACTTTTATCAACAAATTGCCCCGTGCATTTCGTAGAAATGTTAAGCCAAATCCTAAATATGTCGGATGCTAGTGGTATCTCATATGTATTTAAGACAATTTTTTCGGGACTGTTAACACCCTTTGAAGCAGTCCTGGGCATCTTTCCCAATTTTGTCCATTCGGTCTTTGGCGGCCTACCACTACTTTTAGGACTCGTAGCAGGGATTTTATTTTTGACCCTTCTGCTTCGATATGGCAAGCCAAAACGCAGACATGACTCCAGCGACAATGGAAGAAACGATCCTAGCTATACGCTATCGGGACCGCATAACTAAAGTCCTAAGAGATCTGAATATGACCTGGTTTCTTTCATTCAGACCTGTTTGGCAGACCTGCATCTTACCTGTGCTTCGATGTATGCTATGCGGAGAAGAATGCGTGTTAGACACCTGTCTTGCACTACAATCAGCAGTACCAATGGATATCGATACTTTGCTAAGTCCTGTAACGGCTCATGCATCGTGTTGTCCCCAGCGGTTACCAATCCTGATGACGGCATTCGTTGAGACTTCTGCACTACGATTAGGTGGTGGCAGTGAAGCAAGAAATGAAAGCAACATCACCCAAGTACGACCCTCTGTGAGCATTGCTGATCCTGAAATCGATGATAGCCATCATTCTCGCGACTGCCAGGTTACAGCATTATCAAACTTGGTCTAACTGTCACTTGAATATGTAGACCAATTTTTTACGAGTCTGTCTGAAATGATGTTCTCCTCTGAACAGAAACAATAACTTTTTGGAAAACAATCCGGCACACAGCGTTCCCATGAACTCTGAATTTGGCCTTCAGCTTTGATAAACAAGAGCTACTGAAAAACGTTTGGAACTATTTTTTCCCCCCCTTGATCATGAAATTATTTTTTCCAAATTCCAAAATATTTACCTTTTTTCTGGCACATGTACTTTGCTTAAAGTAGAACTATTCATAAAGAACAGAGCTTCTATTTTTAGTAGATCTAGAAACAAAATATTACCTCAGCCTCTAGCACATTTTACAGCAACTGTATTTATATGTGATGAAATAGTATTGCCCTTCTTTTCAGTATTGACAGACATTTCATGTGTAATTTTTTGCAAATCGTTCAGTTCATATACATAAGCAATTTTTCTGAATGATCATACTGCTTGAAAACGTACAGTACCTATTATCATTTTCATGTATTTCGTATACACCATTTCGAATGCAAAATGTATTTTGGGGTGGGTTGAAATACACATGCACCTTTATTGCTTAGTTTTAGTGATTGATGGACATAAAATCGTGGAGTGGGTGTTGTGTGTTTATCTAGGAACCATAATCAATATTACCATTCTATGCCCTTACATGACTTTAATCGATAATATCCATATAACGGCATAAGGATCACATCCATATTTTAGTAAATCGCCCTTGCAGTCCAAAGCACGGCAAAAGCTACTTCCTTAGATTACTAGAAAGCACAACGAGTTCTTTCAACATACCAAACCTCTAGCAACCTGGGAAATCCCCGTTAGCTTTGTTTTGATTTGTAATAGAACTCCTGCAAGCACTGTAAGAACGGCCAGTTCTTAGTGACATCTTTATTGACGTCTTATGTCCAACCGTACGTCAAACCCGGCACCTTTCAGGTATAAATATGCCAAAGTTGCCTTAAGCAAACACACGTTGGTGAATTCTGGAGCAGAGCAGCTGTCCCCTTGCAGAGAGCCCAGCAGACGCGAGAAGCCCACGGACGCTGCCCCTCCTCTTTGACGCGCTGAGAAAAACGCTGATTTTTCTCCTGCCGAGAAAATCCAGCTCCGGCGTTTCCAGCCCACCCTTGCAGGTGACTGGGATATCGAGTCCTGAGAGAGAGATACTAGACCTCCTACATTCTATTCCAAAGGTACAGTGCTGACTAAACCCTTAGAGAGAATTCTTGGATCAGATTCTTGGCAAAACCAACTTAACTTAAACTGCTACTTACTTACTCCCTCCCACGTATTAAGCTTAGGTCAGGTACACCGGAGTAGGCGTAGTTAGAAGCACCAGTTGAGGTCGTTAGCCAATGTATATATGAATGTATATATATTGTATATATTTTATTCATTTTAAGTATCTTATGGCTAAGAAACCATATCAATGCTTTTACAGTATTATTTCATAATACTCCTTTTACTGTACGTATTTTACTTCATCTTAAGTATTGCAATTGTGGCAATCCATTTCTCTTGCATGAGAAGGAAGACTGTTCAATAAATAATACCTTTTATTGAAAAGGCCAGTCTCTCTCTTCTCTGCACTCTGGTGAAACTAAGAACGCACATCTGACTGAGTGAAATAATAGTCTATTGTTTTCACACGACTCTAGAGATTTACTCTTATTCTGGGGAGCAAAGTTGTCATGTTTATGCGGTTGTCGGAAGCTGAATCCCTTCTTGTCTGAGCCAGGGAAGCTGATCACTTCCTATTCAGTCAAGAAAGTTTCCAGTGACCTCTGAGCTAGCTGGCGCAAACCTAAATTAAGTCTAACATAGTCAGTAGAGACCTAGAAGACCTCAGTCCTACGTCTACACTGCTGTTTATGTTATTCCAATGCGCAGGGCCTATAGGGAAAATAGGAACTACACTACAATATATTCTCACAAAATATAGTTTTCCGGCACTCCCTAATTCACAAAGGAAGATCTTACTGGAGTCATTTTGAATTCATCCAATGACTTCAGCTGAGCGATAGCAGCTGGGAAGTCATCATAGGCCACCCTGAAGTATGTGTATAGAGTGAATTATTTAAATGAGAGGACTCTAGAGTTATCACAAAAAACTACTCCAGGATGGTGTTCTGATTACTTCAATCCAGGAACACTAAATGACAATTTAAATATGAATATTAATTACTCTCTGATGATTGCCGGATAACTTCAGGATGACTGTGGGTTACCTCTGGGAGATGCAATGACAACATCACGATTGCTATGGATTACTCTTGGATGATTTCATGACAATTTCAAAATGAGTATGGATTACTTTGGGAAGATTCCAGGACAACAGCAGAGCAAGTGAGGATTACTCCTAGATGACTCAATGAAAATATTTGGATGGCTGATATAACCAATGAATGGCCAAAGAGAAGACAAATAATCCAGCATAATGCAGAATATTTTATGATAGTATTACTTCATTATTTTGTCATTTTTACTCAAAGAAATACTGTCTGGGCAAAGATTGTACATCATTAGTACCAGTTTAACAACCAAAATACAGAAATAAGCAAATGAAGGATGAACAGTTAACCTTCATGGATGGCCTTTCACTGTGAGCAAAGAGTTCACCATGGTTTATTAACTTTTGATCAGTAGTTACAATATTTGTTTTGTGAAAGGAAAACATCCATTACAATGCATACATTAAAGCACAATGCCTTTACAACGCAGGCAAAACAAAGCATGTGCTGTTACAAATCATGGTATTACAATGCATGCCATTACAACGCACATGCCGCACTGACAGCACCATCCCTAAGGTAAGCACCCGGCGGTGTTAGAATAGTAATTTGTGTTGTAATGGTACATGCGTTGTAATGGCTTGTGTTGAATAGCATGCATTGTAATGGGATTTGCATTGTAAAATCCACATTGTAAAATTATGCATTGTAATAGTTTGCGGTGTAATGTGATACATCCTTTGTGAAAATCTGCACATTATGAGCAGAATATGGAATATATGGCAAATTCATATTCATGCGATAAAAGCAGCAGCTGCAGAAATTCAGAATTCCAGTGGCCCTGAATATAGTTAGGCTAGGATTATGCCGTCAATGTAATATGGTAAGATATCAATCAGCACCGAATCATCTCTCTTAGAAGTTGCAGAAACCATAAAAGCCATGCTGGATAGGGGAGGTAACGCGGTTCTGGTGCTGTTTGACCTCTCTGCGGCCTTTGACACCATACCACATAATAGACTTGTGAATAGATTGGTGTTTGGGATGGGTTAGGTCATTCCTTAATAACCGTCTTCAAACTATATGGTCCCCCCTTTATCTGCTGTCATTCCTCCTATGAATGTCGGGGTCCCTCAGGGCTCTATTTTGGGCCCAACATTGTTTAACTTATATATGGCCCCTATTGCTCTTTTTGCCGAACAACAGGGGCTAAAATTGTATCGTATGCGGACGATACACAATTGTTGTTTACCTGTGAAAAGGGAGTTGAGTTTGATGGTCATGCAATAAATTCTTGCCTCTCAGAGGTGTTCTCGTGGCTGAAAGACAATCAATTGAAAAGTAACTCAGAAAAGTCTGAGATTATTTTTTTGTTTTTTTTTCGCCCCTGTGAGGCATGGCATAACTGGTAGCCGCAGGATATGTCCCCCCCCACCTCACCTGTGACCATGGTTAAGAATCTTGGAGTCAGATTGGATGCCACTCTTTCTATGAAGACTCAGATCCAATCTGTAGCAGGGACTTCCTTTGGGGTTTTAAGAATGTTGAGGAATTTTCTCCCCCTGCTCTCAGTCTGTCATAGGAAAATGGTCATCCAGGCCTTGGTGATTTTGAGGCTGGACTATGTTAACTCTCTGTACGTGGGACTACATAGCTATCTACTTGCTCAACTGCAGGTGATCCGGAATATGGCTGCTAGGGCCATTTTTCTGGTAGGTCCCAGGACTCATACGTCCCCTCTCTTGTCTTCTTTGCACTGGCTCCCCGGTCCAGAACATAATACATTTTAAAGCTATGATTTTGGTGTTTAAAGCTTTTCATCAGATTGGACCTTCTTACCTTGGACAAAGATTTCCCCACTACAATCCCCAACGTACTTTGAGATCTTCGGCTCTGCTTTTGACACCTGTTCCTAAATTTTCACTCTCCCGGGTTAGAGGAAGATCTTTTCAAGTGCTGGACACCCGCCTGTGGAATGGCTTTTTCCTGTCTCTTAGACAGGTCCAGGACCTTCTCATCTTTAGGAAAAAACTGAAAACATGGCTCTTTCAACTATAAATATGTTTTTGCTGTCTCTGCCTTGGGTGTTTTTCTGTTTCTGTTACGTGGTCTTTTTTGTTAAGCGTTGGGACAGTCCTGGGAGTAGCTGCACGCTTTATAAATTCCAAATTAACATAAGATAACATGACTACAGTACATTCTCAGATTGCCACATTTCCCCTGCAGGGTCTGACAGGTGGTGTAGAATACTGATCTGGCTAAGTTGATGCTTGTAGGAGGAGCACCTTTTATGCAACCCCGAACCCAACCCACCTCCTGCAGGGTCCCTGACGTATTTTATGAATAATGATTTGTAGAGGGAGTTATGTGGCAAAGGTGGACCTCCAAGTATTACTTAGCAACAAAAGGGAATTGTGTTTGAAAGTTATGAATGTACGCTCCTACTATAATACTAAATATTATGAATAAGACTAATTTCAACATAATCCTGATTTTGCATTTGGAGTTACTGCTTGTCAATTCATGGGAGCGCAAGAGACCAAGAAACCGGAACGAGAGTGAGCTGTGAGCTGCGTGTATGTGCGTAGGAAGACAGTGGGGTCGTGTCCATACCGGGAGACGGAGACGGCCGCTGTTCGGAGTCCGTGACCTTGCGAGTCTGTGGCAGTCAGGCCTGCGGCGACCACCAGCGGCCAAATGCAGCCACACTCAGCTTCCTTCGGTGAGATAGCAGTATTGCAGTTCAGAGCGGCACAGCAGGAAGCCGCGGACCGCAAACCAGACCAGGTGCGGCTACATTGGAGGTTAGATTGGTGGCTACATTGGAGGCTACATTGGAAGCAGTGAGCTTCCAGAGGTAAGGCAAACCGGGTGGCGTGGTGCAGTAACGACCTCATAATTAGCACATATCTAGCGCTGTTATCTACTTCCAGGAGCAATCAGTAGCAGGCGGGGGGAAAGAGAGTCATTGCCGAGTTCCTGCTTTGAATTAAAGTAGCTGAGGCAGCTGAGGCCATCTCTCACTGCCTCTGGTGGGTGGCAGACCCCTCCTTTTGGCGCTTTGCTCCTAGTCCTCCTAGTCCTCGCCTGCCCTGCCTGCCTGCCTGCCATCCAGGTGTCGGGGGGGGGGGCTTGGACGTTGCTGGGCTTTCCTGGCCTGCTGGGACTGCTGGCACGGCATACCTTTATGACTAGGGGCTAGGGGCCAGAGGATATAAAAAGCATGGCAAGGAAAGACAGTTTCTGAGTACTTGAGCACTTGAGCAGATAAGAGCGGAGTCTGGATTCACCAATTACCAACTACCTCTGCCCAGTCCAGCTCAGTCCGGCCCTGCTCAGCTCAGATCAGCTCAACTTAGCATAACCAAATTCAACTCCACTTGAAAAACAGCATCAGAACCAGGAACTGGGAACAGGGAGTTTCCGAAAAAACATTTTAAAAAAGGGATGTGAGAGAACTGCAAAGTAACCGCAAAGTCACAGCAAGTCAAAATAAAAAATAAAAAACACTAAAGCAACAAAAACGATAAAACCAATAAGCTAGTTGCAGCATAGTACTGCAAAGCATGAGGTCAGGTCGTGTGCGTGAAGAAGATACATCTACAATAAAACCAGCAAGCGGAAAAGGAAGCTGAAAACATCTGCTGGCACCGTGGGAGAACCGCAGGCAAAAAACAGACCTGCTACACAGAAACCGGACGCCATATTTGAATTAACCCCAGACACTGAAAGGCCAAACAATATAAACAACATAACAAACATAACTCCAGGCAATAACATTTTAAAGCATCACTTTTTTCAGCCAAAAATAAATACTAAAAAACGCGGGCGACACTCTTCTGTCAGCCCCTACACCCACAATAGGCCTTCAGACTCCACAACATCCCCTACAACAACCGGAAAGCGAAGAGGGTGAAGGAAACATAAATCAAAGAAGCAGGTTGGAGATTTCTGGTCTAATCAGTCCAGTCATTATACCAATAAACCAACCAACAATCCTACAGTGTCAAGCTATCCAAGCCCACATGATGTCTCGGACCCCGGGACACAAACCCAAGTAATAAGTTATGGAATCAATACAGGAGATGAATACAAAGATAAACACCAAGGATGAAAGGGAAGCCACTACTGAAGGAAAAGTGGTTTACAACCTCGAAGCTACAGTTATTTCAAACGCTCCTTCTCCTAAGAGCAAATCACAATACAAAGCTGAAGGAGGTAATTGGGTTACAATAGAGGCATTAAGCATTTATGAGCTAGACAGCTTTGAAGAAAACCGACAAGCAAAGGAGAAAATATACATGCCCGCCAATGAAATAGAGAAAACAAAAACAACAGCGGTGAGGAGGATTACCACATCTAATGGAAAGATAGAATTCATTCCAACAGGTTTGTTGAATTTAGGTGTAGCTTTCAAAACTATACTCTTAATTTTAGATGAAGGTTTAGCATTTCTAACAACATTGACATTGTCAATACTCTTTTGAATATTCTTGTCTTCAAGTTCTTTTAAAAAGATCATAGAAGTTTCAATGCTCTTGGCCATCCTAAAAGTTTCATCGAGAGAGGGATCAGCTAACTTAAGTAGTTTTTGTCTAATACTCTTTTCTTTACATTGGCAAACAAATTGATCCCTTATGAGTTGTTCAGTAATGTTCTTAAACTTGCAGACTGCAGCTAAACGCCTTAAAGAAGAAACATAAGTATCCACGTCTTCATCATCATTTTGCTTCCTTTTGAAGAACTTGTGTCTTAAAACGATTAGACTGGTTTGCTTGTCAAACCTTTTTTTAAGTTTCAAAACAGTGAGATTAAATTCATCTAAACCATCACTTTCTTCAGTAGTGAGATCCAGTAGATGTTTGAAGATCGACCTACCTTCAAAGCCTAAGGAATGTAGTAACAAATATTTTTTTCTGTCACCTGCATATCTCGTTGCTCTGATCGCTCCTAAATATGTTTCAAAAGCATCAAAACATTTTTCCCATAGCACAGGTGGTTCACCAGTAGAGTCTAAGAATGAGGGAGGAGGATTGACTGCTTGCATGGTGCACATGTGTTCAATAGGTACTTGAGACAAAAAGAAAAGAAGCGTTGAAGAATGCATATAATGAAAAATATGTATTAAATGACAATTAAAAGTTATAGAATAGCACGTGCGAAACAATTGAAAGGTATAGAATAGCATGTGTGATGTCTTTAAATGAACGCCTCTCCTTTGAAGACCCAGGATGTGTGCATAAACGCGATGTACTACATTATAAAATATTTTTCTCCTGTTACAAATAATATAGCACAAATGGAAAACTATAGAAAAATGGTTAACTTCAAAGTCTATTTGAAATTGCAGAAGTAAGTGAAAATGGTGTGCACATCACCGCGCGATGCACAATTGAATTTCCCCCAAAAATATATAATTGAAGAAATTATCGTTAAAATTATAAAATGGTGTGCGCATCACAGTTTGATGTGAACTTGGTGAGCTCATCACAGCGTGATGAGCCAATGTGTTTTCCCAAACTAATTAAAATGCAGAAATGGTGTGCGAATTAATTGAGTTGAATGGTGTGCGTATCATCGTGTTTCTAGAAAGAGAGCTTCGTAGAAAGTCAAAGTGACATGCAAAAGTTGGTTTTCATGACAGTGAAACGCTTGTAGTTGAAGACATAAAATGGAGGACAACAACAAGAAGTACGTAATTTGGACGTATTACGCTTTGACGTGTTGCATCATTGAAATGCAAGCCAAAACTGCACGGAGAACATGGACAAAGCTTGCGAAGCATCCAGAGTTGTGAGGCAGTAAATTGGAGGTGAGTGGGGGTTAGCGTCAGTCCGTTCAATAATCTTCAGAAACGCCGAATGTTAAATCGTTTTGTAGAAAATAATACGTGGTGTTGCTGAGCCCAAGATTTAAAGCGTAAACAAGCACAATAGTAAATGCACAAAGCGCAGTGTTATAGGTCTAGTTGTTGAATAGGGCTCTCTGCTCCTATTGGTTGCCAGGCGCGCGGACAGCTGTTAGGGTCAAGTGTGTATATAACTGACGTCATAGATTGAGATTCGAACACACCGTGACTCTGTGCAGTCACTGCTCATCGCACAAGCTCTTATAATTCATGAATAAAGCTTCCTAAAATTCATTCCTTTCTTCTGGTATTTCTTCACCTTGTTTCATTTCACAACACGCAGGTGTGCCCTACCAGATTGTTGAAAGCTCGACAGAGACGTGTCATCGGCTTGAGATGCAGACCAAAACTTCAGCGATGAAGAGAGTCTTCACAGGATAATGTCAGTCTGTTCTTTAAAAAGGAGGAAAGTCTGGTAGCGATTCTCTTCAAAAGGAAATAACATTGCAGTTGTGTCTTCTGAAGGAAATGTTGCACGCAGGATTCTTGAAAATGTGACCAAGTAATTCAGCAATCGTCGCCAGTAATTTTGTAGTAATTCACCCGGAGGCAGGATACATTTAAAGTTGGTTTATTGGAATTACAAGGTCGTGGAGCAGGGAAGACTGATGCTCCACCAGGCTCAGCAGTTAGGACACTCATCAGGTGCATTATAAGTGACCTAGCAACAACAGTCACTAAGCAACCACAGTATTCCAATACACTAGACAGGAACCTATGAACACATAGTACTACAGCGGTGAATTCCTTGCACAGAGAAACAGCATTAGGCATAAAGGGATTGTCCTGGCAACCTCTTTAAAATCTCTGAACTCTAAATTAAACAGCCCATCGATTCTGCCTATAGCGCAGGTGCAAAGCTACTGCCAACAATTACTTATGGCAGCGAGGCGCAGAAAGGAAGAGATGCCAAACTACTTGACTCTACAGTAACAATTACGTATAGGATCATATTTGGGCTGCCTAAATATACTTCTCCCATGCAAATCCTACTTGAGGTTGGCATACAGAAGCAATCCATCGCGAGACAAGGGGCATACATCATAGTGTGGGAAAAAATACGGAAAGCCACTCCGAAATCATTCAATAAACAGCTATGGAAAGAGATAGAATGTTATACCACCTCACTCAAAGCAAGATATCTTAAAAATGGGTTACACAAATTGGGACTGAACCAACTCTGGGAAACACCTACTAGTACCGGGGTGCGTAAGAAACTAGTTTGAAAAGCAGTGAAACACCTGTCGTGGCTGGAGGATAAAGCCTCACTCTTAGAAAGGTCTCATGGATGAATGACTCTGAACACTTACTGTGAGCCAGATGCACAGAAGTACTTCAATTTGTGTTATGCCAAGCATACAAAAAACTGTTTTATGAAGTATAGACTTGTTTTGCCACCCTGCATACAGCATCTTCCACCCTGGCTAAAGGAGAAGGCAGACCCTAGCTGTCGCTTATGCGGGTCAGCACCGGAAGATCTGCTGCACTTATTATGCTCCTGCAAAGAACTTTCAAAAGAACGGAAACAACTGCTGAAAATTAAATTCAATCAGCGATGAGTTCGAACTAGGAGGCAGGCTGTCCTGGCATGTTTTGCACCGAGCGACCCTCAACCGAACTGTTCCTTGGTAAAATTTTCGAGGATGCACATGTATTTCAGGTCTAGTCTAAAAGCTTCAAATACTTCAGGGATGAACTATCAGATGTCCCCAGCAAATAAATTATGATTATGAGTGAAAATGGATATCTGCACAGGAATGTAAGAGGGGTGATAAGGTTGGGGAAGGTTACAGCTAAAGAGAAGTGATCAGGCTTCAATCTGCTATCTTACGGTGTGGTGCATTCATCCTTGTACTTCCAAGAATTTGTAAGTAGTTGAGGGTCATTTCCAGATATTAAGGGGCTTATATATGAGAGCCCTGCGTTAATATTGCACCACGTGGTACATGTGTAACACAGGACTCTATCGGATTTATGAAACCACACAAACCCACCCTGCACTTACTCATATAGTTTATGTGCCACATTAGTGTGTAGAAGTGATTTCAAACATGCACATTTTTGGTTTATCAGATTTGACATATGCCATTGGGTAGTTACAATGAAAGCTCCAATAAAAGTAAAAACAACCTTTAGGGCCAAATACATCTCAATTAGTGTTTCAAATGTAATTACAGGCCTGAGTTATAGTTTGACATACAGGTTACAAACATGACTGATATCCTGTCCTCCTTATGCAAGTGCATTTTATGGTATTGAATATGTAAAAATCAGTTGGAATACCTTTCACGTTTCTGACGGTATATCCATCACCCCAACTTTAATTAAGGCTCTAGTGCTCCACGGTGGTGAGAAATGGTGACATGAGTTGCTGGGAATTCTGGCACAGATAGGCTCAAAGTTTCCAATGTTAGTTGAACTCATATTTGTATCACAAGCCTAGAGAAAGATTCATGCATCTGGTTTCCATCAGCAGCTTTGAACCAAAACGTATTTAATAGATGCACATATACAGATTTTCCCCCGAATTACCTTTGATCATAGCCCTGTTCTAAAAAAACTTACCATGTATGGTTTGGCACGCTCCCGAGGAACATTTTCCTTTGATATGAAGTTATTATTAAATGAAGAATTTATTTGCCATATACGACAATGGTTAACCGAATTTTTAGCCATAAATCGAAACTCCACCAAATGTGACATAGTCTGGGATGCTATAAAAGCAGGGCTCAGGGGAGAGATTGAGCTTTGGGTCACATGTACAAAAACAACTTAGGCAGCATCTACTGGGGCTAAACGAAAAGTTACAATGTGCTGAATACGCGTTGATAGAGGCGTTAAAGGGGATACTTGACACTACACAGGTACAAACTGAGGTTGCATGCTGTAAAGCCAGGATAAATGAGGAGTGGGCCAAAGATATAGCAAAGAAATATCATCTTTTCAGGAGAGAGTGTTATGAGTTTGGTGAGGCAACTGGTAGATGCTTGGCCAAGAAAACTAGATGTAAGGAGGATAAAAATACCATTACAGCAATTGAGGATTCAAAGAGGAATAGAGTAGAAACGCCAGAGCAGCGTTTGACAATGTCTCCTGGTATTTGTTATGGGCAACTAAGAGGTGGCAGGGGTTTGGAACTGGATATATCCAGGCTGATAAAACTATGTACAGATCCCTAAATGCGCAGGTCTTCACGCTGGTCCTTGAATCAAATCCCCATAGTAATATCAAGGGGTACTCGACAAGGCTGTCCATGCTCTCCTCTGTTATTTGCGTTATATGTTAACCCGCTCTTAAACTTACTGGAATATAGGCTAAATACTCAACTAAAGAGACTTAAGCAGGAGCGGGTTAATATATTAACATACGCAGATGATATAGCAATAGTTTCGCCGGACCCTGCCACCACATTGGTAGAGACAGAACAACTAGCATCAATATATGGGATGAGCTCAGGCTATTAGTTAAATTTGGCCTAGAAACATGTTACATGTGCAGACCAAGCACACTTTCATGATCCGAGGGTGTTGAAGGAGGCATCATATCTGGGGGTGCATTTGAATGCCTGCCTTGATACTTCGGTTCTGTCCAATTGGGATCCTATGTTACGCAAGATTATAAAGGAATTAGATAGGATGGAAGGCCTACACTTGTCAATGCTGGGAAGATGTGATGTCTTGAAAATTAATATTCTTCCAACGGTCCTTTATTTTTTCAGAGGCCGTCCCATTATAGATTGCAGGGAAACAGATTAAGAAATTACAGTCTATATGTAGTAGTTTCTTGGGGGCCCAGGGTAAACACCGCCGAGCTATGAAATGTATGACCCTCCCACGAGTACGAGGAGGCAGGGCGGTTCCCCAATTACTATTGGGCATGCTTACTACAACATATTGGAATCCTATTAGTTGGGGAAAACGAGAAAAATTTAGACGAAATACTGTATAATTTTCAGATGTTATTGGATTCTACAGCAGAGATACGTTTTTAAAGATTCTTGAGCCCAGCTATTACAAAAAAAAACGTTTCAAGGTAGTCCAGGCCGCAATAAGACTTGGCTTCAGATTCAGAGATATCTGCAGATTGGTAGGATGAATTATTACACCCCCACGGATACTCCAGCTCTACTTCCCTCTATTTATTTGGATGGTATTATGAATAGATGGAGATTCTAGGAGACTTAGTAGACAGCAGTGGTGTTAGGACAAAGGCTTTGTTAATGTCTAAGTACGATCTCCCTAAAGCAGACTCTTTTAAATACCAGCAGATTTGTGACTATTTGATTAAAAGAGGCGACGTTTCATGCTTAGCACAGGAAAATAACTTACTAGAGATAGTAAAAGGACAGGGGAGGATCAGGGATTTATATCAAGCACTTATTGAAATACAAAACAATGATGTAGAGGAGCAGAATGCTAAATGGAACACCAGGCTGCCCCTCGGAGGAAATATCCTACAAGAATCTATTATATTAGCTTATAATCTTTTAATCTCCTCTGGTCTCAAAACTCGACAGTACAAGACCATGTTTAATTTGTATTACACACCTGCAAAAATTTCTCGCTGGGGGGAGGGAGTGAATAAAGATAAGTGCCCTCGGTGTGGGATTGATCAGGAACATATAGTCTGTATGTTCTCTACATGTCGAGAACTGAAACATTTAATTCATATGATGCAGGCCTTCTTGACGGAAGTTACAGGGGCACAGATTGTGATAACCCCTATAGTTATGTTACTGGGGGTATTAGAAGATAGTGTGCTAGCACAGGGAATGTATACATTTAGATATTTAATATATATTGCTGTTGCAGTGACTAGACTATGTATGCAGAAAGAGCCCCCCACCTTTGAAATGTAGAGAAGAAAGTTGTATGCTATATGTAAACTGAAAACTAGTCTTTATGCCATCAAAGGGCGACAGAAATGGAGACTGGGTATTAAGATCTGGGGGGCTCTTATTGAGCACTTAACATCTGCAATACATTAAGAAGATTTTCGGAAGGCCAATCGCCGATATTACTCATATTGGTGTCACCCCCTGGAAACTTGCTTTATATACTCATTTTTATAGAGAATGGAGGAAGTATTTGATTTGCTTTTTGGTTTAATTTGTACTGGTGTTGCAACATGTATGTTTTTGGAGTGATTAAATTGTATAATGCGATATGTCTTCGTTTTTTTATTATTCTCCTGCATTCATGGTTTATGTATATGTTTTGGGCAAATGGCTATGTGCTAAAAAATAAATAAATAAAGGAAAAAAGGAAGGGTACTCTTTCAGTACAAAACCTATGGCAGACACTATGTACTATGGTGAAAAGGTGTATGCGCCAGCGTTAGGGAGAGAGAAGGATACTACTATATCTCTTTGCATATTTTGCCATTCTGCTCTCTCCCTTTTAAGCAACACTGCATTTTTGGTTGCTGAGATGTGTTGACTGATCCTTTAGTAAATATACCCAACAGTCTTCAATAGAGCGTAAGTAGGGCTAATAGATCTCCGGACACATGAAACGTGGACGACTTGTATCTACTTTCATATATGTTTTTTGTTATCATTATGCACCTTTTTGTCAAGAAACAAATATTACACATTGAAAGGTGTCACATTAAAAAAAAGATTTTTTTGTTTCCTTGCATTCTTTTTGGCTATATAGGAAGAAGTTTTATTGTAGCCTTCACTGAAAATTTCGAAACTTCAGCCACCCTCACACTAGAGCTGAGCTGTTATGAAGAGCCATGCATGGTGCAGGTCACAGTCCCCTCTCCACCCTTCAATCAGACTGTGCTCCTGGCGAAGAACAGCACAGCAGAGGTGGTCCTACCTTCAAACTACATGCTCAGGCCGGGTGAAAGATCAAGGAAGCTGGTGACGGTGAGCTCAGATGCAGATATATCTGTAATTGCATTTAACACACATGTGTACTCTGCTGATGCCTTCACCTGCCTCTCCAAACAAGACTTGGGCACAGAGTACTTCATTTTCACAGCCACAAGTTGGCATGGAAACCACTTTGCTGTTGGCAATGGCGAAGATGTTGAGACTCAAGTCACTATTACAGTGTCCGGCTCCTTGGTCGTTGATGGAACCAGATATGAAGACAAACAGATGGTCACCATCACCCTGGCTCCAAAGGAGGTCATTCTGCTCAGTGACGCTAGTGACCTGACTGGCACCAGAGTTGTTTCTTCAACACCTGTGGCTGTTTTCAGTGGTAGTAAATGTTACAACTCACCGTTTAGCGCCTGTGACACTCTAATCGAACAGCTATATCCTGTGCAACGTTGGGGGCAACAATTTGTTGTATTCCCGCTGATGACTAAAGAAGAGAGAGACAGTATTATCATCATCGCTGCAAGACCAAACACCACAGTCACTCTTCGTAATGAAAGCACCACCCTCCAGTACAGCCTTCAGCCTGACTCTCACGTCAGCATGGACTTACAAACAGGGATGCTTGTGAACGCGACTGAGCCAATCACGGTCAGATATGTCTTCCAGGGGGGCTACAGTTCATTGGGATTCATAATTGATCCTTTCATAGCAACTGTTCCACCCACCAACTTTTCTCAGAGATACTACAAGTTTGTTACCAATGCCCTTTTTTACAACTACCTATTTATTGTGTCTCGCTCATCCTCCTCGTCATCCGATTTTCTTCTCGACTACAGACCACTAAGTGATTATGTACAGACCATGCAGCACCTGGAAGGCTTCACAGGTTGGAAAGTGAATTTAGGAAAAATCGGTGGGCAACATGAAATTTATCATCAGTCGGAGACATTTGCAATCTATGTATATGGAGTTGAATCTTATGTATCTTACGGATATTCACTCGGCCAAGCGGAGTCAGTTTCAGGTATTGAACAATTACATTTGTATATTTGCCATTTAAAAAAGAATCTATTAAGTTTTATCTGTGAAAATATTGTGTTTGTATGCAGGTCGTATGCATGTGCATTTGTGAAGCAGAACGCTCTCTAGAGAGCTATCTAGAAAGGAAAAGAGTGCAGGATGTAGGTCAGAGCCCACAATATGATTCAGGATCTATTACAAGAAGCAGCATGTAGAGGGAGGTCATGGACATCAATTCACCAAAATGCCTGGGGTATCAGAAGTGGCTTCAAATGCCCCTTGACCTTCACTTTCACTCACACATATGTCTATACATGCCACACATTCACACATACACGCACACTTTGCCTACACATGCACACACGCACACATGCACACACACACGCACGAAGCAGCAGTGCAGACCTCCCTTGCACACACTTAACAGGTGCAGAATGGGCAATTGCAGCATTAGAATCTCTGACACACAGAACAATGGCAGGCATCGAAGCACTACAGTCACAGAGGATGTCAGCTGGGTAGACTTCAAAAGAGTAAAAACAGGCTAGAGCAGTGCAAGTTCCTTTGCGCAACGAAGAGAAACAACACAGACATTAGTCCAAGCTTCATTGCACACACATGTATGCACTTAGATCACAAGCACAACAGTAACAACTTCCCTCACACACAAGGGGGTATACAACAGTGCACTCTTTCTTCACACATACAAATCAGGTGCAGCAATAGTCACACTTATACAAGACAGACATAGCCTGAGAAGCAGCTGCATCCATTCTCCTGTCAAACATCCCGGGTACGACAAAGGCACCAGGAGTACAAACTTTACTCACACACAGACACAAGTGCAACCTACAGAGTCATGGAGAAAGCTTGCACCACAAAACGGGTCCAGCAAGGGCAAAATAAATACAATTTTTCTCAAACAAATGCAACTAGCAGTGCATAAGCGACAGCAGTGCAGGCCTTCTCTCACACACCAATGAGGTGGAGCAAAGACAGCAGCGGTGCAAGCTTCACATGCTTATAAAGGTGTATTTCAATTCAGCCAGCAGTAGTACAAGACGTGCAACAACAGTACAAACTTCCCTCACATGCAGAACAAATGTATTGCACCCGCAAATAGTCCAACTTTCCACGCACACCTAACAGTGGCAGCAGGTACACCAGATTCTCCCAAAACACAGACAAGCATCCCTCATGCACGACAGACTAGCGTGGGCATCAGAAGATAAAAAGAAGCAACGCAAGCCATAGTCATGGGGTAAGCTCAGAATGGAAAGCCGCACTGCGCACAAACGGAGTAGATATTTTAACTTTGCTTATAAGTTCCTGCGGTGCGTGTTTAGTTAATTGTCAAGTTTTCTCATCTGCAGACTCAACACATTTTCAAGGGAAGCCTTAGCCCTGCCAGGCTCAATTCTTCTATGGCTTGTCTTTGTTTTCTGCTCCAGCCAGAAGTCATTTCTGAAACCAACTTTGCTGCCACTTTCCTGCTGCAGCGCATGCAACAGCTGTTTACCACTTGATGTTTTCAATGGGAGTGGAATTGGGGTGGGGGAGACCCGCTGTCTAACTCCCAGGCTCCACTCTCTTCAGGTGTTCTTCTGAATGAGGCCCACGTTTGCGCCTGCTCTGCCCAGAACCACCAGCTCTCCAAAACAAGCATTTGTAGTGCAATAGGTTCCAAGAAAAAGGGCACACAAAGGCTGACCAAAGATTCAGCACTTCAATCCCTGCTTTTTGAATAAGTGTACTGTGCATCTGATGGAGCGGTAATTTCTTCTGGTAATTTCTCAATGCAAAACCCTCATGCTACCTCTAATTTACCGCTCAAAAGGTGTTGGGCCCTTCACACCATGTATAACCTTCAGGAGACTTTAATAATCATGAACAGTCAAAAATGCAATTATTATTTTAAGCCAATAAAGAGAGTTGTTGAGTATTTAAAGGGTTTTATTTTCTAGTCAAAAGTTAATTTTTCTCTGACCCTTTATTCATTAGTAAAATATCAATCAGGTTACAGAATTTGGAAAACAGAAAAAATAGCATTAATACAGAACATTTTACAGTCTGCATATAACCATTACATATAGGATAGAAAATGTGGCGCAAAATGTAATTCAAAATTCTTAAGGAGTTTCTAAGAAAAAATAGTCTTGCAAGGCTAATCAAAAATCAAATAGTTTGCAAAAATCTCCCATAAAGAGAAATAAATGCATAAGACAAATAAATCATTTCAGACCTAATTAATTAGTATAACTGAAAGTTTAGCATCTAATTCTATTTAATCAGCTGTTCTTCTGCATCTGTCTGTGTCTAAAGAGCAAGCAGGGAGTGAGATAGCCCCTCCTTCACCAGACCTCAAAGGAATGCGGCCTCAAGTGCCAAGATATGACGTGGAAGCAAGAAACCTCCCCCTGATTCTCCTCGGACGCCCCTGCAGCACCCGTGACGATCTCGTACCTAACCCATAGGCTGTCTGGCCTAATCTGTTCCTTCTCTTCAAGAGCTCACACACCCCCTAATGAGACTGGAAGCCAGCTGAGCTGAGAAAGCCAGCCCCTGTCAGTTTTTATACACAAAATTTTGGCAGACTACACAAAATGTTGCATTTCAGGAAAACCTGTATGTTGATTGGTCAATCATGATGGCATGAGTTTGCACTTTCCTGACGCATTAAAAAAAACCAGTTTTAACAAAAGAAGCATACATGAATAAATACATTTTATAGGTTTGCAACAATTGCTAGGGAAAATTTTCAATAGTCTTCATTCCTTCCTGCCAAAGCGCAGTCAGATGGACACTTTTAACTAAAACTGGTACATTTGGCAGAATCACAAGGATGTACAGTTCAAGGTGTTCTTGACTTCTTGGCATGAGGAAAGCTGCCACAGTCTGCGCATGCTCCCTTCTCATTCAAAGCAAGCCATAGCTTTTGATGGTTTCACAGGCAGCCATTTAATGGTAGGCCCCAAAATAAAATAAACACAAAGATAATATTAGTTTCATGTAAATCAGCACATTATGTTTCCAAACTCCATACTAATACTCATTATAAATGTTTTCCTAGCCAAGCTACTAGTGTAAAGCAGTTTTTCTATTATTTATGACAACATGTAAAATAAATGTGCAATGTGCACAAAGAAATAGAGGTGTTATTAACTGAAAATATTTATAAAAATATGCAACAAGTCAAAGTCTTTTAAGACAGAAATAGTGAATGTAGATTGCATGGGATGAGCTGGGAAGAGAGAAACATATTCTATTAATCTTCAAAGCTAAAAAGGCCACTTTTCTCTACATTGCAAAAACACATGTTAATTCAGCAGAAGCATTTCAGACTAAATAGGCCTCACTTTCATGTTTTTTTTACGTGCCATGTTTTTAACTTGCACCAAAATGTGCGTGGCAATTTAAATGCAGTCTGTCTGAAGCACAAAAAATAAAACAATGCCTGACTGCAGAGGAAATCTGCTCCATCAATCCACCCTTCTGATAATTCAAATCATAATAAAATGATTTTTAATTCATCACACATATTTCATTTTCAAAAGTGACATTTTTTAAATTGCAAAAGCTGAGCATATAACAATTTTACTTCTATTTCTAAGGCAAACACAAGTCTATCTGTAATCAGATCATATATAGCCAAGCTCAAATGTTTTAGTGCAGAGTTCTGTAAGTAGCTTCTTGAAACAGTTAGTCTTCTTTAAAATAAGTAACTAAAATAATAAAAAAGGAATTCAACAGGACAGTTTCAGCATTTCTTTTCTCTTTGTCATCAGCTTGCCATCAGAATGGCTCATTGGCATTCTGTACCTTTTTCAATGCAAATTAGACTACTTAGGTGCTGAGAAACTCTGACAGAGCACCATCAATCTCTTGCACTTTTTCAGCCTTTCACTCTTATCTTCACTTTGATCAGATTCAGATGATTCACCACTTCATCTCTCAGACCAAAGCCGTTGCACCATCCATTATGCAGATCTTGTGTAGCAGCTGCAATCTGGTGAGAAACTGCACACTGTACACCAACCTGACCTACACAGCAATGGCTAGTGTTCTCCTTAGTGTTTTCCACAGGTGCATTTGCATATGCATTTTCAAGCCACTTTGGTGTTGGTGAGACACCGTCTTTTGCAAAAGGTAACTCAGTGCTGCCATTGTGTTGCTTTATTATGCTTGACACTTCAGGCAGATAGCTGCAATCCATTCCTTGTCCAATCTGTTGTTCTGCACTAAGTATCTTTGAGACCACCTTATGATCTGATTTCAGAGAAACTGGCAATCTATACCTGGGCATCAGTCTTTGCAATAACACTTTTACCACTATGCAGTTGTCACTTTTCTCAAAAACAGTTCTGATACAACCCTGTTGTGCTGCTTCAAAAACATTTTCTTGAGCCTCTTTTAATTCATCTGTGAAGATTCCATAGAATGTACATGCTAACAGAACACAAATGTGTGCAACTGAATAAGCATTTCTCTCTCCCATGACAACAGTGACTCTCATTTGAGCAGATATACTACATGTTATGGTAAGGGCAATCAATTTCGAATTTTGGACTGGGGCAACTACTGAGAGCCATGAAGCTTTGACAACATAATGTATAAGGAGCACAGCATGTGCTGCTTTTAATGTGTCATCTTTCAAACATGGGCCATCTACAAAATGGACATTGTTGGGCTGACTCAGACATTCATCATTAAAGTCTGAATTTGGCTTTATGCATATTTTCATGATATATAGACACTCATTTTCAGTTCGATCACAAACCAAATCATTTGCTGACATTTTTGTGAAGTTAGGGTCAAAGGTCATTGGGCAATACATCACAGACCTTTGAACACAGTCATCTTTTTGAATAGGCAATGAGAGAGTGCAGCCCTCCCTCTCACTGCAAATTGGTGCATTTTCTTTTAAATAAACTTTCATTCCTAGTGCTGGGGCGCAACATTCTTTCTCTTTCAACTCTAGGAATGCTTTTGTGCAATTGTTGTCCAATGGAAGCGGATCAGACACATCCTCATGTGTCAGCCACAGTAAAGGCTTAGCCACTAGGGAAAGGTTTGGTAACCACTCTCTACAGCAGCTAACCATTCCCAAAAATGTCCTGACTTCTTTCTGAATTTGAGGTGGATTTTTCTTGGAAATCATTTCCACCCTTTCTGGTGACACCTTTCTATCTCCCTTTCCAATTTTGTGTCCCAGATATTCATCTGCTTTTTGACAGTACTCCTGACTATTCTCATGCAATGGCACTGTTACATGGACTTTGCAAAAATCAATAAAAGTAAGCCATTCTTCAGCACATGGAATGTGAAAAAATATATTGGCTGGATTCGGTACCACAGGACAACATGAAAAAAATATGCTTTTAATCTCCTGCACTATTCTGTTCTTTTCGTTTATTTTCTGTGAACCTGTGATCAGAAAGTTACACAAACTTCCAATCAATTCCATCAAAAATCCTTTTATTAGTAAAATTTATGCAACTGATGGTGTTCCTGAATACATGTCATTTGGTTCTAATTCTAATAAGACATGTTCTGCATATTTTATTAATCTGGCATCCTTCTCTGTGAACTCTCTTATTTCAGTTTTTATTATTTTTTCCAAAGCAGAAGGTAATTTTTCAACGGTCTTTTCTGAAAATAATGCTACAGCTGTTTCTTGTTGGGCCATTTTAAAATGTACATCCTCATCAGGAATCTGAAAAATAACATTATCTGATGTACAGTAATCTGTGCTGCTTAATTTGCAAAACAATTGTTTTTCTGCTAGGCCAGAGTCACAGACAACAGTTTTGCAATCCTCCTCAAATGGGCCTAATTTTGGTGCAAATTTGTCTAAAACTGGGTTTGTAATTTCTTTGTTTAAAACTCCTGCAATTAAGTCTAGACTTTCCACTGTCTCCACAATGGACTTGGCAAATTCAGAATTGTGAGGGTTAAAACTCTCATTTTCAAACACAGCAACCTGTTGGACTGGGTTCTGATTTTGCCTCTGGAAATAATTCACTCCTGCTCTGGACACCTTATTTAAATTAATTTTAGCATTTTCCATATTTTGTGGGACCATCTTTGCTTGGGCTTGGAAAATTCCTGCCATAGGTACCTGTTTCTGAACTGACATTTGCATTTGCTTTGCTGGTATATTTTGCATCTGCATTTTTCCATGTTTTTGTGCATCATGTTTAAATGTATATTTCTTCTTCCAATGCTCAAATCTGCTATAAAGATGGCAAAAGGACACATTTTCCAGCAGTACAACATCCATCCCTGAATTTTCACAAACCAAAACACCTTTACTTCCATCCTGTGTTCTTTTAATCTGTACCCAATCAACATCCTTTACTAGCACTCCACCCCTCAGGAAAATAATCACTGCTATATTTTCCTCCATAACAACAGAAAATAATGGTGCATTCATGCAAACCCTTTTCATTGTTTCTTCACCTAGCCTCTGCACAACTTTAGATTCAAACCACATTTTATTCTGCATGGCAATGTAAAAGAACATTTCCAAAATAATGCACAACTCTTTTAAAATTTCAACAAATCCCTCAACATTTGGGTACCACAGCATAATTCTGTCTCTCAATTGTGGGAATGTGTTCAGAAACGCTGCAAGTTCACTTTTATTCTGTGGCATAGGAACATGCACTTCTCCCACCTTTTCTCCTCTCAATGAGTAAGCAAAAGTTTCTCCCTCATTCTGCTTATTATTTTTCTCAACTAAATCTGGTGGCTTCTTTTCCTTATCCAGTCTCCTTGCTAGGTCTGGTGGTTTCCTTTTCTTCTCATGTTTTCTTGCCCATTTGTCCCCTAATTTCTCAAACCCATTGCATTTAAAAATATATTTTATTTCTGCAATGTGCAGTTGCATTTCTGAAGAACACATTTTCTCATTTGCTTCATCATCCATATGTACCCTAAAACGTTTCTGAAATGGGAAACTTCCTGAAACATCAAATTCATAATTTTGAGCCAAATCTGTCAGGCCATTATGGGTAGTTAATGCACATGCAACTGTTTCCTTACTCAGGGAAATTAATTCTTTTTCCTGACACTGGTTCACATGTTCATTATTTAAACAGCATGGACTGTTATTTTCTCCATGTTCAAGTGCTGA
Source organism: Lissotriton vulgaris (assembly GCF_964263255.1). Classification (NCBI taxonomy): domain Eukaryota; kingdom Metazoa; phylum Chordata; class Amphibia; order Caudata; family Salamandridae; genus Lissotriton; species Lissotriton vulgaris. The sequence goes on from NC_141692.1 coordinate 25,683,367, forward strand.
ATTTAAAACACTACGCTGTCTCTCTTTTTCAGGGCCTGTGTTAATATGTTCTCCCATGTTTTCTATCTTTTTAATCACTGCTGCTTCCTCTAAGCAGGTTTGAAAAATAACATTTTCAATTACATTTATTTTATTTGGGGCTGCAGATGTTGTAAATACCATTTTTCCCTCAACTTTCAGTGCTTGGGGTAATTTCTGTTCAATAATCTGTGAATTCTGAGTTTCTGAAATAAACTCTGCCATAATCACTCCTTCTGCAGCTCTTTGAACCTTTTCAGTAGGGGCCATATTAATTGGGACAGTCATACTTTTTATATGCATTATATGTGCATCTGCAGTTAGCAATTCTTGGTCTGAATCAGGCACATTTGAAGCAGTAACACCTGGAGGTAGTGCTGAATCAACAGGTAATGGGTCAATCTGAAATGTTTGCACAGTTTTCTCAATATGTGTTTTTCTCTGCTCAACAGAAGCAGTAGCCACTGTAGTGCTTACTAGTACACTATTTTCAGTATTTTTAATGGGAACCACATAAAGTGGTGGACACTCAGTTAACAATGCATCCATTATTTCATCACCTGAATCATTATTTATTTGAAGCTCTTTATCATCATTAATTCTCTTCTCCTGTATTTGGTGCTTTACCTTTTTATCCTCACTTGCTTTCTCTCTTGCTACCTTTTCCCACAAGCTTAAGGCCTCAAATTGTGCAGCTTTAGATGGTGTCTTTATTTCACATAAGACTTCCCTTAATTTGTCAATAATTTGCAGTTCAAAAGTACCATCTTTTGGAAACCTCAAAGCACCCTCTTTTTCAGTAATCTTGCACCATTGGTGAACCCACATACATGTATTTTGTCCCAAATTGGTAGACATAAAATGCACAGGTGTTCCTTCAGGAGCATCACCAATAAAAAACGAATTTTTCACTTTACCTCCTAACAGCTTCTTTAAGCCTTCAAACAATTTCATGTTTGCAATAGTTCAATGCAATTTCTTTTCCCCAAAGCTGTCAGTCTCAATTTTAGTCAGTTTTACTCCTACCACTGACCCTCCACAAAACCTTACTGCAATATTTTCTTAATCATTAACTCTGTTAGTAACAACATAAATACATTCGCTACTCTGTCTATTGTGCTAAATAAAGGATAGATTTATATTCACTGCGAGTAACACATTCCGCTTACCCTTCACAAAGTAAGACCTTCCATTTACTCTTCAAACACTACAGGTAAATCCCTTCCGCTTACCTGTCACACAAGCTCAGAAGAACCTGCTACTCCTTTGGACTTATCCTTCAGGATATATCTTAGTCCAAAGTTTCACCAGCGAACCCTTTTGCTGTCACTCAAGCTCAGAAGAACCTGCTACTCCTTTAGTGTGACCCTTTCTAGGTGATATCAGACCAAAGTTTCACCAGCGAACTCTTTGCTATAAATCACTCACACAGAAAATAGTCCCTAATTTAACACTGCCAGCCCTACCTAGCTTCTCAGTGCTATTCCAACAGACGAGTAACCTCAGTGCAGTGTGGCTTCCATTTACCACCCGCTATTCCTTCCCGGGATTCCACAGGTGTGCATACCTGCGTGTTCCAGACAACATAGAACAAGACCCTTACTTACATTAAGAGTTAAACATGTAATCAATAACCAAAAATTATTTCCTATGAAATTACCAATATAATCAATAACACCATCAATTCAAAATGAGCAAAATGTCACCAACAGTAAAAACCCTATACTATTTTCAACGCTTTAAAAAAACATACTAGCATATTAACAACATTTCACAACCCTATTTATACTCACACCACTTCTTGCATCACCTTTCAGTACTGCTTTGCCAGTCTTCAGGTTCTGAGCATTGGAGTCAGGAATCAGGACTTGGACATTTATCTAACTTGGGCAATTATTTTATTTCCCTCTTAAGGTCAATGATCCATTAGTTGAGTAGTTGATGGTGAAATCAATAATCATTAATCACCAAACTAATCAATAATAACCATCCTCTGATTACCAAAAACTGATGGAGCGGTAATTTCTTCTGGTAATTTCTCAATGCAAAACCCTCATGCTACCTCTAATTTACCGCTCAAAAGGTGTTGGGCCCTTCACACCATGTATAACCTTCAGGAGACTTTAATAATCATGAACAGTCAAAAATGCAATTATTATTTTAAGCCAATAAAGAGAGTTGTTGAGTATTTAAAGGGTTTTATTTTCTAGTCAAAAGTTAATTTTTCTCTGACCCTTTATTCATTAGTAAAATATCAATCAGGTTACAGAATTTGGAAAACAGAAAAAATAGCATTACTACAGAACATTTTACAGTCTGCATATAACCATTACATATAGGATAGAAAATGTGGCGCAAAATGTCATTCAAAATTCTTAAGGAGTTTCTAAGAAAAAATAGTCTTGCAAGGCTAATCAAAAATCAAATAGTTTGCAAAAATCTCCCATAAAGAGAAATAAATGCATAAGACAAATAAATCATTTCAGACCTAATTAATTAGTAAAGCATAACTGAAAGTTTAGCATCTAATTCTATTTAATCAGCTGTTCTTCTGCATCTGTCTGTGTCTAAAGAGCAAGCAGGGAGTGAGATAGCCCCTCCTTCACCAGACCTCAAAGGAATGCGGCCTCAAGTGCCAAGATATGACGTGGAAGCAAGAAACCTCCCCCTGATTCTCCTCGGACGCCCCTGCAGCACCCGTGACGATCTCGTACCTAACCCATAGGCTGTCTGGCCTAATCTGTTCCTTCTCTTCAAGAGCTCACACACCCCCTAATGAGCCTAGAAGCCAGCTGAGCTGAGAAAGCCAGCCCCTGTCAGTTTTTATACACAAAATTTTGGCAGACTACACAAAATGTTGCATTTCAGGAAAACCTGTATGTTGATTGGTCAATCATGATGGCATGAGTTTGCACTTTCCTGACGCATTAAAAAAAACAGTTTTAACAAAAGAAGCATACATGAATAAATACATTTTATAGGTTTGCAACAATTGCTAGGGAAAATTTTCAATAGTCTTCATTCCTTCCTGCCAAAGCGCAGTCAGATGGACACTTTTAACTAACACTGGTACATTTGGCAGAATCACAAGGATGTACAGTTCAAGGTGTTCTTGACTTCTTGGCATGAGGAAAGCTGCCACAGTCTGTGCATGCTCCCTTCTCATTCAAAGCAAGCCATAGCTTTTGATGGTTTCACAGGCAGCCATTTAATGGTAGGCCCCAAAATAAAATAAACACAAAGATAATATTAGTTTCATGTAAATCAGCACATTATGTTTCCAAACTCCATACTAATACTCATTATAAATGTTTTTCTAGCCAAGCTACTAGTGTAAAGCAGTTTTTCTATTATTTATGACAACATGTAAAATAAATGTGCAATGTGCACAAAGAAATAGAGGTGTTATTAACTGAAAATATTTATCAAAATATGCAACAAGTCAAAGTCTTTTAAGACAGAAATAGTGAATGTAGATTGCATGGGATGAGCTGGGAAGAGAGAAACATATTCTATTAATCTTCAAAGCTAAAAAGGCCACTTTCTCTACATTGCAAAAACACATGTTAATTCAGCAGAAGCATTTCAGACTAAATAGGCCTCACTTTCATGTTTTTTTTACGTGCCATGTTTTTAACTTGCACCAAAATGTGCGTGGCAATTTAAATGCAGTCTGTCTGAAGCACACAAAATAAAACAATGCCTGACTGCAGAGGAAATCTGCTCCATCACATCTACTTCCGGCACTCACCGTCATTGCGTGCAACTGAGACGAAAAGATACTTTGGAATGGAAGGTGCACCAGAAAAGTAGTTGGGAGAACACATGTAGTCCATCCATCTTCTTAATTAACATGTGTTAAAACAGGCACTTAGCCAACGCGTTTTGCTCCTTCTGCAGAAGGAACTTCATCAGGGCTGAAAAAATCACATAAGGACACAGAATGAATTGGCACATAAAGAAAAAAATGCAAAAAGACAGCCCACATAACATATATCCACAATTATATACAGTAGAGACACTACAGGAAATATAACAATAGAATCACACTATATACATATATAGAGTTTTGCGTATAGCCTAAGAGTAAGTTCTAACAGTGCTTTTCAGAAAATTATTAGAATGGGCTCAGGTGGGAATGGAATGAAGAAAGTAAATATAAAGGTAAGGGAATATCCTAAAATCATAGCTAGGAAAGGGAAGTACCTGAATATACAGGAAAGAGTATGATTACTTATCCCTCAATTAATAACACAAAAGGATCTCACCTTAATAAATAATGTAGGGTGTTCACACTATATCTTTACAATGTGCAATATTGACCAGGTGTTCATCTCACATTGAGGGGAAAATAAATTGGATCCAAGCTTGAATTCTATTACATATAGTAAGTCAATTAGTAGTGGTCATAAAATAAGAGAAAATCCAGGCCCATATCATATCAACCAGAGAATAAGTGGTGCCCAGATGCAAGTACCGTAGTAGAAAAATGAAAATCCTATATACGACTTAACCTGCAATATAGTACACAAAAAGGTCCAAATTTACACTTAATATATTTGTAGGCATAAACCCACATAGGACGTATGGTGCTGGCCCTGATAGAGAATTCATAACCATAGTGAGATTCGGTGGTTGCCAACTTGAGTGAAAATAGCCCCGAAGTTATGGGTAACCGATGGTCACCATGATATGGTACACAAGAACAAAAATTGCCTAATACTGCAAAAGGAAGAACTTACATGTCATCACCACTTGAAGAAAGCATTGGTATAGCCAATAGGTCTCACCTTTGGGACCTTATAAGTGTTTAAGCAGATATATTGGCTTTGCCAATGTTTTTAAGTTATGTTGGAGAGAAGTTAAGTATTAAAATGGTTAATAAACCATGGTTAATAAACTGTCACTTAATTCCAAGGTTTCTTTGGCAACAGGAGAAATAATGTAACAACATTGAAGGGCTACATGACTGTAGAAACAACACACTATTGAGTGGCATAAGGCTAGTGCAGCTGACCGAGCTGAGAAAACAGGCTTAAGCCTGACGTCCTGTGATTTAAACAAGCAGTAGCAATGCAAATTGGTCTCGCATTTATGAGAGTTAGAGCTATTGGCGTAAATGATAATGTCTTTTACTCGTTTGTTTTGGTTTGTAGTGGGAGGAAGCAAAATACAAGCATTTGCAATGCAATCGGTCTCTCATTTGTGAAAGTTAGACCTATTGGCGCTGTAAATTACAATGTTTTTTACTTTTGATTTTTTTATTTGCAGTGGAATTATCATATTTGCATAGCGCTATTTCCATTCGTATGACCTCGCGGCACTGGATAACCATAAAATGGGAAATAGGGTATGAGGGAAGGGAGGTGAAAAATAATTTGACACCAATGGAAAAAATTATTTAAAAAATAGGTCTGTTATATCTTGTGTGCCTATCTATGCATCTTCCCTGGTGCCTTGGCCCTTGCTGTTCAGTCAATGTGGATGTGCTGTGTGGAATGTTGGAGGAGTGATTACGCAATGGAATGTTTGCAGTGCCGGTGAGAGGTGTCATTTGGCGTATGGGCTGAGGAGCAAGGAGGCTGCTCCTGATGGGGCTATACTAGCTACTAAACCAGGAGCATACTATTAATATACTAACATGTATCTAACACTAATAAATCATCTTCAATAAACGATACCTCGGCTACTAGACTCATTAAAACAGAGTTTTTGTAAATGGTCAGGGGCGTTACATGACAAGAGAGAGCGTGATACCAGAGCAGGATATGTGCGTGAGAGACAGAAAGAGCGAATGAGGGTTTAGAGAGAAGTGGGTGTGAGTGACAGGGAGAAGGGGATGGTTAGATAAGAATGGGGAAGGGGAGAAGGAATATGACAGGGAGTGGGAAAAAAGAGGGTTGTTGTGAATTTGGGAGAAAGAGACTTAAGCAGAATGGACGAAAGATAGCTTGGGGATTTGATTATGGAGCCTGATTACCCAGCTGTGGAGGGTCAATAATAGGAAATGTAGCAGGGTTTAAGCACAGAAGAGTAGGGACACCTCCCCACATGGCAACAGCGGAACATAACCCCTCTCAAAAAATAGACTCCCAGGAGACACACAGCAATTAAGGTGAGCGTACACATTATATAGGACTGAACAGCTCATCCTTGCATGTTTATTTTGCAAGCATTAAAGGCTGCATTTGAAGAGCATAAAGTAAACTGTGGGATAGAGCAATCCAGTACTGGTGGAAGAATACAGTAAATAGGTTTGGGCAAGAGGAGGGAAGAACACAAGCTGGATAGTGTAAATCAAATAGAGCCAAAAAATAGAAAGAAAGCAAGTGTGCCTAACAAATGACAAAGCTAATGGTAAGCAGTGGGTGGAAAGCATTCCAAGGGACAATTTCCGAATGGCCCCAAGATGTTGTTCGCAAACCAGACAGCTGAGCTGCCTGGTAGGCTAAGACCTAAAGACCACAGAGCATGCCCTAAATGAACTGAACACTGCATGTGTTTTTTTCTAATTTCACTTCCTGTTTCAATAGTTATATGTGAGTCACGAAATAGAATACGCACTAGGCAAGGAAAAAAAAGTACAAATAGTTTGGCTGGCAAGAATCTTTGATGGATGAAACTTGCAGAAGTTGGCCATTGATTGTGAGAAACAACATGTAGTGTTATAAGAAAATGTGTGCATCACCCTAAGTCTTAAGGGCCATCTCTCAAGTTTCCCATGCAGTTATGCACACAGCTACCAAAAGAACCCATACTCTGTATGGCATCTCCTGTCAGTTCTGGATTTTCACGCAACCGCATTTTTGTATTGTGGAACTTGTGTTTTTTCCTTTCATGAAGAAACATGTTGGCACAAAGAGCCCAGTGTGAAAAATGATACAAAATAAAATAAAAGAAACAGAATTTGCTAGAAGTTGGCATAGGAGCAGTTGGCAGGCACTTCGACATTACAATTATTATCAATCACATGATCAGCCCAGCTCATCCCTACAAAACATGAACATCACCAGAAGTGCCTTAAAATATGTTGCTGATAGAGCATTTGCACTTAACACAATTGCTCTTTAGGGCGGAATGTTACTGGGAGTCTTGTTTGGTCCTTCTATACAAATGTGTTGTTACGTTACGATTCAGTTGCCCGTCCAAAGCTTCGCAATACTTATGAATATTTATTTTTTTGCTTTACAATATAGACTGAAGGGAAGGTAATGCAACCCTTCACATATACCGCTATTTCTGTTTGTCGGCATATGTTTCTCCCGTGGGGGCTTTCAATGCGTACGTTTGGTGCAAGTTGAAACTTAAGAACTGTTTACCTCTTGCCAGGTAAGTCCTGGTAAGCCTTGTTTAAGATCAGGCGGTTTCCAGACAGAATATCGGTGCCTGCTACAAAATGCCTCTGCCAGGGGACATATTCTTCCCTCCAAGCCACTTATTCCTGCTAACCTCTAGGGAGAGGGGCAAGGATCAGCACCACAAGCACACAGCCAGGAACAGTCCAAAGAGAAACAAGTCAGTGCCCTACTGGGGGGAACCATAACCCCCACTTAGCTTTCTGTGCATGACGGAGGATGAGAACAAGGGCAGGAAAGCACAGCGTGCAAAAACACCGGTGACAGCAGTTCACAGAGATATCCTACTGAAGTATTCCTGCAACATAAGACTGGACCCAGGAAATAGTTTCTTCTTAAGTTTATTCCTTAGAAGATCCCATCCATCAACCGGTACACAATCTCACCAACAGCTTGTCTTCCTTTGAATCCTAACATAGAATCTAGTGACATAGATACAGTTCCTACATTACATGACCATATGTCATAAATACAATTCCTTTGATGACACATTACAATTCTATTACTGACATAGTGAAACAAGTCATAAGAAAGGCAGAACTCCACACACCTCCCTTCCTTATCTACAACAATATAAAAGAAAAACACAGTTAAACATGATCCGAAAGATATGACAGATGTTTACACTTTCTAAACCCGGGCGTTTAACCATTACCAAATCGCCCACCTCAACTTTGGTTTTCCTAACCGCTTTTTTTTTATTTTCTTTGCTTCGCCTTCTCTTCTTCTCTCTCTAGAATGTCAAGATTATCGCATTTCCTTGATTTACCTTTATTTAATTCATATTTGCTAACCCATGCAGGTTCTACACATGTATTAGGAACTCTGCCTCTGAGTAATAGGAAAGGTGTTTTTCCGGTGGTAGCATGAGGAGATGATCTACATTCCTCCATTTTTTAAAGAACTTCACATTTCCAATCTAAGGATGATGATTTTGCTAAGATAATAGATTCTTTAATTACTTTGTTGAATCTCTCAACCATTCCATTTGCCTCTGGATGACAGAGAGAACAGGTTTTGTGTACAATACCCAGGCACGGCCCGTGCAGGGCGTTCTACCGTGGCGGTGACATCAGACGGGGGAGGGGCAGGGTGGGGGGTTGAAAAATGCGGCATATGGACCATTACAGGTAAGTACTGAAAATAATAAATAAAACGAACTTCGTTTCCCGCGCTGCATCACCAAATGTGATGCAGCGAGGGCAACGAAATTCGTTTTATCCTCCATCTCTTTAGAGATGAACTGAACCCCATTATCAGTTAAGATGGATTCAGGAATCTCTTCTCTTGCTAACAAACTCTTTAAACATTGAATCACATGAGCAGAATCAATTCCAAGGCACGAGTGCAGCGATTGAAACCAAAGTAAATAAAGAGAAAAAAATGGCGGACGCATGTTTTTATTCTCTTTATTTACTTTGGTTACAATGGCCGCACTTGAGCTTTAACTGTAAATATTTTAACCTAAAGCGTGTGCCACGATTGGTTCAAAAGTAAAGAAATTGAAAAAAAAAAGTTTTTTTCTATTTCTTGACTTTTGAAGCAATTGTGGCTCACTGCTTTAAGTTAAGATATTTACAGTTAAAGTGCAAGTGCAGCGATTGAAACCAAAACAAATAAAAAGGAAAAAAGGCATGCACATGTGTTTGCCAATGCAACTAGCCATCAGAAAGGTGCGGCCACCATTATTCCAACAAGGGTGCCGTGCTGGATACATTTAAAACAAGCATTAGCAATGCAATCGGTCTCACAATTTCGAGTGTTTGAGCTGTTTGGATTTAAATGAAAATGTCTTTTATTTTATTTTTTATAAACCTGCAAGCAGTGCATAAATACACACTCTGTGCTTATAGTAGGTGCTTACTAGAAGCAAGGCTGGCAGTAACTACGCCTCTTTTACTGCCAGCCTTGCTTATCGTAAGCAAGGACTATAAGTACAAAGTGTGCGTTTAGACACCACTTTCAGGTTTTCAATACACATAACTAAAAGGCATTGTTATTTACAATGCCAATAGCTCAAACTCTCTCAAATGCAAGACCTATTGCATTGCAAATACTTGTTTATTGACTGTCTTTTAAAAGTACACACTTCACAGTTTAGCTGGCAGCTCCTTTACAATATCTCTCCAAAAAATTATTCCAGTGGGATCGCCAACCAGCAGTCCTGACTTCATCCCTGGTAGTCAATGGTTCAGGGATATCACAATTTCTTGAGGGATAATTTCATTTCATCAAATGTGGCTTTTCGAATTGGGCGAGTTTGTCAATAATTCAATTGCAATAATCTTTCTATCTGATTTTGTGCAGACCTTAGCCAGGTTTAAAATTTGCTGCAGTAACTCTTGGTATTTATAGCGCCTACAAACAGCCGAACACTTCTCTACAGCTCTCAGTGAACACTGTGTGCATGTCGAAGAGGAAATAATTCCAAATATCAAACAACCTGCGCTGGAATGAAATGAATAATGAGAGGCAGAGGATCACCTTGCTCACCATAAGTTGGCAGGGTATGCTGAGACGTGAGTCCCTTGCTCACTTTGCCACTGGATTCAAGCAAGCCTGGCTGAAGACGTCTGTAATGCCAGAAACCGGTCCTAGGAAGCTTGTTTCCGGTGCAGAGAAAGCATGGCTTGGCAGTTTGGGCTGGGCTGTTCCCATGTAGAACTTCTAAGGAGACTGCATTGGCTGCCCATTGCCAAAAGAATCACCTTTAAGGTACTGACTCTAGCTTTCAAGCCCATCCATTCAATTGGCCCAAAGTATATGGAGAAGCGTCTGGCCTTTTATGTTCCGAGGAGGTCGCTTCGGTCGGCCTTGTTGGCTAAGGCTGTCGTCCCCCGGATTAAACTTGCCCGGATCGGAGGGCGTTCTTTCCGTTACTTGGTCCTGCGTTGCTGGAATGAGCTACCTGTTTCCTTAAGAAAGTTGAACAGTCTCCTTACTTTTAGAAAGGAGCTGAAAACTTGGCTCTTTGCAGCATGATTTCTCCTGGCGGAACCTTCGTGAGCTGCTGTGTTGTGTTTCTTTTCCGCATCTCTCTTTGCCAAAGCGCTGGGACGCCCCTTGGGGTAGCCGTGCGCTATAAAAGAGACTTAAAAATAACATAACATAACATAACATTTGCATATGGCCATGTCTGAACTGGGGTGGCAGAGTGGGCTAAAGAACGGTGATGGATTACACCCAGATCTGTTGACTGGGTGTTAGTGTTTGATTGGTTCAGATGCTCCGTCCATCACCACCCCATTTGTTACCGCTTAAAACAACCCAGGCGGTTTTCTTTGAAGAAAAAATTCAAGCCTCCGCTAACTCCTCTAGGGAAACATTCCGCATTGTCAAAAAACTTGAAAATCCCTGACCCTCCTTGCGTTCCCGACCCCTCTGGCCGCCAATGTAATGAACTGCCAGAATTGTTCACTACCAAAATTCAAAATATCCTAAAAACTCTCCCAATTAATGACCACTTACTAGAACTCTACTTACCAGTACCTGAAAATAATGCCCTCCATTTAGAATCATTCTCCCCCTTCATGGCGGAGCTGCTCCCTCCAATTTTAGAATCAATCAAAATTGGTTCCCCCATGGACCCGGCACCACTCAACATCCTGAAGTCAGTGACATTCACCATCACCTCTCCCATTAACAACCTAATTACCGCCTCCCTAGCGCAGGGCACTGTTCCCCATAACTGGAAAAAAAACCATAGTAAGAGCACTGTTAAAAAAAAAACCACCTTGATCCCTCGGAGTTGGGTAACTACCGGCCCATCTCTTTACTACCAGGAATCAGCAAGGTGGCGGAAAAATTCATCAACAACCATCTTTCCGGTTTCCTTGATTCCGGCGGACTCCTACACTACTCTCAGACAGGCTTCCACCCTGGCCAGGGCACAGATACCGCTCTGATGGCAGTTGCAGAAGAGGCGAGAAAGATTCTTGACTCAGGAGGATCCGCAGCTGTGATCCTCCTGGATCTAAGCGCGGCCTTTGATACAGTGAGAGCAGAGGAGGAGCTACAGGGTCAGCTCTATCCCGGCTGAAATCATTCCTAGAAAGTAGAACCTTCCAGGTCACCGAAGGAAATATTCGTTCCAGAGCCATACACTTTTTAATGTGTATATGTCCCCAATGGAGGAAATAGTAGCCACTTCTTTTGGAATTTAATTGGTCACTTAAGCGGACAACACCCAACTTGCTGTCTCGCTGAATCAGTCAGACCACTCCCCGGAAAGTCTGTGCTTCTGTCTCAAAGAAATTCCCAGCTGGATGAACGGATCCCACCTTAAACTTAATGGCGAAAAAAACGGAGCTTCTGGTGCTGGGCAATCAATTAAAATTCACCACTAACTCTATGTGGCTGACCTGTATGGGGCAGGCTCCCGCTCTTAAAAAAAAAAAAAAAGTCTGGGTATCTGGCTAAAACAGGACCTTACCTTCCAAACCCAAGCAAGGAAAACTGCGGGAGTCTGCTTTGGCCTGCTGCAAACCACACAGAAAATCCTCTCCCTCTTGCCTGCCCACTCCAGAAAACTCCTCATTCAAGGTCTTATCCTCTCCAGATTGGACTATGGCAACACCCTCTATCTTGGCGCTCCTAAAACAGTCATTTCCAAACTTCAACTTGTCCAGAATTCGGCAGCCAGACTTCGTACAGGCACAAAAAATATGTGCTCTGCTAAACCCGCCTTAAGCACTCTCCACTGGCTCCCAATTGAGGAGAGAGTCAACTTCAAGTCCCTTTGTATTACACACAAAATCCTCCAGGGCAAGGGTCCCCAATCCTAAGAGCTCTAATTAAACCTTATAAAGCCAGCAGAAAGCTAAGATCCAACCATCTCTACTTAGCTGACACTCCCAGAATCAAGAAGGCGCGGACGGGGGGCAGCCTCTTCTCTTACAATGCTTCAAGGCTCTGGAACTCCCTCCCCCTTGCCATCCATAACCTACTAAAATTTCGCAAACTCCTGAAAATCTGGCTTTTCCCCTAAATTCCATCTGTTCTCTATCCAACTCCGCAGCACTGGGTAGCCATCCGCTCTACAAATCCCATTCCATTCCATAACTAAACTCTTATAAGGTCTCAAAGGCGAGACCTATTGGCTATGCCAACACAGGAGCATCACCACCACACTCCAATTTACAAAACAAATATAATGAACAATAAGAACACTATGGCAAAGTCTTTCCCCTTTATCAGCAAACTATTATTGTAGTGGTTTGGAGGCCATGTTTCTTTTTTTCCCAACTTTATTCCTGAAGTATATTGGGTGTATGGAGCACACACAGAAAAGACACCAGTATTCGCTGTATACAGTTTACGATACTTAAAAAGCAAGATAATAGTAGGCATCGACAGCCAGCCTCGTACATTGTGGTACAGTTAGGCCATGGTTCTAAAATGTTTACTATGCACAGGCCATTAACAGAAGAGTAAATAAAGTAACCCAAAATTAGAGGGTGCATTAGAGGCGAAGCAAAACTAGCTAATCAATGTCTGCAATCTCAGCACGAGGCCCCGGGTCTGGTAGAGCCTGGTCCTCCTTTCAACCTGCACCTCACCGACAGGTGGTACTGCGGAGCACCGGGTGCATGAGGCTAGAAACACTGCAGACCCCGACTCCCAGGGGGGATCCCACAGTGTTATCACCCCCTTTGAGTGTACCATTCCAGACGATTCGAGACAAGTCTGTGATGAGAGCTCAATCTTCCCTCCTCTGTTCCCCAGTAAAAAGATATTCTGTTGTATCTGAGGATTATGCTAATATTTCTTTCTGTGGCAACAACAGGAGGAACCGGGGAGGGGATGATGCTGGTTATGGCAGACTCTCTGATTTAAGACACAAAAGGACAAAGTCGGTTTGGAAATGAAAATCGTGTGCGCTGCGATGTAGCGCCTCCTGTGACAGCGCGCCTACCACTAATGCATCACGTGTTAATTCTGCAGGGGGGGGGGTGCCTTTTATGAGCTGTCAGTGGGAATGAACGGCCCAACCTTAAGGTTTGTAGAGATAGAAGGATGACCAGTCTTGGTGGTATTGGCGCTTTACAATTGTAGGCTCTTCTTGCTATTCACACCACTAAGTGTATCTGTAATTGGGTGCCTAGGCATGGGTTGTCATCCGTACCCCAAAATAATCCTTAGATCAGGTATATAAATGTACAAAGCCTGTCACACCAACAAGAATTATCAATAAACAAATTTTTTCAACAATATTTCAATCACATAAATATAATACAAATTCGATAGAGATTCAACTTCGTTTAATCTTTAGAGGTTTTCCTCCAGTCCAGCCAACACGTGTTTCGTCGATTGGGATGGAACCCACGACTTCATCAGGGCTGGGAAAAATACAATACAGAGGTTGTTCGGGTTATGAGATAATATCCCATCCACATTAATTATGCATGAGGCATTGAGTTGATACTGTAGCAAGTGGGCAATTATTGTCGCCATTTACGTCACTTAGCCACACGGGATCATGCATTAGGAGAGGAAGAAGTGCGACGGGAGTATCAGTACTCCCCCATGTTTAAGAAGAAGAGGCTCTCTCATTGTCGAGAGATGGTGCGGGTCCCCACAGTTCGTGACATACAAAATATCATAGTGCTATACTATATAGTAGATTGATTTACTGTGCTCATCCCAGTCTTATTGTGATAGCGTAGTGTGCTACCTCCCGTGAGGAGTTGTGTCAATTCTGAATAGTCAAATAGCCACAGTGTAATATTTGTGCTCTGTGAAACCTATTTGGGTTGCTGAGTATATAGTACTCAGGCTTACCTGCTATTCGAAGTTCATGCACTTTGTGCCTAAAATATCAAGTATATGGAATATGTTCAAAATTCTCAGCTTGTCATGATATCACATTATCCAAGCTCCATACAGTCATCATTCAGAGATTAACAGTATGAAAAGCGTACCTTCTGACTGGTGATAATTCCAACCCAGCCTTATGTGGCTTGGGTAGTAGTATGCTTAATGAATCTTGTGTTGGTCGAATCTATAATTTACAAAAGGATCTTGCTTAGAGCTATGTTTAAAATCTGAGGATATATATTCTCTTATACTACCAATATTTAGGTAATGGGCTTACCTTTACAAAATTATTGTATTCCGTTATTTATATCAATTCTTCCCTGGAATCCAGATCGTATTAAATCTGTTCTTAATCCCCAGTCAATTTGAAGCCAAGGTGCTCCCTGCTGTAGGAATTAGAAAAAGACGGTACTATTATACTGTCAAAGTATATATGGGACGAGCATTTCACTCCCTCTATCTTTTCCCCCAGATCGGGTCCTTCATTCGAGCTTACCTTCTTTTTTTCGAAGTCCAGGGGCTGCGAGAGTCAGCTATCCATAGCGCGGTCTTCCGTATTTTGGAAGTCCGCGTCTGTCACCCGGAAGTGGTTAATATACTTCCGGTTTCTGTTTAAACTCGCGCTCGAGTCTGTTTGGGCTCGCGCTCCAATTATTTAGGTCGCGACAGCCGCCATTACTAAGTGGTGGCTATCTAAATGCAAATCCCTTGCTCTAATGCTAGCGTGTACGGTGGTGCACTTAAAATTAACCATATTTCGTGCAATCTACTATGTGAGTGAGTCTAATAGTGCGAGAGAGTGAATTTTATCTCAAAATTCGTGATTTTGAACTGTGGGGTCTCGAGTTATAACTATCAATATGTGTTATCAAACATAACGACAATTATTATTCATTGACATATGCATTGATTCGATTATGAGTATAAATATCATTGCAGGTCATGATTGACCTTAGCTTATTCAATATACTTGCGTTATATAGTATAGGAACTCGATGGAAGCTATACAGTTTAGGTTGTCCTGGCCCAGCCGGGGCAGGAGTTTATTACCAAAAGACAATGTCAGATGTACAATACAATTTTACAAGACACAAGCCTGTGCCGTACTGACAAGAAAGGAAGGAATAGATATAGGGTGAAAAAGAGGGTGGTTTTCAGGCAAGGAAAAGAGAGCAAAGACAGGGCACTGCGAAAAGATGCAAAGATTGCTAGCAGTGTCGCCTGGAGTGCAGTTTACACGGACATTTGAAATATTACAAGTGTCAACCCACTCTTGGGTGTCGACGTTTCGATCCCTAAAGGCTCTAATAGATACACGGGATCATCATCAGGACTTATTTAAGTAGCAAGACATGCCTGAAATGAATAAAGCCTGCATTAGAGAAAAGGAACAAAAAGAAAAACAAAGTTTTGTGAAAAATACTTCGCCATTAAAGAATTTATAAAGATTTTAACTGCCCTTATTGTAATTACATTCGAAATCGCAGTGCGTAACCCAGTGCAAAGTGTCTCGTGATGACTTAAAAGTTAAGCAGAGCACATTGTCATAATTTCCGGAATCGCAGTGGCATGCGTGAGGTTCATCACTCTGGGGCTACGTAGTGATTTGTGAGCCTAATCCAAGTGTGTTGGACAATGGTAGGTACCTTCGTATAAAGTTGGTCAAAAACATAGGGGGAAGCCTTCCAAAGTATATTGGACAGTGGCTTTGCAAACCAATAGGGCGATTTGAGACTGAAAAACAATGTTTAACATACCATGTGGTTGAGCTTATACATACGATTCTCTGGGGTTCAGTGGTTATTTCAATATAATCGTATTTAAAACTTCAACGACGGTCTGAAGGTGGCTGCACTAAAATCAAGGAATCAATTAGGGATTTAAGACCAGTAAGTTTCGAAAGACCAGTGAGTACTACCCAAGTTTAGAAGAGGTGGTTACCTTCTGTTTCACGTGCAAGCGTGGAACTCATGAGTATACAGACATCAATGGTATCATATTGTTTGTCAGTGTTCCCGACTCCTTTCTGGGGAAATAAGGTGGAGACTCAGTTTTATTACAAAAAGTGTTGGGTGGTGGCCAATTGCCGTGCTCTTAATCTAGGACATGCGTAGATTACTTACAGATTCAGAGTTTCAGACTTGCTGCGCCCTGGGATTCAACAATGTGGGTATAGGGCGCTGAAAAGAGGAATAGCGTGTCAGAGTGCGCGGCGAAAATGTCGCGTTCACCTTGAAAATGTAAATCAGAGCTTGCCGCTGGGCAAGAGCGTTTCACTTACTTACTAGTGCAGCCACCTTCAGACCGTCGTTGAAGTTTTAAATACGATTATATTGAAATAACCACTGAACCCCAGAGAATCGTATGTATAAGCTCAACCACATGGTATGTTAAACATTGTTTTTCAGTCTCAAATCGCCCTATTGGTTTGCAAAGCCACTGTCCAATATACTTTGGAAGGCTTCCCCCTATGTTTTTGACCAACTTTATACGAAGGTACCTACCATTGTCCAACACACTTGGATTAGGCTCACAAATCACTACGTAGCCCCAGAGTGATGAACCTCACGCATGCCACTGCGATTCCGGAAATTATGACAATGTGCTCTGCTTAACTTTTAAGTCATCACGAGACACTTTGCAATGGGTTACGCACTGCGATTTCGAATGTAATTACAATAAGGGCAGTTAAAATCTTTATAAATTCTTTAATGGCGAAGTATTTTTCACAAAACTTTGTTTTTCTTTTTGTTCCTTTTCTCTAATGCAGGCTTTATTCATTTCAGGCATGTCTTGCTACTTAAATAAGTCCTGATGATGATCCCGTGTATCTATTAGAGCCTTTAGGGATCGAAACGTCGACACCCAAGAGTGGGTTGACACTTGTAATATTTCAAATGTCCGTGTAAACTGCACTCCAGGCGACACTGCTAGCAATCTTTGCATCTTTTCGCAGTGCCCTGTCTTTGCTCTCTTTTCCTTGCCTGAAAACCACCCTCTTTTTCACCCTATATCTATTCCTTCCTTTCTTGTCAGTACGGCACAGGCTTGTGTCTTGTAAAATTGTATTGTACATCTGACATTGTCTTTTGGTAATAAACTCCTGCCCCGGCTGGGCCAGGACAACCTAAACTGTATAGCTTCCATCGAGTTCCTATACTATATAACGCAAGTATATTGAATAAGCTAAGTTCCATTGTCTCACTATAACAAAGTTATACCCATGGCTCTTAGCTATCCGTTGGGTTCCCCTTGTTCTTAAAAAACGGTCATGATTGACCGGTATATTGATCTCTACAATCATATGGCATATTGAACATTGTTTCAGATTATCAAGATGACATATATAACATGCAGAAGAGACAAAGAACATCATTAGAGGGTAAATTAACATATAAATTATTCGTCTCTTATGTGCAGTACTGTGTTTGTTAGCATTCATGACTGTGCAGGTACTGTTATTATTGTCTCTACTGATATATCTCAATTACCCAAAAAGTAATGTAGTTCCTGATCAGCATTCATACCGTACTCGACCGCACGCATGGTCAGTATCCATGATGCTTCCCTGCGTCTCAAGGCTAGCTCTCTGTTACCACCTCTCGGGTCATTCTTTACCTGATCTATAGCACAAAAGCTAATGATTTTCTGTTTACCTTGTTTGGGGCATAGGTTTACATGTGTTGCAGTGTTGTATCTCGTGTCCTGATATTTTATTGCTCTTATATGCTCAAAAATTCTCTCTTTGAGTGGTCTTATTGTACTGCCTATATAGAAGCTCCCACATTTACAATTAATCATATAGATTACAAAGCAACTATTGCAGTTAAGTAGTTGTTTGATCATAAATTCCTTGCCCCTGTAATTGCGGAATGTTTTGGTTCTGTTCATTGCCATGGGACATAGCTTACATGTCCCACATTTGTGAAAGCCAATGCTTTTTTTGTGTCAGCCAGTCAGGAATTGATTTTTTGTCCATTGGGTAAGTAGGGCTAATCCAGGATTTTATATTTCTTCCCTTTCTATATGTTATCAGGGGATTCCTCGTGATATACTGGTTGAGAGATTTATCATTATTGAGAATCCACCAATGTTTCTTCATACTCTTATTCAGTATCTTAGCAGCATCGTCATAATTCGTGATTAGTCTGATTTTGTTGTTGGTATTGTCCCCTCGTTGTTTATCACAGAGAGTCATCTCCCTAGGGACTTTGTCTATTCTCTGTTCAGCCTTAGTAATTGTGTCCATATTGTACCCCCTACATCTGAACCTGCTCTTCATATTGTTTTTGCATTTTGCAAAATCCTCATCCTTACTACAATTTCTCCTTGCTCTAGTGAATTCCCCAAACGGAATGGATTGAATTTGGTGTCTTGGGTGTGAACTCCCAGCATGTAGAAGGGAATTGCATGACGTCGGTTTCCTGTACAGTCTACTTTGTATTTTGTTGTCCTCAATGAACAGTAACAAATCTAAAAATTCTATTTGGGTAGTGCTTATAGACTGAGTTAGATGTATTCCCATTGGATTCGAGTTAAGATATTCACAGAATTCCAGGAGACCATTCATGTCTCCAGCCCAAATTAACAGACAGTCGTCTATGTAGCGACCCCAGTAAATGATGAACCTTAAGGTTTATATAAACTGTCATCCTTAATCAAAAGACAGCGGGGAGAGTGTCAGCTTGCATAACGCACAAACCGGCTGAAAAATTAGACTGTTCTCTTCCGTTAGCGCAGACTTGAGCCGAAAGTAACGCTGCTCCTGGGGGTGCCCTAACACAGCCCTGGCAGAGAGATGGCCTTCTGACTCAGTACAGGGGGCACTCTAAGAGACTGTGTAGTTTTGAAGATTCCCTTTGAACCTATACATTGTATTTTTCTCAAGCAACCAATGTCACACCACTCTGCTCAAATTTATCACACACTTGCACTCAAGATATGAAAGTACTTATATTAAAATCTTTTAATGTATCAATTATGGAATTCAGAAAGATAAATCATCACATGAAAATTCATAATAAAACACATCAAAGAGTAGCATGATACCCTACAAGGGCTATTAAAAACATATTAAAAAATGCATGACTAATACAGTAAATATATCATCATTAAAAGAACAACAAAAGAACACCACATGGAAGGGATATATAAAAGGCAGCCAAATTATGCCTTTGCAGTGTTAATTTGAACCTTATGTGGACAAGACTTAGCAGAGAACAACTATCCCTGACTTCTGTAATTCTTGTCCCATATCAAATGTAACCAGACTCTCTGCGTCGACACGTTTTGGTGGATGTAAATGGATAGGGCCACTTCTTCAGGACTAACAATGATTTCCCTTCCTTATTCGATATCAATTAGTGTACCTTCACTCTTATTGTGGTATTTAGATGGGGACAAGTATCTATTTCTTCAATGTTAAATGTCAAAATAGTGGCATATGCGTCAGGATAACTGAGTAACGGCCTTAATTTGCACCATTACAGTCGCATTTATATAGCAAATCTCTATGTCGAGATGGGCCGGATCATGTCTCGGTATATCTATGAATTGAAATGATATCTTTAAATTGAATAAAAGGAGGATGGACCCTTTGTTATGTATGGTAGTGAATTTCTTAAATTGTCCCCCGTTTGCCTGGAACGCATTGGGTAGGCTCTATAGCTCTAAACATCGGGAATACCGGAGACATTCCTCTGTGTTTCAGCTTCAGGTGCCTCACCTCATGGAGCTCCCAGATATGTACCCCTCTGCAGGCCGAGACAAAAAACCCAAGCACGGGCAAAGAAAATATGTCTGGCCATTTTAGGTTGAGCCTAGAGTCAGCACGCATGCGCTGCTCTGCGAGGCATGCTGTATTCCGTCTGTGGAGTTGGGACACTCACAACACTTTTCATAGGTGCTTCCTCTTCCTTTCAAGCTGTCTTTCTTTCGTCAACACAACCGGAGATGCTGTGCCCTCTCATGCATGTTAAAACATTATAAATTTGGGTTTTGGGGACATAAAACATGTACAATATTGCTCCAAAGTATCAGAGCTCACCAGTGAGTTCCAGAGTGTGTCATCTTACGCCAGCTTTTATGTTAATATTCCAGGATACACAAAAGTGTACGTCAGGATGCGCTCCTGGGTGAGCTTTTTTTTATCTCTGCTGCTGTCTTTAGTCAATCTTCAGTTTATAAAAGTAATGTGGATATGAGACTGGCTGTTACCCAAGCCAAACCCTGTACTCATACTCAGCAGCCTTTGGACTTTTAAGCTACTCACGAGAACCTCCTGCATGTACAGCACAGAGCTCTCCTTGTGATCCTGAGCAGTTTGCTGACCTGTGCAACAGTCTCACTTTTATTCCAGCTTCTTGTGTATTTCAGGCAGGCAAATGACCCAAGTGAATGTGACACTATGGGGCATATTCTCAAGGATCTATCGCAAAGTTAACAGCACTTTATCGCAGCCAAAGTTGTGATAAATTATTTCCCCATTCACAAGCTGGTGTAAACAGCCCCCAGCACCAGTTCATCTACGATAGCATCAGCAAAAAACATCACCACAGATGACCCCCGCAACTATCGCTGATGAGATACAGAGTAGGCGTTCCTGTGCCCAGATCCACAACAACACGACTCCACAACATTCACAGCAACCAGACAGAGCTGCGATAAGAACACAAAACAGGCGATATGGTGCGCTAGCACCAGGAAAATAACACCTGCTCTGACCGGGTGCAAATTCGGACCACAGCCTGCACCACAAAACGGATCACAGCCCACTGCCACATCGGAAGGGCAACAGATGCTATGGAGCCACTGGTCATGCAGGACAGTCACCCTAGAGGGCCAAAACACCCACCACCACCACCCCAGGACCCCAAACCACACCCGGAACACTCCCCCGAACCACCACAGAGGCAGCGCAGACAAAGACAGCAGACCCACAGGAAATGCACCAGCTTCACAGACACAACACCTAAAATGTCATTGCCCACTACAGGCCCAAAAGTACAACCATCCTATGCATCTTGACCAACAACGCCGAACAGGCCGACTGAACCAACACAGCGGACAACCAACATCCCACCCCACACAAAGCTGCTGGCTGTACTGCACCTGTTAGCCCCTGACACCCCCTAACCAACACCCGCCAGAGTCGGAGGAGTCACACAGCCAGCCACATCCAAGTCCTACACACCTGTCCTGGACATCACTACAGACTGGTGTCCCAGTCCCTATACATCCAACACAAAGTGCAGGATCCACTGGGCACCAAGCAAGGACCATACGCCATAGCTGGATGCAGGCATGTGTTGGGGGCAATCCACAGCACACATGTCATACCTGTGCCTCCTGCTGATACAGCACACAATCACCACAAAAGAAAGGACACGTCTCACATCAATGTGCAGGCAACAACTGAACACCAGGGAACCTCCACTAATGTCGGATCCAAATACCCAGCCAGTGTGCATGATTCCTACATCCTCCGACAGTCCATCAGCAACCAGCGATCCCAGGATGGCACCAGGGGAAATGCACAGCCCCTTGGCAAGTTCCATATGATCACCCCACTCTCCTCAACTCCACAACCATGCAACTCACAACCCTGACAATGCACACATCACAAATTTACAACCAACATGGAAAACAGCATGGTCACCCACCAGACATGACAGAACAACTCACAATCGTAACCTGGGCAAGCCCTGCACATGAGCCATCAATGGCATGGTACCTCAGCCTCACACCCCCAAATGTGGGGAGAGGTGGCAACCAGGAATGTGTGAAGGAGGCTAGAGAACCATGATTGGGAAACTACACAATGCCCAGTGTGGCAGAGATGTGCTGGACCACCCGCAGTATGCAGAGCACACCCATATCCACGGCGACATACACCACTAGTGTATGGAGTGTAGTGGATGCAACCATGTCGCCCTGGCTAGTGGGGGAGTTCTCAGAAATGTTGACTGTGACGTCTCCCCCGTCACAGCCGGGGTGACAGCACCAGTTCAACCGCGATAGCAGCCGCAAAAAACACCTCCACAGAAGACCCCTGCAACCATTGCTGATGAGATGCAGAGTAGGCATTTCCGTGCCCTAATCCATGACAACACCACTCCAGAACATTCACAGCGACCAGACAGAACTGCGAATAGAGCACAAAACAGGGGATAAGGTGCGTTAGCACCAGGAAAATAACACCTGCTCTGACCTGGTTCAAATTTGGACCACACCCTGCACCACAAAACGCAGCACAGCCCACAGCCACATCAGAAGGGGAACAGATTCTATGGAGCCACTGGTCATGCGGGTCAGACACCCAAGAGGGCCACAACACCCACCGTAACCACCCCAGTACCCTAAACCCCACCCGGAACAACCCCCCGGACCACTACAGAGGCAGCGCAGACAAAGACAGCGAACCCCCAGGAAATGCACCAGCTTCACAGACACAACACCTGACAATGTCATTGCCCATTACAAGCCCAAATGGACAACCATCATATGCATCTTGACCAACAACGCCCGACAGGCTGACTGAACCAACACAGCGGACAACTAACATCCCACCCCACACAAAGCTGCTGACTGTGCTGCACCTGTTGGCCTGCTGACACCCCCAACCAACACCCGCCAGAGTCGGAGGAGTCACACAGCCAGCCACATCCAAGTCCCTCACACCTGTCCTGGACATCACCACAGACTGGTATCCCAGTCCCTAAACATCCAACACAATGTGCAGATTCCGCTGGACACCAAGCAAGGACCATACGCCATAGCTTGATGCACGCACGTGTTGGGGCAATTCACAGCACACATGTCATACTTGTGCCCCCTGCCGATACAGCACACAATCACTGCAAGAGAAAGCACACGTCTCACATTAATGTGCAGGCAACAACCGAACACCGTGGAACGTCCACCAATATTGCCTCCAAATACCCAGCCAGTGTGCATGATTCCTCCATCCTCCGACAGTCCATCAGCAACCAGCGTTCTCAGGATGGCACCAAGGAAAATGCATAGCCCCTTGGCAAGTTCCATATGAACACCCCACTCCCCCAACTCCAAAACATGCAACTCACAACCCTGACAATGCACACATCACAAATTTACAACCAACATGCAAAACAACATGGTCACCCACCAGACACGACAGAACAACTCACAATGGTAACCTGGACAAGCCCTGCACATGAGCCATCAACGGCATGACACCTCAGCCACACACTAGCCGAAAGTGTGGAGAAGTGGCAACCAGGCATGTGTGAAGGAGTCAGGAGAACCATGATTGGGAAACTACACAATGCCCAGTGTGGCGGAGATGTGCTGGACCGACCGCAGTATGCAGATCACACCCATATCCATGACGACATACACCTGTAGTGTATGGAGTATAGTGGATGCAACCATGTCACCCTGGCCAGTGGGGGAGTTCATGGAAATGTTGCCTATGACGCCCCCCCGTAATTGTGAGCGGAGTGGGATGGCCCGGTGTATGCCAGGCCAGTGTAGGGGTGTGAATAAAAAGCATGTAGTCCTGGGCAAGGTCCTCTTCTAGAAAGCCCAACGTCTCTGCTAGGGTGGTGCCACTCACCACGCCATGAGGCTGACACCATCCTTCTGAGCAGTGTTGTCTACGATCTTGTGCGCCTGCTGTACCCTGGTATGCTGGACCCCAAACCCATCAGGCCCGCCCCAGCACAGCCAGGTCACACTGATCACCTGCCCACACGGGTGTGAGGCAAGTAGGGCCCACCAAGTGCCTGCTCAAACTCCAACCCTGAGTCCCGCGACCTTGGTAACCTCCTCAGACCATTACGGCCTACTCAACACAGGCGCGCTTTACTCCTTTGTCATTGACGTACTCTACTACCTCCTCCGGCCTACACCACGGTCAAGTAGGTCACACATTTGGATCTGAATCTTGATTACACCATGGCAGTGAACATTATTTTAGGCAGAGTGCATGTCACGACACTCCCTTCGATGTTGTGCCACCAGGTCTGTGCATAGCATGAACAACCACATGTGTCTATGGGCCTACGCGGACTACTGGCCTCGGCCTATGCTGCACACGAGTAGGTCACAGAATTGGAACATAACATTGATTATTCAAAGGCAGAATACATATCATCGCACGCAAGGACAGGCATGAGAGGATGCTGCATTGCACTCTGGAGGGAACAGGATCATTGTTACGGAGGTGATTGAACACTACTGACAACTGCCCTAGTGTCACTAACAGGTGGGTGTGGGCCATTGCTGTCCACTGCTCCCGGCCTCAACTGCGGTCCACCAGGGCTCACACATCAAATCGAGACCTGACTGGCCCGGACGTCGCATCACCGCAGGAGGCACACGCCACCACCACCAGGATCAGCTCCAACCACAATCTGCCAGAGTTGAAATGGTGGTCCTGATGGATATATGGAGTTGCTCGCACCTGTCGTAGATACCATCATCAGTCAGAAATCCTGCTCGGTACTCCAGGTGCCACTGACTCAGTGCACCACAAGCCATCATCAGTTACTGATTGAATTTTGTGTTGTTGAGAGGTTGAACAGCAATGTCACCTCAAGCAGTGTGGGAGACCTGGGACACTGATGAGGAGGATGATGTAGGTCTAACACACCCCACTGCATCTGCATCAGGAATGTCTCGAAGGGACACAATTCGAGACTTTTTCTTTACATGGGCGCACTCAGCTGTAGTGCCCCTACCTCAGGACACTGTATCGCATGGACACTTCTGTTTGCATGTTGTATCACCTCAGGACTTTCTCCGGCTCCCTCCATGTTGCTCAGCAGTTGACTCTGTCATGCAGGTGTTTTCAGTTTTCGTTGCACTGTTGTCCACTGTTCAAGTGGTTGTGTTTTAGGGTTTAGGGTAGTGCAGTGGTGTTTGGGTAGTGAAGGGGTCGTGCTGGGGATAGATTTAGTTTTTAAGGTAGTGCAGTGGTGTTTGGGTAGTGTAGGGGGTCATGCTGCGGGTAGATGTAGGGTTTAGGGTAGTGCAGTAGTGTTTGTGTAGTATTTGTGGGTTTGTGCTGGTGGTAGTGTTTTAGGGTTTAGGGTAGTACAGTGGTGTTTGTTTAGTGTAGGGGGTCATGCTGGGGGTAGTGTTTTAGGGTTTAGGGTAGTGCAGTAGTGTTTGGGCAATATAGGGGGTCATGCTTGGGGTATTGTTTTAGGGTTTAGGGAAGCTCAATTGCTGTGTGCTTGCTCGCATTGCTCCCACTATCATTAGTGCCTGATCGCTTAGTATATTTGTATTGTAGCGCTATATTGTGTAAGTGCGCTTTGACGATATTTCCATTGTGCTGTGCTGCCTTTGCCTGAATCAATCATTTGTGCCTGACTGTGCCGGTGCCACTGCCATTTTCATCGCGTCTATTTACATTGTGCCCCAATCCTGTTTTGCTTTTGGCTTGCAGCCATTTTGTTGTTTGTTTTTATTTTTATTTTTTATTTGCGGTATTTATAAAGCGCGTCACTCATCCCGGGGGATATCACGGCGCTATGAACCGAAGGGACTACTGAAGGCATGTGCAGAAGGGTTATGTTTTAGGGAAGAGGTGTGTTTTCAGCTTTCTTCGAAACTGAAGATAGTTTGTGGTGTGTCTTAGGTCTTTGGGTAGGTCATTCCACCTTTTAGCTGCCAGGTAGGAAAAGGCGCACCCCCTGCTCTGACTTTGTAGATTCATTTAGGTTTGGCCAGAGCTGATTGACTCGACCGTAGATTCCTGTTGGGGACATAGAAATCGATCTTCCCTTGGAGAATTGTGGGGCCAGTTTTATGTAGAGCTCTGTGCGCATGGCTAAGAAGTTTAAAGGCAGCCCTCTGACGCATCGGGAGCCAATGGAGTTTCTTTAGGCATTCAGATGCTGAGTCTCGTTTGCCTTTATTGCAGACCAGTTTGGCCGCCTGATTTTGCAGGACCTGTAGGCGGGAGAAAAGTTGTTCATTCATCCCTTCGAATAGTGCGTTGCCATAGTCCAGGCGGCTGACCAATAGGGCCTGTGTAACTGAGCGTCTGCAATCCAGAGGTATCCAGGGAAATATCCTTGCGAGAAGTTTTAATATAGCAAAACCCTTGCCCCAGAGGGAGCAGACATGATCCTTCATGGACAAGGCGTCGTCCATGATGATTCCCAGGTTTCGCGCCTGTTGTTTTGGGGTAGGGGCCAATCCCAGTGAGGGTGGCCACCATGTGGCATCCCATACACGTTTGGCTCCCCCAAACAGGAGAATCTCTGATTTGCCAGCGTTTAATTTTAGACAGTGGTTGTGCATCCATTGGGCCATCTCGGAGAGACAATCATGTAGCTTTTTTTTTTGTTATCTCAGGTCCTTCGTCCATAGCCACCATCAGCTGTGTGTCATCAGCATAAGAGCAGATGCCAATGCCCCACTTCCTTCCAATGTCGGCAAGAGATGAAATGTAGACATTGAAAAGAGTGGGGCTCACTGAGGCCCCCTGAGGGACTCCACAGCCGATGGGGTTGGGTTTTGAGTGGAACTGGCCCATATGCACTGCCTGAGTGCGATTGCTTAGGAAAGAGTGGATCCAGTTCAATGCTGTTGATTGAACTCCTTTACTCAGGAGTGTGTTCAGCAGGCAGTCGTGGGATACCGTGTCAAACGCCGCTGACAGGTCAAGCAGTATCAGTGCCACCGATCCCCCTTGATCTGTGGAGGATCTGATACTGTCCGACACTGCCAGCAACGTTGCTTCGGTGCTATTGTTAACTCTAAAGCCGGTTTGGGAGGGATCCAGAAGAGAATTATTTTCTAGATACCTGGTCAGTTGTATGTTGACCAACTTCTCCAAGGCTTTGGAGCGGTAAGGGAGCTGGGAGATAGGTCTGTAGTTCTCTGGGTTGAAAATGTCGGATCCTGCTTTCTTCAAAAGGGGGGTCACGGAGGCGTGCTTCCAGGCCTCAGGGAAGATAGCAGTGACCAGCGATTTATTGAAGAGTTGGGTGACAAGGGGACAGAGCGTGGGTGCGATTTTAGAGAACACGAAGTGGGGGCAGGGGTCCAAAGGGGATCCGAATTTGACTGTATTCAGTACCGCTAAGACCTCTTCTTCGGAGAGTGGTTCAAAACTGGTTAGACGAGGTGCATTGCCTGAGTCTGCTTGGTCATTGCATCTTTCTGATGCCAGGATAGACTTACCAGGATTGTTTGGGGTGCTGAGGGTGTTTTGGGGGGTGAATGTGGAATATATTTTCTTGATTTTATCAGAAAACAAAGTGCTGATGCGCTCACAAGCCTCAGTTGAGGGGGTGAGGGTTTGTGAGGTGCTGGAAGGTTTGCTAAGTTCCTTCACTATTCTAAATGTTCTTTTGCTGAATTACTGTTCTCGTGGATGCGTTGTGTGAAATAGGCCTTCTTTGCGTCTTTAATGGCCGAGATGTATTGCTTCCGTTTGTTGACATAGTCAATTCTTGCTTCACTCTCTTTCGTCTGTCTCCATGAGTGTTCATTTTTTTGGCATTCTTTTTTAAGATTTTTTAGGTGGGGGGTGTACCATTTCTCGGTTGTGGTTTTTTTCCTCCATTCTCCCATGGGGGCTAATTTGTCTAACGTTTGCCGTATTCCGGCATCTAATAGAGCGACGTGTCCGTCCTGATGCCTTCAGAAGCAGCTTCTCCTCTCTGCTCCCTGCTCTGCTTGGCGTATCGTAGCGCTATACTGCCAAATTGCTGTGTGCTTGCTCGCATTGCTCCCACTATCATTAGTGCCTGATCGCTTAGTATATTTGTATTGTAGCGCTATATTGCGTAAGTGCGCTTTGACGATATTTCCATTGTGCTGTGCTGCCTTTGCCTGAATCAATCATTTGTGGCTGACTGTGCCAGTGCCACTGCCGTTTTCATCGCGTTTATTTACATTGTGCCCCAATCCTGTTTCGCTTTTGGCTTGCAGCCATTTTGTTTTTTGCTGTTGTGCCTCCCTGCCCGGCCCTCCACATCGCTCCCGCCTCCCAGCTGCTCCTCCCTCGCCCCTCCCCCTCCACTATCTACATATGACAGATGCCTTTGCGCGCAGTGTTCACGCGCAGCGGACGCGCCCCATGCGCGCCAAAGGTGCGCCAAAGGTAAGCCCGTCTATGCCCGTCCGCGCCTGGACCACGCCCAGCGCCAGACACCGTGGCCCCCGCAAAGTCCACTCCACCCGCATAACGTACGACTCCGCAGCCCTCTCTGCACTCAACTCTGGCCGTCTCCCAGACGGCTACCAAGCCACCCCAGGACACACCCATGGACCCTTCACCTGCCACTCCTGCAAGTTCGACTGCATCAGGACCCACACGAAATCCACAAACTCCAAACAGAGCTCCGACACTAACCACCTACAGTGCATCCTGCTCAAAACCCACTCGGTCCACAGACACTCCATTGAACTCTGGAACCTACTCGACACTACATCGCCGGATGTCGCCTTCCTTACAGAAACATGGATGAACGCCTCATCAGTGCCCGACATCGCCATAGCCATCCTGGATGCCTAAAAGATCATCCAAAAAGATCGCACCAACCAAACAGGAGGAGGCATCGCCATCGTCCATAAGAACACCATCCGCATCACGACCAGTTCCGACGATAACCTCACTACCGCCGAACACCTTCACTTCCAGATTCACACCGATCCCAAAACCACACTCAGAGGCACCCTCATCTACAGACCATCAGGACCCCGCACACAATTCAGCGAAGACATCACTGACTTCATCAGCCCACATGCCCTCCCTTCTGAGAACTACATTCTACTGGGAGACCTCAACTTCCACCTGGAAAAGAAAAACGACAGCAACACCACCACCCTTCAGGACAACCTGGCCAATCTCGGACTCAAACAACTTGTTGACACCCCCACCCACTTTGCCGGACACACGCTCGACCCTATCTTCACCTCCAGCAAGCACATCTCCTTCGATCACACCACAGCTCTCCATTGGACGGACCACAGCTGCGTTCACTTCAACTACAAAAAGTCCACGACCCACAACCCCCCACAACCTATTCCTCGAAGAAATTGGAACAAAATCACCACCTACCAGCTCTTCACATCGCTTCACCAAAACCCCCCTGCCAAATCATCGGACCCAAACCAAGCAGCCACTAACCTCACACAATGGATCACCCACAGCGCCGACGAACTAGCACCCTTGAAAAACCATCTAATCAAGCAAGGTAGCAAAAAATCCCCCTGGTTCCTACGATGACCTTAAGAAATCCAAGAAGTTCTGTCGTACTCTCGAGAAAACCTGGAGAAAAAACCCAACCACTGACAATCTAGCCACCTTCAAGAACGCCACCCGCAAACACCACCAACTGATCCGATCCACCAAGAAATCAGCATTCAAGGATCGACTTGACAACAATGCCCAAAACAGCAAGGAACTATTCAACATCGTCAAAGAATTTACTAACCCCACCGCCGGCACCAACGACATCACTCCCTCCCAAGACCTCTGTGACTCTCTATCCTCATTCTTCCACAACAAAATCGCCGAAATACATAGCAGCTTTGAAAACCAGTCCGAAGACCAGTCCACTCCACCCACCTCCGAACCAAAACCGCACTCTAACAACCTTTGCGCCTGGAACCCAATTACCACAGAAGACACCATCCGCCTGATGAACTCCATCCACTCAGGATCGCCAACCGACCCATGTCCCCACCACATTTTCAACAAAGCAGTCTCCATAATCGCACCCCATCTCCGCGATGTCATCAACTGTTCCTTCAACTTCGCTACCTTCCCGGAAAACTGGAAACATGCCGAACTCAGCGCCCTTCTGAAGAAACCCACAGCAGACCCCACCGAGCTTAAAAACTACCGCCCCATCTCGCTCCTCCCATTCCCTGCCAAAGTCATTGAGAAAGCCGTCAACAATCAGCTCGCCGCCTTCCTCGAATCCAACAAATCCCTCGACCCTTCACAATCCGGCTTCCGAGCCAAACACAGCACCGAAACGGCCCTCATCGCAGCAACAGACGACACCCGAACACTACTGGACAATGGAGAAACAGTTGCCCTCATCTTACTTGACCTCTCCGCAGCCTTCGACACAGTCTGTCATAGCACCCTCATACAACGCCTCAGCAACATCAGAATACAAGGAAAAGCATTGGAATGGATCATCTCGTTCCTCGCCGGAAGAACCCAGAGAGTCCGCCTCCCCCCTTTCAAATCAGAGGCCACCAAAGTCATCTGCGGTGTACCACAAGGATCATCACTCAGTCCCACCCTCTTCAAGGTATACATAAGTCCCCTCGCATCCATTGCACGCCAACACAACCTCAACATCATCTCCTACGCAGACGACACCCAGCTGATCCTCTCCCTCACCAAAGACCCAAACACCGCCAAAACCAACCTACACGAAGGAATGAAAGAAGTAGCCGAGTGGATGAAGAACAGCCGTCTAAAACTAAACTCGGACAAAACGGAAGCCCTCATCTTAGGGTCATCCCCCTCTGCCTGGGACGACTCATGGTGGCCACCGGCCCTGGGAACCGCACCCATACACACTGACCACGCACGTAACCTGGGCTTCATCCTGGACTCCTCCCTCTCGATGACCAGACAAGTCAACGCCGTCTCATCATCATGCTTCAACATCCTACGCATGCTCAAAAAAATCTTCTGTTGGATCCCCACCGAAACAAGAAAGACGGTCACCCACGCACTGGTCACAAGCCGACTGGATTACGGAAACACCCTTTACGGCAGAACCACAGACAAACTACAGAAAAAACTCCAACGCATCCAAAACGTCTCAGCCAGACTCATATTGGGCATCCCTCGGCAAGCTCACATTTCCGGCCACCTGAAAGACCTCCATTGGCTCCCTGTCAACAAGAGAATAACGTTCCGTATCCTCACCCACGCACACAAAGCCCTCTACGACCTAGGACCCGAATGCCTCAACACGCGACTATCCTTCTACACCCCCTCCCGCCGACTACACTCGTCCAATCAAGCCCTCGCTGCAATTCCGCGCATCCACAGATCCACCATGTGGGAAAGATCCTTCTCCTACTTAGCGGCCAAAACCTGGAATTCTCTCCCCACCCACCTCCGCCTTACACAGAACCACCTCTCCTTCAGAAAGCAACTAAAAACTTGGATATTCGATAAGTAAAGCACCTCCCTCCCTCAAGCACCTTGTGACCCTCTGGGTGAGTAGTGCGCTATACAAATTTTGGAACTTGAACTTGAACTTTGTGTAGTGTAGGGGCTTGTGCTGGGGTTATTGTTTTAGCGTTTAGGGTAGTACAGTGGTGGTTGAGTAGCGTAGAGGGTAGTGCTCACCAGGGATTAAACTAGAAGTTTACTGCTGGTATTGAAAGGGATTGTTGAGTCTGCATGTCAGAATTTTCAAATTAAATAAAAGAGGATTTGAGATCTCTCTTAAAACATGCCCTCATTTTTCTTTCTACAGCAATAACCATAATTTCTATGACAAAATGATCCTGTCCTTTTGTTCCTTTTTAAATTAAATGGTTTAAGTGTTACCAGTTTATTCCAATCAAGATGGCTTCAGGTGTGCCATAATTTAGTCATAGGTAAGATTGTTAGCGCTCTAGCTCTTCTTTAGAACACTCATAGTAGCTGCAGTAGAACACAAAGGAATCAATTGCCAGGCTGCTCTTGTTGAAATATAACAGGAAGATATTTTAGATCACACTTAAATCATGTCATAATTGTTCTTTCTACGGCACTAACCATCATTTCTATGACAAAATGAACCCCCTCATTTTGTTCCTTTTTAAATTAAATGGTTTAAGTGTTACCAGTTTATTCCAATCAAGATGGCTTCAGGTGTGCCATAATTTTGTCATAGGTAAGGCTGTTAGCGCTCTAGTTGTTCTTTAGAACACTCTGGGAAGCTGCAGTAGAACACAAAGCAATCAACTGACAGTCTCTGCCCTTGTTGAATGTACATGTTTTACTGAGAATGTGAGACTTCATTCTCACATGACTGAGAAAGATAATGTGAATTTACAGAAAATATGCTCTCATTTTAGCTTCTGGAGAACCTTCCAAACCTCTATGGGACAAGCATGAGAAAATAGTTTTCTCTCAAACATGATTCATGATATCCCAGCAGAAGGCTTTTTCACATGGTAAAATCACCTTAGAACACACCATAATTCTTAAAATGAGTATGGTACCATCAACAAATGATTTATAATGTAACTAAAGTCTTAAAACCTTCTATTAACTGCAATGTTTTTTAATGAGGTGCTATCATGTATATTGGTCCCAAGATGGCTGCCAACACTTCTTGGATGAAGTGATGACAGCCAATCATATCTCACGATGAGATGTGTTCTTAGGCTCCGCCTAGATATATATGTACTTTTTTCCTTTAATATCTAAAAACTACTGAACAGATTCACACCATTTAAACACAAGGCACGAGTCTGAACTGAGGACTACCTCTTTGCCAAATTTGGTGTAATTCCGTTCAGCAGTTCGGGCTGTAGCCGCGATGAACGGTTCATATGGAAAATTGCATGGGGAAAACACATTTTGGGACCCCCTTTTTTCTCGGCCCCCTCTTCACTTATCACCCCGAGACTTCCAGGATAGGAGTGGAGTGGTCCTGGCCATTAGTTTTGAAAATTTCGTGAAGATTCGTCAACTGGCCCCAAAGTTATTCCAAATAGAATGTTGCTGATTTCCTATGGAAAATTGGTCCTAACTATAACTACCTACTGGCGATTGCTGAGTGTATGCGTGTCTGTATAAATGATTTAGTGGGTGCATGACTGACTGTATAAGTGAGTGATTAAAAGTGTCTTAGTGAAGTTATGGCTGAGTAACTAATCTTTGTGAATGTGTCTTTCTGTTTATCAGTTGGTGTGTCAATGGCTGCAAGGGTTGCTGAGCAGCTACATGAGTGTTTATATGGGTTAATGATTGGTTGTCTGAGTACCTTTAAGGGTGCCTGAGTAGCTGTGTGGGTGGGAGGGTGGTGTGACTCCCTACATAGATATGTGAGTGAGTGATTCACTGGGTGTATGGGTTCATGAGTGCATCTGCAATGGGCTATTTGAGTGAGTGATTGTGCATATAGCTGTGATGGTAAGTAAATGAATTTCTCAGTGGTGTATATGTGAGTAACATCATATGTGAAAGGCAGTGTATGTGAGTGTTGGAGTATATGATTGACTGTATATAAGAGTGAGTGATTGTGAGAGTTGCTGTATGGATGAGTGTGTGCTTGTGTCAGTGATTGTATAAGAGAGTAAGTATGCGCTAGTATCTGTATGAATAAGTGAGGTGGTGTGTGTATAGCTGTACAGGTGAGTAAATGGGAGGGTGATTAACTCTTTGGGTAACTGACCAGGTATGTGAGTTGCTCTATCAGTGAGTGGCAGTGTGTTAGTATCTATATGGGTGTAAGAGTGCATATATAAGTGGCTACATTGATGAGTGGCTATGTGTACGAGTGACTGTTTGGGTGAGTGAGTGGATATGTATGCAGACCTATGAATCAGTGAGTGGGTATGTAATAACTGGTATTGGTGTGTCTATGGTTTCAAGAATGGCAGTCTGTATTTTAGAGTGAGTGTGTGAAAGGTTATATTAGGGTGTGAAGAGATGCATCAGATATTAAGTGGATGATGTCATCAGTGATGTCATGAGTGATGTAATTTGAGACATCATCAGTGCTGTCATGAGTGATGTAATATGTGACATTATCAGCAGTACATTGCGGGGTGCGAGTTGTGTTTATCTCAGATAACTATAACAGCTGAATTTTGATGGTTTTGTATGAGTGAAATGTTAGCCTAACTATAACATCCCTGTGTTTTTTTCTGTGAATTTCTATGGTTTTTCAAATGCTATTCACTAACTATAACACCCCTGAAATTTCCTTTTTTTCTGTGAATTTCTAAAGTTTTTTAAATACTAAGTTCTAACTATAACTTCTCTGAAATCTGTGTTTTCCTTTGAATGTCTAAGGTTTCTTAAATGTTATTTTCAAACTATACCCTCGCTGAAGCCTATGTTTTTTTCAGTGAATTTCTAAAGATTTTTAAATGCTAGAAAAAAGCAAAAGAAGTGGAGAAAGAGGCAATAGAAATTCAAAAAGAGGAAGAAATGTGCAAAAAGAAGCAAGAGAAATGCAGAAAGAGGCAGGAGAAGTGCAGAAAGAAGAAGAAAGGCGGACAAAGAAGGAAGAGAAGTATAGAAAGAAGTAACAGAAGTGCCTAAAGCGGCTTACTTCCGAAGTACCTTTCCACAGACTCATGCAAAGTAGCCTAATCACTAATCCTTCTCCCAAGATGTCTTAACCCTCACTTTATCTCTTGAAGGTTCACTATTGACTACTCAGAATGTTAGGCCTACCAAATGTAAAACACCATTCCTAAGCATATCACTATTTAAGTCTCACCACATTTGTGAAGGTATGCATGCATGTGTCTGTGCTTTTTCCTAGTGATATGTTACTTAAAAATAAACACACAAATACTTGAGTATCTGTGTTTCAAAAAGCATATTCTATAAATTTGTGCACAAGACGGTTTGTGTATTTCTTTTTCCTCATAATACAGAGGGCATTGGTATTCAATTGTATATTTGATGGGCTCGATAACACCTACATATGCGAGACATGCCTGCCTGTGCAATCGAATGACAGAGCAGAGCCAAGAAGATTTAACCACCTATAGGAGAAGCTACCTGCTTTTTAAGCTACCATCTTCAGATGCATAACACATGTAAGAATACTAGTTCAAGTACACATATACCTCAGTCATGAGAGCAGACAGGCCTCTAAACTTTACAGCTTGCACTTCCCATTTTAGTACAGAAAGAAGCGAGAAAAGTACAGAAAGAGGCAAGGGAAGTGTAGCAAGAGGCAGGAGAAGAGCAGAAAGAAGCAGGAAAAGTATAAGAAGAGGCAAGAAAAGTGCAGAAAAGGGTAAGGGAGGTGCTGAAAGAGGCAAAACAAGTGCAGGGAAAAGGAAGCATGGTGCATAAAGAAGCAACAGAGCTACAGAAAGAGGAAGAAAGGTGCAGAAAGAAGCAAGAGAGGTGCAAAAAGAAGAAGAAAGGTACAGAAAGAAGCAAGAGAAGCAAAGAGAGAGGCAATAGAAGTACAGAAAGTTGAAGAAAGATATAGAAAGAAGCAAGAGAGGTGAAAAAAGAAGCAAGGGACGTGCAGAAAGAGGCCAGAGCAGTGTGGGAAGAGGCAAGAGAAGAGCAGAAAGAAGCAAGGGAAGTGTAGAAAGAAGCAAGAGAGGTGCAGAAAGAAACAAGAGAAGTGCAGAAAGAAACATGTGAAGTACAGAAAGAGAGGTACAGAACGAGGCAAGAGATGTGCAGAAAGTAGCAAGAGTAGTGCAGAAAAAAGCAACAGAGGTGCAAGAGGAGTACAGGAAAAAGCAAAAAGAGGTGCAGAACAAGCAAGGGTAGTGCATAACAAAGTAAGCAAAGTGAAGAAAGAAACACTAAGAGGTCTAGAGAGAGGCAATAGAAGTGCAGAAAGAGGAAGAAATATACAGAACAAAGCAAAAGAGGTGTACAAAGAAGCAAGAGAGGTGGTAAAAGAGGCTAGAGAAGTGTGGAACAAGGCAAGAGAGGTGTATAAGGAAGCAAGAGAAGTACAGAAAAAAGCAAGCAAGGTGCATACAGAAGCAACAGAGGTACAGAAAGAGGAAGAAAGTTGTAGAAAGAGACAAGAGAGGTGCAGAGAGAAGATGAAAGCTACAGAAAGCAGCAAGCGAAACACAGAAAGAGGCAATAGAAGTGCAGAAAGAAAAAGAAAGGTGCACAAAGAAGCAAGAGAGGTGCATAAAGAAACAAGAAAGGTGAAGAAAGAGGCCAGAACAGGGTAGAAAGAGGAAAGAGAGGTGCAGAAAGAAGCATGAGAAGTGCAGAAAGAAGCAAGAGTATTACAAAAAGAAACAAGAGAAGTGCAGAAAGGAGCAAGAGAAGTGCAGAAAGAGACAAGGGAAGTGCAAAAAGAAGCGACTGATGCAGAAAGAAGAGAGTGAGGTACACAAATAGGCAAGAGAATTGCAGAGAGAGGCAAGAGTAGGACAGGAAGAGGCAGGTGAGGTACAGAAATAGGTAAGAGGTACAGAAAGAAGAAAGTGAGGTGTAGAAAGACGCAAGTGAGGTGTTGAAAAAGGCAAGTGAAGTGCAGAAACAGGCAAGAGAGGTTTAGAAAGAGGCAAAAGAGAGGTGCAGAAACATAAACAAAGGAATGGAAAGAGGAAGAAAGGTATGGAAAGAGGCGAGAGAGGTGCAGCAAGTGGCAAGAGAAGTGCAGAAAGTAGCAACAGAGCCACAGAAAGAGGCAAAGGAATTAGAGAAAGAGGCAAGAGAGGTGCAGGAATAAGGCAGCGTGGTGTAGAACAAGGGAAGCGCGGTGCTGCAAGAGGCAAGGGGGTGAAAGAAGCAAGAGAGGTACAGTAAGAAGCAAGGAAAGTACAGAAAGAACCACTGAGGTATAGAAAGAGGCAAGAGGGGTGTAAACATCGGCAAGAGGGGTGCAGAAAGAGGGAACAGTGGTGCAGAAGGAGGCAAGAGAGGTGCTAAATGAGGGGTGCAGAAAGAGGCAAGAGGGGTACGGAAAGAAGGAAGTCAGGTAAAGAAAGAGACAACATAGGTGCAGAACGAGGCAAGAGAGGTCCAGAAACAGGCAAAAGAAGTACAGAACGAGGCAAGAGAAGTGCAGAACGAAACAACAGAGGTGCAGAAAGAGGTAAGAGAAGTGCATATAAAAGGCAAGAGAGGTGCAGAAAGAGGAAGGAGTAGTGCAGAACTAAGCAACAGAGGTACAGAAAGATGCCTACTTCAACTGTACCTTTCCACAGACTCCAACAAAGTAGCCTAATCACTAATCCTTCACCCAAGATGTCTTAAACCTCACTTTTCTTTTGAAGGTCCACTATGTATCAACTGCTCAGAATGTTAGATCTACAAAATTTAAAATAGCAATCCTAACCCTTTCACTGTTGTAAGGCTCACCGTTTGTGTTACGTATGCATTCATTTATCTGCGCTTTCACTTGTAAGGCTCACCGTTTGTGTTACGTATGCATTCATTTATCTGCGCTTTTACATAGTGACATATTACATAAAAATAAACATCCAAATACTTGAATACTTGTGTTTCAAACAGCATACTCTGTAATTGTGTGTACAAGAAGTTGTATTTATTTCTTTCAGCTCACAATACAGTGCACATGGTTATTCAATAGTATATTTGCGGGGCTCTATAATACCTACATATGTACAACATTTCAGCCTGTTCAGCGAAATGACAGAGCAGAACTGGAAAGATTTGACCACCTATAGAAGAAGCTACCCGCTTTGTAAGTACCATCTTTAAATGCATAACACATGTGAGAAAACATGTACAAGTAGACATATACCTCAGTCACGAGAGCACACAAACCTTTAAACTTGACAGCTTTCACTTCCCATTTGAAAAGAGAAGCTAAAAAGGCACAAAAAGAGGCAAGTGAGGTACAGAAAGAGGCAAGAGAGGTGCAGGAAGAGTCAAGTGAAGTGCAGAAAGAGGCAAGAGAGGTGCAGAGAGGACACAAGATGCATAACAAACCAAGAGAGGTGCAAAAAGAGGAAGAAAGGCACAGAAAGAAGCAATAGAAGTGCAACAAAAGGTGAGATAGGTGCAAAAAGAGGTAAGAGAGGTGGAAAAAAGGGAAGAGTATTGAAAAAGAAGCAAGAGAGGTGAAGAAAGAAGCAAGAGAAGTACAGAAAGATTTGACAAGAGGTCTCAAGAAAGGCAAAAAAGAGGCAAGTGGAGTACAGACAAGGGCAAGAGAGGTGCAGGAAGAGGCAAGAGTAGTGCAGAAAGAGGCAAGAGAGGTACAGAGAGGAAGAACGATGCATAAAGAAGCAAGAGAGGTACAGAAAGAGTAAGAAAGATGCAGAAAGAAGCAATAGAATTGCAACATGATAAGGAGAGGCGTAGGGTGCTCTAAACGTTGTAAGGCTGACCAATATGGTAGGTGGGCAATAGTGGAATTAAGCATTAATAATAGATTATGGACAATTTGCTCAATATATGCTCCAAATCTAGACGATCCAGAGGTGTTAAATTTCTTGAATCTAGAACTTGCCTCCTGGTCACCGTCGTTAATTATTTGTGGAGATTTAAATATCCATACTGAGGATAACATGAATATACGTGGTATATCTCCTTATCAAGGTGGCAAAAAAAAACCATTTAGAGCAATTCGCTCTCTGCTACTAGACCATGGATTATCTGACGTAGCTTATGAAAAAAATCCTACACATCCAGGGTTCACTTTTTTTTCATTCCCTCATAAAACATTTGTACGTTTGAATAATTTTTTTATCAAATCTGCATTAATTAAAGACGTCTTATTTGAACTATATCCACGTATTACTTCGGATCACAATCCAATAATGATTGAAATTAAAACAGATACGCTATCTTCTTCTCAGTTTAGACCCTGGACTTTCGAGAGGAAATTACTAGTAGATACTGAATATGTGGAATTTATGTCAAAACGGATAAAGTTAAAAATGTCTGGGATGCTTTTAAGGCAGGGATTCGCGGTGAATCATTGTCTTATGTTATTAAGAAACAAAAGATCATTCGATAAAAAACTGAAGTAAACTATAAGAACGTTATGGATTGGGAAAAGAAACTTACAGCAGCAATAGCTTTGTCGCAGGATACAACGGATATTGACAATAATTTAGCTATTCATAAATCACGAGTATGTGAAATGTTCGCAACCAAACTAGCGGAACAGGTGGCAATCTTTCGTTCTCAGATTTATGAATTAAATGAGAACTCAGGCAGGTTATTGGCCAGAAAAATTAGACAAAGAGAGGTTTATAATACTATAAATTCTTTACGCGATGACACAGGTCAGCTACAGAATAAATCTGAGTCAATATTGGAAATCTTCGGTCGATTTTATGCTAAACTATACCAATATGACTCTCTAACCTATTCGACAGATCTTTTTATGAATTTTGGAAGAACACTCCAATTTACTTGTCTATCTGATGCTCAAAAATTGGCTTTAGAATCTGATATCTCATGGGAGGAAATAGAAAAAGCATTACTATCACTGGCGTTAGGGAAAGCAATTGGTCCTGATGGTATTCCGTTGGAATTCTATAAAACATTCAGGAATGTCATAAAACAAGATATACTGATCACTTTTCTTGAGGCACAGAGAGGGAATCCACCATCCTCGTGGAGTGAATCTACAATTATGACATGTCCCAAAAAGGATAAAGATCCCCAGAACCCGGCATCATATAGGCCAATTTCCTTAATAAATGCCGACAGTAAAGTTTACTCAAAAATCTTAGCTTATAGAATCTCACAAATAATATCTACAATCGTGTCACGTTGGCAGCATGGCTTTATCCCGAATAGAGATACATCAGACCATATTCGGAGAATCATCGCACTGATGGATTGGGCAGAAGGTACCAACACACCAATTGGAATTGCCCTATTGGATGCTGAAAAAGCATTCAATAGGGTAGCCTGGCCCTATCTCTAGGACTTACTTTATATGAAGGGATTTGGACCGGGTATAATCGTAGCTTTGAAGGCTCTATATCAAAATCCGACATCTAGAGTTAAACAGGGCTTGAACAAATCTCTCTCTTTTTATATTCAACGTGGAACACGTCAGGGCTGCCCAACTTCCCTACTCCTTTTTGCCATCTATATTGATACTTTCCTTAATAAATTAAACCAGAATGATGAGATAAATCCTGTAGAGGTAGCAGGAGTGAATTATAGAGCATTGGCAAACGCAGAGGACATGGTAGTTGTTACTAAGGATATAGCAAAGGCTTTTAATAGGATAGAGGAACTGGCAGTAGAATTTGGGTCCTTCTCAGGATATTAATT
The DNA here is from genome assembly GCF_964263255.1 of Lissotriton vulgaris. NCBI lineage: Eukaryota > Metazoa > Chordata > Amphibia > Caudata > Salamandridae > Lissotriton > Lissotriton vulgaris. The sequence goes on from NC_141692.1 coordinate 25,723,468, forward strand.
AAATCTCTCTAAAACACAAATACTCTTCGTAGGCCAAAATCCTCCACCTCGTATTAACATAGTTACCGAAGCGACATATTTAGGTATCAAGTTGACTACTCCAATTATTAATATACCAAAAATAAATTATAACCCAGTACTAAAAAAAGCTAATTCGACGCTGGAACGTATTGACCATTTACATTTATCATTATATGGAAGGAAAAATATATTAAAAATGCTGATTTTACCAAAATTCATTTACCTATTCAGAACAGTACCACTTGAATTTCCGTTAGATTTTTTTAAACAAACAGAAAAAATGATAGGGGTTATAAGGGTATACGAAGAGCCTATAAAAAAATGATCCTACCAAAGACAAGAGGAGGATGGGCTACACCACATCTTTTGTTTTAATATTTGGCGGCGGTACTACAATATATATCCCCTTTAATTATTGGTAATAAAGCCCCGATATCATTTGCACATACCCCTTCGATCTTTGAATTCTCCTTAGGTACTAAAGCTAGAGGGCATTTTCTAAGATTAATAGAACCCAGTTATTACAAGAAAATAAAATTTAAGATTGTAATTTCAGCATATAAAGCATGGAAAATTCTTAGAAAACATGTAGGTCTTCCAAAAATATCAAGATATACTCCATTAAATTCAGCGCAATGTTTTTCTCCTATATTCAGGGATGCCACTATGTATAAATGGCGCAATAATGGTGTTGTATATTTGGGTCACTTATGCACTTATGGACAGAGAATCGTATACCTTCATTTGATGAACTCCAAACTAAATTCAATCTCACGAGATTTGACTATTTTAAATATCTGCAGATATATAGTTTTTTTAAATCAACACTATCTCGAGATCGACAAGCTTTACAAAAGATTCCACTGATTGAGAGCCTCTCTACTAAAAGGAAAATTGGTTATTTTTATGATATTCTTATGACTTTTCTCTTGGATGATTTACCCTTGATGCAACAAAAATGGGAATTGAAACTTGGGAAAACCGTAATGTTTGAAGAATCAATTGAGTTAGCTAATTCTGTGTTATTTACCGATAGATCACGTATGCAGCACTATATGATATTGTTTGATTTGTACTATACTCCAGCTAAGGTAATGAAATGGGGCGCCACAGCTGGTATTTCTTGTAATCGGTGTTCCTTGATAGGAGCAGACACTATTCACATGTTTTGTTCTTGCCCCAAACTTACAATATTATTCTCAGAAATGCAGAAATTTATGCAGATTATATTCGGGTATACATTACACTTAACTCCGAAACTGTTATTATTTGGACTTTAAACTGATACTGCAGGAAAAGAACATCAGGCTTTGATTTTTATTATGATGTCCGTATTTCGAGCATGTATTACACAAGATTGGATCAGCGCAGATTCCCCTTCTTTTTCCATGTGGAGATCTCGGTTGTTGGCCAAATTCAATTTAGAATCATCAATTTATGCAACAAAGGGATGTAAACAAATGGGAAGAAAAATCTGGGCGCCAATATATCAATGGACACAAGGAGGAACTAATTGACAAAATTAAGACATTATTCAGTCATTGCAATGTTTGTTTTTTATAGTGTAAAATAGGTGTCAAAATCTCTTTTTGCTTATCTTTTCTTTTTTTGTTTTTCCTGTTTACCTGACTTGTTTGCAATAAAAATAAAATCATAAATAAAAAATAAAAAATAAAAAAAGAATTGCAACAAAAGGTGAGCTAGGTGCAGAATGAGGGAAGACAGGTGGAAAAAAGGCAAGAAAATTGCAAAAAAGTGCCAAGATAGGTGAAGAATGAGGCAAGAGATGTACAGAAAGATGCAAGAGAGGTGCAAAATGAGGCATTGGAGGTGCAGAAATACGCACAAGATGTGCAGAAAGAGGCAAGGGAGGTGCAGAAAGAGATAAGAGAGGTGCAGAAAGTAGAGAGTGAGGTGCAGAAATAAGAAAAAATGTACAGAAAGAGGCAAGAGAAATGTAGAAAGAGCATGACACATGCAGAAAAAAGCAAGAGAGGTGCAGACAGTAGCCGGAGAGGTGCAAAAAGAATAGAGTGAATACAGAAAGAGTAAAGTAAGGTGCAGAAAGAAGGCAGAGAGGTCCAGAAAAAAGCAAGAGAGGTGCAAAAAGAGGAAAGAAGTATAGAAAGAGGCAACAGAGGTGCAAATAGAGGCAAGGGAAGTGTAGAAATAAGCAAGAGAGGTACAGAAAGAGGCAAGAGAAGTGCAGACAGTAGCAAGAGACCAGCTGAAAGAGGAAGAAAGGTGCATAAATTAGGAATAAAGGTGCAGAAAGAAGCAAGAGAAGTACAGACAGAACTAAGAGAGGTGCAGAAAAAGCAAGAGAGGTGCAGAAAGAGAAAGAAAGGTACGGAAAAAGGAAGAAAGTTACAGAAAGAGGAAGAAAGGTGCAAAAAGAAGCAAGAGAAGTGTATAAAGAAGCAGGAGAGGTGCAAAAAAAGCAGCAGAGTTGCAGAAAGAAGAGAGTAAGGTACTGCAATATTCAACTAAGGTGCAGAAAGAGCCATGGGAGGGATAGAAAGAAGCAATAGGGATGCTGGAAGAGGAAAGAGAGGCGGAACAAGAGGAAGAAAGGTCCTGAAAGAAGCAAGTGAGGTGCAGTAAGAGGATAGAGAGGTACATAGATATTTAAAAAAGGCTCCTGAAAGAAGAAAGTAAGGTGCAGAAAAAAACACAGTGGTGCAGTAAGAGGCAAGAGAGGTACACAACGATGAAAACAACACAGAAAGAAGAAAGTACGTTGAAAAAAAGAACAAAGGGGCTCAGAAAGAGGAAAGAGAGGTGCAGAAAGATGAAGAAAGGAAGAGAAAGAAGCAGGAGAAGTATAGAAAGAGTCAAGAGTGAGGTGCAGAAAGAGGCAAGAGAGGTTTTTAAAGTGGCAAGAGAAGTACAGGAAGAGGCAGGAGAGGTGCAGAAAGAGGCAAGCAAGGTGCAGAAAGAGGTAAGTGAGATACAGAAATCGGCATTAGAGGTACAGAAAGAATCAAGAGAGGTGCATAAAGAAACAAGTGAGGTACAGAAAGAAGAGAGTGAGGCAAAGGAAGAGGAACAAAGGTGTAGAAAGATGCAAGAGAGATGCACAATGAGACAATAGAGGAGCAGAAAGAGGCAAGAGAGTTAGATAAAGAAGCAAGAGCGGTGCAGAAAGAGACAAGAGAGGTGCAGAAAGATATAGGAGAGGTCCATAAAGAGGCTAGAGAAATTCAGAGAGAAGCAAAAAAACAGCAGAAAGAGGAAGCACGGTACAAAAAGAAGCAAGAGAAGTGCAGAAAGAAGCAATATATGTGCAGAAAAAGAGAGTGAGGTACAGAAAGAGGCGAGAGGTGCAAAGGAGATGCAGAAAAGAGCAAGAGAGATGCAGAAAGAGGCAAGAGAGGTGTAGAAAGAGACAAGAGAGGTGCAGAAAGTGGCAAGACAAGTGCAGAAAGAGGCAAGAGAAGTGCAGAAAGAAGCAAGAAAGGTGCAGAAAGAGAGAGAATGATGCAGAAAGAAGCAACAGAAGTACAGTAAGACATAAGACAGGTGGAAAAAAGGCAATAGAGGTGCAGGAACAGGCAAGAGATATGCAGAAAGAGGGAAGAGAGGGGCAGAAACGAGTAAGAGAGGTACAGAAAGAGGCAAGAGAAGGGCAGAAAGAAGCAAGAGAGGTGCAGTAAGAGTCAAGAGAGGTGCAAACAGAGGAGGAAAGGCACAGAAAGAGGCAAGTGAGGTACAGACAGAGGCAAGAGAGTTGTAGAAGGGGGGCGTGGCTACGGCGGCGAGCATGGCGGACGTAGCCTAGGCGAGCTCCGTCCCGCCGATCAGTAATCCGGCAATTATCCTGTGTTTCCCCAACCCCAGGACGCCCTAATCTGAATATTTGGCAGTCGGAGCCGGCTGCGGTGCTCGGACTGCACTTTGGTGGCTGGAGTCGGCTGCGGGACGGCTGTCCGGGCCTCGAGGTAGTGCGGCCTGCTGCCGTGGGTGAAGCCGGGGCCTCGATTTGCGAGCCGATGGGCGGAAGTGCGACAGGGTCGTCGCGGCAGGAGAGCGCTGAGCGGCCCGACACTTCCGGTGCCCGAGAGGATGCGAAGTGCTCCATGAAGCGGCGGGGGTGAGGCACGGTGCCGGGCGGCACGGATAGGGTATCCTACCCTCTGAGGCTGCCGAGGTGAGGTAGCGGCAGGGATCACACCGGCCCCACTCGGCGGTCGGACCGGACCGAGGGGACGCAACTGGCCTGTGGAGGCGGCGGTCTACCCTTCCCTCTCCTCCCCTGCTGGACATTTGCTGATAGCCTGGGAGCCGGGGGCTTCTGCAGGGGGAGGCGGGGAATCCTGGCTGGGGCTGACCGCCGCGCTTGGTGAGGTAATACAGACACGGTGTGCGGCACTGCGGGGTCACTGTTGGAGACCCCCCCGGAGACTTGCTGGCTGGTTCTGCGGTGGCGGACTACGAGCGGCGCTGTTGCGGTGCTGGACAGAGGGGGTGCGCCGCCCCTGGGGCTTGTCTGCATTCCGAGCCCTGGGCCTGAGATGGTGATTTGTGGCGGACGGGCGATGGGGCCCCTATTGTGAAGCCTGAGGGACAGTGAGATCAACGCGGCACCGGCGCCTACCGCAGTGCATCAGCCAGCAGGGGATTTACTGGGAGTACAGGCCTACGCGGCGTCCCTGGAGCAAGGAGGTAAAACGGCACAGTCTGCCACATATACTGGCCTGGAGGTGGACGTCCGCACCATTGTCCATACCCCTGCGACGCCCAGGACTTGGGGCCTGCACCTGCCGGTTACCATGACGAGGGGCCGCAATAGTGAGCACAACTCAAAGCAAGGCACAATAGACAAGTTCACTGGGCCGGCTGGGAGCGCAGGTGCAGCGGGGGGCCCCCCGGTGTCTGGCCCTGATAATGCAGCCCTCATGGCGGCGATAACTCAGTCCAGAGATATGCTGGACGCGAAAATCCGAGCAGTTGGAGCCGACGTTACATTGCTGCGACAAGACTTGCGTAACGTGGTGGCCCGCATTACCGAATCAGAGACAAGGATCAAGGGGGTGGAGGACGATGTGGTGACCCTGAAGAGGAAGGTGGCCAATATGGAGGGGATCCAGAAGGGCCTGGCCCTACGGGTTGAGGACGCTGAAGGGTGCGCTCGAAGAAACAACCTACGCTTTGTGGGATTCACGGAAGGCTGCGAAAAGGGCAACATGGAGGCCTTCATGACCAACTGGCTAGAGGGGTGGCTCCCTCCGGACTCTCTGTCGCGCTGCTTTATCATAGAACGCGCGCACCGGGCGCTAATCCAAAAGCCGCCGCCCGGGGCCCGTCCCAGACCGGTGATAGCCAGGCTGCTTAACTACCACGATCGCGACACGATCCTACGGCAGGCACGCACGAAGGAGCCTCTGCTGTTCGAAAGCCATAAAATTCTGATCTTTCCAGACTACACCAGGCAGGTACAGCAACAACGTCAATCTTTCACCGAGGCTAAGGCGCGATTGTGGGGCCTAAATATCCAATATGCTTTGCTCTACCCAGCCCGTCTGCAGGTGATTTTCCAGTCCAAAACCCAATTCTTCAATACTCCGGAAGACGTTTTTGCCTGGACGGATGAGACAGTCCGGGTCAGGGTACATACTCCCCCAGGTCAAGATTCGGATGCATCCTCAACGACGGGGCCCCCTCGGACCCCCCGGCGGTCACGTAGCAGAAGCAATTGGAGGTCCCGCACTAAGAAGAATCCTCCCCCGGAGCAAGACGCTGCAGAGGTCGTTGAGGCTACAGACTCCCAACATCCAGAATTGTAACTCACAAGGGGTGTGGCAGACTTTGGATTGCGACCTGGCGAGGGGTATATACTCCTCCTGACTGTGGACAACTTTGGCGGCCTGCTGCTCGAGACTCCAGCTGAACAAGTAACTTTGTGGTTTAGGGGTGGGGGTTTGGAAACGACTTAAGGAGGGCGGACTTAACCCCTCAGTTCGGGAGGGTTGTTAGCGGGGGTTTAGTTGAGAGTGCTTGGGTAGTTTTTGGTGATCCACTGGGATAGAGGGTCTCGGACCTCCCGTTGGGGGCCGGGGACGTTCTATACCGCGACAGGTACTTCAATGTTGCTGAGGTATGGGGTGGGGGGAGGAGGGGGTGTTCGGGGAGCTGTTGGGAGTGGGAGAGGAGAACGGGGGGTGGTGGGTGCAGCTGGGTGGGACAGGGGGAGGGGGAGGGATAGGGGGATTGTTGGGGGGGTAGTTCATCTAGACACAGTTGTAGTGCGAGCCCGACGGCAAAAATGTGTGTGTGTGTGGTTCCAAAAACCCATGACCTGGTTTTTCCCTCCCATGGAAAATGGCTGACGTCCAGGAAACGGGCCTATCACAGGCGTTACTGAGAGTGGTGAGCTGGAATGTCCGGGGGGTACTGGATAAAATAAAACGAGGGGCAGTGCTGAAACTGGGGAAACGTGGGGAAACGTGAACGAGCGGATGTCCTCCTCCTGCAGGAGACGCACCTCCAGGGCACTAAAACTCTTAGCTTACAACGATATGGCTATCAGCAGGTGTTTCATGCCGGTTTTGTGAGAGGGTCCCGGGGAGTAGCAGTCCTAGTGCATCGCAGGCTCTCCTACGTCCATGAGACACAGTGGGTAGATGACCATGGACGCTTTGTATTTATTAAAGGTACGGTTGGGGATGAGCCGATGGTCTTGGTAGTGTGTATGCCCCACCCCCTTTGCAGGCAGCGCTCATTGAAAGGCTGTTCGAGGTGTGGACTGATATCCCGAATGTTTTGGCGATTGTGGGGGGCGACTGGAATGATGTGATGGATGGACGACTGGACCGCTATAGGCCCGGGGGGGAGCCCTCAGTGGACGCCCCTATGAAACTGAGCGGCTTGGTACAGGGAATGGAATGGATCGATTTATGGCGATACCAACATACTCTTGGCTGCGAATATTCATATGTCTCTGCTGTGCACCGGTCCTTCTCCAGACTGGACTACCTGTTCATTCCTTCCCCCTGGGTGGGGAGAGTGGCCTCTAGTCTATACTCCCACGTGGTGTATCCGATCACTCTCCGGTGACGCTAGACCTGTACTTAGATAAGAGGCGACAGCCCTTCAGGTGGCGCCTGTCCACGTGGCACCTACAACAAGAGAGTTACCGATCTCATATTCGGGAGGCCATACCTCACTACTGGGAAGACAATGATAGACCCGATACAGATGCGGTGACCCAGTGGGAGGCTTTGAAGCCCGTGATCCGGGGAGTAGACATTGCCTGGTGTGCAGAAGCTCATAGGACTCGCAGGAAGGACATAGAGGAGGCGGCAGGGCGGGTCCGGGACTTGGAAGGGGAGAGTAGCGTTGGCGACTCGGCTGAGGCTGTCGGACAACTGTTGTTGGCGCAACAATCCTATACCTCACTGTTACTGAACGAAGCACGCCAGTTGTGGTTGGCCACGATATGAAGACATAGTCCAGAAGGCCCCTAAACATCTATGGTCGCTCGGCGATATTTAAGATGGTGACCCTCCCGCGCCTCTTGTACCAGCTGCAGAACCACACATATCCCATTGCGCCGCAGTGGTTTTGCCACGTGAACTCGGCATTAAGTCAGTTTCTCTGGGCCGGAGGAGTGGCGAGAGTGGCTCTTCATACTTGCTTTCTCTCCACGTACTGTGGGGGTTTAGCTACCTCTGACATCCTATCCTACTACCAAGCGTCTCACTTGCTGGTGCTGAATGAATGGTGGTATGGGGACAGAGGTGACCCGGCCTACGCCCTTGAGCGGTACATGATGGATCCAGATACGCTACATACCATCCTGTACGCGGCGGCCATCAGGAAGAGGCTTCCCGTGGTTACCCAGGTGATCTTCCGAGTATGGCGTGGGGCTCTGCGCCGCATGGGGTGGTGGAATAAATTAACAAGAGAGACTCCGTTGTGGCAGAACGGACAGCTGCCAGCTCTGGCGTCCTTACAGGGGTTTCGGGGCTAGGATGCTATTGGCATTTCGGCGCTGGGGAACCTCATGAGAGGCACAACTCTCAAGTCGTTTCAAGCACTGCGTGAAGAATACGCTATGCCTAAGACCCAATTTTTTTAATTCTTACAGCTGCGACACGCCCTGTCCCCCTACCTGGTAGGTCTAGAATCACTGCCCAACTTTAGTCCCCTTGAGGCTAAGGTGTTTATGGGGGAATTGGAGGAAAAAAAGATTTCTAACATCTATCAGACCTTGGTGACGCATTGTTCCTCCCCGCTAGACAAATTGCGTTCGGTCTGGGAGGGAGACATTGGAACCTTCGAGGAGGAGGACTGGAGGGAGGCCCCGAGAGGAGCGGCGGTAGCTATACGGCTACGATTCATTTAATTCAAATACTTGCATTGGGCCTATTTTACCAGAGACCGATTGTGCAGAGCTGGTTTGATTGCCTCCCCTGTATGCTTGAGGTGCGAGCGGGAGGTGGGTACATTTATTCACACGGTATGGTCGTGCGAGAAGCTGTCGAGGTTCTGGCTGGGTGTCTGGTATTGCCTGTCTGAAGTGTTGGGCTGGGACCTTCCCCGCTCGCTGCAGCTGGGCCTTCTGCATATCATGGAACAGGTTGGAGGGAATATATATAAACGGCATCTACTAGTCCTAGGCCTTACAGTGGCCAAACGTGATATAGCCCGGGCCTGGAAGGACCCCAGGGCCCCCTTGCTGGAGGTGTGGAGGAGGGGGTTGGACTTTTGCATGGGACTGGAGCGTCCAGTGTTTGAGGCCAGGGGCTGCCCCCGGAAACATTATAAGATTTGGAAGCGTTGGGCGGACTATAGAGGACTATGGCTGGAACCGCCTGCTCCACAGGACGCTGGTGCAGAACAATTGCTAGTTGAACATGGGTGAAAAGGAGTACACACTATTAGCTATTCGAGAACCTTTGCTATTGGACTATGTAGACACTGTGTTGGGACGGGGGTGGGAACCAGGTAGGAGGGTAAGGGGTGGGAATATTGGGAGGGCAATTGCAATACCGAATGTTGACGGAACTAAATGTATTTGCTCACTGGTCCTTCGATGTCCTGAGGGACAGTGTCCCATGTGTAATTTGTCAACATTACAATAAAGTTTGTTCTGAAAAAAAGAGAGTTGTAGAAAGAGGCAATACAGGTGCAGAGAGTGGAAGAACGGTACAGAAAGAAGCAAGAGAAGTGCATAAAGAGGCAAGAGAGGTGCAGAAAGAGACAGGAGAGGAGAATAAAGAGACAATAGAAATGAAGAAAGAGGTAAGGGAGGAGGAGAAAAGGAAAGAGGGGGGTACAGAAAGAAGAAGAAAGGTACAGAAACTGGGAAGAGAGGTGCAGAAAGAGGATAAAAGGTACAGAAAGATTAAACAGAAGTACAGTAAGACACAAGATTTGGAGAAAGAGGCAAGAGAGGTACAGGAACAGGCAAGAGAGGTGCAGAAAAGGGCAAGAGAGGTGCAGAACGAGGCAAGAGAAGTGTAGAAAGATGCACAAGAGGTGCAGAAAGAGGCAAGAGAAGTTTAGACAGAAGCAAGAGGAAGAAAGGTGCAGAAATTCGAAGAAACTTACATTAAGAAGCAAGAGAAGTGCAGAAATGAGCAAGAGAGGTGCAGAAAGAAGCAAGATAGTGGGAATAAAGAAGCATGTTGGTACAGAAAGAGGCAAGAGAAGTGCAGAGAGATGCAAGAGAGGTGCAGAAAGTGCCAAGAGAGGTGCAGAAAGAGGCAAGAAGGTACAGAAAGCAGGAAGAGAAGTGCAGAAAGAGGCAAGAGAGGTGAAGAAAGAGGAAGAAAGGCACAGACAGAAGCAAGAGAAGTACAAAAATTAGCGAGAGAGGTGGAGAAAGAGGCATGGGAGGTGAAGAAAGAGGCAAGATAATTGCAGAAAGAGGCAAGAGAGGTGCATGAACAGGCAAGAGATGTGTGGAACGAAGCAAGACAGGAACAGAAAAAGAAGGAAAGGCAGAGAAAGAGGCAAGTGAGGTAAAGACAGAGGCACAAGGGGTACAGAAAGAGGCAAGAGAGGTGCATAGAGAAGAAAGAGAGATGCAGAAAGAGGAAGAAAGGCACAAAGAAGGAAGAGAAGTACAGAAAGTGGTTATATTGGTGCAGAAAGAGGTAGGAGATGGAGAAATGAGAAAGAGAATGGCAGAAAGATGGAAGAGAGGTAAAGAAAGAGGCAAGAGAAGTGCAGAAAGAGGTAAGAGAGGTGAAGAAAAAGGAAGAAAGCCAAAGAAAGAAACAAGAGAAGTGCAGAAATTGGAAAGAGTGGTGGAGAAAAAGGCAAGGAAGGTGAAGAAAGAGGCAAGAGAAGTGCAGAAAGAGGCAGGAGAAGTGTAGCAACGGGTAATAGATGGGCAGAAAGAGGCAGGAGAGGCACACAAAGGGGCAAAAGAGGTGCAGAAATTGGCAAGAGAGGTGAACAAAGAGAAAAGGGAGGTGAAGAAAGAGGTAAGAGAAGTGCAGAAAAAGGCAAGAGAGATGCAGGAACAGGCAAGAGATGTGCAGAAAAAGGGAAGAGTGGTGCTGAAAGAGGCAAGAGAGGAACAGAAAGAGGAAGAACGGCAAATAAGAGAAAAGTGAGGTACAGACAAAGGCAAGAGATGTGCAGAAAGAGGCAAGAGAAGTGAAGAAAGAGGAAGAATGGTGCAGAAAGAAGCAAGTGAAATGCAAAAAGGGAAAGGCACAAAAAGGAAGAGAAGTGCAGAAAGAGGTGAGATTGGTGCAGAAAGAAGTAAGAGAGGTAAAGAAAGATGCAAGAGCGGTGCAGAAAGAGACAAGAGAGGTGCATAAAGATATAGTGTTGTGTGGCGTTTTAGGCTCAGAGCGAATTTTCTCGACTCATGCCCTGATATATGTACAATTCACATTGCCCTCATATAGGCATAGAAATAAAGCCCTTATTTAGACATAGCCCATGCAGACCAAATACAGGTATGGCTACTTACCGTACCAAACGTCACAACGATTTCTTGGGAAAATCGGCTTTAGCTGTTAGAGAACTTCCCATCGCTTGAATATTGATTTGTCCAATAACTCATGTACTTTGCAAAGAACAACTATTCCCTTGGGGTTCTTTCCTGACGTTATTATGCCTAACTTTACGTCAAACTATGGCATTGCTAGATACCTTCAAGGTATAAATATACCTTCACTTGCTCTAGCAAGGACACAGTGGTTTGGAGCAGTTCGACTACCTACTTGCCTGACGCAGCTCGCTACAGCAAGTGCCAAAGGAAGCCGACCATCCAGCTGATGCACTGATCAGGAAGCTGTCTCTTCTCCTTCTTAGAATCCAGCTCAAGTGTTTCCAAGCCCCCCTTGCAGGTTGTTGGGAAATCGAGCCCGAGACGGAAATACCAGACCTCCTTCATTCTAACTAAGGTATGGAGCTGATTAGAACCTAGAGAAATCTTGGATAGATTCTTGGCAAAGAAAACTAAACCTAGGCTACACAATACTTACTTCTTCCCATGTAATAGACTTAGGTTAGCTACATTGGGGTAGGCGTATTTTAGAAGCACCAGTTGAGTATTTTAGTCAATGTTATTTATGTATGTATTTTTATATGGCTTAGAAAACATACAATGCTCTTACAGTATTATTTTATAATATTGTTCTCGCTGTACGCATTATACTTTGCAGTCTGCCTAACGATTGAAGCAGTTCACTTCTCTTGCATGAGAAAGAAGAGTGTTCAATAAAACCTTTTATTGAAAATGCCTGTCTCTCTATTTCTCTGTAACTCTGTAGAAACGAAGCATGCACGATTGACTGAGTGAAATACTTATCTATTGTTTCCGCGACTCTAGAGATATATTTCTTATTCTTGGGAAACAAAGTTGTCATGTTTATGCGGTTGTCAGAAACTAATCCCTTCTTGTGAATTCGAGAAAGTTTCTAGTGAACTCTGAGCTATCTGGTACTCACTATTAAGTTTAATATATTCAATAGAGACCTAGTCGACCTCAGTCCTACGTCTAAACTATAGGATATATTATTCCAATGCGCAGAGCCTATTGAGAATATAGGAATTACACTACATGGCGCCCAACATTTGGTAAGGCACTAATTTAATGCTAGATACTAAAGTGACTCAGTCGTGCTTTTCTCAGGGACCCCTTTTTCCCATAAATACTCCAATAGACATCTGGAGTGGGTAAAAGGATTACATATCCGCCATAATTGAGTAGGACGAAAATCCTATGTATTAGTTTTTGGTTTGTTCAACATTGAAGGATACAGTGTTCCAAAATATTGTGCACCTTATCTTTGTTTCGTTGAAGCTTGCTCTGCAAACTTTCAGTCAACAAAATGAACACCGACAACGGTGGAGCTACAGGCGATAACGCCGTAGCAGATTTTGACACAACAGGCTTTAATGAAGCTGACGATGATACTATAATCCTCCAAGAAAATTAAATGAAAGCCATCACTATAAAAACTTATAACAAATGGCCTATCATCAAGAGGTGGTAGAGTAATTTTTCTAATAGAGGCACATGAATATCGTCAGACAGAGGATTCCTATTCATGGATAATCTTCCCTGAAGCAAATCCAGTATCACATGGGTTTCACTTCTACAAAGAAGAGGAACCTCCAACGGAATACATTCCTTTCGAGGATATTGAAATTCCACTAACATACCAAGAGCATGCACTCTGGTTTAACGGCGCCCTAAAACATATAAATGACATTACCAGGCTCGGTCTACTAGGTAGACCAGGAGCAACATGGCCGGTGTTATCCAGCTGTACACCATTGAAGAAATATCAAGTGCGGAACTATTAGTTCAACTAAAACAACTAATCAAAATCCATAGACAATTGGTTCATATGTCATGCGGACTCTAACAGTGCAACCTCCTATAAGGATTCCACAACACACCCCTTACCAGGGGAACACAAATAAAATTACACCGCAGACTATACAATCGGTCATTGGTAAATTACCCGCAAAACGGGAAGAAATTCCATTCTGGATAGCTCAAAAATTTACTCAAATCAAGGCAGTATTTCCTGATACTACCCCTCATGAGAAACACAGAATTCTAACAATCTGTTTACCAATGAAGATCGCACCACACCTGGAGGACTGCGACACTTGGGGTACAGTCTTTGCTGTAATCTACACCAAAACACATGGTGTTCCGTCTATAGCGGTAATACCAGATGCCCTGAAACAGATTCAAAATGAACACTGGGCAGAGCCTGCTTTAAATTTAGGTATGAAATTACTGAAGGATTTCAAACAGGTCTCAGCAATAATATTAGCTAATATTAAAGGTGAAGCAGCATCTGTGGTGATCCGCCAAAAGTTAAGAGAATTTGATATAACTGAGGAACCACAAAAATTGGCCAGAATAATAGAAAAATCCTATGAAGAACTTTTGGGTGGTAAACCAGTGAAACCCCAACTGACTGAAAGTCCTGAAAAGGTCTTTATTAAAAACACTCTTATTCTTCCAAAAAAGAAATGGGAGAACACTAAGCAAACTTCTAAAGAGAAGCGTTCTCAATCCAGAGGTAGATCTCCTCAAAAGGAGCCCTCTTAATAGAGATATAACCTCAGGAATAGGGATAATTTGAAAAAACCTGATATATATCAAGATACTGGTACACGTTTCTCTCGTACCTTTCAGACTTCATACAGAAATCCGAAAGAAGAGGACGGTCAGAACACAAGAAAGAACGTGTGAAGTCCAAAGACGATCAAAACATTCCTAAAAAAAAGTAAACTCAATTCACCAAAAAGAAGGTAGCAGGTTTAAAAATCAGACATGCCGAGGATCTTGAGGACACAACTCAAGAACTGGGAGTCAGCTCAGACAATGTTGGACAGTGCAGCAGAAGTCACAATAGCTCGCAAGATCTTGAAGGATCATCTGGAGACAGTGGACTTGAATGAGTACATCCAAGTTGAAACTACAGATATCAGGGTTAGTGTCCCACACAAGTTATATGAAGTAACACTCCGGATGGAGGGGGTCATAACTAGAAAAATAAAAGCACTCTTTTGGGAGAAGCTCTATCAGGGTTATGACATTCTTCTAGCTGAACAAGACTGGCTACCTGAATTTGTCAGGGATTGCCCACATGGAGAAGACATCAGTATGCCAGCCTTTTCCAATCATATTCCATACCAGGAAATGGGCAGTAGCCCAGGCTCCTGCATTATATAAAAATCATGTAGGATGGGATGAGGATTCTCCTCAACATAAAATTCAATTGAAAACTCAACCAACTGCGCAAAGGCAGTATCCAGTTAATCAAGAAGCTAAAAAACAGGTCAGGGAGATATTAGATCAACTTGAATACCATGGGGTGATTGAAACATGTTCCTCGTCCATGAACAATCCTTTGTTTCCTGTCTCCAAACCAGACAATACATACCATCTAGTATTGGATTACAGACATTTAAACTCTTGTTGCAAAACTTTAGCAGTACAAATGCACATAGTGCAGCACTAATGAATAACATTGTGCGTAAAAAATATAAAACAACATTAGATATTTCTAACAGTTTCTTCTGTCAAAACATTGCACCAGAAAGTAGGTACTTGACCGCTTTCTCAATTATGGGGACACAGAATTACTTCTGTCGTCTCCCCCAAGGATTCATGAATAGGCCAGGGTTATTTTCAGCCAGAGTAACAAAGTTACTTCAAATGTATGATGATGAGGCATTATCATATGTCGATGACATCTATCTAATAGACGATGACTTGGACAGGCACTTGAACAGAGTGAATACCATTATACTGGGCTTCCCCTCTGAAGGGTATACATTCAACTTGAAGAAATCAAGAATTACCCACCTCAACGTCCTTTTTCTAGGATATGAGTTATCAAGTGAAGGCAAAAGGCTGGCAGGCAAATTTTTAGAAAAGTGTGCACTGCCCCAACCTCCAAAAACGCTGAAAAACTTACAGTCAATTCTAGGTTTTCTAAATTTCGGAAGAACATACATTCTAAACTACGCAGAGAGGGTTAAACCTCTCTACGAATGAATCAAACCTGATTTCAAAACAGTTAATTGGACTCAAAAACACACTGAAATTTTGCGTTCAGTGTAAACAGACATGTTAGCAACAACACATTTACAAACACATGTAAACGTACCCAATTTAGTGAGCCAAATAATTCCAGGAAGATGTGGATTCACAAATGTAACCTTTAATGAAAGAGAAAAAGTACCCATAGCATATAAATCACACTTGTACACACAAGCAGAAATGAAATTCACTTCTACAGAAAAGATTCTGACAGTGGTTCAAACTGCAGTAGCAAAAGAGAGAGCCCTTGCACAGGGTAAGCGCATAATGGTCGTTACTACTGTACCTGCCTTAGAGGCAGTGACAAAACGAGCATTCCTAATGCAAAAGCTTTACATCCAAGATGGATACAATGGGTTAATTCTCTAGCTGCAACTAACGTTGAATACGTTTTTGACCCTTATTTGAAAACATAAGAATTTCTACAATACGAACAAGAATGTCCTCTGCCTACTCAAATTCTGCCTCTAAAACAGTATGAATGTATAATTTATATTGACGGATCAGCACAACCCGCAATTGGGGGTAAACAAGCTTATAATGCTGTGTGCGCGATCGTTAAAAGTTGCTGACAAGATGGTAAATTCCAACCTATGGTCACTAAAACTCAATCTCTAGGAGATTATACAGCTCAGCAAGCTGAACTACAAGCATTCAAGATGGCGCTTGAAAATACAGATCGCTAATACCCCACACTCATAGTGTGCGATTCCTATTACTGCGTCCAATCTACAATGAATACTTGCAGAACTGGATTCAAAATGGTTTCAAAGATGCAAAAGGTGACACAATCAAGCATAAGTTGCTTTGGGAACAGGTAGTTCAGTTACAAAAAGAACTACAAAAGACTCACGTGATACATACACTGAGTCATCAGCATGATGGCATTCACGTTGCAGGGAATTCATTGGCTGATGAAGCCGCGAAGGCAGCTGTGCAAACGGCTTCCATAGCTGCAATCACTCGATCAAAAATGAAAATAGACGGCAAAATAATGCTAGCTGTCAATGCTATAAGCAAAGGCAGTGGTGCAGCGTTACCTCAAATCTATCCACTCAAACATTCATACATAATTGACGCAAGCTCCGTTCATTTTGCTCGAATTCCTGGAGTGGGGGATAGAGTGATTACAAACAGGAAACGTAGAGTAGCTTTGATACACGAAGCACATTTGGGAGAGGGTCTGATACATCAGGGGATCTCTAAATTTATAGTAGAATTAAAAGCGACGTACTGGTGGCCGGGGATGAATGGTCACATTCACACATTTTCAATAAAGTGCCATGACTGCAACATAGATCGCAGCAGAGAATGCCGCCAGATAACTGACTTCTGTGTAGCCAGCCCAGTATAGACACCATTGTTAGACAGCATTATATTATCTACACGCAGACGTCCCTATGGACAAAAGCAATCCCATAAAGATTAAAACAAGATTCATTTGGATGTGGCCTCAGCGCTCGGCTGAAGCTCAAACTGTTATAAAAGATTTGCATGTCTATATCGGCACATACGCAGTCTGCACGCTACATTCTGACCAGGGTACTGCATTTAGCTCTCGAGCTTACAAAGAACCCATGGCCAATCTGGGCGTGGCATTGCAGTATTCTAGTCCATTCCATCCTGAGGGAAATTCGGTAGTGGAGAGAAAAAAACGGGACATAAAGCAATCTATAACAGCTTGGGTATTAGGCTCGGGTGACGGGTGGGTAAAACATCTAATAAGTGTCCACGTAGTCTTAACAATCTTCCAAGAAGTTCTCTAGGGGGAATCACTCCTTCTGAAATCCTTTTTGGAACTAGAATGATTGTTCAGGACCTCGATCGTCACACTTCAGTGGTCGAACAACAACCAGTTTTTCAGGACTTAAATGAGTTAAGGAAAAGCCAAAGCAACGTGTTACTGAAGCCAACGACCACTGAAGAGAAACTACCCATCCCCGCAAGGCATGCCTGGATTCCACAGATTGGGGATCTAGGGGCTAGATGTAGGTAATTCCCATTTACAGACTCTTAAATACCGAATTTTACTGATTCGGTATTTAAGAGTCTGTAAATGGGAAGGGGGCAGATTTAGGTAATTTTAAAATCTGAATTACCGAATCTGTAAAATTCGGTATTTACCGATTCTGTAAATACAGAATCGGTATTTCCCATTGATTCTTATGGGCTTTGAAGCCCATAGGAATCAATGGGAAATACCGATTCTGTATTTACAGAATCTGTAAATACCGAATCCTGCAAGGGTGCAGGGGGTGTCACTTTGACACCCTCTAGCACCCCAAGTACAGGCTTGTGTGCAATGTCTGTGTGTCACATTGCACAGGTGTGCATGCACAGATGTGCATGCACACCGGAATTCGGTATTTTACCACACAATAGGATTATGTGGTAAAATACCGACTCTTAAGGGCCTGTGGCACTGTAAACTGTGCCACCTACATTTGTAATTACAGAATCGGTATATTTACCGATTCGGTAATTTACCGAATCGGTCATTTTACCGAATCGGTAAATATACCGATTCTGTATTTTTCAGCCCCCTACATCTGAAAACCCTAATACCGGTCGGAAACGGCCGAAATCGTCCGTTTCCGACCGGTATTAGGGCTCCTACATCCGGCCCCTAGTCAGAGAAAGGATCGCGGACAAGAAGGAATGTGGGCCTTCTTACAAACAAGCAGTACCTGTCCTAGCAATTCACGGATTAAGAGCAGTGATACTTCCGCCCCTTGCTGGTAAAAAGGAGAACAGATTTGTGTCCATCGACCTGGTCAAAACACATCATGTGGCCAATCATAAGTAGTAGGCCAAGTAGACTCCAAAGATGTATCAGATGCCCATATCTGGCTACTATCCAAGAGGTTCAAACTGAGAGACTCATCACCTTTGAAGAATCTGCAGTGGGAAAAGAAGGACTATGCAACAAAGCCATGGAACTTGTACCTCTTGAAACCCAAATAACAGTTCGTCAAGAAACGCCTGTCTACAATACAATAGCATCTGACTATACAAATATGACAAGTGATCAAGTGGTTCCAGAGATTTCACTAAATCCTGATGCAATCCCTACAATTGACAGAACTGCCTCTGGCTATTTCATAAACTTTGATACGTTTTCCGAGGATCCTAGTGAACCTGACATGACGCTGAATAAAAGAAATCTTAAAGAACAAGCAACTGAACTGGAAAAGACTTATCTGGTTTCACCATGGATTGAATTTTGAATTGTGTTGGGTGTACTTTTTCTTCTACTTTGGTTGACTCTTGTATTTACCTTGGGAATGCTGATAAATGGAAGATATGTTAAAAGGGACACAGCAAGTAAGAACATCAACGTACTCCTCAAACCACACAAATCATTCCATCATGAACAAAGAGACTTGTCATCAGTGAACATCACAGCCGTTCCTATACCTGGTGGTATAGCTTGGGACAGAACTGATTATGACATCTTTGGTCCTGCAGAGCTGTTGAAGAATCCACACCAATTCAAGGTTTCCTTGAGTGACTTTGTTTCATCTAGTACCTTTTCTGATGATTGGGACTTTGAGACTGTTAATAATATGATGTCAGACTTAGAAATGTCTGCAACATTTACAAATCATGAATACTTAGAATGTTCATCAGATTATGAACAAATGTACTGTTATAATCACTATGGTCATCATTTCTTGCACAAATCTGCAAATCCTAGAAATGTAATAGAATTTAACCAATGGAAACATTGCCCTACCCCACCGAAGGGTAGCTCAAAAACATTTTATGACAAAAGTCCCTACTTTTCAGGTTTTAATGTTTCAAATCCAGAATCAATTTACTTTAACAATGTTAATAAGACAGGAATGAAAAGTATGCTGACTAATACTAAGCAAATTTATTCTGCAGCCTTTTTTGCTCATCTGTCTTCAAAGGTTTTGACTTTTGGAAAGACAACATTGAGACAAAAACTGTCTGGGGCACAAAAGACTGGCAAGTGCAGGGATTGGAATCACTATTTAGAGACTGCATCATCCCAGAACAAATAATGTTTTTGAATGACACTGTTCAACAGAGATCTTGTCTTGGGTTAGCCAAGATAAAAGATTTAAACAATCTGTCTATACCTAAACCTATACCTGATAGTAACATCACTTCAGAGCGGTAGGTCGGCGTACATACTATTTTGCATCAAAACAGAACAGATCCTAATTGGAAACAATGGTTAATCTGGCCCACAGACACAAACAACTGTCAAGATAGATTCCTGAACAGCTAGGGTTTCAAATTCAGATCCAAGATATGTTCAGAGACAGCATCCAGGAATAGTAACATCATAAAGTGTAGGGAAACTGTGTCTAGAGTGGCTACAAAAATCTACATTGAAGGCAGTAAAACAACACTTATCATGTCTTAAAGATGGTGTTGATCTGAGGGACTTCTTACAAGCACCTACTAAAGTGTGTCATATCGTTTTATATACGCTGGTATCTATGCTGCTTATAATGAAGCATGAAAGATTACGCAAGCAGAGACTGCAGAACGTATACGAGAAATTGATTGTATTCATTTAGAGAAATCTCTCTCTGTAGTTGACAATGGGTTAACGACTCTGTTGTCCAGAATATATTCTTTGGACAGCATAGTATGCTCTGCCATAGACATAATGGATCAGGACTTGGTCATGTTGCAACATGGTCAGTTGCAACTACGTTCTATAATGCTATTGGGCTAAACGTTACAAAACCTTCGTTCAGGCTATGTGCCTTGATGCATAATCAACACCACGTCATTGTTTCTGAATTCAATCATACAGATAAGCAAATCGCACTGGCACAGAGCGGAGCAGACTATACGGTGCTGAGCACTGAAAAACTGGAAAGATTGCCATTAACTGTTTCTGAGAAACCAGCAACAGAATGGATAATACACAGTACAATTACTCTGCCTGTTACAATTTTCCAATTTCAGTATTGCTTAAAACATATACCAGCAGGCCTATATGAAAGGTTGGGTAAAGAATACATCAAGACATCCTGGGATTTACCTTATACACACAGATGTTGGAGTGGGGTTAAAGAAGTGTTTCTTAGTGGTACAAATTGCGGAAACGCACTAAGTGGTTCTCTCCTTTGTCAGGGTATTTATTTACATGGGGCCTGCAATGCTTCCTCGAACAACATTTGTTGTTTTTGCATTTGTCACCCCGAGTGGGATGGGTATGCTCAGACGTGAGTCCCATGCTCTCCACACCACTGGAGTCAAGCTATCCTGGCTGAAGACGGCTGATAGCCAGAAACCGGTCCTAGGATGCTTGATTCCGGTCCAGGAAAGACATGGCTTGGCAGTTCGGGCTGGACTGTTCCCATGAGGCACAGGGTCCAGGCTGATTTGCATATGGCCATGTCTGAACTGGGGTGGTGTGGAGTGCAAACAAATGATGGATTTAGGCCCAGATCTCTGTACTGGGGTGAATGTATGACATTGTTCTGCATTCTGTCAATCAACTGTTGTTTTTGTCCTCAAACAACTTATCCTGCCACCTGCAAGGTTCACCAGCTGTGGTGATTTATCCACTTTTTGGCCACCTTTCTAATGGAAGTTACATTATGTTAATTGATCACACCTGCTGTGGCATGTTGCTAGGAATACCCTATGTTCTTAACTGTGTCAGCCAAGGTCACTTGCTGTATGCAAGTATTGTTTCCTAAAACCAAGACAGACCGGGAGTGGCTGTTATGGCCTTCACTGAACATCTCTTCTATACGAATAGATACTGAAAGCAGACTGAAAGCCATTCTTTTACGGAAAACTGTGCCACTGACCTCAGCCAAAGAGACGTATGATCTGCAAGTTGCAAGGACTTCTGCAGAAATACATGCCCTTTTAACCACAAATTGCCCTATATATTTCTCAGAAATGTTAGGTTGTATCTTAAACATGTCTGATACGAGTGGTATTGTACATGTATTTAAGACAGTTTTCTCTGGACTGTTAGCACCCTTTGAAGCAGTCCTAGGAATATTTCCAAACTTTGTGCACTCGGTGTTTGGCGGACTGCCTCTCATTTTGGGACTCGCAGCAGGGATACTATTTTTGCTCCTTCTGCCCCGATATGGCAAGCCAACTCACCAATGACACCCAGTTCACAGTAGAGAACACTCTTCTGGCGATGTAGTGTCGTGAGAGCATAATCCAAAATCTGTAAGAGAATTGAATACCACATGGTTTCTATCATTCTGACCGATATGGCAAGATTGCATCTTACCTGTTCTATGATGCCTGCTTTGTGGAGAAGAATGCGTGCTAGACATCTGTCTGACACTCCCATCAGTCCTGCCAACGGAAGTTGAATCTTTGCTTGAACCAGTAACAGCTCATGCACTGTGTTGTCCCCAGCGGTTACAAATTCTGATGACGGCATTCGTTGAGATCTCACAGACACAACATGCTGACAGTGAGATACATGGACAAACAGGCGCACAGGTACCATCTACTTCGAACATTGCTAATGCGACCAATGCTGACGGCGATGCTTCAAATCTATGTGCGGTTAATCTTTTTATTGAGGTAATCCAACTTTCACCTACAATGGTAGACAAATTCTTTACAGATTTAGAAGATTTGAGGTTTTCACCTAACACTGACTTTTGAAGTAGCACACAGTGTTCTGAGAGACTCTGACTTCAACCTTAATTTTTTAAAACAAGCGTCTAACTTTTTATGATCAGACTTTTTCCCAATTTTTTTTTTCTTTTTTCTTTTTTTGACACAAAGTAATCTGCTTAAAGTAGAACCATTCATAGAGAGCTAGAATTCTTTGAAAACTTCCAAGAGAGAATATTTGACCTTGTCCACACTCCAACAGTTTATATATTCTGCCATGGAATGGTCTTGAATTTTTTCTTAAGAGCCATTTCATAAATGTATTTTCATGATTTATTTGGATAGCATTTTCAAATGTCATCTATATGCTTTGAATGAAACATTGCTTTTAAATGCGTACAGCACAAACTTTTTTCATGTACAACCAAAACCAATGCGTTTTTATGTATTTTGGGTGGGTTTTAACACATTGTTTAGATATGTTTAATGTGTTTAGAACTTAGTAATGTCATACATAATAAAGTGGAGTGGGTGTTGGGTGGCGTTTTGTTTTAGGCTCTGAGTAAATTTTCCCGATTCATGCCCTTATATAGGTACAATTCACATTGCCCTTATATAGGCATAGAAATAAAGCCCTTATTTAGACATAGCCCATGCAGACCAAATACAGGCATGGCTACTTCCACCCGTACCAAACGTCACAACGATTTCTTGGAAAATCGGCTTAAGAAGTTAGGGAACTTCACCTCGCTTGAATATTGATTCGTCCAAGAACTCATGTACTTTGCAAAGAACAACTATTCCCTTGGGGTTCTTTCCTGACTTTTTTATGCCTGACTTTACGTCAAACTATGGCATTTCTAGATACCTTCACGGTATAAATATACCTTCACTTGCTCTCGCAAGGACACGGTGGTTCGGAGCAGTTCGACTATCTACTTGCCCGACGCTACTCACTACAGCAAGTGCCGAAGGAAGCCGACCCTCCAGCTGTCGCACTGATCAGGAAGCTGTCTCTTCTCCTGCCGAGAACCCAGCTCCAGTGTTTCCAAGCTCCCCTTGCGGGGTGTTGGGAAATCGAGTCCCAAGACAGAGATACCAGACCTCCTTCATTCTAACTAAGGTATGGAGCTGATTAGAACCTAGAGAAATATTGGATAGATTCTTGGCAAAGAAAACTAAACCTAGGCAACACAATACTGATTTCTTCCCACGTACTAGACTTAGGTTAGTTACATTGGGGTAGGCATATTTTAGAAGCACCATTTGAGTATTTTAGTCAATGTTATTTATGTATGTATTTTTATATGGCTTAGAAACCATATAATGCTCTTACAGTAGTATTTTATAATATTGTTCTCGCTTTACGCATTATACTTTCCAGTCTGCCTAACGATTGTAGCAGTTCACTTCTCTTGCATGAGAAAGAAGACTGTTCAATAAAATCTTTTTATTGAAAACGCCCGTCTCTCTATTTCTCTGCAACTCTGTAGAAACGAAGCATGCACGATTGACTGAGTGAAATACTTATTTATTTTTTCCGCGACTCTAGAGATATATTTCTTATTCTTGGGAAAAAAAGTTGTCATGTGTATGCGGTTGTCAGAAATTAATCCCTTCTTGTGAATTCGAGAAAGTTTCTAGTGACCTCTGAGCTAGCTGGAACTCACTAATAAGTTTAATATATTCGATAGAGACCTAGTCGACCTCAGTCCTACATCTAAACTATAGGATATATTATTCCAATACGCAGAGCCTATTGGGAATATAGGAACTATAGGAGAGGTGCATAAAGAGACTAGAGAAGTTCAGACAGAAGCAAACAAACTGCAGAAAGAGGAAGAAAGGTATAGAAAGAGGAAGACAGGTACAAAAAGAAGCAAGAGAAGTTCAGAAAGAAGCAATATAGGTGCAGAAAAAGAGAGTGAGGTACAGAAAGGGGCAATAGAGGTGCAAAGAGATGCAAGAGAGATGCAGAAATGTGCAAGAGAGGTACAGAATGAGGCAAGAGAGGTACAGAAAGAGGCAAGAGAGGTGCAGAAAGCGGCAAGCGAAGTGCAGAAAGAGGCAAGAGATGTCCGAAAGAGGAAAAAGAGGTACAGAAAGGGGGAGAAAGATGCAGAAAGAAGCAACAGAAGTACAGTAAGACATAGGACAGGTGGCGAAAAAGGCAAGAGAGGTGCGGAAAGGGGCAAGAGAGATACAGAAAGAAGCAAGAGAAGTGCAGAAAGAAGCAAGAGAGTCGCAGAAAGAGGAACAAAGGCCCAGAAAGAAGCAAGAGAAGTGCACAAAGATGCAAGAGAGGTGCAGAAATAGACAGGAGAGGAGCATAAAGAGACAATTGAGATAAAGAAATAGGTAAGGGAGGAGGAGAAAATGTAAGAGAGGTGCAGAAAGAGGAAGAAAGGTACAGGCAAGAGAGGTGCCTAAAAAGGCTTGAGAGGTGCAGAAAGAGGCAAGAGAAGTGCAGAAAGATGCACAAGAGGTGCAGAAAGAGGCAAGAGAAGTTCAGACAGAAGCAAGAAAACTTGCAGAAAGAGGCAGAAATGTGCAGAAAATGGAAGAAACATACATTAAGAAGCAAGAGAAGTGCAGAAATGAGCAAGAGAGGTGCAGAAAGAAGCAAGATAGCGGGAATAAAGAAGCGAGTTGGTACAGAAAGAGGCAAGAGAAATGCAGAGAGATGAAAGAGAGGTGCAGAAAGAGCCAAGAGAGGTGCAGAAAGAGGCAAGAGAGGTGCAGAAAGCAGGAAGAGAGATGCAGAAAGAGGCAAGAGAGGTGAAGAAAGAGGTAAGAGAGGTGAAGAAAAAGGAAAAAAGGCACAAAAGGAAGCAACAGAAGTGCCGAAATTGGCAAGAGAGGTGGAGAAAGAGCAAGGGAGGTGAAGAAAGAGGCAAGAGAGGTAGAGAAAGAGGCAAGGGAGGTAAAGAAAGAGACAAGAGAAGTGCAGAAAGAGACAAGAGAGGTACGGCAACAAGCAAGAGAGGTATAGAAAAAGGCAAGAGAAGAACATAAAAAGGAGGAAAGGCAGAGAAAGAGGCAAGTGAGGTACAGACAGAGGCACAAGAGGTGCAGAAAGAGGCAAGAGAGGTGTAGAGAGAGGAATAACGGTGCAGAAAGAAGCAAGAGAGATGCAGAAAGAGGAAGAAAGGCACAAAGAAGGAAGAGAAGTGCTGAAAGAGGTTATATCAGTGCAGAACGAGATAAGAGAGGTAGAGAAAGGGGAAAGAGAATGGTAGAAAGATGGAAGAGAGGTAAAGAAAGAGGCAAGAGAAGTGTAGAAAGAGGTTTTAGAGGTGAAGAAAAAGGAAGAAAGGCACAGAAAGAAGCAAAAGAAGTGCAGAAACTGGCAAGAGAGGTAGAGAAAGAGGAAAGGGAGGTGGAAAGAGGCAAGAGAAGTGCAGAAAGAGGCAAGAGACGTGCAGGAACAGGCAGGAGATGTGCAGAAAGAGGCAAGAGAGATTCACAAAGGGGCAAAAGAGGTGCAGAAATTTGGCAAGAGAGGTGAAGAAAGAGGAAAGGGAGGTGAAGAAAGAGGCAAGAGAAATACAGAAAGAGGCAAGAGAGGTGCAGAAACAGGCAAGAGATGTGGAGAAAAATGCAAGAGTGGTGCAGAAAGAGGCAAGAGAGGTGCGGAAAGGGGCAAGAGAGGTACAGAAAGAAGCAAGAGAAGTGCAGAAATAGACAGGAGAGGAGCATAAAGAGACAATTGAGATAAAGAAATAGGTAAGGGAGGAGGAGAAAATGTAAGAGAGGTGCAGAAAGAGTAAGAAAGGTACAGGCAAGAGAGGTGCCTAAAAAGGCTTGAGAGGTGCAGAAAGAGGCAAGAGAAGTGCAGAAAGATGCACAAGAGGTGCAGAAAGAGGCAAGAGAAGTTCAGACAGAAGCAAGAAAACTTGCAGAAAGAGGCAGAAATGTGCAGAAAATGGAAGAAACATACATTAAGAAGCAAGAGAAGTGCAGAAATGAGCAAGAGAGGTGCAGAAAGAAGCAAGATAGCGGGAATAAAGAAGCGAGTTGGTACAGAAAGAGGCAAGAGAAATGCAGAGAGATGAAAGAGAGGTGCAGAAAGAGCCAAGAGAGGTGCAGAAAGAGGCAAGAGAGGTGCAGAAAGCAGGAAGAGAGATGCAGAAAGAGGCAAGAGAGGTGAAGAAAGAGGTAAGAGAGGTGAAGAAAAAGGAAAAAAGGCACAAAAGGAAGCAACAGAAGTGCCGAAATTGGCAAGAGAGGTGGAGAAAGAGCAAGGGAGGTGAAGAAAGAGGCAAGAGAGGTAGAGAAAGAGGCAAGGGAGGTAAAGAAAGAGACAAGAGAAGTGCAGAAAGAGACAAGAGAGGTACGGCAACAAGCAAGAGAGGTATAGAAAGAGGCAAGAGAAGAACATAAAAAGGAGGAAAGGCAGAGAAAGAGGCAAGTGAGGTACAGACAGAGGCACAAGAGGTGCAGAAAGAGGCAAGAGAGGTGTAGAGAGAGGAATAACGGTGCAGAAAGAAGCAAGAGAGATGCAGAAAGAGGAAGAAAGGCACAAAGAAGGAAGATAAGTGCTGAAAGAGGTTATATCAGTGCAGAACGAGATAAGAGAGGTAGAGAAAGGGGAAGAGAATGGTAGAAAGATGGAAGAGAGGTAAAGAAAGAGGCAAGAGAAGTGTAGAAAGAGGTTTTAGAGGTGAAGAAAAAGGAAGAAAGGCACAGAAAGAAGCAAAAGAAGTGCAGAAACTGGCAAGAGAGGTAGAGAAAGAGGAAAGGGAGGTGGAAAGAGGCAAGAGAAGTGCAGAAAGAGGCAAGAGAGGTGCAGGAACAGGCAGGAGATGTGCAGAAAGAGGCAAGAGAGGTTCACAAAGGGGCAAAAGAGGTGCAGAAATTTGGCAAGAGAGGTGAAGAAAGAGGAAAGGGAGGTGAAGAAAGAGGCAAGAGAAATACAGAAAGAGGCAAGAGAGGTGCAGAAACAGGCAAGAGATGTGGAGAAAAATGCAAGAGTGGTGCAGAAAGAGGCAAGAGAGGAACAGCAAGAGGAGGAAAGGCAGAGAAATAAGAAAGTGAGGTACAGATAGAGGCAAGAGATGTGCAGAAAGAGGCAAGAGAGGTACAGAAAGCGGCACAAGAAGTGCAGATAGAGGCAAGAGATGTGCGAAAGAGGCAAAAGAGGTGCAGAAAGAGGGAGAAAGACACAGAAAGAAGCAACAGAAGTACAGTAAGACATAAGGCAGGTGGCGAAAAAGGCAAGAGAAGTGCAGGAACAGGCAAGAGATATGCAGTAAGAGGCAAGAAAGGTGAATAAAGGGGCAAGAGAGGTGCAAAAAGAAGCAATAGAAGTGCAGGAAGAAGTAAGAGAGGTACAGAAAGAGGCAAGAGAGGTACAAAGAGAGGATGAAAGGCACAGAAAGAGGCAAGTGAGGTACAGACAGAGGCAAGAGATGTATAGAAAGAGTCAAGAGAGGTGCAGAGAGAGGAAGAAAGGTACAGAAAGAAGCAAGAGAGATGCAGAAGAGGAACAAAGGCACAGAAACAAGCAAGAGAAGTGCATAAAGAGGCAAGAGAGATGCAGAAATAGACAGGAGAGGAGCACAACGAGACAATGGAGATGAAGAAAGAGGTAAGGGAGGAGGAGAAAAGGAAAGAGAGGTGCAGAAAGAGGAAGAAAAGTACAGAAAGAGGGAAGAGAGGTGAAGAAAGACGGTGAAAGGTTCAGAAAGGAGAAAGAGAAGTACAGTAAGACACGAGAGGTGCAGAAAGAGGCAAGAGAAGTGCAGAAAGACGCACACGAGGTGCAGAAAGAGGCAAGAGAAGTTCAGACAGAGCAAGAAACCTGCCGAAAGAGGACGAAAGGTGCAGAAATAGGAAGAAACATGCATTAAGAAGCAAGAGAAGTAGCGCTGGAGGTTATTTTTTAATGCAATTGGCTGTTCATAGGATCCTGTGTGGCGGTCGCTTAACCTTCACTGACCTTTTAAGTGGAATTTTATGCCGCTGTGGTTACCGCTGTGCTTACTTGGTGGACTTTGCGGAGCCTCTGGGCGTTGCTGGCGCCGGGATTGTGGTGCACCTGGAGATCGTTGCTGAAGTGCTCGACGAGGCAAACCCTCACCAAGGAGAAAGCACAGTAGTTTACAGTAATGGCGCTGAAGGGTTCGCGTAGTAAACTTCGGGACAGGAAGAAAATGTAGAGGCGGTTGAGAATACGGGAGCGGCTCCTCAGGTGAGGGGAAGATGGCACAAAGCGGCGATTTTAACTCGGCCACAAGTAAAGGTCAAAATGCTGAAGAGGTGGTTGACAATTCTGGAATGGCTGCTCAGGTGAGAGGGAAGACAGCACATAGCGGTGACATTAACTTTTCTATGGATAAAGCCCAGGAATCTGTTTCGGCGGAAGTTAAGTCAAAGGGTGCTCAGAGTGGGAAGAAAATACCTGCATTTTTTGCTAACACTAAAGAGAAACAAAAAGAAAAGGGAAAGGGGAAAGTCAATGAAGTAGAGACTGCGGTAATGACTGAAGCAGTGTTTGGTGTTAGCAGTACTGGTGGCCCTATGGACTTTGTGTCACACTAGAGGGCAGTCGAGGGCAGTAGAGTGCAGTGCAGAGCGCGGAGCGGAGCGCAGTGCATCAAAGGAGTAAGAGGAAAGCAAGAGGAAAGCGCACCGTCTCCACCGGCTACACGGCTACACCGGCTTTCTGCTGAAACCTGCTCCCCCCCGCGCAGCGAGGTGTTGAAACGCGGGGGGAGCACGGGCGCAGGAGGCCGCGGGAGGCCGCCAGTAATCAGTAATCAGTAATCAGAGCCGGAGCTCCCGGCCCTCGCAGCTGCACCGGAAGACAAGCGGGAGCCGCCCGGTGGCGGCGGGAACCACTGCGGAGCCTCTACCCTGCAAAGGCTCATCCCAGGCTTTGCAGGCGGCTGGGACAGCGGAGCAGAGCTCCGTAAATAAAACAGAAAAAAGAGATGAAGACATTTTGCAAAACCTTACAGAGACACTCGAGTGGCTTGCCTGCTTGCCTGTAAGGGGTGGAGCAATTATTGGAGAGCCAGCATCTGAGCAGGCAGCAGCAGCATTTCGGGACGAACAGTTTTGTCATTTTATCATCAATCCTCCATCAATCCACAGCTACACCATCACGCTTAAAGTCATAAAAAGCTGCAAAGGGAAGACAAAAGCGGCGGCTGCACTTAGGACGAGCAGCTCGGGCTCACAAGGAGACGTGAGCTATGAAGCAGTAAGCGGCAGTAGGCGGCAAAGCAAGCATCACAATGGTGAGTGAAACCATCAAGGGTGCCTAGGGGGTGGTCAAGTCACCGTTACAGCCGTCCCAGCCGCCCCCCGCCCACCCTGCCCACCCCACAGCCAGCAGCTCATCCCACGGCCAAACACTGTGCAAGACACCCCACCCTCCCATAGGGGCCTGAGACTTCAGCAGGAAAGGGGGTGAGCCAGCTCTGACCAGGGTTAGAGCACTGAAGTATAGGAGGCCGGCCTAGAACTATAGAACTACCTAAAGTGGAGGTTGCGGCACAGAGCCTGCGCGGTCCCGGACCCTGCCCTAGCCAGAACCTGTACCTACCTGTACCTACCGAAGTTTTGGACAATATCTTACTCCTCGTTACCGCTCCGCACCCTCCCTGACGGCAGCCGCCCTTCCTGTGAGGGGTAGACGGGCTTGGGAGCACGCTGAGGAGCTAGCGTGGGGTTAATGCAGGTCGCAGGGTAAGGCAAGGCAAGGCAAGGCAAGGCGACATGAGATCAGGGCGAGTTTGTGGGTGTCCCACTAATAAAGGAGGGACAAACAATCGGTCAAACAAACGGAAAAAGATCTCCGAAGGCAGGCGAGGGGGCAAGGGAAGATCAAACAAGAAAATCCAGGCAATTAACTCAGAGTGAAGGCTCATTAATTGACATAGCAACCGACAAACTTGATCTTATCTGTGCAAGCAGTGAACAACCAGCAAATAGAGAGAAGAGCAGTAAAACAACAAAATCCAACCTTGCAATGCTCCAACCAAAAATGTTCACAAAATTTCATTTCCTAAAAAACACGGGGGACACATCACCCTCCAACACCAATGAATCTTCAGGCCTTCAGGAACCCATTGAACCTTCCCAGACTTGTCAGTTAGTGTCTGTGCACAATACAGGTTCAGCAACCAACGACAAAAGTCAGAGAAGCCCTATCTCTACAGCCAGAGAATCACTACAAGTAACATCAACCCCTCAGGGAGAGAAAGATAAGTTCACAATGGCTGCTACAACTAAAGGGCCAATATCCGGTACGAAAATCGTTTTAGGACCAAACCTTATTCAAGTGCACAGAGCAATCGACAATAACATAAGCCGGCCTGTACATATGTCACCCAAATGCCTTACAGACCCCGGCATAACTGTTAGCAACAAACTATGTGAGAGGATGGCATCTGGCAAGGGTAGCGGTGCCAACAAACCTCCCCACCGCATTACGAACTGTACGTCAAAAATCCAAGCACCAAACAAAGACCCAACATACCACAACGGGGCAAGCGGAAAAGACACAAAGGAGTGTTGGGAAGAGAATGTCTTAACTCTTGGGGATCCAACCTTAACACATACCGAATGTACAACTGACCATAACAGCACGATGGGGCCAGGAAAGGATGCAGCAGACACACACAGGTCACCAACCTCGTCCCTAGATGTGATAGAAATATCCTCATACCTGGGTAAGGAAGAGTGGGAAGACCTCGTAGCAGCATACACCACAAGCACAAATAGGTCTTTACCGATCATCATAAATGATGCCTCATTGGATCACCCAGTAATGGACATGGGGACTCCAGAGCTGGCCCAAAAAAGCCCCTCGTCTGAGGATAATCTGGTCAATACCTCGAATCAAACAAATCAGGGTGACGCGTGGAACAGCCTGCTCAAAACAACACAACTCCTGGTAGATGCCCTCAACTACCAATCTGATAAAATGGACATCCAACTATCGCTACTTGATACATTGGCTGTATTTGTGGTGGCCATCGACGGGAAGCTGGGCACGCTTAATACGCTTCTTCAGAATAAACCGCCATTGTCGGACCAGGCATCTAGGTCTTATAATGAAGGATGCGGATGCGGCCCAATAATCGACAAGTTGTCGACTCTACCAACAATAATGAGCGATTTGTGTACAGAACTTAGAAGAACACCCAAGTGCAGGCAAAGTAACCCCTGCACCAGCCCTGTTGTGGCGGTGATAACCCATCCAAAGACCAAAGAAGCGCTGGGGAGCAAGGGACAAAGTAACCCTATTCCAAGGGCCCCCACACCCACAAAACCACCAAGTCCAGCGGCCAGCGATACAGAAAACTCAGAACCTCAATTCCCCGATAACACGGAAGAAGAAACAACAAATTTAAAAATGAACGCCAAACAAAGATGAGCAAAAAAACGCAAAGGCAGGAAACATAAAATAGATCTGCAACGTAACGGATTCCAACAACTTTTTGGGAACATACCGAACAGGGAACAAAGCGGAGCACACCCTGAGGGTGCCACGTATCCACCAGAATCTGACGAAGTCATCGGCACACCTGAGCCCCCGATCAAGGCAACAACCACCAAAGGGCTGGGGGGTAACAGCAAAACAAAAACAAATCCAGAATTACATAGCATCTGCACTCAAAAAGAACCCGGAAGAGGAACACAAAATTCATGTCTCCAATCCAACGATACTAGTAACATAACCCCTGCCTCCTGTGCGATACAAGCACAAACAAGCAGCATGCAGCCTAGCTCGGCAGGCCAGCAAATAAAAAATGATGGACCCACTAAGGGAACACAGTTTGGGATCAATCGAGGACCGGCTATTGTTGAGACAGGCAATCAGCTGATAGATTGCTTTCCAGCTATGACTATGGAAGGGGTACTGACTACAAGAAGAGAAGCAGACTCAGCTATTATGGGGACATCAGGCCCTACGTGCAATATCTCTAGACCTTGTGAAATTCCCCATCTAGACGGGTCAGTAATAAGGAACGATCACATCTCTGCCCAAGAACTAAGAATAACTACAAGTAACTCAAATGACGCTAAAACCACTGCAGCACGACTAGTAGAGGTTAAGGGACGGTCAGACGAACGATCATATGCTGAACCGTTCGTACCAAATGAACTTTTACTCGGCCGACGGTTAAGAGTCACTGCACCCACTGCCAGCCAACTGGAAACAACTTCAACACAACGAGTAGAATTCATGGGACCTAGCCAACCAATAACAAAGAGTGCAACAGCGGGAGAACGAAAAAACTCAACTGGCACTGTCTGGTTTAACCCGGACTACACATCGCAAGGAAGACACGACACTCTCAATAGAGGTAACATCTTAAGGCTGCTATCCCACATTCCATCCTTGACAGAATTAAAAAGCTCTGACCTGGAATCCATTGAATTTGTAGTCGATGAGGCTACAGGCAAAGAAAAAACAAAAGCAACCTGGAGAACCCTGGCAATTTCACAAAAAATAATTGCCGAGGCTGACGTCTTTGGAAGCTGGGGGATCACAATAGAGCCTTATGTCAAACCAAGGTACCCTGACATACTTGTCCCGGAGGAAAAAGTGGCAGCTCCAGCTATCATGAATACTCTAAAAAACTCGGTCCTCAGAGGAGCGGTAGGACCAGGGAGCTACAAAATCGATCTATACATCAATAGCACTGGAGCCACTGTAGATGAACACACACAAATGTTCGACTCAGGATGGATTGCCAGAACACTAAATAACAACGAATGACAAATTGGCCACAAGCCAAAGGAAGACGTATACGGCTCATTAAAAATATGCTCATGGAACATCAATGGCCTGGCTTCCAAAATAACTGACTCAGATTTTATGAATTACATCAGAAAATTTGACATAGTGGCACTCCAAGAGACATGGCTCGCAGACCCCCCAACCTCCATGGCTACTTACGTTTTTACGCAGCTGCAAGTAGGACGGCTAAATATGGGCATTCCAAAGGCGGCCTAGTAACCTATATTCTGGTCACAAGTGTACTGACAGCAACAGAAGATGGACCATCCTCTACAGCCGCACTGGCTGTAAAAATCCGCTTGCCATTCAAACAAGGCAATACTGAAACCAATTTCCTTCTAATAAATGCCTACATCAACCCAAGAAGGAAAGGGAAAGCAATTAAAGACCTCTGTAGCCTCATGGAGACACATATAAGGGAAAGATCTATACCATCTATAGATCTATATGTTGTTCTTACCGGGGACTTTAACCTCAACCTCATGGGCGAGACGCAGGAAGATGAACAACTAATACAAAACGCAACTTGGGACATCCCAACACAAGCAACCTCTCAGTTATCCAAAAAAACCAAGCTAGGTAACAGGACACTAGAAGATCTGGAAAACTTTAACATTAGGGCCCTCAACGGTAGGACCTCTGGAGACAATCCCCCAGTCGCAACCTTTCACTCAATAAAAACAAGCAGTATTTTAGACTATACTTTTATATCATTACCCTTTTTCCAGTTTTTAACATCATACCGGATTAGCTGTAGCGGGGAAAGTGACCACTGTCCCCAAGAAATTATCATTAAGATCATAAAGCCGAATTTTGAGCGATCAAATCCGCCTAAAGAGTCAATCCAAACCATCAACTTTAAAAAAATCAAATACTCATCAGCAATGGATGGAATGCTAGTGGAAAGGGCAAAACAGCACTTCGAGAGTCGCTCTGGGGATAGTGAAATAACAAAATGGGAACATTTCACAAGTACCATGTCTATGTATGCTACAAGACCCAAGTTTCAGTCACAACTGGAGGACGCAAGTTTCTGCAAATTCTCTAGAGAAGACCAAGGGAAAATTAAAGACATAAAGACTCTAATCTACAGCACAATGAGAGAACTCCAACGTAAACCGATGGATAACGCAAAGCAAAAACATTTACGAGAACTAAAATCAACACTAAAAAAATTAAAATGGGAAGCAAACACATCAGCTGAGGATAATTTAAGGGCGAGACTTCATTCCGACATTAAACGGAACGATGGAGCAAGATTCTGGAAATCAATAAATGCATTCATAAGACCCGCGCATCACGGGGTTTCCTCAAACATCTCGGAGGAAATCTGGGTTAGCTTTCTTGGCACCCATTTTAGTCAGACTGAAGGGAACAACCAACATCACGAACCTGACATCTATAAAAATTATACATCAATTACAGACACAAGGCCCACAGAATGCTTTACTCCAAATGATATTGTGAACTTGTCGAACTTACAAAGCACCATCCAGCGCCAAATCAAAAAAGGAAGAAAGGAGGGAGCGCCAGGGCCAAATGGCATACCTCCTATACTCTATAAACAAGATGTGCCAGGCTGGGCAGCAGCCCTGGAACCCCTCTTTCTGGAAATACGACAATTCAACATCATTCCAAGGTCCTGGAGGGGCTCTATCATCTCCCCAATCTATAAGGCAGGAGATAAGGCTGCCCCAAACAACTACCGACTGGTGGCTTTAATTGACAACGAGGCAAAATACTTTGCAGGTACCCTTCTTGAAGAGCTGACAGCCTGGGCTACAGAGAGATCCTTAATCCCTGCCAACCAGACAGGCTTCGCTAAGTCAGTAGGCATGATGACGAACATCCTGAGCATGGGTATGCTCATAGACAAAGCAGAATCTAACAAAATGCCCATCCATTTCTGCTTCATCGACTACAAGGCCGCTTTTGATAATGTAAATCGGAAGCTTTTGTGGTCTAAACTGAACGACTGGGGGATCTTGAGACCCCTGCTGGATCTGCTCATCAACCTGCACACAGAGACCTGGGTACAGATAAAAATAGGGGATGGATCCGCCTTGTCAAGGCCAATACAGACCAATAAGGGCCTAAAGCAAGGCTGCGTCCTGGCCCCCATGCTTTTTAACCTATTCCTAGGTGACCTTGTTCCAATACTAAATGGCTGCAATTCCCACGCCCCTAAACTAGGAGGGCTCCAGCTACCCTGTCTACTATACGCAGACGATATTGTCTTAATAAGCCACACTAAGGTAGGACTTCAACATCTTTTAGACGCAACACAAAGGTACTCAAGTAAGAACGATCTTACAATAAATCTGGGGAAAACCCAAACAATGACCATTAGTAGGAAAAAAAGGAAACCAACATCATGGCATTGGAACATGACAAGAATCGAAGAAACTCCAACATACAAATACCTAGGAGTGAAGATCGACAACGGTGGGCAGTTCTCGGTTCAGAGATCAAGCATACGAGGGAAGGGTCTTTCGTTAGCGATTTCGTTGAAGGCGCTAAATCACAAACTCTCCGGCCCATCCCTGTTACCCCTGATGCAAGTAATTCGTGCCAAACTTCTTCCAACAATTACTTACGGGAGTGAGGCACTTAGAGGAAGGGATGCTAAGATCCTTGATAATACTATAACAGCAGCTTACAGAACTATTTTCAGTCTACCCAAGCAAACCTCACCCGCTCAAATCAGGCTCGAATTTGGCATTGACCAACAACTCCTGGCAAGGCAGGGAGCCTACGCGATAGCCTGGGATAAAGTGAGGAAATCAAAACAAAGAACCCTGAATGAACACCTGTGGAAGGAGTTAGAACAGCATCCTTCCTCAGCAGCAGCTAAGTACCTCACGGGCAGCCTGACGAATACAGGTCTAGAACAGCTCTGGAACACTCCAACAAGTCATACAAATTTCAAAAAACTTTTTAAAAAATCAATCAAATTACAATCATGGCTGCAAGACAAGGAAACCCTCTCGAAGAGAACACACGGCTGGTTGACTCTGAATTCGTATACAACTAAAGCACAACAGCGCTATCTGGCCGAGGGTTATTCCAAAGTGTCAAGATGTGCTTTATAAGGCACTGGTTGGGCGTGCTACCTTGTACTCAAAACCTCCCA
This sequence comes from Lissotriton vulgaris, assembly GCF_964263255.1. Classification (NCBI taxonomy): domain Eukaryota; kingdom Metazoa; phylum Chordata; class Amphibia; order Caudata; family Salamandridae; genus Lissotriton; species Lissotriton vulgaris. The sequence continues at coordinate 25,759,006 of NC_141692.1, forward strand.
CGCTGGCTCAAAATCAATGCTGACCCCCTCTGTCGGCTATGCGGCTTGGCACATGCTGCATTTGATATGCTCTTGTGAAAAACTACGAGACGAACGGAAACGCTGGCTAAAACATCACTTCAATCGGCAAGGGATCCGCACTAGAAGGGCGGCGGTCCTTGCATGTTTTCATCCTAATGACCCTGGCTTGAACTGCAGCTTTGTAAAATTCCTGAAGGCAGTTGGGAAAAAGATGCCAAAAAATTCAATCCATAACTGCCCCAACCCAACCGACTTGACATCACTTTGCTGACTGTTTCACTGACCTTATGAGCTCATGAGGTCACTGAGCAATAACTTACAAATATTAAGTCCAATTACAAGCACATCGGTCATAAGGAAATGCGAACATTTTAAATTGTAAATTTTTGAGGAAGCAGGGCAAGGTAAATTAAATTGTGAAGCAGATTCTGGAGATTTTTATTCTTTGAGCAATCTATGTCCTCATGCGAGGACTTGGCTATACAATACTCTGCCCAGATGTCAATTGTGGATGGTAGCGATCACAGTTAATTTCTGGAGGAACTTGAGGAGGCAGAGGATGGACAGCCTAAGACGGTCAGGAAGCTGGATTTGTGTGCAAAAAAAGATCTCATTTTAAAATCTATGAGCCAGGAAGCTCTAGGGGTATCAGGAGGGGCGAAGGGGGAGGAGGTCTCTCTAGCTTTGATTTATCACTCCATTATGCTGCATAGAGATGAAACAAGGGAAGAAAGCCAAAGGGTTCAAAATTCTTGTCCAAAGCTTCAGAATTCAGTAAGACGGTTGGTCAAGTCGCATGCAGACTTTGTATCCCAATTCAATGAGGTTGAGGCTCGGATGTCTACACTAGAAGATGAGCTGGCACAACATAAGGTGACTACGGAACTGAGCTCGGCTATTAAGGAGGACATGATTTAGAAAATAACTGATATGGAGAACCGGGCTCGGCGCAATAACTTGAGGGTTCTTCAGATTCCGGATGGGAAAGAGGGGCAAGACCCAAGGGGGTTCATTGTTGATTTGTTTAAGAAAGCATTTCCTAATATGACCCGATGGGATTGGGATCGTGAAATACAACGTACACATAGATTCCCTTTTAAAATTCGGTTGAGGCCTGGCCAGGAAACTAAACCAAGGGCAATGTTGGTATCATTCTGGCATGGAAGAAAGTGTTTATGCATGCTAGACCTGATAGAAAGGGAAAAGTTGACGATGTGGAGTTTTTTGTGCGCCCAGATTTGTGTCAACAGTCAGTGGAGCTCCGCTGGCAATTTCGTCAACTGATCCCGGAGCTACAATCTAAGGGAGCCTCAGCTTTTCTAATGTTTCCAAAGTTGAAGGTAGTACTTAAAGATCAAATACGTTTTTTCACCAGTATTGCCCCAGCAAAAGAATTTGTATGCTCTATATAGCTTAGATATCTATATATGTTGAGTAGGGAGGATTAGGTAGTCTACACGTTTATACCTTATGGTTAGGTATTTCTGCTTCTTTGTTACTTTTTTTTTACCTCCTGCTCGATTCTACCTTGTTTTAGAATGATATGTTTTGTATGGCTGTTTAGAACTCTTCAGGGAAAGGCAAGGAGGTTTGGTAAGCTCGCATCTACAGGTCTATGTGTCCTAAAGCCTCGTTAAGGGGGTTGTGGGGTTTTGAGGGGGTTAAGGGTGGGTGTAAGGTGGGTACTAGAGTACCGATGGGTAGGGGTTTAGGGGGGCTAGGGGGGATGGATAGCACTTAGGGGGAGCAAAATGGGAAAAACTTCACAGTGGCAGGAAATGGTTTGAAGTGGAGGATACAAGGAAAATACAGTTTCTCGGTACCAAAGGGTAGGGAGCTTAGCTCTTGGAAGGCTGTATTGTGTGTTCATGAAAATAAAAAATGTCAATGTCACGGGTTGCAATAAAAATTTGTTCATTCAATGTGTCAGGTCTCAATAATGCTGTCAAGCGACAAAAAGTGGCTGCTGAATTACGACATATTCGGCCAGATTTACTATGCATACAGGAAACCCATATACCTTGGGGCAAGAGAGGCATTTTGAATGAATTGGGATTTTAATTAATATCTGCTTCTGGTCAAACAAGTATGACATGAGGTGTGGCTATTTTAGCTAGAGGTAACTTTGCTGTTATAGGCCGGACATTGGCGGATAAAAATGGGCAATGGGCAATAGTGGAATGTGGGTTTGAGGGATATAAGATCACGCTTTGTACCATTTATGGCTCTAATGTTGATGATGCAGGGATCTTAGTTGAATTAAACACTGAACTAGCGACATGGCCACACCCTTTGATCCTTTGTGGTGATATAAATATAAATTTAACTATTCAAGCTTTACAGGATGACCCTCAGAAATATAGTGGACGGAAACCCAAGGTTTTTAAAGCACTTTACAATTTAATTTGTGACCATGGGTTGGTGGATGTCTGGGGTAAAATAAGAGAACACGATAGTGGTTTTACTTTTTACTCTCACCCACATAAAACATTTATAAGATAAGATAATTTTTTGCACCTACTTCATTAGTGACTGATGCATTCATTCAAGTTTATCCAAGGATTTCCTTCGATCGTGCTCCAATTGTTTTTGAATTAGCCTTAATGAGGAGGAGACCCATATATAATGATTTTACATTTGATCGGAAATTGTGTTTAAATGAAGAATTTAAGGAACATATGTGTAATTGGATTAAGGGCTTCTTTGTAAATAATAATGGTACAGCATCTGTTATTACAGTTTGGGACACTTTTAAGGCTTGTTTTCGGTGGAAACCCCTTAGTTTTGGTTTATTTCAGCAGAGGAAACTTAAACTGGAGCTAACTCGACACTATGAGGCTTTGACAGAGGCAGAAGGTGCTTTAACTATGGGGATTTCTGCAGGTCAGAATGATGTCTCTGGGTTATTGAATAGGGTTACAAAATATCGTGCTAATGTGCTGGGTTTCTGGAGTGCCGAGAACGCCAGAAAACATCTGATATTTAAGCGGCAAAGTCATGAATTTGGGGAGACTATCGGGAAACAACTGGCTGTGAGACTCCGAATGAAGGAACTGCATAGATTTATTACCGATATAGAAAATTTTTGTCTTTGGTTATAAATTTTCCTTTGCCCATTACCCCCTCCAAGATGTTATTGGGGAAGCTCCCTATTAGTAGACCTTTGAATGTCTTATGTCAACATCGATACTTGGTTGTCTTTTCCATGACTGTTGCTCGTCCTTGTATCGCAGCAGAATGGCTGCAGAAAGATCCACCATTATTCGAGCTCTTGTGAGCAAAAATTTATAATTTATAGAAGTTAGAATGGGGTTATTTTCTGTGAAAGGTCTTAGGAAGCGCCAGATTGGTATAAATATCTGGGGTGCTTTTCGGGAATATTATGAGGGTTGAATGGAAATTATTGATATATCATTTATTGCAGATTTTTTTGATTATTGGTTTAAGCTGTCTCCCTTTGTTTGCTTTGTATGTTTTGTATGTATTTGTACTTAATGAATATTGTATAAGGATTTACGTGAACTTGCTGCTGTGAAAAAAAAAGCAAGAAAAGCGCAGAAATGAGCAAAAGATGTGCAGAAAGAAGCAAAATAGCAGGAATAAAGAAGCGAGTTGGTACAGAAAGAGGCAAGAGAAGTTTAGAGAGATGAAAGAGAGGTGCAGAAAGAGCCAAGAGAGGTGCAGAAAGAGGCAAGAGAGGTGCAGAAATAAGGAAGAGAAGTGTAGAAAGAAGCAAGAGAGGTAAAGAAAGAGGAAGAAAGGCATAGAATGAAGCAAGGGAAGTACAGAAATTGGCAAGAGAGGTAGAGAAAGAGCAAGGGAGGTGAAGAAAGAGGCAAAAGAGGCAAGGGAGGTGAAGAAAGAGACAAGAGAAGTGCAGAAAGAGGAGGAAAGGTGCAAAGAGAGGCAATAGAGGAGCAGAAAGATGCAAGAGAGTTGCAGAAAAAAAGAAAGGTGCAGAATTAGGCAAGAGAGGTGCAGAAAGAGGACAAATGGCACAGCATGAAGTAAGAAAAGTGCAGAAAGTGGCAAGAGAGATGTAGAAACAGGCAAGAGAGGTACACAAACAGTCAAGGGAGGTGAGGAAAGAGGCAAGAGAAATGCAGTAAGAGGCAAGAGAGGTCACAAAAGTGGCAAGAGAGGTGCAGACAGATGAAGAAATGTGCAGAAAGAAGCAAAAGAAGTACAGTAAGACACAAGAAAGGTGGATAAAGAGGCAAAAGAGGTGAAGAAAGAGCCAAGGGAGGTGCAGAAAGATGCAAGTGATGGGCAGAAAGAGGATGAAAAGTAAAGAAAAGGCAAGAGAGGTGCAGAAATAGGCAAGAGAGGTGCAGAAAATGGCAAGAGAAGTGATGAAAAATCGACGGAAGGTGCAGAAAGATGCAAGAAATGTGTAGAAGGAGGAAGAAGGGCACAGAAAGAGGCAAGAGATGTGTAGGAAGAGGCAAGAGAGATGCAAAGAGAAGAAGAAAGGTGCAGAAATAAGCACAAGAGGTGCAGAAGGAAGAAAAAAGGCTCAGCTAGATGCAAGAGAAGTGCAGAAAGAGGTGAGATAGCTGCAAAAAGCGGTAAGAGAGGTGAAGAAAGAGGCAGGGGAATTGCAGAAAGAGTAAAGAGAGGTGCAGAAATCAGGAAGAGAAGTGTAGAAAGAAGCAAGAGAAGTGAGGAAAGAGGAAGAAAGGCACAGAATGAAGCAAGGGAAGTACAGAAATTGGCAAGAGAGGTGGAGAAAGAGCAAGGGAGGTGAAGAAAGAGGCAAGAGAGGTAGAGAAAGAGGCAAGGGAGGTGAAGAAAGAGACAAGAGAAGTGCAGAAAGAGGAGGAAAGGTGCAAAGAGAGGCAATAGAGGAGCATAAATATCCAAGAGAGTTGCAGAAAAAAAGAAAGGTGCAGAATTAGGCAAGAGAGGTGCAGAAAGAGGACAAATGGCACAGCATGAAGTAAGAAAAGTGCAGAAAGTGGCAAGAGAGGTGTAGAAACAGGCAATAGAGGTACAGAAATAGGCAAGGGAGGTGAGGAAAGATGCAAGAGAAATGCAGTAAGAGGCAAGAGAGGTCACAAAAGTGGCAAGAGAGGGGCAGAAAGATGAGGAAATGTGCAGAAAGAAGCAAAAGAAGTACAGTAAGACACAAGAAAGGTGGATAAAGAGGTGAAGAAAAAGCCAAGGGAGGTGCAGAAAGATGCAAGAGATGGGCAGAACGAGGATGAAAAGTAAAGAAAAAGGCAAGAGAGGTGCAGAGATAGGCAAGAGAGGAGCAGAAAATGGCAAGAGAAGTGATGAAATATCGACGGAAGGTGCAAAAAGAAGCAAGAAATGTGTAGAAGGTGGAGGAAGGGCACAGAAAAAGGCAAGAGATGTGCAGGAAGAGGCAAGAGAGATGCAAAGAGAAGAAGAAAGGTCCAGAAATAAGCACAAGAGGTGCAGAAGGAAGAAAAAAGGCTCAGCTAGACGCAAGAGAAGTGCAGAAAGAGGTGAGGTAGCTGCAAAAAGCGGTAAGAGAGGTGGAGAAAGAGGCAAGGGAATTGCAGAAAGAGGAAAGAGAAGAGCAGAAAAAGACAAGAGAGCTGCAGAAAGAGGTCACTGAGGTGCAGAAATAGGGAAAAGGGAGAGCAGAAAGAAGAAAGAGAGCTGCTGAAACAAGAAATAGAGATGCAGAAAGAGGGAGAAATATGCAGAAAGAGGCAAGAAAAGTGCCAAACGAGGCAAGAGAGGTACAGAAGAAAGAAGTAAGAGAGTTGCAGAAAGAGGCAAAAGAACGGCAGTAAGAGGCAATAGAAGTGTAGAAAGAGGAAAGAGAAGTGCAGAAAGCAGCAAGAGAGGGGCAGAAAGAGGCAAGAGAAGTTGAGGCAAAAGTAAGAGTACTGCAGAAAGAGGAAGAAAGTTTCAAAGAGAGGTAAGAGAGATATAGAAAGAGGCAGGAGGGGTGCTGAAACAGGCAAGAGAGGTGCAAAAAGAGGCAAGAGAAGTGCAGAAAGAGGCAAGAGAGTTGTGGAAAGAGGCAAGAGGGGTGCAGAACAAGGGAGAAATGCTCAGAATAAAGTTAGAAAAGTGCAGAAAGTGGCGAGAGAGGTGCAGAAACAGGCAGGAGAGGAACAGAAATAGGCAAGAGAGGTGCAGAGAGAGGCAAGGGAGGTGAAGAATGAAAAAATAGAAGTACCGTAAGAGGCAAGAGATGTGCAGAAAGAGGCAATAGAAGTGTAGAAAGAGGCAAGAGTGTTGCAGAAGAGGCAAGAGAGGTGAAGAACAAGAAAGAAAGTCGCAGACTGAAGCAAGATAAGTGCAGAAAATGGCAAGAGAGAAACAGAAATAGGCAAGAGAGGTGCAGAAAGAGGCAAGGGAGGTGAAGAATGAAAAAATAGAAGTACCGTAAGAGGCAAGAGATGGTAAGAGAGTTGCAAAAAGAGGCAAAAGAAGAGCAGTAAGGGGCAATAGAAGTGTAGAAAGAGGCAAGAGAGTTGCAGAAGAGGCAAGAGAGGTGAAGAACAAGGAAGAAAGTCGCAGACTGAAGCAAGATAAGTACAGAAAATGGCAAGAGCGGAACAGAAATAGGCAAGAGAGGTGCAGAAAGAGGCAAGGGAGGTGAAGAATGAAAAAATAGAAGTACCGTAAGAGGCGAGAGATGTACAGAAAGGGGCAATAGAGGTGCAGAAGGAGGCAAAAGAGGTGCAAAAAGAGGAAAGAGAGATAGATAAAATGTCAAGAGAGATGCAGAAAGTGGCAAGGGACATGCAGAAAGAGATAGGTGAGGTGCATAAAGAGGCATGAGAGATGCAGAAAGAGGCAAGAGAGGAGGTGAAAGAGGAAAGAGAGGTGCAGAAAGAGGAAGAAAGGTGCAAAGAGAAGCAAAAGAGCAGCAGAATGATGCAAGAGAGTTGCAGAAAAAAGAAGAAAGTTGCAGAAATAGGCAAGAGAGGTGCAGATAGAGGGCAAATGGCAAAGAAAGAAGTAAGAAAAGTACAGAAAGTGGCAAAAGAGGTACAGAACCAGGCAAGAGAGGTACAGAAACAGGCAAAGGAGGTAAAAAAGAGGCAAGAAAAAATCAATAGGAGGCAAGAAAGGTCACGAAAGTGGCAAGAGAGGTGCAGAAAGAGCCAAGGGAGGTGCAGAAAGATACAAGTGATGTGCAGAAAGAGGAAGAAAGGGACAGAAAGAGGCAAGAGAGGTGCAGAAAGAGGAAAGAGAGTTGCAGAAAATGGCAAGAGAAGTGCAAAAAGAGCCGAGTGAGGTGCAGAAAGATGCAAGAGATGTGCAGAAAGAGGCAAGAGAGTTGCAACGAGAAGAAGAAAGGTGCAGAAAGAAGCAATAGAGGTGCAGAAGGAAGCAAAAAGATCAGCTAGAAGCAAGAGAAGTACAGAAAGAGGCAAGATAGCGGCAGAAAGCAGTACAAGAGGTAGAGAAACAGGCACGGGAATTGCCCAAAGAGGAAAGATAAAAGCAGAAAGAGGCGAGAGACATGCAGAAAGAAGAGAGTGGGGTGCAGAAAGAGGCAACTGAGGTGCAGTAATAGGGAAAAGGGAGAGCAGAAAGAAGCAAGAGAGCTACCGAAACAAGCAAGAGAGTTACAGAAAGAGGAAGAAAAGTGTCAAACGAGGCAAGAGAGGTGCACAAGAAAGAAGCAAGAGAGTTGCAGAAAGAGGCAAAAGAAGAGCTGTGAGAGGCAAGGGAAGCGCAGAAAGGGGCAAGAGAGATGTAGAAGTGGCAAGATTGGTGTAGAACGAGGTAGAAAGGCACTGAATGATGCAAGATTAGCGCAGAAAAGGGATATAGAGTTGCAGAAACAGGCAATAGAGGTGCAGAAAGAGGCAAGAGAGGTACAGAAATAGAAAGAAAGGTCTAGAAAAAGGCAAGAGCAATGCAAAAAGAATAAAATTAAGTTGAGAAAGAAGCAAGAGCGGTACAGAAATAAGCAAGAGCGGTGCAGAAAAAAGAGAGTGAGGTACAGAAAGAGTCAAGAGAGGTGCAGATAGAGGCAATAGATATCCAGAAAGAGCAATGGATGTGCAGAGAAAGGCAGAAGAGGTGCAGATAAAAGAGAATAAGATGCAGAAAGAGGCAAGAGATTTCAGAAAAAGGTAAGAGAGGTGCAGAAAGATGAATGAGAGGTGCATAAAGAAGGAAGAGAGTTGTAGAAAGAAGAAGAGAGGTATAGAAGGAAGTAAGAGAGGTGAAGTAAGAAGAGAGTCAGGTGCAGAAAGATACAACTGAGGTGCAGAAATAGGAAAGAGAGGTTAAGAAGGAAGCAAGAAAGCTGCAGAAACAAGTAAGAGAGGTGCGTAAAGAGAAAGAAAAGTGCATAAAAAAGCAAGAAAAGTGCTGAAAGAGGCAAGAGAGGTGCATAAAGAGTCAAGAGAAGGGCAGAAAGAGGCAAGAGAAGTGCAGAAAGAAGCAAGAGAGGTTCAGAAAGAGGCAAGAGAAGTGCAGAAAGAGGCAAGACAGGTGCAGAAAGAGGCAAGAGAAGTTAAGACAGAAGTGAGAGAACTGCAGAAATGGGAAGACGGGTGAAGAAAGAGGAAGAAAGGTACATAAAGAAGGAAGCGAGGTGCAGAGAGAGGCAAGAGAGGTGCAGAAAGATGTTAGAGTTGCAAAAAAAGAAGAAAGTTGCAGGTATAGGCAAGAGAGGTGCAGAAAGAGGACAGATGGTACAGAATGAAGCAAGAAAAGTACAGAAAGTGGCAGGAGAGGTACAGAAACAGGAAAGAGTGATATTTAAATAGACAAGGGAGGTGAATAAATAGGCAAGAGAAATGCAGAAAGGTGCAAGAGAGGTGACACAAGTGGCAAAAGAGGTGCAGAAAGATGAGGAAATGTGCAGAAAGAAGCAAGACACGTACAGTAAGACACAAGAGAGGTGGATAAAGAGGCAAAAGAGTTGCAGGAACAGGCAGGAGATGTGCAGAAAGAGCAAGAGAGGTGCATAAAGAGGCAAGAGAAGTGAAGAAAGAGGCAAGAGATGTGCAGAAAGATGAAGAAAGGCACAGAAAGAGGCATGTGAGGTACAGACAGAGTCAAGATAGTTGCAGAAAGAGGCAAGAGTGGTGCAGAAAGAGACAAGAGAGGTGCAAAGAGAGGAAGAAAGGTGCAGAAAGAAGCAAGAGAGGTGCAGAAGGAAGAAACAAGGCTCATAAAGAAGCAAGAGAAGTGCAGAAAGAGGCGAGATAGCTGCAGAAAGCAGTAAGAGAGGTGGAGAAAGAGGCAGGAGAATGCAGAAAGAGGAAACAGAAGAGCAGAAAGAGGCGAGAGTGGTACAGAAAGAAGATAGTGAGGTACAGAAAATAGCAAGAGAGGTACAGAAACAGGAAAGAGGGGTGCAGAAAGAGGGAATAGAGGTGATAGAAGAAGCAATAGAAGTGCAGTAAGAGGCAAGAGAGGTGCAGAAATAGAAAGAAAGGTGTAGAAAAGGGCAAGAGTAATGCAGAAAGAATAAAAAGAAGTTGAGAAAGAAGCAAGAGCGGTACAGAAATAAGCAAGAGAGGTACAGAAAGAAGAGAATGAGGTGCAGAAAGATCAACAAGAGGTGCAGAAAGAGGCAACAGATATGCAGAAAGAGGCAATGGAGCTGCAGAGAGAGTCAAGAGAGGAGCAGATAAAAGAGAATGAGATGCAGAAAGAGAGTGCAGAAAAAGGTAAGAGAGGTACAGAAAGATTAAGAAAGGTACAGAAAGAAGCAAGAGAGGTACAGAAAGAGGCAAGAGAGGTGCACAAAGAAGAAAGAGAGGCGCATAGGGAAGTAATAGAGGTGCAAAAAGAAGAAGATAGGTATAGAAAAAAATGAGAGGTGCAGTAAGAATAGAGTGAGGTGCAGAAATATGCAACTGAGGTGCCGAAATAGGAAAGAGCAAAGAAGCAAGAAAGCTGCGGAAACAAGTAGGAGAGGGGCATAAAGAGGAACAAAGGTTCAGAAGGAGGCAAGCGAAGTACTAAAAGAGGGGACAGAGGTGGAGAAAGAGGCAATAGAAGGGCACAAAGGGGAAAGAGAAGTGCAGAAAGCGGCAAGAGAGGGGCAGAAAGAGGCAAGAGAGTTGTGGAAAGAGGCAAGAGGGGTGCAGAACAAGGGAGAAATGCTCAGAATAAAGTTAGAAAAGTGCAGAAAGTGGTGAGAGAGGTGCAGAAACAGGCAAGAGAGGTACAGAAACAGACATGGGAGGTAAAGAAAGAGGCAAGACAAATGCAGTAGGAGGCAAGAGAGGTGAATAAAGTGGCAAGAGGTGCAGAAAGATGAAGAAATGTGCATAAAGAAGCAAGAGAAGTATAGTAAGGCACAAGAGAGGTGGATAAAGAGGCAAAAGAGGTGCTGGAACAGGCAAGAGATGTGTAGAAAGAAAGAGGTTAAGAGAGCTGCATAAAGAGTCAAGAGAGGTACAGAAAGAGCCAAGGGAGGTGCAGAAAGAGGCAAGAGACATGCAGAAAGAAGAGAGTGGGATGCAGAAATAGGCAACTGAGGTGCAGTAATAGGGAAAAGGGAGAGCAGAAAGAAGCAAGAGAGCTACCGAAACAAGCAAGAGAGTTGCTGAAAGAGGCAAAAGAAGAGCTGTGAGAGGCAAGGGAAGCACAGAAAGGGGCAAGAGAGTTGTAGAAGTGGCAAGATTGGTGTAGAACGAGGTAGAAAGGCACTGAATGAAGCAAGATAAGCGCAGAAAAGGGATATAGAGGTGCAGAAAGAGGCAAGAGAGGTACAGAAATAGAAAGAAAGGTCTAGAAAAAGGCAAGAGCAATGCAAAAAGAATAAAATTAAGTTGAGAAAGAAGCAAGAGCGGTACAGAAATAAGCAAGAGCGGTGCAGAAAGAGGCAATAGATATCCAGAAAGAGGCAATGGATGTGCAGAGAAAGGCAAAAGAGGTGCAGATAAAAGAGAATAAGATGCAGAAAGAGGCAAGAGATTTCAGAAAAAGGTAAGAGAGGTGCAGAAAGATGAACGAGAGGTGCATAAAGAAGGAAGAGAGTTGTAGAAAGAGGAAGAGAGGTGTAGTAAGAAGAGAGTCAGGTGCAGAAAGATGCAACTGAGGTGCAGAAATAGGAAAGAGAGGTTCAGAAGGAAGCAAGAAAGCTGCAGAAACAAGTAAGAGAGGTGCGTAAAGAGAAAGAAAAGTGCAGAAAAAAGCAAGAAAAGTGCTGAAAGGGGCAAGAGAGGTGCATAAAGAGTCAAGAGAAGGGCAGAAAGAGGCAAGAGAAGTGCAGAAAGAAGCAAGAGAGGTTCAGAAAGATGCAATAGAAGTGCAGAAAGAGGCAAGACAGGTGCAGAAAGAGGCAAGAGAAGTTAAGACAGAAGTGAGAGAACTGCAGAAAGAGGAAGACGGGTGGAGAAAGAGGAAGAAAGGTACATAGAGAAGGAAGCGAGGTGCAGAGAGAGGCAAGAGAGGTGCAGAAAGATGTTAGAGGTACAAAAAAATGAAGAAAGTTGCAGGTATAGGCAAGAGAGGTGCAGAAAGAGGACTGATGGTGCAGAATGAAGCAAGAAAAGTACAGAAAGTGGCAGGAGAGGTACAGAAACAGGAAAGAGTGATATTTAAATAGACAAGGGAGGTGAATAAATAGGCAAGAGAAATGCAGAAAGGTGCAAGAGAGGTGACACAAGTGGCAAAAGAGGTGCAGAAAGATGAAGAAATGTGCAGAAAGAAGCAAGACACGTACAGTAAGACACAAGAGAGGTGGATAAAGAGGCAAAAGAGTTGCAGGAACAGGCAATAGATGTGCAGAAAGAGCAAGAGAGGTGCATAAAGAGGCAAGAGAAGTGCAGAAAGAGGCAAGAGATGTGCAGAAAGATGAAGAAAGGCACAGAAAGAGGCATGTGAGGTACAGACAGAGTCAAGATAGTTGCAGAAAGAGGCTAGAGAGGTGCAGAAAGAGACAAGAGAGGTGCAAAGAGAGGAAGAAAGGTGCAGAAAGAAGCAAGAGGGGTGCAGAAGGAAGAAACAAGGCTCATAAAGAAGCAAGAGAAGTGCAGAAAGAGGCGAGATAGCTGCAGAAAGCGGTAAGAGAGGTGGAGAAAGAGGCAGGAGAAAGCAGAAAGAGGAAACAGAAGAGCAGAAAGAGGCGAGAATGGTACAGAAAGAAGATAGTGAGGTACAGAAAATAGCAAGAGAGGTGCAGAAACAGTAAAGAGAGGTGCAGAAAGAGGGAAGAGAGGTGATAAAAGAAGCAGTAGAAGTGCAGTAAGCGGCAAGAGAGGTGCAGAAATAGAAAGAAAGGTGTAGAAAAAGGCAAGAGTAATGCAGAAAGAATAAAAAGAAGTTGAGAAAGAAGCAAGAGTGGTACAGAAATAAGCGAGAGAGGTACAGAAAGAAGAGAATGAGGTGCAGAAAGAGGCAGCAGATATGCAGAAAGAGGCAATAGAGCTGCAGAGAGAGTCAAGAGAGGAGCAGATAAAAGAGAATGAGATGCAGAAAGAGGCAAGAGAGTGCAGAAAAAGGTAAGAGGTACAGAGAGATTAAGACAGGCACAGAAAGAATCAAGAGAGGTACAGAAAGAGGCAAGAGAGGTGCAGAAAGAGGCAAGAGAGGTGCAAAGAGGCAAGAGAGGTACAAAGAGAGGAAGAAAGGTGCAGAAAGAAGCAAGAAAGGCGTAGAAGGAAGAAAAAAGCTCAGAAAGAAGCAAGAGAGGTGCAGAAAATAGAGAGTAAGCTGCAGAAAGAGGCAACTGAGGTGCAGAAATCGGGAAGAGGAAGAGCAGAAAGAAGCAAGAGAGCTGCAGAATCAAGGTAGAGAGTTACAAAAAGAGGAAGAAAGGTGCAGGTAGAGGCATGAGAAGTGCAGAAAGAGGCAAGAGATGTGCAGAAATATGAAGAAAGGCACAGAAAGAGGCATGTGAGGTACAGACAGAGTCAAGATAGTTGCAGAAAGAGGCAAGAGAGGTGCAGAAAGAGGCAAGAGATGTGCAGAAAGATGAAGAAAGGCACAATAAGAGGCATGTGAGGTACAGACAGAGTCACGATAGTTGCAGAAAGAGGCAAGAGAGGTGCAGAAAGAGACAAGAGAGGTGCAAAGAAAGGAAGAAAGGTGCAGAAGGAAGCAAGAGAGGTGCAGAAGGAAGATACAAGGCTCATAAAGAAGCAAGAGAAGTGCAGAAAGAGGCGAGATAGCTGCAGAAAGCGGTAAGAGAGATATAGTGAGAGGCAAGAGAGATTCAGAAAGATGCTGAGAGGTGCAGAAAGATGTAGAACGTAACAGAAAGAAATAAGAAAAGTGCAGAAAGAAGCAAAAGGGTACAGAAAGAAGAAAGATAGGTGCAGAAAGAAGCAAGACATTTGCAACAAGACTAAGAAAGTTGCAGAAATAGGCAAGAGAGGTATTGAAAGAGGAGCAATGGCACAGAAAGAAGCAAGATAAGTGCAGGAACAGGTAAGAGAGGTATAGAAAGAGGTAAGAACGGTACATAAAGAGGCAAGAGATTTGCAGAAAGAGGCACAAGAAGTACAGAAAGAGGCAAGAGTGTGCAGAGAGAAGCAAGAGAGGTGAAGAAAGATGCAATAGAGTTACAGAAAGAGGAAGACAGTTGCAGAAATAGGCAAAGGAGATGGTGCAAAAAGAGGAAGAATGGCACAGGAAGAGGCAAGAAAAGTGCATAAAGTGGCAAAAGAGGTACAGAAACAGGCAACAGAGAAGCAGAAAGAAGCAAGGGAGGTGAAGAAAGGTGAGATTTGCAGAAAGAAACAAGAGAAGTATATCAAGGCACAAGTGACTACAAGTCCCAGGAGCGCCCGCAACCCCCAATTCTCACCAGCTGGGACGCTCTCCCTGCAGGCTTCTCCCTCGCATAACATCGTGGTAAAAGCCGCCGCTCCAGGTACTCTCGCGGATTTCTTCACCTTACTGCTGTGTCTCCGCTGGGTCTGACGGGTCTGCCGTGCCTCTGAACTGCTACCTGCATCCTTGCACAACTGCTCGCGGAACCCGCTGCGCGGGTCCCGCTTCGTGTGGGGCTGACTGTGAAGGACTTATTTGGAACATTGGGAGCCGTGGGAGCTTGGTCGTGCAGGGCTGCGAGCATGTTGCGGGCGCAGGACTACAAGTCCCAGGAGCGCCCGCAACCCCCAATTCTCACTAGCTGGGACGCTCTCCCTGCAGGCTCCTCCCTCGCATAACATCGTGGTAAAAGCCGCCGCTCCAGGTACTCTCGCGGATTTCTTCACCTTACTGCTGTGTCTCCACTGGGTCTGACGGGTCTGCCGTGCCTCTGAACTGCTACCTGCATACTTGCACAACTGCTCACGGAACCCGCTGGGCGGGTCCCGCTTCGTGTGGGGCTGACTGTGAAGGACTTATTTGGAACATTGGGAGCTGTGGGAGCTTGGTCGTGCAGGGCTGCGAGCGTGTTTCGGGCGCAGGACTACAAGTCCCAGGAGCGCCCGCAACCCCCAATTCTCACCAGCTGGGATGCTCTCCCTGTAGGCTCCTCCCTCTACATCCTTGTTAGCTCATTTACGGCTGACGAGTCCCGCTGCGCGGGAGCACGCGGGAGCAACCGGGAGAAGCCCGGGACAAGGGCGGGCCCTCTGAGGCCCTCAGAGGCACGAGAAGGCCAGGCTAGGCCAGTCCCCTAACATTTCTACACATCATATCCATCTTGTATAGTGGATCATACGGTATTGATAAAATATAAATTATAAATTATTTGGCCATAGCCCCCTTGCCCCTCCCCCTTCACGGTATCCAGACGGGGGTCAGCTGATGGTGGTACACGAGCCGCTGCTGATTTGCCCAGGTCCTTGGGAAGGAAGTAGTGACTTTGAGGGTGTTTATATACTGTTGCATTATCCAACGAAGCTCTTAGGGGGGAATTAGGTTCGTTCCTGACTTTGGTTCCTGTGGTCGTTGGTAAGGGGCCCTCTTTTCGTGACTCCCATGCCCTCATTGGTAAAAGAATAAGGGGGTTCACGATCCCTATATGTGTTGTGTTGATACAGCTTGATTGTTTTTTCTTCTGTTCTCATTTTAATTTATACGATCAAAGGGGTAGTATTGTATTTTATGTACGTTGAATAGTACGTTTACTTAATTATTATTATTATTTTTTTTAATGTTTCCATTGAGTGAGATGATGACAAAAAAATTAAGGTCTGGGAGAATATTAGTAGGAAGATCATGCTCTAAAACCAGATTGAACCCCCTTCGAAATAAGACTAGCCAAGCTGCCCATTTGAAAGGCACCTGTCAGCTTTTCAACCTTTGGGAAAGGGGTAAGAATAAAGCTATAATGGCGGATACCATGTCTGAGGATATTAAGGCTCCTGAAGCAAATCATTCAGATATGATATCTAACACATTGGGAGCGGTGTCTGTAAACAGAAAGGTAAACATGGATAATAGTTCTGTCGCAGCAAGAGTAGAACCTACACCCCCCGAGCATAGTTTTTCGCCTCCTCTATTCTCCACAATGAAAAATAATATTGATCTAGCTCCAGAAGTAATCATAAAAACAAGGAATGAGATAGAACATGATATTTGGCACAATGTGAAAATCCCCCATGATGATAACCATCCCTCAGTGAATGTCTCACCATTAAGAGACTCTTTCAATAATGGCCTGTCTCCTATGGTCCTAGATAAGGATTTATGTCAAAGATACATAGATACTGATCTGGACAAGGTCCAGATTGACCCAAAAACACCGGTAACATCAACCCATGCAGGCCTCCATCTTTACAGTAGTACCCCCTCCAAGACCTCACACTCTAATTTCTCAATAAGTCCCAACCTAAATCTAACTGGGATAAATGCACTTCAACTCCATGGGATGGACAAACCTATTTCTGATTCTCTCTCCGCATTAGAACACTTATTGTCGTCTATTTTGCAACTATTAGAAAAATTTGTGGGGGGCTCCGATTGTGTATTAGATACAGTGACCCAAATTCTGAAGGTTTTATTGGGCAATCGACATGAGAAGGACATTGTCCAGGACGTAGTCCTAAAGGAGCAGTCCCCTACAGCACGAGATGAGGTAGTAACAAAGGATTTGTTCCCTACAGCCAAAGATGACTCAAAAATAGTAAAAGAGGAAGCTAATTCAAGTCCTATCCATCCAACCCCTACCTTAAATCGCTCAATAGTTAATGATTCAGAAATAAAGTTCTTGGGGGAGTCCCCCCAAAAACTGGGAATGATCTCTTTCCGATCTTCAAGAGGCAACAAGGAGAGGGAGATAGAGAGGCAGTTGTTTTAGAGGAGAATAGTAACAAAGGGAATTTAGAGAAACCTAAAAAGAATGGGAGGAATAAGAGGAAATTAATAAGACGGATAGAGAAAAATAGGCGGAGGAAAATCCTCTTTGGAAAACATCTTAACTCCCCTGTGTACAAAGAGGTACGCCAAACACCCCAGGTGGTAGTTGAAAATGATAACAATTCCGAAAATAAGAACATAATGGAAAATATCATTTCTCCACCCCCGGCTGTACCTTTAACAGTTACTCCCTTTCCCTTCCCTTATATAACAACTGACACAAATATCCTTTCCCAACCAGTTAATGCTAATAGGGATACAATTGGAACTATAAGCTCGATACCTCTGGGACAGGAGCATAACCCCCCCGGCCACGTAATTCCAATTCTCAATCCCCTAGCAACATCCTTTGCGGGAATAGTTTCACGAGGTATTTCGTTAAAAGAAATTAAGGAGAAAAGCATTGACACCATGTGGTTAGAATTCTCTCCCCTTTTTGATGCCGAATGTATTTTGAATAGATCTCTTTTACTTAAATACTTTCACGAATCGGCTAATTTGACATTAATACAATCTGCTGATTTAGACAGGGTGCTATTATTAAAGTCCGAGATAGGGATGATAACTAGGGTGAAGTTCCAGTCTAAGCTAGTAGCTAATTTAATCTTGCAACGCTCTGATGACCTACAGAGCAGAGGGATAGACGTAATCCCTTTGCTAGGGTATACTGGACAAAATAGAGTCTCTAAACCTTTAATCCCTTCAAGGTCTCCCTTTTCATTGTTGCAAGCAGCAACAGGTAGCACAAATCAGGTAGGTGATCTTGCGGATTTAAAAATATGCAAGTCTAAGGACCTCCATTTGGTGTCCTATGTTAATCCGCCTTTGCTATCTCGCCAACCTGATTCCGGAGATGAAAGCGATCAATGGAATTGGCTACCTGGAGTTCTTGCAGGAAAACCCCTAAACAATCAAACATCTAATCTGCATCTTTAGCGACAAGATATCTATAATATCTTGGAACGCAGCTGATTTAAAAAATAGCCTGGAAAAAATGGCATTCCTCCTGTCTCTTGAGGCAAATATAATATGCCTCCAGGAGACATAGTGCCCAGATAAAATTCAGGTAGGGAAAGATTATTTTGTGTTGGAAGGCAGCGCTACCATTAACAAGAGAGGACATGCTAGTGGGGGGATAGCTTGTCTTTTATCGAATCAGCTAAATTGGAATTATGCCCACTATATGGACCCCTGCAACCTTTTTCAAGCAGTAACTCTATTCAGGTCTAGCAACACTGAAGCTGTTAAACCCTTAGTCTTGATTAATGCCTACATCCCACCGGAAGCTGGCTTTAATGTAACTTTGAAAAAGGTTTTTTCTTACATTCAGAGTATCAGGGAGAAAGACCCGATGATTGCTATAATCCTAGTAGGGGACTTAAATTGCAAAATTTCCAACCTAAGTATGAATTTATTTCGCGATAAATTCAAAGAAGAAACTCTCCACATTCCTCTGGCATTATTCCCTGAAAATATTAAAACAAATAAACGAGGAAAGTTACTTCTAAATGAGTTGGCAGATATGGATGGGATTATTGCAAATGGGAGACTCCCCTCGGATTCCCCTGCCAACTTCACGCATAAATCCTATCAGGGTGAATCGATTTTGGACTATGTAATAGTGGGGACTCACTCATTTGAGCTACTGAAGGATCTCAGTATTATTGATACGCCGTTCAGTGATCACAAAATACTTTCTATTTTTGTGAATGTAAAGCCCCCTAAATGTGATCAGTGGTTTCTAAATAGTGAATGGGTAAACTTTGGCGTTAAATCAGGAAGGTGTCATTGGAATGCAAGAGCTCAACAAAATTTGGAAGGAATGCTCGATGCAGCAATAAATGAGCTCCCTTCTTGGCACGGTTTGGAAATTGAAAATTGTTCGTTGTTCATGAAGGCAGTAATAGCGGTGGCAAAAAACTCCAATCAGAAAAAGTCTGTTAGAATACTCCCAATCCCCTTGAGATAGCTTAATATAGAAATCAACAAATTAGTAAGGGCTCAATATTTAATTAGATCTGTTGACACAGCACGAAAAATATCATTGCTAAAAAGAAAAAGGAGAAGGTTATCTTCCACAATACGTAAAGAAAAAGAGGATGCCATCTGGATAAAAATAAGAGAAGCCTCTATTAACGGGGAAATGAGGCAGTGTTGGTCCCTTATAGGCGAGGGGTGTGGATTGAGAACAAGACCTTTACCCATCCCAATTGAGGAACAAGTATGGATGGACTTTGTTTCTAACCTTTATGCAAGTAACAACTCTGCGGCCCCACAAGCATGGCCAAAGGAGATTAGTCTGCCTCTGGTACCATTCTCAGAAAAAGACATAGATCTAGCCATCAGAGAAATGCGGCGCTCTGGGGCAATGGGCCCCGATGAATTGCCCATTTCAATACTAAAGCAAAGTGGGGCCAAATGGGGCAAATTACTCTGTCCTGTATTTAATATTTGCCTATTGAGAGGCAAGGTTCTACCTTCCTGGAAGGGAAGCATCCTGGTTCCATTGTTTAAAAAGGGTGATCGCTTGTCCCCTCAAAACTACCGTCAGATTGCATTGTTGGATGCAATCGGCAAGGTCTTTACAAGATGTTTGCTGAAGCGAATAAATGACTGGGTGGATCATTCAAACATACTCCCACTCGAGCAGACCGGTTTTAGGAAGAACCATGGTACCATGGACAATTTAACAGCCCTCCAGGTAATAACCGATAAATATATTAGAGCCAGAAAAGGGAGAGTCTATGTGGCATTCATAGATTTTTCCACAGCCTTTGATAAGGTCGATCGACAATTGCTGTGGAAAAAACTATCTGCTCTCGGTATGCCACCCAGGCTTTTACACTTGGTACAGGACTTGCATGACAATACGTGGTGCAGAGTACTATTGGGGGGAGAAAGGGGTCTGTCCCAGCTTATCCCCTCTGCCAATGGTCTCAAACAGGGCTGTCTATTAGCTCCCCTTTTGTTTTCCCTTTATGTTAGTGACCTTCCCCACACTATATCCCTATGTGAAGGAATTGCTCCGCGCTTGGGAGACACAAACATTTCTTGTATAATGTATGCAGATGACATACTAATCTTAGACCTTACCCCGAAAGGTCTTAATAACCGTCTGCATACCCTACACGTATTCTCCGAAGCTCTATCTGAAAATAAACATTTCTAAGAGCAAGGTAATGTGTATGGAGGGGAGGAAAAAACTGAAATTGGGTCACATTAGTTGGGAGCTGGGAGGTAAGAAATTGGAAAGTGTAAAATCATATGTATTTTTAGGTAAAATAGTTAGTAGCAACTTGAGTAATAAACCCCATATAGACAACAGTTCTCGTAAAGCAAAGTCGCAGGGAAATGGGCTGAGAGCCTTATATAAATCAACCGGTAAAAAAGACACTTTGTGCATCTTTTAGAGGCATTCCGGGCAAAAATCCCTGCAACATTGCTCTACGGTATAGAACTCATTGATTTTGGTGAACAGGGCCTTTTGGACACTATTGAGGGTTCCCTCTTGAGAAACCTAATTTCTGTCAATAACAGTAGCACTTCAGCATCCCTTCGATTAGAATTTGGCTTAAGAAGTATCTGGGCACAGGGTTTGGCAGGAGTCATTCGCTGGGTCGCCTGTCTGATTAAAGGAAATCAAGCCACATTAAGATCTCTCATTAAAAAAGAGTTGATGGGCCCCCTAAAAGAGTATTCGTTACTCATAAAGAACTTTAGGAAGGCTATTATACTCTTGGATCTCGAGGAAGCAACTCTTTTTGACCTTTCTGTGCAACAGCTAAAATCTACATTAAAACAGGCAACATGGAAGTTAAGCTACGAAAGGGATCGCAACTCTACTATACTAAAGAAGGGGGTCACTCAAGTTGTTAATTCCTTTCTGTTTAGACAAATACAACCTTATGCCTCTTAGAATATGCCCCATGGTTTGCGCCGTTTTTTGGCTACTTTTAAGGCAGGATCTCCTTCCTTCGAATAAGTTGCTGGCCAAATGGTATGGAATATCCAATATATGCAGTTTCTGTAATAACTTAGTCCAAGACACTACACATGTTTTGTTAGTTTGTCCTGCCCTAATGGCCTATCGTTGTTTGTGGGTGAGACCAGTATGCATACAATTGGGTATTTTATCGGCAAGATCTCTCATTGATGCTATTTTCTGCCCTCCCAATGAAATTTTCTGCAATAGAATTTTTAATTTTTTTAAATGCTTTTTAGAATTGTATTAAATGATTTGCATGAAAATTTGTAAAATCTTTGTTAGTAATAAGCTGGTTTATAAGTTGTTTTATTCCTATACTGCTCTTTTGCTACTTTGTTATATGTGGATCTCATAGGAGTTCCAAATCATATACTTAATAAAACTGACTGAGGCAAGAGAGGTACAGCCAGAGGAAAGTGATGTGCAGAGAGAGGAAGAAAGATGCAGAAAGAAGCAAGTGAGGTGCTGATTCAGGAAGAAGGGTATAGAAAGAAACAAGAGAAGTGTAGAAAGGCAAGATAGCTAGAGAAAGTGGTTAGACAGGCAATCGAGGTGCCGAAAGAGGCAAGGGAGTTGCAGGAACAGGCAAGAGATGTGCAGAAAGAGGCAAGAGAGGTGCATAAAGAGGCAAGAGAGGTGAATAAAGAGGCAATAGAAGTGCAGAAAGAGGCAAGAGAAGTGGAGAAAGAGGCAGGAGATGTGCAGAAAGAGGAAGAAAGGCACATAAAGAGGCTTGTGAGGTACAGTCAGCGGCAAGATAGGTATAGAAAGAGGCAAGAGAGGTGCAGAGAGAAGAAGAAAGATGCAGAAAGAAGCAAGAGAAGTACAGAAAGAGGAAGAAAGGCACAGAAAGAATAGAAGTGTAGAAAGAGGCAAGATAGCTAGAGAAAGTGGTTAGACAGGCAATAGAGGTGCCGAAAGAGGCAAGGGAGGTGCAGGAACAGGCAAGAGATGTGCAGAAAGAGGCATGCGAGGTGCATAAAGAGGCAAGAGAGGTGCATAAAGAGGCAATAGAAGTGCAGAAAGAGGCAAGAGAAGTGGAGAAAGAGGCAGGAGATGTGCAGAAAGAGGAAGAAAGGCACATAAAGAGGCTTGTGAGGTACAGTCAGCGGCAAGATAGGTGTAGAAAGAGGCAAGAGAGGTGCAGAGAGAAGAAGAAAGATGCAGAAAGAAGCAAGAGAGGTACAGAAAGAGGAAGAAAGGCACAGAAAGAATGGAAGTGCAGAAAGAGGCGAGATAGATCGCGAAAGAGGTAAGAGAGTTAGAGAAAGAGGTAAGATAATTGCAGAAAGAGGCAAGAGAAGCACATAAAGGGGCAGGAGACATAAAGAAAGAGGCAAGAGAGGTGCAAAAAGAAGAGAGTGAGGTGCATAAAGAGGCAACTCAGGTGCAGAAAGAGGGAAGAGAGGAGCAGAAAGAAGGCTGCAGAAACAAGCAAGACAGTTGCGGAAAGAGGAAGAAAGATACAGAAAGAGGCAATAAAATTGGCAAGCAAGGCAAGAGAAGTGCAGAAGAAAGAAGCAAAAATGGTGCAGAGGGAGGAAGAAAGGAACAGAAAGTAAGGGAATTGCAAAAAGAAGCAAGATAGCTCCAGAAATTGTTAAGAGAGTTAGAGAAAGAGGTAAGAGAATTGCAGAAAGAGGCAAGAGAGGTACAGAAAGAGGCAAGAAAACTTCAGAAAGAGGCGATAGAGGTGCAGAAAGAAGAGAGTGAGGTGCAGAAAGAGGCAACTGAGGTGCAGAAATAGGGAAGAGAGGAGCAGAAAGAAGGAAGAGAACTGCAGAAACAAGCAAGAGAGTTGCAGAAAGAGGCAAGAAAAATGCTATAAGAGAGGTGCAGAAGAAAGACGCAAGAGAGGTGCAGAAAGAGCCAAGAGAAGGGCATAAAGAGGCAAGAGAGGTGTAGAAAGAAGCAAGAAAAGTGCAGAAAGAGTGGTGAGAAGTCCAAAAAGACCAAGAGAGGGGCAGAAAGAGGCAAGCAAAGTTCAGGCAGAAGCAAGAGAACTGTAAAAAGAGGAAGAAAGGTGCAGAAAGTGGAAGAAAGGTACAAAAAGAAGCAAGATAATTGCAGAAAGATGCTGAGAGGTGCAGAAAGGGGTAGAATGTAACAGAAAGGAACAAGAAAAGTGCAGAAAGGAGCAAGGGGGTACAGAAAGAAGAAAGATAGGTGCAGAAAGAAGAGAGTGTGTTACAGAAAGAGGCAAGAAAGGCACAGAGGGAGGCAAGAGAGGTGCAGAAAGATGCAAGAGAGTTGCAGAAAGACGAAGATAGTTGCAGAAATAGGCAAGAGAGGTGTGGAAAGAGGAGAAATTGCAGAGAAAGAAGCAAGATAAGTGCATAAGGAGGTAAGAGAGGTACAGAAATAGGCAGGAGAGGTGCAGAGAAAAGCAAGAGATGTGAAGAAAGATGCACAAGAGCTACAGAAAGAGGAAGACAGTTGCAGAAATAGGCAAGAGAGGTGCAGAAAGAGGAAGAATGGCACAAGAAGAAGCAAGGAAAGTGCATACAGTGGAAGAGAGGTACAGAAACAGGCAACAGAGGTGCAGAAAGAGGCAAGGGAGGTGAAGAAATGTGAAATGTGCAGAAAGAAGCAAGAGAAGTACAGTAAGACACAAGTGAGATGAAGAAAGAGGCAAAAGAAGTGCAGGAACAGGCAAGAGATCTGCAGAAAGAGGCAAGAGAGATGCATGAAGTGGCAACAGAGGTGCAGAAAGAGGAAGAAAGGCACAGAAAGAGGCATGTGAGGTAAAGTCAGAGGCAAGAGAGGTACAGAAACAGGCAAGAGAAGTGCATAGAGAGGAAGAAAGGTGCAGAAAGAAGCAAGTGAGGTGCCGAAGGAGGAAGAAGGGAATAGAAAGAAGCAAGAGAAAAATAGAAAGAGGCAAGGTAGCTATAGAAAGTGGTTAGAGAGTTGGAGAAAGAGGCAACAGAATTGCAGACAGAGGCAAGAGAGGTACAAAAAAAGGCAAGAGAAGTGCAGAAAGAGGAGAGGGTTGCAGAAAGAACAAAGTGAGGTGCAGAAAAAGGCAACTGAGGTAAAGAAATAGGGAAGAGAGGGGCAGACAGGGGCAAAAGAGAGCTGCAGAAACAAGCAAGAAAGTTGCAGAAAGAGGAAGAAAGGTGCAGAAAGAGGCAAGACGTGTTAAAAGAGGCAAGAGAGTTGTAGAAGAAAGAAGAAAGAGAGGTGCAGGAAGAAGAAAGGTAGGTACTGAAAGAAGAGAGTGAGTTACAGAAAGAGACAACAGCGGTGCGGTAAGATGCAAGAGAGTTGCAGAAAGAGGAAGAAAGTTGCAGAAATAGGCAAGAGAGGTGCAGAAAGAGGAAGAATGGCACAGAAATGCAAGAATAGTGCAGAACTTGGTAAGAGAGGTGCAGAAACAGGCAAGAGAGGTGCAAAAAGAGACAAGGGAGGTGAAGAAAGAGGCAAGAGAGGTGCAGAGAGAAGCAATAGAGGTGCAGAAAATAAAGAAGTGTGCAGAATGAAGCAAGAGAAGTTCTGTAAGACTCAAGAGAGGTGAAGAAATAGGCAAGAGAGGTGCAGGAACAGGCAAGAGATGTGCAGAAAGAGCCAAGAGAGGTGCATAAAGAGGCAAAGGAGGTGCAGAAAGAGGCAGGAGAGGTACAGAGAGAAGCATGAGAGGTGCAGAAAGATGAAGAAATGTGCAGAATAAAGCAAGAGAAGTACTGTAAGACTCAAGAGAGGTGAAGAAATAGTCAAGAGAGGCGCAGGAACAAGCAGGAGATGTTCAGAAAGAGGCAAGAGAGGTGAATAAAGATGCAAGAGAGGTGCAGAATGACGCAATAGAAGTGCAGAAAGAGGCAAGAGAAGTGGAGAAAGGGGCAGGAGATGTTGAGAAAGAGGAAGAAAGGCACATAAAGAGGCTTGTGAGGTACAGTCAGTGGCAAGATAGGTGCAGAAAGAGGCAAGATAGGTTTAGAGAGAAGAAGAAAGATGCAGAAAGAAGCAAGAGAGGCACAGAAAGAAGAGAAGTGCAGAAAGAGGCGAGATACCTCTAGGAAGACATAAGAGAGGTGGAGAACGAGGCACGAGAATTTCAGAAAGAGGCAGTAGAAGTACAGAGAGAGACAGGAGACATGCAGAAAGAGGCAAGATAGGTGCAGACAGAAGAGAGAAAGAGGCAACTGAGGTGCAGAAAGACGGAAGAGAGGACCATAAAGAAGCAAGAAGGCTGCAGAAACAAGCAAGAGAGTTGCGAAAAGAGGAAGAAAGGTACAGAAAGAGGCAATAAAATAAGCAAGCAAGGCAAGAGAAGTGCAGAAGAAAGAAGCAAGAGAGTTGCATAAAGAGACAAGAGAAGGCCAGAAAGAGGCGAGAGAGGTGCTGAAAGAAGCAAGTTAGGTGCAGAGAAAGGCAAGAGAGGTTCAGAAAGATGCAAGTGAGGTGCAGAAAGAGGAAGAATGGCACAGAAAGAATCAAGAGAAGTAGACAAAGAGGTGAGAGAGGTACAGAAAGAGGCAAGCGAGGTGGAGAAGGAGTTAGGATAGGTGGAGAAAGAGGCAAGAGAGGTTTAGAAAGAGGCAAGAGAGATATAGAATGAGGGAAGACAGGTGCAGAAAACTATAAAAGAGGTGCAGAAAGCAGAGTGTGAAGTGCAAAAACAAGAAATGCACAGAACGAGAAAGAAAGGTGCAGAATGAAGCCAGAGAAGTACTGTAAGACTCAATAGAGGTGGAGAAAGAGGCAAGAGAGGTGCAGGAACAGGCAAGTGATGTGCAGAAAGAGTCAAGAGAGGTGCATAAAAAGGCAAGAGAGGTGCAGAAAGAGGCAATAGAAGTGCAGAAAGAGGCAAGAGAGGTGGAGAAAGAGGCAGTAGATGTGCAGAAATAGGAAGAAAGGCACATAAAGTGGCTTGTGAGGTACAGTCAGCAGCAAAATAGGTGTAGAAATAGGCAAGCAAGGTGCAGAAAAAGGCAAGAGATGTGCAGAAAGAGGCAAGAGAGGTGCATAAAGAAGCAAGAGAGGTGCGGAAAGAGGCAATAGAAGTGCAGAAAGAGGCAAGAGAAGTAGAGAAAGCGGCAGGATATTTGCAGAAAGAGGAAGAAAGGCACATAAAGTGACTTGTGAGGTACAGTCAGTGGCAAGATAGGTGCAGGAATAGGCAAGTGAAGTGCAGAAAGAGGCAAGAGAGGTGCAGAAAGAGGCTGGAGATGTGCAGAAAAAGGAAGAAAGGCACATAAAGAGGCTTGTGAGGTATAGTCAGCTTCAAGATAGGTGCAGAAATAGGCAAGCGAGGTGCAGAAAGAGGTAAGCGAGGTACAGAAAGAGGCAAGAGAGGTGCAGAGAGAAAACGAAAGATGCAGAAAGAAGCAAGAGAGTTGCAGAAAGAGGAAGAAAGGCAAAGAAAGAGAAGTGCAGAAAGAGGCGAGATGACTGCAGAAAGAGTTAAGAGAGGTGGAGAAAGAGGCAGGAGAATTGCAGAAAGAGGCAAGAAAAGTACAGAAAGAGGCAGGAGAAGTACAGAAAGCGGCAAGTGAGGTGCAGAAAGAAGAGAGTGAGGTGCAGAAAGAGGCAACTGAGGTGCAAAAAGAGGGAATAGAGGAGCAAAGAGAAGCAAGAAGGCTGCAGAAACAAGCAAGAGAGTTGCGGAAAGAAGAAGAAAGGTACAGAAGGAGGCAATACAATTGCCAAGCAAGGCAAGAGAAGTGCAGAGGAAAGAAGCAAGAGAGTTGCAGAAAGAGGCAAGAGAAGGGCAGAATGAGGTAAGAGAGGTGCTGAAAGAAGCAAGATAGGTGCAGAAAGGAGAAAGTGAAGCACAGAAAGATGCAAGAGAGGTCCAGAGAGACGCAAGAGAGGTGTAGAAAGATGCAAGAGAGGTACAGAAAGAGGAAGATTGGCACAGAAAGAAGCAAGAGAAGTACAGAAAAAGGTAAGAGAGGTACAGAAAGGGGCAAGAGAAGTGTAGAAAGAGGTAGGAAAGGTGGATAAAGAGGCAAGAGAGGTTTATAAAGAGGCAAGAGAGGTACAGAAAGAGAGTAGACAGGTGCAGAACATGGTAAAATAGGTGCAGAAAGCAGCGAGTGAGGTGCAAAAAGAAGAATAAATGCACAGAAAGAGGAAGAAAGGTGCAGAAAGAAGCAAGAAATGTTCAGAAAGATGCCAGAGAGGTGCAGAAAGAAGCAGGAGAGGTGCAGAAAGAATGGAGTAAGGTTTGGAAAGAGTAAAGTATGGTGTAGAAAGAAGGCAGAAAGGTGCAAAAATAAGCAAGGGACTTGCCAGAAGAGGAAGAGAAGTATAGAAAAAAGCAAGAGAGGTGCAGAAAGAGGCTAGAAAAGTGCAGACTGCAGCAAGAGACCAGCTGAAAGAGGAAGAAAGGTGCAGAAAGAAGCATGAGAAGTACATAAAGAAGCAAGAGAGATGCAGAATAAAGCAAGAGAGGTACAGAAAAAAGAGAGTAAGATACAGAAATATTCAACTGAGGTACATAAAGATGCAATGGATGTGTAGAAACAAGCAAGATAGGTGCAGTCAGATGAAGAAAGGTGCTGAAAGAAGCAAATGAGGTGCAGTAAGAGGCAAGGGGGTGCAGAAAGAGGCAAGAGAGGTGGAGAAAGAGGAATATAGTCACTGAAAGATGCAAATGAGTTGCAGAAAGAAGAGAGTCAGGTGCAGAGAGAGGATGAAAGGTGCAGAAAGAGGCAAGAGAGGTGAAGTAATGCAGAGAGGTGCTGTGGTTGCTTTTTTTGTGTCTCATTGAGTTTATAGTTTAGCTTCTATGGAAATGATAAAGACTAAACCTAAGGTTACCACTCCACAACACAGACTACCATATCACATGATTACTCTCCATAACACATAATCCCTCTCCACATTCTCCCTATTCACTACATTTACATACTTTCTATCAACATACTTTCATTGCACAAAATACCACATAATTCCACTACAAACGACATAAATCAACTCCACTTCAAAAAAATTTTGTAAAATACTTTCACTTTTACAACGCCAATAGATCTAACTCTCACAAATGCGAGACCCATTACATTGCAAATGCTTGTTTAACTAGTAGTCGCTTTTCAGAGTGGTAAATAAAGGGGGCAGGGCCACTAAACAACTCTCAGGAATTCAGCTGCATAGGACTTACCAGAGGTGCTAGGAAGGCTTTGTGGCCCCACAGTCCCTCAGGATTAAAGTGAACTTCATCCCCCAACCAGTAGTGTGCCAAGCAGTGCGTTTGCAAAGTAGTAGAGAAAGGGGGGCTTAGCATCCAAAGATCTCGTAGTAATCTCACTGTGCGGGAATTACTGGAGGTAACAGGAGGGGTAGTTTGCCCACAAGTGAATCCTTGGGGGCCAAATACCCCTCCTAATATTTTCAGTAAGTCCCACACAGCAGGATTGCTACATTCTGTTAGCAGACCATGCCCCCTTTGCTTCCCACTTTCCAAATGCACTCCCTGGTGTGCTCCAGGTTGGGGATTGAATTTCCCTTCACTTCCTTGGGTACTTAGGGGCCAACTAGCCCATCTGTTACCTCCAGTAAGCCCCACAGAGTAGGATTGCTGAGAGGTCGTCGCAGGCCACACTCCTTTCTCCACCACTCTGCAAATGCGACCTATGGTGCACTTTTAGTTGGGGGATTAAGTCCCTTTGCCTCTTGAGATCCCTGGGGGGCCAATTAGCCCTCCTATTACCTCCAGTAAGCCCTACACAGCTGGATTGCTAACAGGTGGTCAGAGGCCATGTCCCCTTTTTAACACCACTCTGCAATAGCATCTCCTGTTGCACTGCTGCTTGGGTGATGAAGTCCACTTTAGTCCTGAAGTCCTCAAGACACAAGGGTATCACCCCACCAGCAGTGTGCCAAGATGCCCGGTTGCAAAGTGGTATAAAAAGGGGCATGGCCTGTGACCACCTCTTAGTAATCCCATTGTGTAGGGCTTACTGGAGGTAACATGTGGGCTAGGTGGCCTCTAGACACCATTAGCATTGAAGGGGACTTCAACCCCCAACCCAGAGTGAGCCAGGAGCTGTGTTTGCAGAGTCGTGCACAGAGGGGTCCCGGGCATTTTTTTATTCAAGGCCATACCCCAGTGCATGGCCAATCAGCTCCCTCTGCCCAAAAGCAATTCTGCTTCGCTTCATGGATGTGAGAGCATCTTTCCTGCTCTTGCTTATATGAAGTGAAGCAGAGTTTGATATTGCATGGTGGGAGCAGTGCTCCACCCAAGACATAACAAACTTCAATGACCTGAGGGTGGGCACTCCAGGACAATGCTAGAGCTGGCCCTGGGAGTAGTGGTTGTCCCCAGGGCCATGGAGGGCTCATCGAGGGGGGTATTGTGACCCCCTTCCATCTTATGAATAGCCATGGGAAGGGCGTGGTCCGTGGGTCTGGGGGTCTGCACGGACCCCACATTTAATTATAGTGAGCCCTGGGGAGGTCGGGGTCACTGGAGCTGTGTGGAGGGGCTTGAGCCCCCACTTTAATTTTTAAAAGAGCGCCCTGGGGAGGTGGTGGTCTTCAGAACTATGAGGTGCATGCCCACCTCCATTTAATGCACATAGCCCAGGGGAGGTGGTGGTGCCTGGGGCTCCTTGGGGGGGCCAGGTGCCCCCATGCAATTTTTTTTTAAAAGTCCTGGGAAGATCGCGGTCCTTGGGGCTAGGGGGGAACCCATGTGCCCCTGCAGTTCATTAACATAGCCTCCAGGAACTGGACTACCTAGGACTTAAAATAAATGAAGCGCTTGAGACCGCGTTTTGTTTTGTGACAAGTTTTGGCGGGATTTGCGCGCCACATGCGAATCCTGCTGAAAAAGAAAAGTTGTTTTTTTGGCCCTCGGGGTCACTGTGGGACCCTCTGAGCAGGCCTAGGGAGTCAGGGTGTTTATACCATTCCCCATTTCTTGATTTTGTACCTTTTTTCTTGTGACTCAGTTCAACTGAGTCACACGATGGGTGCAAACACTTACTGGTTTGAAGTGTTGTCAGGCAATCAGATCTCAGGCACGAGATTGGGAAGGTTTGCAGATCCTTTGCATCCCTAAATATACCATTGGGATTGTTTTACATTTCTCAAAAACTGCTGAATGGATTTACACTATTTAACAATAAGAGGGCTTTCTGAACCAAGAGCTACCTTTTTGTCAAATTTGGTGTAATTCCGTTCAGAAGTTCGGGCTGTAGTCATGTCTAAATTTCCTAAGGAAATTAACATTGAGAAAACACGTTTTGGGACCCTCTTTGTTCTCAGCCGGCACTTAACGAATCACCTTCAAACTTTAAACATAGAAGCTGAATTGAGTGGGCCATTAGTTTTGAAAATGTTGCACAAATTTGTCAAACAGCGCCAAAGTTATTGGCAAATCAAAAAATGTTTTTCCTATGGGAACAATGTGCAGACTATAACTACCTACTGGTGACCTATATATATATATAGTCTGAAGAGGCAGCTAAGCTCGCTCAAAGACCAGATTGAAAAAAAGGCAGATGATCAGAGGTAAATAGTATGTTAGAGATGTGCCTAGAGGTATGAATCATAGACAGAGTAAAAGATCTGAGCATCTTTAGCACAGTCAAGACATTCAGAGATTACTGTCACATGGGTTAGTATGAGGAGGTTATGCATTTGTCTACCTTATGGGGGCTACTATTATCAACAATTCTAATGTTACAAGTAGAGGTAGTTAGTGTTGCTCTTGCACCACTGACATTGTATTTTGTACTTTTAACAGGAATCAACTCTACAACACCAACCAACACAAACTTCTCAGCACCTGGGACCACTCCAAGCAGCACACATCTTGGAACAACCGGTACACTTTGTGTTTTAATTTCTGCTAAATGTTTTGTTGGTAACAAAGTCACATGATGTCTGCCTTAGAATCATCCTAAAAAGTGCAATACTAAAAATACAACTTTTTGCAACTAAAACTGTTATAGAACTTTTATGTGATACTTGTTCATTTTTTTCACGCTTAGCTCTGAGTCAAAAGATAGGATACATTGTGTGACTTGTGATAGGAAGCAATTAACTGATGTTTCTTTCTAAATAATACTTGGGCACCAGCTGTCTTTCTGTTTCCTGGTTTTTTGGTGTCAGTAAGTTTATATCTCAATCTGTAAGTGACGAATGGCAAAAGTCAATTATGTTATGTGTGGCACAGACAGCCTTAGTTTCCAAGCCAAGAACAAAATGGAGACACATTTTCCTTATCCATTTACAACTAAACTCACTACTGCCCCCTCCCAAAGCTTTCGAGGGGAGATTTCCATATCTCTCTTCAGGAATGGAATCATCAGACCATCAGACCATCACCTCACCATCTTCAATCAACACTTCTTGTCACTTTTCACCTTATGAACACAATCAGGTCCTGCCCCCATCCACCTCAGTTGGTAACCAGGAACACATATGCCTCCAGTACCCCTCTGCCACAATGTGCACCACTACAGCCCTCCGGGGCACATTCCTTAGTCTAGTAAATGACAGTCCATCCTCTACTGCACCCATCCTAACTGATAATCACACCAAAACATATCACTTTGATGTGCACATTGGACATGATAGTGCCAACATCAACTCAAGACCATACAGAACTGAGTCCCCCTCGAACATTACCCGGACTCCCAATGTAGAACACCAAGTTGCCCAAACAAACCCTTTGCATTTCTCACCTCGATGATTCCGCACTCCCTTATATCGAGGATCACCCTCTCTCTATAGGCACGGGACATGCGGCCTGTTCACACACCTATGGAAGTGAGAGCATTCCTG
Source organism: Lissotriton vulgaris (assembly GCF_964263255.1). Taxonomy (NCBI): domain Eukaryota; kingdom Metazoa; phylum Chordata; class Amphibia; order Caudata; family Salamandridae; genus Lissotriton; species Lissotriton vulgaris. Next base: position 25,789,970 of record NC_141692.1, read on the forward strand.
ACACCCTTGCCCTGTTCTTGAGCTGAATAGAACAAAAACCTGATTCTTTATACCAAGTCATTTCTGATATAAAAAAACAACCTCCTGACCCAAGCTAAATTAACACACAATTCCACCCGGGGAGCAGACAAGTTTAATCCCCATAATGGATCTCCAAGTGATAGCCTGCACACCTGCTGGACCTCAATTCCCTTGAGCCACATGTCCGAAAGACCATACTGAGCTCACAATCCCCTATCCTCTATCGAAGCATAATCACTCAGCAAATCCTACAGCACAAATACCCCAGAAGCAGACAGAGAGTCCCAGACCACCTGCTAAATACAACACTATCTAGACACTGCAAGCTCTCAATAATTGCCTAGATCCCTAAACTGCATGCTCCTTACCTGCAGATCAACAGTGAAATACGACAGAATTTGCTGAAACTATACACGCAGACAGAATCGACATTGCAATGGAAACCAGGCTCAACAATTACTCAACCCCTATTCTAGACCTGCTCACATCTCCTGGCTATTCTATCATCAGACGGTACTGACCAGGACAAACAGGAGGTGGGCTAGCTATCGTCAATAAAGAAGAAATACAGCTTTACACCCTGGAGACCACACACCTCTCAACCTTTGGATACCTCGGAGTCAAACTCATAACTAAAGGCAATACTTCTACCAAACTCACACCATCTACCAGCCTCCTGGGAATAACACATTGTTCACTGTAGTACCTAACCAACACTAATAATGTGTTCCTATGCGGCGTTAACCTGCACTGGAATGACACAGAAGACACCACAGTCTGCAACCTAAGAAACCTTCTTTATATAATTGACCTCAAATAACTCTGCAAAGAACAGACCTGCAATAAATGCTCTGCTCTAAATGTGATAATCAGCAGAAGTGAGCTTGTCTTTCTTCGATCTATCATGCCCATCGACCGGTCAGACTATCATCTCATATTGTTCAATCTCAAGGCTCACTCCATACCCCACCCAGCCCCTTGCAACATAACCATGGGCAAGGACCATCAAACAAATCCTAGAGCTGGAATTCAGGATTAGCTTCCAATTGCACTTACAACATCTCCTTCAGACCGTTGATGAACTCACCGCCCACTACAGCTCAGTGATGACTGACGTCCTTGACCAAGTAGCCCTGCTCAAACTAATCTGGAAAAATCAAATCAAAATCCTGGTTCAAATTAGACCCTAACAATGAGAGGTTACAAAATGAAAGACTATGGAGACACAACCCCTCACCATCACACCTCACACTCCTGAGATCCGCATAGCTCTCATACAAGAAGCATATCTTTAAAGAAAAAGGCAACTTTTTTCACAATCAACTTGACTGTGTGAAAAATTGACCAAGGGAGCTCTTCTGAAATCTGAGCCTAACTTTAATTTCCCTGTAACCTTTGTTTTTTTCCAGTGAATTTCTACTCTTTAACTTTTTAATTCCAACTGTAACCTGTCACCTTTGAGAGTGGGTGTATGCGTGGCTGTGTAGATCTTTGAGTGGGTCTGTGAGTGCAAACAGCTATCTCCCAAGGCGGGCACCTCAGGAGATAGCCGGAGCAGGCCCTGGGGAGTGGTGGTCTCCAGGGCCAAATATGGCTCCAGGAAGGGTGCCACACAGCCCCCCTCCTTTGTTATGCATGAGCCAGACCAGGAAAGTGGTGGCCCAGAGTCATATATGGCAGGGGAGAGTAGTCATGTGCCCCCCCTCCGTCCCTTTTTGTAAAAATGTATTTGGCCCCTGGAGGTTGTGGTCCTCAGGGTTGGGGGTCCGTGAAGACTCCCTCTTTCATTTTCAAACTCTCCCTGGGGTATTGTGTAGTTCCTATACAAAGAATACAGGATATGTGTGTTTAGACAACATACACTGCAGGATTGGTGTCAGACGGACTCTGAACAACCCCACCAGGTATGTTGGCCTTTGTACCAACTAGCTCAGAGTGCCCTAGAGTCTCCTCTTAGCAAGAATAGAATAGTTCATGGCAACCATCAAACATGACAACCTTGATCCCTCAGGAGCGTGGAAACAATATACTACCTTTGGCTCGGTCACTCAAGCTTAATTAGTCTGTCTAAGAGAGATACCTAGAATAAAAAGGCTGGGCGTTTTCAATAAGCATTCATTAAACAGTTGTCATTCTGGTGTAAAATAAATGAGCTGCAATAACTCTTAGACAGTATAAGATATAAATGAACAACATTATTATAAAAGTAAATGGATGCTATAGTTCTACCATCTTACAATATTCATGAATACATTAGAGTATATAAAACACATGATAAAAGATGCATACTTCCATGATGTCTCCCTTATTAGATGTACCTAAATGTATCTATCCTGTGTGTAGGTGTTAAGCCTAAATGCCCTCTAGGATTTAGTCAATCCCATTACCTGAAGTGAGAGACTGTGGAACCCCATTCTGGTCTTGAGTTTGACACCCCACAAGAGATATTTTAGCCCACTGCGAGCTGGAGTGTCCGAATGCCGGAACCTCAGCGTCTCTGGTCAGTGTGTCTGCCAAAACGGATGTATTACCGGGCAACTCCACAACATGTGCACCTCATTTGCTTTTTCTTCTCCACATTTTGGACACTTCTTAATTACTTGACTTCTCATTTTCGATAGTTTCTGGGGTGTCCTGTAAGCTTTATGAACTGTAAAGAGGTGTTTTTTCTTTAAAGGTGCAGCATTTACATAAGACTATAAAAAAGACATAGATACTTGCCAAATTTTTTGAGATCTTCATCCAGAAGGCGCAGAAGTATAAAAATAGATCAGGGATTGCTATGCCGCCATAAGCTTTTTTCTTTCTAAGTTTATTTAGGGCGATTCTAGGATTTTTTTCCCCCCAAATAAAACTTGAAAATAACCCCTTCACCTTTTTAAACCACACTTTTGGGAAATCTAGTGGAATAGAATTAAATAAAAAGGTGTACTTTGGCAAAATTGACATTTTCAGTAGGTTTGATTTACCTAATAGTGAAAGTGAGAGCCCCCCCATGATTGCAACTGTGAGCTAACATTTTTTGTAACTTTTTTAAAATTAACCAAGGCAATTTTGTCGATATTTTGGACTATTTGGATTCCTAAATATCTAATTTCCTTCTTTGTGTAAGTGCTCCTAACATTAGTGTTCCATTTAATTAATTCAGTTTTTTGTTGGTTGATACTATACCCGGAGACCTTTCCAAAGCTTTATAGTGTGGACCATATCTCTGGAAGCAATTTTTCTGGATTGCTAGTATATATTATCAGATTGTCAGCATATAACCCAATTTTCTTACCCAACCATTACAACTAAAAGGGATGATCTTCTGGCAGGCTCTCAGTGTGCACGCTAAAGGTTCAATATAGATGTTAAAAAGTAAGGGGACACCGCTGTCTAGTGCCCCTGCTTATTTGTATTGACCTTGACCAAGATAATTTCCCATTAAGAAGGATTCTAGCAGGGGGATTCTTATAGATGGCTTTAATTGCTGACAAAAGATTTTCACCTAGGTCAAGATGTTGAATTACTTTAAATAAAAAAGCCCAATTGACCAGGTCGAAAGCTTTGGTGACGTCAAATGTAATTGTCGCAAAGGAATTTTATAGGTCTGTGCCATGTCTATCACTGCAATTAAATCATGAGTTAGTTCACTGAGTTGCCTCCCTGTCGTAAACCCTTTTTGGTCTGGGTGTATTAAATTACCTATTAATTTATTCAAGCGTTTGGTGATTATCTGAGAGTAAATCTTGTGATCACAATTCAAGAATGAAATGGGTCTATAAGACTCACAGAGTCAAGGATTTTTAACCGGTTTTAATAAAATTGTTTTTGTAGCTTCTTTCCATGAAACCGGGGAGCTTTGACCTTCAATAAATGCGGAGTTAAAAAGTTGGAGGAGAAATGGAACAAGTTCATCCATTAAACTAAGCCAGCCGCTTTCCCCCTTGTTAAAGAACTAATAGATTGAATTATTTCTTCTCTTGATATAGGGAGATTTAGTTGCTCTTTTTCCTCTTGATGCAGTGAGGGAAGAGTTAGATCAGACAGAAATTCCTCCATTCTGTCTTCCTCTAGAGGGGTCTCAACAGTATATAAATTCTGAAAAAACTAGACAAAAGCATCCTCTATTTCGGAATCATCCGAAGTGATGTTACCAGTGCTTAGACATCGGAGGTCCCTAATCCAGTTTCTTGTTTGGTCTACCTTAGTTGTCTACGCCAAGAGTTTGCTACAACCCTCGCCGTACTGATGATGTGATAATCTACTGGCATCCCACTTTTTTTTTAATAAGATTGTCTAAAAAGTCAGCAAGCTTGTGTTTTGCTTTTATTAACTCTCTAAGAATATTGGAGTTCTCCCGATCTTGTTCTAGATGTTCTGGCAACTTCTGTATATCAGCTTCCAATTTTTTTGTTTCCTCTTTCACCATCTTGGACTGGAAGAGCCTCTATATTTTAATAGCGCTGTGCGAGGAGCTTGGTAATTAACTCGCTTGTTTTCATAAGGCACTGTGGACACTGCTGACTCCATCTAGTATCGCTACCCCTGTAATTGACTCGATTGCCTTCCAAGAGCCTCTATATTTTAATAGCGCTGTGCGAGGAGCTTGGTAATTAACTCGCTTGTTTTCATAAGGCACTGTGGACACTGCTGACTCCATCTAGTATCGCTACCCCTGTAATTGACTCGATTGCCTTCCAAGAGCCTCTATATTTTAATAGCGCTGTGCGAGGGACTTGGTAATTAACTAGCTTGTTTTCAAAAGCCACTATAATTGTAACTGAATAGCGCTGTGCGAGGGACTTTGTGGCGCTTTAACAGTACAGTAGGAGCGCTGGTCCATTTGCTGCCCCTACCTCACCTTCCCTTTGACCCTCCATTTTGTCTGTAGCAGCTCCCTGACCCACCCCTCCTCCCCGCTACCTCCTCCCAGCTGCTGCCCCTCCCACGCTCCGCCCCCTCCACTCTCCATTTATGTCGGATGTCCACACGCGCAGCGTCCACGCGCTACGGCCACGCCGAAGGTGCGCCAAAGGTAAGCCCGTCTACGCCCGTCCGCGCCTGGACCGCGCCCAGCGCCAGACCCCCTGGTCCTCGTAATGCCCACCCCTCCCGCATTACATACGATGCCACCACCCTCCTAGCCCTCAACCCTGGCCGTTCCCCTAACTGCGTCCAATCCGCTCCTGGACACACCCATGGACCCTTTTCCTGCTACTCCTGCAAGTTCGACGGCACCAAGAACAACTCCTCATCCACGAACACCAAACAGAGATGTGACACCAACCACCTACAATGCATCCTGCTCAACACCCGCTCGATCCACAGACACGCCATTGACCTCTGGAATCTACTCGACACCATCTCTCCGGACGTCGCCTTCCTAACAGAAACATGGATGACCGCCTCTTCAGCCCCAGATATCACCATTGCCATCCCGGAAGGCTATAAGATCATTCGCAAGGACCGTACCGGCCACACAGGAGGAGGCATCGCTATCGTCCATAAGAAATCCATCCGCATCTCAACCAGCTCAGACGTCAATCTCGCCAACTCTGAACACCTTCACTTCCAGATCCACATCGACCCCAAGACCACACTCAGAGGCACCCTCCTTTACAGGCCACCAGGACCCCGCGCACAATTCAGTGAAGACATCACGGACTTCATCACTCCACACGCGCTCCCCTCCGAGGACTACATCCTTTTGGGAGACCTCAACTTTCACCTTGAAAAGAACAACGACCGCAACACCACCACCCTTTTGGACAACCTCGCAAACCTCGGACTTAAACAACTGGTCACTACCTCCACCCACATCGCAGGTCACACACTCGACCCTATCTTCACCTCCAGCAAGCATGTTTCCTTCAGCCACACCACAGCTCTCCTTTGGACTGACCACAGCTGCGTTCACTTCACCTACAACAAGCCCACATCCAACAACCACCCCCAACCCACTCTGCAAAGAAACTGGAACAAAATAACCATCGACCAGATCTCCTCATCGCTTCTTCAAAAGCCCCCCGCCCACTCCTCAAACCCAGACCAAGCAGCCACCAACCTCACCCAATGGTTATCCAACAGCGCCGACATCCTAGCACCACTGAAAAAACGACAAATCAAACTAGGCAGCAAGAAGGCCTCCTGGTTCAACGATGACCTTAAGAAATCCAAGAAACTCTGTCGCTCCCTCGAGAAGGCCTGGAAAAAAGACCCAACCACCAGCACCAAGGACGCCTTCAAAAACGCCACCCGCATACACCACCAACTAATCCGAAATGCCAAGAAAGCAGCCTTCAAGGACCGTCTAGATAACAACGCCCACAACAGCAAGGAATTATTCAACATCGTCAAGGAATTTACCAACCCCCCTGCCAACTCCAACGACATCACCCCCTCTCAAGCCCTCTGCGACTCCCTAGCCTCATTCTTCCACAACAAAATTGCAGACATCCACAACAGCTTCGAAAACCAACCCGAGGACCAACCCACCCAATCCCCTGCAGGACCCCCACCCCCTCTGAACATCCTCAATGACTGGAAGCCAATCTCCACCGAGGAAACCATCCGTCTGATGAACTCTATCCACTCAGGATCCCCTACAGACCCTTGCCCTCACCACATCTTTAACAAAGCAGACTCCATTATTGCACCGCACCTCCGAGACGTCATCAACTGCTCCCTCAACTCCGCAATCTTCCCGGAAAGCTGGAAACATGCCGAACTCAGCGCCCTCCTGAAGAAACCCACAGCTGACCCCACCGAACTCAAAAACTATCGCCCTATCTCACTCCTTCCATTCCCGGCCAAAGTCATCGAGAAAGCTGTCAACAACCAGCTCGCCGCATTCCTCGAAACCAACAAATCACTCGACTCCTCACAGTCCGGCTTCCGAGCCAAGCACAGCACCGAAACCGCCCTCATCGCAGCAACAGACGACATTCGAACTCTACTGGACAATGGAGACACAGTCGCCCTCATCCTCCTCGACCTCTCCGCAGCCTTCGACACAGTCTGCCATAGCACCCTTCTACAGCGCCTCAAAAACATCGGAATCCAAGGAAAAACACTGGAATGGATCACCTCGTTCCTCTCCGGAAGAACCCAGAGAGTCCGCCTTCCACCATTCAAATCAGAGGCTACTGAAGTCATCTGCGGAGTACCTCAAGGGTCCTCACTCAGTCCCACCCTCTTCAATGTTTACATGAGCCCCCTCGCGAACATCGCACGCCAACATAACCTCAACATCATCTCCTACGCCGACGACACTCAACTGATCCTATCACTCACCAGAGACCCTAACACGGCCAAAACCAACCTACACGAAGGAATGAAAGAAGTAGCTGAATGGATGAAGCACAGCCGCCTGAAACTGAAATCAGACAAAACAGAAGTCCTCATCTTAGGTACCTCCCCCTCCGCCTGGGACAACTCTTGGTGGCCAGAGGCCCTTGGAAAAGCACCCATCCCGACGGACCACGCACGGAACCTGGGCGTCATCCTGGATTCCTCACTCTCAATGAACAGACAAGTCAACGCCGTTTCCTCATCCTGCTTCAACATTCTTCGCATGCTCAAAAAAACATTTCGCTGGATCCCCACCGAAACTAGAAAAACAGTCACCCACGCTCTGGTTACGAGCCGACTGGACTACGGAAACACCCTCTACGCTGGCATCACCGCAAAACTCCAGAAAAAACTACAACGCATCCAGAACGCCTCAGCCAGGCTCATATTAGACATTCCGCGTAAAGAACACATCTCTGATCACCTGAAAAACCTACACTGGCTCCCCGTCAATAAGAGGATCACTTTCCGGCTCCTAACCCACGCACACAAAGCACTCTATGAAATCGGACCCAAATGCCTCAACACACGACTATCCTTCTACACCCCCTCCCGCCAGCTACGATCCTCCAACCAAGCCCTTGCCACTGTTCCTCGCATCAACAAAACCACCTTGGGAGGTAGATCCTTCTCCTACCTAGCAGCTAAAACTTGGAACTCACTTCCCACTCACCTTCGCCTTACTCAGAACCACCTAGCATTCAGAGAGCAACTCAAAACGTGGATATTCGACAAGTAACTCCCTACCCTTCTTCAAGCGCCTTGAGACCCTCTGGGTATGTAGCGCGGTATACAAATCTTTTGACTTGACTTTGACTTGTAATACTCGGTTAATCGTCCATCTCCGGGGGGGGGGAGAGCTTACTTCCGCTACCAGCTCTAACACGACTGCCAAATGATCAAAAAGATGTTCTGGGACTTGACTAACGGAGTTAACATTCCTACTTGTGGCGACATCTACTAAAAAGAACTAAATTCTGGAGCGATGTCCACATTTTTCATTATAAAAGGTGAACTTTCCACCGGATGTCTTAAGATTGAGGGTCCTCTCTCCAGATATCTACAAGCCCAATGTCAGAAATTAACTGTCTCAAGGCAGATCTCATTGTCTGAGTATTGGAACCTACTCTAGTGTATGTGGAGTTTTGACTTGGGTCGAGAACCAAATTAAAATCTCCCTCTAATATAATGTGATTATTTATTTTTGCTAGGTGAAGAAGTAAAGTATACAGAGTGGCACGGTCATCTAGGTTTGGTCCATAATAACTTACAAAAGTTGTTCAAATATCTTTTATCTGAAATCTGAACTCTGTCAATTGCCCACCTTCCCAGAGGGTCTACCATACATTACCCTAGCATAGCCTGGGCTGATTTTTTATTAAAATGGCAACTCCTTTTACTGTATAGGATTGTGTTGTACAAATCCACTTTTGCTGTTTTTTAACCCCCTCTCACTCCTCTTTAAGTAAATGTGATTCTTGAACCAGGATGACATTGCACACTGACAATTTCAAATATTCATTTTTTTTTTCTTCTAGAATGAACCCTTAGCCCATTAATATTCCAAGACATGATTTGTATTTTATTTATTTCCTCATTATTAAAAAAAAAACAGCCTGGGACACTTTGAATCCCCTGCAATCATATTATTTTTAAGGGAGGACCCCAAGACCTGCGTACCATCCTTGACTTTAAATGAGGACATTTTTTTTAACACTTTCACCCCCACCCTGTGTGTAAGATTTTTAGTTTTTTCATTTTGTATGTGGTGGAGGAACCCTCCCTTACTTCTACTGGAGGTACCATTGGGTACCTCTGATTTTTAGGCCCTCTCTCTGATTTGGCACAAAACCCATATATTTCTTTATTTGGATGTGCTCTTTATTTGTTTAATGAATGCATTTGTGTCTTCCGTATCTCTGAAATTAAACATTTTATTGTTCCACATCACTCTGAGTGTGGCGGAGCAACGTAAATTTGCTGTGGTGCTTAAGTTTCTTAGTACCTGCATTAATTTCCCTAACTCCCTTTTTTTATAAGGGAGATGTCTGACCTAATGAGGAACGACCAATCTGCTTTCTTATACATCCCAGCTTTTAATCCTGCTGCCAAGATTTTTTCCTTGAGCACATATGATTTCAAAAATTTACTAAAATCCTTCTTGAATTTTTTTTCCCTGGTCTGTTTGAAAATGGGTCCCGATGCACTTATGTCATCTTCAAGGAGTTGTTTCTCAATATCGGGGTGTAATTCTGTAAGAAGGTTAATTATTAAGGTTATAATGTCCCCGCCCTCCACCTCTTCAGGTATATTCAGGAGCCTGATATTATTCCTCCTTGCGTTGTTTTCCAGGCTTTCCATCTTTTCCAGTAATATTTTATCACCTCTCTTTATCATTTGGATTTCCCATGCATTTTCATCTACTTGCTCTTTAACCCCTTCCATGCTGGGCCGATTTTTCTCGTGTGCTGAGCTTTTAAAGAATCAATGGCTTCATGACGGCCCCCAGCCGTCATCAGCACACGAGCACTGTAATGCATGACGGATGGGGGCCGTCATCAGCATGGAAGGGGTTAAGTTCTTCTACAGCTAACTCCACTTCTCCTACCCTTTCCAAAGTGGTGGAGAAAGGGGGCTGAGCTTCCGACCAGCTCTCAAGCATCCCGCTGCTTAGGACTTACAGTAAGTACTAGGTGGGCTATTGAGAGGCGCATTTGCAGAATGGTGGATTAAGGGGGTATGGCCTCTGACCACCTCCCAGCAACCTCTTACTGAAGGTAACATGAGGTCTTGTTGGCCCCTAAGGAATCTCAGCAGCCAAAGGGATTTTATCCCCGATTAGGAGCACACCAGGAGGTGCATTTGCTGAGTAGTGGATAAAGAGGAGGGACCTCCAGCAAGTTGCTTGCAGGGTTTTTTTTAGAACGGGGGCCACATGAAGATGGGTCCCTGTGGCTCCCATTACTTGGACCATTTTGGGCCCGAGGGACCCCATCCTCCGGGGCCTGACCTTTTTTCTTGCTGTTTAATAAAACAGTTGGAGAGGAGCCACTCGTCCCCCCTTTCTTACCCTTTTTGGCCCAGGGGACCAAAAGGGGAGCAGCATTGAGTCCAGGCTTTTTCTTCTTTTAAAAAAAAATCTTTCATAGGAGGGAGCTGAGCAGCCCCCCTACCGGGCCACTTTCGTCCCTGGGGAACCCAACTTCCAGGTACTGACCTCTCTGTTAGGGACTGCAAGGGAGCTTCAAGGCCTGCTCCCTGGGTCCCAAAGCAAAGTAACTATTTCCTTGCTCGCTTTATAGTGGGCATGGAAGCAGACATTGCTCTGCTTTTAGCAAACAAGAGCACTTCTGATCTTGCTTGCTGAAAACAGAGAGTTTGCTGTGGCATGCCAAGCTATTGCAAACAGTAATGTCCAAGGGATGGGCACCCCATAATGTTGCTGGAGCCAGCCCTCGAGGGGTGGAAGTCCCAAGGGCCCACTAGGGCTCCTTTGTAAATTAAGCCCTAGGGAGGTGGCAGTCACTGATGCCGGGAGTCCGCAATGGACCCCCTTAATTTATTACTGTATTAGTGCCCCAGAGAGGTCTTGGTACCCGGGGCAGCAGGGGAGCTGTATGGCTCCCCCAGATATTCTTACTGCTCCAGAAAGGTGGCAGTCATTGTGGGGCAGGGGAGCTTTCTGGCTCCCCTACATAATCTTACTGCCCTGGGGAGGTGGTGGTCCCCGGGGCATGTGGGGAGCTGTGTGGCTCCCCCACATTTTCTTACTGCTCCAGGGAGGGGGCGGTCCGCAGGGCTGCTGGGGTAGCATAGAACATCCCTCCCATTGTTTTTTAAATCAATTAATGTATGTGCCTCTAGGAGGTGGCGGTCCCTCCTCATCTATATTATTCCGAGCCCCAGGGAGGTGGCGGACCCCGTAGCTTAACAAAAGCCTGGGAGGGGTGCCCCATGAGACCCCTGCCTTTGTTAACTTTATGCACCCGGGACCTTGTCTCACACAGGGGTTATTCCAAAGCAATCACAGGAGTCCACAATTGCTTTTTTTGAAACATGTTTCCACAGATTTGTGGATCCACCCACGAGTCTGCGGCAAAATAAAAAATAAAAAAGCTTTTTACCCCTGGCCCTTTAACCATATCTGGGGGTCAGGGTATTCTTAACATGCCCCCTTTTCTTTTTTTTTTTACTTTTTATTTGGGACTTGACTTCAAGCTGAGTCCCAAGATGGCTGGCAGCACTTTGTGGTTGAAGTGTTGCCACCAAATCAAGTTTTTGTAGGATATTTTTTAAAGACAGATATCTCAAACATTACTGAATGGATTTACACCAAATCACAAAGCATGATTTCTATTGAATTTGGTGTAATTCCATTCAGCAGTTCGGGGTGTGGTCATGTTTAAAAATTGAAAAATCCCCTTAGATCAACATTGGGAACATGCGTTTTTGGACCCCCCATTTATCTCACCCCGCTTAATGGATCATTCCAAAACTTTCAACACAGCAGCTGAACCAAAAAGGTGAAGTTTTGTGAAAGTTTTGTGGAGATTCGTCAAGGGGTGCCAAAAATATTGGCAAAACAAAAAATGTTTTTTCTATGGAATCTTTGGTCCTAACTATAACTAGCTTAAATTGAAAATGTATTTACTAACTCACCAACACCGGGACCCGTGATCAAGGAGGGTGCATGGTGGTTGGTGAATAAACTTTCAAAACTATTAAGAATGTATATAATGTAAAATATTGTTGACTTATTATCTTTTTATATATATAAATATTTTACCTACTGGCGGTCGACAGTAGTTAGTTATAGTCAGGACCTAGTTTCCATAGGAAAATCACAACATTCTATTCCAAATAACTTTGGCACCGATTGACGATCTTAGCAAAATTTTCAAAACTCATGGCCAGCTCCGGTCCACTCCTACCTAGAAAGTTTCTGGGTGATTCGTCAAAGGGGGGCCAAGAAAAAAGGGGGTCCCATAACGTGTTTTCCCCATGCAATTTCCCATAAGAAACTTTAGACACGGCTGCAGCCCGAACTGCAGAACGGAATTACACCAAATTTGGCAGATAGGTAGCCCTTGGTTCAGAAAGATCCCTTTTTGTTAAATGGTGTAATTCCGTTCAGTAGTTGCTGAGAACATCAACATTTTAAAGTTTTGATATCTATGGCCGCGGAGGATCTGCGCACCCTACTGATCACGAGCTGCATGCTAATTGGCTGTCAACACTCCAAACCAGGTGTTGGCAGCCATCTTGTGCCTCAGTAGAACCGAGGCACAAGAAATCAGTCAAACAAATGCGAAAAAAGAGAAAAGGGGGCAGGGTAGAAACATCTTGACCTCTTAGGCCTGCTTAGGGGGTCCCACAAGGACCCCCAGGGCCCAAAAAAGCATTTTTTCTAAAAACAAAATAGCAAAATCCGCGGAGGATCTGTGTATTTGTCCAAAAAAAAAGCCAAAGCGTGGGCTCTCGCGATTCATTACTATTTAGCCCCCAGGTGGGGCAAGTCCCAGTGGCAATATTTGTATTGTAATGAGGGCCCAGAGGGGCCCCCCAGCCTGGGGCTTTTCTAAAATATGTGCGGGGGCTCACAGCCCCCCAGGTTCGGGGATCGCCACCCCCTGGGGCTTCTAAAATGCATGGGTGGGGGCTGGAGCCTCGTGGCTCCTGCCCTGCCATATTAAACTCTGCTTTGCTATTTTGAAGAGAGAGCAGGAAACCTGCTCTCTTTTCAAATACCAAAGCAGATTGCTTTTCCAAATGGGGAACTGCATCTTAGCAGCTCCCTGTGTGGAAAAGCAATGCCGGCTCCCGCAGGAGGTGGGGAGCAAACAGGACCATTGGGGGATTGGGGACCCCCTCTTGGTTCCCAACGGATAGGGCCGGCCCCGGGGGATGGCATACCTGGGGCCATAAGTGGGCCCCCCTCCAAAATTATAAAAGAAAAATAAAAAAAACAGAAAGGCCCGCCCCGTGGGATGGGGTCCCCGGGGCCATGGATGGCCTGAGGAGGGAGGCCACGCAGCCCCCTTCAAAAAATTAAAAGAAAGTAAAAAAAGTGGCCATGCCCTGGGGAATGGGGGCAATTATGGCCACATGGCCCCCTTTCAATTTTTTAAAAAGGGGTCAGGCCCTGAGGGGTGGAGTCCCCAGGTATGATAAAAAATGGAAAAGTAGGGAGGCCACACAACCCCCCTTCTTAAAAAAAAAGGAAAAAAAGGCCCGCCCCCTCCCTGCAGCACTCTGCAAACGCACCTCCTGGTGCGTTTGCAGATGGGGAACTAATTCCCCTTGAATACTGGGGGTCCCTGGGGGCCAACTAGCCCACCAGGAACCTCCAGTATGTGCCAGGAGCTACGTTGCAGATCAGTGTTCAGAGGCCATGCCCCTTTTTACACCTCTCTGCAATGCAGCTCTGTGGTGCCTAATGGAGGTACCTGGTGGGCTAGTTGCACCCCAGGGACCCTCCGGATTCAAGGGGGCCTAATCCCGCAACTTAAAACGCACGTTTGCACAGTAGTGAAGGGAGGGGTTGGGGTCTAAGGTGACATGTGTGCAAATACTCCCTGTGGCGCCTTTTTAGTAGGGGAATGAATTCCTCTTCAATCCACCAGGTACCCCCAGTATGTGCCAGGGAGCTGCATTGCACAGATGTGTTCAGAGGTCACACTCCTTGTTAAACCTCTCTGCAACGCAGCTCTGTGGCGGTTACTGGAGGTACCTAGTGGGCTAGTCGGACCCTAGGGACCCTTAGGATTGAAGGGGACCTAATCTCCCAACTTAAAACAACCACAGGGCGTGTTTACACAGTGATGAAGGGAGGGGGCAGGGCCTGAGGTGACGTGTGCAAACACGCCCTGTGGTGCGTTTTAAGTTGGGGAAATTATTCCACTTGAATCCTGAGGGACCCTGGGGGATAACTAGCCCACCAGATGCTTCCTGTAAGCGTCACTGCGCTGCATTGCAGAGAGGTGGTCCAGGCCATCCCCCTTTTTACACCTCTCTGCAATGCAGCTCTGTGGCACTTACTGGAGGTGCCTAGTGGGCTAGGTGGACCCAAGGGACACTAAGGATTGAAGGGACCTTTATTCCCCAAATTAAAATGGCCACAGGGCGTGTTTGCACACATCAGCTCAGCCCCCCTCCCTTCACCAGTGTGCAAACACGCCCTGTGGCATGTTTTAAGAGGTAGTTTTAATCCCCCTGCCCTATTATGTACTAGGGTGTTACAGAGGAGGCCATGGTAATCACAGGGGTACCCCAATGCATAGTGTTCCCTAGTGTATGTAGGTGTTTTAACTGTATTCTAAGTGTCGTTTAGCATAGCACTGGCTCTAGGACTGGTTAGTCAGTCAGTTACCACCAGTACCCATCGGAAAAAGTTGAGGTACAGGGTGATTTTGCAACAAGGCCTCTTTCTGCTCCTCTATTTGTTCTTTCTGCACGTCGTCCTTCTTCCTGCACTTTTCTTAGTCTTTGAGGACTTCTGTTGCTTCTTTCTGCATTTCTTTTTCTTCTTTCTTCACATGTCCTACCTCTGTAGGCATAGTTAGAAAGTAGCATTTAAAAACCTTTGAAATTAAGTTAAAAAACCATAGGTTTCAGGCGTGTTATAGTTAAAAATTAGCATTTAAAAAACCTTTGAAATTCACTGAAAATAACATAGGTTTCAAACACGTTATAGTTAGAAATTAGCTTTTAAAAACCTTAGAAATTCACAGAAAAAAACATAGGTTTATAGTTAGTTCAGCTAACTATATCTTGCGTGCCCGCAATGCACTTCTGATGACGTCACATATTACATCACTCATGGCATGGTCAGTAACATTACTCATGACATCACTGATGACATCTCAAATGATATCACTGATGACATCATCCTTGTGATAGAGTGGCAGACCTCCTCTCACCCTAATATAACCTTTGATACACACTCAAAAATAGAAACTAACATTTTTAAAACAATGGACATACCAATACCACTTACACCACACCCATTTAGTAATTCCAAGATCTACACATACATCCACTCATTCACCAACAGTCCTATACAGTCACTTATACATGTACTCACTCATCATATGTACTCATACACCTATACATCATGTTACACACTGGCAATCATCCATAGAGTTACTCACACACATAGTCACACATGCAAACAAAGTATCAAACATCCATTAAATTGAAAATACAGTTATACTCACACCACTACACTTACTGCTACAGAAACTTACACATACGTACTCTCTTAAGAAATCACTTATAGAACACATACTAATTTATACAGGAACTCTTCCAATCTCTCATTCTCACATATTCTCACTTATATACACCTATAGCTACATACACTAGTTTAAAACATATGTCGTTACTCATAAAGACACTATTGAGACAGTCATTCATTCACTAACACACTTATACACACACACTCATCCACCCATACAGTTCTGCACACATCCTGTCTTCAACACATACAAACAGTGAGGCACTCATTCATGCATCTATACACTAAGTAATACCACCCATCGAACCATACAGACACTCATACTGATACTCAAAAACCCAACTAATAACCTATAGAGACACTCATGTAGCTACTCACCAAACCATGCAGCTACAGAAACACAAAGTGAGAGACTGATACAGATATTTATATATTTAAACAATACTCACGTTAGAGTTAGGAATTAGCATTTAAAAAAGCTTAGAAATTCATTGAAAAAACCCTAGTTTTCACACGTTATAGTTAACTGAACATTTCTTTCATACAAAACCTTTGAAATTCTCCTGTTATAGTTAGTTCAGCTAACTATAACTCGCGCGCCCGCAATGCACTGCTGATGACGTCACATATTACATCACTTATATAGACACACATTCACTGGATGACGTCATCAGTGATGTCATTTGAGATGTCATCAGTGATGTCATGAGTGATGTCACTAACCATGTCATGAGTGATGTAATATGTGACATCATCAGCAGTGCATTGCGGGCGCGCGATTTATAGTTAGCTGAACTAACTATAACGGATGAATTTCAATGGTTTTGTATGAGAGAAATGTCCAGCTAACTATAACATGGATGAAACCTATGGTTTTTTCAGTGAATTTCTAAGGGTTTTTTAAATGCTAATTCCTAACTATAACATGGCTGAAACCTATGGTTTTTTCAGTGAATTTCAAAGGTTTTTTAAATACTAATTCCTAACTATAACGTGCCTGAAACCTATGTTTTTTTCAGTGAATTTCTAAGGTTTTGTAAATAATAATTTATAAATGTATTAATTATTATATCTTTCTTTTTATACTAATTTCTTATATTTTGAATATAAATATTTATATTTATTTTATTTTTTAATTATATTTCATATTCTTATTATAAAATACTAACAAAACTAAATTGCAAAATATTTTTTGGATTCATTATTGCTTGACTTCGATTGCAACCATAACACAACTCCAGCAAAGCTCTTGGGCCGTATGCTCACAATGCTGTATCAATCCTTACACCTGCTTCAAGCATATGCAAGGTTTTGACCCAGCATAAGATGAAAAGTAACTGTATGAAATGTTATACATTTCACTTAGTCACTTTTAGGAGGCGTTGCTGCACCCCCTCCTGCACAGTAAAGCCTCCTTCTGGCGCAGGGCTTTACAATGTAATGCACTCTCCAGATGCATCACATTCTTAATACAGCACACCATGGCACATCTTTTGCACCACCGCTGTGTCACAAAAGTGATGCAATGGCTGTGTAGAAGAGGCACAAGTGGATTGTAAATCTGCCCCTCACACATACAAATTCACCCAGACAGTTTCACCAGCAGCGCAAATTGAAGCACAGACTTGTACCATATTTATGTACATATGTTACATTCAAGTGCTTCGGACATACTACAGTATACTATAGGTATACACCTTATAGATTTATGCTGTAGCACTTCCTTATAGTTCTGCACTTTCACATTCTCCATACACTAGTAATATATTCATTCATTCATTCATTTATAAACTACACATTCATTCTGACAAACTTATACACACTAACATAGAAATATAGTTCTTTCTTTGACCAGTGAAGGTAGTTTAAAAAAGAACAGGGTTTTTTTCAGTTTTTACTTTTCAATTTTTTTTGTGTTTTGTCAACAAGTTTTGTTTTTTAAACTAAAAAAAATTGAACTGGAACCCAAAAAATATCAAACAGGAACAAAAGAATGAAAACAAAACAAAAAACTAATGTTGAGGACAGCGATGCTCCTGCATCCTGCGTTTCATCAGATCAATAGACTGCTCCCTATAACATAAAAGTCTATCGCAATGAATGCATACAATTTTAATGTCAGCAAAATCAGGATCAATTTGTGGGTGTGGACTGCTTGCTAAATATTCCGCTGCAGTAGTTGAAGTGCTTGGTGCAGAAGCAGGGGGGTTCTCCTGCAACTTCCGTCTTGCAGCTCAAGCAAAGTTATTGGGGTGCACGTTCTTCACATGTTGCACCATATTTGCTGTGCCAAAGGAGTATTTTTTACATGGATCACCACTTGAAAGAGTTGTTTGGCAAATTTTACAGGTTACTTTTGGACCATTTACCCCTATTTTGCCCTTCTTGAAAAGTAAAACATTGCCAAATTTGAGCTTCTTTCCTCTTCTTTGGAGGATCTTCAGGAATGAAACCTCCCTCTGAAGAACTGCTGGAAGATGAGCCCATTGCTCTTACAATGATCTTCCTTCTATTTGAAAAAATTGTCAGAAGAAATGATTCTTCTTAGAAAGCCAAAGTCGAATGATTATAATGGGACGGAACTTTCAACAGTTACAATAGGAAAACGTATGAACTAATCAAATCTCTCCTTTTAAAGTCACATGACTTTACTTACGCTTATGATGCGCTTACGCAGCTGTTTCGATACCAGTACGCATGATGTTCTACCGCGATTTGTGTAATTGTTTTCAAAAGCAATATATGATTGTTAAAACTGTAAAAAAATTGTTCATAGTTATCCCAAATAATATCTTCCCTTAGTATATACATTAAATATATAAATATATGTTTTAACCATGTAGAAACATTGGCGTCTTTCGCGTACAGGGCGCCGTTCATGATGTCTCACTTAACCTTTGATGCGACGCGTAACATCAAACCATATTCATACTGTATGCGCGGGTACACGCTGACTATCATTAGCAGTACATGTCTGGTGCGATCACCCTCTCAGTGACAAATCAGAGCACAGGGCACGCTAACGAGAATGATTAGAAGTAGTCACTCAATGAGATCGGATTCTGGGCCTGCCTCTGCGCACATGATAACACCGCCCCATCTCTCTCTGTTGTTAATTGTTGGTGCACACACTCACACTTGCACATGCGCGGTGAACGCCCGCCCACACTCCCCACATGCCACCACCTAGCATGCTTGCTATCACTAAGCCTGGAAACCATTACATTAGCCAATGTGATGTCCCCCAAGGCCATCATTCTTATAGACTGCGAAAACGCTATCAATGATGCTCCTGGGCTTGGTTTGCTTAGCTCCCGCGGTTCCCATATAATCCGAACACTGACGTGAGCTTGTTCTCTTTTGCTGGCTTGTGCTGTGGTGACAGACAGAGTGTCGTCATCGATTTTACTACAAACTCACAGCTCGAGCGGAGGAGGACTCCTCACACTCGACGTGGTATCACTCCTGCTGCCGCCCAGCCACAATACCATAGGCGTGGAGGCCGTGGCGCCTGCACCCAAAACACCCCAGACCCAGCAAAACCGCAGCCTTTGAAGACACAACAATAGACGACAGAAGCAAAGGTAAGAGAAAGCGTCACAACATCAGACTCCGCTGTAAAATGTATATGCATGATGCTATTTTTTTCTCCACCATATGGCTCTCCTACTCCTTAATGGTTTAAAATTGTATGCACATAGTATAAAAGTTTCTATCTGCATCAGAAGGTCCTATACACCTCTAATTTTATAAATTATGCGTCCTTACATTTCTGTGTCATATTTCTGTAGTACGCCACGTGCTTAGGCCTCTATCGTTATTAATTGTGCGTCCATCATGATATTTTTTTTTCTGCATCACAAGGCTGTCCGAGGCAGGCCCGAACTGGCCGTTGTGGGCACAGGCAATCCCCCGATATGCCGCAAGAGTGGGGGCCGGTTTTGGGTCCCTGGGGGGCGATTTTGTTACAGGGCCGTTTTTGCAGCATAGCTGCAAAATCAGACCTGTAACAAAATCGACCGAAAACTGGCCGCACCAAAGAGCTCGATCGCACCCCCAACTCCCCTCCTCCCGGGGGAGGGGGTGGGGAGGGGGTGGCCGAGCACTTTGCCAGGGCCGGTTTTGGTTCCCAGTCCGGCCCTGGTCCCAGGCCTCTATTCCTATTGATCTTCCTTTGTTGATCCTAATATTTCCTTCTGTCTTACGGAGCACTCCTAAGCCTTTTGAGCTTCCATGAATTTCTGTATCCTATTTTTGAAGTGTGTCACATGCTTTACAATGTGTTCTTTTTATTGTATGTTCATGATGGTATTTTTTTGTGCATCACGTGCCCCTCCTACCCCTCAATGATTTTCTATGTACATAGTATAAGGGAGGACCCAGGGGGAGCCGTGCGCGAGCCGCTCTCTCCCCTGGTTTTGTTCGCCCAAGGGAACTGGCCACAGGTGCAAGAGGCGGTGATTAGCTAGTTGGAGTGGAAGGGAAAAGGGATAAATGGGGTAGAAAGGGCGAGAAAAGGAACTGTGCCGGGGGAGGCGGGTGGCGAAGGTTGTTTTTGCCCCACCCACCCTCTTGCTCTTTCAGGTCCTATTTGTTTGTTGTTTTATTGTGCTTTGGGTACTGCTGAAGCTGTTTATTCCTGGTTGCCATGCTAAGACAGGTCTAGGTGCAATTTTAGTTGCTAGGCGCTTTTTCTGAGGGGTGGGCAGCCTGGAGCAGGTTGGTCCATCCTCAAAGGTCAGTTAAAGGAAAGGAGGGGGGTATCAACAAGAGTCAGATGCTCCTGAATTTGTTTGGGTTAACTTGGTGGGGGTTTCATCTTTCATAAGATAAGTTGAAGGAATTTTTTTTGTTTATTAAATAATGAATTGCAAGATGTTTGATTAGAATTTAATTTGCACCTGTCTTAATAAAGTGGCCTTTCTTGCTAACCAAGAAGTTGTGAACAGAGAGTTATTGCGCGAATATTTCTTTCTGTCCATCACGTAGCACTCCCAGCTCTGCTTTGCTTTATTTTTCTGGAATATATGCTTTCTGGTTCATCCTATTTGCTCCCTCATAATTCTCCCATTAGTTTTAATATGTATTACTGCGTCATGTGACACTCCCAAGCCTGTATTCGTTTTCGAATACTTGTAAGTCTTAACGAATGTAATTGGCAGCCACGGCTCGTGCAGGACGTTACGCCGGGTGGCGACGTCAGCAGCCATGGCTCTTGCAGGGTGTTACGCTGGGCGGTGACGGCAGGCAGAGGAAGGGTAGGGTGGGGGGTTGTAAAATGCGGGATATGGACGATGTCAGGTAAGTACCGAATAAAATAAATAAAACTAATTTTGTTGCCCGTGCTGCATCACATTTGGCGATGCAGCGCAGGTAACAACATTTTTTTTTTTTTTCAGTACTTACCTGATATTGTCTATATCCCGCATTTTACAACCCCCACCCTGCCCCTCCTCTGCCTGATGTCACTGCCCATCACCGCTCGGCGTAACGCCCTGCACGAGCCATGGCTTCTTAAATGCAATCGCAATTGAAGGAATCTCAATTTAGAGATTCCTTAATTACGATTTTTGGGATGATGCATCCCAAATGCAAAAATACCGGTCACAAATAGAAAGATTCTAAGAATCTACCCGTTTGCCACCGTTTTTTCGCTTGATGCAACTTCTTTAAAATACTTGTAAATACCAAAGAGGGTTTCAAGGATAACATTTATTTTGCAAACAACCTTTTTAGTGGTTAGCATTGCTATTAAGATTCCCTAATATAATTTTTTTACATTTACAGTCTATTGAAAAGTATTTTGGTGTCTGCAACCAAAAAGCTTCAGCAACTTTATGGTAAGAATCTTTTCTGAGTTGCGTACACTTTATTTGAAAGCTGACTATGCACCCTCAAGTATGTGTAATTCCTATAGCCTGATGCACAGCACATATTGTTTGAGGTCAAGGGCAACACGTTTTCATGTGTATTGTATCCTTGGCACAAGTAGGTCCAACTCCCAGCAGCACAAACCCTATGGCTGACAGTTAGCAGTACCACATAATGGGTCAAAGAAGGGCGCTGTCTGTAGTTAACGTCATATGTTTGCCCATATGGCCATGTCTGAACTGGGGTGGCAGAGTGGGCTAAAGAACGGTGATGGATTAAACCCATATCTGTTGACTGAGTGTGAGTGTTTGATTGGTTTAGATTCTCCGTCCATCACCACCCCCTTTTGAACCGCTTTGTTCGCCATAAGTTGGCAGGGTAAGCTCAGACGTGAGTCCCTTGCTCACTTTGCCACTGGATTCAAGTAAGCCTGGCTGAAGACGGCTGTAATGCCAGAAACCGGTCCTAGGAAGCTTATTTCCGGTCCAGGGAAGGCATGGCTTGGCAGTTCGGGCTGGACTGTTCCCATGAGTCACAGGGTCTGACTGATTTGCATATGGCCATGTCTGAACTGGGGTGGCAGAGTGGGCTAAAGAACGGTGATGGATTAAACCCAGATCGGTTGACTGGGTGTGAGTGTTTGATTGGTTCAGATGCTCCATCCATCACCACCCCATTTTGTACCATATGTTAATACTGTTCAAACCTGTATTTTGGTTCATTATTTGAATGCATTTATTACTCGGGCGCGCACTCTAAGTAAATGTTGTAACCTCTAAGTGCACAACTGTCAGTGGCTCCAGTATACAAAAGCGTGCAGCTCTGAAACACGCCTGACCCATGTATACTTATCAGAAATGTCTACTGCCGAGTTAATATTTCTGTCCATATGTTAAAGACCTTCAAACTTGTACAACATTGATGCAGTCATTATTATTAGTTAGAGTGACTCTTACAAATAAATGTTTTTAAACTCAGACTGCACTACTAACAATTTCTGTAGTAAAAAATGTGTACACACACTTCCAAAGTTTAGCACTATGAGGCTATGTATACTGCTCCCACAATACTCTGCGATTTGACGCAAATAATTGCAGAAGCTTAAAAGCAAGTTTGATAATACTTTGCTTTCAAAATACAATGTTCATAAAAAAGAGAAAGCAGGAAAAAAACATTTTGCTAAACTACTATAACATTTCTGTTACCATTTCTTTGCAGCATCATTTAATAACGTGTTCATCCATGCTAGTATTTCCCAAAAATATTCATTATGGAAAATCTCTGTAACTACTTTCAATAAGATTATGTGAAATAACATTCAACAACCATTGGCAAACACACTAGGTCTGAACTTGATGGTCACCTTTTTACTTTTGTCATTGTGTGACTTGTTTTGGCATCGTGTATGTAAAACTTAATTGCCATGTAAGCTGCTGGCCCCTCACTATTATAACAAATTTTGGCAAAAGCAAAAAATATTTTTGGTTTTAAAAAGCACAAACTTCCACAGTAGTTACTGGCACTGAACAAAACTACTTTGTGTGCTGATATACTCCTTATGAAACAGCATAATGCTGTGACTCACAGTAAATTATATTACTTGTTTGCCCATTTTGTTGACTGCCTAGGTTTTTGTTCACACACGTGACTCACAGTGAAACCATCTGATACAAAGACAGAGACAGAGAGAGAGAGAGAGACAGGAGAGAGAGCAGAGTGGATGAGAGTGGAGGGAACAGAGAGAGAGAGTGAGAGAGAGAGAGAGATGTAATAAAAGCAAAAGGTCACGGTTAATGCTAGACAAAATTATTCAAGAAAGTCTCAAAAGTGCACCCATGGAATATGTCCTAGCATTAAGTGCAGGTATACAGCTTTTGTGAATTCCCAAAAATGTACACGAGTAGTACAAGAAATAGTACTCCTAGAAAATATTTGTGAACTACATTTTAGCATGAGCAAATTTGCATGTGTAGAGTTGCTCATGGGAAAATCTGAATGTTTACAAATTCACTTTTCCTCCAACACCTTTTTTCGCAACTCAGAAAGAAGGTTGATGTCTGCCATTGTCGGGAAGAAATTTCCAACATTCTTCACTATAACAAAAGATTAGAGAAGAGTTCTTAAAAACGCATAAAACATGGAAGTTAGTGGGTTTGCACAGACTCAAAAGGCCATTCTGATCCTGGAACTATGTTTACCATGTAAATACATATAAAGTTTTTATTTCAAAAAGCTATTCATCTTTAAACCGTGCAATATTAATTACAACTTACTTTTCACTTTCTTTTCAACAGGCCCAATGTTTCGAATGCAGCAGATGACCACCATCAATCCATAAAAGTCAATGTAAATCATACTTACCTGTTACAGCCTATATATGTAAAAACAAAATCTTTTTGTTCAGGCGAAACACTCCTTTTGCATTAAGACTATGAAATAGTGGTGTCAAAATATCATTCATTCTATTGTCAGATATCTACCTTGGTGACAGTGGAATTACCACTACTTTTTAGACTTTTTAGAACAATAATGTGTAGAGGAGCGGTGTTGCTTCTTGACCTACAAAGAGGAACATTTAAATGTATATTTCAACAGGTAAACAAAATAATTGCTGAATTTCAAAAAGAAAATTAAGTATCAATGTTACAGGAACTCTGCTCCAACTCTAAAAAGATTACTATCTCAAGTTTTTACAATCCTGAATGCTACGTTTTCTGTGAGACGATGCCCATGCATAACCATGATAACTTTTCTTTAGCTCCATGCACACATGTAGTGTAACCTATCAAACACTTTAAAATGCTACCCTCCCACTAGTTCTAAAGGCGGATGTAGAATTCAACAGTTCTTCACAAAATAGAATTAGACGTCACTAAGTACAAAGTGTTTCTGTATTATGAAAGCCCTAATGTGTCCCTTAAACATTCCAGCAAAGTCCACACACATACTAACTGAAACACACCAACCATTGGTAACCTGTTAAATTTACCAAACAACTCTTTCAAGGTGTGATCAATCCAAAAAATCCTCCTATGGCACAGCAAATATAGTGCAACACTTAAACAACCTGCACCCCAACAACTTAGCTTCACTGCAACACAGAGATTCCAGAACAACCGACTTCCTGCTGCATCAAGCACATCAACTACTGCAACAGCATCTTCAGCAAACAGTCCATACTCACATATTGATCTTCACTTTGGTAAACTTAAATTTCAATGCATTTATTGCGAATAACTTTTGTGTTACGCGAAAGTCTATCAACCTCATCAAAAACAACAAACAGAAGCGTCACCATCCTTAAAATTAGTTATTAGACATTTATCAAACATTTTTGTTGTAAAAACTACCCCGTCCAAAGGCAGTGGAAAATGTGCACACTTGCTGCCTTTCTTGGCTGGAGTTATGAATTATTCTAAAATTAAATTAAATTCAAAATGCAGACCCTTTATTCAGCCTTCATGCTAGCTACAAAACGTGAATACCAGTGAGTAATTTGCACACTTGTGTCCTTTCTTCCGTCCTTTCTACCGCACAGTGACTGTACTTTCTGCACTTGCACTGCTTGCTTAGATGTGATACCCACTTCTCAGGCTCCCACTACAGAATCTGACGCACAGTCTGTGTAATGGACTACAAAACCAAACACCCACTTCCTTTAAAAAGCCATCAGTAGTTTCCACATCTCCTGTCTTTCTTAATGTTCACCTTATTCTGTATCCACTAGCACAAACACACCCACCTGCTGCCTTTCTTGACTGTCTTTCCCAACTATTATTCTAATTCAAAGTAGAGACCCTGAAAAGGGTCGGGTGTTCTTATTTTTAAACTCTACGGCCCACAGTGGGAACTTAGTACACTTGCTTTGCTTCCTTAGATGTGGTAGTCATTTCTCAGCCTCGCACTGCGGAATACGACACCCTCTCTGTATATTAAAAAGGATATCGAAAGATCCACTTCCCTGACAAGGCAGAGAGTAGTTTGCATATCTGCAGCCTTTCTTATTTTTCACCTAATTCATCTTCTACTTGATGTAGACACCATCCACACGTACACACACTTACTTGCTGCCTTTTTTGGCTGGGGTTATCAATTATTCTTCAATTTCATATTCTAATTCAAAGACAAGGCACATTATCGAGCCTTTTTGTTGTAACTACTTCCCCAACTAAACACACTAGGTAATTTGCACTTTTGCAGCCAATAACAATATTGGAAATTTTAATAAAAATGTTGTAGCTGGCCAAGTTTCAATATCAGGAAGAACTTTTGTAACTGTTGAAATTATTTTTCATAATGGACCTTCTACAACATCTGGACATTACACTGTTTATTTAAAATCACTGAAAGCTTGGATACATTGTAATGATAGGCAATTAGTTTATAAGCAATGTTTGCCTAAAGAGTTACCAAAATGAAACCTAGTGTTTTTAAAGTCAACATTTTAAGATCAAACTTTGGCCTTTTTAGGATTACTACTGTTAAGGTGTATTACTCTGGTGTTGTAGAGTATTTTATAAGTGAGGGTGAGCAGCTTGAAGATGATCCTATTCTTGGTATTAAGGCTGTGTAGATGTATCAGGTGGTAAATGATATGGCTGCAGCAGGACATTGATAATCACTCAGGTGGAGGTCTTTTGGACTTGTTGTAACTGTTGTACATGTTTGACTGGAATTCCTATATACAGTGTTTAGCCACTGTGTAGTCTGCTGCTGCTGCTCATGAAGGACTGTGTCACTGTTTTTCTTTTGTTTACGATCCAATTGTACATGTTCCAGAGCATGTGGAGGGTGTTATAGCAGTACGAGGAGACTTGCTTACACATACAAAGGGAGGAGTTTAGGATGAATCCTAGGTTGTACACATGCTTGATAGGTGTTGGTACTGTCCACAATGTACTCAGCAAGCGTAAGCCATCCGAGGCTGAGAGGGTGGGTCTGAGGATGACTACCTTAATTTTGTACGACTTCATGTTTAGAGAGCTGCTCTTTATGTACTTGGTGGCGTTGCAGCCATTCTTATTTTTTACAATAATTATCTTCCACTCAATCAACACATTATCTACACGTACACACACACACACCTACTTTCTACCTTTCTTGCCTATGGTTAACAACTGTTTCTTACGCTCCCACTGCAGAATCCGACTAACACTCTGTAATGTACTGGAAAACAAAACACCCATTTCCTTTACAAGACAGTAGGTTCTTTCCGCTTCTGCTACCTTTCTTCCTTTTCACCTTATTCTACATCCACTACCTCAAATACACCTACCTATTACATTTCTTGCTGCATTTGCCAAGTATTATTGTAATTCACAAATGGAGTCCCTGAAATGGGCCCGGTGTTGTAATTTTTCAGCCCTACCGCCGCAGTGGTAACTTAGTACACTTACATTCCTTCATTTCATGTGGTAGTAATTTCTCAGACTCCACTATGAAGTTTGACAATCTATCTGTATAATGAGGTGTGAAACCAAACATCCACTTCCCTGACAAAGCAGTGGGTACTTTGCACCTCTGCAGCCTTTCTAATGTTTCACCTTTTTTATCTTCTCAATCAACACATCATCTGCACATAACACGCACCAACTTGCTGCCTTTTTTCAATTATCCTTGAATTTTATATTCTGATTCAAACTCAAGCCCTTTATTGAGCCTTTTTGTTCTAACCAAAGTGGAAACAATACTATTTTGGAATGGCTAAGGTGACTAGACATATTATAAATTTTTTAGTACTGTATTTTGCTATAACAGCCTGAGCCTTTTCCTAAAGTCATAAGGAATGACTGATTTCAAAATTAAGGAAACATAAGAACACAATATCCTTATAAGTAATTATATTTATATAACTTTGTAAATGAGTAAAACTCTACTAATGAAATGTTATTAGATAATGGTCTCTATATAATATTTTTTGAAAGCCAAAATAGGTGAAAACGCTAGTTTTGTATTTATATATTACGAAAACTGATAACATTAACTGTTTATATTTTTATACAAGGAGCAACAACATAAAGAAAAAATTATGGAAAGAGAACAGCCTCATACTGAGGAGATTTTGGATATTACCTTGATTGTAATTCAAGAACTAATTGTATCTATCACAGGCAATGAGAGTGAAGAGGGGAAATTAGTGCTCCAGACATGAGCTATGATTTCAAAGATGAAAGCTTTGATACACACTTTCTAGAAGCATTAAATTATGTTGAAACTTTAGAACAAATGAATTCCGATACTGCTAACGAGAAAATTGATGTGTATGAAATACCTGATGAACTGATTCAAAGTCAAGGCCCTTTATTGAGCCTTTCTGTTCTAGCTACTACCGTAGCTAAAAGCAGTAGGAAATTTGCACACCTGAAGACTTTTTTCACTGGGATTATCAATTATTCTTGAAGTATTTCAAAGTTCAGGCCCTTTATCGAACCTTCTTCGTAACTACTACCCATCAATGGCAGTGGGTAATTTGTACACTTGCATCCTTTTTTGCGTCCTTTTTACTGCACAGTGTGTGTACTTTCTGCATTCGCTAAACTCCTTAGATGAGATTCCCATTTCTCAGGCTCCCACTGCACAATCCGACACGCATTCTGTGTAATGGACTGGAAAACCAAACACCCACTTTCTTTAAAAAGCAGTGGGTAGTTTGTGCATCTGCTCTTTCTTATTTTTCAACTTTTTTATCTTCCACTTAATCAACACATCATGCACACACACACATACACACACACCTACTTTCTACCTTTCTTTGCTATGGTTAACTAATCTTCTATTTCATATCCATATTAAAAATGCAGGCCGTTTATCAAACCTTTTTATTGTAGCTACTACCCCGGCCAAAGACAGTGGGAAGTTTGCACACTTACTGCCTTTCTTGCCTGGGATTATCAATTATTCTTCAATTTCATATTCTGATTCAAAGTCCTTTTTCAAGTCTTTTTGTTATAGCTACTACCCCAGCCGAAAGCAGTGTGAAATTTGCACACTTGCTGCCTTTCTTTCCTAGGGTTATCAAATACTCTTGAATATCACATTCTAATTCAAACTCATGTCCCTTTATCAAGCCTTTTTCGTGTAGATATTGCATGGCCAGAAGGCAGTGGGAAATTTGCGCACTTGCTACCTTTCTTAAGTGGGC
Source organism: Lissotriton vulgaris (assembly GCF_964263255.1). Taxonomy (NCBI): domain Eukaryota; kingdom Metazoa; phylum Chordata; class Amphibia; order Caudata; family Salamandridae; genus Lissotriton; species Lissotriton vulgaris. The sequence continues at coordinate 25,818,574 of NC_141692.1, forward strand.
TTATCAATTATTCCTTTTAAAATTCAAATTCAAAGTGCAGGCCCTTTATTGAGCCTTTTTGGTAACTGTTACTCGTCAATGAGTAGGTAATTTGTGCACTGTCTACTGTTCAAGTATAATAAAAAGCTTAACAAAAGTCTACCAATAATAAAAAAGAGCCACTATGCTCTATGTTTATCAAATCCACTATTTATTATCCTAATTCAAACTACAGACCCTTTATTGACCCTTCTTGGTAACTCGTACTCATAAATTGCAGTGGATAACTCCACACTTGCATCCTTTCTTATTTTTTCACATTATTCATCTTCCACTCAATCAACACACCATCTACACATACACACACCTACTTGCAGCATCTCTTGGCTATGGTTATCCACTATACTTCTATTTCATATCCGTATTCAAAGAACAGGCCCTTTACCGAACCTTATTGTTGTAGCTACTAACCCAGGCGATGGCAGTGAAATATTTGCACACTTCCTCCCTTTCTTGGCTGACATTATAAAATACTCTACAAATTCATATTCTGATTCAAACTCATGTCCCTTTATCAAACCTTTTTCATGTAGATATTGCACGGCCAGAAGGCAGTGAGCAATTTGCATAGTTGCTGCCTTTCTTAGCTGGGCTTATCAATTATTTTTCTTCAAATTGGAATTCAAAGTGCAGGCCCTTTATTGAGCCTTCTTCATAACTATTACTCATCAATGGCAGTGGATAATGTGCGCACTTCCTGCTGTTCATGTATAATAAAAACCTTAATGAAAGTCTACCAATATTAAAGAAAGAGCCAGTATGGTCTATGGTTATCAAATCTTCTATTTTGTTATCCTAATTCAATGTACAAACCCTTTATTGAGCCTTCTTGGTAACTGCTACTCGTGAATGGCAGTGGATAACTTCCACATTTGCAGCCTTTCTTATTTTTTCACATTATTCATCTTCCACTCAATCAACACAACATCTACACACATGCAGAACTACTTGCTGCCTTTCTTACCTATGGTTCTCAACTGTTCTTCTATTTCATATTCATATTCAAAATGCAAGCCCTTTATCAAGCCTTATTATAGTAACAACTACCCCAGCCAAAAACAGTAAGAAATGTGCATACTTGCTGCCTTTCTTCTCTGGGGTTATCAATCATTCTTCAATTTCATATTCTGATTCAAAGTCAAAGTCATTTTTCAAGCCTTTTTGTTGTAGCTACTACTCCAGCCAAAGGCAGTGGGAAATTTGCACACTTGCTGCCTTTCTTGACTGCAGTTATCAATTATCCTTCTTGCAATACAAATTGAAAGTACAGGCACTTTATTGAGTCTTCTTGGTAACTACTACCCGTGAATGGCAGTGGGTAATTTGCACACTTACAACCTTTCTTGTTCTTTTACATTATTCATCTTCCAGTCAATCAACACAACATCTACACATACACACACACACCTACTTTCTACCTTTCTTGGCTATGGTTAACAACGATTCTTCTATTTCATATCCATATTCAAAATGCAGGCCTTTTATCGAACCTTTTTGTTATAGCTACTAACCCAGCCGACGGCAGTGCGAAATTTGCACACTTCCTGCCTTTCTTGGCTGGGATTACCAAAGACTCTTGAATTTCATATTCTGATTCAAACTCAAGTCCCTTTATCAAGCCATTTTCATGTAGATACTGCACTGCCAGAAGGCAGTGGGAAATTTGCGCACTTCCTGCCTTTCTTAGCTGTCCTTATCAAATCATGCCTAAGCCCCACGCTTTTCAACGTGTACGTGGCCCCCTTGGCAGACATTATAAGATCTTATGGGTTCACCCCGGTGTCATACGCTGATGACACCCAGCTTTTATTCCCTTTCCATACTCTCACACCCGCAATCCAAAAATCATTTGCGGACGGAATGAGAGCAGTGGCATACTGGATTGCACAGAACTGCCTCCAATGCAATGTGACCAAAACTGAGGTCATGCTGTTTGGGGGGCAACTCTTCTGTGGTCCCCAGACTGGTGGCCCTTAGAGTTAGGACCTGTCCCAAGTCCGAAACAAACAGTCAAAAATCTTGGTATACGGATGGATCAAGCACTCCTACTCAAGGAACATACTACCCAAGTCACAGGTGCATGCTTCCGTGCTGTTGGGCTGCTTCGGCGCGTTTTTCCATTTCTGCCCAACAACCACAGGAAAACGCTTGTCCAGACTTTAATAATAAGTAGGATGGACTACTGTAATGGCCTGTACATCTTGTCCAATGATGAACAACTGAAAAAACTACAAGTGGTCCAAAACACTGCAGCGAGGCTAGTTCTTAATGCCCCTCCCAGAACTCCCTCTCGTCCCCTTCTGCACCAACTCCATTGGTTACCGGCAAAGCAGCGTGTTAAATTTAAGATATGTTGTACTATTCACAAATGCCTGTTTGGTACTGGACCCAAATACTTAAAGGAAAAATTTGTTCCATACACCCCTGGACGTACTTTACGCTCCAGTAGCCACCAATTGCTTCAGGTTCCAAGGTTTAGAAGAGCTAGACAGGGAGGTAGGTTTCTTTCTTATAAAGGCCCTGTCCTTTGGAACTCCCTTCCCCCTATGCTGAAACAAACTACCAGTCTTGAATCCTTCAGGAAAAACCTAAAAACCTATCTTTTTACCCTGCCTTAGGTAAAACCTTTCTGCTAAATAACACATAACTCTGATTGAGTCTAACCAGTAGAAGCATAAGCGTAGAGATATCCCATCGGGACTTGAATCAGGCGCTATATAAGGAAATAAATAAATAAAATAAATAAATAAATTATTTTTCTTAAAATTCAAAGTGCAGAAACCTTATTGAGCCTTCTTCGTAACTATTACTCATCAATGGCAGTGGGTAATTTGCGCACTTCCTGCCGTTCATGTACAATAAAAAGCTTAATAAAAGTCTACCAATATTAAAAAAGAGCCAGTATGGTCTATGGTTAACAAATTATACTGTGTCCTCAGGTTATGCAAACAGTGACTAAATAGCTTTCATCGATCTTTCTGTCAACAACTGCCTTCAATCTACACTACATACAGCTGGGTTCACAACTTGAATTCAGCTTTCCTTCTACATTAAGGACAGCATTACATTTAACCTTGCTTTCCTTAAGGCACACACAATTATACTGTATCCTGAGATTCTATTATCTGTGACTAAATGGCATTCATCAACCTTTGTGTCAACAACTGCCTACAATCTACACTACGGACAGCTGCGTTCACACCTTCAATGTAACTTTCCTTCTACATTAAGGACAGCATTGTATTCAGCCTTGCTTTCTTTAAGCCAGAGACAATTCTACAGTGACCTCAAATTCTGTTATCTGCAACTAAATAGCATTCTTTAATCTTTGTATCAATAACTGCCTTCAATCTACACTGCAGACAGCAGAATTCACAACTTCAATTGAGCTTTCCTTCTACATTAAGGATCGCATCACATTTAACACTGTTTTCCTTATCACAAATACAATACTATGTCATCAAATTCTGTTATCTGTAACTAAATAGCATTCTTCACTCTTTCTGTCCACAACTACCTTCAATCTACACTACAGACAACTGGGTTGACAACTTGCATTCACCGATCTTTCTGTCAACAACTTCCTTTGATCTACACTGCAGACAGCCGGGTTCACAACTTCAATTCACCTTCTACATTAAGGACCGCATTACACTCAACACTGTTTTCCTTATCACAGATACAATTCTACTCTGTCCTCAGATTCTGTTATCTGTAACTAAAAAGCAATCTTCAATCATTGTCTCAACAACTACCTTCAATCTACACTGCAGACAGCAGAGTTCACAACTTCAATTGAGCTTTCCTTCTACATTAAGGACCGCATTACATTCAACACTGTTTTCCCTATCACAAATACAATTCTATGTCCTCAGATTCTGTTATCTGTAACTAAATAGCATTCTTCAATCTTTATCTCAACAACTGCCTTCAATCTACACTGCAGACAGCAGAGTTCACCACTTCAATTGAGCTTTCCTTCTACATTAAGGACCGCATTACATTCAACAATGTTTTCCTTATCACAAATACAATTCTAAGTCCTCAGATTCTGTTATCTGTAACTAAATAGCATTCTTCAATATTTCTGTCAACAACTACCTTCAATCTACACTGCGGACAACTGGGTTGACAACTTGCATTGACCGATCTTTCTATCAACAACAACCTTCGATCTACACTGCAGAAAGCAGGGTTCACAACTTCAATTCACCTTTCCTTCTACATTAAGGACCACATTACATTCAACACTGTTTTCCTTATCACAGATACAATTCTACTCTGTCCTCAGATTATGTTATCTGAAACTAAATAGCAATGTACCATCTTTGTCTCAACAACTGCCTTCAATCTACACTGCAGACAGCAGAGTTCACAACTTCAATTGAGCTTTCCTTCTACATTAAGGACTGCATTACATTCAACACTGTTTTCCTTATCACAAATACAATTCTATGTCCTCAGATTCTGTTATCTGTAACTAAATAGAATTCCTAAATCTTTGTGCCAAGAACTGCCTTCAATCTACACTGCAGACAGCATAGTTCACAACTTCAATTCAGCTTTCCTTCTACATTAAGGACCGCATTACATTTAACACTGTTTTCCTAATCACAAATACAATTCTATTTCCTCAGATTCTGTTATCTGTAACTAAATAGCATTCTTCAATCTTTCTGTCAACAACTACCTTCAATCTACACTGCGGACAACTGGGTTGACAACTTGCATTCACCGATCTCTCTGTCAACAAATACCTTCAATCTACACTGCAGACAGAGACTTCACAACTTTAATTGAGCTTTCCTTCTACATTAAGGACCGCATTACATTCAACACGGTTTTCCTTATCACAAATACAATGTTATGTCCTCAGATTCTGTCATCTGTAACTAAATAGCATTCTTCAATCTTTGTCACAACAACTGCCTTCAATCTACACTGCAGACAGCAGAGTTCACAACTTCAATTCAGCTTTCCTTCTACATTAAGGACAGCATTGTATTCAGCCTTGCTTTCCTTAACCCAAACACAATTCTGCTGTGACCTCAAATTCTGTTATCTGCAACTAAATAGCATTCTTCAATCTTTGTATCAACTGCCTTCAATCTAACCTGCTGACAGCAGGGTACACAACTTGCATTCAGCTTTCCTTCTACATTAAGGACAGCATTGTATTCAGCCTTGCTTTCCTTAAGGCAGAGACAATTATACTATGTCCTCACATTCTGTTAACTGTACAAAATAGCATTCATCAATATTTGTATCGATTAGTACCTTTGATATACATTACGAACAGCAGGGTTCACAACTTCAATTCACTTTTGCATGTAAATTTTTCTTATGTCTCCAAAGAAGAGCCTTCAATAAATTCTGCGCTCACTAGAGTTCACAACTAGATACCAATACCGCCAGTAGTACAAAAAACATTCAATACAATCTTGATTTATTTAAAACAGACAATTTCACAATGTCATCACATTTCCTTATAGTTTGTACATTAGGAAATTCAGCCTTCATTTCTTAAAATTATATATGTTTCCACTGTATGTCTTCAGATTTTGTATTAAAAAAGAGACAAAAAGCATTCCTCCATTTCTGTGTCTACTGCCTTCGACCTACACTACGGACAAGAGGATTAACAATTTCAATTCACCTTTCCATGTACACTAAGGACAACATTGAATGTAGCTTTGCTTTATTTAAGACAGACAAATGTACTGTGTCCACACATTCTGTTAACTGTGACAAAATTGCATTCATCGATCCCTTTATTGAAGGCCAAAACTAAATTGAAAAGAGAAAGTAACACATAATATTTCAGACATTTTTCTTAGGAGAATAGAACGATAGATCAAGTTCTGAGCCTTTTTTTAGTGACAAATTATCTTCAGAGTAATGATTTGCATACAGATTACACTAGTATTCGTACCTATGAGGTTAGAAATGGTTGTGCTATTGTGAAACACAAAATTGTTCCTAGAAATGTAAAAGAAGTGTTACCTGAGGAACTTTTAGGGACACGTTCTAAAACTCAGGTGAACACTTCCAATTGTAGTAGTATTTATACTGTAAGTTAGGAATCTATTAATGTTTTTAATGCAACTTTTTACCTAAGTATAATAACAAAAGTGTTAAACAAAAGATTAAGATGTGGCACGCACTAGACTCTTGCAGAGTGAGAGAAAATACTGGTTTGCAAAGTCATTCACTGCCTTATCTTTCTAAAAGGGTATGCCAAAGTGTTTTTCACCAATTCAGAATGTTTCCAGTTCATCATACTAAGCATGGGCGCAATTTTCGAATTCGCGTTCCGCAAATTCGCGGATATCACCACAAAATCGCAAAAAAATTCCGCAAATTCGTGAATTTTTCTGCGAAATCGTGGATTTTTTTGCGATTTTCCCTGGAGTACTTTCTACTGGCTAATCCCGTAAGTGCTCCCTCATTGGGTAAATGTATAGTGCTTTTACTACACTGCAGCTGCGTAAAGGGCCAGAAGATGTGTCTCCAGTGACCATGTGTGCTTGTAACACAGGCACACATGGTCACTGGAGACACATCTTCTGGCCCTTTACGCAGCTACAGTGTAGTAAAAGCACTATGGGGCAGATTTACAAGCCGCTTGCGCCTCTTTTGCGCCGCAGTTGCGTCACTTTTGTGACGCAGCGGCAGCACAAAAGATGCGCCATGGTGCTGGGTATTAACAACGTGACGCATCTGAGAGATGCATCACGTTGTAAAGCCCTGCGCCATCAGGAGTCGTTCCAGCGCAGGGGAGGGCGTTCCTGCGCAGGAACGCCTCCTAAAAGTGGCTGAGTGAAATCTACAAGGTTTCACTCAGTCACTTTTAGGCCAATGCTGCATCAAAACCCTGCGCCTGCTTGAAGCAGGCGCAAGGCTTGACGCAGCATTGGGGAGATAGGGCCCCCCAGAGCATTGCTGGAGCGGAATCGCGCTTGCGACGCAGCTCCAGCAATGCGCTGCTTTTACGGCACAGATGCGTGACGCATCTGTGCCGTTTTTGCCACATGGTGCGCCGAGCGCTTCTAGACCTGTATGTACACATTAATTTCTGCCTTTTGCTAACCGTCAATAAGTGATTTCATATGCTGACTCCAGACCCCCCACTGCCTTTTTACCTACAGAACCTCGGTGCAGGTCACCATTCAATCACTGAGGATCAATCACTATCGTCCAGTTTTACAGACTTGCAGAATTACTTTGGAGCCTGCACACTGATATGAGGTAAATTAGCCTTACCCTTCAGCCTAATGCGCCCCCTGAACACTAGAAAGCTCGCATTTCGAGCACTACTCATCGTGCTCGTGTCCCTTTCTTTATAGGACTCGTGCTGGACCGGCAGGATCACAGATGACCGCCCAGCGCCCCTAGACTTGTATGTATGCATTAATTACTGTCTTTTGCTAACCACCCATAAGTGATTATATATTCTAACTCCAGACCCCCCACTGCCTTTTTACTTACAGCGCCCCTGTGCAGTTCACCATTCAATCATTGAGGACCAATTAATATCGTCCAATCCTTCAGGTAATTACTACCGGGTTTTCCAAACTCCCAGTCCCTTCCCCACCACTGGTTCCTTGTTCCTCATTCCCTCCTTCTCTTTCCCCTTGCAGCACGGCCCTAACAAGACAGCCAAGTCCTGATGATGATCCTTATTTATATGGATCGAAACGCCGTCGACTACACAGCTTATTAATAGGCGCATTCTCTATATTGTGGTTCTTAAAAACAAAAATTGGAAATATAACATTGTATCTGTGATTTCACTTTGTCACATGATCCGAACCACTCACTGTAGATAATTTGCACCCTCTCACAGTGCGCCGTTTCTGCTGTTTCACTTCTTCACTTGCGTCGCCACCTGCACCACAGTCACTTTTTGTAGAGCACCAAGTTTCTGTTTGGTTGTCATCTAATTTGAATATATGCAGTGCTGCTTATAACTGTATTATTCCGACCATACATTTCACCATAAAACAAGATGATTTACTACCTTGCCTGAAAGTTTATTAGAGAGTCTCATTTTTCCCTTGCTAGCAATGCAATATGCATGCATAATTAATTGACTGTTTATTATTTCCTATTGGGACATTGTTTTTTTATTTATACCTTCCTACCCAGTCCTAATTAGGTATATGGGTCATACTCCTGTTAACTGTACTATATTGTAAATGCGGCACACCATGGGTGGCGGAGCTGCGGCGAACAATAACTGGCGCATCCCTGGGGATGCGCCAGTTATTATAAATCTGCCCCTATACATTTAGCCAACGAGGGAGCACTTACTGATTAGACAGTAGAAAGTACTCCAGTTGAGTAGAGGTATTGCACAAAAAGGTGGCATCTTCGTGGACAAACACGCAGGGCGGGATTCATTCTGCCCCCTGTTAGACTCGTTTTGCTGCCCTTCTGCCCTCTGTTAGACTCGTTTTTCCCTTGTTTTTCTGCCCTTCTGCCCTCTGTTAGACTCGTTTTTCCCTTGTTTTTCTGCCCTTCTGCCCCCTGTTAGACTCTTTTTTTGTGCCCTTCTGCCCTCTGTTAGACTAATTTTTCCCTTGTTTTTCTGCCCTTCTGCCCTCTGTTAGACTCGTTTTTTGTGCCCTTCTGCCCTCTGTTATTCCCTTGTTTTTGTGCCCTTCTGCCCTCTGTTAGACTCGTTTTTTGTGCCCTTCTGCCCTCTGTTAGACTCGTTTTTGTGCCTTTCTGCCCCCTGTTGGACTCGTTTTTTGTGCCCTTCTTCCCTCTGTTAGACTCGTTTTTCCCTAGTTTTTCTGCCCTTCTGTCCTCTGTTAGACTGGTTTTGTGTGCCCTTGTGCCCTTTGTTAGACTGCTTTTTGTGCCTTTCTGCCCTCTGCATCACCACATCATCACTCAGCGCTACCCCAGCATCACTCAGCACCACCACATTATCACTCAGCACCACCACATTATCACTCAGCACCACCACATTATCACTCAGCACCACCACAGCACCACTGAGCACCACCACAGCACCACCCAGTGCCACCACAGCATCACTCAGCACCACCAGCTAACCGGGAAGCTAACCGGCAGTGTAACGGGAGTCTGAGGAGTAGCTGATTGGCTGTCAACATTGTAAACAGTCCGGAGCGGCCGCCATCTTGTCTCTCAGTAGGATCGAGAGACAAGAGGAGGCCAAAACAAAGGGGGAAATGAAGGAAAGAGGGCAAGGTAGACCCCTTCTGACCCCCTAGGATTGATGAGGGGGATATTATAGAGCCACGCGGGGCCCAAAAAAAAAAATTCCGATTTTTTTCGCCGTAGAGACGCGTCTTGGTACGCGAACCGGGCAGCTAACCGGGCAGCTAACCGGGAAGCTAACCGGCAGTGTAACGGGAGTCTGAGGAGAAGCTGATTGGCTGTTAACATTGTAAACAGTCTGGAGCGGCCGCCATCTTGTCTCTCTGTGGGATCGAGAGACAAGAGGTGGAAAAAAAAAAGGTGTAAATGAATGAAAGGGGTAAGGTAGACCCCTCCTGAACCCCTAGGATTGATGAGGGGGCTATTAAAGTTCCCTGCGGGGCAAAAGAAAAACAAAATTGCGATTTTTCGTGGTAACGGTGCTTCCCGGCACGTTAACCGGGCAGCTAACCGGCAGCGTAACGGGAGTCCGACATATTGTGTTTTTTGAATGTTTGTGATATGTGCACGTGTGGATTTTGTCTAATTAAGGTTAAAAAAATATATATATCTTTAAGCGTGCTGTGGCACGCTTACGTTTTGGGTTTGGTTTGCGCTGCAGAGACGATACAGCACGGTTATGCGATGCATCATGAGGCGTCTCACGGGCTACGTGATACGTCACGTAATAAAGAATATATTTTACAGCTATAGATATTAGCTTTTAAAAAACCAATGAAATCCACTGAAAAAACCATAGGTTATAGACCATATATAGTTAGGAATTTGCATTTACAAAACCTTGAAAATTCACTGAAAAAACCATAGGTTATAGACCATATATAGTTAGGGATTAGCATTTACAAAACCTTATTTTATTTGCACAAAACCATTGAAATTCCATATATAGTTAGTTGCACTAACTATATATCGCGGACCCGCAATCCACTGCTAATGATGTCACATATTACATCATTCATGACATGGTCAGTGACATCACTGATGACATCACTGATGACATCTCAAATGACATCACTGATGACATCACTGATGACATCTCAAATGACATCACTGATTACATCACTGACATCTCATTTGACATTACTGATTACATCACTGATGATATCATTTATGTGATAATACATCTTCAGACTCTAATATAACCTTAGATACACTCAGTGTAAACAGGCACTCACAGACTGTCACACATCCATGGAGTTACTCACACACCTAGTCAGTCATGCAAAGAATCAATCACACCTCCATTTCCTCAACTATACAGTTATACACACCTTACTTATTCAAACATATACTAACACATATTTACTCTCTTATACAATCCCTGATACAAGTTCACAATGATCCATACAGCCACTCTCACATTCACTGGCTCTTATGTTCAGTTATTTATATATGTCAACTCTCACATGGACTGTGTTTTACATATGTACTTACTTTGACATGTAGCACTGAGATATCCATTCACTCACCAATACACTCATGCACACAGTCAACTGTCCATACAGCTGTTTCTACATGCACTTTTGAACCCATACACCTAGGGAATCAACTGCTCACCCATCTATGCACAGAGTCATACACCTCCCAGCCACCCACACACATACTCAGTCTCCCATACAAATACTTGGGCAACCATTCAATAACCCATATAGTTACTGATATAGCTACTGATTTAAACATGCAGCAGTTTACAGAACAACATATATAATGATTGCCAAATTAAGACACTTTAATCACTAACCCATGCACTCAGTGAGACACATTTAATCATTCTCTCATACAGTCAGTCATGCACCTACTAAATCCTTCATCCAGACACTTATACATCCACTCATTCTTCAATATGTAAGACATATTTTAACTTTACAGAAACATACAGTCACTTGATGTTGTCATCAGTGATGTCATCAGTGATGTCATTTGAGATGTCATCAGTGATGTCCTCAGTGATGTCACTGACCATGTCATGAATGATGTAATATGTGACATCATTAGCAGTGGATTGCGGGTCCGCGATATATAGTTAGTGCAACTAACTATATATGGAATTTCAATGGTTTTGTGCAAATAAAATAAGGTTTTGTAAATGCTAATCCCTAACTATATATGGTCTATAACCTATGGTTTTTTCAGTGAATTTTCAAGGTTTTGTAAATGCAAATTCCTAACTATATATGGTCTATAACCTATGGTTTTTTCAGTGAATATATATATATATATATATATTACCTACTGGCGGTCGCCAGTAGGTAGTTATAGTTAGGATCTACTTTACATAGGAAATCCGCAACATTCTATTGGGAATAACTTTGGCGCCGGTGGACGAATCTTCGCGAATTTCTCCAAGAAAATTGCCCGCTCCGCTCCTTCCATGAAAGTTTGGGGGGGATTCGTCAAGCGGGGGCCGAGATAAAAGGGGGTCCCAAAACGTGTTTCCCCATGTTAATTTCCATAGGGCGGTCGGTTTCACTTTTAGCCCGAACGGCTGAAGGGATTTCCACCAAACTTGGCAAAATTGTAGGGACTGGTCGCCCGATGTGCCTTTGCTATGTCTCAAGATATGTGCTCCAGTGGATTTTGAGTAATTTAGGTTCAAAAAAATATATATATGTATGGAAGCGCCCCGGTACGCGCACCGGGGAGCGCTCCGGGCGCGCCACGTGAGGTGCGCACGGAAAGCTGATTGGCTCTTGGGTGTCTGTAAACATTCGAAACAGTCCGGAGCCGCCGCCATCTTGTGTCTCGGTAAAATCGAGACACAAGAGGTGGCAAAAACAAAGGGGCAAATGACCATAAGGGGGCAGAAAAGACCCCCCCTGATCCCCTAGGTTTGATGTGGGGGCCATAAAAGGGCCCCGCTGGGCAAAATGTTTTTTTTTTTTTCGATTTGCGCGGGGGGAGCGCCCGGTGCGCGCACCGGGGAGCGGACCGGGGAGGGTACCATGAGGAAAAAAGAAAGACAGTTTTAAAAAAATGAAGCCTTTTTTCATAAATTGGAGGTAGTTCTGAAAAGAACTGTTTTTTTATTCTTTTTGTTGTTTTATATTTTTTTTATTGGTTTTTTAACCTTCTTTTTTAATGGCTTTTCTGAACATTTTTTGGTTTTTTTTGTATTTTTTAAGGGGAGAAACAAAAAAACAGGGAATTCAAAAGGGCTCAACAGGAGCAAAAAAAAAAAAAGCGGAACAAATTAATGTTTCCTTGGGCACTTGTGGTTATTCCAAGCACGATTATTAAGTGTGATGCATTGCTCTCCATAGCATATTGTTTGTCCACAAAAAATACAAACCATTTTAAAATTTGAAAATTTGGTTTGTATGGTGGAGCATGTCTCCCTAACTTCCGGTCCTGATGGGGTGGAAACATTAGTTTGGGAGGTGCTGGCAGAAGTTTGGACAGGGTTTCTTGCAAGTTCCCTGACCTCTGCCCTAGCATAGTTATTTGGATGCTTTCCAAGCATATGCCTGATCATTGTGTGGTTGCCGAAGGAGTATTTTTTGTTCGGATTCCCCCTTGACAGCTCCTGAAGACAGATTAAGCAGGTTGCCTTAGGTGCATTTACTTTTTTGTTGTCGTTGGGGATTGAAAAAAATTGCCAGATGATGTGCTCTTTTGGTTTGTAGGTAATATTGTCCTCTCGGACGAATCTACTCTCCTCCTCCGCCTCATCCTCCTCCTGTTCTTGATCTCCACCACTGTGAAGTTGTGGAGGTCCTTGTGGTGGTGGTGGTGGTGGAGGTGGTGGTCCAGAAGATCCAGCAGCTGCAGCTAATGTAGCCATTTTCGACATATATAAGTGCAGGTCTTCCTCTCTCAAAGCACAAAGTTAGAATAAGGAAAAAAGGTGGGGGGCTTTCATCATTTGGAAAAAAAAAATATCCTGAACCAATGAAAAGTGTTATTTTTAGGTCACATGACCAGGGGCTTCATCATTATGAAACCAAAACTGTTATGAACCAATGAAAAGTGTTATTTTCAGGTCACATGACCCAACGCGCTTACGCTACGCGCCCCGGGGCGCGCCCAGGGGCGCGTCGCGTAAGCGCGTCGAATGCTTCCGGGTGCGTATACACCGTGCGTATCACGAGGACGCGGCTACGCGATACGTCACGATCATGTTTTCGTTCGCGACATTGGCGCTAACGGGACGCTCCCCGGTACGCGCCCCGGGGCGCTTCATAATACTACGCTTTCCGGGGCGCTCACCGGGGCGCACACCGGGAGCGCTCCGAGGCAAAAAAAAATAATAAAAAAAAAAATTGGGAAAAATTGTAGGGACTGGTAGCCCGATGTGCCTTTGCTATTCTCAATTGGTTTTAAAGAAAATTAACTTAGAAAAATATATATTGGGCTACATTGGGCTATATATATGTTAGAGCCCATATGGCTGAGATACCCGCCACCCCCTCTCAACACAATCCCCAATGATGGGAAACTGGAAACGGTTCTGAACTTTTGGAAGACGGGAGGGAGTGACCCTCCCGGCCGTATTTATTAAAATATGAAACAAAATTAAAACGTTAAAATAACAGTTTCATATTAATGTACAATTTCATTTCCACATTTGCGATGTTTGGCTAACCTTAACATATTCTCTAATACAAAGGTTCTCCTAGCCGAACTAACATCCTACAAAACTTTAACTTGAAATTGTACATCCTAACGTTTAAGGGCCAACGGCAAGGTCGTAACCGGTGTCAAGATCCCTAAACCAGACATACCCCCCTCACTTGTGAGGGGCGACCGCACAGAGGCGTACCTCAAGTGCATTTACCAATTTCCCTTGACTTGACGGGGGCCCCAATAAACTCGACGCCATTTAAAGGTCGTCCGAGGACTCGTGTGAGGTATCTAGAAGGTAGCGTAGACCCCCTCCCAAACCCCACGCAACTTACCACATCTGCCGTCGCAGATGTCCTGGTCCCGGGAAATTCCCCAGGAGGGGGCTGTAGCCCCTCCTACCCAGGAAGGGGCCTTGACCGCCTTTCTTTTCCTTTCGGCGGCCCGTCCTTAGAAGGGACCGCCTCCCCGTTGAGGGGCCAATGGCCACCTCCCTCGAGCGCTCCCATCCGTAATGGGTGACGCCCACCCCTAGGGATCTTCCAATTACTGCTCACCGATCATGACCTTACCGCCCGACCAAAATAAATACGACAATTCTAACTAAATTACTAAATGGCTAAATTACTAAAAGACAATAACAATTACGACTTATAAAAAGGCATGATTACTGATCAACACTAGTGCATAATTACTTTTATTTGCAAAACATACTACAATTTATCCATTCTTTATTGCATATTCAAAAGGTATCACGACAATCATCACAACCTGCAAAAAATTAGTGTTATCACATCAAACTTATTCAAAACCACTTGCTGTCCTCCGGGGCTGGTGGGTGGGTCAAAATTGGCTCTTCGTTCCGTCTCGAGCTCACGTGCAGCGAGGAGGTGCAGCTTCAGAGCACAGGCACAAGAGGATGCTTTCTTGGCTTGTTGCTCCTTTTATCCGTCTTCAGGGCGGGCGTAAACCCGCCCCTGCCTGCCCCGAAGGGCGTGGCCGGCCGTGTCAGTGTCTAGGCCAGCCCACTCCAGGGCGGGAAAAAACGCGCCCCGGCTACGCCGCTTCGGGCATACCAGCCGAGACTCGCCTCCCGCCCAAGATGGCTTCCCGGGGGGATCGTGGTACTCCGCCATACGTTCGGGGGGACCGAATGGTCGCCCCTTTCCATATGGCTGAGATACCCGCCACCCCCTCTCAACACAATCCCCAATGATGGGAAACTGGAAACGGTTCTGAACTTTTGGAAGACGGGAGGGAGTGACCCTCCCGGCCGTATTTATTAAAATATGAAACAAAATTAAAACGTTAAAATAACAGTTTCATATTAATGTACAATTTCATTTCCACATTTGCGATGTTTGGCTAACCTTAACATATTCTCTAATACAAAGGTTCTCCTAGCCGAACTAACATCCTACAAAACTTTAACTTGAAATTGTACATCCTAACGTTTAAGGGCCAACGGCAAGGTCGTAACCGGTGTCAAGATCCCTAAACCAGACATACCCCCCTCACTTGTGAGGGGCGACCGCACAGAGGCGTACCTCAAGTGCATTTACCAATTTCCCTTGACTCGACGGGGGCCCCAATAAACTCGACGCCATTTAAAGGTCGTCCGAGGACTCGTGTGAGGTATCTAGAAGGTAGCGTAGACCCCCTCCCAATCCCCACACAACTTACCACATCTGCCGTCGCAGATGTCCTGGCCCCGGGAAATTCCCCAGGAGGGGGCTGTAGCCCCTCCTTCCCAGGAAGGGGCCTTGACCGCCTTTCCTTTCCTTTCGACGGCCCGTCCTTAGAAGGGACCGCCTCCCCATTGAGGGGTCCCTCGAGCGCTCCCATCCGTAATGGGTGACGCCCACCCCTAGGGATCTTCCAATTACTGCTCACCGATCATGACCTTACCGCCACAGGCCGGATAGTTGACCGGCTATCCGGACCCCCCACAACACTCCTGCCTAAAGGTCATATCATAAAGTCCTTAGCCAAGCTATCAGGTCTCCTATGAATAACTCGTTTCCCACCCGGGACAAATGAACACTACATCCCCCAAATACATACTGTCCCCTTTAATACAACCATGCGAAATAGAATGCAGTGTACTTGAACGGAACAATCTACTCACTTTATTATTAATTTTCCTTACTGAATGATTCAGAGCAGAAACCGAAAGAGCCCCCCGCCACACTTTCCGTGGGATCATATGGGACCATGCAATTGTGCACCCTGGAACTTCTCTCGCTAACCAACTTACAGTGGAAAGCATCGCCTCAAGAAGAAGTCGTCTACCAGTGGTCACCAAATCATTGCCCCCAAGATGTACTATGACTATAGACGGCGGTGACCTCGTCCGCCCTAACAAACCCTCGAAAAATGATCGAAACTGGTCAATACAGAGCCCGCCCTTTCCGATGAAGGACACACTGTACCCGTATTCCCCAGCCACGTGAATCAAGTCACCTGCTTTGAATACGTCCGCGGCACGCCTCACGTATGAGTGGCCCACGACCCACACCTCCTTTTTCACAGCCGGTGATGTCTGACCGCTGGCCCGGTGTTGGGTCGACTGCACAGTCCGCCCCGCCTCGTAGGCTTGCGCAACTGAAAACCAAACAAAAACAAGAAGCGTGAGTACATCATTACAGCTTCACAACAAGTGCAACCGCACATACCTTTTATAACAGTTCGAGGACCAACGCCCCACACGTTTAACTTGTTCGACATTCAGACCCCTGGCTGTAGCCTCTGTAGCAGCCCCTATCCGAAAGGAATGGGTCCCAAACTCGCCGGGGTTCAAGCCTGCGGCGGAAATCGACATCGCAAGCACCCGCTGAAACTGAAACCTCGTCAGTGGGGTGGCGTCAGCGTGTCTCAACAAGGTCCCCCCCCATGATGCCACCCTTTGCGCTAAATATTCCTCTACGCAACTCACCGGGCACATGGGAGACCCGGGAATCCTTTGTATTATTATGCAGTCCCCCATCGCACCCTGATCGGTCTTGGACCTGACAAACGAGACAGTCATTGTCTCCCCTCTGACCTGAACGTGCTCTCGGCACAGTCCCCCCATCGCATCCTGCTTGTTCCTCGCCACTAGTTCGCTTACCCGCATAGCACCATGGAATGCCAGCGCAAAAGCGGCTCGGAACAACACTGTTTCATACTGGGATGAACACGTTGCGGGGAGTACAGATAATAACAGGGCCAACCTATCCAGACCTATCGGGCGCCTTTCATCTACTCTGCGACCCTCAAGGCGTTGCCACCCACGTAGCGCTTTTTGCACAACGAAAGACGCTGTCGGGTCCTGGATCCCATGAGCCCTTGCCATAAAGGAAATGGCGGCCCGATGCCTCTGGGCCGTAGCCACTGATTTGCCTGACTGATGTAAAGACAGCAGAAATTTTACTACCAACTCCTCCTGGCCCCAAAGCTCCCCTCTAGCAGCCCCCAAAAAGGCCAAATAGGAACGGAACGCCCCTTCATATGCCTTCCTCGTCCTGGGTGCTAAACTCTCTCCCACGAGGTTTTGTAGTTCGGGGCACCGAGAGACCAGAGAGCTTCGGGAAAGGGTGCCGCCACCGGGTCCGCTGTGGGCAGAAAACCCCAGAAGGCCTGCATACGAAAATGAGAAAGCGCATCAGCCGCTTGGTTCATTACCCCCGGCACATGTCTAGCCTTAAATAGCACATTCAATTGCATACACAATAACACAATTTCTTTGAGCAGTCTCAGAATCCATTTGCATCGTGCTGCCTGGCTATTGATACACTCAACCACGGTCATGTTATCAGACCAGAAAACCACAGAGTGATCTCTGAACCCCTCGGGCCAAGTCTTCAGGGCCACCAGAATGGGGAAAAGTTCAAGAAAAGCAATGTTACTTGTCAGCCCGCCCTCATGCCACCATGACGGCCATTTTTGAGCCGACCATTGTGTGCCGAATATGGCACCAAAACCAACGCTCCCTGCCGAATCTGTCCACAGCCCCAGCTCCTCGGAGGACACCGCCGGTTTGTTCCAGACAATTCGACCATTGAAATCCGCCAGAAATGCCAACCAAATGCGCATGTCCTGGCGAACCTCTGCCGAGAGCCTCGTGCGATGATGACCCTCCTTCAGGCCGACCATGGCTTGAGCGATCGAGCGGGAAAAGGGGCGGGCCATCGGCATTACTCTCAGGGCAAAATTTAACTGGCCCACCAATTGTTGCAGTTGATGTAGTTTAACCTTAGACTCCCTAATACACGTTTCAAGGGATGCCCTGAATCTTAACACTTTTTCTCTTGGTAATCGAAAACAACCTTCCTCTGAGTCGAGCTCGATCCCCAGAAACTCGAGGCAAGTCGAGGGACCCACAGTCTTACCTGGTGCCAATGGCACACCAAAATGATTCATCAAGACACAAAATTCGTACAAAGCCTGTCCACATTCTGGATCCCCGGCTGCCCCCAGAAACAAAAAGTCATCGAGATAATGCATAACATGTTGAAAACCCGTTTTCTTTGTGAAGACCCATTGCAGGAAACAACTGAACTTTTCAAAATAGGCACAAGATATAGAGCATCCCATTGGCATACATCTATCCATGTAATAATGACCCTGAAACATGAAACCAAGGAGACGCTGATCGTCTGGGTGTACCGGGAGCAACTGGAACGCTGACTCAATATCCGATTTTGCCATCAGCGCACCGGGCCCTAGGCGATTCAACATGGCAACGGCCTCATCGAAAGATGCGTACCGCACCGAACACACTTCCGGGTCTATCGCATCGTTCACGGAAAGACCACGTGGGGCTGACAAATTATGTATCAGCCGAAACTCACCCGGGTCCTTCTTGGGGACCACCCCTAAAGGGGAACAAACAAAGTTAGCAACTGGTGGCACATCAAATGGACCGGCGACTCGACCTCGAGTAACCTCTTTCCCAATCTTCTCCTGTACCACGGTCGTATGTTGTAAGACCGATATTTGGTTTTTACACTTTGCTACACCCTGAAACTCCCCCACTGGGATGCGGAAACCATATGAAAACCCGTTCCGCAACACCCCAGCGGAAGCGTGATCCGGGTATTCGCTGAGCCAAGGAATCATTGCCATGGTATCAACCGGAGTAGGTAAAGGCGCCCCTCGGACTATTTCAGACCTGTTTGGCGCCTCCTCTACCCCCGTTATCACCCGTTTTGGCTCTGCACATTGACTCAGGATGGGATGGCTGCCCGCACCCACCACATTCGTGCCTAAACTTGCATGACCCCTGGGGCCTCGTACATTTTCCCCTGTTAAAGTTCCAACAAATCCCCCTTTTACCTGCATTGCCGTTCGGCCTCGAATGGTAGTCGTTACCTGTACCTGATCGAAAGGGCGTCCCAGCATATTGGCGGGAGGATTCACCCCCGCTACTCCCTACTAATGGCACTTTCAACATACCAGTAGTCTCCATTTTTGACCATGAAACAGAATCGTAACAATCCCAAGTTAAGTTTTTATCGTGTTCTTTCGCTTTTCTAAAAATATTATCGTAACAGAACCACTGATTGCCCCCATAAGATACGGAATATTCCATGATCCGTGTCTGATAAATCGGCAATTCGGACAGCAACTCGGGCCTACGTTCGCCCATGATGGAGGTAAAAATCCCCCACGCCTTGCCCCAAGTGCCAATGTTTTCATCAACTTTAAAGGCAGCCATCTTTGCGCGCCAAACACTCGGAGGCATGAGCTCCTTTTGGCTCTTAACATGCTCCATCTCATAATAATCCGTAAGCAACGAGAAGATGTTTATGTACTCCTCTGCCCATATCTTTTCTTTAATAGCCAGAGGGACATGCTGACCCAACTTTTCCCTCCGTGAGGGTGCAGACTCATCCCTTGCAATCGGCAATGGCCGCTTACCTGCACCGGAAGCTGCATCCGCCGCTGGACCTGCTCCTGCTGGTTTGTCCCCTGCTGTAGGCGGCGTGATAACCGGCGGTGATGCCTTCGCCTTCGCCGCCTCCCTAGATTCACGTAGTTGTTTCATCAACACTCGTGCGTCGTCAGCCGTGGCGCCCTCGCTATCCTTCCCCAACCACGCTGCTAATTGTGCTGCCAACTCGGGCGGCATATCCTCCCCGGACACGGGAGTGACCACAACGGGAATCGGGTTCCCCTCCATTGGCACCGGAGTTGGCTCTTCGAGTGGGGCACCGGGAGTCGGGATGTCCCCCCCAGCTGCCCCCTTTCTGGGCCTCTTGCCTTTTACTCCGGGAGCTGCTCCTGCCAAAGGTCGTTTCGGTCCCCCTTCCCCGTCCTTAGCCGCCACTCGTTTCTTTAGATCGGTCCCTTCTTTCATGAGCATACGCAGCATCTGGTCAGTAGTAACTCGCTTTCCGACCTTCTTAGGCATTCTCCGACAGAGTTTCTGTAAGACAAAAAGAAAGATTACCACGTTCAAAATTGGCTCTTCGTTCCGTCTCGAGCTCACGTGCAGCGAGGAGGTGCAGCTTCAGAGCACAGGAACAAGAGGATGCTTTCTTGGCTTGTTGCTCCTTTTATCCGTCTTCAGGGCGGGCGTAAACCCGCCCCTGCCTGCCCCGAAGGGCGTGGCCGGCCGTGTCAGTGTCTAGGCCAGCCCACTCCAGGGCGGGAAAAAACGCGCCCCGGCTACGCCGCTTCGGGCATACCAGCCGAGACTCGCCTCCCGCCCAAGATGGCTTCCCGGGGGGATCGTGGTACTCCGCCATACGTTCGGGGGGACCGAATGGTCGCCCCTTTCCAAATGTAGCCCAAATGTAGCCCAATGTAGCCCAAAGATGGCCACCAGAGTCAAAATAATACAAATGTAGTCCAAAAATCAGCCAGATGTAGTGCAACTATAGCCCAATGACAGAATGTACCAGAGTGTTCTAAAGAACAACTAGAGCGCCAACAGTCTTACTTATAAAGTGAGACTTATAGTTAGGAATTTGCATTTAAAAAACCTTTGAAATTCACTGAAAAAACTATAGGTTTCACACCAGTTATAGTTACGAATTAGCATTTAAAAAACCTAAGAAATTCATTGAAAAAACCATATGTTTCACACCAGTTATAGTTAGGAATTAGCATTTAAAAAACCTATTAAATTCACTGAAAAAAACATAGGTTTCACACAAGTTATAGTTAGTTGGAAATTCTACTGACATAAAACCATTGAAATTCCCACGTTATAGTTAGTTGGACTCACTATAACTTGCGCGCCTGCAATGCACTGCTGATGACGTCACATATTACATCACTCATGACATGGTCAGTGACATCACTAATGACATCACCGATGACACCATCCTTGTGAGAAAGTGACAGATATCCTTTCAGTGTAATGTAACCCTTGAAACACATATTCAAAAATAGAAACTAACATTTTCAAAAAAATGGAGATACCCATACCAGTTACAACAACCAATTCAGTAATTCCACCATCTATATACACATCCACTCATTCACCAACAGTTCTATATAGTCACTCATACATATACTCACTCATCATATGTAGTGATATACCTATACATCCTGTTACACACCGCCAGTCATCCAAAAGTTACTCACACATGCAAATAAACTATTGAACATCCATTTATTTGCATATACAACTATAATCACACTACCACCTTACTTCTAAGGAAACTTACACATACTTACTCACTTAAACAATCACTTTTAGAAACACATACTTATTTAAACAGGAACTCTAACAATCTGTCACTCTCTCATATACTCACTTATATACATCAATACTCACATATACTAGATTAAAACATATCTTGTTACTGATAAAGACACTAGTGAGACAGTCATTCACTCACTAACACACACATATACACACGCATCCACCCATACAGTCCTGCACATATGCTGTCTTCAAAACACATACAAACAGTGAGTCAGTCACCAACCCATGCAGCCACTTATACACAAAGTGAAACACTGATACATATATTACAATATTTAAAAGTTACTTGCTAATATATGTATTCACTAAGATACACTTAATAAGGCAGTTAACCAATCAATTCTTTAAAAAAAACATCCATTTACACACTTATTTAACCATTTATTCTTCCATCGTCCTTTACAAATACATATATAAAACATATTTATTTTTCAGAAAGACACACATTCACTGGATGGTGTCATCAGTGATGTCATGAGTGATATCACTGACCATGTCATGAGTGATGTAATATGTGACGTCATCAGGAGTGCATTGCAGGCGCGCAAGTTATAGTGAGTCCAACTAACTATAACGTGGGAATTTCAATGGTTTTATGTCAGTAACATTTCCAGCTAACTATAACTGGTGTGAAACCTATGGTTTTCTCAGTGAATTTAATAGGTTTTTTAAATGCTAATTCCTAACTATAACTGGTGTGAAACCTATGGTTTTTTCAGTGAATATATATATATATATATATATATATATATATATATATATATATATATATATATATATATATATATATATATATATATATATATATATATATATTACCTACTGGCGATAGCCAGTAGGTATATATAGTTAGGATTTTTTCCCTATGGGATTTCTGAAAATTCTATGCCTAATAACTTTTGCGTTTGTGGACGGAATTGGCTGAAATTTTCAGGAAAATGGCACATTTTGTTTCTGAGCAGCCCTTGAAAATTTGGGGGGGTTTTGTGGAGGGGGGGCCGAGAAAAAAGGGGGGTCCCAAAACGCCTTTTTCCCATGTTAATTTCCATAGGGCGGTTGGACTCACTTTTAGCCCGAACGGCTGAATGGATTTTCACGAAACTTGGCAAAATTGTAGGGACTGTTAGCCCGATGTGCCTTTGCTAGGTCTCAATATATGTGCTTCAGTGGATTTTGAGAAATTAACGTTTAAATCAAGATATATATCTGTAACAGCGCTCCGGGCAGCTATCCGGTTAGCGAACCTTTCGCGTATCGGAACTTTGCGATGAGAAGCTGATTGGCCCTCCGGTGTCTGTCAACATTCTAAACAGTCCGGAGCGGCCGCCATCTTGTCTCTCGGTAGGATCGAGAGACAAGAGGAGGCCAAAACAAAGGGGGAAATTACCATAAGGGGGCATAGTAGATCCTCGTTGACCCCCTAGGTTTTATGTGGAGGTTTTAAAAGGGCCTAGGAGGGTCCAAAAAAAAAAAAAAAAAAAAAATGTTATTGCGTGGTAAGCGCCAAGTTCGCGAACCGGATAGCTTTCTGGGCAGCGAACTTTATGGATAAAAGAATGAAAGACTTTTCTAATACTGTATGTTAATTGTTTGTTGTTTTTCTTGTTTTTTTTTGTTTTCTTTTTTTTAAAGTGTTTTTTTATTTTGATTCTTTTTCATAATTTATTAAACTTTCTAACATTTCAGTGTCTGAAATGTCATTATTTTCTTGAAATATTGTTTGCAATCTGTGAGGTTGCAAAATGTCCTCATTTGCAAGGAGGACATCTACTGCTTGGACACATTGCAGCAGTTCATTATCCAAGCTTTCATCCATAAATTCCATGTCAATTGGTTCAATTAATTCCTGGCTGCTCTCTTGCAGGTCCATCTCAAAAGAAACTTGCTGCTCGCCTTCCATTTTGCCTGAAATTTGGATTAAAAAAATATATATTAGTAGAGATAGGGCACTGTTGGGATTAATTTTAGATAGGCAGTTTTTATCAGTGAATTTATCTTTTGGCAGTGTATAGTATGAGAGTGGAAATAGGACTATAAAAAAGTGTATGTGATTTAACCAAGACAAGCCTTACTCCATTGATAACTATAACAGAGAAGTCTATCTAAATACATTACTACTACAGAGGGATAGTGTATATCTAGCAAAAAAAGTCTACTATATTAAGTCATAGTGCACAATATATTAAATTATAACTTACCTTCACAAAGAAGTTGAAGTTTTTTGAAGCTATTGAAATAGGAGGTACAACAAGAAGTAGTAGTCAAAATGGCTGTGTTTCCTTCTCTCCCTTTATATATATACAGGTATATAACCAATTAAATGTCAGGTAATAAAAGTAGAAAATGAAAGTAACATTTTCATTGGTTGTCAATTCCAACAATTCAGATGTGTTTTGTGAAGTAATTTACCTCACGGTACTTGGAGAGGTCTACAGGCTAAATGGCTAAATGGAATTTCAACGAAATTTGTGAGAATGGAAGGGATTGTTATGTAGTATGAGCTAATCTATATTTGGTGAGAGTGTCTCTAGTCGTTTTTCTGTAAATTACTTTCCCGCCTTTTTTTAGGACCGCTTTCCGGAAAGCGGCCCGGTTAGCGAACCTTAAGCGTCACGGGAGTCCACCATTTTGTGTTTCGGTCGCATTAAGATACAAGATGGAGGGCAAATAATGTTTAGAATGGGTAGAAGGGGTCATGGTAGACTTATCTTGACCCCCTAGGTTTTCTGAGCGTGGCTGAGGAGGCTTATATGTGCGGAAAAAAAACTTTTTTTTTAAAAATCCGCGAGGTTAGCTTTCGGTTAGCGAACCGGGTAGCGCTCCGGGGAGCGAATTTTGTGGAAAATTAGTGAAAAAAGTTAGAGAAAAATAATAATTGTGAGTGATCAGATGTAGGGTAGCTCTGAGAAGAGCTTTTGGGTTTATGGTACATTTAGGTACTTATAAGTAGGTACCAATGCACAGTCTTAAATTCAGAATGAAAATTCTGTTGCCCTCATCTGAGAAGTGAACTCCATCTCCTCTGTAGATATCTTGCATGTAGTAACGCAAGTTATTGTTGTACAGAGAGCCCATTCCATGGTCTCTCATGTAAGCTGAAACAGATTTGTTTACATGCTTCCTCGCTTTCTCAATTTGTGGACAAAATTGGTTGGACCACCTCCATTTCTGTCTTTGGCATATATTGGAATATACCAAGGCAGTTTGAGGAAAAAGTGCCATTAATTGCTCAAAGGTGTCCTTTAAAAGCATTTCCAGACCTACCCCTGTCAAAGTGCCCAAATCATTACCTCCACAGTGCACTATTAACAGGTCAGGTTTTGGCAAATGCATAAAGGTTTTCACCAATGGTATCAATTGGTGACATTTTAATCCTCTTTGGCCCAACCACTTAATTTCCACATCTTGTAAATTGAGGTTAGGTAAATTTCTGCTCTCAGCATACCTTTGAGCCCAGTGGATGTAACTATGTCCAACAATCCAGACCTTAAACATGGTGGGAGAAGGTTGTTCTGCAGTCAGATGAAGTGTGGTAATGAAAGGGCAGTTGAAACAGTAGGAGTTTCTAAAGAAAAAAAACTGTGGATTTACAATGCTAATGATTCATTAGCAGTGATTGGTGCATTTCCATTTCTGAAAACAGAAAGTTAGGGTGCATGGATGTGTTCTTTGAAAGATGTAATTTGAATGGTCAAGGAAGAAACATTTATTGAAAGATTGCTCTGGATACGCAGGTGCACTGAGAGTTCAGAGTTCAATTGAAACATTGTTGTGTGAATTTGCAAACATGAGAGGTCTTCCAGGAGGTGGTTGCTATGGAAACAAGGGAGAGAGGGCAGAGGGGGGAAGGGTTTTGATTTGAAAAAAGTGAGGGAAGAGGTATGATTGGCTAATATGAGAGATATGTGAAATGAATATCTGTATTTCTGTGCTTTCAATAGCTGCAGCCTTTGGAGTGCATCCTTTTTCTTCTGCTGAAGACAATTTGGTGTATTTCTGAGACTGTTTTCAAAACTCAAACAATATTTGCTAAGGTGAGAAAAGATTTATTTAATTTAGATAGAGAATAGTATGATTTAAGGAGAAAATGATGAAGAAAGCTGTGTTTTTAAAATGTGGTTTTGTCTCTAGTGATATAGTAATAGAATTAGTTTTATAGAGAAATTGTAATTGCATATTTGGTGTAACATTCTGGCATGCAGTAACACAAGTTATTGTGGTACATGGAGCCCATTCCATGGTTTGTTATGTAAGCTGAAACAGATATGTTGTTTTTAAAAACGATTTAAGAAATCAATTTATGTGCGATAAAATTCGCCGAAGTGCGGCGATAATTATTGTCTCTAAACAAGTTAGAGACAAAAATTACCGCTAGTTGTTGGAAATATGCCCCCGGGTTTTTCCTTGCAGGAATCGGGAAGCGAAAGACTAGCACTGAAATCAGTAGTCTCACACCTGAATCGGGAGGGTTGGCATGTCTGGATACTCTACAGCTGGAGCCATAAACTACATCCGCAGGGCTAGGTGATAGCCTAGGTCCGGCCTGGACAATCGGACACAGAGGAAGAGAAGTGTCAGAGGGTGCGGTAGTGAATAGGGTGAAAGGGAGGTGTCGAGCGGGCACAGGGTGTGATTCTCAGAGAAGAGCAGCGCAGATGGGGGAAGTATATGGCCCATGCATGAGAGAGAGAGCGGGGGTGACCATTATTGCATTTCTTATTATTATTGCATTTCTTATATAGCGCCAGAATCGACCCCCGAAGGGGTATCTCCGCGCTTGCCTTGGGAACCCGTCCTGGTTTTTCCCTGTGAGATAGCCCCTACAGGGCATCCCCAAGGTGAAAGCCAGGCATCCCGCCGCAGGGGGCCGTTGTGGAGATTAAGCAAGCTTAATGCCCAGAGTTGCAGAGTGTGAACCCATGATTAGGTCAGGCACCGAAGCGAGAATTATCGAGTCCGTGGACATTTGAGCTCAACACCCTGCCGCGTCGGGAATCGGACCCTGGTCCCGGGTCTGACCTCTGCTTCAGGGTCTGCCTGCTCTAACCAGTGAGCCACACTTCTCCACACCATTGCGTGGGGGAGATGCGTGCGAGGGTGGGGAGCCATGCTGAGAATCGGCGGCGTGCAGAGAGTGGCCCTGGTCAAGGCATCTAAAATGGCTGCCGTGCACGACAAAATTGTGGCATTGGACAAAAACGCAAGATGGCGCAGACAATGTTTATCAATAAGGATTCATTTATAATAAAATATTTACTCGCAGTGACAAAATGGTGTTCAACACTTCCTGATTTCCATCGAATCGAACGTTAACAAACGTCACGCAGCAAAAAAAAAAAAAAAAAAAGCTCACGCACAGAGCGGTTTTTAGCCATGTTATCCAATGGAAGGTGGATAACATGGCTAAGAGCATTTGCTGGATAATGCATGAATATCGCTGACTTTTCAGCGATATTCATGCATTGTGGCCGATGTGCGGCGATAATTTTTGTCTCTAAACAATTAAAACGAAGCACAAAATGGCGAATTCCCGTTTCGCTACCAGTTTGCGGCCCAGTTCGCGGCCCGTGAAGCGCTTCTACCGTGAAAAATCATTTTTTTTTTATTTTCCCCACGGGACCCTTTAATAACCCCAACAACATTCCTAGGGGGTCAAGAGGGGTATACCTTGCCCCCTTTCAATAAATTCCCCCTTCGTTTTTCACCTCTTCTTCTCTCTCGATCCTACCGAGAGATAAGATGGCGGCCGCTCCGGACTATTTAGAATGTTGACAGACACCGGAGAGCCAATCAGCTTTCTGTTATCCAATGGAAGGTGGATAACATGGCTAAGAGCATTTGCTGGATAATGCATGAATATTGCTGACTTTTCTGCGATGTTATGTTTACCTTTTTAAATGGAAAGTGTTCCTCTTGGGGCAAGTGTCTTGTAAATACGCTCCCACTTGCGCTTGGCAAATTTAGATTTTGATTATGGGAGTTACCTAGCCATGTTAATAGTGTCCCAAAAATGGTGCTAGGGCATTCCAGAAAACACTTTCATGTGTCTCAAGGACATTTTTAGTCATTTCTTCATGAATGCAGGTATACAATTGATTTATATGCTGTGTTTAAAAACGAATTTTGAAATCAATTAAATTTCAGGATATGTACTGTTAGAGCTTCATAGGTTGTTTGGGGTCATATTTAGAAGGCATTTTAGTGTCTTTGATGTTATTTTTCCCTTTTTAAATGGAAAGCGTTCCTCATGGGGCCCTGAGCAGTTCTTAGCCATGTTATTTAATAGGAAGTGGATAACATGGCTAAGAGCATTTGCTGGAAAATGTATGAATATCGCTGATTTTTCTGCGATATTCATGCATTGCGGCCGTTTTTTTTCACATTTGCAAGCACTTCTTAGCCATGTTATCCAATGGGAGGTGGATAACATGGCTAAGAGCATTTGCTTCAAAGGTTGTTTGGGGTTATACACCATTTTTGGGAAATTATTAACATGCCTATCTAACTCCCATAATCAAAATCTAAATTTGCCAACCGCAGGTGGGAGCGTATTTACAATAAATTTGCACCATGAACAACGTAAAATAGCATACTAGACACTCAAATGCCTTATAAATATGACCCAAAACATCTTATGAAGCACTAGTAGTGCATATTTCCAGAAATGTATTGGTTTTCATTTAATGATTTACTTCATTGGTAGGCCTTCACATGTTTTTTTACCTTGGTTTTTTTCAGTGATAATCTTATCTGCAACCATGTGTTGGCCTCACCTCAAATAAACAAAACAGGTGATGGACTGAATGTGGATCAATGACACACATTCACCCCAGTCTAAAGATCTGGGCCTAAACAAATCTTTAGATAGGCTACATCTTATCGTCATCCTGAATTAATGATTTAAAATATTAGGGAGTGATTTATGAGTGTTGTATGCCTGTTTTGTACCATTGAGTCTCATTTTTGTGATGCAGTGCTGGTGGAAAATATTTGCTATGTTAAATAATTAGTACGGCATTAAGTTTTAGATGACTGTTATTTATTTACTGTTTGGTAATAGTGGTTAATAACATTTTATATTATATTTTTCCACAGATTCAACTGCAGATTCTTTCATAGTTTGTAAAATGCCTTCCAAAAGTAGAATAAGAAAGGCTAGAAAACGTCAAAGACAGCAGGATGATGTTTTATTGCAGCAGTCCTCTTCCCCAAATACTTGTCAAAACACCAAGAAAGGTCCGGGTAAGAGCACGAAATCATTCTTAAGAAATATTTGTAGTAAAAAAAGTTTTGCTCAAAAAAATGTTTCAGTTCACAAAAAGAAAAGTAATTTAAATGGAAAGGAGAGACCCATCACAAATGTTACTGGTAGAGGAAGAGATAACTCTGTGCATGATAGTAGAAGGAAACAACAGTTTAGGGACATTCGAAATCGAATGTTCCGTAATAGGATATTAGT
Source organism: Lissotriton vulgaris (assembly GCF_964263255.1). Classification (NCBI taxonomy): domain Eukaryota; kingdom Metazoa; phylum Chordata; class Amphibia; order Caudata; family Salamandridae; genus Lissotriton; species Lissotriton vulgaris. The sequence goes on from NC_141692.1 coordinate 25,847,520, forward strand.
TAATTTATTGAAAAATATTAAAAAGAAAGGCCAACAGAAAGCGGCATTTTATAAGAAGAAGAAAAATGTAGAGAAAATTATTGATCATGCTTTTGAAATTAAGCGAAAGTTGTTTATTTTGGTAATCAATAGAATTAGGAAACTAAGCAAGGTAATTTCTGATTTCAAAACAAAAAGTAGATGGAAGAGAGTAGTAAATCGTACTAACTTTTGTGAAGTTTTTTCCGGAGAATGGATGCATAGTTCAAGTTCTGAGGCATTTTTTAATGAGGAGACTTATTTTCAGGATAATGATTTGGTGCATGCAGTTGACATCAGTGGTCGAGCTTATGAAGTGAAGGATGGTTGTCCAGTTGAAAAAGAACAACTTGTGACAACAGAGACAGAAGAGGCGCTAAGTGATGAGGTTTTAGGAAGACGTCCTAAGGGTCCTGTGTACATTTGGAAGTGTAGTTCTATTTGCAGTGTGCGACAGGTTTCCATCAATTTGCTTTGTGATTTTATACGGACATTTAATAAGAAAAGTTTGAAGCAGAAAATGAAGTTGTTGCAAGATTTAGATCCTTGCAGAGTGAGACAAATGACAGGTTTTCGTGGTCATTCACTGGCTTGTCTTTCCAGGAGAGTATGCCAGAGTGTTTTTCATCATTTCAGGATGCTAGCAGTGCATCATAATAAAGTGAGAAAATTATTGAGAATGTTGTATTATGCTAAGAGTCCAGCAATTATGCTTAAACAATTATGTGCTGCTCTTTTGCATGGTTCTGAAATAGATGTGAAGAATATTTGTGAAGAAATTGAGTTTTGTTACTTTGGTAGTAAAGATGAGAATGTTCAAATTGACCCAGAAGTAGAGGGTAATGTGGAAGATAATGTACAGGTTTCCAGTACAGATAATTTTCAGAAGGAAATTGCCACGTTTCAGATGAAATCAAGTGAGAGGCCTAATTTCACTTGTGTATGTTGTCGACGCACTTATTATAAGAATCAGACTAAGGTAGTGGATTTATATGCAAAAAGTGAAAGGGAAAATAATAGTGAATGGAAGGATTTTGCCACATACTTGATGGTAGAAAATTATTTTGATTTGGGATCGGATCAACGTGTGTGTACTTATTGTTGTAATAAATTAAACCAAAACCAGATGCCTGCTAGGGCAGTTCATAATAATCTGGACTTGGTTGAGATTCCTTCTGAATTGAAGGATTTAAATACTTATGAATCTATTTTGATTCAAAGTATCCATCCCTTTCAGGCTATTGTAAGAATGGAGCCAAAGACAGGGAAGTTGCCTCCAGCAGATTTACAGAGAGGATTAAAGGGAAGAGTTGTTTATTTGCCTCTAGATTTGAAGAAAAACATTAACACAATTGGAATAGAAAAAGTGGAAGAGGAACCTCTGGTTATCTTGGTTAATGGGGTTCCGACAAAGAATAAGGATATATGGCAAGATTTAGTGGATGTTAGGAAAGTCAAAAAGGCAACAGTGTATTTGAAGAAAAATAATAAGTACTATAAGAATGTATATGTTGCAGAAGAGGAAGTAAGTGATGAAGAGGATAGCGATTTGTGTGCTGGCCAAATTGAGAAAGTAGAGGCCTCTAAAAGTGAAGAAATATATGAACATTATAGTGTTCATCCTTTGCATTCCAAGGAAGTCATGGGGAATGCTATTGAGTTGTTTCAAATGAAACAAGCCAAAGGGAGTCCCATTAGTGTTTGGGAGGAAAGTTTGGAAGCTCGGTGTTTCCCACAGCTATTTCCCACAGGTCAAGGAGGAAGATATGATGAGCGACCTCATCAAATTCCTGCGTCTGAATACCGGACTTTACGATTGTATGCAGCAGATCCTAGGTTTCGGCAATGCATTCCCTATTTGTTTCATCTCCTGTTTGAAAGCGATCTGTCTGGACTGTCATATGCAGTGAACCACATCTTAAAAAGTGGTATACAGATGCGAAACATCTCGGCAAGTGACTTTATGCATAAAGTCAATGTCCAAGACAGTATTTTGGATTCTCACTTAATTAATCTCATGGCGTGTCAGCGTGGTACTAATGAGTACTGGTACCGTCGTCATGGTGATTTAAAATGTATGCTGAGGAACTTAGGAACTCCAACATGGTTCCTCACTCTGAGCTGTGCCGAGTATGGCTGGGAAGACTTACTTGAATTTCTACGAGAGGCAAATGGAAATATTGAAAACATTGAATTCAAGACACCTGGAGAACTGTGTTCTTTGGATCCAGTGAATGTATGCAGGTACTTCAATCATAGATTTGAAGCTATGATGTCTTTCATCACAAATAAAAAGAATCCACCTCTTGGAGAGGTGTTGGATTTCTTCTGGAGAAAGGAGTACCAAGCAAGAGGTGCCCCTCATATACATATGTTGTTGTGGATCAAGGATGCACCTAAATTTGGAACAGATCCGGATGACTTAGTGATGAATTTCATCGAACAGTATTCTACGTGTGCTGTTCCAAACGCAACGGAGAAGAAAAGTCTAAGAGAACAAGTTCTACGTTTCCAAAGCCATCGTTGTGGAAAGTACTGTCGTCGTAAATTCAGAAACAAGGACAAGTTCTACACCAAATGTCGTTTCAACTTTCCACGACCGGTGATTTCTAAAGGAAGAGTGAACAGTTTGATGTCTTCGCTGCGACATAATGTGACGAGGAAATCACCCAAGAATACATACAATTTGAAAAGGAACGAAGAGTCCAAGTACATCAATGACTACAACCCAGTGATTTTGTCCATGTGGAATGCTAACATGGATATACAGTTTGTGGCTGACAACTGTATGGCTGTGGCTCGGTATGTGACATCTTACATCACCAAAAAAGAAAAGACAGAACTGAAGGATATGTGGGAGGATATTTCTCATGAAAAGAGCCTCAGCAAGAAGTTGTACAGTTTCAGTCTGAAGATGTTGTCGCATCGAGAAATCGGAGCTTACGAATGTTCTGACCGGTTGTCTTCAGCAAGTCTCTATGCCAAATCCAGGAGTCTCGTTTGGGCGAGTCTTGGTCTTGCTGCAACGCGAAATCGAGTTCTAAAACCTGTCCGGGAAATTGAGTATTTGGCAGAAAAGGAACCAAACAGTACCGACATTTTGAAGACCAACATGTTGGATACATATTATCCAAATCGAAGCAGTCACCTTGAGAATGTTTGTCTATATGAGGTTCTCCAAAATTATATATTCAAGAGGAACATCAAAGAAGATATTGAGAAAGGAGTGTATGCTGTAATTGGAAGTGAGGGATGCCTGGTCAAGCAAAGAAAATGCCAATTAGTAAACCATCGAAAATTGAGTGGTGAATCTCCAGAAAAAAAGGAGTTTTTTTATTTAGCACTTTTGCAACTTTTCAAGCCTTGGCGTGCAGAAGAGGAACTGCTTGGAGATTTCCTCTGTTACGAAGACTCTTTCAATGCAGCCAAGGAGTCCATAGAATGTCCTGCTTTTTCTAAATATCAAGAAATGCTAACTTTGGAAATTGAGCAGGAAGCAACGATTGCAGCCGAGATTGCCAGAGACAGTTCTCAGGACAGTCAGAGTTCTGTTTCATTGAGTCAAGATCCACTTGGAGGACCTATTATCGAAAATGAAGCTGCCACTGCTATGAATGAAGTGGAAAGAGCCATGGCACATGCTCAGGAGGATTCAGTTAACTTAGAAGACTTGGAAAAACAACTCAACGTTGAGCAGAGGAAAATATATGATGAAGTTACCACGGAAATTGAGCACGGATTAAGTCATGAGAAGAACAAGTGCTCATGTACATCGTTGAAGCCTGTCCGACTGTACGTGAGTGGAGAAGCGGGAACTGGAAAAAGTTTCCTCATTAAAGCAATCTCTTGTTATTTGCAGGAAAGGACTGAGTCATCGCTGTCTTGTGTTGTCACCGCTCCTACTGGACTGGCAGCACATAACATTAAAGGTATTACTTTGCATCGTCTACTGATGCTGCCGGTGGAGCATGACAACAAATTACAATACAACAAGTTATCTGGAGATGCTTGCTGTGAAGTTTCAAGAGTCTTGAGGAAAATGAAACTACTTATCATTGACGAAGTAAGCATGGTTTCCAATGTCATGCTTGCCTTTGTGCATTTGAGAATGCAAGAAGTACTTAAAACTGAATATGATGTGTTATTTGGTGGGAAACACATCATTGTTTTCGGAGATCTTCTGCAGCTGACACCAGTAAAAGGTCAACCTGTGTTCAAAATACTCACGCATGAAGATACCAGGAAGTGCCCAGGGAGCATTGGCAACGTCAATATATGGTTAAACTTCAATTATGCAGAACTGCATCAAAATATGCGTCAGGCAAAGGATGAAGATTCCAAGAATATTCTACAAGATATTAGAATTGGAAAAGTGACTGAGCATGGGAAAGAAGCTTTAAATGCACGATTACTGTCAAATTTATATCCCAAACAAGAGATTGTGCCTGAGAATATTTTTCAGAAAATTACTGAGAAGAAATCCGGGATATGTCTCATGCCAACTCTTGCAGAATGTGCCATCTTCAACAACAAAATGTTGAATTTAGAAAAGCAAGAGATTGTGAAACTTGAAGCTATCGACAAATTAGAGCATATGGGATCAACAATTATTTTGTCAGACAATTTGAAATCAAAATTGGATTCATTAGAGAAGACTATATCTAAAACAGCGGGTTTTGAAAAGACTTTGAATGTGTGTTTAAATTGCCGAATTATTTTGAGAAGGAATTTACATGTAGAAAGAGGTCTGGTAAATGGATCAATGGGTAATGTTGTTGATTTTGAGAAATACAGAAATAGAGATGGAATAGAATTTTTAAGAATTAAATTTGATGGCATTGAGGAAGTACAGCAAATTGGTCGTTGTTCTGCTAGGTTTTTGCTTGTTAAAGATTTATATGTTCGCCGTAAACAGTTTCCTGTTTGCTTGGCATATGCGGTGACAATCCATAAATCGCAAGGTTTAAGTGTAGACTGTGCATTGGTGAATATTGGCAGTTCTGTGTTCAAGGAGGGTATGGCATATGTGGCATTGTCACGAGTTAGAACTTTATCGGGATTGTACTTGATTGACTGTGATGTCACAAACATTTGTGCGGATCTAGATTGTGTTAAGGAATACAATAGGTTAAGAAGAGAGTATGCGCCACATTTGCCTCAATATCCTTTGTTTGAGAAACGTGTGGTAGGCCGCAAACGTAGAAATAGCAGTAATAGTAGGGAGGTTGTTGCAAAAAGACTAAAAGTCAATGAACCGAAAATTGTTAGCAGAAAGAAAGTGGATTCTGTTGAAGATGTTGTCGGTTTTCAATTTGAAAACAGTTCTGGTGTCAACTGCTATGCAAATGTAGTGGTTAATGTTCTCTTTTCACTAGAGAGTTTAAAAGAACAGATTCTGTTGAATTCTGAACAAATTTTATGCTGTTTGTTGAATTCTGTTTTCGAGAAATGTAGCACTGATCGAACAAAAGTAGAAAGTGTGTCTGAAGTTCGTTATCTGTTAGATGAATGTTCAGGTCAAACAGACTTCTCTGAAAATAATCAGCAAGATTGTCAGGAGTTTTTAATGTATATGCTTGATATATTGCAAGTTGAGGGTGTAGATGTAGATCACCTGTTTGGGCTTTCTTATCAATGGCAGCATGACTGCGAGAATTGTAGGGTATCAAGTACTACTAGTGTAGACTCAGAAAGATTTATATATTTAACTTTGCCAGACAGTAAATCAGTCTCCTTTAATAAGCTAGTAAATGCAGCGGATCACAACATGGAGTGTAGCCAATGTAAATCTGAAATGATGTCAACATTACTTATACGTAGATATGGACAGTATGTCATTTTAATGATGCAACGATGTAGGCCTGATGGATCAAAATTGTCAACTTTAATAAAAAATTTTGTGGCTTCTCAGCTTTCAATATCAGGAAGGACTTTTGTAACTGTAGCAATTATCTATCACGATGGTCCTTCAACAACTTCAGGACATTATACAGCTTATTTAAAGTCTCGAAACGGCTGGTCATTCTGCAATGATTCCGTTGTAAGTTTCAAAAAAAAATTGCCGTTTGACCTTAAAAATTCTTACCTGGTGTTTTTAAAACCAAAATTTTAAAGAAAGAATCTCGAGATTTCCTGTGAAGAATTGGAAAAGGTTCATCAAGTTGAGGGAATGTAAGTCTGCAATGCTGTCTAGATTATTGGTCCAAAACTTTTAATTATAATGTTATTTTGTAAAATCCGACTATATAAACCTGATGCAAGTAAGTCTGCTTGATAGTAAGCAGTATCAGTGTCATAGGAAAAGGAGAACATGAGTGACAAAGAAGAGTAAGATATTAGTAGTCCAGGATTGTGAAAATAATCTCAAATGTTTTCTTTTTGTAAGTTGCGAAAATAGAAAATGTTGGGATTTGATTGGAAGAATTACAAGACTTGCGAATCGCGGCAACATGATTTGGCCTAGTGGAAACATGTGATAGAATGAGAGAAGTCTTTTTTTCTATGTAACATATTTTTCGTATCGATGGAGGTTTTCTTTCAGAAAGTGGCGGGCTGAAAATATTTATAGCACAACAGAGTGGATGCTGTTCATAGGAGATCCTTCGACGTCATTGAAAGTAAGTTAATTTTAAGGAGTTTTGAAATCAGATTTCTTAGGTTGTATGGGTTTTTTAAACACAGTCATTTTGATTGTGTTTTTTTTTCCCCGCTGTTACATGATGAATATCTTCAAGTCACTGATTTAAGTGAAATTTGATACATTCTGAGAACAGCAAAAATAAACCATTTAACATGTATAATTAATGTTCTTCTGTTTGTACTTATGATATACATTTAGAAATGTGAGGTAGATATGGAAAAACTGAGTCTTCTGTAAGTGTCAATTTTAATGCTTATAGTGCTGTATTTCCGGGTACTGTTTTTTTTAAAAGGAATAGGCCTCACCTCAAAGAAAGCTCTTCAAAGCAGACATCTTATTTGCATCCTGAAACTATCATTTAAAATATTAGAGACAATTTTATGATGGCTTTACATCTTCAACATCAAGATACAGTTTTTTGTAAAATATATATATTTAGGATTGTGTAGGGGACGTAGAGAAGCAGAGACTTCTGTAAATGTCAAAGTTGTTGAAAAACTGTTTGTTCTTGAACCTTTTCCCTTGTCTTTTCTAATTTTTAAGTACATGTTTTAATATTTTTGGAAATGTTTGTTCTCTGTTTTACAGATTGAAAGTATGAAAAAATATTTAAAAAAGGTAACAAGAATTATAAGGTAAATGTTTTCTACTCTTTTTACCCGCAATGCACTGCTGATGATGTCACTGACACTATCTCTCATTTACTCTCTATAGCTGTCTTTCTTTTTACATTATTCTCTGTTTACTTCCCTTATACTAACTCTTCTTTTTTTTAAAAAAAATTTTTTTTTAGTTCGCTTAAAGTTCGCGAACCGGTCAGCGAACTTGAAGCGAACCAAAAGAAATAGAGCTTGCCAGAGTGATAAACATTCTAGCAATTTTATTTGAAAGGGGAGGTAGTTCTGAAAAGAACTTTTTTTTTTTGTTTTTGTTGTTTTATATATATTTTTTTTTTTTCTGAACATTTTTTGATTTTTTTGTATTTTTAGAACAGTTTTATGTTTTTTTTGTGTTTTTTATGGAGGGGAAACAACAAAAAAACAGGCATTGAAAACGGCTCAACAGGAGCAAAAAAAAAATTACTTCTTGGGTGCATTAGGGCACTTATGGTTTTCGAACACCATATTAATCAAATTGATGCTCATGTTCCCATACGACAACATTGCACCGCAATATATACAAGTAAACCTCATATGTTGGAAATTTGGTTGAATATTTGGCACAGTTTCCTGTGCCTCTCTTCCTGACAAAGACATTGATGAGGTAGATCTGGCCACAGGAGTTGTCGGGGGATTGTCTTGTAGGTCCCTTAACTCAGCCCGGCTGTAGTTCAAGGGATGCCACCTGGTCATATGTCGATGCATAGTATAGTTGCCCATACTATATTTCTTCTCTGTGCCTCTTGACAATCTGTAATCACAGATGAGGCAGGTGGCATATTTCGCATTCACCTTCTTCTCCCCTGGAGGGATGGAAAAAAACTGCCAGATGAAACTATTTTTTCTCTTTGAAACACGGGGCAACTCTGGGATAAATTGTTGTTGATCTGGATCCTCTTCTTCTTCTTCCTCCTCTTCCTGCTCTCTGTTGGAGGTAAATTGACTTGGTGGTCCTCTCTTCTTATGAGGAGGTGGAGGTGGTGGTGGGGGTGCACCAGCTGCAGCAAGAATGGAAGCCATTGTTGAACTTCAGGTAAATGGTCTTTCTCTCACCAAGATGAAAGTCAGAGTGAGGAAAGAAGGAGGGGTTTACATGATTTGGGAAAAGCAAAAGTTCTGAACCAATGAAAAGTGTTATTTTTAGGTCACATGACCTAGTCATACATCATTTGGAAACCAAAAGTGAAATGAACCAATGAAAAGTTTGATAAACAAGTCACATGACCTGTTCCGCTTACGTTACGCGGTCCGCGCCGCGTCTCGGATCGCTTCCGGTTAGCGGTCCGGAGCACTTCCGGGAGCGCTAACGCAGCGCGTCATTAGACGCATTACGCGACAACGTGATACGTCGCGCTTCCGCGACGCGTCACAGTTCCGCTAACGTAACGTTGACCGGTTCGCGGATTAGGTCGCGGCATCAAGATGAGCTAACGGAAAGCTTCTCGGTTCGCGAACTAGAAGCGAAGGAAAAAAATTATTAAAAAAAAATTATTAATAAACATCTAAAATATATTTTAAGATTTAAAGAAGAATACATTTTACAGTTACAGATGTTAGCTTTTAAAAAACCAATGAAATTCACAGAAAAAACCATAGGTTATAGACCATATATAGTTAGGAATTTGCATTTACAAAACCTTGAAAATTCAGTGAAAAAACCATAGGTTATAGACCATATATAGTTAGGGATTTGCATTTACAAAACCTTATTTTACTCGCATAAAACCATTGAAATTCCATATATAGTTAGATGCGCTAACTATATATCGCGCACCCGCAATCCACTGCTGATGATGTCACATATTACATCATTCATGACATGGTCAGTGACATCACTGATGACATCACTGATGACAACATCCAGTGACTGTATGTTTCTGTAAAGTTAAAATATGTCTTACATATTGAAGAATGAGTGGATGTATAAGTGTCTGGATGAAGGATTTAGTAGGTGCATGACTGACTGTATGAGTGAGTGATTAAATGTGTCTCACTGAGTGCATGGGTTAGTGACTAAACTGTCTTAATTTGTGCATCATTATGTCTGTTGTTCTGTAAACTGTTGCATGTGTTGATAAGTAGCTATATGAGTAACTATATGGGTTATTGATTGGTTGCCCAAGTATTTGTATGGGAGACTGAGTGTGTGTGTGGGTGGCTGGGAGGTGTATGACTCTGTGCATAGATGTGTGAGCAGTTGATTCACTAGATGTATGGTTTCAAAAGTGCATGTGGAAACAGCTGTATGGGCGGTTGACTGTGTGCATGAGTGTATTGGTGAGTGAATGGATATCTCAGTGCTACATGTCAAAGTAAGTACATATGTAAAACACAGTACATGTGAGAGTTGACATATATAAATAACTGTGCATAAGAGCCAGTGAATGTGTGAGTGGCTGTATGGATCATTGTGAACTTGTATCAGGGATTGTATAAGAGAGTAAATATGTGTTAGTATATGTTTGAATAAGTAAAGTTTGTATAACTGTATAGTTGAGGAAATGGAGGTGTGATTGATTCTTTGCATGACTGACTAGGTGTGTGAGTAACTCCATGGATGAGTGACAGTCTGTGAGTGTCTGTTTACACTGATTGTATCTAAGGTTATATTAGAGTCTGAAGAGGTTCATCGTATTATCACATGAATGATATCATCAGTGATGTGATCAGTAATGTCAAATGAGATGTCATCAGTGATGTCATCAGTGATGTCATCAGTGATGTCATTTGAGATGTCATCATTGATGTCATCAGTGATGTCACTGACCATGTCATGAATGATGTAATATGTGACATCATCAGCAGTGGATTGCGGGTGCGCGATATATAGTTAGCGCATCTAACTATATATGGAATTTCAATGGTTTTATGCAAGTAAAATAAGGTTTTGTAAATGCAAATCCCTAACTATATATGGTCTATAACCTATGGTTTTTTCACTGAATATATATATATATATATATATATATATATTCACTGAAAAAACCATTGGTTTTACACACGTTATAGTTAGGAAGTAGCATTTGAAAAACCTATGAAATTCACTGAAAAAACCATAGGTTTGACACCAGTTATAGTTAGCTGGAAATTTTACTGATATAAAACCAATGAAATTCCACGTTATAGTTAGTTGGACTCACTATAACTTGCGCGTGTAATGCACTGCTGATGACATCACTGATGACACTATTCAGTGAATGTGTGTCTTTTTAAAAAATAAATATGTTTTATATATGTATATGTAGAGGTTGATGGAAAAATAAATGTTTAAATAAGTGTCTTAATGGATGTGCAGGACTGTATGGATGGCTGAGTGTGTATATGTGTGTGTTAATGAGTGAATACCTGCTTCACTAGTGTGTTTATTAGTAACCACATATGTTTTAATGTAGTTTATGTAAGTATTGATATATATCAATCAATCAATCAATCAATCAGTGACACTTATAAAGCGCGCTACATACCCGTAGGGTCTCAAGGCGCTGGGGGGGGGGGGGGTGCCGCTACTGCTCGAACAGCCAGGTCTTCAGCTTCTTCCTGAAGGAGAGGTGGTCTTGGGTCAGGCGCAGGTCGGTCGGGAGGAAGTTCCAGGTCTTGGCGGCCAGGTAGGAGAAGGACCTTCCTCCTGTCGTCGCTCTTCGGATGCGGGGGACGGCGGCGAGGGCGTGGTTGGCTGATCGGAGGTGGCGTTTGGGAGCGTAGAAGTTGACTCGGCTGTTGAGGTAGCTCGGGCCTTGGTCGTGTAGGGCTTTGTGTGCGTGGGTGAGGAGGCGGAAGGTGATTCTTTTGTTGACGGGGAGCCAGTGAAGGTCTCTCAGATGTCCGGAGATGTGGCTGGTTCGTGGGATGTCGAGGATGAGTCTGGCTGAGGCGTTCTGGATCCGCTGGAGTCTCTTCTGGAGCTTGGCGATGGTGCCGGCGTAGAGGGCGTTGCCATAGTCCAGTCGGCTGGTGACGAGGGCCTGGGTGACGGTCTTTCTGGTCTCGGTGGGGATCCACCAGAAGATCTTCCGTAGCATGCGTAGGATGTTGAAGCACGCCGAGGAGACGTTGTTGACTTGCCTGGTCATGGAGAGGGAGGAGTCCAGGATGACGCCCAGGTTTCGTGCATGGTCTGTCGGTTTGGGTGCGGTGCCCAGGGCGGGAGGCCACCAGGAGTCGTCCCAGGCGGAGGGTGAGGAGCCCAGGATGAGGACCTCCGTCTTGTCCGAGTTCAGTTTCAGGCGGCTGGTCGTCATCCACTCGGCTACCTCTTTCATCCCTTCGTGCAGGTTGGCTCTGGCGGCGGCGGGGTCGTTGGTCAGGGAGAGGATCAACTGGGTGTCGTCGGCGTAGGAGATTATGCTGAGGTTGTGTTTGCGTACGATGGCCGCGAGGGGGCTCATGTAGACGTTGAAGAGGGTGGGGCTCAGAGATGATCCTTGGGGGACGCCGCAGATGACTTCGGAGGCCTCTGACTTGTAAGGTGGTAGGCGGACTCTCTGTGTTCTTCCGTCGAGGAAGGAGGTGATCCATTCCAGCGCCTTGTCCTGGATGCCGATGTTGCTGAGGCGCCGTACTAGGGTGCGGTGGCAGACCGTGTCGAATGCCGCGGAGAGGTCTAGGAGGATGAGGGCCGCTGTTTCTCCATTGTCCTTCAGGGCTCGGATGTCATCGGTGGCGGCGATGAGGGCGGTCTCGGTGCTGTGGTTGGCTCGGAAGCCGGACTCTGAGGGGTCGAGGGATCCGTTCGTCTCGAGGAAGGCGGCCATCTGCTTGTTGACGGTCTTCTCGATGACTTTGGCTGGAAACGGGAGGAGCGAGATGGGGCGGTAATTCTTAAGTTCGGTGGGGTCCGCTGTGGGTTTCTTGAGTAGAGCGCTGAGTTCGGCGTGCTTCCAGCTCTCGGGGAAGGTGGCTGTGTCGAATGATGTGTTGATGATGTCTCGCAGGTGGGGTGCGATGACAGCGTCGGCCTTGTTGAAGACGTGGTGAGGGCAGGGGTCGGTCGGTGAACCGGAGTGGATGGAGTTCATCGTGCGGATGGTGTCTTCGGTGCTGATCGGGGTCCAGGCGTGGAGGGTGGTGGTGGTATATAACTGAGTATATGTGACAGTGAGAGATTGAAAGAGTTCCTGTTTAAATAAGTATGTGTTTCTATAAGTGATTGTTTAAAAGAGTAAGTAAGTGAAAGTTTACTTAGAAGTAAGGTGTTAGTGTGTGTATATCTGTATATGTAAATAAATGGATGTTTATTAGTTTATTTCCAAGTGTGAATATGTGTGTGATTTACTTTTGGATGTCTGTCGGTATATAATAGGATGTATAGCTGTATCACTATATATAATCAGTAAGCATATATACGAGTGACTATATAGAACTGTTAGTGAATTAGTGGATGTGTATATAAATTTTGGAATTACTGAATTGGTTGTTGTAACTGGTATAGGTATCTCCATTTTTTTGAAAATGTTAGTTTCTATGTTTGAATATGTGTTTCAAGGGTTACATTACACTGAAATGATATCTGTCACTTTCTCACAAGGATGGTGTCATCAGTGATGTCATGAGTGATGTCACTGACCATGTCATGAGTGATGTAATATGTGATGTCATCAGCAGTGCATTACACGCGCAAGTTATAGTGAGTCCAACTAACTATAACGTGGAATTTCATTGGTTTTATATCAGTAAAATTTCCAGCTAACTATAACTGGTGTCAAACCTATGGTTTTTTCAGTGAATTTCATAGGTTTTTCAAATGCTACTTCCTAACTATAACGTGTGTAAAACCAATGGTTTTTTCAGTGAATTTCATAGGTTTTTCAAATGCTACTTCCTAACTATAACATGTGTAAAACCTATGGTTTTTTCAGTGAATTTCATAGGTTTTTTGAATGCTAGTTCCTAAGTATGACGGATATACCTGAAATAAATATCGACATACCAATCTTACGTGCACAACCGAGTGCACGCACCCACCTATTTATTTCATGAAGCTTTCCAATTTAAACCTAATGAATTTCTTCATAGACCAATGAAAAAACTTATAGTACGTTAAAGACACTGAACCTAGGCTTTTTTTCTCCTATAAACTTTTTAATTAAATGGAGCCGAATTTTTTGTAATCATTCGTGCGTGACTGATTGTACACACCTTAATATTTATTTTGAAAAATATAACAGATTTTATAATTTATTAATTGTGTACTTAAATCAAGCTGTAAAAATATATCAAATCCGTATGTGTTTGAATTCACTTCTTTTCACGTTTTTAAACTTCAGTGAAGAACATCGCTACTTCCAAATCACGTTCGTAACTAGATAGTGTCACCGCCTACACGTCCTGAGAAGCGCATGTAAAGTCATGTGACTTATTTATTTATTTATTTATTTTTTGCATTTGTAATGCGCACAGATACCCACAAAGGGTTTCCCGGCGCCAGGACTGAGAGACCAGCAGCATAGAAAGCAAAAAAACAGCCAGAGGCCACAATTATTTATTTGTTAAATAGCCACGTTTTAACGCTTTTCTTAAAGCTGGCGAAGTTTTCCTCCTTACGTAAAACTGAAGGAAGGGAGTTCCAGAGGACTGGTCCCAGATAGGAAAAGGATCTCCCTCCCATTCTGGCCAGTTTAAATCTGGGTACCACAAAGTTTGCTGCATTAGAGGAACGAAGGTTACGTGCAGGTGAGTAGGGCCTAACTAATTTTTGCAAGTACCTTGGTGCGATTCCTGCCTTTATTTTGAACATGTAGCTCAGGGCTTTGAACCGAACCCGGTTCTCCACCCTGAGCCAATGCAGGTCTTTAAGGTACTTAGAAATCCTTGCTGTTCTAGGGATTTTACACAGCAACCTGGCTGCGGAGTTCTGGACTAGCTGAAGCCGCCTAAGCACAGCTGAGTTGGAGCCCAGGTAAAGGATGTTACCGTAGTCAAGCCGAGATGTAATGAGGGCATTGACTACGGTCTTCTGGGTATCAGCAGGCAACATCCAGATAATCTTCCGCAGCCATTTCAGGATAGTAAAGCAGGTACCAGCCACTTTATTGACCTGCTGTTTCATCGATAGTGTATCATCGATTTGCACCCCTAAGTTCCTGACATGGGTAGCTGGGGTAGGAAAAGCCCCCAGGGATGGTGGCCAGTGAGTGTCCTGCCAAAGGTTTCTGTTTTTACCTAAGAGAAGGATCTCCGTCTTCTCTCCGTTGAGCTTCAGCTGGTTCGTTGACATCCAGCTGAAGACTTCATGAAGACCCAATTTCAGCACAGAAGGGGATGATGGATCCGAATTGGTGAGAGAAAAAATAATCTGTGAATCGTCCGCATAGGTCATAAGTTCTAAACCAACTCGCTCTGCTAGATCGGCGAGAGGGCGGAGATACAGATTAAAAAATAACGGGCTCAAAATTGAGCCCTGCGGCACACCATGGGGCGAAACAAAGGTATCTGATTGAGCCTGTGAAGACGAGATCTGAAACGTCCGGTTGCACAGATAGGATTTAATCCATTCCAGCGCTGCCCCTCCGACACCATCCTCACTCAGCCTGATAAGCAGTCTGTCGTGTGAGATGGTGTCGAAGGCTGCACTTAGATCAAGCAAAACAAGTGCAACCGTTTGCCCCTCGTCCAAGAGCCCCCTGATATTCTCGGTGACTCCCAAAAGGGCGGACTCGGTGGAGTAACCAGCCCTGAAGCCTGACTGGGAGAAATGGAGTAGATGGTTATTCTCCGTAAATGTGGTAAGTACACCGTGAATGTGCTTCTCCAAAATTTTAGAGAAAGCAGGCAGCAGAGAGATAGGGCGATAGTTGGCCAACACTTCAGGGTCAGCAGAAGGCTTCTTCAGCAAAGGGCTGACCATGGCGTGCTTCCAGGACGATGGGACTTTTGCCAGATGGATAGAGGCGTTTAATGTCTCAGAAATAATCTTCAAGGCAGAGTCGTCAAGTTGGCTCAGAATGCTAATCGGGAGAGGATCACAAGGAGACCCTGACTTGATAGAAATAGCCAAAGATTTCAAATTTTCCAAGGTGATAGGTGGCCAGGAATCAAGCCGGCATCCTACTGATGCAACTGTAAGCTGAACATCATTGCCGTCCCTCTGCGGGGGATTAATGTTGGCAATAATGGTCTCGATTTTTTCCACAAAATAGGTGGCGAGGTCTTGACATTTTTGGGTAGTAAGGGGGGGTGTAGCGGCCATGGAATTAGCTCCGGCTAATTCCTTGACTGTATTAAAAAGAGTCTGTGCTTTGTTAGCAGCAGTATTAATAGTCTCTGCTACATAACAGGCTTTGGCTCTCGTACAGGCCGAATGATAAAGGTTTCTAGCCTTACGGTAAGTTTCTTTCTTTTGCGGGTCATAGTGTTTGCGCCATTTCCGTTCGAGTGCCTTGCATTTAGTTTTTTCTACTTTGAGATCCTCAGTATACCAGGGAGCTGGTGGGCGATGTACATTTTTTCTACATCTGGCAGCAGGTAGACAAATATCAACTGCCCTCTCCAACCATGTATGGGTTTCCAACGCATTTTGACAAGACTTCCAATTGGTTCTTAGTAGTTTCTGTTCTGTAATTTACACGAAGCACTCCACCCACTTTCCTCACAATCTTTTCTACTCTCAAGAGACAACAACGTCGAGCATCTTCCGGAAGACTTTGCTGAAATGGCTGCCCTTCCACATTCATCTTCCGAATCTGAAGGAAATGAGCGACCACCGTTAGGAAGAAAAAAGGAAACTTTCATTTGGCAATTTTTTACTTATCCTGAAGATCAAAAGAAAGTGAATGCGCCAAAAGTAACCTGCACGATATGCAATTCGGAGCTCTCAAGGGGAAATCCAAATAGAAAATATTCCTTTTCTATACACACCATGCTGCGGCATGTTAAACAAAGGCACCCAGAGCATTATGCAAAAGCATCGACAAGAGCCCTGGCAACGCTATTACCATCAGAGGTGCCCAGCACATCTTCTGGTGGAGGACCTGTATCTCCATCGAGTGCTGAGATGGACTTGAGACCATATCTTGCGAAGGTACACATGAAATGCAACCAGTGTGCAGAAATTCTTTTGTATGGAGAGCAGAGCCTTGTTCTTATTAAACTCAAAATTGAAAGTCATAAATGCCCGAAGAAAAAATACATTTCTTCACTTCATTTTCATAGTATTACATACTGAAAAATGTAGTAGCAACTTTAAGAAATCTAAAACATCATAACACTTGTTTCCCAAAAAAATAAAAAAAATAAAAAAAAGTTCTTTTCAGAACTAACTATGTCTACGAAAACATGCTCCAAGAGCATCTTATGACATGTTTTTCGGCGCTTCATTGTAGTGCGCGACCGGGTGCGCGCACCCTCCTATTGCGTGCAGGACCTGAGACTTGCATGTGAAGTCATGTGACTTCAAAACAACACTTCTAGCTGATATTTTCTCGCCGCTTTCATCTTGTGCGCGACCGGGTGCGCGCACCCACCTATCACGTACAGGCGTCGAGACACGCATGTGCAGTCATGTGACTTTAAAGAACACTTCCAATTGGTTTTTACTAGTTTCTATTCTGCAATTTACACGGAACACTCCACCCACTTCCCTAGAAAACCAGTTTATCGAAAAACTTTTAAAGCCTCCCCTTATGAAACATTCGACATCGTTCACATAGCAGTGTAGTAAATAGCACTACATACACTCCGTCCCTTAATTATAAAAGACTTATCAGTATGTGAAAAAAACTTTTCTTTTCACGTGATAATGTGAAATTCTGAGCCTGTTACCGAATTTTTTTTCACATATGTTACTATTCTCCTTCGACCACTAACACCATAGAAAATACCACCAATACCGGTGATATTTTGTACACTGACAACGGTCGATTTCTATCGCTTAGAGCCCTTGCTATTATAAAGTTTTATTTCCTAAGTCTCTGATCTCCAACTGTGGAACGTGACTCCCCTGTGTGTCGTAATAAGGTGCTAAGAGCAGCACGTACACTATACTTCGACTAAGCATCCATAAATTCCGCGGACATTTCTACCCTGCTATCTGCAATTATAAACATCAAAAGGAGCTACCCAGCCCCCCTTAGAGAGGCCTCACTCCCACGGCTACAAAGGCTTGGCAGTCGCCAAGATACACAAAAACAGCGTCTCGGGTCCATTAAACTTCTGTGACGATCTCAATGAAAATAAGCACTAAACAATATTCAAGTATGTAGTATTCCTTCTACTTGGTTAGAGACTAGGGGGCATATTATCAAGGGGGTTGATCACCGCTTTTTTGGCTTTAAAAGCCAAGAAAGCGGAGATAAAATTATCTCCCTATTATCAAGCTGTCGCTAACACCAATTAGTGACAACTAATAGGAGATAGCAACCTTGGGCCCCGCTTTACATGTCGGTGATATTTATCACTAATGACATCCAAAGTGTGTATACCAAAATGTTAGCCACTGCAAACAGTCCCTAACATCGCTATCTCCTATTATCAACTTTTGGAGATATTCGCGCGAAGCGCAAATATCTCCGAAAGCTAAGACCTGCCTTGAGCAATTCTTAGCCATGTTATCCAATGGGAGGTGGATAACATGGCTAAGAGCATTTGCTCGATAATTCATGAATATCGCTGACTTTTCATCGATATTCATGCATTGCGGCCGTTTTTTATCGCATTTACGATAAACCTTGCTAATAGCAAGGTTTATCCGCGATAAAAATCGCCAATGTGCGGCGATAATTTTTGTCTCTAAACAAGTGAGAGACAAAAATTATCGCTAGTTCTTGGTAATATGCCCCTAAACATTTACCGCAGCGCTGCAGCGATTTCTTCTGCAAATAAACCTTGGTATTAATAAGGTTTAACGCAAATGCGGTAAAAAACGTTGCAAAGCATAAGTATCACAAAAAAATCAGGATTATTCATAGATAGCGACCTAATGCTATTAGCCATGTTATCCACCCCCATTGGATAACATAGCTAAGAACTACTCAAGGCAAGTCTTAGCTTTTAGAAATATTCCCGCTTAGCGCAAATATCTCCAAAAGCTAGTAATAAGAGATAACGATGTTAAAGACTATTTTCAGTCGGTAACATCTTGGCACGCCCACTTTGCATCTCATTAGATATAAATGCAACTGACATGCAAAGTGCACCCAAAATGTTCACTATCTTCTACTAAGTGTTCCTAACTGGTGTTAGCAGCTGCTAGGTAATAGAGAGATAATTTTATCTCTGCTTTCTTGACGTTTAAAGTAAGAAAACCACAGATAAACACCTTTCATAATATACCTCTATATTCAAATTGAAGTAGGCGTAGGTCTTCACGCAGCAATCACATGTACAGATTTGAAAGAATATGGCTCAGAAAGTCACTGAGTAAAATCTCATAAATGACAGTCAACCAATTTCAATACGTATTAGTTCAGAAGAACAGTTCTTTATGATACAGGGCTCTAGAATGACAAACATATCTCGTCTTTATAAAAACCCTTCAGGTTTTTTTAACAACTGTTAAATGGTTCAATACTCATCACAAACGTGCTCCATCATGAACATTGTCTGATCTGTCCTCAGGACGAACAACATTTGTGATGAACTTGCCGCTATGCATGCACAACACTAACATTGTGCTTCCTTAACACGTTCTATATGGCTGAGATACCCGCCACCCCCTCTCAACACAATCCCCAAGGATGGGAAACCGGAAACAGTTCTGAACTTTTGGAAGACGGGAGGGAGTGACCCTCCCGGCCGTATTTATTAAAATATGAAACAAAATTAAAATATTAAAAATAACAGTTTCATATTATGTACAATTTCATTACCACATTGCGATGTTTGGCTAACCTTAACATATTCTCTAATACAAAGGTTCTCCTAGCCGAACTAACATCCTACAAAACATTTACTTGAAATTTTGAAATTGTACATCCTAACGTTTAAGGGCCAACGGCAAGGTCGTAACCGGTGTCAAGATCCCTAAACCAGAAATATCCCCCTCACTTGTGAGGGGCGACCGCACAGAGGCGTACCTCAAGTGCAACTACCAATTTCCCTTGACTTGACGGGGGCCCCAATAAAACTCGGCGCCACTTAAAGGTCGTCCGAGGACTCGTGTGAGGTATCTAGAAGGTAGCGTAGACCCCCCCCCAAACCCCACACAACTTTACCACATCTGCCGTCGCAGACGTCCTGGCCCCGGGAAATTCCCCAGGAGTGGGCTGTAGCCCCTCCTACCCAGGAAGGGGCCTTGACCGCCTTTCCTTTCCTTCCGGCGGCCCATCCTTAGAAGGGACCGCCTCCCCGTTGAGGGGCCAATGGCCACCTCCCTCGAGCGCTCCCATCCGTAATGGGTGACGCCCACTCATAGGGATCTACCAATTAGTGCTCACCGATCATGACCTTACCGCCACAGGCCGGATAGTTGACCGGCTATCCAGACCCCCCACAACACTCCTACCTAAAGGTCATGTTTTAAAGTCTTTAGCCAAGCTATCAAGTCTCCTATGAGTAACTCGTTCCCCACCCGGGACAAATGAACACCATCCCCCAAATACATACTGTCATCATTAATACAACCATGCGAAATAGAATGCAGTGTATTGGAACGGAACAATCTACTCACTTTGTTATTAATTTTCCTTACTGAATGATTCAGAGCAGAAACAGAAATAGCCCCCCGCCACACTTTTCGTGGGATCATATGGGACCATGCAATTGTGCACCCTGGAACTCTCCTCGCTAACCAACTTACAGTGGAAAGCATCGCCTCAAGAAGAAGTCGTCTACCAGTGGTGACCAAATCATTGCCCCCAAGATGTACTATGACTATAGACGGCGGTGACCTCGTCCGCCCTAGCAAACCCTCGAAAAATGATTGAAACTGGTCAATACAGAGTCCGCCCTTTCCGTAGAAGGACACACTGTACCCATATTCCCCAGCCACGTGAATCATGTCACCTGCTTTGAATACGCCCGCAGCACGCCTCACGTATGAGTGGCCCACGACCCACACCTCCCTTTTCACAGCCGGTGATGTCTGACCGCTGGCCCGGTGTTGGGTCGACTGCATAGTCCGCCCCGCCTCGTAGGCTTGCGCAACTGAAAACCAAACAAAACAAGAAGCGTGAGTACATCATTACAGCTTCACAACATGTGCAACCGCACATACCTTTTATAACAGTTGGAGGACCAACGCCCCACACGTTTAACTTGTTCGACATTCAGACCCCTGGCTGTAGCCTCTGTAGCAGCCCCTATCCGAAAGGAATGGGTCCCAAACTCGCCCGGGTTCAAGCCCGCAGCGGTAATTGACATCGCAAGCACCCGCTGAAACTGAAACCTCGTCAGTGGGGTGGCGTCAGCGTGTCTCAACAAGGTCCCCCCCCATGATGCCACCCTTTGTGCTAAATAATCCTCTACACACTTCACCGGGCACATGGAGGACCCGGGAATCCTTCGTATGATTATGCAATCACCCATCGCACCTTGATCGGTCTTGGACCTGACAAACGAGACAGTCATTGTCTCACCTCTGATCTGAACGTGCTCTTGGCACAGTCCCCCCATCACATCCTGCTTGTTCCTCGCCACTAGTTCGCTTACCCGCATAGCCCCATGAAATGCCAGCGTAAAAGCGGCTCGGAATAACACTGTCTCATACTGGGATGAACATGTTGCAGGGAGTCTGGATAATAACAGGGCCAACCTATCCAAACCTATCGGGCGCCTTTCATCTACTCTGCGACCCTCAAGGCGTTGCCACCCACGTAGCGCTTTTTGCACAACGAAAGACGCTGTCGGGTCCTGGATCCCATGAGCCCTTGCCATATAGGAAATGGCGGCCCGATGCCTCTGGGCCGTAGCCACTGATTTGCCTGCCTGATGTAAAGACAGCAGAAATTTTACTACTAACTCCTCCTGGCCCCAAAGCTCCCCCCTAGCAGCCCCCCAAAAAGGCCCAATAGGAACGGAACGCCCCTTCATATGCCTTCCTCGTCCTGGGTGCTAAACTCTCTCCCACGAGGTTTTGTAGTTCGGGGCACCGAGAGACCAGAGAGCTTCGGGAAAGGGTGCCGCCACCGGGTCCGCTGTGGGCAGAAAACCCCAGAAGGCCTGCATACGAAAACGAGAAAGCGCATCAGCCCCTTGGTTCATTACCCCCGGCACATGTCTTGCCTTAAATAGCACATTCAATTGCATACACAATAACACAATTTCTTTGAGCAGTCTCAGAATCCATTTGCATCGTGCTGCCTGGCTATTGATACACTCAACCACGGTCATGTTATCAGACCAGAACACCACAGAGTGATCTCTGAACCCCTCAGGCCAAGTTTTCAGGGCCACCAGAATGGGGAAAAGTTCAAGAAAAGCAATGTTACTTGTCAGCCCACACTCATGCCACCATGACGGCCATTTTTGAGCCGACCATTGTGTGCCGAATATGGCACCAAAACCAATGCTCCCAGCCGAATCTGTCCACAGCCCCAGCTCCTCGGAGGACACCGCCGGTTTGTTCCAGACAATTCGACCATTGAAATCCGCCAGAAATGCCAACCAAATGCGCATGTCCTGGCGAACCTCTGCCGAGAGCCTTGTGCGATGATGACCCTCTTTCAGGCCGACCATTGCTTGAGCGATCGAGCGGGAAAAGGGGCGGGCCATCGGTATAACTCTTAGGGCAAAATTCAACTGTCCCACCAATTGTTGTAATTGATGTAGCTTAACCTTAGACTCACTTAAACACATTTGCAGGGATGCCCTGAATTTTAACACTTTGTCACCTGGTAAACGAAAACAACCTTCTTCGGAGTCGAGCTCGATCCCCAGAAACTCGAGGCAAGTCGAGGGACCCACAGTCTTACCTGGTGCCCATGGCACGCCAAACTGATTCATCAAGACACAAAATGCAGCCAAAGCCTGCCCACATTCCGGATCCCCGGCTGCCCCCAGAAACAAAAAGTCATCGAGATAATGCATAACATGCTGAAACCCCGTCTTCTTTGTGAAGACCCATTGCAGGAAACTACTGAACTTTTCGAAATAGGCACAAGATATAGAGCACCCCATCGGCATACACCTATCCATGTAATAATGACCCTGAAACATGAAACCAAGGAGACGCTGATCGTCTGGATGTACCGGGAGCAACCGGAACGCTGACTCGATATCAGATTTTGCCATCAGCGCACCGGGCCCCAGGCGATTCAAAATGGCTACGGCCTCATCGAAGGATGCGTACCGCACCGAACACACTTCCGGGTCTATCGCATCGTTTATGGAACAACCACGTGGGGCTGATAAATTATGTATCAGCCGAAACTCACCCGAGTCCTTCTTGGGGACCACCCCTAAAGGGGAACAAACAAAGTTAGCAACTGGCAGCCCGCTAAATGGACCGGCGACTCGACCTCGAGTGACCTCCTTCCGGATCTTTTCCTGTACCACGGTCGTATGCTGTAAGACCGATATCTGGTTTTTACATTTTGCTATACCCTGAAAGTCCCCCACTGGGATGCGGAAACCATATGAAAACCCGTTCTGCAACACCCCAGCGGAAGCGCGATCCGGGTATTCGCTGAGCCAAGGAATCATTGCCATGGTATCAATCGGGGTAGGTAAAGGCGCCCCTCGGACTATGTCAGACCTGTTTGGCGCCTCCTCTACCCCCGTTATCACCCGTCTTGGCTCTGCACATGGACTCAGGATGGGATGATTGCCCACACCCACCACATTCGTGCCTAAATTTGCATGACCCCTGGGGCCTAGTACATTTACCCCTGTTAAAATTCCAACAAACCCCCCTTTTCCCTGCGTTGCCGGTTGGCCTCGAGTGGTTGTCGTTACTCGTACCTGATCGAAAGGGCGTCCCCGCATATTGGCGGGAGGATTCGCCAACGTTACTCCCTACCAATGGCAATTTCAACATACCAGTCTCCTCCATTTTGGACCAGGACACAGAATCATAACAATCCCAAGTTAAGTTTTTATCATGTTCTTTCGCTTTTCTGAAAATGTTATCATAACAGAACCAATGATTGCCCTCGTGTGATACAGAGTACCCCATGATCCGTGACTGATAAATCGGCAATTCGGATAGCAATTCGGGCCTACGTTCACCCAAGATGGATGTAAAAATCCCCCATGCTTTGCCCCAATTGCCAATGTTTTCATTTACCTTAAAGGCGGCCATCTTTGCGCGCCAAACACTAGGATGCATGACCTCCTTCTGGCACTTAACATGCTCCATCTCATAATGATCAGTAAGCAACGAGAAGATGTTTATATACTCCCCTGCCCATATCTTCTCTTTGATAGCCAGAGGGACATGTTGACCCAACTTTTCCCTTCGAGAGGGTGCCGACTCATCTCTCGCGATCGGCAATGGCCGCTTACCTGAACCGGAAGCTGTATCTGCGACTGGACCTGTCCCCAGTGGTTTCTCTACTGCCGCAGCCGGCGATGGTGCCTTCGCCGCTTGCCTTGTTTCACGCAGTTGCTTCATCAACATCTGCGCGTCGACAGCCGTGGCGCCCTCGCTACCTTTACCCAACCACGCTGCTAATTGTGCTGCCAGCTCGGGCGGCATATCCTCCCCGGACACGGGGGTGACCACAACGGGAATCGGATTCCCTTCCTCCGGCACGGGAGTGGGTGCTTCGAGTGGGGTACTGGGAACCGGGATGTCTCCCCCAGCTGCTCCCCTCCTGGGCCTCTTGCTTTTTCCTCCTGGAGCTGCTCCTGCCAAAGGACGTTTCGGCCCCCCATCCTCGTCTTTATCCGCCATTCGCCTTTTTAGGTCGGTCACCTCCTTCATGAGAACACGCAGCATCTGGTCGGTAGTCATTCGCTTTCCCGCCTTCTTAGGCATTCTCCGACAGAGTATCTGCAAAACAAACAAGAAAGATTACAACGCTCAAAATTGGCTCTTCGTTCCGTCTCGAGCTCACGTGCAGCGAGGAGGTGCAGCTTCAGAGCACAGGAACAAGAGGATGCTTTCTTGGCTTGTTGCTCCTTTTATCCGTCTTCAGGGCGGGCGTAAACCCGCCCCGGCCTGCCCCGAGGGCGTGGCCGGCCGCGTCAGTGTCTAGGCCAGCCCACTCCAGGGCGGGAAAAGGCGCGCCCCGGCTACGCCGCTTCGGGCATACCAGCCGAGACTCGCCTCCCGCCCAAGATGGCTTCCCGGGGGGATCGTGGTACTCCGCCATACGTTCGGGGGGACCGAATGGTCGCCCCTTTCCATTCACTAAGCAGAACCATGACGGAACCACTCTATCATAAACACATCTGAACCATGGCTCATAAAAGGAGTACCTCAATCATGACCATGCAAGTCCCACTAAGCCCCCCAGCCCCCTAATCTTGAGTCAAAATTGGAACTACAACACAGGATTTAAAGTCCTGCAAAGAACACCATGTAACATTTAATACCATATACACCATCGTTTTCATATATCACTTTTCCTAAACTCACTCAGTGAAATATCGCTCATTTTATTTAATCACTTTTAAACCATACCTTCTAATAATGCACCCAATCCTATGTGGAAGTGTTCAATATAAAAGATGACATTGTTTTAAGAAGGATAGAGAAATAAATAACACAATGTTGTAAAAATTTCTTTATTATATATACTTACCTAATAAAAAGAAAAAAAAATGTCTTATGAAAACGTAGCACCTGTGGAAAGAAATTAAAAATAAAATTATAAAGTATATTATTTATAGAAAAAACAATACGAAACAATAAGACAGGTGCAAACAAAACTGCCAGATATTATTAATTAAACGTACCTTATAAATATAATATCTGTGGAGGAGAGTAAAAAAAAAATCTGTTATAATACATATTTCTGAATGCAATGTAGCAAAATAAGTAAACAACATATTAAATGATTTATTTTTGCTGTCCTCAGAAAACATTGATTTTCACTATCAAGAGTGATTTCAACATTAATCATCATATAACAGCGGGGGAAAAAAAACACAATCAAAATGATTGTGTTTAAAAAACCCATACAAAATCTGCATACATATTATAAATACTTGAAAAAAACATGTCTTAAATGTTTTCCTCAAATTCCTAATTTCTTGAGTAAGCACACTACATCTTCCACAGTTACAACATAATTAAAGTATACCACTTATTTTTCAAGATATCTCAACAAAATCCTGTGCAGCAATCTCCTATAAAAAATGTATTTGAAAGACACAGTTTCTTCTCTCATACCTTTCCGCGTGGCCAAATTGTATAAGCTAACTCATTATCTTTTAAATACCTCTCCGAAACACTTACGTCCATATAAGTTTCTAAATAATTCTCAAAAGTACTCATTTTCTTCTCCCATATTTTTCCACGTGGCCAAATACTATGAGTTAAGTAGTTTTTTTCTGAAATTTTGTAATCTTAGTCTCATCCATTATTTTCTGTACTTTTACAATCAAAATTTGTACCATATTTTATACCATCAAACATTAAGTAAATTTGTACCTGATGTTATCAATATGCAAAACACAAATTTCATGTATAGATTTGTACACCCTTATTTACATGATATTTGTAAACTAGTAAGTTTCAGATCTTTATAGTATACATATTCCTACACCAAACCACTCTACTGAAATTTGGGTTCCAAAAATAACAAATAAGAGTTACTTAAGGCAAAAGGCAAACGGTTTTTAAAAGTCAATTGGCTATCATTGCAAAGTGTCCAGCCAGTAGCACACTTCAAATAAGCTGTATAATGTCCTGATGATGTAGAATGCCCTTCATGATAAATAATGGCTACAGTTACAAATGTTCTTCTAGAAATAGAAACTTGAGAAGCCACAACATTTTTAATTAAAGTGGATACTTTACTCCCATCAGCTCTGCATCGTTGAAACATTAAAATTACATATTGTCCGTATCTATGGATAAATAAAGTTGATAACATTTCAGACTTGCATTGAGAACAGACCATATTTTGATGCGCATCTTTAACTAGTTCATTAAAAGGCACTTCTTTGCAGTCTGGTAATGTCAAATATAAAAATCTTTCGCTGGGTATCTCAGTACTACTTAAAAATGAACAATTATCACACTTATGTTCCCATTTATAAGAAAGCCCAAAAAGACTATCAATATCTACACCTTCATCTTCCAAAGCTGTAAACATATACATAATAAATTCCTGACAATCTTGCTGTATATTCTGAGAAAACTGATTTACTTCTGCACATATATCTAAAACATTCCTTAATTCTGAAACACTTCCTATTTCATTATCACCACTACTACACGTTTCAAATATAGAATTGAAAGAATGACAAAAGGTATGCTCCTGATTTTCTATAATCTGTTCCTTAACATTTTTCAAAAAGAAAACAACATTAACTACTACATTTGCATAGCAGTTGACACCACACCTATTTTCCAACTTAAATCCAACAATCTCTTCAATACTAACAGTTTTCCTAGAGCTACCAACAACAGCTACATCTTTTTTTCGTCGTTTCTGGACTACTTCAGCACATTTGTCCTCATTTTTCCTTTTCTGACCAACTATACGCCTTTCAATTAAAGGATATTGAGGTAAACTTGGAGCATATTCTCTTCTTAACCTATTGTACTCCTTCACACAATTTAAATCTGCACTAATCTTTGTCTCATCATAATCAATTAGATAAAGTCCACATAAAGTTCTAACACGCGACAGAGCAACATACGCCATACCCTCTTTGAATACAGTACTTCCAATATTTACCAAAGCACAATCTACACTTAAACCTTGAGATTTATGTATAGTCACTGCATATGCCAAACAAATTGGAAATTGCTTACGACGGACATATAAGTCTTTCACAAGCAAAAAAAAGAGTTGAACATCGACTAATTTGTTGAACTTCATCAATCCCATCAAATTTTATCCTCAAAAATTCAATCTCATCTCTATTGGTATAATTCACAAAACCAACAACATTACCCATTGCTCCATTTACCAATCCTCTTTCTACATGTAAATTTCTTCTTAAAATTATCCGACAATTTAAACATACATACAGATTTTTCTCTAAACCAGCAGTTTTAGATATAGTTTTTTGAAGAGAATCCAATTTCAATTTCAACTTTTCAGACAAAACAATAGTACTACCTTCATGCTCTATTCTATCTTTAGCTTCCAGTTTCTTAATTTCTTGCTTTTCTAAATTCAACATTTTCCCATGAAAAACTGAACATTCTTTCAGAGTTGGCATCAAGCATATCACTGACTTATCTACAACCTCTTCACTATATATTCTCTCAGGAACATTATCTTCATTAGGAAACAGCTTGGAAAGTAATCGTGTTCGTAGAGTCTGTTTCGCATCTTCAGTTAATTTTCCAATCCTAATATCTTGAAGAATACTTCCATATTTAGTATCCTTTGCCTGTCGCATATTTTGAATCAGTTCAGTATATTTGAAATGTGACCATATATTTACATTTCCAAAACTGCCCAGGCACTTTCTGGTCTCCTCATGTATAACAGTTTCAAATACAGGTTGTCCTTTGACAGGAGTCAGCTGGAGTAGATCTCCAAAAACTATGACATGTTTACCTCCAAATAACACATCATACTCTGTCTTAAGTGTCTGTTGCATTCTTAAATGCACAAAAGCAAGCATTAAATTAGAGACCATGCTTACTTCATCAATAATAAGAAGTTTCATTTTTTTAAGGACTCTAGAAGCTTCAAAAGAAGCTTCTCCAGAAAGCTTCTGATATTGTAATTTATTTTCATGTTCAACTGGCAGCATCAGCAAACGATGTAAAGTTACACCTTTTATATTATGTGCTGCCAATCAAGTTGGAGCAGTAACAACACACGACAGTGTTGATTGAGTTGTTTGCTGTAAATATGTAGTAATTCCTTTAATTAGGAAACTTTTACCAGTCCCAGCTTCTCCACTTACATATAATCGAATAGGCTCAAATGACATACATGAGCAATCTTTTCTCTCATGACGAAAGCCATGCTCAATGTGCTCTGTCACTTCATCATATATCTGTCTTTGCTCAACATTAAACTGCTTCTTTAATTCTTCTAAGTCGATTACTTGCTCTTGACCTTGCTGCATTGCGCTTTCCACCTCATCCATGGTGGTGGCTGCTTCATTTTGAATAATTAGTTGTCCCAGTGGATCTTGACTTAATGATGCCAAACTTTGACTATCTTGTGAACTATCTCTAGCAATCTCTGCTGCAATTGTTGCTTCTTGCTCTATTTCGTCATTCAACATTTGGAGATAATTGCTGAAAATAGGACATTCAATAGTACTTTTAGATGCGTTGAATGAATCTTCATAACTATCAAAGTCTCCAAGTAGTTCCTCTTCTCTACGCCATGGTTTAAAGAGTTGCAAAAGAGCAAAATAGTAAAACTCTCTTTTATAAGGTGTTTCGCAACTCAGTTTCCGATGATTTATCAAGTGTCTTTTTCTTTGTTTTACCAGACATCCTTCATGTCCAATTACAGCATGTACACCTTTATCAATATTCTCGGTAACATTTCCCTTAAAAATATAATTTTGAAGTATTTCATACAGACAAATGTTTTCAAGCAGAATACTTCTATTTGGATAGTATGTATCCAACATATTTGTTTTCAAAATGTCTGTACTGTTTGGTTCTTTCTGGGCTAAGTACTCAATTTTTTGCACAGGTTTTAGAACACGGTTTCGTGTTTCCTGCTAGGCCCAAACTCACCCAGAGAATAGTCCTTGACTTCGCATAAAGACTTGCTGATGATAATCTATCACAACATTCATATGCTCCAATTTCTCGATGAGACAGCATCTTCAAATTGTACGTATATAATTTCTTGCTCAGGCTCTTTTCATGAGAAATGTCTTCCCACATCTCCTTCAGTTCCGTCTTTTCAGATTTCGTGATGTAAGACGTTACATATCGAGCCACAGCAATAGAGTTGTCTGCAACATACTGTATGTCCATGTTAGCATTCCACATGGACAAAATTACTGGATTATAGTCATTAATATATTTCGATTCTTCACCTCTTCTTAAATTGTACGTATTTTTAGGTGACCTCCTTCTGATATTATGTCGCAAACATGACATCAAATTGTTGACTCTTCCTTTTGAAAGTACCGGTCGTGCAAATCCAAAGCGACATTTGGTATAAAATTTGCTCTTTGATTTGAATTTTCGCCGACAATATTTTCCACAGCGATGACTTTGGAAACGTAACACTTTTCCTCTTAAGTCCTTATCAGTGGTACTATTAGGTATGTCACAAGTGGCATACTGTTCAATAAAAGACAGTACAGTCTCATCCGAGTCTATTCCAAATTTAGGAGCATCCTTGATCCATAGTAGCATATGAATATGAGGAGCACCTCTTGTTTGATATTCTTTTCTCCAAAAGAAATCCTGTACTTCACCAAGAGGCGGATTTTTCTTGTTAGTAATGAAAGACATCATAGCTTCAAATCTATGATTAAAATACCTGCAAACATTAACTGGATCTAATGAACACAGTTCTCCAGGTGTCTTATAGTTTATATTTTCTATGTTTGCATTCGACTCCCGAAGAAATTCAATTAAATCTTCCCAAGCATACTCTGCACAGCTTAGAGTTAAAAACCATGTTGGTGCTCCTAAGTTTCTAAGCATACACTTTAAATCTCCATGACGACGGTACCAATACTCATTAGTACCCCGCTGACAAGCCATTAAATTAATTAAATGAGAATCCAAAACACTATCTTTCTGTTGCACTCTATCCATAAATTCCTTTGCTGAAATATTTTGCAGATGTACACCACTTTTTAAGATATGATTTACTGCATAAGACAGACCAGATAAGTCACTCTCAAACAAAAGATGAAACATACATTGCCGAAACCTTGGATCTTCTGCATATAATGTAGTTGTCCGGTACTCAGATGCAGGAATCTGCATAGGTCGATCATCATATCGTGTACCTTTACCTGTAGGAAATAACTGTGGGAAACAACGACCTTCCAAACTTTCTTCCCAGACACTAATCGGATTTCCTTTCGCCTTTCTCATCTGAAATAATTCAATAGCATTCCCTATTGCTTCTTTGGAATGCAGTGGATGAACACTGTAATGTTCATAAATTTCTTCAGATCTAGATACATCAACTTTTTCAATTTGTCCACTACACAAATCACTATCCTCTTCTTCACTTACATCTTCTTGTTCTACATATATATCTTTGTAATACTTATTATTTTGCACTAAATACAACGTTGCCTTTTTCACTTTCCTAACATCCACTAAATCTTGCCAGATTTTCTGACTCTTTGTGGGTACACCATTCACTAGAATAACTAGAGGTTCCTCTTCTACATTTTCAACACCAATTGTTTCCATATTTTTTTTAAGATCAAGAGGCAAATACACAACTCTACCCTTTAATCCTCTTAGTAAATCTGAAGGATTTAATTTACCAGTCTTAGGCTCCATTCGAACAATAGCCTGAAAAGGATGTACACATTGAATCAGAATCGTCTCATAAGTATTTAAATTCATCAATTCAGATGGAATATTTACCAACTCTAAATTATTGTGAACAGCTCTAGCAGGCATTTTATTTTCATCTAATTTATTATAACAATATTTACAAACACGTTGCTCAAAACCCAAATCAAAATAGTTTTCCACCAACAAATAAGTTGCAAAATCTTTCCATTGACCATTACTTTCATCTTCACTTTTTAAATATAAATCAACTAACCTCGTTTGACTTTTGTAATGAATTCGTCGACAACAGACACAAGAAAAATTTGGTTTCTCACCTGCAATTACCTTAAACTTTATTATTTCTTTTTCAAAGTTTTCAATATTTACATGCCCAACATTTTCTAACACATTTCCTTCTGTAATTATATCACCTTCTGCATTATCTTCCTCGGGACCAAAATAACTTACCTCAATTTCTGCACAAATCTTCTTAACATCTAATTCACATCCATACAAAAGAGCACTATTTAACTGTTTAAGTTTAAGTGCTGGACTTTTTGCATAGTACAACTTTCTCACTAATTTTCTCATTTTAGTGTGATGCACTGCTAACATCCGGAAGTGATGAAATACACTCTGACATATTTTTTTAGAGAGACAAGCCAGAGAATGGCCTTGCAGACCTATTTTCTCACGCACTCTGCATTCATCTAATTCTTGCAACATTTTAATTTTTTTCTTTAGACTTTCTTTAGTGTACTTACGTAAGAAATTGCGAAAGAAATTAATTGAATCCTGTTGTACACTACAAATGCTACTACAATTCCAACTGTAAACAGGAGCATTAGGATGTCCCTGTAAAGCTTCTCTAACCATAACATCTTCTGCATTTCTAACCACAATTTTCTCTTTCTCAATAACACAACCATCCTTCACCTCATACGCTCGACCAGTGGTGTCAACTGCATGCAACAGATCGTTACTTTGAAAGTAACTCTCTTCATTAAAAAATGGCTCAGAAGTTGAAGTATGCATCCACTTCCCAGAAAACACTTTACAAAAATTACTCCTATTTATATGTCTCTTCCATTTACTTTTACTTTTGAAAACTCGAATCGCCTTATTTAAAATATTTATTCTATTAAGTATTAAAATAAATAACTTTCGTTTTGTCTCAAATGCGCGCTCAACAAAAGCCTCTATGTATAGTTTTTTTTTAAGAAAAACAGATTTTTTTTTAGAAACTTTTTCCTTTTGTAATAAATTCGCAACGACTCTGTTGTAAAACATACGCTTCCTGATTTGGCTAAATTGATTGGTCCGGGTTTTACTGTACTGACTTTCATCTTTCCTAATTGCAGTAATAGTAGTTTGTTTAACTCCAGATGTCTTTTTAGATGATGAAATCGTTTTCTCCTTCTGAACTTCAATAGTTACATTTTTCCTCCCCAAAATACTTTTCACAAACTTTTTAGTTTGCTTACCAGGAGTACTCTTCTTTGTAACCGTCCTCTCAGTCTTTGAAAATAATTCTGTAGTTTTCTTCTTTAAACTGTACGTCCGCTTGCAGAGTTTCTTTTTTTCAATTCTGGTCGGCATCTTAATTTAAAATTTTGATGAGATTGTGAACCTGTAAGACACAAAAATAACAAATATTATAGTTCAGTACTACCATATACCGTACAAATTAAAACCACACATTCATTTTTTAATAAAATACACATAATAACAGAAAATCTCTGAACAAAGTAGTAAATCCTGTAGTGAATTTTCCTTGTAAATTTATCACACTATATATTTCTTTAAACTTCATAGACAATTTAAAAAAAAATTTTAAAAGCATACAAACAGTACAATTTTTTCAAAAACTATCGGTCATCATAAGTGTTTTAGTCTTTTTTTCTACGATCTCTTTTACACTTCATGAGAACATATCTTATCACTCTCATGAAGCATTTCATCGACGAATATATCAAGAAAACTGTCATCACGAATGCTTTGCTATCATTTTTTTTTTTATTTATTCAAAACTTCATAATTTAAAAGAACTTCCAACATTAATTCATCAGGGACTTCTTCAAGTCCATTGTCCTCATCTTCTTCTATCAGCTCTAAATAGGCTGAATCTAAGGATATGTCCATAAAATAATAATTTTCATCAGCTTCCTCTTGAACAATCACGTCTAAAATTTCCTCCATCAGTTCATTTATGATGTCAAAATGAATTTCATTCTCTTCTGACCAATTCTCCATAGTTATTTTGATTAAATTCTTCTTTATCCTTTTAAAAAAATATAGACACTAAATTATATCTTTTTCCATAAGTGTATAACTAAAAACTACCTTTACTAATTTTTAAACTACAGATAATTTTATAATCTCTAACTTATTAACTCTATAATTTGTAAGATACCACATTCCTCTTCTTTTGAAAAAGAAATTGGCAATATAACTCTAAACATTGACACTTTGTTTTTTTTAAATTAAATAATTACTGTTGATAAAAGACATTTCACTGTAAAATTTATTTTTAGATTTTCTACATATTTGAAATATTTATTACCTGTACAATAATTTTTAGAGACCCATTTCTTTTATTTCATCACTACAAAGTGCAATATAAATATATGCACTCTAAAGAAAAGAATCACACTATACAAACCATTTAATTCACTTTACAGATTACTACTTCCCACAGAGACAGTTCCATTTATATTACAACAGTATACTCACCATGTCAATGTCTTACCATATGCAAAATATCATACTTACCATGAACAACCACCTCATAATAAAACTCTACATAAATATTTAAAAAACTGGCTATACATAGTATATTCACAGATATACAGGAAAATAAGCATTACATTTCGATCCATATCATAATACCTCTCTCTAATTAAAAATGGAACACTACCAAACATAATACAACAAGATTTTAGAAATAATGAGCACTTCACAAGTATTACTAAAACAAACCTAAAAGAATTATACTCCAATGATTTCTAAATCTCAACTCCTTGTAAAAGATCACATATCCCAAGCTCATTAAAACAAAATTTGAACTGTCAATGGAGAACATCTCAAAAACATATGTACTATAAGCAGATAGAACCACATGTAAAAAATTTGAGATAAAATCATATTCAAAACATTTACAAATTACTCTTTATTATTTTCATCACCACCCACAGAAATTGCCAAACCATAAAAAGAAACTCACCTGAAAAAATGAATATATATTCTCAATATATAACTTCGACAGGTTAATCCTTACAGGCACCAAACACTCTAAGAATAGAAAGAATAAAATTTTATTACCTTATAACAAACTTATTTCCTACACAATATACAATCATTATAGCATTGAACAAGCATAAGTAATAAGATTCCCAAAATACTCTCCATTAAAAATAAATACAAAATTTCTCATTTATAAAAGCATTCTGCCACAGATATGTCACTTTTCCTTATGTTAAAATTCATGCACCTACAACAATAGGCGTTTAAAAGTAAAAGGCCAACTCACAAAACAAAAAAGCCTTATTAATAAAACATTGCGTCGCCACTGCGTCACTTTTAGCATGGGAAAAGTGACGCACTAGTGGCGCAAGGCCATCATAAATAAAGCCCCATGTCCATACAGAAAAACTACAGGGCCAGCATTATACACATGCAAGCAATACACTTGCACAAAACCACAAAACACCAGGAGCCACCATGTTAATATATATCCTTAATATAATAAACCTCTGAGAATGGATACATATTTCCGTGGCAAACTCCTTAGCAATATTTAAGTGACTTAGACTCCTAGAAAATGTATCAAGTCATTATGCTCCTCTCCACTGCATAGCCGGCAACCTAATTCTGTGGAGTTCCTATACGACCGGCAATACTGCAGCATCCAACAGATTACATACATACACCTCTCGCCATGTTGTCGCTTTTGGCGCCTTTTTTTCCCCCTCACATACATTCACCTCTCGCCATTTTGTCGCTTTTGGTGCCTTTTTTTCCCCTCACATACATGCACCTCTCGCCATTTTGTTGCTTTTGGCGCCTTTTTTTCACCTCACACAGTAACATAACACAAACTTGATAGTGCTTCGCATGTAGACAGCTGATTCATAAAGTAATTATGTATAACAACTTGCATTTTCATATATCCTTCCTAAACTAAAAGACCAGAGACCTTCTTCCACTTATTAAAATATAATATACTTCCTTATAAGAGTGTACAATATTTTTTTCCAACTATATTCATTTTTCTTCAACTATAGCGTTTGTATTCCATGTACTACTGACAATACCAATTACTATGTTTTTTGCAATTTCTGTACTCATGTTACATAATGATTTGCCTTTAAAACAGTACATTTCCAAATAAACATTTCAAATATTCACGGTTTCTCTTTTAATCCATAATTTCAACTGAAATGATTTCATATTGAAAAAGTATTCATGGGTTCCACATACCCTTAACTGTAGACACGGAGGACCTTATTTATGAAGACCTTCCGCCGCCGGTGCCTCATTTTTTAAAATAAGAAAAAGTAACGCACCGGTGGCGCAAGGCCTTCGTAAATAAAGTCCTGAATGTTTTCTTTTCTCGACCTCACTTACTGATACTAGAACCTGCAAGCCAATTACGGCCCGTGAACTCTTTCTTAGTAGGTCGCGCACCGTAAAGACAGTTATACCACTGTTAACATTTTTTTTTACTGTTACCAAGCACCGACACAGTTCCGCTTCACTCAGAGTTAATCACTGCTCCCACGCTTCTACAGGCCAGACGCTATGTCGTATTTCTCTCCTTATCACCCTTTCATCTCCACAATAACAAACAGTTCTCCGCCAGCCACCAGAGAACAGACTCAGATGCAGAGGCACCAAAGAGTGAAATACGACATACCCTCTGCTCTGAGAAAGCAACCAAGCGGTAATTGTGAAACAAAATATTCAGTAGCGCTTTAAAAATACCAATGCAATTATATAATTATTTTTTTGAAAACGTTCCAATCACTTTAATAAGACTATCTGTGTGTACCTCCACAGCAAACTTCCTCAGGCCGGATTGAAGGCAAACACACAGACAATAAGATAACACAGGGCAACGGAGATACAAAACAGAAGGGACATGAAGATTGAGTCAAACAGCAGAACTGAGAGAGATATTTTTATGCTCCGTTTCCAACCTCAATGTACGAACACATTTACTACACAAATCTCTATACAACCTCATGGTCAAAACTTTTCATTTTATTTCACTCGACCACCTCCCTCACCCCACCAGTGCAAACGACGACCAGAAACCGCACTATAATTTTGACGTCTAACAGAAACTTTGTGAATACCTTAATCATTACCACTTTAACCCCCTTCCCCGACCCTCTCGCCCCACCCCCACCAGTGCAGGCCACGGCCACCAACCAGCCTGAAATATTGTCCACTGACAAAAAGTTTACGAATTCATTAACCATTACCATTTTTTCACAACGGTATCACTAGTAATTTACCATTTCTCTCTCTTTCTGCATTGTCTGTGTCTCTGCTAATATTATTTCTTCATATCCTCAACAACTTCTCTCATTATATATAAACGCTTCAAAATTACAAAAATAATTACTCTATATTAAAAATATTTTTTACTGCGTATTCAACATTTAAATGGAAGAAATTACTTTTACAAATACAATACATTACGACAGCCATAAATTAGTTTTCACATGGAAAATCAATGATTGTTTCTGATTAAACTATATTATACGATGCATGACAAAACAAACAGTTACGCACTTACCTTTACCAATGCTTTGAACGATGTACAACAGTGAAAGTCACAAAACAGATATTCGTTAGCGGAACTCTGAATATTGCTTCTATCACTGCAACCAAAATTCAATGGCACAGATATCCAGTCAATACACACTCATATAACTCTCTTCAACCAATTACATTTCCTGACGCAAAATTGTAAAATCAAATTTACATTTCAATTGGTTGTCCTTCACAATATTTTCAGACTCACGTGAGAGACACCCATCACCAACTGCCATCTCCGGCTGTTTCCATGGTAACACCTCATTCTGCACCTTGCTGAAGGAACAGGTCAAAAGTTCATGTCTCAACGTTCTACAGCAAACTAAGAAGACTGTTTTCCCTCCAGAAACACCTGCCAATCCACAACTCAGTTACATGTCTTTTTTTTACACCCAATAATACTTTTCGTTTAACATAAACATTAACATGCAACGTACTCTTCAATCTCCACCTATTATAATCAACCAATCATTTTTATTTTATTAACCACACCCAGCCTCTTCCTTTTTTTTCATTTAGAATTTAAACTTGTAACTACCATTCCACTTCCAGAACCGATCGGACGACGACTACAAATCCATTAAAAATGAAGGTCTGGCTAATAGGACACAGTTTTATTCACTGGAGTGAAAAATATGTACTAAGGAGACGAATTTGCAACCTCGGCTTACCAAATGTACACATAACTGGATTGCCAAAAGAGGATTGAAATGTCACCAATTGATTCCATTGGTGAAAACTTTTATGCATCTCCCAGAACCAGACCTTATAATTGTGCACTGTGGTGGGAACGATCTAGGCACAATCACTCAAGTAGGTCTGGAAATGCTTCTAAAAGACACCTTTCGACAATTGATGACACTTTTTCCTCGATCTGCCTTGGTATATTCCAATATATGCCAAAGACAGAAATGGAATTGGTCCAATCAACATTGTGCACAATTTGAGAAAGCAAGGAGACATGTAAATAAATCGGTTTCTGCTTTCCTCAGAGAATATAGCATGGGTTCTATTTACCACAACAACTTGCGATACCACATGCAAGACGTCTATAGGAGAGACGGTGTTCATTTCACAAATGAGGGAAACACAATCTTCCTCTGCAACATCAGGCTCTGCATCGGTACTTACCTATAAATGCAGAAAACACTCAATTAACACAAGGGCTCTTTTCAAAGCCACTTTATATCTAAGCACTCAAACTTCTAATTTATCTCCATTTTCACACTCTTGTGAATAGGTGTGCGCGACCGGGTGCGCGCACCCCGTTATTTTTTTCCGGAAAAAAAAATATATTTTTTCGCGTTTAAGGGCCTTACTACACACCCCGAGAAAACCTACGCAGCAAGACAATCTCTACCTTCTCCCCTTTCCATGTTTCAATGCTATGAAATGAACAATATATTTACTCGCAGTGACAAAATGGCGGACAAAACTTCCTGATTTCCTTCGAATCGAACGTTAACAGACGTCACGCAGCAAAAAAAAATTCCGCTCACGCGCAGCCACTTGGGTGCGCGCACGTGTGCGCGCCTATAGATATATAATTGACTTTAACTTTAATTTTCTCAACAACTACTGAACGGATTTACACCATTCCAAAAAAAGCGTAATCTGCGAACAGGACTCTACAGTTTTGCCAAATTTCTTATAAATCCATTCAGCCGTTCGACCTGTAGCCGAGTCTAAAGGTCCTATGGAAAATAACATGGAGAAAACACGTTTTGGGACCCCCCTTTTATCTCAGCCCCCACTTCACCAATCCCCCCCAAACTTTCAGGACATGAGCGCAGCGGACCGAGCCATCTTCTTTGAGAAATTCACAAAGATTCATCCACCAGGGCCAAAGTTATT
Organism: Lissotriton vulgaris; assembly: GCF_964263255.1. Lineage (NCBI taxonomy): Eukaryota > Metazoa > Chordata > Amphibia > Caudata > Salamandridae > Lissotriton > Lissotriton vulgaris. Next base: position 25,885,963 of record NC_141692.1, read on the forward strand.
CCAAATAGAATGTTGAGGATTTCCTATGGAAAACAATCCTAACTATAACCGCCAGTAGGTAATATATATATATATATATATATATATATATATATATATATATATATATATATATATATATATATATATATATATATATATTCACTGAAAAAACCATAGATTTCACACCAGTTATAGTTAGGAATTAGCATTTAAAAAACCTATTAAGTTCACTGAAAAAACCATAGGTTTTTCAGTGAGTATATATATATATATATTACCTACTGGCGGTCGCCAGTAGGTAGTTATAGTTAGGATTTTTTTCAATGTTAAATCTCAAAATTCTATTTGGAATAACTTTGGCACCGGTTGACGAATCTGCCTGAAAATTTCATGAAAATGGCCTCGTCGAGCTCTGGTCCTTCCCTGAAAGTTTGGGGGGGATACAATAAGCGGGGGCCGAGATAAAAGGGGGGTCCCAAAACGCGTTTTCCCCATGTTAATTTCCATAGGGCGGTCGATTTCACTTTTAGCCCGAACGGCTGAATGGATTTACACCAAACTTGGCAAAATTGTAGGGACTGGTAGCCCGATGTGCCTTTGCTATGTCTCAAGATATGTGCTCCAGTGGATTTTGAGTAATTTAGGTTCAAAAAAATATATATATCTATAGCAGCGCACCGGTGCGCGCACCAGGGAGCGCTCCGGGCGCGTGACGCGAGGTGCGCATGGAAAGCTGATTGGCTCTCGGGTGTCTGTAAACATTCGAAACAGTCCAGAGCGGTCGCCATCTTGTGTCTCGGTAAAATCGAGACATAAGAGGTGGCTAAAACAAAGTGGGAACTGACCATAAGGCGTCAGGGATAGACCCCTTTGACCCCCTAGGTTTGATGTGGGGGCTATAAAAGGGCCCCGCGGGGCATTTAAAATATTTTTTTTTTTTTCGTTTTGCGCGGGGGAAGCGCACGGTGCGTGCACTGGGGAGCGGCCCTGGGAGCGCACTATGATGAAAAAAGGTGACAGAGTTTTTAAAAAATGAAGTTTTGATTTAGAAATTGGAGGTAGTTCTAAAAAGAACTTTTTTTTTTCTTCTTTTTGTTGTTTTATATTTTTTTTGTGTTTTTTGAACTTTTTGAACTTTTTTTGGCTTTTCAAAACAGTTTTATATATTTTTTTGTATTTTTTTAGGGGGAGAAACAAAAAAAGGGAATTGAAACTGGCTCAACTGGAGCAAAAAAACAAAAAAACCCAAAAATTACTTCTTTTTGGGGCACTTGTGATTATCACCTGCAAGGACGATGAGCTTAACACTTTGTTCCCCATAGGAGATAAGCTTGCCACAAGCAGTACAAGTAATTTTAAAATCAGCAAATCTCGGCTGAATGCAAGGCATCACCTCGGATGTTTCTGGTTCCGAGGAAGTGGGTTGGTTTCTTTGGGAGGGGGTCCTTGATGAATGGATAGGTTACTGGCCAGTTCCCGGAACTCTGCACGAGAGTAGTTGATTGGATGCTTTCTTGTCATGTGCCGAATCATGGTATAGTTACCAAAAGAATATTTCTTATTTGGGTTGCCCCGTGAAAGTTCATCATTGCAGATGAGGCAAGTCACTTTGGGCACATTCACCTTTTTTTTCCCCTCTGGAATTGAAAAAAACTGCCAAATAATGTGTGGTTTGGGTTTGTAAGGTGTATTTTCTTCTGGCAGCCATCTTCTTCTCCCCTCCTCCTCTTCCTCTTCCTCCTCCTCCTGTTCTTGACCACCAATATAATTTGGAGCTGGTCCTCTTGGTGGTGGTGGTGGTGGTGGTGGGGCAGATGCACCAGCTGATGCTACTACTGAAGCCATTATTTGGAGCAAAAAAGTAGAGAGAGCAACAAACAGGTCTTCCTCAGTCAAAGGACAAAGTCAGAATAAGGAAAAAAGGTGGTGTCTTTCATCATTTAGAAAAAAAAAACTGTCCTGAACCAATGAGAAGTGTTATTTTCAGGTCACAAGACCAGGGGCTTCATCATTATGAAACTAAAACTGTTATGAACCAATGAAAAGTGTTATTTTCTGCTCACATGACCCGATGCGCTTACGCTACGCGCCCGGGGCGCGCCCGGGGGCGCGCCCCGGGTCGCGCAGCGTAAGCGCGTCGGAAGTTTACGTTGTGCGATCGTATTCGCTCGAGTACTTCCGGGTGCGCTTACGCCGTGCGTATCACGCGGTTGCGGCTACGCGATACGTCACGATCATGTTTTGGTTTGCGATATTGGCGCTCACGGGACGCTCCCCGGAGCGCGCCCCGGGGCGCTTTGTAAAAATACGCTTTTCGGGGCGCTCCCCGGGGCGCGCTCCGGGAGCGCTCCCCAAAATAATTAAAAAAAAAAAATTGGGATAATTGTAGGGACAGGTAGCCCTATTCTGAAGTCGTTTGTAAAAAACATTAACTTTAGAAAAATATGTATTGTGCTACATTGGGCTTAATATATGTTAGAGCCAAAATGTAGCCCAAATGTAGCCCAAAGTAGCCCAATGTAGCCCAAAGATGGCCACCAGAGATCAAAAATTGAAAATGTAGCCCAAAATTCAACTAGATGTAGCCCAACTGTAGCCCAATGACAGAATGTACCAGAGTGTTAAAAAGAACAACTAGAGTGCTAACAGTCTTATTTATAAAGTGAAACTTATAGTTAGGAATTAGCATTAAAAAAACCTTTGAAATTCACTGAAAAAACCATAGGTTTCACACCAGTTATAGTTAGGAATTAGCATTTAAAAAACCTATGAAATTCACTGAAAAAACCATAGGTTTCACACCAGTTATAGTTAGGAATTAGCATTTAAAAAACCTATTAAATTCACTGAAAAAACCATAGGTTTCACACCAGTTATAGTTAGCTGGAAATTTTACTGATATAAAACCATTGAAATTCCCACGTTATAGTTAGTCGGACTCACTATAACTTGCGCGTGCAATGCACTGCTGATGACATCACATATTACATCACTCATGACATGGTCAGTGACATCACTCATGACATCACTGATGACACCATCCAGTGAATATGTGTCTTTCTGAAAAATAAATATTAGTGAGTTATGTTTAAATATTTAAATATATATATTAGTGTTTCACTTTGTGTATAAGTGGCTACATGTGTTGATAAGTAGCTACATGCGTATGTATATGGGTTATTAGATATTTTTATTAGTATCAGTATGAGTGTCTATATGGTTTGGTGGGGTTATTACTTAGCACATAGATGCATGAGTGACTGACTCTTTGTTTGTATGTGTTTTGAAGACAGCATATGTACAGGACTGTATGGGTGGATGAGTGTCTATATGTGTTTGTTAGTGAGTGAATGACTGTCTCACTAGTGTCTTTATCAGTAACTACATATGTTTTAATCTAGTATATATGAATATTGATGTATATAAGTGAGTATATGTGAGAGTAAGAGATTGTAAGAGTTCCTGTTTAAATAAGTATGTGTTTCTATAAGTGATTGTTTAAGAGAATAAATATGTGTAATTTTCAATAGAAGTAAGGTGGAAGTGTGTGTATAACTCTATATTCAAATAAATGGTTGTTCAATAGTTTATTTGCACGTGTGAATATGTGTGTGAGTAACTTTTGGATGAATGTCGGTGTGTAACAGGATGTATAGGTGTATCTCTTCATATGATGAGTGAGTATATGTATGAGTGACTATATAGAACTGTTGGTGAATGAGTGGATGTGTATATAGATAGTGGAATTACAGAATTGCTTGTTGTAACTGATATAGGTATCTCCATTTTTTAAAAAATTTCAGTTTCTATTTTTGAATATGTGTCTCAAGGGTTACTTTACACTGAGAGGAGGTCTGTCACTGTGTCACAAGGATGGTGTCATCAGTGATGTCATGAGTGATGTCACTGACCATGTCATGAGTGATGTAATATGTGATGTCATCAGCAGTGCATTGCACGCGCAAGTTATAGTGAGTCCGACTAACTATAACGTGGGAATTTCAATGGTTTTATATCAGTAAAATTTCCAGCTAACTATAACTGGTGTGAAACCTATGGTTTTTTCAGTGAATTTAATAGGTTTTTTAAATGCTAATTCCTAACTATAACTGGTGTGAAACCTATGGTTTTTTCAGTGAATATATATATATATATATATATATATATTCAATGAAAAAACCATAGGTTATAGGCCATATATAGTTAGGAATTAGCATTTACAAAACCTTATTTTACTCGCATAAAACCATTGAAATTCCATATATAGTTAGAAGCGCTAACTATATATCGCGCACCCGCAATCCACTGCTGATGATGTCACATATTACATCATTCATGACATGGTCAGTGACATCACTGATGACATCACTGATGACATCTCAAATGACATCACTGATGACATCACTGATCACAACATCCAGTGATTGTATGTGTCTGTAAAGTTTAAATATGTTTCACATATTGAAGAATGAGTGGATGTATAAGTGTCTGGATGAAGAATTTAGTAGGTGCATGACTGACTGTATGAGTGAGTGATTAAATGTGTCTCACTGAGTACATGGGTTAGTGACTAAACTGTCTTAATTCGTGCATCAGTATGTTTGTTGTTGTGTAAGCTGCTGCATGTGTTGATCAGTAGCTATAAGAGTGGCCATATGGGTTATTGATTGGTTGCCCAAGTATTTGAATGGGAGGCTGAGTGTGTGTGTGGGTGGCTGGGAGGTGCGTGACTCTGTGCATAGATGTGTAAGCAGTTGATTCACTAGGAGTATGAGTTCAAGAGTGCATGTGGAAACAGCTATATGGGCGGTTGACTGTGCATGGGTGTGTTGGTGAGTGAATGGATTTCTCATTGCTACATGTGCAAGTAAGTACGTATGTAAAACACAATACATGTGAGAGTTGAGATATATAAATAACTGAACATAAGAGCCAGTGAATGTGTGAGTGGCTGTATCGATCACTGTGAGCTTGTATCAGGGATTATATAAGAGAGTAAATATGTGTTATTATATGTTTGAATAAGTAAGATGTGTATAACTGTATAGTTGAGGAAATGGAGGTGTGATTGATTCTTTGCATGACTGACTAGGTGTGTGAGTAACTCCATGGATGAGTGACAGTCTGTGAGTGTCTGTTTATACTGAGTGTATGTAAGGTTATATTAGAGTCTGAAGAGGTTCATTGTATTATCACATGAGTGATGTGATCAGTGATGACAAATGAGATGTCATCAGTGATGTCATTTGAGTTGTCATCAGTGATGTCATCAGTGATGTCATTTGAGATGTCATCATTGATGTCATTTGAGTTGTCATCAGTGATGTCATTTGAGATGTCATCAGTGATGTCATCAGTGATGTCACTGACCATGTCATGAATGATGTAATATGTGACATCATCAGCAGTGGATTGCGGGTGCGCGATATATAGTTAGCGCTTCTAACTATATATGGAATTTCAATGGTTTTATGCGAGTAAAATAAGGTTTTGTAAATGCTAATTCCTAACTATATATGGCCTATAACCTATGGTTTTTTCATTGAATTTTCAAGGTTTTGTAAATGCAAATTCCTAACTATATATCCACTATAACCTATGGTTTTTTCTGTGAATTTCATTGGTTTTTTAATAGCAAATATGAAAAGCTTTAAAATGTCAAGTACGTGATAGATAAAAACATTTTCGTATTTATGCACGCTGATGTGCTTTGAACGCTGCACCCCCCCCCCTCTTTTGCCTTAGTAGTACTCTCTCTTTGCAGATACTGAAGGGTAGTTAACGCAGGCCTTTACCCCCGTTGTAATCCGTCGTGCCTCCTTGTCTCTCCATTTGATTGATTGTTGTCCAAGCATTTACTGTTTTAGAATTGGTTCTCTTTGGATCATTCTCTATTTACAAACAAGCACAAAGTCGCAATACTCTGTTTAGTCTTTGCAGATAGTGAAAAATCGTGTAAAAAAATAAAAGTAATCGAGCAAAATCAGTAGGCCACTAATTGGATCTCTTTTTGACCTCGCTAAAATAGAAATATTAGGAACAACCCTTCTTGAGAAATACGAAAATAGTGAGATGAACTGAGCTCCACACCATGAGGGCTGCAAGACAGCTCGGCTCCATCACCCATCCCGCACAAAATAACGACAAACCCTATGCAAATATTAAAAATATAGACAACACACCAGCAAAGAAACAGGGTAAAACATTTTATTAAAAAACTATTTACATAACGTTGGTTTATAAGATGATGTCAGTAGTGGACCGATGTGTGAATAGATCGAAAACAGCACAAGGCTCCAAGATCCGGATAGCAAGCTCCTGGATGTTGGGTGCCATAGTTTAGAGTTCTGAATTTCAGCCTTTTTCAATGCCTGTGCTTTGTTGAATCAAAATGGCGGCTTGACACAAAGCTGACTCAAGCGTTGTTACTGATGCTATGCAGACCAAAACTGGTTTTCAGTTTGTACATTTTTCTAGATTTTTCAATCCAAGTTTGGTTGACTTTGTAGAACGATGGCTTCAGATTTTCAACATACGGTGTGGTGGCGCTGACTGGGAGGGGGCGCTTCGCTCCTGCCCCCTCCCCAAGTAAGATTTTCATACGTGAAAGTACGTTAATGGTTTTGGTCCCTGAGATGCTTCGATGTCACTACCATTCTCAAATAGCATAAGTTCTGGATGTTGGGTGCCATAGTTAAGAGTTCTGAGCAGTGCTTGTAACACTGTCTGAAGCTTATTTCCACCTACTGCAGCTTCACTATTCTCAAAGTAAGTGAGTGTCGTTTGTGGACCTGACTGCATTAGAAAACAATGTGATATGTTACCTTCCTAAACAGCTTGACGGAGGCCCCTGAGGGGCGGTGTGATGGCCATGGACTCGGAGAAGACGCTTTGCTCCGACACCCTCCCCAAGTCTTATAGCACTGGTGTAGCCTGAGATCGCCCCCGACATAGGCGGCCGGCTCCCGGGGTCCGGCGGAACTTTTTGCCTTTTGATGACTCTTCAATTCTGGACCTTGTCCCACAATCCGTTTGACCTGAAGACAAGCTGTAGTGGGGCGCCCCTTTATCGTTTTAGTTGCCATTCCGCCCGCTTTTGCTACACTGTGCCTCTTCCGCCATTCAGCTGTTTACCGCCCGCTCTTGCGACTACAGCGTCTCGCTCACCATGTAGTTGAGATGCGCCCGCTCTTGCGGTGCAGCGATAGGCGGCTGCCACAGGACTCTCAAAATGGCGGCCGGCTCTTCGGTTTTGGGCCTGGTCCACTAAAATGGCCCTGGGACACCTTGGAACTCGGACGCTTGTCTGCTAGGGCTTGGGTCCCATTCTCGAAAAGCGTCCCCTCAGCCGTTAAGATTCTACAAAAGTCTTGGGGGCCTCCGACTCCCGCAGGCTTCTGGTGGGGAGCGGCTGCCATGATTGCTCGTGGAATGGCCACGACGGAGCTACGAGATGGTAGTGGTCTCATGCTGACGCCAGCTTTAGTCTGAAACATCCAGAAACACTGTAGACTACCAATTCGATCAGTTCCGGTAGCGCCCCAACATGACCCGGAAGAGAAGAACTTGCCCTCCCCTCTTTGACTGATGGTTCTTGTTGCCTGCCCCCTCTGTTGTCATTTAACAGAACTTTTTGGACTGCTGAAAGGGGTTGTGTTCTGAACGCTGGTTGGTGGAGACATTTAGACTATATTCTTGACCTACGTTGTCGCGTAATGCGTTTTATGACACGCCGCGTTAGCGCACCCGGAAGTGATCCGAGGCGCGGCGCGCAGCGCGTAACGTAAGCATAACAGGTCATGTGACTTGTTAATAAAACTTTTCATTGGTTCATTTTACTTTTGTTAATTTAATGATGAAAAGCTTGGTCATATGACCTAAAAATTACGCTTTTTATTATTTTCGAACAATATTTTTTTTTCAAACATATGTTATAATATTCCAGGCTAATGTACTTTCCCGGAAAATTTACAACTGTCTTGCAAGTAAAATATATTCCTTTTTCGAGAAAAAGGGCGTTTCTTCCTTCCATGACGGAGCCGTTGAGTAAAAGAGATTCGGCCTGCTGTCTTAGTCGCCGATACGCCTGATTATCAGATTCTTATCGATCACTTTATGTTGCAGACATGAAAAACACAACTGCCCTTGACCATTTATCTTTACTGCGTTCCTACATATTATACCTTTTATCCGTCATGTAATTGGACTGCTTTATTTCACTTGCCTTTTACTGATTCGAAAACAGTCACTAAAAGTAAAAACTTTACAAATGAAAATACTACTACCGTGTTTTGTTTTAAAAACCTTTATTGTGAAAATGTCAGTATACAAATACGGGCCTATAACCACGTGGGCCGGCCACGGAGCAAACTGAAATCGTATATGATGAGGAGACATTTACACTGTAGAAGAACGTAACGAGCGGGCCATTAGGTGACAAGAACAAAGGTGTCTAACAGTTGCGGAATCGGTGGACGTACATTTTGTAATTAAAATACGACAGGGCCACTTACAATAACATTTTCTAGATATACATTTGCGGGCAAAGAGTTACGAGTCCCATTTATACCGGCGCCATTTTGGGCGAGGCCGGGCAGGTCCAAGATATAGTCAAAATGTCTCCACCAACCATCGGCCAGACCAGAACCCCTTTCGGCCCTTTATGCTACAAGATGGTGTCTTCCATTCAGAAAATATTGGTGGCAGCATTTTGAAAGGAAACAGAAACAGCCGTTCTCCTAGTGAGTTTCACATTGTTACATTTAGGAAGAATGTTGAAGAGTAGTATGTGGAAAATCTGAAGCCATTTTTCTACAAACTCTCAATCAGACTTGGATGGAAAAAAAAAACCAGAAGAATGTACAAACTGAAAACCAATTTTTGTCTGTATAGCACCAACAGTAACGCTTGAGTCAGCTTTGTGTCAAGCCGCTATTTTCATTCAATCAATAGCGTCCCCCTGCACACATTCAGGGACCTGGTCGTGTCTTCAGATGAAACGCATTGTAGGAAAAGAAGCAGAAAGGAAAAGGAAAAAAGTTCCGCCGGACCTAGTGAAGCTGCAGCAGGTGCAAATAAGCTTCAGACAGTCTTACAAGCACTGCTCAGAACTCTCAACTGAGGCACTCAACATCCAGGACTTGCCATTCGGATCTTGGCGCCTTGTATTTTTGTTTTGTTTTTGATGGAGGGGAAACAACAAAAAACAGGCATTGAAAAAGGCTCAACAGTGCAGGGCGCCTTGTGCTGGTTCCGACCTATTCACACATCGGTCCACTACTGACATCACCTCATAAACCAACGGGGCACCCCACGCCGACTTTCGGCGCAGCATTGTAGGATGGCCACACCAGTGCGGCAATTTGCTGGACACCACCTCGGTGCCATCCAGATCTCGGCGCGTTCATTCAATCAATAGCGTCCCCCTGCACACATTCAGGGACCTGGTCGTGTCTTCAGATGAAACGCATTGTAGGAAAAGAAGCAGAAAGGAAAAGGCAAAAAGTTCCGCCGGACCTAGTGAAGCTGCAGCAGGTGCAAATAAGCTTCAGACAGTCTTACAAGCACTGCTCAGAAATCTCAACTGAGGCACTCAACATCCAGGACTTGCCATTCGGATCTTGGTGCCTTGTGCTGGTTCCGACCTATTCACACATCGGTCCACTACTGACATCACCTCATAAGCCAACGGGGCACCCCACGCCGACTTTCGGCGCAGCATTGTAGGATGGCCACACCAGTGCGGCAACTTGCTGGACACAACATCGGGGCCATCCAGATCTCGGCGCGTTCGACTCACTGTACCGCAACAGTGACCGCAACTCAGCTGGACACGCCGTCTTTCGGCGCAGCATTGTAGGATGCCACACCAGTGCGGCAATTTGCTGGACACCACCTCGGTGCCATCCGGATCTCGGCGCGTTCCAGTCACTGTACCGCAACAGTGACCGCAATTCAGATGGACACGCCGTCTTTCGGCGCAGCATTGTAGGATGGCCACACCAGTGCGGCAATTTGCTGGACACCACCTCGGTGCCATCCGGATCTCGGCGCGTTCGAGTCACTGTACCGCAACAGTGACCGCAATTCAGCTGGACACGCCGTCTTTCGGCGCAGCATTGTAGGATGGCCACACCAGTGTGGCAATTAGCTGGACACCACCTCGGTACCATCCGGATCTCGGCCCGTTGTGCTGCCTTCGGCCTATTCGCACATCGGTCCGCTACTGACGCCGCCTCACGTGCCAACGGATTTTCTACGCTTTTTGTAGCCCTATGCCGCATAACAGGTCATGTGACTTGTTTATAAAACTTTTCATTGGTTCATTTTACTTTTGGTTTCCTAAAGATGGAAGGCTTGGTCATATGACCTAAAAATAACACTTTTCATTGGTTTAGAACATTTTTTTTTCCCAAACGATGAAAGCCCCACCTTGTTTCTGGATCATTCAGACTGAAGCTGGCGTCAGCATGAGAGCACCACCATCTCGTGGCTCCGTCGTGGTCATTCCGCGAGCAATCATGGCAGCCGCTCCCCACCGGAAGCCTGCGGGAGTCGGGGGCCCCCAAGACTATTATACAATCTTCACGGCTGAGGGGACGCTTTTCGAGAATGGAACCCAAGCCCTAGCAGGCAAGCGTCCGAGTTCCAAAGTGTCCCAGGACCATTTCAGTGGACCAGGCCTAAAACCGAGGAGCTGTCCGCCATTTTAAGAGCCATGTGGCAGCCGCCTATCGCTGCACTGCAAGAGTGGGAGCAACTCAACAACATGGTGAGCGAGACGCTGTGGCCGCAAGAGCGAGCGCAACTCAGCTAGATGGCCGCCACCTGGGGAGGCCCGTTCACGCCGGCTCCCCCACGCCCCCCCCCGGGCCGCCGCACGCCAATTTTCGGAGCAGCATTGTAGGATACCAAAACCAGTGCGGCAGTTTACTGGACATCACCTGGGTGCCTGTCGTACATGTTGTGTCAGCCATGTGACACTGGACACAGACCGCTACTGACGAGGCCTCCCCCCGCACCACCCGGGACGCCCCACGCTGTTTTTCTGTGCTGCATTGTAGGATCCCTAAACCAGTGCGGCACCCAGGCGACATCACCTGGGTGCCGTCCAGAACTCTGCACGTTGTGCTGCCTTGGGACTATTCGCACAACAGACCGCTACTGACGAGGCCTCCCCCCGCCCCACCCGGGACGCCCCACGCCAATTTTCGGAGCAGCATTGTAGGATCCCTAAACCAGTGCGGCACCCAGGCGACATCACCTGGGTGCCGTCCAGAACTCTGCACGTTGTGCTGCCTTGGGACTATTCGCACAAAAGACAGCTTCTAACCATTGTTGCTTTTTGTATTGAGAAATGTTTAAATGTTTTTAGTTTTTGTTCCGTTCGTTAAAGTTAGTAGTTAATAAAGTTTTATAACCTTATTTTGTTGGAGTGTTATCTATTTTTTTAAAAACGGGTGAATGGGGCCTTGAATCGGGTTATTGTCATGTGTGGGCTTTGGAAGTGTGCTGCTGCAGGATCGGACATTTCAAACTCAAATGCACGTTCTTTTTCTTACCTTTCCGAAGCATGGAGCGCAATAGCAGGCAGAGAAAGGGTGATGCACGTGTTGAACACTACCTGACCTGGCAAGTTGCTGGCAGTGCCCCCCCGCCCGCTCCTGAAAGAGGGCACACACACACCGCCGCCCCGAGTACTTCACAAATCTTTAAAAGACCATGCGCTTGTTCATGAGGCTTAAATGGTTTATCACCTCTTCTAGAACCCCTGCATCGACCCTCTGACGTTTCATGGAAAAATTACCATGTAACACAATACCAAGCCCTGTCAGCTGAAACCCCCAAGGAATCGTGGGGCATATTATCAAGGGGGTTTATCTCCGCTTTTTTGGCTTTAAAAACCATGAAAGCGGAGATAAAATTATTTCCCTATTATCAAGCTGTCGCTAACACCAGTTAGTGACAGCTAAAAGGAGATAGCGACCATCTTGGGCCCCGCTTTGCATGTCATTGATACTTATCACTAATGACATGCAAAGTGGCGTGCCAAGATGTTAGCGACTGGAAACAGTCCCTAACATCGCTACCTTCTATTACCAACTTTTGGAGATATTCGCGCTAAGCGCGAATATCTCCAAAATCTAACACCTGCCCTGAGCAGTTCTTAGCCATGTTATCCAATGGGAGGTGGATAACATGGCTAAGAGCATTAGGTCGATAATACATGAATATCGCTGACTTTTCTGCGATAATAGCAAGGTTTATCTGCGATAAAAATCGCCGATGTGCGGCGATAATTTTTGTCTCTAAACAAGTTAGAGACAAAAATTATCGCTAGTTGTTCGTAATATGCCCCCGGGTTTTTGCTTGCAGAAATCGGGAGGCGGGAGACTAGCACTGAAATCAGTACTCACACGCCTGAATCAGGAGGATTGGCATGTCTGAATTCTCTACAGCTGGGGCCATAAACTACATCCGCAGGGTTAGGTGATAGCCTGGGACCAGCCTGGCATCTAAAATGGCTGCAGTGCACGACAAAATTGTGGCATTCGAAAAAAGGCAAGATGGCGCAGCCGCTGGAAGAGATGTATCAACATATATCAGCCTCCTCAGCCACCCTCAGGAAACATAGGGGATTAGGATACGTCTCCCGCACCCCCTTATACCTAGTACTTTAATTAACGAAGCACAAAATGGCGAATTCCCGTTTCGCTACCAGTTTGCGGCCCAGTTCGCGGCCCGTGAAGCGCTTCTACCGTGAAAAATCATTTTTTTTTTATTTTCCCCACGGGACCCTTTAATAACCCCAACAACATTCCTAGGGGGTCAAGAGGGGGATACCTTGCCCCCTTTCATTAAATTCCCCCTTAGTTTTTCACCTTTTCTTCTCTCTCGATCCTACCGAGAGACAAGATGGCGGCCGCTCCGGACTGTCACGCAGCAAAAAAAAAAAAAAAGCTCACGCACAGCCGCTGGAAGAGATGTATCAACATATATCAGCCTCCTCACCCACCCTCAGGAAACATAGGGGATTAGGATACGTCTCCCGCACCCACTTATAACTAGTAATTTAATTTACGAAGCACAAAATGGCGAATTCCCATTTCGCTACCAGTTCGCGGCCGCGCTTCTACCGTGAAAAATCATTTTTTTTTTATTTTCCCCACGGGACCCTTTAATAACCCCAACAACATTCCTAGGGGGTCAAGAGGGGGATACCTTGCCCCCTTTCATTAAATTCCCCCTTCGTTTCCCACCTCTTCTTCTCTCTCGATCCTACCGAGAGACAAGATGGCGTCCGCTCCGGACTGTTTAGAATGTTGACAGACACCGGAGAGCCAATCAGCTTTCTGCGCGCAAAGTTCCGATAAGCGAAAAGTAAGCGGACCGGATCGCTGCCCAGAGCGCTGTTACAGATATATATCTTGGTTTGAACGTTAATTTCTCAAAAACTACTGGAGCACATATATTGAGACCTAGCAAAGGCACATCGGGCTAACAGTCCCTACAATTTTGCCAAGTTTCGTGCAAATCCATTCAGCCGTTCGAGCTAAAAGTGAGTCCAACCGCCCTATGGAAAACTCAATGCAAAAAACGCGTTTTGGGATCCCCCTTTTTTCTCAGCCCCCCCTTGACGAAACCCCACCAAATTTTCAGGGGCTGCTCAGAAACAAAATGTGCCATTTTCCTGAAAATTTCAGCCGATTCCGTCCACAAACGCCAAAGTTATTAGACATAGAATTTTCAAAAGTCCCATAGAGAAAAAATTCTAACTATATATACCTACTGGCGATAGCCAGTAGGTAATATATATATATATGTATATTACCTACTGGCGTTCGCCAGTAGGTATATATAGTTAGGATAAATTCCCTATGGGACTTTTGAAAATTCTATGTCTAATAACTTTGGCGTTTGTGGATGGAATCGGCTGAAATTTTCAGGAAAATGGCACATTTTGTTTCTGAGCAGCTCCTGAAAATTTGGTGGGGTTTCGTCAAGGGGGGGCTGAGAAAAAAGGGGGGTCCCAAAACGCGTTTTTTGCATTGAGTTTTCCATAGGGCGGTTGGACTCACTTTTAGCTCGAACGGCTGAATGGATTTGCACGAAACTTGGCAAAATTGTAGGGACTGTTAGCCCGATGTGCCTTTGCTAGGTCTCAATATATGTGCTCCAGTAGTTTTTGAGAAATTAACGTTTAAATCAAGATATATATCTGTAACAGCGCTCTGGGCAGCGATCCGGTCCGCTTACTTTTCGCTTATCGGAACTTTGCGCGCAGAAAGCTGATTGGCTCTCCGGTGTCTGTCAACATTCTAAACAGTCCGGAGCGGCCGCCATCTTGTCTCTCGGTAGGATCGAGAGAGAAGAAGAGGTGAAAAACGAAGGGTGAATTTAATGAAAGGGGGCAAGGTATCCCCCTTTTGACCCCCTAGGAATGCTGTTGGGGTTATTAAAGGGACCCGTGGGGAAAAGAAAAAAAAAATGATTTTTCACGGTAGAAGCGCTTCACGGGCCGCGAACTGGGCCGCAAACTGGTAGCGAAACGGGAATTCGCCATTTTGTGCTTCGTAAATTAAATTACTAGTTATAAGTGGGTACGGGAGACGTATCCTAATCCCCTATGTTTCCTGAGGGTGGGTGAGGAGGCTGATATATGTTGATACATCTCTTCCAGCGGCTGTGCGTGAGCTTTTTTTTTTTTTTTGCTGCGTGACAGTCCGGAGCGGCCGCCATCTTGTCTCTCGGTAGGATCGAGAGAGAAGAAGAGGTGAAAAACGAAGGGTGAATTTAATGAAAGGGGGCAAGGTATCCCCCTCTTGACCCCCTAGGAATGTTGTTGGGGTTATTAAAGGGACCCGTGGGGAAAAGAAAAAAAAAATGATTTTTCACGGTAGAAGCGCTTCACGGGCCGCGAACTGGGCCGCAAACTGGTAGCGAAACGGGAATTCGCCATTTTGTGCTTCGTAAATTAAATTACTAGTTATAAGTGGGTACGGGAGACGTATCCTAATCCCCTATGTTTCCTGAGGGTGGGTGAGGAGGCTGATATATGTTGATACATCTCTTCCAGCGGCTGTGCGTGAGCTTTTTTTTTTTTTTTGCTGCGTGACAGTCCGGAGCGGCCGCCATCTTGTCTCTCGGTAGGATCGAGAGAGAAGAAAAGGTGAAAAACTAAGGGGGAATTTAATGAAAGGGGGCAAGGTATCCCCCTCTTGACCCCCTAGGAATGTTGTTGGGGTTATTAAAGGGTCCCGTGGGGAAAATAAAAAAAAAATGATTTTTCACGGTAGAAGCGCTTCACGGGCCGCGAACTGGGCCGCAAACTGGTAGCGAAACGGGAATTCGCCATTTTGTGCTTCGTTAATTAAAGTACTAGGTATAAGGGGGTGCGGGAGACATATCCTAATCCCCTATGTTTCCTGAGGGTGGCTGAGGAGGCTGATATATGTTGATATATCTCTTCCAGCGGCTGCTCCATCTTGCCTTTTTTCGAATGCCACAATTTTGTCGTGCACGGCAGCCATTTTAGATGCCAGGCTGGTCCCAGGCTATCACCTACCCCTGCGGATGTAGTTTATGGCCCCAGCTGTAGAGAATTCAGACATGCCAATCCTCCTGATTCAGGCGTGTGAGTACTGATTTCAGTGCTAGTCTCCCGCCTCCCGATTTCTGCAAGCAAAAACCCGGGGGCATATTACTAACAACTAGCGATAATTTTTGTCTATAACTTGTTTAGAGACAAAAATTATCGCCGCACATCGGCGATTTTTATCGCAGATAAACCTTGCTATTATCGTAGAAAAGTCAGCGATATTCATGTATTATCGACCTAATGCTCTTAGCCATGTTATCCACCTCCCATTGGATAACATGGTAAGACCTGCTCAGGGCAGGTGTTAGCTTTTGGAGATATTCGCGCTTAGTGCGAATATCTCCAAAAGTTGGTAATAGAAGGTAGCGATGTTAGGGACTGTTTCCAGTCGCTAACATCTTGGCACGCCACTTTGCATGTCATTAGTGATAAGTATCACTGACATGCAAAGCCGGGCCCAAGATGGTCGCTATCTCCTTTTAGGTGTCACTAACTGGTGTTAGCGACAGCTTGATAATAGGGAAATAATTTTATCTCCGCTTTCATGGTTTTTAAAGCCAAAAAAGGGGAGATAAACCCCCTTGCTAATATGCCCCACGATTCCTTGGGGGTTTCAGCTGATAGGGCTTGGTATTGTGTTACATGGTAATTTTTCCATGAAACGTCAGAGGGTCGATGTAGGGGTTCTAGAAGAGGTGATAAACCATTTAAGCCTCATGAACAAGCGCATGGTCTTTTAAAGATTTCTGAAGTACTCGGGGCGGCGGTGTGTGTGTGCCCTCTTTCAGGAGCGGGCGGGGGGGCACTGCCAGCAACTTGCCAGGTCAGGTAGTGTTCAACACGTGCATCACCCTTTCTCTGCTTGCTATTGCGCTCCATGCTTCGGAAAGGTAAGAAAAAGAACGTGCATTTGAGTTTGAAATGTCCGATCCTGCAGCAGCACACTTCCAAAGCCCACACATGACAATAACCCGATTCAAGGCCCCATTCACCCGTTTTTCAAAAAATAGATAACACTCCAACAAATTAAGGTTATAAAACTTTATTAACTTTTAACGATAATGAACAGAACAAAAACTAAAAACATTTAAACATTTATTAACACAAAAAGCAACAATGGTTAGAAGCTGTCTTTTGTGCGAATAGTCCCAAGGCAGCACAACGTGCAGAGTTCTGGACGGCACCCAGGTGATGTCGCCTGGGTGCCGCACTGGTTTAGGGATCCTACAATGCTGCTCCGAAAATTGGCGTGGGGCGTCCCGGGTGGGGCGGGGGGAGGCCTCGTCAGTAGCGGTCTGTTGTGCGAATAGTCCCAAGGCAGCACAACGTGCAGAGTTCTGGACGGCACCCAGGTGATGTCGCCTGGGTGCCGCACTGGTTTAGGGATCCTACAATGCAGCACAGAAAAACAGCGTGGGGCGTCCCGGGTGGTGCGGGGGGAGGCCTCGTCAGTAGCGGTCTGTGTCCAGTGTCACATGGCTGACACAACATGTACGACAGGCACCCAGGTGATGTCCAGTAAACTGCCGCACTGGTTTTGGTATCCTACAATGCTGCTCCGAAAATTGGCGTGCGGCGGCCCGGGGGGGGGGGGGGGAGGCGGCGTGAACGGGTCTCCCCAGGTGGCGGCCATCTAGCTGAGTTGCGCTCGCTCTTGCGGCCACAGCGTCTCGCTCACCATGTTGTGGAGTTGCTCCCACTCTTGCAGTGCAGCGATAGGCGGCTGCCACATGGCTGTCAAAATGGCGGACGGCTCTTCGGTTTTGGGCCTGGTCCACTGAAATGGCCCTGGGACACCTTGGAAGTCGGACGCTTGCCTGCTAGGGCTTGGGCTCCATTCTCGAAAAGCGTCCCCTCAGCCGTGAAGATTGTATAAAAGTCTTGGGGGCCCCCGACTCCCGCAGGCTTCCGGTGGGGAGCGGCTGCCATGATTGCTCGCGGAATGACCACGACGGAGCCACGAGATGGTGGTGCTCTCATGCTGACGCCAGCTTCAGTCTGAATGATCCAGAAACAAGGTGGGGCTTTCATCGTTTGGGAAAAAAAAATGTTCTAAACCAATGAAAAGTGTTATTTTTAGGTCATATGACCAAGCCTTCCATCTTTAGGAAACCAAAAGTAAAATGAACCAATGAAAAGTTTTATAAACAAGTCACATGACCTGTTATGCGACATAGGGCTACAAAAAGCGTAGAAAATCCGTTGGCACGTGAGGCGGCGTCAGTAGCGGACCGATGTGCGAATAGGCCGAAGGCAGCACAACGCGCCGAGATCCGGATGGCACCGAGGTGGTGTCCAGCAAATTGCCGCACTGGTGTGGCCATCCTACAATGCTGCGCCGAAAGACGGCGTGTCCAGCTGAATTGCGGTCACTGTTGCGGTACAGTGACTCGAACGCGCCGAGATCCGGATGGCGCCGAGGTGGTGTCCAGCAAATTGCCGTACTGGTGTGGCCATCCTACAATGCTGCGCCGAAAGACGGCGTGTTCAGCTGAGTTCCGGTTACTCTTCCGGCACAGTGACTCGAACGCGCTGAGATCCGGATGGCACCGAGGTGGTGTCCAGCAAGTGGCTGCACTGGTGTGGCCATCCTACAATGCTGCGCCGGAAGTCGGCGTGGGGTGCCCCGTTGGCTTATGAGGTGATGTCAGTAGTGGACTGATGTGTCAATAGGTCGGAACCAGCACAAGGCGCCAAGATCCGAATGGCAAGTCCTGGATGTTGAGTGCCTCAGTTGAGATTTCTGAGAAGTGCTTGTAGAACTGTCTGAAGCTTATTTGCACCTGCTGCAGCTTCACTAGGTCCGGCGGAACTTGTTGCCTTTTCCTTTGTGCTTCTTTTCCTACAATGCGTTTCTTCTGAAGACACGACCAGGTCCCTGAATGTGTGCAGGGGGACGCTATTGAATGAATGAACGCGCCGAGATCTGGATGGCACCGAGGTGGTGTCCAGCAAATTGCCGCACTGGTGTGGCCATCCTACAATGCTGCGCCGAAAGACGGCGTGTCCAGCTGAATTGCGGTCACTGTTGCGGTACAGTGACTCGAACGCGCCGAGATCCGGATGGCACCGAGGTGGTGTCTAGCAAATTGCCGCACTGGTGTGGCCATCCTACAATGCTGCGCCGAAAGACGGCGTGTCCAGCTGAGTTGCGGTCACTGTTGCGGTACAGTGAGTCGAACGCGCCGAGATCTGGATGGCCAAGTTTCAAGTTTCATCTGGCAGTTTTTCTCCATCCCTCCTGGATCAAAGAAGGTGAATGCTAAATATGCCACCTGCCTCATCTGAACATATGAAGTTAACTTGTATACACTGTGGTGCTATGCTGTCCTATGGCAACATGAGCATCAACCTGATGAATACGGCATTCGAAAATCATAAATGCCCTAATGCACCCAAGAAGTAATTTTTTTTTTGCTCCAGTTGAGCCGTTTTCAATGCCTGTTTTTTGTTGTTTCCCCTCCATCAAGAACAAAACAAAAATACAAGGCGCTAAGATCCGAATGGCAAGTCCTGGATGTTGAGTGCCTCAGTTGAGAGTTCTGAGCAGTGCTTGTAAGACTGTCTGAAGCTTATTTGCACCTGCTGCAGCTTCACTAGGTCCGGCGGAAATTTTTTCCTTTTCCTTTCTGCTTCTTTTCCTACAATGCGTTTCATCTAAAGACACGACCAGGTCCCTGAATGTGTGCAGGGGGACGCTATTGATTGAATGAAAATGGCGGCTTGACACAAAGCTGACTCAAGCGTTACTGTTGGTGCTATACAGACAAAAATTGGTTTTCAGTTTGTACATTCTTCAGGTTTTTTTTTCCATCTAAGTCTGATTGAGAGTTTGTAGAAAAATGGCTTCAGATTTTCCACATACTACTCTTCAACATTCTTCCTAAATGTAACAATGTGAAACTCACTAGGAGAACGGCTGTTTCTGTTTCCTTTCAAAATGCTGCCACCAATATTTTCTGAATAGAAGACACCATCTTGTAACATAAAGGGCCGAAAGGGGTTCTGGTCTGGCCGATGGTTGGTGGAGACATTTTGACTATATCTTGGACCTGCCCGGCCTCGCCCAAAATGGCGCCGGTATAAATGGGACTCGTAACTCTTTGCCCGCAAATGTATATCTAGAAAATGTTATTGTAAGTGGCCCTGTCGTATTTTAATTACAAAATGTACGTCCACCGATTCCGCAACTGTTAGACACCTTTGTTCTTGTCACCTAATGGCCCGCTCGTTACGTTCTTCTACAGTGTAAATGTCTCCTCATCATATACGATTTGAGTTTGCTCCGTGGCCGGCCCACGTGGTTATAGGCCCGTATTTGTATACTGACATTTTCACAATAAAGGTTTTTAAAACAAAACACGGTAGTAGTATTTTCATTTGTAAAGTTTTTACTTTTAGTGACTGTTTTCGAATCAGTAAAAGGCAAGTGAAATAAAGCAGTCCAATTACATGACGGATAAAAGGTATAATATGTAGGAACGCAGTAAAGATAAATGGTCAAGGGCAGTTGTGTTTTTCATGTCTGCAACATAAAGTGATCGATAAGAATCTGATAATCAGGCGTATCGGCGACTAAGACAGCAGGCCGAATCTCTTTTACTCAACGGCTCCGTCATGGAAGGAAGAAACGCCCTTTTTCTCGAAAAAGGAATATATTTTACTTGCAAGACAGTTGTAAATTTTCCGGGAAAGTACATTAGCCTGGAATATTATAACATATGTTTGAAAAAAAAATATTGTTCGAAAATAATAAAAAGCGTAATTTTTAGGTCATAAGACCAAGCTTTTCATCATTAAATTAACAAAAGTAAAATGAACCAATGAAAAGTTTTATTAACAAGTCACATGACCTGTTATGCTTACGTTACGCGCTGCGCGCCGCGCCTCGGATCACTTCCGGGTGCGCTAACGCGGCGTGTCATAAAACGCATTACGCGACAACGTAGGTCAAGAATATAGTCTAAATGTCTCCACCAACCAGCGTTCAGAACACAACCCCTTTCAGCAGTCCAAAAAGTTCTGTTAAATGACAACAGAGGGGACAGGCAACAAGAACCATCAGTCAAAGAGGGGAGGGCAAGTTCTTCTCTTCCGGGTCATGTTGGGGCGCTACCGGAACTGATCGAATTGGTAGTCTACAGTGTTTCTGGATGTTTCACACTAAAGCTGGCGTCAGCATGAGACCACTACCATCTCGTAGCTCCGTCGTGGCCATTCCACGAGCAATCATGGCAGCCGCTCCCCACCAGAAGCCTGCGGGAGTCGGAGGCCCCCAAGACTTTTGTAGAATCTTCACGGCTGAGGGGACGCTTTTCGAGAATGGGACCCAAGCCCTAGCAGACAAGCGTCCGAGTTCCAAGGTGTCCCAGGGCCATTTTAGTGGACCAGGCCCAAAACCGAAGAGCCGGCCGCCATTTTGAGAGTCCTGTGGCAGCCGCCTATCGCTGCACCGCAAGAGCGGGCGCATCTCAACTACATGGTGAGCGAGACGCTGTAGTCGCAAGAGCGGGCGGAAAACAGCTGAATGGCGGAAGAGGCACAGTGTAGCAAAAGCGGGCGGAATGGCAACTAAAACGATAAAGGGGCGCCCCACTACAGCTTGTCTTCAGGTCAAACGGATTGTGGGACAAGGTCCAGAATTGAAGAGTCATCAAAAGGCAAAAAGTACCGCCGGACCCCGGGAGCCGGCCGCCTATGTCGGGGGCGATCTCAGGCTACACCAGTGCTATAAGACTTGGGGAGGGTGTCGGAGCCAAGCGTCTTCTCCGAGTCCATGGCCATCACAGCGTCCCTCAGGGGCCTCCGTCAAGCTGTTTAGGAAGGTAACATATCACATTGTTTTCTAATGCAGTCAGGTCCACAAACGACACTCACTTACTTTGAGAATAGTGAAGCTGCAGTAGGTGGAAATAAGCTTCAGACAGTGTTACAAGCGCTGCTCAGAACTCTTAACTATGGCACCCAACATCTAGAACTTATGCTATTTGAGAATGGTAGTGACATCGAAGCATCTCAGGGACCAAAACCATTAACGTACTTTCACGTATGAAAATCTTACTTGGGGAGGGGGCAGGAGCGAAGCGCCCCCTCCCAGTCAGCGCCACCACACCGTATGTTGAAAATCTGAAGCCATCGTTCTACAAAGTCAACCAAACTTGGATTGAAAAATCTAGAAAAATGTACAAACTGAAAACCAGTTTTGGTCTGCATAGCATCAGTAGCAACGCTTGAGTCAGCTTTGTGTCAAGCCGCCATTTTGATTCAACAAAGCACAGGCATTGAAAAAGGCTGAAATTCAGAACTCTAAACTATGGCACCCAACATCCAGGAGCTTGCTATCCGGATCTTGGAGCCTTGTGCTGTTTTCGATCTATTCACACATCGGTCCACTACTGACATCATCTTATAAACCAACGTTATGTAAATAGTTTTTTAATAAAATGTTTTACCCTGTTTCTTTGCTGGTGTGTTGTCTATATTTTTAATATTTGCATAGGGTTTGTCATTATTTTGTGCGGGATGGGTGATGGAGCCGAGCTGTCTTGCAGCCCTCATGGTGTGGAGCTCAGTTCATGTCACTATTTTCGTATTTCTCAAGAAGGGTTGTTCCTAATATTTCTATTTTAGCGAGGTCAAAAAGAGATCCAATTAGTGGCCTACTGATTTTGCTCGATTACTTTTATTTTTTTTACACGATTTTTCACTATCTGCAAAGACTAAACAGAGTATTGCGACTTTGTGCTTGTTTGTAAATAGAGAATGATCCAAAGAGAACCAATTCTAAAACAGTAAATGCTTGGACAACAATCAATCAAATGGAGAGACAAGGAGGTACGACGGATTACAACGGAGGGGAGGGGGGGGGCAGCGTTCAAAGCACATCAGCGTGCATAAATACGAAAATGTTTTTATCTATCACGTACTTGACATTTTAAAGCTTTTCATATTTGCTATTAAAAAACCAATGAAATTCACAGAAAAAACCATAGGTTATAGTGGATATATAGTTAGGAATTTGCATTTACAAAACCTTGAAAATTCAATGAAAAAACCATAGGTTATAGGCCATATATAGTTAGGAATTAGCATTTACAAAACCTTATTTTACTCGCATAAAACCATTGAAATTCCATATATAGTTAGCTAACTATAAGCGCTAACTATATATCGCGCACCCGCAATCCACTGCTGATGATGTCACATATTACATCATTCATGACATGGTCAGTGACATCACTGATGACATCACTGATGACATCTCAAATGACATCACTGATGACAACTCAAATGATATCAATGATGACATCTCAAATGACATCACTGATGACAACTCAAATGACATCACTGATGACATCTCATTTGTCATCACTGATCACATCACTCATGTGATAATACAATGAACCTCTTCAGACTCTAATATAACCTTACATACACTCAGTATAAACAGACACTCACAGACTGTCACTCATCCATGGAGTTACTCACACACCTAGTCAGTCATGCAAAGAATCAATCACACCTCCATTTCCTCAACTATACAGTTATACACATCTTACTTATTCAAACATATAATAACACATATTTACTCTCTTATATAATCCCTGATACAAGCTCACAGTGATCGATACAGCCACTCACACATTCACTGGCTCTTATGTTCAGTTATTTATATATCTCAACTCTCACATGTATTGTGTTTTACATACGTACTTACTTGCACATGTAGCAATGAGAAATCCATTCACTCACCAACACACCCATGCACAGTCAACCGCCCATATAGCTGTTTCCACATGCACTCTTGAACTCATACTCCTAGTGAATCAACTGCTTACACATCTATGCACAGAGTCACGCACCTCCCAGCCACCCACACACACACTCAGCCTCCCATTCAAATATTTGGGCAACCAATCAATAACCCATATGGCCACTCTTATAGCTACTGATCAACACATGCAGCAGCTTACACAACATCAAACATACTGATGCACGAATTAAGACAGTTTAGTCACTAACCCATGTACTCAGTGAGACACATTTAATCACTCACTCATACAGTCAGTCATGCACCTACTAAATTCTTCATCCAGACACTTATACATCCACTCATTCTTCAATATGTGAAACATATTTAAACTTTACAGACACATACAATCACTGGATGTTGTGATCAGTGATGTCATCAGTGATGTCACTGACCATGTCATGAATGATGTAATATGTGACATCATCAGCAGTGGATTGCGGGTGCGCGATATATAGTTAGCGCTTATAGTTAGCTAACTATATATGGAATTTCAATGGTTTTATGCGAGTAAAATAAGGTTTTGTAAATGCTAATTCCTAACTATATATGGCCTATAACCTATGGTTTTTTCATTGAATTTTCAAGGTTTTGTAAATGCTAATTCCTAACTATATATCCACTATAACCTATGGTTTTTTCTGTGAATATATATATATATATATATATATATATATATATATATATATATATATATTACAAAAATCTTCCTTCTCTGCTTAAGGAAAGCGGAGTCGCACTACATTGGGCTGAGTTTCTTTATTTGATTTCAGCAGGTTGGGCAGTCCTGACGCGTTTCGTCGAGCTTTCGACTTTTTCAAAGGTATGCCGCTTTTGTTTGCACGGAGTTCCCACAGTTCCAGCTTGTTAAATTAATGATGCTTATATTGCATAAATTCACTGAAAAAACCATAGGTTTCACACACGTTATAGTTAGGAATTAGCATTTAAAAAACCTTGCAAATTCACTGATAAAAACAAAGGTTTCACACATGTTATAGTTAGCTGGACATTTCACTCTTACAAAACCATTGAAATTCACCCGTTATAGTTAGTTCACCTAATGCACTGCTGATGACGTCACATATTACATCACTCATGACATGGTCAGTGACATCACTCATGACATCACTGATCACATCAGTGAATTTGCAAGGTTTTTTAAATGCTAATTCCTAACTATAACGTGTGTGAAACCTATGGGTTTTTCAGTGCTTTTGCAAGGTTTTTTAAATGCTAATTTTTAACTATAACGTGTGTGAAATCTATGGTTTTTTCAGTGAATTTGTACGTTTTTTTAAATGCTAATACCTCACTATAACATATTTAAAACCTTTGTTTTTGTGAATTTCAAAGGTTTTGTAAAAGATAATTTTTAAATGTACTAATTATTACATTTTTTCTTTTTATACTAATTTTTCTTTTTTATAATAAATATTTACATATTATTTTTCTTTTATTTATATTTCACATTTTATAGTAAAATAATTATAAAACTAAGTATAAAAATATTTGTTTCAATTTTTTTTTATTTGCAAGCTTTTCTTTTTTTTTTGTTATGATCACAAGGTCCGTGCACCGTGAGCACACCGTGAGTACCCCATGCGCGCACCGTAAAATTTACCAGCGCTCACCCCGAAAGTTTTTTAAAGTTCAAAAACGTAATATCTACGTATTTAATATTAATTTTAAAGGAAGACAATATCTGGTAATATAAAGAAAATGGGTTTTTTAAACTTTGAAGAACAGTATATTACTTTTTAAAGCAATTAGGAATCTCCCGATGGTACGTCACACCGTGAGTGCCCCGTGCGCGCACCGTAAAACCTACGAGCGCTCACCCCCGAAAGTTTTTTAAAGTTCAAAAACATAATATCTACGTATTTAATATTAATTTTAAAGGTAGACAATATCTGGTATGATAAAGAAAATGGGTTTTTTAAACTTTGAAGAACAGTATATTACTTTTTAAAGCAATTAGGAATCTTGCGATGGTACGTCACACCGTGAGTGCCCCATGCGCGCACCGTAAAACCTACTAGCGCTCACCCCCGAAAGTTTTTTAAAGTTCAAAAACATAATATCTACTTATTTATTATTAATTTAAAAGGTAGACAATATCTGGTATGAAAAAAAAAATGTTTTTTTAAACTTTAAAAAACAGTATATCACTTTTTAAAAAATTACGAATCTCCCGAGGGTGTGCATTACGTAAGCGCACCGTAAACGCACGTAAGCGCTACGTAAGCACTCCATAAACGCTCCGTAAGCGCTTCGTAAGCTTACGTCCACCCATGTGACCTTAAAACAAGAGATTCTATTGTTATGTTATGTTATGTTATGCTAGTAGCATTTCTAAGGCGCGCAACTGCCCCAGCCAAGGGGCGTCCCGGCGCCTGATCGGGTACCACAACACAACAGATCGATGCTGGGAAAGAGAAGAGGAATCATACAGCAATAGGGAACAGATAAGTTTTTATGGCACGCCTAAAAGAAGTGAGGTTGTTCAAGGCACGAATATGGACCGGTAGAGAGTTCCATAGTCCTGCCGCTAGCACTTGAAAGGAGCGGCCTCCCATCCTGCTCAGTCTAAACCGAGTACTGACCGCCAGATGGAGAGATTCCGATCTAAGAGACCGCGAAGGAACATAGGAGGTAACAAGCTTAGCAAGGGCAGGGGGAGAGGAGAGCTTCAAGATTTTAAATGTCAGGCAGAGGGCCTTAAATTTAATTCTCTGTCTGACCGGCAGCCAGTGGAGCGAGGTCAAAACTGTAGAGACAGAGCAATGTCTCGGAAGGCCGACGATAGCACGCACCGCGGCATTCTGCACCCTTTGCAGTCTAGTAGCCTCCGCCTGATTCACTCCAAGCAGCAACGCACTCCCATAGTCCAGCCGAGAGAGAATGGAAGCTTGGACCACCAATTGCCGAGTGGGGGGGTCGAAGAATTTGAGGACCGGTCTTAGCCCTCGCAGAATACCATAGCAGGTAGCTGCGACCTTCTTCGTGTGGCTGGTGAAGGAGAGTGTAGGATCCAGCCAGACCCCCAAGTTCTTAACTTCGGCAGCTGGGATGGGAGTCACCCCCAGTTCTGGAGGCCACCACTGATCTCCCCAAAGCTCTGCCTGCTTTCCTACAATCAGGACTTCGTTTTTTTTGGCATTTAACTGCAAGCAGTTAGTTCGCATCCAGTTTGCCACGGCTATGAGTCCTGCACGGAATCTGGGAGCGTTCACCTCGGGATCACCGCTGAGTGTCACCGCCAGCTGCGTGTCGTCGGCATACGATGTCATGGTAAGGCCACATTGTCTGACGACTGCAGCCAGCGGCTTCACATATAGGTTGAACAGAGTGGGGCTCAACGCAGAGCCCTGCGGAACCCCCAGCCCCAGAGGATGGAAAGAGGACTGACCAGGTGGAATAGCCACTTTAAAAAACCGGTCCGAGAGGAAAGAGCGAAACCATTGGAGAGCAGTCCCCTCAATTCCCACTTCCTCCAGACGCCGTATCAGAATATCATGAGACACCGTATCGAACGCGGCGCTCAGGTCTAACAAAAGGAGCGCTGCTGTCTGCCCAGCATCTAGCACCGTTCGCAAGTGCTCGGTCATAAAGAGCAGTGCTGTTTCAGTGCTATGTTGTGCATGAAAACCATTCTGGCTCTCGTCTAGAATGTTCTTACGAGACAGATGGGCAGACAAGATGGAGTTTACGTGTGCCTCCGTAACCTTAGTGGTCCAGGGCAGGAGGGAGATGGGAAGGTAGTTTTCTGGTACTAGGGGGTCAAGGTTAGGCTTCTTTAAGATTGGGCTGACCACTGCCTGCTTCAAGGAAGAGGGGACCACACCTGAAGTGAGCGAAAGATTGATCAGATCCAGGATAGGCTCACGACATAGGGGAGGGAGGAGTCTGAGTAACTCTGGCTTCAGCGGATCTAATGGAGAACCAGATTTAATTTTGAGGCTCAGAGTGTCAAAAGTCTCCTCAGACATTACTGACAGGGAGGACAGGGTTTCATGAACCGTAGCCATCACCCCGGTTTGCTCAGTACCGGGCACAGATGATGTAAATCCTCAGTAGATTGCCTGCACTTTCTCCACGAAAAAGGATGCCAGACTTTCACAGTGAGAGTCCGTGCAGATTTCCGCCGAGGTGGCCCGTTTACCCATAAGGTCTTTGAGAACCTTAAAGATTAATTTGGATGGGTTGGGGCTATTCTGAAACTCCAAAGCATAGTGTGCGGCCCGGGTTTGACAAATTGCCCTGTGATAGATCTTAAGCTGGGTAAAATACAAAGATCTCAAAGTGGGATCAAAGGATTTCCTCCACGTCCTCTCAGCTTGCCGGCACGTTCTCTTAAGCTCGGCAAGAGTATCGTTATACCATTGGCTGGGGACTTTAGCATGGCATTTCGACCAGAGCATCTGTATCAGAGAGTCAAGGGCGGTCAGGACCCAGTTTATAATACTTCCTACTCCAATTATTGAAAGACCCCTCCCATGTTAATCATTCTTCTTTGATTTTCACAGAAGAAACATCTATTTTCCACAGCTCCTGGGCTTTAGAGGAATTTCTGGAAAATGGCTGGACATCCACAGCAACCTGAAAATGATTCTACAACATCAGAGGAAGAATTTGTGCCTGAACAGCCAAGACCTTCCAAAAAAAGGAATCAATAGTTTGGAAGTTTTTTACCTTCCCTGAAGGTTTAAAAAAAAGTCAATGCCCCACTGTTCACTTGTAAAATCTATGACACAGTACTATCACAGGGCAATGCCAGTAGGAAATATTCCTTTGGCACTTTTAGTATGGAGCCATATTAAAAACATACACCCAAACAATTGGGCAAGAGCAGTAGTGCGAAGAGCAGACGAGGAGCAGGGCTCTGCTCCCAGCACATCATCGGCACCACCACCACCAGCACTACCACCTGCTTTGGTTCCGAATATTCAACCCGAATTCCGCAATCTAATAATGCGTTGCATGACTTGCAACCAACGTATTTCTTATGGGCAACAGTCCATTGAGGCAATTGTGGAAAAAGAGTAACAGCCACAACTGGCGCCGTTAATTTTTTCATTTTTTTCAATTATTTGTTCCTGTTGAACAATTGTTTTGTTTAAAAAAGTTCATTTTTTACCGTTTTTGCAGAAAAAAAACCTGTTCTTTTCAGAACTACCTCTACTGGTAAAAAAAACTATATTTCTATGTTTGTATGTAAAAATTTGTCATAGTGAATGTCTAGTGCAAAACTATAAGGATGTGGTACAGCATAAATCTATAGGGTGTTTACCTATAGTATACTGTAGTACTTCCAAAGCACTGAAATGTAACATATGTATATAAATATGTTACAACTCTATGCTTCAATTTGCACTATTAGTGAAAGTGCGTGAATGGGCACGCTTATCACAAGCTCAGTTCGTCATGAGCTACATTGCTCCGATGCTCATGACAAAATGAGCTTGTCACGGCCCGTGGAACGCTCACACACTGGGATAATTCCCCTGCTGTGCTGAGCGTTCCATGGAAACGGGCGTGGCCGTGACGAGCTCAGCTCATCATGAGCGCCGAAGCACTGTAGCTCATGACGAACTGAGCTTGTTTTGGGCATGGGGGCGCTGTGTGCGCCCCCCACACTACAGGGTAGTAGCCCCAGCAGCCAAGGGGTTAACAACAGTTTTATAATCCCCTTGTGTGTCTTTTACACAACTGTAGCATCACATTTGTGATGCAGCAGTGGTAGGAAAGATGCGCCATAAAGTAGGGTTTTTAAAATCTAATGTACTTGCAAGGTTCATCATATTGTAAAATTATGCACCAAAAGGATGCTTTTCTGTATACATGGGGAATGTTCTTGTACAGGAATGCCTCCTAAAAGTGAACAAGTGAAATTTATAATATTTCATTCAGTCACTTTTGCACTTATACTACGTAAAAATCCTGCACTTGTTTGCAACAGAAAGCAAACCGGAGTAAGCGAAAGTGAGCGCAAAAGGGAAGGGGTGTAAGAAACAGACAGGAGGAAGTAAAGTGGGGGAAGGGGAGTGACGGTGAGTGAAGGGTTAGTGACAGTTAAGAAATGGATAAGAGGGTGAGGGAAGGGGAGTGAGAGAGAACCACAAAAAATTAAAAAAGAGGGAAAGTGAATGAGGAAAAGAGGAGGAGTGGTAGAAAGAGAAAGGAAAGAAGATTAGGTGTAAGGGAGAGAGAGAGAGAGAGGGAGAGCAAGGGACTGACAAAGAGTGAGGCAGGTATTCTGTCACAATTTGAGAGTGATAATAAACTATTTTTTGTTTCTCACACTTACCTTATAAATAATGAAAAGTTAGACAGTGATGAGAACGTATTTTTTTATTTGTTATACTTACCTTCTAAGAAATAAAATAAGTTATTTTTAATAAATATAATATCTGTAAAGAGAAAAAAATGAATTATAATATATACAATATATATTTCACAATACAAGAGAGAAGGAACAAGATTAAGAATCAGAAAAGAAAACTAAGAGATATAGTAGGAGTGAAAGAAACAGAAAGGGAAAGAGAAGAAGAATGAGGGATAAACAGAGAGAGAGAGAGAGAGAAAGAAAGAGAAAGAGAGAGAGAGTGCCAAAGTTTGCCGCCATCTCTGTGTGCCAGGAGGCACTTACATTTACATCAGGGCTCCCGCACAGGAAGAGAGTAAGAGAAAAATGGAGTGAAAGGAGTAAGAGAATAAAGGAATGAGAGTTATCAAAAAATAATGAGGTACGGGAATAAGAGAAGACGATCGACGGATGGAGTGAGCGAAAGAGTATGAGAGAGAGTGACTGAATGGGAGCAGCAGAAACAGAATCAGAGTGATGCAGGGAGAAGAGAACATTAAGTGGAGGAACAGTACTCAGATTGAATTAAGGGGAGTGACAGTGAAAGAAGAAATATAAAGTTGAGGGAAGGGGAGTGATGGAAAAAGAAGCATATTGAGAAAGGAAAAACAAATACGTGAGAGACAGAAGGATTTATAGAAAGAGAGAGAAAAGAAAAGAAAGACTGGTGGAGAGAGAAGGAGTCAGTAAAGGAGAGAAACAGAGGAAGAGTGATGGACTGTGAGGAACTAAATCAGTTATAGTGACTGACACAGAGGAAAAGACTTACAGATGGGTGGAAAAAAGGGTAGTGAACGAAAGGGAGTGATGAAGTGAAACAAGTGAAGTGAGTGAAGATCAGTCAAGGATGAAGTGAAAGAAATAGAGTAAGGGGACAGTGAAAACAGACTGATCGATACAGGAAGACAAAGTTAGTGATGGAGGAAGATAAAAAAACAAGTCAGGGACAGACAGGAGAATGAGAGAATTGAACAAAATGAGTGAGGGTGAAGGAAGAGTACTGATGGTAAAAGAAGGAGTGTAAAGGTGAATGAAGGGGAGTAAGTACAATAAGGAAAGAAGAGTAAGATGAGGAAAGGTAAAGGAGTAAGAGAGAAACTGAAGAAAGGATAGACAGAAAGAAAAGTAAGAAAATGATGAAAAAGTATTTTAAGATTGTCGTACTTACCTTATAAATATAATATCTGTGGAAGAGAATAAACAATTGAGTTATAATATATATTTCATAATGCAAAATACAAAATAACTTGTACAATAAGTTATATGTTTTATTTTGCTGTTCTCAGAATATATTGAATTTCACTAAAAACAGTGAGTTTAATACTACTCATCATATGACAGCGGGCAAAAAAAAACACAATCAAAAAGATTGTGTTTAAAAAACCCATAGAACATTTCAATAAATAATGTAAAAATTTGAAAAAAAACATATCTTAAATGTTTTCTTCCAAACAGCAATTTCTTAAATAAATAACAACAATCACAAACTAATAAAACATTTTTACTTCTTTGTTATACTCTCAAAGTAAAGTTATGTATAAACATATATTAACAACATTTACCCGAAAAACTCATTTTTGCTTGATATACTATTTCACATGGCCAAATAGTATATAGAAAGTCTTGTGTTTGGAAATTACTTAATAGTACTCTTAAACTTCCATTTCTAAACCTTCTGAATCAAAAGCTCCAACATCTTTTCTGTCATCTAACAATAGTTACATCTCCACCCGATGTTATTTATCATGTACATAGAACCTTAAACAACCAGAATCTCAACATCATATGGTATGCTGATGACACTCTGCTCATCGTTTATCTTTATCTTTATCATGATCAACATTTCCTGTAATGCTAATATCACTCACTATGTGATACACTTACACTACCTCTATGACAAATACAAGTTTTTTTTATCTTGATCTCCCTCACTCACAAAGTAATTATTAACAGCAGACATACTTTTATTAACAGCACTAATCTTCCTATGCCAATTATTTTCCCTAAAATTTGGGTTGTAAAAACACTAGGTAAGAAGGTCCAGCATAGAAAATAATTGCTGCAGGTACAACAGTTCTTCCTGAAATTGATAATTGAGAAGCCACAATATGTTTAATTAAAGTTGTCAATTTTGTTCCATCAGGTCTGCATCGTTGCAGCATCAAAATTACATATTGTCCATATGTTCGTAAAAATAATGTTGATAGCATTTTAGAGTTACATTGGGTACAGACCATGTTTTGATTTGCTCCTCTAACTAGATTATTAAAAGACACTGATTTACAGTCTGGTAACGTCAAATATATAAATCTTTCAGTGTCTATTGTAGTACTACTTGAAAAGGAACAATTGTCACAGTCATGTTCCCATTTATAAGAACGGCCAAAAAGATTTTCAATATCTATACCTTCATTTTGAAATACAACAAGCATATACATTAGAAATTCCTGACAATCTTGCTGAATATTCTGTGAAAATTTATTTAGACCAGAACATATGTCTAAAATATTTCGAATATCAGAAACACTTTCTATTTTTGTTTTATCACTGCTACATTTCTCAAACACAGAATTCAACAAACAACAAAATCTTTGATCCCGATTTTCCAAAATCTGTACTTGTAAAGTTTTAGCATAGCAGTTGACACTAGAACTGTTTTCAAACTGAAATCCAACAACATCTTTAACAGAATCGTTTTCCTTACTGCTTACAATTACTGGTACATCTAGTTTTTTTCTTTTCGCTACAACCTCGCTACAATTTTTCTCATATCTTCTTTTTCGACCTACCACACGCTTTTCAAATAAAGGATATTGAGGTAAATTTGGAGCATATTCTCTTCTCAACCTATTATGTTCTTTTACACAATTTAGATCTGAACTAATCTTTCTCTCATCAAAATCAATCAAGTATAATCCAGATAAAGATCTGACTCGAGATAAAGCAACATATGCCATACCCTCCTTGAACACAGAACTTCCAATATTCACCAAAGCACTATCTACACTTAAACCTTAAGATTTATGAATAGTCACTACATATGCCAAACAAACAGGAAACTGTTTTCGGCGGACATATAAATCTTTCACAAGCAAAAACCGAGCAGAACAACGACTCAATTGTTTTACTTCTTCAATTTCATCAAATTTAATTTTCAAAAATTCAATTTCATCTCTATTTCGGTAATTCACAAAATCAACAACATGACCCATTGCTCCATTTACTAAACCTCTTTCCACATGTAAATTCCGTCGTAAAATTATACGACAATTTAAACATGCATATAGACTCTTTTCAAAACCAGCAGTTTTAGATATTGTCTTCTCTAAAGAATCCAATTTTGACTTCAACTTTTCTGACAAAATAATAGTAGCTCCTTCATACTCTATTCTATCAATAGCTTCCAGTTTTACAATTTCTTGATTTTCTAACTTTAACATTTTGTTGTTGAAGATTGAACATTCTTGCAGAGTTGGCATCAAACATATCACTGATTTATTTTCTGCAATTTTTCTATAAATATTCTCTGGGAGAATTTTTTCCTTTGGAAACAAATTAGAAAGTCATCATGCCTGTAAAGCTTCTTTCCCATGTTCACTTAATTTTCCAATTCTTATATCTTGAAGAATTCTTCTATAATCCTCAGCCTTTGCCTGTCGCATATTTTGAAGAAGTTCTGTATATTTGAAATATAACCATTCATTAACATTTCCAATACTTCCTAGGCACTTCCTGGTATCTTTATGTGTAAGCATGTTAAACACTGGTTGTCCTTTCACAGGAGTTAGCTATAGTAGATCTCCAAAAACAATTATGTGTTTGCCTCCAAATAACACATCATACTCTGTTTTAAGAATTTGTTGCATTCTTAAATGCACAAAAGCAAGCATTATATTTGATACCATGCTTACCTCATCAATAATGAGAAGTTTCATTTTTTTCGGGACTCTAGAAACTTCACAACAAGCTTCTCCAGATAGCTTGTGGTATTCTAATTTATTGTCATGCTCTACTGGCAGCATCAATAAATGATGTAAAGTAATCCCTTTAATGTTATGTGCTGCCAACCCAGTTGGAGCAGTAACAACACAAGAGAGTGATGACTCAGTCCTTTTCTGTAGATAAGTTGCAATTCCTTTAATTAGGAAACTTTTTCCAGTTCCAGCTTCTCCACTCACATACAGTTGGACAGGTTTAAATGACGTACATGAGCACTCTTTTTTCTCATGACATAAACCGTGCTCAATCTGATCAGTCACTTTGTCATATATTTGTTTTTGTTCAACATTTAGTTGTTTTTCGAGTTCTTCTAAGTTAATTACATCCTCCTGAGCTTGTTCCATTGCTCTTTCCACCTCATCCATGGCAGTGGCTGCTTCATTTTGGATAATTGGTCCTCCTAGTGGATCCTGACTCAACGAAGCAGAACTCTGACTATCTTGAGAACTGTCTCTTGCAATCTCTGCTGCAAGTGAAGCTTCTTGCTGTATTTCGTCATTTAACATTTTCAGATAAGTCGCAAAATATAGGACATTCGATAATATCTTTAGTTGCATTGAATGAATATTCATAACTGAGAAAATCTCCAAGTAGTTCCTCTTCTGTACGCCATGGCTTAAAGAGTTGCAAAAGAGCTAAATAGTAAAATTCCCTTTTGTCAGGAGTTTCGCAACTCAGTTTTCGATGATTAATCAAATGTCCTTTTCTTTGTTTCACCAGACATCCTTCAGATCCAATCACAGCATATACTCCTTTATTTATATCTTCTGTACTATTCTTCTTAAAAGTATAGCTTTGCAGCACTTCATATAGACAAGTGTTCTCCAGATGATTACTTCTATTTGGATAGTATGTATCCAACATATTTGTCTTCAAAATATCTGTACTGTTTGTTTCTTTTGCTGCTAAATACTCAATTTCTTTTACAGATTTCAAAACTCGGTTTCGTGTTGCAGCAAGACCTAGACTCACCCAGATGATTGTCCTAGATTTGGCATATAGACTTGCAGATGATAAACGATCTGAACATTCATATGCTCCAATTTCTCGATGAGACAACATCTTCAAACTGTAGCTGTACAATTTCTTACTTAGGCTCTTTTCATGAGAAATTT
Organism: Lissotriton vulgaris; assembly: GCF_964263255.1. Classification (NCBI taxonomy): domain Eukaryota; kingdom Metazoa; phylum Chordata; class Amphibia; order Caudata; family Salamandridae; genus Lissotriton; species Lissotriton vulgaris. The sequence continues at coordinate 25,920,834 of NC_141692.1, forward strand.
CCTCCCACATTTCCTTTAGTTCTGTCTTCTCAGATTTAGTAATGTAAGACGTTACATATCGAGCCACAGCAATGGAGTTGCCTGCAACATATTGAATATCCATGTAAGCATTCCACATGGACAAAATGACTGGGTTATAGTCATTTATGTATTTGGACTCTTCATTTCTTCTTAAGTTGTAGGTATTTTTCGGTGATTTTCTTGTAATAGTATGTCGCAAAGATGACATGAAATTGTTTACTCTTCCTTTTGATAATACTGGTCGTGGAAATCCAAAACGACATTTTGAGTAGAACTTTTCCTTAGGTTTGAACTTTCGACAACAGTATTTTCCACAAAGATGGTTTTGAAACCGTTAGACTTGATGTCTTAAATTGTTTTCTTCTGTACTTTTCGGAACAGCACATGTAGAATACTGTTCAATAAAACTCATCACTGTGTCAGCCGAATCTGTTCCAAATTTGGGAGCATATTTGATCCATAGCAGCAAATGTATGTGAGGAGGACCTCTTGCTTGATACTCCTTTCTCCAAAAGAAATCCAAAACCTCTCCAAGAGGAGGATTTTTTTTGTTTGTGATAAAAGACATCATAGCTTCAAATCTATGATTGAAATACCTGCATACATTAACTGGATCCAAAGAGCACAGTTCAAACCAATACTCGTTAGTACCATGCTGACAAGCCATGAGATTAATTAGTTGAGAATCCAAAACAGTGTCTTTCTGTTGGACTTTGTCCATAAAGTCCCTTGCCGAAACATTCTGCAGATGTACTCCACTTTTTAGTATATGGTTCACTGCATAAGAAAGTCCAGACAAGTCACTCTCAAACAGAAGATGAAACAAATATGGAATGCATTGGCGAAACCTTGGATCTTCTGCATATAATCTTGATGTCCGGTATTCAGATGCAGGAATTTGCACAGGTCGGTCATCATATCTTCTACCTACACCTGTTGGAAATAACTGAGGAAAACAACGAGCTTCCAAGTTTACTTCCCATACACTTATACAACTTCCTTTTGCTTCTTTCATTTGGAATAACTCAATAGCATTCCCCATTACTTCTTTGGAATGCAGAGGATGAACATTGTAATGTTCATAAATTTCTTCACTTCTGGACACATCCACTTTTTCAATTTGCCCAGCTGACAAATCACTGTCCTCTTCTACAGTTGTTTCCTCTTCTCCTACATATACATTTTTGTAGTACTGATTATTTTTTACCATACAACGTTGCCTTTTTGACTTTCCTAACATCCACTAATTCTTGCCAGATTTTCTTACTCTTTGTAGGAACGCCATTAACTAGAATAACCAGAGGTTCCTCTTCCACTTTTTCTACACCAATTGTATCAATATTTTTCTTTAAATCTAGAGGCAAATAAACAACTCTTCCCTTTAATCCTCTCTGTAAATCTGAAGGAGCCAATTTCCCTGTCTTAGGTTCCATGCGAACAATATAGCCTGAAAAGGATGCACACATTGAATCAGGATAGACTCATAGGTATTTAAATCCATCAATTCAGAAGGAATGTTACAGCTCTAGCAGACATTTTGTTTTCATTTAATTTATTATAACAATATTTGCAAATACATTGATCAGAACCCAAATCAAAACAATTTTCTACCAACAAATAAGTTGCAAAATCCTTCCACTCATTAACATTTTCTTTTCACTTTTTACATATAAATCAACTAACCTAGTCTGATTCTTATAATGAGTTCGTCGACAACACACACAAGAAAAATGTGGCTTTTCACTTGAATTGACTTTAAACTGTGTAATTTCATGGTCACATTTTTCTGTACTTAAAATCTGTACATTCTCTTCCCCATTACCTTCCATTACTGTATCAGTTTCTGCACTGTCCTCTTTTTCACCAAAGTAACTAAACTCTATTTCTTCACAAATGTTCTTCACATCTAATTCAGATCCATGCAAAAGAGCACTGTTTAACTGTTTTAGCTTAAGTGCTGGACTTTTTGCATAATACAACCTTCTCACTAATTTCCTCACTTTAGTATGATGCACTGCTAACATCCTAAAATGATGAAAAACACTCTGACATACTATTCTAGAAAGACAAGCCAGTGAATGTCCATGCAAACCTGTTTTTTCTCTCACTCTGCAAGGATCTAACTCTTGCAACATCTTAATCTTTTGTTTTAGACTTTTCTTAGTATATGTACGTAGGAAATAGCAAAACAAATCAATTGAATCCTGTCGCACACTACAAATACTACTACAATTCCAATTGTACACTGGAGCCTTAGGACGTCTCCCTAAAACTTCATCAGCTAACACCTCTTCTACATTTCTAGGCACAGTTTTTTCTTTTTCAATCGGACAACCGTCCTTCACCTCATATGCTCGACCACTGGTGTCAACTGCATGCACCAAATCATTATCCTGAAAGTAACTCTCTTCATTAAAAAATGGCTCACAACTTGAACTATGCTTCCATTCTCCAGAAAAAACATCACCACAATTAGTCTGATTAATTACTCTTTTCCACTTACTTTTTGATTTCAAAACATTGATTGCCTTGTCTAGTGTACAAATTCTATTGATTACTAAAATATATTAAAACAAAATTCATTTTAAAAGCCTATTCAACTATCCTCTCTATACTTTTCTTTTTCTTGTAAAAAACTGTTTTTATTTTACAGTTTTTAATTTTTTTAATAAATTTAAAACAATTCTGTTATAAAACATTCGCCTACGAATGTCAATGAACTGATTTTTACGTCTATTTCTATAGACAATATCATCTCCATAAACTTTCTCAACATTTTTGCTGGGAATTTGCTTTTTCTTTGTAGTTGCAGATACATTTTTTTTCTTTTGTTCATTATCTTGACTTTTTTTACATTGAGTTAATTTCTTTAATAAATCCTTTGTGGCCTCACCAGGAGCATTCTTCTTTTTCTCCGTATTTTGTTTTTTAGATACATCTTGTAATTGTGTTTTCTTGGAAAAGTAAGACTTTTTATATTTTCTTCTTCGAACAGATTTAGTAGGCATATTGCTTCTTCTTTTTGTAGAGAATTACAACCTGTTGTAAAAAAAGAAAATATTATAGACCACTACTAACATACTACATAGCAATTACAATAACTAAACGATATAAACAATAGTTTGCAAAATAAGTAGGTTTATAGCACAGCAACTGTGTCTCAACAGAGTAGGAAATCATGCTGTGAGTGCTGTTTCTCAGTTTATGGCAGTGCAGTACAGTTTTAAGATTAATCTCACTCTCTGCGTGCACCATCTCCCTCTTTGCGTGTGTCATCTCACTCTCTGCCTGCACCATCTCTCTATTTGTGTGTGTCTTTTCTCTCTTTGCGTGTGTCATCTCACTCTCTGCCTACGCCATCTCTCTCTTTGTGTGTGTCATCTCTCTCTTTGCGTGTGTCATCTAACTCTCTGCCTGTCTCATCTCTCTCTTTGCTTGTGTCATCTCACTCTGTGCCTGCACCATCTCTCTCTTTGTGTGTGTCATCTCTCTCTTTGCGTGTGTCATCTCACTCTCTGCTTGCGCCATCTCTCTCTTTGCATGTGTCATCTCACTCTCTGCCTGCGCCATCTCTCTCTTTGCGTGTGTCATCTCGCTCTGTGCCTGCACCATCTCTCTTTTTGTGTGTGTCATCTCTCTCTTTGCTGTGTCATCTCACTGTATGCCTGCACCATCTCTCTCTTTGTGTGTGTCATCTCTCTCTTTGCATGTGTCATCTCACTCTCTGCCTGCGCCAGCTCTCTCTTTGCGTGTGTCATCTCACTCTCTGCCTGCATCATCTCTCTCTTTGTGTGTGTCATCTCTCTCTTTGTGTGTGTCATCTCACTCTCTGCCTGCACCATGTCTCTCTTTGTGTGTGTCATCTCTCTCTGTGCCTGCACCATCTCTCTCTTTGTGTGTGTCATCTCTCTCTTTGGGTGTATCATCTCTCTCTTTGTGTGTGTCATCTCTCTCTTTGCGTATGTCATCTCACACTCTGCCTGTGCCATCTCTCTCTTTGCGTGTGTCATCTCACTCTCTGCCTGCATCATCTCTCTCTTTGTGTGTGTCATCTCTCTCTTTGTGTGTGTCATCTCACTCTCTGCCTGCACCATGTCTCTCTTTGTGTGTGTCATCTCTCGCTGTGCCTGCACCATCTCTCTCTTTGTGTGTGTCATCTCTCTCTTTGCGTGTGTCATCTCGCTCTCTGCCTGCGAAATCTCTCTCTTTGTGTGTGTCATCTCTTTCTTTGCATGTGTCATCTCACTCTCTGCCTGCACCATCTCTCTCTTTGTGTGTGTTTTCTCACTCTCTGCCTGCACCATCTCTCTCTTTGTGTGTGTCATCACATTCTCTGCCTGCACCATCTTTCTCTTTGTGTGTGTCATCTCTCTCTGTGCCTGCACCATCTCTCTCTTTGTGTGTGTCATCTCTCTCTTTGCATGTGTCATCTCACTCTCTGCCTGCACCATCTCTCTCTTTGTGTGTGTCATCTCTCTCTTTGCGTGTGTCATCTCACTCTGAGCCTGCGCCATCTCTCTCTTTGCATGTGTCATCTCACTCTCTGTCTGCGCCATCTCTCTCTTTGTGTGTGTCATCTCTCTCTTTGCGTGTGTCATCTCACTCTCTGCCTGTGTCATCTCTCTCTTTGCGTGTGTCATCTCACTCTGTGCCTGCACCATCTCTCTCTTTGTGTGTGTCATCTCTCTCTTTGCGTGTGTCATCTCACTCTCTACCTGAACCATCTCTCTCTTTGCATGTGTCATCTCACTCTCTGCCTGCGCCATCTCTCTCTTTGTGTGTGTCATCTCTCTCTTTGCATGTGTCATCTCACTCTCTGCCTGCGCCATCTCTCTCTTTGCGTGTGTCATCTCACTCTCTTCCTGCACCATCTCTCTCTTTGTGTGCACCATCTCTCTCTTTGCGTGTGTCATCTCACTCTCTGCCTAAGCCATCTCTCTCTTTGTGTGTGTCATCTCACTCTCTACCTGCGCCATCTCTCTCTTTGCATGTGTCATCTCACTATCTGCCTGCGCCATCTCTCTCTTTGTGTGTCATCTCACTCTCTGCCTTCGCCCTCTCTCTCTTTGCATGCGTCATCTCACTCCCTGCCTGCGCCATCTCTCTCTTTGCGTGTGTCATCTCGCTCTCTGCCTGCGCCATCTCTCTCTTTGTGTGTGTCATCTCGCTCTGTGCCTGCAACATCTCTCTCTTTGTGTTTGTCATCTCTCTCTTTGCGTGTGTCATCTCACTCTATGCCTGCACCATCTCTCTCTTTGTGTGTGTCATCTCTCTCTTTGCGTCTGTCATCTCACTCTCTGCCTGCACCATCTCTCTCTTTGTGTGTGTCATCTCTCTCTGTGCCTGCACCATCTCTCTCTTTGTGTGTGCCATCTCTCTCTTTGCGTGTGTCATCTCACTCTCTGCCTGCACCATCTCTCTCTTTGTGTGTGTCATCTCTCTCTGTGCCTGCACCATCTCTCTCTTTGTGTGTGTCATCTCTCTCTTTGCGTGTGTCATCTCACTCTCTGCCTGCACCATCTCTCTCATTGTGTGTGTCATCTCTCCCTTTGCGTGTGTCATCTCACTCTGAGCCTGTGCCATCTCTCTGTTTGCGTGTGTCATCTCACTCTCTGCCTGCGCTATCTCTCTCTTTGTGTGTGTCATCTCTCTCTTTGTGTGTGTCATCTCACTCTCTGCCTGTGTCATCTCTCTCTTTGTGTGTGTCATCTCTCTCTTTGCGTGTGTCATCTCACTCTCTGCCTTCGCCATCTCTCTCTTTGTGTGTGTCATCTCACTCTCTGCCTGCGCCATCTCTCTCTTTGCGTGTGTCATCTCGCTCTGTGCCTGTACCATCTCTATCTTTGTGTGTGTCATCTCTCTCTTTGCATGTGTTATCTTACTCTATGCCTGCACCATCTCTCTCTTTGTGTGTGTCATATCTCTCTTTGCAAGTGTCATCTCACTCTCTGCCTGCACCATCTCTCTCTTTGTGTGTGTCATCTCTCTCTTTGTGTGTGTCATCACACTCTCTGCCTGCGCCATCTCTCTCTTTGCGTGTGTCCTCTCGCTCTGTGCTTGCACCATCTCTATCTTTGTGAGTGTCATCTCTCTCTTTGCACGCGTCATCTTACTCTATACCTGCACCATCTCTCTCTTTGTGTGTGTCATCTCTCTCTTTGCGTGTGTCATCTCACTCTCTGACTGCACCATCTCTCTCATTGTGTGTGTCATCTCTCCCTTTGCGTGTGTCATAACACTCTGAGCCTGCACCATCTCTCTCCTTGTGTGTGTCATCTCTCTCTTTGCGTGTGTCATCTCTCTCATTGCGTGTGTCATCTCACTCTCTGCCTACGCCATCTCTCTCTTTGTGTGTGTCATCTCACTCTGTGCCTGCACCATCTCTTTCTTTGTGTGTGTCATCTTTTTCTTTGCATGTGTCATAACACTCTGAGCCTGCGCCATCTCTCTTTTTGCGTGTGTCATCTCACTCTCTGCCTGTGCCATCTCTCTCTTTGTGTGTGTCATCTCTCTCTTTGCGTGTGTCATCTCACTCTCTGCATGTGTCATCTCTCTCTTTGTGTGTGTCATCTCTCTCTTTGCGTGTGTCATCTCACTCTCTACCTTCGCCATCTCTCTCATTGCGTGTGTCAGCTCACTCTCTGCCTGCGCCATCTCTCTCTTTGCGTGTGTCATCTCTCTCTTTGCATGTGTAATCTTACTCTATGCCTGCACCATCTCTCTCTTTGTGTGTGTCATCTCTCTCTTTGCATGTGTCATCTCACTCTCTGCCTGCGCCATCTCTCTCTTTGTGTGTGTCATCTCTCTCTTTGTGTGTGTCATCACACTCTATGCCTGCGCCATCTCTCTCTTTGAGTGTGTCATCTCGCTCTGTGCCTGCACCATCTCTATCTTTGTGAGTGTCATCTCTCTCTTTGCATGTGTCATCTTACTCTATACCTGCACCATCTCTCTATTTGTGTGTGTGTCATCTCTCTCTTTGCATGTGTCATCTCACTCTCTGCCTGTGCCATCTCTCTCTTTGTGTGTGCCATCTCTCTCTTTGTGTGTGTCATCTCACTCTCTGCCTGCGCCATCTCTCTCTTTGCGTGTGTCATCTCGCTCTGTGCCTGCACCATCTCTCTCCTTGTGTGTGTCATCTCTCTCTTTGCGTGTGTCATCTCTCTCATTGCGTGTGTCATCTCACTCTCTGCCTACGCCATCTCTCTCTTTGTGTGTGTCATCTCACTCTGTGCCTGCACCATCTCTTTCTTTGTGTGTGTCATCTTTTTCTTTGCATGTGTCATCTCACTCTCTGCCTGCACCATCTTTCTCTTTGTGTGCATCATCTCTCTTATTGCATGTGTCATCTCACTCTTTGCCTGCACCATCTCTCTTTTTGTGTGTGTCATCTCACTCACTGCCTGGACCATCTCCTCTCTGCCTGCATCATGTCTCCCTACACCTGCGTCATCTCCCTCTTTGGGTGTGTCATGCCACTCTCTGCTTGCTCCATCTCTCTCTTTGCGTGTGTCATCTCATTTTCTGCCTGCGCCATCTCTCTCTTTGTGTGTGTCATCTCACAAAGAGAGAGATGCCAAAGGCACAGGGAGAGATGGTGCAAGCAAAAGAGACATGGTGCAGGCAGAGGGGAGAAATAATGCAGGCAGAGGGCAGAAATCGCATGCTGAGGGAGAGATGGCGCCAGCGCAGGGTAACATGATGCAGGCAGTGTGAGAGATGGCGCAGACAGACAGTGAGATAGCACAGAAAGAGAGTGAGATGGCACAGGCAGAAGGAGAAATGGTGCAAGAATAGAGTGACACAGCAGAGGGTGAGATGGTACAGGCAGAGTGAGAAGGATTGTGCAGACAGGAAATACATTTCCAAGTTACAGCACTATCTCTATTCCAACATTTAATCAAAACATGAGAAACAATATAAAAAAAAGAGTACCCTATAAGCAAAGTGATGCAAACCATGAGGAGACCCAGGTGAAATTTTAGAAAAAGGTGTAAATATAATTCTTTAATTTACACAGACACTCAGTGTGATCCTAGTCAATAATGTTAAAGCCATACATTTTACCCAAAAAATGTTAGCATAGTAAATTGTTTAAGACACAGAGCACAGCCCATATAAATGACCACTACATTACAATGCAGAAACCTCGCTCTGTGCCTGCACCATCTCTATCTTTGTGTGTGTCATCTCTCTCTTTGCATGTGTAATCTTACTCTATGCCTGCACCATCTCTCTCTTTGTGTGTGTCATCTCTCTCTTTGCTTGTGTCATCTCACTCTCTGTCTTTGCATGTGTAATCTTACTCTCTGCCTGCGCCATCTCTCTCTTTGCGTGTGTCATCTCGCTCTGTGCCTGCACCATCTCTATCTTTGTGAGTGTCATCTCTCTCTTTGCATGTGTCATCTTACTCTATACCTGCACCATCTCTCTCTTTGTGTGTGTCATCTCTCTCTTTGCGTGTGTCATCTCACTCTCTGCCTGCACCATCTCTCTCATTGAGTGTGTCATCTCTCCCTTTGCGTGTGTCATCTCACTCTGAGCCTGCGCCATCTTTTTCTTTGCGTGTGTCATCTCACTCTCTGCCTGCGCCATCTCTCTCTTTGTGTGTGTCATCTCTCTCTTTGCGTGTGTCATCTCACTCTCTGCCTGTGTCATCTCTCTCTTTGTGTGTGTCATCTCTCTCTTTGCGTGTGTCATCTCCCTCTCTGCCTTTGCCATCTCTCTCTTTTCGTGTGTCATCTCACTCTCTGCCTGCGCCATCTCTCTCTTTGCGTGTGTCATCTCGCTCTGTGCCTGCACCATCTCTATCTTTGTGTGTGTCATCTCTCTCTTTGCATGTGTAATCTTACTCTATGCCTGCACCATCTCTCTCTTTGTGTGTGTCATCTCTCTCTTTGCATGTGTCATCTCACTCTCTGCCTGCGCCAACTCTCTCTTTGTGTGTGTCATCTCTCTCTTTGTGTGTGTCATCACACTCTCTGCCTGCACCATCACTGTCTTTGCGTGTGTCATTTCGCTCTGTGCCTGCACCATCTCTATCTTTGTGAGTGTCATCTCTGTCTTTGCAAGTGTCATCTTACTCTATACCTGCACCATCTCTCTCTTTGTGTGTGTCATCTCTCTCTTTGCATGTGTCATCTCACTCTCTGCCTGCGCCATCTCTCTCTTTGTGTGTGTCATCCTATAAGCAAAGTGATGCAAACCATGAGGAGACACAGGTGAAATTTTAGAAAAAGGTGTAAATATAATTCTTTAATTTACACAGACACTCAGTGTGATCCTAGTCAATAATGTTAAAGCCATACATTTTACCCAAAAAATGTTAGCATAGTAAATCGTTTAAGACACAGAGCACAGCCCATATAAATGACCACTGCATTACAATGCAGAAACCTGATTCATTTCCAAAACACATTTCCAATATGCACCATTCGTTTTTTCCCAGCATTACATACAAACATGAGACACAATACAAAAAGAAACAAGTTCAATATGCTTGTTAATCTTCAACAATAATGTATACAGCAGTCTATCTTTATTAAGTGAATCATTAAGATGGCGTAGGCAAAGACAGAGATGCCACAGGCAAAGGGAGAGATGGTGCATCCAAAAGAGACATGGTGCAGGCAGAGAGAGAGGGTTTATGCAGATAGAAAATACATTTCCAATTTACAGCACTATCTCTATACCAGCATTTAATCAAAGCATGAGAAACAATATAAAAAAGAGTACCCTATAAGCAAATTGATGCAAACTGTGAGGACACACAGGTGACATTATAGAAAAAGGTGCAAATATAATTCTTTAATTTACACAGACACTCAGTGTGATCCTAGTTAAAAATGTTAAAAACAATCATTTTACCTGAAAACATGTACCACAATAAATCAATTAAAAGACAGAGCACAGCCCATATAAATAAGCACTACATTACAGTGCAGAAACCAGACTCATTTCCAAAATACATTTCCAATATGCACCATTAATTTTTTACCAGCATTACAAAAAAACACGTGACACAATGCAAGAATAAAGAACCCCAATATGCTTGTTAATCTTCCCCATAGTGCATACAGCACTCTATCTATATTAAAGTAATCATTACTCACCTTTAAAAATGCTTTTGAAGATTTAGAACAGTGTCAGTCACACACAGCAGATTTTCTTTAGCAGAACCTCTGAAATGCACCTCAGACACTGCAACCACAAATTGGCCCTGATTTCTTCTTACTTTTCACACATATGCCTGTGCATAACCAATCAAATTTCTTCCCACACAAATTCAAAACCAAACTAACATTTTAATTGGTTCTACATTTGAACACTTTCAAACTCACATAATATTCACCCATCCTCCCACTGCTCTTTTTGCCTGTTACCATGGTAACACTCCACACATCACCTAACTGAGCACACAGGTTAAAAGTTCATCATACTATGTTGCAAATGAACCCAGCAAGGGTGTTTGGCTTCTCAATATACCAGCTTATCCTGTGCAATGTTTCTTTTAATGACTTTTTCTCAACCATTATAATTACTTCTTTCAAAAAACAGAAGCATGCACCCTAATTTTCAGTGTTTAATTTTCAGAAACCACCAATCATTTCTTTTTCTTCAAGTGCACTGAATCTCATCCACATTTTTTTCTAAATTCCTACTTTTCAAACTGCCATTTCATTTCCAGAGCCCATCTGAGTACAACAAAATCTCCCTTCAAGATGCCTAAAGTCTGGATTGTGGGACATAGCTATATTCACTGGCGTGAAAGGTATGCAGCAAACATAGGTATTCCCAACCTTGATTTACCAAATGTGGATATTATGTGGATTGGCCAGAGAGGATTGAGATGTCACCAATTGATACCATTGGTAAAATCCTTTTTGCATCTCCCACACCCTGACCTCATAATTGTGCACTGTGGTGGAAATGATCTAGGCACATTGACTGGGGTAGGACTGGAAATACTTCTAAAGGAAACCGTTTGGCAATTGATGTCACTTTTTCCTCAAACTGCCTTTGTCTATTCCAAAATATGCCAAAGACAGAAATGGAACTGGTCCAACCAATGTTGTCCGCAGATTGAGAAAGCAAGGAAACATGTGAATAAATCTGTTTCTGCTTTCCTCAGAGACTATGGTATGGGTTCCATATACCACAATAACTTGCGTTACAACATGCAAGGTATCTATAGAGGAGACGGTGTACATTTCTCAGATGAGGGGAACAGAGTCTTCCTCTTGAATTTTAGACTCTGCATCGTTACCTACTTGTAGGTACTTAAATCACCCAGATAACACATTAGCTCTTTTCAGAGCTATCCTACCTCTAAGCACTCTAAATTCTTATTTTACTCTTATTCTTTTCACAGTTTTTCCCCGTGGTACTCTCAGGTATGCGTACATGTACCTACAAATTTAATGGTGCATATTGGAAATGTATTTTGGAAATGAGTTAGGTTTCTGCCTTGTTTGTAGTGGTCATTTAAATGGGCTGTGCCCTGTGTCAAAAACGATTTACTATGGAAAAGGTTTTCTGGTAAAATTTCGGGCTTTTAAATTTTGGTCAAGGATTACACTGAGTGTCTTTGTGAAATAAGGAATTCAATTTTCACATTTGTCAATAATGTCACCTGTGTCTGCTGACAGTTTGCCTCTCTTAGCAATATAATTATATATATAGCAGAGACACACATATTGTATGCAGAGACAGACATGGTAGATTACATGTAACATCCTGGTCATGTGCCTACGATCACACTGTGAGTCAAGCTTGATTTTAAATGGATCTGGGTAAATAATTTGATTAGTTGATGTGTTTAAAAGTATGGCAATACATGTATTTTTGAAGTCAGTTAGGCTTTAGGATATGTACTAGTAGGGAGTTTTAGGCAGCATGTCTGTTAGTCCTCTTACTTTACAAATAGGCTCTAAGCTAAGCAATCAAGATCCAGGGTGTGTCGTGGAAATGAAAAAGGAATGTTATGTCTTGCTTATATATATTTGGTCTGTTTTTTGCCAGTAGAGACAGTGAAATAGTATGAGCAGAGACACACATATTGTATGCAGAGACAGACATGGTAGGTTACATATAACATCCTGGTCATGTGCCTAAGATCACATTGTGAGTCAAGCTTGATTTTAAATGGATCTGGGTGAATAATTTGCTTAGTTGATTATATATTTTTTTGTATTTTTTTCAGGGGAAAAACAAAACCAGGGATTCCATAACTGCTCAACAGGAGCAAAAAAAAGGTGAAAAATTAGGGACGGGGAGGGCAGCGGTGATCCTGTCTCCTCCGAGCAATCAGTTCAATACTCTGTTCCCCAAAACAGAGCAGTTCATCACAGTCCATGCATAGTATTTTTATGCATGCAAACACCGGCTGCACGTTCGGGATCATTCTTACACCTCTTCCAGAAGCTGTTGCACCACCAGTCGAGGTGCTGGCCCCCATCCCTCGGTGCATTCCATGCCAGGTCCCTGACACTCTCCCGGGCATAGTTCTGGGGGTGCCTTCTTTGCACATGCCTAATCATGGTGGAGTTCCCAAAACGATATTTTTTTCTGGGGTCACCATGAGAAAGAATAGTGTGGCATATGTTGCATTTCACCTTTGGAGCATTTACTTTCTTTTCTCCTTCTGGAATGCTGAAAAACTTCCAGATGAATTGCTCCTTAATTTTTGGTTGAGGAGGGTCTTCATTAAGAAACTCATCAGAGTCACTGCTGCTTGATGGTCTTGCAGCCATTCGTTCCAAAGAATTGAAGAGGAGAAAAAGGAAACAGGTCTTGCTCTCTCTAAAGTGAAAGAGGTAGTGAAGGAAATGGGTGGGGTTTAGTTGTAAAAAAAACTGTTAACAACCAATGAAAAGTTTTATTTTAGGGTCACATGACTTGACGCGCTTACGCTACGCACTCCGGAGCGCTTCCGGGGGTGCTTACGCGGCACGTACGTAGGCGCTTCCGGGGATGCTTACGCGGCACGTACGTAGGCGCTTCCGGGGACGCTTACGCGGCGCGCCTGAATGACGTTTTGTTAGATTTAAGGAAATGCGTTTAAACTTAAAATACGGTTATTTAAAATCAAAAATGCTACTTTTATAAGTATGCCACTGAATGTCTTGCATTATTATTTACTTTCGCACGCGGGAATATCGCTCTCGCTACGTTTACGGGTGTGTTCATTGGTGCGCGCACCCTGAGCACTTCAAGGTAAAATGATAAAAAAAACACACAGGAAAAAGACATTGAATATAGGCACCCCGTGACACTGCAGGAGAAGGCCCTGGGGCGTGGCGGTCCCCAGGGCCCTCGAGGGGTCCAGGCGGAGGGCTACGCATTCTGCCTGCCACAATACACAAATATCCGGGGGTATGGTTCCCGGGGCTTGGGGTGAGTCGTTGCTGGGGGGGCCTTGGATCCCCCCACAACCATTTATTTTATAGCCCTGGGGGGTAGCTCTCACACTTAGGGGTAGATTTACACGTTCATTTCGTTACTACTGCATCACTTTTAAGATGGGAAAAGTGCAGCGAAAGTGGCGCATGGGGGTTGTAAATGTGGTAGACAGTGTTCTGTTTTACTTTGCTTTCCTTTCGGTAATGTAGAGGATCCTGGGTAAATATAGTGGTTTCTGTACAGCCAGTACCTTTCAATCCTACCCCCAAACGGTTTTCAGCCTGTTACCATAGTAACAGTTCATGGAACACTTAAAAGAGCACAAAGTTTAGAAGTTAACCAGACTATGTTGCTAATCGAAACAGTTACTGGGCTGGTGTTAAAAAACTTTTCCATAGGAACCCGTTAGTCGTAGCTAGAAACTCTGGTAAAGAGCTGGTAAAGAGTTAGCCTCAGTATTATACTTCAAGTTATAATTATCATTTCTACGTTTTCTAACTATATCCTTATCACACTAAATAATAGTGAAATGTTGTCAGAAAAAGAAGACATATACACTTTTTTTAAATTAACTTTTATTAAAACAATAATAAATAACTGGAAACGTAACTTAAAAATAACAATGTAATAAATAACTAGAAACATAACTTTAAAAAAACAATTAAACAAAATGTGATTTGGACTCCAATACAAGTAAGGTAGGTAATCTGCAAAACAAAAATGAAAACAAGTGTTCAAAATTAGATCGATGTGACTAAATGAGGTCGAACATTACAAGTTAAGGTAACACTTGGCGATATTTTCTTATTTTCAGGTCTGCATTGTGCCTGATACATTTTACTTGTCTTATAGGCCGGCGTTCAAGAGGTATCTGTATGGAAGTGCCTACTACATCAGATTTACACTATGGATCAACAGGTCTTTAAAATGATTTAGAGATGAGACAGAATTAGGTAAGAGATCAAGTCATTATGGAGGACAATATTCTTTAGGGCTTATTTACAAGACTCTTGCGCCACTTTTGTGTTACTTTTCCCATGTTGAAAGTGACGCAAAAGTGGCTCAAGGAGCTTATAAATAAGCTCTTTTATTTCTAATGCATTTAATCAGAGGCATTGTATATTTAGGCCGCTCCGCTTACCTTGTGTAAACACTGTGACCAGCAGAATTCACAACTTGAATTCAGCTTTGATTCTACACGTCAGAGTGGACAGCAGCGTCCATAACTTCAAAAGAGAAAGAGAAATGATGTGAGAGAGGGTGAAACAGAAAGCACAGCAGACATGTTCAGAGGCTGTATATGAGAGGTCAGCAACGGGAAGGCACAAAACTGTCTCAAACTCAATTCAGCAAAGACGGAAGTGCTTCTTTTTGGGTCCAAAGACAACTTCTGGTCCCCACGTTGGTGGCCAGAGGAAATGGGGACCCCCCCGTCACCGGTGGCGAAGGTTAAAAACCTGGGCGTACTAATGGACGAGTCGTTGTCCTTCACACCACAAATTAATGCACTATCCTCAACAACCCACTTTGTGTTAAAAACCATTCGTAAAGTTCTGCCATTTCTGGCGGATGAACACAGGAAGGCAGTGGAAACAGGATTGGTGATGTCCCGACTGGATTACTGCAACAGCCTCCTGCTGAATGCCCAACAGGGACTACTAAACAAACTCAAGATCCTGCAGAATGCAGCAGCCCGCCTGATCACTTGTACCCCCAAGTTTGCCTCGTTAGCACAGGATCTGGTGAAGCTACACTGGTTACCAGTTCGTAAAAGAATCATTTTCAAAGCACTCTGCGTGATCTTTAAGGCACTGTATGGCCTAGGCCCCCAATGTATGAAGCAGCTCTTCCATTGGTACAAGCCTGCAAGATCCCTAAGGTCAGCCGAGCAGGGGCTGGTGATAGTCCCAAGAGTCAGGAAAGCACAATGGGGGGGCACGAGTTTTTCGGTGGGTGCAGCTAAGGCCTGGAACGCACTGCCACAGAGCCTCAGACAGTTTCAGGACCTGCTGGCATTCAGCAGAGCCCTCAAGACGTGGCTCTTTACTCACTAACTCCGCTGCACACACACACTAGTGATCACCCAGCGCCAGGACACCTCCGGGTAACAGTGCGCTTTAAAAATGTGAAAAATAAATAAATAAATAAATAAATAAGAGAAAGTGAAAGAGAGAAAAAATGACATTAAAACTGTGAGAGAGAGAACGATATAGATGGAGCAGTTAATACTGGAGAAAATACTCGTAGCTCACCTTTTGCCTCCGTTGTGTGTCCAAACACATGCTGGTTTATAGTGCACCCGCCAGTTTAGTGATCTGAAAGATAGTATATAGAGTTAGTAATAGCATAGTACATACAACTGCACATGTATATTTTTGCTTCATTTTTTTTACACTTAGGATAATGTATTTTATCAAGTTCCACTGTAAGGAGGTGTCTGTGCGCTGTTTTTCTTACAAAGTAGTATATCCCATGCATTCCAACTGCATAGCGGTGAGTTCTCAATATTGTGTACCTACACTGTTGCACCCCATTGACTCACAGAGTCCAAAGGTTAGTTTTTTTCTTGGCAAGTCAGAGGCAGATTTAGAAGCTCCTTGCGCCACTTTCTCATGTTAAAAGTGACACAAAAGTGGCGCAAAGGGCTTGAAGATCTGCCCCTCAGACTGTTGTAACCTATCCATTGCCACTGCTCTGAGGTAATTGTACATTCCTACGCAGTGAAGCTGGTCCACACTACCCACTCTCTCCTTTCAGAGATAACTTGTCGTTGTTTCGGAAACAAACTTCTTTTCTCACCTTGTGCCATTGGCGTGATTCAAAGAGAGTGTAGGGTGTACTATGTGTCGAAGCAGGCTTCTGAGATGTTGTTACAATGGCCACACATCATCGCAGAATACACAAACGTAGAGCATTGTAGGTTTTGGGGCGGGGTTGACGCCAATTAGTGAAACACAACTTGTAAGATAAAAAGGAAGTTAATATTGTGCGTCATTTCTTTATGAAAGGAGCGAGGAAGTGAGAGAGTGACTGAAAAGAATATTTGCAGCTCACCTTTCTGTCACTGGTGTGTTTTTCACCACGTGCCAGGACATAATGCACCCTGAAGCTCTACATCTAAATGATAGTAAAATAAAGATGTTATGATTGATATTTGTTACTATTTTAATGTGGAGTACAATAACATCGCCCTTTCACAAACCTTCCCTCTTGCATTAAATTTATAATTCATATTCCGGACGTTTGACCGATTATAAAAACTTTCTTGCTATTGGAAATAAAATATTAATGGAATAACATTTGGTATATAGGACTGCGTTTGTCTGAATCGCTGTGTCGCCTTTTTGTATCCAGTCTGTTGCAGCCCATCGACTCCCTCCGATGCGCACCCAGGCCTCACTACTCAACTTTCGTGGACAGGCCATGTTGTACATCATGCCATCCTGCTCTGTCCACCAAGAAGTCTCACATGTGATGCTGAGTCTTGATATTGCTATGGCTAACTACATAATCGTGCTCCCATTATCATTGCAGGTTCCTCACCTGCTCAGTGCTTTGGGTAACACTAACTCAGTGACCAAAGAGGTCACGCACGTAGTGGTGGGCCCTTGTACTCGGTGGTTCGGGCCTACATGAGGCATTTGAACCAGTAGGATGGGCCATCACAACGCTAGGAATGGGAGCAATTCTAAAATGACGTAGAGCATGTGCGACCCGTCTTTTTTATTGGTAGGGTCACGTGTGTTGTGATGCATGTGCTGGATGGGTGTGGTGTGGGTGTATACCAGTCATGAGGGAGTGTGTGTGTGCCGTTCTGACAACTAGACCTGGAACTAAGAAATGAGTACAATGGAAATCTGGGCTATGTTTAGTTGTTGTGTTTTCCTGGAAGCGTAAGTGCAGTAGGCTGACCTGACGTATGCTAGTGCTGCGTGAGGCTCTGAACCATGATTCCGGAGCTATAGCCATGATCTCATCATGAGCTATATGAGAAATCAAGTGATTCGAGTGTCCGTCTTGTAGTGATGACATCACCCGGGTCTTAAACGCAAATGTGTCATTATATTTGTAAAGTTACACAACTTGTTCAACATGGAATGTACGGGGTAACACTGACTCAATATTTGTTTGTAGTTGCATACATGAAAGATGGTGGATATGACACATTTCTGCGATTACGAATGTTTATTGTAAATTCAGTGGAGTGTTGAAGCTGCAGGGCTGTGAAATGTTTAAGTTGTAGTTTTTGGCACATGAAGGGCAGCTAATATATATATGTATGTGGTCATTCAGGTATACTGTCGAACTTGGTGCTGGAAATCAGTGTTCGAGGCTTGGAGTCACGTCCACATCCTGTTATTGTAGAGAAGTGACGTAATCTACGCATGCCTGAAAATATACTGTAAATATGGAGTTAATTTTGCGCTATATAAATATGCTTAAAAAAAAAAAAGGAGGAATGGCCCACACTTACTGTCACTGGTAAGATGGTTGCATATGCTATTTATAGCACAATATAATGTGGTAGGGCGCAGGAGCAGCATTTTACAAACACAATAAATATACAGACACAGATAGATAGTTGAAGTGGGTACGGGCACGTGTGCTCGACTCCATTTTGTTGCGTTGTTGTTGGTAATAAGTAGAATAGTAATCATGATATCATACACAGATATTTAATCATAAACGGTTTATGACTTCTGATGTACAAAGGTAGGAGCGTTGTATGTGAAATAATACACAGAAGATTCTATCGTAAAGAGTTCATGAGTTGTGGTGCACTGAGGTAGGGGCGGTTTGTGTGGAGCCTGCGATGATGCGTGGTACAGGTAGACCGCACTGGTAAAAATGTGTTTTGACTATTGAATTTTCCCTTAACAAGGGCGTGTGGCGATTATTCACGGTGTACTGAGTTAGTAGTACATCTCGTGTTTATCCTGTGCTCACCCTGCGATTATGCGTGGTCTGAGTGGGGTGTACTGAAATCATTCACTGTTGCATACTGGACTATATGAGGTTTGAGGGGGGAAAACTACAATCAATGGTTATCAATTGCTGTGCAAACTAGGTGTACTGATTGCTCCCCATTACAAATTAAATGATTACACTTCACGCAGTGCATTCTAACTTTCACAAATTGGGGACGTATGTCTGGTAGCAATGTTGAAGGTGATATCCCAGAGGTACTTGGTATTGCCGGTGGTGGAGGTACATTTTGGCGCAATCTTCTACAGTCTTTGTTATCATAGTTCACAGGATGCAACAATTGGAGGTGCTTGCGCATACTAGCAGTGCAACTGCACTATTTTTTTCTTTGCTTTAAATAAATTGAGGCTGAATTTAATGCTGTCTGTAGTGTAGATGAAGAGGTACATTCAAGTTGTAAACCCTACTGTGCACAGTGTACATCGAAACAAGTATTCAGAACAGTTATAGAACAATGCTTTTTTTCACTTATGTAAAGAAACTGTGAATATATACAGTATAATTATCTCTGCATTAAATAAATCTAGGTTGAATTTCCTACTGTCTATAGTATAGATGCAACAGTGAATTCAAGTTGTAAACCCTGCTGTCCAGGAAAGATCTTAGGGTGGAGTGCATCATCTGCAATTATGATTGAAGTGGAAGATCGAACATTAAGCAGCGTGCATTTTATTATTCAACTAAATCCATAAGTGATATAAAAAGAAATTTGAAGGATCATACTAAAGGGATAATGTGTAAGATGTGATAGGTGTTATACTTAGTTTGGTTTCCACTGAGTTAGTGGTACCTGAAACAACAAGGTTATGTGGAGCCTGCGATGATGTGTGGTTTGGGCAGGCCGCACTGATAGTAATGTTTTTTGTCTTGTGAATTCTGGCTTAGTAAGACCATGTGGTGATTTTGTGTAGTTTTGAACGACGTTACTTTGTTTACTCTTGCACTTTATAAATAATGAATGAAGAATCAGTTAAATTCTGCCTGAATACGGCTATGTGGCGAGGAATTATGGTGCACTGAGTTAGTAGTACCTTTGGGTCTGAGCGTGTACGTAACCTGCGATGATTCGTGGTCTGGATAGGCTGCACTGGGGATAATGTTTTTTGACTACAGAATGTTGCCTTAATAAAGCCTTATGGTGATTATTTATGGTGTACTGGGTTAGTGGTACATCTGGTGTTTAGCGTGTGCTCACCCTGCGATGATGCGTGGTCTGAACAGGCTGCACTCAATGCATTGACTGTTGCATACTGGACTGTATGTACTTTGAGGGGAAAAAAAAGTACCATTGATGGTTATGAATACTTCAGCAACAAAATTATCAGAATCAGATGATTCTTCCAGTGGTATAGCCATTTTTGTCTCCAAAAAAGAAATTCAGGTTTCCAATGAAGAAAAACTGAGGTTCATATTGTGACTTATGCTATCCACAGTGTAGACTATCATTCATTGTACCTTTGCACTTGCAGCGTGAAATTTAATATTCAAGTAAATCTATAAGTGATATTAAAAAAGTTATTAAAGGAAGCATAATAAAGGGATATTGTATAGTGTTTGATAAATGTTATACTAAGTTTGGTATTGTACTCTGCAATAATAATAAATCAACAGTGTAATTAATTGTGAGCTCTGATAACCGCAGTGTAGGCTGGAGGCAGCGGTTAGCAAGAGCCCATGACCATGTGGCATTGATTAGAGCTGCACAGTATTGGTAATTTAGTGTGTGTGCAGCCAGCAATGATAAGTGGTGCAAAGAGTTAGTGGCACCTGAAGCAACAAAGTTCTGTGGAGCCTGCAATGATACGTGCTCCGAGCAGGACGCATTGAGAGCAAAGACTTTTCAATTAAGTTTTCTTATAAATATTGGTTGTCCTTTCACGGGAGTAAGTTGCAATAGATCTCCGAAAAATATGATATATTTTCTTCCAAATAAGACATCTGACTCAAAACGGTCACGTGGCGATGATTTTTGGTGCACTGAGTTAGTAGTACCTGTGGGGCTTAGCGTGTACGTACCCTGCGGAGATGCGTGGTCGGGGAGGGATGCACAGTAATTGAAGTAATGTCTTTTGTCGATTGAATTCTGCATGAATTCCATTTAAAAGTGATAGTATGCCTGACTGTGACATAAAACTGTTCACTCTTCCTTGCGATGATTTATGGTGCACTGAGTTAGTAGTATCTTTGGCGCTGAGCTTGTACGTACCCTTGGATAATGAGTGGTAAAGGATGGGCCGCATTCAGACCAATGTCTTTTCTCTATTGAATTCTGCTTGAATACGGCCATGTGGTGATGAATTATGGTGCAGTGAGTTACTGGTACCTTTTGAACTGAGCGTGTAAGTAACCTGCGATGATGTTTAGTCCGGGCAGGCCGCACTGGGAGCAATGTTTTTCAGCTATTAAATTCTGCTTTAACAAGGCCACGTGGAGATGACTTGTGGTGCAGTGAGTCTGTGGTACTTGAAGAACTCAGCATGTGTGCACCCTGTGGTGATTAGTGGTTCGGGCAGGCCGCACTGGGAGCAATGTTTTTCAGCTATTGAATTCTGCTTTAACAAGGCCACGTGGAGATGACTTGTGGTGCAGTGAGTCTGTGGTACTTGAAGAACTCAGCATGTGTGCACCCTGTGCTGATTAGTGGTACGGGCGGGTCGCACTGGTACAATGTCTCTTGGCTATTGAAATACGTCACGTGCAATCGCCATTCAAACTGAATCATGAGCCCTCACAATGTAGATCGAAGGTATTGACAAATGATTTTTGTGACTTATGTAAAAAAAATCTCAACACATACAGTAGAATTGTCTCTGCATTACATAAATCAAGGTTGAATTCCCTTCTGTCCGTAGTGTAGATGGAAAGCTGAATTCAAGTCATGAACCCTGCTGTCCGCAGAGTAAATTTTGGCAGTAGTCCACAGACACATCGATGAATGCTTTTTTGTCACATACGTTAACTAAATCTGATGACACAATAGAAATTTCTCTGCCTTAAACAAATCGAGAATGAATTCAATGTTGTCTGTAGTGCTGATGCGCTTTTGGTATCAAGTAGTGAACTCTGTTGATCGCAGTGTATATTTGAAGGCAGTACTTAGTACAGACATTGATGAATGTTGTTTGTGGCATCCAGTAACAAAATTGACTCTGCCTTACATAAATCAAAGCTAACTTCAATGCTGTCTGTAATTGTCTCTGCATTAAATAAATGAAGGCGGAATTTCCTACTGTTCAAAGTTTAACCAAATCTGAGGACATAGTACAATTTTCTCTGCTTCAAATAAATCGAGACTGAATTCAATGTTTTTTGTAGTGCTGATGCGTAAATGGTATCAAGTTGTCAATTCTACTAACCACAGAGTAGATTGAAGGCAGTACTCAACACAGATACAGACGACAAATTTAGATCCAAAGTTGAATTCAAGATGTAAAGCCTGCTGTCCGCGGTGTAGATCGAAGACACTAGTCGATACAGACATAAGTCTGCGGTGCTGTGGTGCTGAGTTTGCAATGGGCCTGTTTTGAAGAGGCACGTAGCCTAATTATTTATAGTCTTACGTTGATGTTGTTTATGTTGGACTAGCTCACTCTGATTCTGTTTCAAAGGGGGGGTTTGAACGCAGCTACATGACCAAAATTTTCCCCAGTGTCTGAGATACTATGGTTGCGTCCACTATTCAGTACAGTACACGTATCAATAGTATATCTACACACTGAAAAGTTTTTGATTTCTATATTGAATTGTGTATAGTATTTCACCGTTACTCTTAGCGTTGTGTACATTATTGTTTTTGTTCGAGTTCTTTCCCTTATACATACTTGGTTGCCACATCTCTGTAGATTGAGCTAGTGTACTATTGAGGGGATATGTTATTTTGGAAAGGTCTGTTGTCCTGTTTTGCGCTGCCCCTGAGGTAGTTGGGGGGAGGGGTATGTGGGGGTGGTTGTGGTGGTCGTGGCGCTGGGTATTGTGATTTTGTTGGGTGTCGGAAGTGTATAATTAGAACCTCTATCACATATTGCTGTTTAAACATGGGTGTGAGTTGGATGTAATTAACGCAGCACATATTCGACGTTCTTACAGTAGTTAAATGTTGATGTTAATTTGCTAGTGGTAAGTGGAACTATTTCCTGATTTTTTAGGTAGCATTGCAGATTTGGTTTCTTGTTGAAAATATGGGGAAATGGTCAACATTATAAGTAGGAATTTTCATTTAAAAACCTTTGAAATTCACTGAAAAAACCATAGGTTTCAGGCAGGTTATAGTTAGGAATTAGCATGTAAAATACCTTAGAAATTCACTGAAAAAACCATAGGTTTCAGGCAGATTATAGTTAGGAATTAGCATTTAAAAAACCTTTGTAATTCAATGAAAAAAACATAAGTTTTAAGCATGTTATAGTTAGGATTTAAAAAACTTTAGAAATTGCAGTCATCCTACTCACATATGCAAACAATGGATCATACTTATATTTACTCAGCTACACACTTATACAAACACCACTTCATTTAGTCATATAGATACTAACTCATACTTGGTGTGTTATAAAATCACTATTACAAGTATACAGTTATCCATACAGTCACTCATGCAATCACTGAGTCCTATGTATACTTATTTATATACAACAAATGTCACATACACTGCCTTTTATTTTTCTAGTTTGTTGGACATGTACCATTGAGAGATATATTTGCTCATCAGCACACCTATATACATATTCACTCATGCAAACAACTATTATAACAATAACTATTGACACATCTTTGGGCAGTCACACACCCCCCAACGAACCACACACACACATTCACTCTCCCATACAAATAATCAGTTAACTAATCAATAACTAATATAGACTTTCATGTAGCTAGTAACTAAATGGTGCAGCAGTTTACACAACAACTGAGAAAGTAATACAGATATTCACACAGTTTAGTCACTATCCAATATATTTAGTGAGACACTATAAATTAGTCAAGTAAACAGTTAATCACACTGCTACTAAATCCTATATCCAGACACTTATACATCCACTAATTATTTAATGCAGATTGCTATATATATATAATACATATTTAAATATCGAACCAAACCACATTCACTGGATGATGTCATCAGTGATCTCATCAATGATCATTTGAGATGTCATCAGTGATGTCATCAGTGATATCACTGACCATGTCATGAATGATGTAATATGTGACATCATCACCAGTGGATTGCGGGCGCGAGAGTTACAGTTAGTACAACTAACTATAACGGAGGAATTTCAAGGGTTTTGTATGAGGGAAATGTCCAGCTAACTATAACACCCCTAAAACCTATGGTTTTTTCAGTGAATATATATATATGTGGGGGTGATTCATCAAGTGGGAGCAGAGAAAAAAGGGGGGTTAAGACGGGCTACAGCCCGAACTGCTGAACGGAATTACTCCAAATCTGGCAAAAAGGTAGAGTTTGGTTCGCAGATGACGCTTTTTGTTAAATGGTTTAAATCTGTGCAGTAGTTCCTGCGAAAATCAAAAGTAAAATCATAGCTATATCTATAGACGAAGTACTGTACGCGTACCATCCGAGGATTATGCTTGTACTCTTACAAGCAGGAGCTGCATGCTAATTGGCTGTGAACACTCCAAACCAGGAAGTGTTGGCAGCCATCTTATGTCTCGGTAGAACCAAGCAAAACATAGATGATGGACGGAATGTTGCACAATGGCAAAACATTCACCCCCAGTCACAGATCTGGGTTTAATCCATCGTTATTTTGCTCACCAGGCCACCCCAGTTCAGATATGGCCATATGCAAATCAATCTTGACCCTGTGGGCCTCATGGGAACAGTCCAGCCCGAACTGCCAAGCCATGTCCTCCCTGGATCGGAATAGGGGTGAATGTATGACATTGTTCTGCATTCTGTCCATCAATTGTTGTTTTTGCATCGGTAGAACCAAGGCACAAAAAAAGGGAAAAACAAGTGCGCAAAAGACGCAAAGGGGGCAGGGTGGGTACACCCTGACCCCCTAGGCCTGCTCAGGGGGTCCCACAAGGACTCCCAAGGCTGAGAAATTATTATTATTATTTTTTTGAAATCACTGGATGGGCATGGATACGTGTATCGCATGAAAAAAAAAACGAAGCCCGCTTTAGTGCTAATTAGCGTCCGGGGGATCAAGTCCCGGGGGCAATGTATTTTATTATAATGAGGGGCCTCCAGGTTTTTAAAAAGGGGGGGCTCACGGGTCCCTGCAGTAAATGAAAAATGTATATGTGTGGGGGGGCTCTTAGGCTCCTGCAGCCCCGGGGACCACTTTAAAATATTAATTGAGAGGGGGCTCTGAGGCCCCCCCAGTCCCGGGGACCGCCACCCCCCAGGGCTTCTTGAAAGTGTTGGAGGGGGGCCACGGCGGCCCCCCTCCTAGAGCCCAAGATGGCCCTGGGGACCACCACCCCCAAGGGCCGGCTCCTGCAGTGTCCCAGGGTGCCTTCTCCTGGGTTTGTAGGGGGTCTTCTACTCACACTTGTAACTAAGCTGTAAGAAAGTGGCTGTATATATACTGGACCAAAGTAAGGTACAGTGTGTATTGAGTCCACAATCTCCAGAGGTATAACAGTAAGGTCAGATCTGACCTTACTCTCTAAAGTGGTAGCTTGGACGAGCAGTAAGGCAGTATCAGAAGACAGTGTAAAGCATTTGTTGTACACACTCAGTCAGCAAAAGGTTTCACACACTCAAGAGCTGAACTCCAGGCCAATTGTTTACATCAAAAGACATAGTTGTTTTATTTTTAGAACCAACAGGTATCAAAATATACTTTTCTCAATATGAGTGACCTCAGGTAGTTACTTTGCAGAAAGGCAAGGCACCGCGCGGTGCCTGCCACATTGTTCTTTGAAATGCAGAGGGGTACCATAGGTACCCCCATGTGAACCCCCCACCCCCGGTGTCCCTGGGGGCCCGCAACAGGCCCCCAGAGCAGACTCGCATGCCTTTCCATGGCGGCATTGCTACCACGGAAAGGCATTGGTAAATGCCCATTGTAATATGGCTGGCGATGTCTGATAGACACCGCCACCATATAAACTCTTTTCCGCCCCAGTCGCCAGGGCCGGACTGGTGCTTTCGGGCACCGGGCAATCCCCCGGTAGGCTGGAGGCGGTGGGGGGCCGGTTTTGGAACAGGGGGCCGGTTTTGTGAGTGGGGGGCGATTTTCGGTCCGACCTGACCGGTACAGCGTGTCAGTCTGACACTGACACGCTGTACCGGTGGGGTCGGACCAAAAACCGGCCCCCTGATCCAAAACCGGCCCCCCACCCAGACAGTACTGTACTCACTCAGTCTTAGAGTGCCACGCCGGCCATTGCAGCAGGCAGCAACAAGCCTGATTGTCGACCTTTGCACTAAACGTGCGGTGCAACCTAAAAAATAAAAGCGGAAGCCTAACTTGGGGGAGAGGGAGGTGCCTGACTGTGCGCAGCCCGCAGTTATGCCCTGCCTCCTCCGGCGTGTCTGCGCGCCGCCTAGGGTGCTGTCTTGCGCGCATCATTGGCAGTCTCTTACTCTGGTGGTATATTGCTGCTAAGGGGCACACGATTCTCCCCCTTCATGAAGAACAGCACAGTACAGGTGGGGACACAGTGGTAGCAGACCTAGGTTTGTGTGCAGTTGTGCTGCAGCAGGCAGTGTGGGGCGTACAGCAGGGCATCTCTCTTCCCTGCTGATTGCACCACTGCAGGGAATGTTTACAGAGCAGCAGGGTGCTCATTAACAGGCTTTGTCCCTTTGCTCAGGGTGATGTTGCGGGGCATTGCAGGCTTTGTTCTGCTGGTCAGCGTGCCTGTTTTAACGCTGGTAGGGGCCGCTTCACACAAGTGACTTGCTAGGATGCGGTGCTGGCAAAGGACCGCTATGTGGCACTCCAGTCACCACTGCTTTCAGGCCACGGTGGCTTTCCTCCTGCTGTGGCTATGCGGGGACTGAAGATGCTGGTTCACGGCCATGCTCAGGGCCAATGTGGCCTCAGCTCTCTCTTCATTGATTCTAGCGCCTTCTCCACCATCCGTAGCACTGCACAGTGTACAGCACAGCTACAGGCTACAGTTTTCCTTTGGTTTGCAATGGCCCTCCTTCACTATGTGGTTTCCTAGGCTGCAGTAGGGTTGCTCTCACCAAGCGGGTGCTGCAGGAGACAGACTGAGCCTCGTGCGGAGCAGGGTCACACAGCAGCCCATGTCTCCTCTTTGCTGTGAACGAGGCAGAGAGTGTGGTGTGAGTGCCTGTTGCTGGCTTCCTTTTCTTTGCTGCAGGGAGGGTATCGGTAGACTGGGCGGCCTGCTGGAGCACTGCTGTTAGAGGCACACAGTCTCGAGTGAGAGAGCGTCGGTGGCTGCGGGGCCAGCAGCACAAAGTGATGAACGTTTATTTGCCAGCAGGTAAGGAGGCGAATACTAACAGGGGTGGGGCAGTCTACTGTGCCTCATAGAGTCGGCAGCATTAGAGGACCCTTCCAGACCTTGATGTTCCTTGTAGGCTAGGTGTCAGCAATTATGCAAGGCCGCTGCGGCAGCATGCAGGCGCCTCATGCCCAACAAGTGCACACCACCCGTGGAGGCCTTGCGGGAGTCCGAATATCCATGGGAGAGCACTTCCTCCCCAGGACAGATGGCAGCAGGATACGCTGCTGACATCCATCCCCACAGGTTGGGTGGGGGGGGAGGGGAGCGTACCTCTTATCTCATTGCTAGCCTTCCGGACACCAGATGGGCTGGTGAAGGGCTTTGGTCAGGTGCGGCCTTGTCGTCAGCAGAGCCAAACAGCGGAAGGCCGGCGCATGCGCAATGAATAGGGGCAGTCAGTGTGCCCTACTACAGCAGGTTGCAGGCCCTGATCACGAGAGCCAGCCAGAGCCAGGAGAGGTCCGGAGCGCCAAGCGGCCACCATAATTTAATTTATTGTACTGTGGTGGGGTGGCTAGGCTAGGCCCAGGGCCGCTGGCATGCTGCCCGTCCCTGGAAGTAGGCAGCCCTCCTGTGTCTGCCACCAACAGCACGGCCCGACCCGTGGTCCCTGAGTGACGGCGTGACTGACCGTGAGTGAGTAAGTGTAACCGCACCGGGCTACTTGTTCGGAGCATTTTAGAGTATTTAAGTAACATTTCTCCTTTTTGTTTTTTGTGGTAGCTGTTAGGTTATATTGAATTATTTTCCACCTGAGGTCGTTTTCCGTCGCTTTTGCACGAATGTTAACAGAATAACACCTACACCAATGATTTCATCCATTATTTGTCCTCTTTCACTTTACCTATAACAATAGCAACTGGAATTATGGAGCAGTATTTAAGTAAATTATTTTATAAGAAAAAACACATTTTGGCATATTAGGGGCCATTTTGTTATAGTACTATTTCATGATGTTGTCATTTTTACGCATAGCAACACTATCTAATTAAATATGTCACCTTTGTAGTATTGGTTTAACACCCAAATGTGGCAATGGACAACTGAGGGATGATCAGTCAACCAATGTAAAGGGCCTACACTGTACAGGAACACGTTTCCATGCTTTTAGTAACTTTTGATCCGTTTTGGCTAGAAACAGAATTTTTTGTTAGCATCTGCAAATTGTGCTGCACATGATGGATTGTGTGGCATGCATTAAATCTGTAACTGTGGGAAATGCAGCAGAATCACATAATTCCAGTTTTCCTGCCTATAATTGATGTTGCAACCCAGTGTCTTTGGGATATTTTGTATAATTGCATATCACACTAATGAAAGGTCGGGCTGTGTTTATAACCGTTTCCAATAGCTTATGTATTATATGGTTGTGTTATTGATTGTTCTAGTAATAGTTTATAGGGTCAAATCTGAACTTACCCTGGTAATATGATGCCTTCAAAATAGCCTACCCGTCTTTATTATTTTTTATATGAATTCACTTCTATGAGAACAGTTGTTTTTAACTTAAGTTTAATATGAAAGTAGCATGATGGAAAGTGACATTAGCACTGTGGATAGGCACACTGTCTTTAGGGCATGAAAGTTGCATCATATTAGCAGATGGTGCAAAGGAGAGTAAACATCCATTGGAATGAAGCCGTGAGGGTGTTAAATATAGACCAGGTATAAAATGGAGTATAGTGCATGGATCTGAAGGGGCTTAGTATACAGAGGGCAGTGCAAGTGCTGAGATTGGAGCAGGGCAGCAGGGGCTGATACTGGACCAGTGGGCGAAGAAGGCTCATATTGAGGCGAAACAGTAAAGAATTAAGTGTGGACTGTATCTTGACTGTCTGTCTTTAATGCAAACACTGAAGTTGGCTCAAGACAGCTTAATTAACACTTGGAAAATGCAATTTATCCAGAGGCTTGCCAGGTCTTTGCGAGGCCTTATTGGTGAACTGATAGCACAGGGAGCTGTCAGGCCCGATTTCCCATCCCCCGCTTTAATGCGGTTTCGGTGTGAATTGCAAAGAAAACATAATTTCGGGTGGATGTGTTCAGGCATCTTGTCCTAAGGAGTGTGCTGCGGCAGGCCTCAGAGAAGGGTATTTTGTAAGAACTAGTGTGTTTTCAGCAGGGGCCGGGCCTAGCAGCAGGCCGATTGATCTCACAGGGCCCGTGCTCTGCATGCATGTGGACGAGAGAAACCAAGCGCGGCAACAAGAGAAAGGCCTCCCCAGTGGCGGTTCTTC
The DNA here is from genome assembly GCF_964263255.1 of Lissotriton vulgaris. Classification (NCBI taxonomy): domain Eukaryota; kingdom Metazoa; phylum Chordata; class Amphibia; order Caudata; family Salamandridae; genus Lissotriton; species Lissotriton vulgaris. The sequence goes on from NC_141692.1 coordinate 25,949,936, forward strand.
CATGGGGGCGTTTGGGCGCCGCCTCCCCTGCTTTCTCGCTGTGCGAGAAGAAGGCAGAAACAAATGGTAGTTATTTATTTATAACTACCATTTGTTTCTGCCTGCCCTTCTCGCACGGCGAGAAAGCAGTCAGAAGAACTTCTTCCTGGTTACTCGAGCCTCAGGGCAGGGGGGAGTGGCTTGGGGGAGTGGCTTGCCCACTGTTGTTAATACTGACTGTTTGGACAGCCTGAGAGGCTGTCCAAACAGACAGTATTAGCAACAGTGGGCAAGCCGCTCCCCCCAAGCCACCTCCCACTCTCCGTTCTGCAGGATGCAGACTAGGAGAAATGACGCGGTTAGGGCAGCCGGCCGAACCAATCAGCGCCAGCTGCCATGGAGGGGAGGGAGGCTGCCTGCAGCCTTCAGTGACGAAAGCTCAGCCCACACCACGTCAGATACAGTGGCGCCGGCGGCATTCAAAATCCAGGACGGCGGGAGTGTGCATGCAGTATCGGGACTCGAGTCCGGAGTCAGCGCGGGAAGCCACGGTAAGTTTTTACTTTTTTATATTTATTTAAAATAAAAACCCCAACTTGCAGAAGACTGTCAGCTGTGACTGGTTCTGAGGATTCGAGGAGGGACGGGGTGGGGAGGGAGGGGGTCTGCGGTGAGCACTGATGCAAATATATGAGCAATCAATGGCGCTCTTTCAACACCCCTATCCCTAGCAGCTCTGTTTTGGTGGCCTTGTACTGGACTCGAGGGTTTGGCTCCACAGCACTTAGCGATGGGCAGGTTTCTGTAAATGTCCTGCAGACCCTGGGCTGTTGTAATGAGGACCGAGCATTTTTACCATCAACAAGGCCGGTTTGGTGTAGGGGCTGGGGCATTTATCAGTATCATAAAAATATATCCCTACCGCTCCTTATTGGCTTATCATTTATTATTAGGATGAGACCACCGTGCTGGTGCAGCAGGTGCAGTGCCACCGGGAACCAGGATCGTGCTTACGCCTCACCAATTTCAAATGTCACCAGCCGCCACTGCGCCTCTCCCCCTGACTACCTGCTCCTCAGCTCCCTCGTTAAGATGTTCCCCTGTTAGCTGTCTATTTATACTGTCTTTTAAGTCGGAGTCGTCAGCTAGAGCCTGAGCCTGCCAGTGCCCGGCCGTAGCTGCCAAGGTTTCAGATTGCTATGTGTGTGACATTTTCATAAGTTCAGTGTAATTATGAGTGACTATGTTCCCCTGTTAGCTGTCTATTATTACTGTCTTTTAAGTCGGAGTCGTCAGCTAGAGCCTGAGCCTGCCAGTGCCCGGCCGTAGCTGCCAAGGTTTCAGATTGCTATGTGTGTGACATTTTCATAAGTTCAGTGTAATTATGAGTGACTATGTTCCCCTGTTAGCTGTCTATTTTTACTGTCTTTTAAGTCGGAGTCGTCAGCTAGAGCCTGAGCCTGCCAGTGCCCGGACGTAGCTGCCAAGGTTTCAGATTGCTATGTGTGTGACATTTTCATAAGTTCAGTGTAATTTTGAGTGACTATCAGTCACTCATAATTACACTGAACTTATGATGACTGACGTTTTTCTCGCAAGATGACAGCAACATATATCAGAAATTAAGCAACTTCATATTCTATTCAGATTTTTGTACAGTCCACAGCATGAGCTCGCGTGTTTGTAGGCACTTTCGATGTGATAATGAAGAAAAAGGTGCTTGGTGAAATAAAATATTGCCTAGCGCCACAAAATGTGTTCAGCCGGGATTGATGCCATGTATCACATTGTACAACTAAGCCACAGTATTGGTATCCCTTTTGCTTTGGCCGGCAGAGCAGAGCTCTGCTCCCTCTGGTCTTGAGGGTTCCAGAGGACCTCGAGCTGAGCCAGAGACAGGCATCTGTCTCGACTCGAGCCTGGCTGGAGCTTCAGTGGCTTGCCCAACTCTACATCAAATAGCGCTCACCAGAATGGGAACTTTAATTATATGTCATTAATACACAACAACAACTCTCTCTTAAAGACATTGAAGAGCTGAACCGGGGAGTTGACCCAGTTCACCATCTATTCCATCCATAAATTATTTTGTACACGGATCCCAGTAGCTGCCGCTCCCAATTCACAACCCTACCTTACTGGAGTGGTTGGGCTCAGACACGAGGCACATGATGAATATTCATGAGAGCTCTTTACACATGCTGTTTTATACACAGTGATCTTTAAAGCCTGGCTGAGGTTTGCTGCTTTGCCACATATTGTAAAGGTTTCTGGTCATTTCTCCTCAGGAGTACATCACCAGGGTTATTGTTGCTAGGACATGAGACAAGATCCTGGTTATATTCTTTGACTTGGATAAGGCCATGGGACTGTAGGACTCCCACCAATGAAGGTTTGGACTCGACCCCTTGGATTATAGGCCTCAATTAATGGAGGCATAGAACTCTAACCATGAGACAACTTAATTTATAAGATTCAACTAGTCTATAGATGCTAGAACTCCCCACCAAGGTTGTGGCCTAACGGCTAGAGCAGTCGACTTCGAAGCTGGGAAACTGGGTTTGAGTCTCAGCAGGGATGCTCAACATCCTGTGATTCTGGGCAACCCACTTAATCTCCCTTTGCCTAACAAAATGAATATGTCCATCTGTAACACAACTGGTGCTCATGCAACTTGGCTTATACCTTCGGGTTGAGTTTGTGCTATATAAAATAAAAAAAATAAAAATTTAAAAGAAGGAAGATTGGACTCAATCCAGGAGAGAATCAAACTCCTCGGAGGAAGTATAGACCTCAAACTACAGGCAAATGAGATTAAAGTCAAGCAAGGAATGACTCACACCAGTGGAGGTGGGTCTATCATAGAAAACCGTGGCAGAAGGATCTGAACTGAAAAAAAGCAAGCGCTCAACTGATGGAAGGATATGACTCAATTAGAGATCAAATGTTATTTTATGTTATGTTACCTAACGGTTGTACTTGCTAGACAGGAGCAAGCCACTGAAAGCTCAAACCAGGCTTGAGGTAAATGCCGGCTCTGGCTCAGCTCCGGTTCATCTTAGAATCTTGAGCCCAAAAAGAACGAAGGTTATGTGTCCTAGTGGCTACAGCTGACAACCATGTAACATGGGGGGGAACAAGGTTTAAATCCTGGCCTCAGCTCCGCATTCTGTAAATCTGACAAATCTACCTGTAACGTTTAAAAAACAGCATGCAAGGTGGTCTTTGTCTGTTAAGCTTTCACAAGTGCGCACTATGTAAAACCGCAGAAAATAAAATGTGGATTGTGACTGTCACCCACACGCTAATCTCCTCTTCCAAGAATTAAGGACAAACCATTAATCTTTGATGTCAGAAAGAGATACCCATCAAGTGGCTGAACTGCACAGTGTGAAACTCGAAAATCTGCTATCAACCCCGGCTTCCGTGGTTGACCAAACAGTGTAATCCTGAGCAAATATTTTGCCTCAGAGCCTCCTTTTTCATCATTATCACATATCAGAGCACCTTCAAATAAGTGTGTTTGGGTTGTGTGCAGTACAAAAAACCTCTTTTGTGATTGATTTAATGTTACTCTCTGTATGACAAGAATTTAGGCCACATATAGGGTAGAAATGACAACTCACTTGCTTCTTAGTTCACTAATAGCATTTTTAGCATGGCGTGGGCTGGAATATTTGTAAATTTCTGTTTAAAACCTTTCGCTTGCAATAAATACTTCTCGATGCAGAGATACAATCTGATGGACTAAGGTGAAACACTCAATATTAAAGAAACACTTATTTTTAATTTTGAAGACAACTTATATTCTAATATGTTGTTTCTTGCATGATTTCAGGGCTCAACTCGCGCATGAGCTTTTACAGCCAGAGCTAAGCATGGGCGAATTTTGCGAATCTCGCGTTCGCGAATTTTGCGGATTTGCGAACTCGCAATCTGCAAAACCTGCGAATTCTCGCGAATTTGCAGATTTTTTTTTTTGTGTTCGCAAGGATTTCTGCCAGTTCGCGAGGATTTTGTACCAGTTCGCAATTGTGAACTTACATTTCGGCTTGCAACGGTCGCGATTATGTTGTTTCTACGTCTGGTTCATCATCACAGGTTCCCAGCACCCTCTGTTTCACCACTGCCACCCTCTGTTTCACCCATGCCACCCTCTGTTACATCAATGCCGCCCTCTGGTTCATCATCACTGTAGATTATGGGGGGGAAAAGCAAGAACACCTGCCCTGCTCCAACTGACATGAATTAATTTGGGGTTGATTTATTAATGTGTCACTGTTTTAAAATTCCAGGTCTGCACCTGCTTCCTTATCTATAATTTGCTTTCTGTTGCAGTGCAATTTTTTTTTCCAGGACCTTTGTGGCCTACTTGTAGCTATTCTATGAGCCTGCTGTGAGGGTCAGAGCAGGGTCATACAATTGTTGCAACTAGCAACTGAACTCTGGAGGGGCCCCAGTCAGGAAGCACTCCAGGGAATGGTTACTAATGATGAGTTTGAACTCTTGCACCTGCCGAGTGCTTTCAGTTTTGCAAAACTCGTTTTACTGCAATTTCGCGGGATTCGCGGGGCGCGAACACTCGCGAGATCGGATTCGGAAGCCACCAATTCGTGCCAATATGCGATTTGTTTTTTTGCGGCGTGTTAGTTCGCAAGGTTTTGCGCGTTTTCGCGAGCCGCTCGTAGCGCAAGGCGCGAAGTTACCCTCCCAGTCGTTCAAGGGCGCGGCCTTCTTGTTTGCCTGACGTATTTCCGTTTCCGGGCGCGAAGTGTAATCTCGCAAAGTGTGCGGCTTGCCAGTACAGTTTCGCGAGTGTTCGCGAGCAAAAGCGCAAACTTACCCGCGTGGTCGTGAACGGGCGCAGCCATCTTGTTTCTCATTTATTGCTATGGTTCTGGGCATGGTCTTTGTATCCTCTCCAAATCTCTGCCATCCTTTGCTTGTTTAAAGTTTTTTTTGATCTATTTTACTTATTATCTATCCCTCTATTTTTTTAGCCCTATATTTTTGTGTTTACTGCTACTTTTGGTTAATTTTAAACTGCTTTTTTAAACTCTTTTCTTTTCTTTTCTTCTCTTCCCTATTCTATTTTCTTTATTCCTTTCCGCCCAGACCATGGTGAAGGGAGCCGGGAAGCATCCCGAGAAGGGGAAGGGTCCCGCACCCCGTGTCCGGCTCCCATGCGGGCGTTTGAGGGGGGAGGAGGTCGTACCCAGGGAGATCTTTAGCCCGGAGGAGGTGGGCTCGTTTTTTATGTTCAGCGCCGCCTCCCCAGGACCATCATGGGAGGCGGCAAGATCAGTGCCGGGTACGGGATCCGGGAGCGCCTGAAGCGGTGGGAGAAGGTGTGCCAGGCCATTTACCACCACTCTCGGGTCTGGCGCACCTACAACCAGGCCACCCACCGCTGGACGGATGTCCTGACCCGTGACCGAGATCTGCTCGACCTCCTTGGCCTTGAGATCCCCGGGCTTGGTGAGTAGTAGTAGCTATTTCTTTACTACTCTGTTTTCTCCTGCTGTGTTATTATATTGCAAATTTTTGTTTTTTACCAAGAGCAATAATGCTGCTCATTGCATTGTAGGTAAATTATATTTCAAAATCTTCTGTGCATTTCAGGTACACTGCTCTCCTTCTTCTCACTAGTGTTGCTACTATGCTTATTTGTTTTATATTTTGTGTTCATTTCATTGGCCTGTGAAATTATGTATGAGTGTAGTTTAAAGAACTGCGTAATGCTAGTGCTACACACTAAGGTTCAGATTTTTAATTACCGGCGCATCCCTGCAAAGTAGCAGGGATGCGCCAGTAATTGTGCGTCACGCCACCATCACCCATGGTGCGCCGTATTTACAATGCAAACAAAACAGGTGATGGACCGAATGTGGATCAATGTCACACATTCACCCCAGTCAAAAGATCTGGGCCCCAATCCATCGTTTTTTACACTCCACACCACCCTGGGTTAGACAATGGCGACATGCAAATCAGCTCTGACCCTGTGCCCCATGGGAACAGTCCAGTCCGAACTACAAAAGCCATGTCCTTCCCAGAACGGAATCAAGCATCCGAGGACTGGACCGGTTTCGAGGTAACACCTCTCATCAGCCCGGCTAGCTTGACTCCAAGTGGTGTGGAGTGCCTGGGACCCACGTCTGGGCATCCCCAGCGCACCCATGGCGGCAATTGCAAACAAAACAGGTGATGGACCGAATGTGGATCAATGTCACACATTCACCCCAGTCAAAAGATCTGGGCCCCAATCCATCATTTTTTTGCACTCCACACCACCCTGGGTTAGACAATGGTGACATGCAAATCAGCTCTGACCCTGTGCCCCATGGGAACAGTCCAGTCCGAACTACAAAAGCCATGTCCTTCCCAGAACGGAATCAAGCATCCGAGGACACTGGGCACAGGGTCAGAGCTGATTTGCATATCGCCATTGTCTAACCCAGGGTGGTGTGGAGTGCAAAAAAACGATGGATTTGGGCCCAGATCTTTGGACTGGGGTGAATGTGTGACATTGATCCACATTCTGTCCATCACCTGTTTTGTTTGTATTTACAATGCGGCGCACCATGGGCCCAAAACGTCACCAAAGCGTTACGCATCTGTGCCGTAAAGGCGGCGCATTGCTGGAGTTGCGTCGCAACGATGGTGCAGCTCCATCAATGCTCTGGGGTGCCCTATCTCCCCAATGCTGCGTCAAGCCGTACGTCTGCTTCAAGCAGGCGCAGGGTTTGAGTCACGCATCATTGTCCTCAAAGTGACTGATTGGAATCTTGTAGATTTCCCTCAGCCACTTTTAGGATGCGTTCCTGCGCTGGAACGCCCTCCCTTGCGCCGGAACGCCCCCTATTGGCGCAGGGCTTTACAACATGATGCATCTCCCATATGCGTCACATTGTTAATATACGCCGCACCATTGCGCCTCTTTTGTGCTGCCGCTGCGTCACAAAAGTCACGCAGCAATGGAGCAAAAGAGCCGCAAGGGGCTTCTAAATCAGCCCCTACAGACTCAAGCCCAGTCCTTCCTTTGTACACATGGCGATAAGAAGAAATAGTGGTGGTGGATTGATAGTTTGAGTATTTTAATGACTGGTTAATGTAGTAGGAAACTTTAGTGTTGTCGCTGATCTTCAATCACGATGGACTTTGGCTGTCACTTCGCGTGCTGCGGACTGCTGCCTGCCAATCCTAGGCAAACCTTTTTAGTGAGTTACATAAGGTAGTTTCCAATTCGACGGTCCGCAAATCAAGCAATACTAAAGTAATAACGTAGTCGACCACATGAGATTGGTCAATAATATATCCTGTGGAGTAGTTATCAATTTGCTATTTCGCAAAAATATTTTGTTAGTTCTTTTGAAATGTTTGATTTGGTTGACAAATATCATCCATGTTTTCTGTTTTTCTTTCTTTCATGTTGTACATCAGCTTCCCCCAGGGGCAAGAGGAGGACACAGGAGGAGGAGGAGGAGGGTGCTGTTGACGATGCAGGCCAGGACCGGGCAGGCGAGGGCTCCTTTGCTGGCCCCAGTAAGTTTTAATTTTAATATAGAGTACTTATTTTTTCCTAGCGTTCCTCATTCGATTTTTTCTAAATCGTCTTTGATCTTCTTGTAGACAGGATCTAAATTCTTATCCTGCCTCGACTATGACTCCGTGTGGTATTACTAGATTATTCTTTTTTATTCTGTCTGTGTAGCTAACTAAGATTGCACATTTGGCATTTCCATTGGACTCCCATTCTAGTCAGCAATACCTCTATGCACTGAGTGCAGTCCTCTGGGATTGTCCATAATGTCTTTTCAAGTATTCTAAATGTTTATGCTTTGACAATTGCCAACAATAAAAAGGTGAATGACCACCAAGAAAGAATAAGATACTACTTTACTTTTGGTTTGGATAGGAGGACAATCCATTCTACTACTGTTGCAGGGACAAATCTGCACAAACAGAACTATGGACACTAAATAATGCATTGCTTAGCTTATCAATTATAATAGGTGCTGTTAGACTTTCCACATACCTCAGTGATAACAGACTTTGTAGTTGAACCCCCAATCTCCTTACTGACTAGATAGTGTGGCAGAGTCATTTAGCTCCCAAAGTCACCGATGGCAGAGGCACGGACTTATGCTTGCAAAAATTCCAAAACCTTTAGCTCATCCACTCTAGTCTGGAGGACCAAAAACCACAGAGTCTATTTAAGTTTAAAAGCTTTATTAAAAGTAAACACATTTATTAAAATCAAGTTTGTCATAAGCGTAAACGTTTAACTGGAAATGGAAAAGTGCTTAGTGCTGACGATTAATTGGACACATTTCTTGTGGTCGAGCCGAGCTCTCACCTGGTTTGAACTTGATCCTGCTCGTGTTCTTAGAAGTCAAGCTTCTGTCTGTTAGGAGAAAAAGTGGTGCGTGTTAAAAATAAAAAGCAAGCATTCATCAGTTGTGCCAAAAAGTGCAGCAAGACAACAGCCTTCCCTGGAAAAAGGGACATTTTTACTTTAGAGTACACAGTCACAAATTATTAAATTGTATACTGTTTTTTTCACATTTCTTTCTTCCTCCTAGACCAAATAATATATAGTAGTGAGTGGTGTATTCTAACATTATTAAATGTACTTTGTAGGTGGAACATCTGGAGGCGGGGCCAGCGTGGATGTGGTGGTGGCATTGGACGAGGACAACTCTGGGGGGGAGGCGGTGGAAGTGCCGGACAAATCTGTGGGGGATGACACGGTGGTGGCGGGCAGAGGTAAGCTATACATTCCTTAGTCATTTGAGATTGAAGACTGCAGAGTGTGCTTTCTGCACGGGTGTATTATAAATAAACCAGGTAGTAGTAGCCTCCTCTAAATGTACTTCGACTTAGCTGTGAAGTTTTTGGCGAGAAGAATCCCAATCAGATCTGAGGTGAACTTGATGGATGGGATGAACGAAAAGCGAAAGAAGGGTGTAAGTAAGTGTGGAAGGACGAGAAATGTAATGATGACTGGCAAAGAAGAATGATATGTGTTTGCTTGGTCCCCGAGGTGGCTGGGAAGGAAAGAATATGGTATGGTGCATGGCTGGTTGAATGATGAAGCAAGGATGGGTGGAAGGAGAACAGCCTGGGTGGGTGAGACAGAAACTGTATGTGTGCATATACTTTGAATGGATGGATGCCTGGATCATTCATGGTACTATCTGACTCTTAGATAGCATATGTGTATCTAGAGAGAGTAGACGATCACTGGATGAACTAAGTGTTACTTTGAAGAGCATGTAACACCGCACCCGCACGTCCGTTCCAGTGTAGAAAAGGCAAGGAAAAGAAGTTGTAATGTTGTCCAAATACTACCATGAATAGTAGCAGTAGTTTGTATTGCAACTGCAAGCACAGCATATATCCGGTTATTACGGTGGACACTCCCTACCTCTCTTAATAACTTTAGTTTAGTAGTAGTACGTCATTCATGTGTGGGGGTATCACTGTTCACTCAATAATAAGCAAAGCACCTAAAGTCATCCCATATGTCATCAAATACATCCCATGTGAAGTGATAGATAATCAGATAATTTAGCTTCTTCATTTTCCTTTTCTAATACTCATTTGCACTGTAGGGTGAAAGCTAAATTAATTAAGCAGTAGTCCTTTTACCAGAGTATTCTCAGTGCCACCCGTAATAGAAAAGTAAGAGCTTCACCACCTGCATGTACTGGACCGGTACAGTAACGCAAGTCTGTCTCACTCACCATGGTGTGCGTCTGTTTTTCTCGGGTGCAAGTTCACTGCGCTGGCATTATGCCGGCTTGCATAAGATAACGTACCAATTTTCCTAAACAAGAGAGAAGAAGAAGAATAAGACTGGTATACTGTCATAGTCGACTGTAATGGAAGTCCATAGTGCTCGTAGAATTTGTTCCTTAAACTCCCACTAATGTTAGAGCAAGGATGAAGAAGTCGGAGGTTACATAGATACTGTCCTCAATAGTTATGTACTGTGCTTTCAATTTGCTACTTGTACTGTGACAACTTTCTGCTCCATCATTTTGTGTTAATCTTAAGGAGCATTGGTTACAGACTATGTCTTTCTTTCTTCATGTAGTTGCTCCTTCCAAATCCAAGAGACCATCAAGGAGGAAGGAGCTGGCTCGAATGGCCCGGCAACGGAGGCTGGATGCCACTGTCGCTGAATATCGGCGGCTGGTGGCCCTGGAGGAGGAGGAGTCGCAGTCTGGTACAACAACAAAGTCCACTGGGACAGCTGCATCCTCCTCCGTGCGGGCTGCCAGCCAGCACAGTGCTCCAGCGGTATGGAGCCGGGCTACCAAAGCCAAACGCCACCGCCGAGCAGCAAAGAAAGCAGCTGCCCCTCACAGGATTTGCAAGGCACACCGGCGCCGCTTATCCCTCAGACTGTCCTACCTGGAGCAGGAGGTCCTGAACTATAAGAACTTGGTGGAGGGCCTCCGCTTCGAACTTGCCACCCTCCGCAAGGAGCATGATGCCCTGGCTGCTAAATCCAACAGCACCCTGCCATAGTGTCCCTTGCCCCTTTTTTTGAGACTTTTGGGGGGTGGGAATTGGGAGTTGGGTTTTTTGGGGACTTTTGAAGGACAATCGTTGGGGTTAGGGAGGGTCTTGCGGGAGATTATTTTGTTAGGGCTATAAAAATATACTTTTTGAAACTTTATCTGACCATACCTGTTTTTTACTGCATTGGAGTCTGGTGGGTGGGGGTTTAACAGTAAGTTTGTTTTCCTGAATAGTCCTAGGACTTTAGTAGTACTACCGTCAATCTCTCGTCTCTCCTAATACTCCATTATACTACCTCCAACCAAACGCCTATCTTACCTGTAATTTCTGTTTGCAAGTAGGGCTAGGCCCAGGGCTGGCTCCACGGGAAACAGCAAATAAGGTTGGCAATCCTGGGCGGATAAAATTTCCTCATAGCGGTGGTACTAGTGGTGTGACACAGAGGCAGTTGCATGCCTATAAAAAAAAAAAATGAAATCTGGTTTGTCCTCCTGAGCAATACAACGGTACAATAGAGAATATAGCAGGTGACAGAAGTACACTAGAACAGTGCCATATTGTAGCCTAACAAATGGTAAAGTATAACTAATTTGGTTGAAGTTCTTTGACATTAGCCATGGGTCTTTGTCAAGCAGAGTAAGAATATATCCTCGGATTTCTTCACCAGCCTGTTGCTATCACCTTATCCTCCCCAGCAAGTGTGTGGATTTATTGCTGTAATTTAGTCACACATCAATCAAAACCACACAGCCCGGGGGAAGAGGGTTAGGGTTTGAAAAATGGATGGGTACGGGGGTTTTTGGGGAAGGTTTTGGGAGACAAGAAAAAATAGCACAGCATGGACAAACAATTGTGAACATAAACAAATCTTTGGGTACAAACCTATCCATCAATCTTTGAAAGTGCATGCACTACTGCATGCATGTCAGTGAAAAGTAAGTAGTACTTTTGACAACTGTGGAAGAAAGAATGCGACAGTACAGGGTGTGTGTGGAAATATTGATAACTATATTCAACATAAGGTCTCTGTTGCCAGATACCTGAGAGCCTTGCTGGTCACTATAAATCCATTCACAACACTCAATGGGGTTGGTCTGGAAGGTATAGTAGATAGAAAAGGAGAAATTGCTCTTTTTCTAGGTGTCCCCTCACTCACCAGGGTTGCCCCTTGGTGACATGCTTCATCATTGGGGCCATCCCAGTCCTCTACGGGCTGGGGCGTGCTGCGACTTGTGAATTACGTAGGAGCACTTACAAATGACTATGTGTGGTGCTTGTGGAGTGGACTAAGTGATGTGTTAAGGGATCAATTTAGAAGCAGAGAGAGATCCAAGAAATGCAGTCACAGTCTTAGAAAAACACAATGGATACTGTATCTGTATGTTGTTGTAGTTGTCCTGTTGAAATTGGTAAGTAAGTTGCATGCAGAAAAAAATCCTCTTATTAGCGGCACTCTTCCATTGCAGCTGACGCTTCGTCCATCGATGTTGGTCACCAGAAGACACCCTGTAAAAAAAGCACAGCATGGACAAACAATTGAACATAAACAAATCTTTGGGTACAAACCTATCCATCAATCTTTGAAACTGCATGCACTACTGCATGCATGTCAGTGAAAAGTAAGTAGTACTTTCGACAACTGTGGAAGAAAGAATGCGACAGTACAGGGCGTGTGTGGAATTATTGATAACTATATTCAACATAAGGTCTCTGTTGCCAGATACCTGAGAGCCTTGCTGGTCACTATAAATCCATTCACAACACTCAATGGGGTTGGTCTGGAAGGTATAGTAGATAGAAAAGGAGAAATTGCTCTTTTTCTAGGTGTCCCCTCACTCACCAGGGTTGCCCCTTGGTGACATGATTCATCATTGGGGCCATCCCAGTCCTCTACGGGCTGGGGCGTGCTGCGACTTGCAAATTACGTAGGAGCACTTACAAATGACTATGTGCGGTGCTTGTGGAGTTGACTAAGTGATGTGTTAAGGGATCAATTTAGAAGCAGAGAGAGATCCAAGAAATGCAGTCACAGTCTTAGAAAAACACAATGGATACTGTATCTGTATGTTGTTGTAGTTGTCCTGTTGAAATTGGTAAGTAAGTTGCATGCAGAAAAAAAATCCTCTTATTAGCGGCACTCCTCCATTCCATCTGACGCTTCGTCCATCAATGTTGGTGACCAGAAGACACCCTGTCCACTGCCTGCCTGGCGGATGCTGAATTGCGGCTCGCTAATGTGAAGCCTGACTCCATCCTTTTTTCCCCATTGCACAGACTGAAACCCGGCCTGTAATTATTCAACGAAAAACAGGAAGTGATATAATATTACAACACCACTGATAAATAAATATAAGGTATGTAGGCTGTGGAGTGCAAAAAGTCACACTTTGATTTTCCTAGTAGACAGTACAATATTTTTGAAAGTGCGTACTCTGTCTGAGTCACCTTTTTGAAGGATAAATAAGTATGGGCAAATTAATGTAGCGGATCTTTCGCCTCAAGCTAGGTGTACTGTAAACTGTGTTTAAGAACAAAATTAGATCTTCCCAGCAGTGCTCCCACCCAGACCCTTACTAAAGCCAGTCGCAAAAATGTAGAAGACCCCCAATCAAATCTCAAAAAAAGAGGCCTGGCAGAAAACTGGTGACAAAACGTACTTTTTTTTTTAAACATTTTTTTATTTTTGTTGGCGAGGATAATAAAGAGGCACAAATTATACAGTTAACAAATCAGTTGACACAGACGGACCAGGTAGGCCAGGTCCAAAAAGGAGGTACACCGTCAGGTGTGGCCCACATCCCGAAGGCAGGGCGGCGTCTCGTTAAACCTGTGAAACAATTAAAGGAATTTGCTCTTGTGCTCCCAGAATCCCATAGACAATATCAATATCTACGCCAATTTTCATTTATGATGCAGTACCAACCTAAGCAACAACTTAACAGTAACGAAGAACCCCATGAATGGCATTTGTAGCACTGATGCAATCACATAAGGAGATGTAGGCAAGGGCCCACTAAAAAGCGGTCCTCATAGTATAATGTGGTCAATGGTAGTCACAATGATAGACAAGTGCACGCAACAAGGAATATCGGCATGGCTCAGGGGACTGCTACACTACCTCACGACATCCCGCCCCGGATCCCTCCCCACCATCATCAGACTCCGAGGAAGCGGAGGAAAACAGCTCCGCGCTGGTAGTGTCAGAGTCATCTCCCTCCATCCCCTCGATACACATGGTTCTCCAAGCGAGTAAGTCATCCTGGAGTTTCCCATCCCTGCGTGTGCTCTGCATATGTGTCTCCTCTGCCAAGGCCCATTCCCTGGCGTCCCGCAACCAACCAGGCGCCCTCTGTCCCATCCAGGTAATGGCCACCCGCCTCCTCGCCAGAACCAACAGGAGTTGCAGTAATTTGTAGGACAAACCCCTCTTCCTGGGTTTGGGCACTAGCGCTAGTAGACAATGAAGCGATTCTAATTGGAGCGCAAGGTGTGTAATCCGGGTAATGTGTGCTACCACCTCCACCCAAAAGTCATGTACTAAGGGGCATTCCCAGGCCAGGTGAAGGAATCCCGCCCGTTCTGCACTACATCTCGGGCAATTATGGCTCCTGTCCGAGGAGATACGGTGGAGGGAGGCAGGCGTCATATATGTGCGTTGGAGAAAATTAAAATGTATCAATTTGAAACGCGCATTACAAGACACTTTACGAGTCAACAGCCCTATTAGCTTCCTCTGGGCTGGATCCAATTCAATCCCTAGGTCCGCTTCCCAAGCCCTCCAAGCAGGCATCAATGGGGGAGTCGAGTCTCTGCGCATAGCTGAGTAAAGAAGGGAAATTAGTCTCCTACCTCTGCCACAGGACAAGATGATATCCAGGGTATTAGTGAGCTCGGGCGCCTCTGGGAATTGGGGCCACTTCGTCCTGGCTACATCCCGGAGACATCCATAATGCAGGTACTGGCCCTCACGCAGTCCAAAGGAGTCCGCTGCTCTCTCAAAGGAGACAAACGAGTCGTCCAGATAAAGATCCGCAAGAGTCTCGCAACCGCCCAGGCGCCACTCCCGGAAAGACATATTCGCCTCCATCGTGAGTATTGGGGCCAGGATCCAAAGGGAGAGCTCCCTATGAAATGGCGCACGCCGCAGAACGCGCTCAACGAACTGCTGCCAAATATGAGCCGTATGCCTAACGACATAGGGCAATGCGTTATCGGCGCCCCGACCCTGCATGAGAGCTTCCTGTAATTCCCTGTCCGAAGCCACTCCCGCCAACAATGCCAACTCCCAGTTCTCGGTGTCAGCAAACCACCTGGCCGCCGGGAGAAGTTGTGCAGCATAGTAGTATAAATCAAATCTCGGGGCCTCGAGGCCTCCCGCATCCCAACACTGCGTCACTGTGCGCAACGCAACTCTGCTGCGTCCACCCGCCCAGAGCAGGGATGTAAGGAGCGAATTCAGTGTGCGGAACACCCGGGGGGGCAATGGGCATAGGGTATTGTGCAGCACGTACAGGACTCTAGGAAGCATCACCATCTTGGCAACTGCCAGACGGCCCATAAGGGAGAGAGGGAGCGTATTCCAGAATGCAACGGATTTACGGAGGGCCACAAGAATCCTGTCCATGTTATGGGTTAAGAGAGCCTCATCGGAAGCGGCCACCTGAATACCCAGGTACCGGAACGCCAGACGTTCACACCGGAGGCCCGAACAGTAAGAGTCCGCCGCCGGGGCGAGATCATCAGGAGTTAGTGGGAACACCAGGAACTTATTAACATTCATGCGCAGTCCCGAGGCCGCACCAAAGCGGTCCAAGAGGCGCAACAGAGCGGGGAGGGCCTCCACCGGAGAGGTCAGGTAGAAAAGCGCATCGTCGGCGTAAAGGGAGATGACATTAGTCGTGTCTCCCACCACAATACCCCATTCATGTAACTCCTTGCGGGCTGATATGGCCAGGGGCTCAATTGCGAGGGCAAATAGAAGGGGGGACAACGGGCAGCCCTGTCGGGTACCCCTTCCCAACGTCCACTCATCAGAGCGGGCTGAACCCAGATGCACCCTGGCCCGAGGCGCTCTATATAAGACCCGGATCCACTCTCGAAAGCTGGGACCAAATCCCATCTTTAAGAGTACATGCATCAGGTAACCCCAATGCACTGTATCAAAGGCTTTAGCCAGGTCAACGGAGACCAGCACATGGGGAGTTTCTCGCCCCCGGACCTCGTGTAATACGTGGTTCAGGCGGCGCAAGTTCATCGCCGTATTACGACCAGGGACAAAGCCACACTGGTCTGGATGGACGAGCTGGGCTACGTGTGGGGCAAGGCGATTGGCCAACAGCTTGGTCAGGATTTTCGCGTCCGAGTTAATCAAAGTGATAGGACGATAAGAAGTGGGGTCTGTGTTGTCACCACCCGGTTTCAAGATCATACAAACCTCACCTTGATTCAAGGTGGGTGGGAGGTTACCCGTGCGTAAAGCTTCATTGTAAACCTGTAAAAGGAGGGGGGCCAGGGTATGCCCGAACGTATGATATAACTCTGCAGGGAATCCATCTCCGCAAGGGGTTTTGGCTCGTGGGAGGGCGGCAATCGCCGCAGTAATTTCACCGAGCGTCAGCTTGACATCAAGGTCTTTCACCGCTGCCTCCGGGAGGGTCGTAAAGCCGAGGTCTTCAAGGTATAGGTGATAGACCTCCTCAGATATAGACCGGTCAGCCTCATACACAACCCGCAGGTGGTCCCGCAGAACTGTGAGTACATCAGCTTCCGAGTGGACCATGTCGCCACTGGGCGCCCGCAGGGCCACTATACGCTCAGCCGTGAACTCCCGGCGAAGTATCCAGGCCAGCAAGCGGCCAGATTTATCCCCCTCTCGATGCAGTCTCTGTCTATATTGGCCCAGCGTAAATCTATCGAGCCTCGTGAGAATATCGTGGATCGACCCAAGGGCTAGGCCCTCCATGCGTTGATCCGAGGTGTCCGGATCAGGGCGGGCCTGGACGCGCAAGAGCTCAGCCTCCGCAGTCTGTAAGTCTGATAGCAGTTGTTTCCTGACCCCGTACGTCAGGCCCATGCACGCTCCGCGGACGACCGCTTTCAGCGCCTCCCACTTAGTGGAGTAAGACAAGTCACTCCCCGCCCAGTTAAGTTCCAGATAATTGGATAGGGACGTTGCCACATGATCCCGGGCTACCTGGTCTTGGAGCAGGTCAGTCGGTAGTCTCCACGAGCGAGGACGTTCCGTCCGGTCAGGCCATTGCGCCACGCACGTGACCGGAGCATGATCCGATAGGTATCGGGCCTGGTGTGTGACCGTCAACGTGAGAGAGGAGGGGAGGTTGGCCGCCAACACTCTATCTAGCCTACTGTGAGTGCCATGGGTCGGGGAATAACAAGTGTAAAGCTTCTGCGTGGGGTGACATGCACGCCAGACATCGACCGCCCCTATATTGTGCATCACGTCCTGCAAACACGCCGTCATACAGGGCTTAGTTCCCACCCGGGGTGGATGACGGTCCAGTTCATGATGTAGCACACAATTGAAATCCCCGCACCAGAAGAGGGGCGCGTCTAGGCTTGGAGCCACGAGATCCTGCATCCGGGAGAAAAATGTCGGGTCATCTACGTTCGGCGCGTACGTATTAAAGACCAGAAAGACCTTATCGTCCAATCTGAGCTTCGCCAATATGTACCTGCCTTCCACATCCGCATCAATATATTGTACAGCGCATGAAACCCCAGGGGCCACCCAGATTAGGACCCCCCTAGCATATGTAGAGTAGGAGGAATGGAATAGCTGGCCTCTCCATTTCTTGGCTAGCAGCTGCGCACCATCATCATCTAAGTGGGTCTCCTGCAAGCAAGCAACTGAAACCCCATGGCGTTTTAGGAAGGTAAGGACCCTGTGTCTCTTAGTGCACGTACCCAGGCCACGCACATTCCACGTCAAGAATTTAAACCCCATGACCACCAATCATGCCCAGCCGGGCAGCAGTGTAAACACAGCCTAGGCTGTCGCCAGTAGGCCCTTGCCACAGAGAATTTCAAGAATGCATCGCACAAAGCAAGCGCCCGCAAAGCAGAAGCAACATGCGCCAAATGCCAGTGTCATCATTGTCACAACCCAAGCCCCACCCCCCAACAACCCCAACATACGAAATTTTGACTTGAACCCCCTCAACCCCACCACCCACGAGCAATAGGATAGCAACAACAAGAAACGCCACCCGCCCTTCCCCCACCAGTGCCAGGACGTGCACAGCCACCCCATTCAACACTCTTCACACACAACAGAACAACCCAGCCCACCCCCCCTCCCAGCTCCTCGAAAGACCCAACGAATCCGGTATGCGAACCCGGACATCTCTCCCCCCCTAAGTCAGCAATGCGGGAGGAACAGCCCTCACTCATATCCCCCACCACTCGGTGCACACTCAACTCAGACGCCAAGTACGAGGTACCGATCAGTGATCAATCGCCCTCAACATCAAAAGCTGAACAAGTAGAGATCTAAAGAGCTGCCGGGCTATATGAAGCTACACAATAACAGCAATCGCCCAGCAGAGTCAATGGAGGCAGGTCAAGGATCATTCCAAGTCTAGGGTCTGCAAGGCAGTCTCCGGGACCACTGGGGCCGCAGAGTCCGCGTTCACTGGCGTCTCCTGTAAGGTATCCGGTACCAAAATGTCATCAGGTGCAGCCGCACCGTGCAAACTTGTTCCAGTCCCTTCAGGCGAGGCTTCCATCAGGATGGCCCCATCCGGACCCACCGTGGGCCGAGTCTCAGGAGGACCACGGGATCCAGAACGGCGATTTCTCCTGCCACGCCGTCGTCTCTGCGGCCTGGTCCCCCAGACATCTCGCGATCCCCCTCTCTCACCCGGGGGCAGACATCTCCTCTGATCTCGAGCCACTCCCATACCTCTGCTGGCGTCTCAAAGAAGTGTGCCCGGCCCTGGGAGAGCACCTTAAGCTTTGCGGGGTATAAAAGCATATACTGTAGCTGCATGTCGCTCAACTTCTGTTTGACCCCCAAGTAGGATTTCCTTTGCTCCTGCACCTGCTGGGTGTAGTCGGGATAGATTGAGATTCAACTGTTCTCAATTGTATGGGGCCCGACTCTCTCGCCGCCTTGAGGATGCAGTCTCGGTCTTTATAGTTCAGGATTTTCGCGATGAGGGCTCTAGGGGCCTCCCCAGGACACGGAGGGGGCACCAGGGCCCTGTGGGCCCGCTCCACAATAAAGACACTGGACAATCCACTCGGACAGAGATGTTCACAGATCCAGGTCTCCAGGAATCGTTCAGGGTTCCCTGCCTCCAGCCGTTCCGGGACCCCCAGGACCCGTATGTTACTTCGGCGCGCCCTACCTTCTGCATCCTCGGCGCGTCTCTCCAATGCTCGGGTAGTAGAGGCAAGTTGAGAGAGTGACTTCTGTAGAGACGCAACCTCCCCCTGCAGCTGAGTGATGTTGCCCTCCGCGTCTGAGACTTTATCCGCTACTTTGCGAAGGTCAGTCCTTAAAAGGTTCACATCCACGGACACCGTCTCAATTTGACGTTCCAGGGCAGTGTGTGAACCCTGTATAGCCTTGAGAAGTTCCGCCCTGGATGGTTCCAGCGGCTCCCCATCCCCATCTCCAGCGCCTGTTTGGGCGTAAATCTCTGCGGCTGCAGACGAGGGGTAGTGTACTGTGTGATCGTATTGGGTTTGGTAGCCTTAGGGCCACGTCCAGTCCGGCCCGTCATATCAGCTGTGTCAGGGGTCCGCACGGTGTTCTCAGTGGGGCCCCCCCTGAAGCCACCCAAGCAGGGCAGGGTATGCGCCACCACAGCGCCAAAGGAAATTGGGGAAGCAGTGTTCGGGTCAAACAAACCAAGACCACAGTAGGCAGTGCAGGTCACAGATTAGGTGCCACCAGAGCGCAGGGTCATGGGCTCCACTTATTCCACAGAGCAGGGCAGAGTGGGGCACAGATGCACCCCTCTATCGGCCGCCACCGATCCCAAAGAGGCCGCCCGAGACCAACTCCAAAATGGCGGACAGACGGGGGAGGGGCGCTGTTCGTCCACGGGCCCAGCAACACCTCTCCGAGAGCCCCCCCGACATTCCACAGGTGTCAGGGATCCCAATCCTCCTCAGGGCACAGGATACTGACCAGCGGGAGGGAGTACAGGAGTGGCAAAATCACCGTGGTCGGACCCCGGGAGACTCACAACAGTCCAGGGCCCCCACACGCACCCCCGTGTCACAAGGGGGGGCCAGGGCAGATGGATTCCACAGCCCCCACTCCCAGGTGTAGGCGCTCCGTTGTCCGGTCATGCAGCGCTAGTGAACAAAAAGGGGGGGGGCCCTCCGCACTCCAGCCCAGCGAGGCCGCACAAGATGGACGGCACCTTCGTCCCGCTCCCCTCCTCACCGCATACTAGTAGGGTCCTAGTCCTCCGGCACCGCAGTCTTCCGGTCCCGGGTCGGGGATCCCCAAGCAGGCCACTGGCGGGTATCAGATGATGCACTCAGGGTGGGGTCTCCGCTCGCTTCCTCCGCCGTCCGGCCCAGTGAGTAGGCCCAAGCCGCGGCGCCGCGTGAGAGAGCACGCCGGGGCCGCCTCCAGGAGCAGCCAGGCCGCAGCTTACGGCGGATTGCCGACCACGGGTCCGTCCCACCAGGCACAGGAGTTCGGCGGGACTTCCACTGCCTCTCCGACACGCTTTCCCGGGAACCGGAGGGTCCGGGCAAGAGAAATAAAAGGATTTAATCGGTCTTCGGGACGGAGCTGGTGGAGCTCACGTCCTGTCGGCCATGCTGCTTGGCCATGCCCCGACAAAACGTACTTTGAAAGTAAAAGTAGGCCCAAGTACCCCCTTACCCACCGTGGATTGCATTCAAACCACTTGCAAGCAACCAAGCAAAAGTATCCATAGCCAGCATCGCTCCAAGACTCGAAAAACCCCCACCCAAACACATGCAATAGAAAGACTGCTAACCCTAACGAACCCTAAGTTAAGAATAGTGGCAAAGGCTTTCTTTAACTATGCCAAATCCCCCCTTTCCCACCATGGATTTTCTTCAAATGACTTGCAACCAAAATTGCACATTCTCAGGAGTGCTCTAAGACCCCAGAAGTTCCAGAACTCAGTTGCAAAAATGTAGAACACCCTGAAACACATGCAATCCTGCTGCTAGGGCTAACCCTAACGAACCCTAAGTTTCAAAAAGTGCCAAAAGGCTTTTCCGCGTGGATTTTGTCCAAACCACTTCTACCCGGTATTAGACCTTCCCAGGAATGCCCCAAGACCCGCCAACCCACCCGCCAAAAAGCATAACACCCCCAAACAGGCCAAAAGCAAAATCTCATACTTACAATATTTCTCGGCCTTCGGTCCAAACGCGCTGTGTAGCTAGGCCATAAGTCCGGTTTGCCACCACAGATTTCCTGAAAAGCAAATGCAATCAAGATTAGAGTGTCCCAGCAGTGCTCCCAGACCCCGAAACTCACCCACAAACACCAGGAAGCCCCCCAAACAGGCCCCCGAAAACGCTACATTGAGCAAAATGTCAGAAATAGCAAAAAAAAAATTGGCGTGGATTTTGTCCCAACCACTTCTACCCGGTATTAGACCTTCCCAGGAATGCCCCAAGACCCGCCAACCCACCCGCCAAAAAGCATAACACCCCCAAACAGGCCAAAAGCAAAATCTCATACTTACAATATTTCTCGGCCTTCGGTCCAAACGCGCTGTGTAGCTAGGCCATTAGTCCGGTTTGCCACCACGGATTTCCTGAAAAGCAAATGCAATCAAGATTAGAGTGTCCCAGCAGTGCTCCCAGACCCCGAAACTCACCCACAAACACCAGGAAGCCCCCCAAACAGGCCCCCGAAAACGCTACATTGAGCAAAATGTCAGAAATAGCAAAAAAAAAACGGCGTGGATTTTGTCCAAACCACTTTTATCCGGTATTAGAGCTTCCCAGCAATGGCCCCAGAGCCGTCAGCCCAGGAGAAAATGAGTAGAAGACCCCCAAACAGCCAAAGAGCAAAAGTACAAAAATGGGGACTTAGTCATTTTTTTCCAAATTTCCCAA